>NC_051064.1:54731745-55931745 GCF_004664715.2 Peromyscus leucopus | reverse complement strand
ACAAAAAAGAAAGGAAAAAAGAAAGAAAGAACCCTACATAGTTGTTCACAGGCCAATCTGATGGCGTGACTCCTCAGTAGAAACTTTCTCCTCCTATGTGTACCAAATTGACACCCAAAATTAGCCATCATACATGGCAAGTGCCTTTACCACAGGGCCATTTCACCAGCCTCTGGAACGTCGTAATTTTAGGCAGAATGTCACCCTCCCTGTCTTGATAATTTACTCATCAGTTTGATCATCTTTGGACGAGGTTATACTTTATACTTTATACTTAGGTTTATACTTTAGAGGTTATACTTAGGATTTTTTTTGTCTCTTTTCTTCTCTTCCATTCCAACAGCGTTACCATCAACAAATGTTTTTGTGCCCATGGTAGCAAATTCCCAAGGCCAAATTCAGAGCATGTTGAACCAGACTTTGCCAGAAGATACCAACAGATTCTCCAAAGTTCTAATGAACAGCGGCTCCCTGAGGATCTGGGAGTCTCTTCCCCCACATTTGCTGCTGCCAGAGTTTTAAAAATACTCTCTAATCCATCGTATAGGATGCTAGACAATTATTTAAATCTAAATCTGCCGGGTAACCACTGAACATATGTTTATTGGCTTTTGCCTATCCAGGAATCTTCTTAACCAAATGATTGGTTTGTAAGTTTCTGTAAGCTTCCTAAACAAACAGTGATGCCATCTGCTGATAATGGTGTAGAGTGGCCTCAGACACGAGGGAGAAGCTGCCTGCTTGAGTGATGTGCCTCCTCTGGAAGATGAAGTTGAAGATATCCCCCAGAATGAAGAGATACAGCAGAAATGCAAAGAGAGAGAAAATACAAGCTAAGCGTGGTGGTGGACTGACCCGGGGACTCCGACTTGTAAGGAACAGCAAGTCCAGGAAAACAGAAGGAAGAAATTACATTTTTTCCATGTTTCTTAGAATTGGAGCACATTAATGCTGAGACCAGTGGATGAAATAGGCCCACACAAAGAGATTCCAGGGCACTGGGGACATAGAAAACATCCTCCAAGTTTGCAGAGAAAATGGTGATTCAGACAAAGAAGAATGGATGGCTACATTTGTGATGAACACTAGATCAGGCCAATGATAAATGTAAGTCAGTTGTTAAGTCCAGGAAAAATGAAATGCTCTGCCAGAGAGATTTAGTGGAGGTTAGTTTCAAACTCAGAAACTGTAAAAGCAAAAGCCCCTCCTTGGGGGTCTAGATCACAACTGGGGGGACGCAGTGCTGAGCGAGACCATGGAGCTGCTCAGGTGAGCACAAGGACCCAGGAACTCCTCCAAGTCCCACGGGAGGAGGCGAGGGCTGCAAAGCTTCATCCGAGCCTGGCCTCTGCTTTACAGTCTTAGCCCACGGTGGCCCCTCTTGCCTTACCAGGAGCGTAACCGTCTCCATTTTCCAGTCTCGGTGAACTCCATCAGCTCTCATGTCTCCACCGGTCTGAGGGCCTAAGAGGTGTTTTAGGGCTTTGATGTGGTGTTTGGTTTTGTTGTTTATTTTGTTTTTCCAAGACAAGGTCTCCCTATGTGGCCAGTCTAGCCTGGAATACACACTCCCACCCCACAGCTTGAGTAGCTTCCTCATGTGTAGCCTTGAGAACTTAGCAGACTTCACGGTCTCTAGCTCTTCTTTGGTGAATTTCTTGTTGCTGGCTCTTGCCCATTTTGGTCATGGCGAGTTCCTCTCTTTCACTCTTGAATGGTAAAGTTGCCTTTAAATAGCAAGCCTACTCATTCTTTATCTATCACACCCCACAAACACTTTCCGTCGGGAGGGGGTGTCCTTCTCCTTTCTGCAGTCTTTTTTAGTATAAGGGAGTTTTCATTCTTATGTAGCCCAGTCTCTCTTATGTATGTTTTACTTTGAAGTTCTTATCTGTGGGTCTTCACAGGCCCTTCCTATGGTGTTAGCCTACAGCGTTTCCCATTTCACATCTCCGAGATACCACAGCACTCAGGCCACAGCCAGCGCCCACCTACCACTTATCATGATGGGCAGAAAGTACCAGTGACTCAACCCAAAATCTGGAGGCAATTGTAGGACACTTAAAAAACATTGTGCCCTCCTCACCTGTTCTGTTTTTATTTATTTTTTCTTCCTGGGTGAAAGATCAGATAGCACTCTCCAGCTTACCTCGTTAGATGGGGCCATGTGACTGATCTGGCCATGGTGTATGTGTGAAAGCGCACGAGCCCTTCATGGCCCCTCAGACTTCCTGTGTGATTTTCTCTTTCCTCCTGTCCAGCGTGGAGCAGCTGCTGGGCATGCGCCAGGTGCCGGCAGGGACAGAAGACAGGAGGCCCTTCCTCTAGGAGCAGCAACTAGCTGGAACCCCATAGTTCTGTGTGTGAATAAGTACCCCACTTTTCTTACGGTGTCCCATCGGGAGACTTTGTGTGATGTTTGTTATGGCAGCTAGCGCTACTGAGACCCAATAGAGGCCTTTGAATTCACCGGGACAGCTGTTCTGAAATCTCCAGAGTGGAGCTCGCGTTGTTTTATTGGTATGATGTCGGCTCTCAGTTTCAGAGATGCATTTTCTTCTTGTGCTCGTTCTAAAATCAGATCTTGGAATTGGAGTTATGCGAAGTATGCAGAATTAATTGGGAAAATTTGAGCTTTCAGCTAAGCTCTGGGAGAGGTTAATAGCACTGACGTTAGCTGCCAAAGCCCGTCCTCAGAATGGCTGCCTGTCTCCTCACAGCGGGTACTTTAATGAGCTGCATTTTCTCTTTCTTTTTCAAATTAACTTTGGGTATAGACTAAGTGCATGTGTGTGCAAGGCCCTGTGTTCTGTTAAGGGGAAAGGAGAAAGAGCATGAATGAGAGAGAGAGAGAGAGAGAGAGAGAGAGAGAGAGAGAGAGAGAGAGAGAGAGAGGATGTTCACAGGAAGGAGACTTAAAGCTGGCTACCTGCAAGCCGAGGATAGAACCTTCTGGAGAAAGCGGCTCTGCTGGTGCCTTGAACTTTGACTTCTTGTCTCTAAAACTGTAATAACATAATTTCCTGTTGTTGACAATGCCCTGACTATGGTGTTCTGTTACAGTATTCCCAGAAGAATAAGATAGTTCTTTTTTTCTTTAGTGATAAAATATAAAAAAGAAATCTCCTTATAATTCTACTTCCTAGGAATAGGAAAGGTTTTAACCAGAGGTGGTGCTGCACACCTTTAATCCCAGCACTCAAGAGGCGGTGGCAGAGGCAGAGGCAGAGGCAGAGGCAGAGGCAGAGGCAGAGGCAGAGGCAGAGGCAGAGGCAGGGGGATCTCTGTGATCTTTTCCAGGTCAGTGAGACCCTGTCTCAGGGAAAACAACAACAATAACAACAAAAAGAATGAAAAAATTTTGTTGCAAATATTTCCAAATATGGGGTCATTCTCTGTATATACAATTTGAAATCTGCTCAGTGTCATATTTCCATGTGTTCCATTTGCATGTTTTTGTTTTTCAGATTCTCAAAGTAATAAATGTTCATTATAAAATATTTAAATATCATTAATAGGTTTTCTGCCTCCCCTGCCCCTAATAAGTTTCTCTGCTGACACAGTAAGCCAGATCAAGCCAAAATGAAAAAGTATAAAAACAGGTATATCGAGCAAAGCAACTTCCAGGCAGGTTCACTGGTCCCAGAGATCGAGGCCAGAGAAGTCACACACCTGAACTAAAGCAGAGAGATTGTATAGTTTGTACGTGAGGGGTGATGACGTGTCTGTCACAAGCTGCGTTTGTGCCCAAGTCAAGAGCTGAGTGCTTAGGCGGGGACTTGAGTGGCCGGTGGCATCAGAGGAGGAGGCTGCATGAGACACCAAGAACGGGGAACTGGGTTTTTTGGCACCACAGAGACTCTGTGAGTGGGCAGGGTTTGCAGAGAGAGAGGGGGGCAGGAATGGGGCTTTCCTGACCATGCAGGGGTGAGCCAGAGCCTCCAACCAAACAATCATAATATAGAAAGCATTTACATTTCTTCTAAGACTTCTGGATATTTTTTTCTACTTTTTTTCCGGTCAGTCTATTAAAATCATCTTTTAAAAATTGTTTTGGTCTTCTTCTTCTTCTTCTTCTTCTTCTTCTTCTTCTTCTTCTTCTTCTTCTTCTTCTTCTTCTTCTTTTTTTTTTTTCTTTTCTTCTTCTTCTTCTTCTTCTTCTTCTTCTTCTTCTTCTTTTTTGAGACAGGATCTTTCTATTATGTAGGCCTGGTTGTCCTAGAATTGCTATGTAGACCAGGCTCGCCTCGAATTCACTAAGACCCACCTGCCTCTGCTTCCCAAGTGCTAGAATTAAAGGCGTGCACCACTACACAAGGCTTCTATTAAAATTCTTCTTTGTTATTATTGTGTGGGGGGACACATGGCCTTGTACACATGCGGAGGTCAGAGGGTCCCAGGGGGAGATCTTGGGTTGTCAGGCATGTGCAGTAGGTGCCTTTACCTGCTGAACCATCTCCATGGACAGAGTCAGTCTCGTCAACAGTCCCATAGGAATGCATCCATTTTTGTTTTCAGAGATGAGGTCTCACTACGATGCCGGGGCTAGCCTTGAACTAGCCGAAGCCCCTGTAGCCGCTGGGACTGTGGCTCTGCTTCACTGTGCCATCGTTGCTGATAGAAACTCCCCGGTACCGTTACATTTCCCTGCGCCCACAGACATCCATCCAAAGGCTCTTCACATGTTTCTCTCCACTCCTCTGTCTAACATCCACCTGCCCTTCAGCATCCAGGCTTCCTGGATCCTTGTGTACAATCACTTTCCCCTCCCTCTTCCTCTGCTTCCCTCCTTTCCCACAGCCACGCAGACACCAGAGGGAAGAGCTGCTGGTGGCAGAGGACAGGGCTGGGCTTGTCTCAACTCTGCCTTTTTTCTTTTCTGGTGGAGGGCCCATTATTTAACCTGTCTGAGCACGAATATTCTCATCTCTAAATTGGGAACACAATTGTGCCTACTTCCACGGTTGAGGTGAGAATTACATGCAAGATTCTCACCACTCATTATATTTGACGTAATTCCCAGCTCCATCACCTCCACAGTTGAACCAGACACAGCATCTCAGTAATTCCGGGAAACTGACTAGACACCATGAGAAGCCCCGAGAGGAGCTGGTGGGCTGGCTCTTCACTTCCAGCTGGTTTTCCAGCCTTTGAGACGTCTGAGGCCCAGCTGGTCCAGGAGACCCTGATAGCAGGCTGGTCTCTCACACTCCCACCTGATGCCTGGCTCAGCCTTTAGACCAAGAGCTGGAGGTGGCAGAGGCAGCTGATTTAAAAACATTTCTTTTCAAGAGCTGAGAATGTAGCTCAGTTGGCAGAAGCCCCGGGTTTGACCTCCAGCACCACGTAAAGGCATGATGACCCATGTCTTAATCCCAGTACTTGGGAAATAGAGGCAGTGAAATCAGCAGGTCAGGGTCATCCTCGCTACATAGTGAATTCGAGGCCAGCCTGGGATGTACAAGGCCCTTGCAAACAAACAAAAAGCTTCTGCTCAGAAATGTTAACCATAAGGGTGAGAGAGACAGCTCAGCAGTTAAAAGCACCTGCTGCTCTCGCAGAGGACCCGGGTTCAGTTCCCAGCATCCACATGGCAGCTCACAAACAGCTGGAACTCCAGTTCCAGGGGATCTAACGCCCTCTTCTGGTCTCCTTGGGCACCAGGCATGGACACGGTGCACAGACACACTTGTAGGTAAAACTCCCATACACATAAAATAAAAATAAATAAGTCTTAGCCTGGGCATGGGAGTGTGCACTTTCAATCTTAGCACTTGGGAGGCAGAGGCAGGTGAATCTCTATGGGTGAGTTCTAGGCCAGCCCGGTCTACAGGGGGAGTTCCAGGCCAGCCACGAAAGACAAAAACAAATTCCACTTACGTGAGGTCCCGGGGTGAGTACAGTTCACAAGTACAGGGGGTGGAAGGGCAGTTCCAGGAGGGAGATGGGAAGGTGTTAGTTCTGGGAGGTGAAGAGGGCTTTGGAGGAGGGAGTGGCCATACTAACCTAACAGGAGAAATATCATCAGCGCGGCAGCCTGAAAACAGTTACAACGTAAGGGGTCTGTTATGTCCTTTTCCCCACAACTAAGCAAGACGAATGCTTCTTGGGCCTCCTGGTTGCCCAGGCTGGGGAGTTATGAGCCACCACACCTGGGCCAGGGCCACAGAGGGCACAGAGGCATGCCCTGTGAGGTCCAGGCTGCTCCTGCGACGCTGCCAGCACCCAGCCCGGCACCCTGCCCACAGCCTTCTTCCCAGGCCGCAGGTGCCAACTCTCAACAAGGTCATGAAACAGACCATCCATGGCTCCTTCCCAGCCCTGAGGAGCTCAGATGAGGACGAGAGTGGAAACGGGTACTTTTTTAAAAAGTAGAGAATTAAAAATCCAATCGAAAATCACACTCAGTATTCCAAGATTAAAAACATTCTTTAGAAACTGGCTTATTAGAGGACATGCTTCCTGCGTCGTGCCGGAGGGAGGGGGTCAGGTCAGCGGGGCTCTCGGTAGGGGGCACGCAGGTGCAATGATTATAAAATATGTCAAATGAGTGGTCCTTTTTCTCTTGCCGGGAGATAAGGAAAGGTAATTTGGTCTGTCAGTTGTGCTCACAGAAGACGTCATGGTCAACTGCATTAATACTGAATACTTTGTCCAGAGTCATAGAGCTAAAAGAAATTACAGCATCTCGCCGCTGTGAGTTCTGGCATGACTCTCAGCAAGACGTCCCCACCTGAATTCACAAGAGAGACTAGAGATGAAAGGCAGGGCCCAGAGTGGCTTCCCTCTGGGACTTCATTTCCTGTCACATCCAGTCCCATCTCTGCTCCGACCTTCTGGGTCTGATTTTGGCTGGACACAATCCCAGCTGTTTCTCATGACTTCCTGGGACCACCTGTGCCCCTGGCCCCAGACTTCGCCAGGCCTTTCCCCGACCCGGATAGTTCTTTAATACCCACCCGTCAAAAACAACCTCTTCCAGGCCACTTCTGCAGGGCACTGTGCAGCCTCCCTCCACCCCGGACTGGAACCTTCTTTTCTGTCTTTCAGGTACCTGTGCACCACACATGAACTCCAACTGGTTGCAATGGATGTGTCCTGTCCCTATAGCTTTCCCTAGCACATTCAGGGGTTGTCTAGATGACGCACGCACGCACGCACGCACGCACGCACGGCGGGACGGGGTAGGCCCAGCTCAGGGCTTGGTATCACAAGGGATACGGTAAAGGGGTCTCTAGAAACTGTTTTTTTTTTTTTTTTTTTTTTTTTTAAATACCATAGGGAATATGTGATGGTTTTCCAATTCAGTTTTTTTTTTTTTAATTTTAATTGAAAATTTGTTTTGAGACAGGGTCTTACTGTGTAACCCTGTCTAGCTTGGCACTCATGGAGATTCACCAGCCTCTGTCTTCCGAACGCTGGGATCAAAGGTGTGGCCCACCAAGTCCTTTTTTTTTTTTTTTTTTTTTTTTTTTTTTTGAGACAGGGTTTCTCTGTGTAGCTTTGCACCTTTCCTGGAACTCACTCTGTAGACCAGGCTAGCCTCGAACTCACAGAGATCCTCTGCCTCCCAAGTACTGGGATTAAAGACATGTGCCACCACCGCCCCGCCTGTTTTTGTTTTTTTGAGACAAGGTTTTATTGAGTAATCCAAGGCTAGCCTTGAACTCACAGCAATCCTCCTGCCTTGGCCTTCTGAGGGGAGGATTACAAGTGTACACTAGCATGGCACTCCTCTTTTTGAATTAGTGGAGAGGAGGATTATGGTGATACTGTGTCCCTAATATATTGAGCACCATAATAAACTTATCTGGGGTCAGAGACAGAACAGCCACTAGATACAGAGGCCAGAAAATGGTGGCACTCACACCTTTAATCCTAGCATTCTGGAGGCAGAAATCCGACTGGATCTCTGTCAGTTCAAAGCCACACTGGAAACAGCCAGGCACGGTAACACACGCCTTTAATCCCAGGGAGTGATGGCAGGAAGCAGAGAGGTATATTAGGCGTGAGGACCAGGAACTAGAGTCTTTTTCAGCTTTTAGGCTTTGGAGTAGCAGTTCAGCTGAGATCCATTCTGGATGAGGATTCAGAGGCTTCAAGGCTGAGGAAACAAGACCAGCTGAGGAACTGGCAAGGTGAGGAAGCTGTGGCTTGTTCTGCTTCTCTGATCTTCCAGCATTGACCCCAGTACCTGGCTCCAGGTTTGTTTTTATTAAGACCCTTTAAGATTGGTGCTACAGAGGACACATTGTTAGGGTTAGGTGGAGACACTGGGTTACTCTCTGAGTCCGTTGTCCAGTTGTTGGCTCTCAAGAGCCTAACTTGACCTCTGCCCTCCACTTGGGTCCCCACAGGGAGTCCCAGTCAGAACCCTTGGTGGCTTGGTGAAGGCATCTGTGTCTGTCTGCTTTGGGACAAAGATGTGTCTTTATCTCTGGGGCAGTTAAATCTCTTTTAGGGCAGTTACATTCCCCCAAGCCATAAGTTGTTAAGCTGTTTTCCCCAATCAGTTTTATTATCAGAAAATAAGTATTTGCCAGGTTGCTTAGCTCAACCGTTAATCATTTCTTTCCCTCCTTCAAGTGAACATCGGTTGTGTCGTGCTAAAGGAGAAGCTGTGTTTCCAGTTATCGGAGGCCCTGACACAGACCCACAGAGAGACCCTGCTAGGCCCTGAGGGTCGGCAGCCGGGAGACACCAGGAAGTGAGGCTGTACCATATGCCAAGAGTCCGAGCCTTCGGGAATTAAGGTGGGGTGTCTTTGCCGTAAGGACCAGCTTAGCAGAATGTGGGCTTAGGGGAAGTGGGAGCAGCCATGTGCCAAGGACGGAGCAGGTGCAGCTGTTGGGCAGTGACAGAACACCACCACAAACCACAAACTCCTCTGTCATTGTGAGCCACCTGGTTCAGAGCCTCTTGGAAGGCAGCCTCACAGCCCCTGCAGGACTGAGACTCGCTGTGTGACGCGGGCCATTGGCCAGCATAGGTAGTCTCCTTCAGGTACCTGAGTCTGTGCAGATGTGCTGTGTGATGGCTAAACACCCTTCTGGCCTTAGGCGCCTGAGCCTGAGAACTAGCAAAGCTTTCTCCAGATCTCTAGTTTTACTAGAGCAGGCACCAGTCAAGGGTTTGACTGTTCTAATCCTAGAAGTCCAGTGTGGCCTGGCATGGAAACACCCAGAGAGACCATATATGCTGGGGGTCAGTTCCTTAGGGTCACAACTTAAATTTGGCTGGTGTCAATTTTGGAATGACTTTTAACTAAGAATTATTATTATTATTATTATTATTATTATTATTATTTTACATTTTTAAATAGTTGCAAGTAAAATATAATTGGGGGGGGGGGTTCAAGACATGTTTTCTCTGTAGTTTTGGTGCCTGTCCTGGATCCCATGCTGTAGACCGGGCTGGCCTCGAACTCACAGAGATCTGCCTGGCTCTGCCTCCCAAGTGCTGGGATTAAAGTCGTGAGTCACTGCCGCCCGGTGTAAAATGTAATTTTTAAATGAATTTTTAAATTAAAATGTAAAAATGGTTTTACATTTTAAATGGTTGCAAAAAAAAATCAAAAGGAGAATGGTATTTTGCAACACGTAAAGATAAGATAAGAAGTCAAGTTTTGTTGGAACCTGGCCGTGATTTTGGCTTAATGTGCACACTCTGCCTGTGGCTGTGTGGGCTCCAGAGCAATGGCTGGGGTAGCTGTGAGAACCTGTGGCCTGAGAAGGCTCAACATCGATGACCCAGCCAGTTCGACAAGCTTTGCAGACCCCTGGCCTTCAGAACTTCTCTGTGGCAGCCACAGGGGGATCTTAGGTTGGTTGGTTTTTTTTTTTTTTTTTTTAAGATTGATTTTGATTTATGTGTATCTGTGTATGTTCATACATGCAGGTGATCATGAACACAAGAGGCAGCCAATTCCCTGGAGCTGGAGTTACAGTGGCCGTGAACTTCCCAGACAAGGGTACTGGAGAGCAGTATACACTAAATCACTGAGCTGTCTCTCCAGCCCACAAGGGAGTTTTTTTCAATGGCAATCTAAATGAACATCCCAAGTTATTTGTTCTTGTGAGCTTTGGTTACGATTCACTTAGTAAACACTGAAGCACTTTCTAGTTTGGGTAGTGGGGAAGCAGAAGGAACTCAGAGCTGTGTCTCCTCAAAGGATCCTTCACCGATGGGGAGAAAGGCTTGTGGAAGAGAGGTATAAACTGTAGCATGGTTGGCATGGTAACGGGCTTGGTCCTTTGTGAGGAACACCCAAGGTAATGAAGAGGAAAGGTCTGACATGGGCACATTTGGGAGGTCTCAGTCCGTGCTCAGTTTTCCCTGTTGCTTTGGGAACCAGGAGAAAGCGCCTGATGGCAGAGGTAACTGACCGTATAGAACTGTTCATTTCTCGGGGCGGCGGTGGTGGTGCACACCTTTAATCCCAGCACTCGGGAGGCAGAGGCAGGCGGATCTCTGTGAGTTCGAGGCCAGCCTGGGCTACAGAGCGAGTTCCAGGAAAGGTGCAAAGCTACCCAGAGAAACCCTGTCTTGAAAAACAACAACAACAAAAAAAAACCCTGTTCATTTCCTGGCCTGAACACAAGAGAAAAGAAAGACAAGTGGTGGGCTCCTACGATCCTGAGGCGGGCCCCCAGTTGGGTAAAGACTTCCCACTAGGTCCTACCGCCTAAAAGTTCCCCATCAATAGTCCTTAAGAGCCATACTTTAAGGGCTCAGTGGAGTGCTTGCCTGACACACACAAGGGCCTGGGTTCAATACCCAGAGCTATAGAAACCAACCAACCAGCCAACAATTCAAAGATTCAAACTACAGACGAGGGTCAAGGCCTATGGTAAGTTTTGACAAAACAAGGAGGACTAGAAACCACAAGGATGGGGTGGTTGGCTCTGCCTTGAGAAATCAGAGAAGGCTTCTGAGAGAAGGTGATGCCTGAGCATGGTCATCAGCTGGAAAGCCCGTGTAAGAGGGACAGACAGTTATGTTACACGGTGCAGATCTCCAGCAGTCCATGGAAGCCCTGTTGAGTGCACCTTGGGGTAGACTTGGTTGCAAGGGAGAGATCCTAACTCCGTGGAACTTAGACAGTCAAGGAATCCACTGGCTCCTGGAAGGCAGACCTCTGGCCACCAGGCCTGGCTGGTGACAGGAGGGCAGACAGTGTCACTGAGCCTCAGGTCCATCTGAAGAGAATCGGGGCTGGAGGGCAGAGCCACCACGGAGGGGAGGAGTGCTTCTCCCAGGAACGCTTGCAAACAGCCTACACATCCACTTCAAAGAGTAAGGACCCTTCTAGGCAGGGCAGGCAGAAATCTGTTCCCTGGACATTGCCCCTAACTCTAGAGTCAGGGCCTTGGCCATGCAGGACACCACTGTGAGCACTGTGTGAGCTGAGCTGAGGGATGCCCATTCCCAGTCAGCAGGAACTGCTGACCTCTGAACCCAGAAGTGGAAGAAAGGAGGCAGTCCCTCCCTCCTCTCCTTCCGGGCCCTGGCGCTCAGAACTTAGAGGTCACAGCTTGAGCTCTTTAGAAATAGGAGTGTGTGAGCGCCTTGCTTTCCAGGGTTCCACCGCTCAGCCTCCAACCACAGGAATTAAGTTTGTGTAGCGCCTTTAACAGACAACGAACGCTGAGCAAGGTCACAGATACATGTTGGGATTACAAGACAAGACACCATGCAGGGACCGGCAGTCATCCACAGCCCTGTGATGGCTGCCCCTGCACACACTGCCGGTGCCTCCACGCACAGAGCTGACATGGCTCCCGTGTGCTGTCGGGTGGGCGGCCCTGCCCGCTGCACCCTGCTCTACACAAGACACCATTTCTTTCTTTCTTTTCTTTTTTTAAGCATAGTATTTTAATTCTTTAAGAATTTCATACAATGGGTTTTGATCATATTTATCATATTTACTCCTGTCCCCCTAACTCGTTCCAGATCCGTCCAACTACCCCTGTCTCCCTCCCAACTTCATGTACTTTTTTTTTTTTTTAAGATTTCATTATTTTGTATTTTGTATGCAGTGTTCTCCCTGTATGTCTGCCTGCAGGCCAGAAGAGGGCACCAGATCTCATTACGGATGGTTGTGAGCCACCATGTGGTTGCTGGGAATTGAACTCAGGTCCTCTGGAAGAGCAGCCAGTGCTCTTAACCACTGAGCCATCTCTCCAGCCCAACTTCATGTACTTTTAAAAACAAACAGTAACCTCACAGATTCCATTGTGTTGTTTACACAGTCATGGGGCTGCAATCACCCACTGGAGCATGTTTGACCTCCCAGGGGCCACACTGTCAAATGGGATGGAATCTCCCTCCCACAGAAGCCATCAACAGTCAGTAGTTAGGGGTGGGAGCATGCATGAGTTCCTTTTCTATTGCAGTGATAAAACACCATGACCCAAGCAACTAGGGAAGAGTTTAGTTGGAACTGGCGGTTCCAGAGGTTAGAGTCCTTGAAGGGGGTACAAGAACATGGCAGCATGAATAACTAAGAGCTCACATCTCAAGCCACAAGCAGGAGGCAGAGAGCACACTGAGGATGGCAGAAGCGTTCGAACAGGGTTTACTTTGGCAGGAAGCTTTGGTAGAGCCTGAACTCACAGAGATCCGTGCCTCTGCCCCCAGCTGATTAAAGCGTGCGACCACAGCGGCAGAAGCTTTGGTAGCCCTCTCACCTCCATCAAGGTCACACCTCTTCATCTTTCCCAACCAGTCCCACCTACAGGGGACCAAGTATTCAAACATTTGAACCAGTGGGGGCCATCCTCATTCAAACCATACCAGGGCTCATGAGCAGTGGCTCTCAGCCTTCCTAATGCTGCAGATGACCCTTTGATACAATTCCTCACGTTGTGGTAACTCACAATCATAAAATTATTTCTGTTGCTACTTCATAACCGTAATTTTGCTAGTGTTATAAATTGTAATGTAAATATATGTGTTTTGTTGTTCGAATCTTAGATGGTCTTTTAATAAAAACAAACCCAGAGCCAGATATCAGGGTGAAAGCTGAAAGATCAGAGAAGCAGAACAGCCAGCCACTAGTTCTTACCTCTACAAAATCCTCAGCCTAAAGAGAGCGAGTTCCTGTTTCCTCACGCCTTATATACCTTTCTCTGCCCTGCCATATTACTTCCTGGGATTAAAGATGTGTGTGCTTCCTAGTACTGGGATTAAAGGTGTGTGCCACCACTGCCCAGTTCTGTTTCCAGTGTGGCCCTGTAGTCACAGAGATCCAGACTGATCTCTGCCTCCTGAGTGATAGGATTAAGGGTGTGTGGTACCACTGCCTGACCTCTATGTCTAATCTAGTGGCTGGCTCTGTCCTCTGATCATCAGGCAAGTTTATTAGGGTACACAGTATATCACCACAAATTTCCCTGATGAGTTCTGAGAGCTGCCCTTATCTACAGGTAGAAAAACAGGAATTTAGAGGTAGTTTGATGCTGTGTGCCAGAACTTCTCAGAGGTGGGCCTCTGCAGGGCAAGCATGCTCATTTTCTTATATTTAAAATATGTGTAAGACGACCACCTGATGTCTCTGGATTTTAGGTCTGAGCAACATAATTTCCATCCAATTCTTTGATTTATAGTTGATGAAATTAAGGCCCAGAGAAGATTCCAGATAGTGATTCCAATTGCCAGGACTACAAGGTGGCCTGAGAATCCCAGCCTGCCACATTTGAATTCTGTCAGGTGAAGCACTTTTTAAGGGGTCTTAAGGACACTTGGACTCCTTATTTGACACCCTCTTTTTAAATTCAGAGTGGGAAACCCTGCTTTTCTTGACCACAAAGGTTAGGGCTACCTCGTTGCTCACTTAAGTATTGTTAGAGACCAATTAAGCAAATTAAATGTGGTAACCTACATTTAGGAGTAATCTATAAATGTGGTACCTTTATGTCAAACTCAATGGCTATAAAAAATGTTAGCTATGGAAATGAGGACTTGTGGGATGTCACTAGCCTCTCGTACCTGTAACTCCAGCCTGGTCTTGGGACTCTCTTTGACCAGTGGAATGTGACAGAGTAAGATGCAGATACACCCCTCCTTCAGCCTCAGGATCCAGGCCCCACAGCCGTCCACAAGATGGGAACCGGGCTATGTTAAATCAGCCAGTCGAGCTGCCGGCTGACCAGGTGCATTGGTGACCAGTCAAGACTGGCTGAACCTGGTCAGCCCAGTGGATCCCACCTGCCCTCGACACTCCCGGGCAGTGAGGCCGCTTGATCCAAACAACCAAACTTCAAGTTGGACTGTTCTCCACCATAGCTGATGAAGACAGAAGTGTTTTCTCATGAAGGAGAGGGAAGCATGCTTAAAATGCAGAATAAAAATATCCACCACAGAGCGCCGAGGCAGTGTTCTCTGTGATGGCCTACACCTGCTCACTCTGAGGGGGATGATGGGCGGAACTACTTCACGGCACAGGGCTGGTAAGGGTTGAAGAGATAATTCTATTTTCTAATTTCTCTCTTCTTCTCCTTCCTTCCTCCTTCCCCCGTCTCCCCTTCCTCTCCTCCCCCTCCCCCCTTTCCTCTGCCCTCCCCTGTTCTTTTTTCCTTTTTTAGTGCTGACATTTGAACCCAGGGTCTCACACATAGCAGGCAAGCATTCTACCACTGAGTCACACCCACAGCTTTCTTTATCCTCCCTTTCTGAATTTCCTGGGATGCTATCACACCACTTTTATAAAAATGCCCTTTCATAAAATGAAGTGCCACTTGCCTTGCTGGGGGTGACAACAGTCCATCACTCATACCGCCACCAGACAAGCCCCCATCTGTGTGAAAACCAGCTATTGGCACAGGCAGGAAAGAGCTGCCCTCTGGCCCCTGCCCTGCAGCTCTGGGCATCAGGAGACGCCGCTGGTCTTCCCCTTTGGACGTCCTTCTCGTGGCTTCCCTGCCCTGGCTTAGGGATGCCCTGTCCCGTTCCACCCGCTCCACAGCATCCTCAGCCTCCAGCTCAGCTAGTTCACATCCCCCAAACTCTTCGTCATCTTGGGAAGCAGCCCTCGTCTCTCAGGTGAAGAGAACCTTCCTACTCTGAGCTTCCAGACACACCTAGGTCTCCATCCTATTGTGCTACCTTCATCCATATTCATCTCTTTCCCAGACTCTGAGGACAGGGTTGGTCATCACACAGTACTGGCCCCCGGGACAGTAACAGAGCTAAGAATAAAGGGAAAATTATACACGGAGAGAAGTTGGAAACCATCACTTCTAACTCTTAGATATGTGAGCGAGGACGGAGAGTTTGTGTGCAGCAGGGTCTTAGTCCGCGGTTGTTGATATTGCCTGATAACCAGAGTAACATGTGGTGGTTTGAATGCAGTTGGCCCCCATAATCTCATAGGGAGTGGTCCTATTAGGAGATGTGGCTTTGTTGGAGTGGATGTTGCTTTGCTGGAGGAAGTGTGTCACTGTAGAGGCGGGCTTTAAGGTTTCCTATGCTTAGGATACCGCCCAGTGTTTCAGTTGACTTCCTGTTCTGTGCAAGCCAAGATGTAGCCAGCACCATGTCTGCCTGCATGCCACCACGCTCCCACCATGATGTTAATGGACTGAATCTCCGAAATTGTAAGCGAGCTACCTCAATTAATTGTTTTCTTTATAAGAGTTGCTGCGCTTGACCTTGATATCCTCCCAATGCTAATTCCCTGCCAGGTTCCACCCTCCTGAATGCTTAAGGGAAGTTCCTTGTCTGTGTATCCTGAATAATGGGCGTTAACAGCTTAGATGCAAGACTGTAAAACATCAGTAGCGAACTTCTGCCATCCGGGGTCCTCCCATTGTGCTGTAAGCCTGTATTTAAGACCTCCTACCCCCTTCAAGAAATGACATTCGACATTTAAATTTAAATTATATATATATATATATATAAAATTGAATGAATAATGCGAATGTAATCTATGAATACCACAAATGTGACTAATATCATGAATGTAATTTAAAAAATTAATTAATTAATTAATTAAAAAATAAGTTATAAGAGCTGATGGGACAAGCATAAGATTAAGACCAAGCATTCATAACTAATAATAAGTGCTGGGGATGTCTTTCTGTATGCTGTGAATGTGTGTTGCTCTGGTTTGATTGATAAATAAAACACTGATTGGCCAGTAGCCAGGAAGGAAGTATAGCATAGGTGGGATAAGCAGAGAGGAGAATTCTGGGAAGAGGAAGGCTGAGTCAGGAGTCGCCAGCCAGACACAGAGGAAGTAAAATGTGAAGGCAGAACTGAGAAGAGGTACCAAGCCACATGGCTAAACATAAATCAGAATTATGGGTTAGTTTAAATGGAAGAGCTAGTCAGTGGTAGGCCTGAGCTAATGGCCGAGCAGTTTTAATTAAAAAAAAAAAAAAAAAAAAAAAAAGAGTTGCTGTGGTCATGGTGTCTCTTCACAGCAATAAAAATCCTAAGACCACATGTAAAGAGTTTTTGTTCTGTTTTGAGTTAGGGTCTCATATAACCTGAGATGGCCTCAATGTTGATATGTAGTCACGGCTGACCTTGAACCCCTGGTCTTCCTGTCTCCATCTCCCGATTCCTGGGATTACAGGCATATGATGCCACACTTTTGAAGAGAGCTTTGGTTGGCTCATGACTCTGGAGGGCAAGTCTGACAACATAATGCTGGTCCTGTGGGACCAGCAGGGCTGTGTGGAAATGTGGCAAAGAAACGGGGTGGGAGATGGCAAAAGGGATCGGGAGCATGAGGCGGTCTTGCTTTATAATAACCTGCTCTAATCCAGCCGTTCGATCCTAAGTCATCCCTGAGGGCATTGATCCACTCATAGAAATGGAGATGCAGTTACTGCCTACTGGGTTCCTTCCCAAAGATTTCAGCCACTCTAGCACCTAAGCCCTTGAGGACAACTTACTTCTACACTGCAGCAGCAACAAAGCCATACAGAACTTGTCTACAGACCCAGTGCCATATTTTTCCTGTAGAGCTAGACTGTGGCCAGGCCAACTGGTCCAGGGCACAGAAATACTCTGGCTGAGCCTAATCTTGCAAGGCAAGGACAGTGAGAGCTTCTCTGGCCTGTGGCAGATGGAGCCTGAGTTGTGTGGCTGTCCACAGCTCTGTGTCTGGGTGGCCTCGCCTGCTGGACGGTCCAGCAGGACAAGGACCATCACAGCATCTTCCCAGTGATGCTGAGGGTTGCTGCCTGGTGTGTTAGGCTCTGGGGGAAGCACCTGGGGGAGCCAAGAGGAGAGGTGATCAGAGGAGCGAGGGAACCCCGAAGAAGTCACTGTCCAGTGGCCACTGACGGGCTAGTTGGCTATGTTCTGTTTTATTTGGGGGTGTTGGTCATGAGCTTCCCTCTCCACATATGCTTCCCCCTGGGGAGGATTTAGTAGCTGAAAATGGCTTAGGAGAATAAAGTCTGCAAACTCAGGAACGGCAAAGAAAGGTAGCAGTCTCCTTCCTTTGGGACTCCAAGCTGGGCGTGGTGTCGCGTGACAGTTCAGAGCGCCTTTAGAGGCCGTGGCGCTTCTCGGCATCCCCACAGGCTCAGGCCCGGCTGCCGGTGTCCTGTTTGTCAGCAACTCTGTCCCCTCTACCTTGCTGGTGAGGAGGTCATGATCTGCCTACCATAAGCATCCACCGTATTGAGAGCACAGCAACCTTACAACCATTTGTCAAGGTCGCTCATCTAAGCATCGGGGGAGGAGTCAGGGGAGAGCTGTTGACAAGTTCCACCACCCCTTGAAATGCCTGGTCCCCGACAGCCAGCTAGACTGAGGACCGAGACCCACGTCTACTGTCACCACGGCCCTTCCCACATCGGCAGAGTAACCACACAGATGAGCCCAGCGCTCAGTCCTCACCCTTCACCGCCGCCGGCTGCCCTTCTTGGCCTCTTACACATTGAAATTGGGCACACAGTCCTTTGGGAACTGTAATTTTATTCATGGAGACTGCACCATCTAATTTGAATACAGAAGACTGTACTGGCAAGATATGGTGGCCCCAGTGGCTTCCTCTTTCTTTCTACTTATGGGCCCCGCCTGCCTGAGGGCACAGTGAGCCAGAGAGAAAGGGCCACGCCAACATCGGGGAGGAAAGAACTCGGACAGTGTGAAAGTCATGTTAAGCCAAACCAGTCAGAGCGTGGCCGGAATCCCACTCGATGCGACAGAAGTGAGTTTACGTAGCCTCCCTGAGACAGCTTTCTCATCCGGAAGTGGCAAGAGCGGTGGGCACCCAGGGCTGCAGCAGAGCCGCACATCACGGACACCTGGAGCAAAGGCTGCATGGCGCACTCCCTGTATCAAGTGGCTTGGATCAGCTCACCCACTCTTCCCCACCCTCTCTTCCTCCTCCTCCTCGTCTCCTTTTTGAATGGTTGGTATCAAACACAAGGCCTCATGCATGCTCTATGCAAGAGCCCTGCCACTGGCCACACCCCAGCCCCCAGCCCTGTATTTTTTTTTTTTTTTGAGACAGGATTTTATGTAGCTCAGGCTGGCCTTGAACTGTCTGGATAGCTGAAGATGACCTAAGATTTCTGATCTACCTCCCTCCCTCTCCCGAGTGCTAGGATTACAGGCATGTGCCATCCACGCATGCTAGGTGAACAGAACTAACAGAACTAATACCTCAAGCCCTGTATTACAGTTTTACTTTCCACTTAGGAACATGGTCAGTGAACATAGTTCCATGTAAGTAGACATTCGTAGATTAATCACATCTTCTAATATACGTAGCACTGTGCAGTCCCCGTCCTCATCACACACACAGGAGAGAGTTCTGTAAAGACACAGCCGCATACGCACTGCCAGGGTCTCCTCGCTTTCCTCTAGTACTGTTTGCTGCATTTCCTGAAGTTCCCAGGGAAGATGCTGGTGGGAACTAAGGGGATCCATTGCCACCCATAGAGAACTTTGAGTTACGGGTGGTCACCTGCCTCGACTAGACAAGGCTGCCCCCCGGGGAGGGAGCTTCTGGGCTGGGTGTTCATGATTGGAGAATCACCCAAGTTCGAATAGGCCCAAGAGCCTGCATTAGAAGAATCTCCACAGTGCCTTCTGGGCAGGAAGCATGGATGTGCCAGCCTTCCAAGTCAGTGAAAATGGAGCACTAGCCATGGGAGACGTTTGCAGTAGCCCCGCTCCTGGGGAGGGGACTTTCTGGGCATGTGTGGAGTGAAGATAGCAAAGAGTTCCAGTCAGATGCAAGGAGTACAAAGGCGCCCTGATCCTGGGAGAATGATGGGCACATGCAGATCTATGACGAGGTACATGACATGTGCCAATCAATGCTGAGTGAAGAGATGGGCCGGCCAGAAGCAGCCTACATCTGTGATAATCGGCTGTCCTCTCAGGCACTGGGAAGGTGCAGGGCAGGGCTAGAGAGGTGTCCCTTCTCCTAAGAATGGCATCGGGGTGAGGCAGGGGCTGGAGGAGGTCAAAGGGCAAGTCAGAGGTCTGCCTAGCCTACTGGATCAAGCCCACCCCCACCATGGGCTCTGCCAGGGCAGCCCTCCAGCCTACCGGCCACTTCCCCTCACAGCTTCCTTGTTTCTTGAGTGGGATAAACTGTTTGGTCTTTGGGCAAGATTTTTTTGCCCCCATAAAATAAGGTTATTATCATGCAACTGAAAGCAATTATCCAATGCAAGTAGAGTTCCGTTTGTCCAGCTGGGGTAAAGGAGTGAGTATTCTGGACAGGTTCACTGCTACACAGCCTAGTATTCTTGAGTAAATAAAAGCAAGGAGATTAAGGCTGCTCTCTCTGCCCAAACCTGGGAATTGGCAGGCCTTTTTTGAATGCCCTCACTTGTGGATGGGAGGGCTGGGTCATTTCATGGTCTAAAATAAAGGGTATTCTAATGTCTGTGTCCTGGAGGAGAATAAGTGTAGCTAGAGTTTTCCTGCCTGGCCCCCAGTCAGGACAAATCTCTGTCACCTGCCAGTCCCACAGCTGCTGAGACCCAACCAAGTAAACACAGAGACTTATATTGCTTACAAACTGTATGGCCGTGGCAGGCTTCTTGCTAACTGTTCTTATAGGTTAAATTAATCCATTTCTATAAATCTATACCTTGCCACGTGGCTCATGGCTTACCGGTGTCTTCACATGCTGCTTGTTATGGTGGCAGCTGACAATGACTTTCCCCACCTTTCTGTTCTCTCAATTCTCCTCTGTTAGTCCTGTCTATACTTCCTGCCTGGCCACTGGACAATCAGTGTTTTATTTGTTGACCAATCAGAGCATTTGACATACAGACCATCCCACAGCACTTCCCCTTTTCTTTTTTTTAAAAAAGGGAAGGTTTTAACTTTTTTAAAAAAGATTTATTTATTTATTATGTATACAATATTCTGTCTGCACATATCCCCACAGGCACCAGATCTCATTACAGATGGTTGTGAGCCACCATGTGGTTGCTGGGAATTGAACTCAGGACCTTTGGAAGAGCAAGCAGTGCTCTTAACCTCTGAGCCACCTCTCCAGCCCGGTTTTAACTTTTATACATCTCCAAAGCCAGCTTAGTATATTTGGGAATTTGGGCGTAGCTGCTCTTACTACTTTCTGCTGGAGGGGGGCACTGTATCTTATGGGGATACAAAGAAAATTTTAGGATCATGGAGTAGTCCGTGAGGGTGTATCGCTGAGCCAGTTGCCTTGAATCTGAGCTGGATGTTGGATCATCTGGGCCATGGTGTCATTGGACCTTTCAGGGGGTCTTGGCTGGTCAAACCTGATGTATCTTAATCTGAAACAAATTCATAGCCTCTGGCTTTCTGTGGAAACAAAAGCAGAGCCTCCTTTCCAAAGCAACATATCCTTTCATCCAAATATTGAAGTCAAGGTACCTTTAAAATACACATTTTGACATAACTCAACAGCTTTGGCAAACAAATGTTTTTCTTCAGTTACAAATATCAAAGAGAACATAATCCAGATTCTCTGTGTGGTAGCCATTTTTATGTGGCTTATGTTTTATATTACCTTGAGCCTATTGCTTTAAACTGCACCATTCTAAGACTGAACCGGTGCTGTGGCTGCTGGCTCCACCCACTTCAGCTTCCCAACATGGCGGTGGTACGTTTTCCGCCAGCTCTGGGAGCCATCAACTCTCAGAAATAGTGGGTCTATGCTTCTATCAAAGCAGCGTGTAGCCCAGAAAGCTCTTTTTGTTTTGTACTAGCAAAGGCTAAATCCACCATGCAGCTTAATGTGCCACTTGCAGAGGCCTCATTCCTGCCATACTGCAGGTAGAGCACACACGCCAGGAACCCGCCACAGTAGCTCAAACATGCAGGCTGCCACTAACTTGAGAGAAACAACTAGGAACTGTTTTTAGCTCCGTTTTAGAATCTTTTTCTCAGGTTTTAGGTGGAAATTCTTGCCAACACGTTGGGCGCCATTTGTGGCTAGAATTTTCCTGCCTGGCCCACAGTCACCCGCCAGTCCCACAGCCGCTCAGACCCCACCAAGTCAACACAGAGACTTATATTGCTTACAAACTGTATGGCTGTGGCAGGCTTGCTGGAGGCTCCTGGGACCTCTGAGTGGCAAGGATGCTGGTCAGCCTGAGGTGCTGGTCAGCCTGAGCCGCATCCCGTGGTGCTTCACCTGCAGACACAGGCCTTGGGAAGGGGAGAAAGAAAGAGTCCGGGGGAGGAGCTTGTTGCTGGCATCAGCCTGACATGGGGGGTTGTTTGTTTTCCGTGTTCTTCATCCCAAGTGCTGGCACCCGGGTCTCCCAGACCCCGAATCAAACATCTATTTCCCTAAGGCTCTGCCTCACTCAACGGCTGCCAGCTCCAGTTGCTCCTCTGAGGGTTTCTTGGTCTGGCTCGCATCCTTCCATCCCCACCATGTCACCGGACTCGCTGTCACCAGCACTGGGTGGCAGAGCCAGCACACCCGAGGCCAGCAGCAGGAGGTCTTATGCCCCGAGCAGAGCAGGAGTGCTCGTCAGGCAGCCAGTGGGGCAGCTCTGAGCCACGTGTCTCCTCCTGCCAGGACCCCAGGGGCTTCTGTGCAGGTGATGCCCGTGGGCACGGCAGGTGCATGGGAGGGTGAGTGGGAATTCGGAAAGGCTCTTAATTAAGGTCAAGTCTCCCGCTGGTACCCATTGATCCTGTCACACACCATGGACAAGTCACAAGGCCAACAGCACCGTCTAGGGACAAGGGGGACACCCCTCCCTGGAAGGCCTACACCCGGGGCGGGGCTGCAGGGAGAGGTGAACTAGGCTTGGTATCACCACCTAGCACCCTCGGCTCTGCTCTGCTCCTGACCCTCCCATCAGACTCGCCACCTCTGACCTCTGCCCCCCTCATCTACCTGCCACAGTGTAGCTTGGCCCTCTAAGGAATAAAGCGTGTCATCGTGCAGCTTGAAGCCCGCCCAGCTTCCTCAGCTCAGTGGCCTTCTTTTCCTTTATAGGGAGCACAGTCACCGTTGCTTACAAGAGGTGTGTTCTGAAAAGAGTATTGCTAGGTGGCTTCATCACCAAAATCTCAGGTGACTGTCGCTGGGCCACGTAGTCGTATGACACCATTGTCTTAAACAAGGCCTGTTTTGACCAAAAAGTCATTATAGGGCCCATGATTCTAATTGAAATTTAACTGTAAATAAATAAATAAATACATAAATAATGAAACCACCAAGACAGGGCCTTTCTCCGTATAGCTCAGGCTGGCTGTGGGGTCGCTGTGTAGCCCTGGCCTCCCGAGTGGAGGGATTACGGGTGTTCCTGGTTAAATCACTAACGATTTTCAACAGTACAATTTGGACGGTGGTCCTGTAACTGAGGGGCTCTGATTCTCCTTGCTTGAAGGGTCATCCCTGGCTGTCCTTGTTTACAAACAGCAACCCAGGAACTTCACAGCTTCAGCACAAGCCGGAGCCTCCTGAAAAGAACCCTGAGCAGCAAGACCATAGCAGTGGGAGGGGCATCGTGAGGGCCGCTGCAGCGGAAGGCAGTGGGACGGTGGTCCTGGAGGTGGTGGTGGTGGGGTGGTAGGTATGGGTGCTGCTGCCAGTGGCTGTGACCTTGCAGTGGTGGAGTGGTCGTGGAAGGGTCGGTGGTACACCGAGGTCTGTGTGTGGAGGTGTGGTGGTGATGGACACAGGCAACCCGAGGAGATGGAACTCTGGAGTAGGTGGTGCACCAGCTGGCTGGGTGGTGGAGATGGTTTCAGGTGTGTGTGGTGCAAGCCGAGCGTGGTGGTAGAGATATGGAGATGGTGGTGGAGGTGGTGGTGGTGGTGGTGGTGAGTGGGACCCTGGGCTCAGCATGGAGAATTAGGTGGTGGGTCGAGATGGTGGTGGTGGTGGTGGGGAGGTAGTGGTGGTGGTGGAAGGAAGTGGTGGTGGTGGTGGTGTGAGGGGG
Organism: Peromyscus leucopus; assembly: GCF_004664715.2. NCBI lineage: Eukaryota > Metazoa > Chordata > Mammalia > Rodentia > Cricetidae > Peromyscus > Peromyscus leucopus. The sequence goes on along the minus strand of NC_051064.1, from coordinate 55,908,367 downwards.
GGTTGACTGCTGTTCTCCAGGTGCAGATCCACCTGGATGTAAACTTCCCACAAGGAACCAACTGTGGGTAACCAGGCGGTGTAGACAGATGTCCGTCACCGTCACTCAACACATTGCTCAGCCCCTCTTGACTTCTGTCCCTAAGACTTTCTCAGGGAAGGACTGAGTGTGTGGCTCTCCTCTCTGGAGCAACTTCTGCATCTTGTCCACAGTAACAAATGACCCAGCTTCCCTGATCCTGTTCTGGTCTGTTCTCTTCTGAGGATATGGACCCGAGGCACCCAAGTATCTCTGAGTGGTACCCCAGAGATCAATTGTGAGGACATTGGGGAAATCTAGCCATTAAAAATTAAAAATGAATGTTATAGTCATAAAAATGAGAAGCTCAGCCAGGCAGCGGTGGCACACACCTTTAATCCCAGCAGTCAGGAGTTAGAGGCAGGTGGATCTCTTGAGTTTGAGGTCAGCCTGGTCTTCAAAACAAGTTCCAGGACAGCCAGGGCTGTTACACAGAGAAACCTTGTCTCAAAAAACCAAAAAGAAAAAGAAAAAAAGAAACAAGAGAGAGAAGTTCTTTCCATACAAGAGATAACTGGTGAAGCAATTATACATGTTGCCTTAATTCAGTCATAAGAGCTCAGAAAGAGCTGGGTCCACTCAGGAAGAGCTGGGTCTACCCAGGAGGCTGAGGTAGAATGATAGCCATGAATTTGAGGCCAGCCTGGGCTACACAGTAAGATGCTGCCTATCAAAATTTTAGAGTCTCTTATAACAGGAGAGAAAAAGCCTTAGGATATAATGAGAAGTTTTAAAAAGTCAGGATGTGGGGTGGAGAGATAGCCGTTAAGGGTATGAACTGCTCTCACAGAGAACCTGAGTTTGATTCCCATCACCCACACTGGGCAGCTCAAAACAGCCTCTGACTCCAGTTCCAGGGGACTTGGTGCCTTCGTGGACATTTGTACTCATGTGCACACACATATATGAAGAGATAAACATGTATAGATGAGGGGAAAAGATACATCTTAAAAGAGGCAGAATATCACCTGGGCAGTGTGGGAGAGCTGCCCCGCCCCTTGGCAGATGGGAGCACTGGCCTGGTGTGCAGGGTAGGGTGCAGGGAGCCAGTCCTGCCCCTGGCCAGCTGCTACAGGCAGGAGGGCTGGCCCTACTTCTCACCTGGGCAAAGTGGGAGAGCTGGCCCTGGTGACTCCGGTGCAGGAGTGCAGATAAATTGACCAACTCAGCCCCCACCCAGGCCCAGATCCAGGGCTTTGAGTTGGCCACTCCAGCACCTACCCCATCCATGAACTGCTGGAGCATGTGAAGGGACCGGTCCTGCAGAACCAAAGCTGCAGGATCTCCCTGACACAGGGCGACCACAGGACATCCCAGAGGAGTCCCAGTGAGGAGCCAGTATTGATGGTGTAGTAGAAGCCGAGGCCTCGAACCAGACCAATGAATCATTGCAATGAACATTTGCAAGTAAAAGTGTTTGGGCAAAGGGTGTGCTGTGTGACACACCACAGCTTCCACAGTGGGATTTTGTTTTGTTTTTTTGGGGGGAGGTTGCAAGGGTGGAGGGAGGATAAGGAGGGATTGGGGGAGAGATGAGTGGGATTGGGGTGAATGATGTGAAATTCACAAGGAATCAATACGTTTTTAAAAAAGAGTCAGAATATAAAACTGTGTGAGCACTTCCCCGTAACATGTAAGCAAGAATGATGTGTACATACTCAAGCACCATGGGTAACTGCATGAAGATACTTCGAGGTGACCGGTGGTTCAGGGACACATACTTTGTCTTTATTCTTTACACTTCTGAAATACAGTTCTGTTACCGCACACTGAGGTTTAGTTTAGACCTAGTAACACATTTCCAGGGACTTCTCAGTCAGTGTCTTTACTCAAGTGTCCCAGGGCAGCCCCACATTTTATGGATTTAGAAACTATGAAGTCAAGCACACCCCTGCAGAACTTCTGCTCACTCAGACTAGCCTTTCCCAGCTCTGCAAACTCAGACCAAGCAGTCTCTGAGTGCTACTCCAGGCATGGAGTGCTGTGAGTGCCTGTTGTGGAATATTAATTTAACTAAGCAGAGATGTGTGACATTTGTTTATGCTGTGGAATACCACTTTAACTTTGTAAAGGTGTGTTACATTTGTTTAATGATGTAAGGATGTGTTACACTTGTTTGTGCTGCATTTGCTTAATTATGAAAGGATGTGTTACATTTGTTTCACCTTGCCTGCCCAAGGCACCTGATTGGCCTAATAAAGGGCCGGACAGCCAATAGCTGCAGGAGAAAGGATAGGTGGGGCTGGCAGGCAGAGAGAATAAATAGGAGGAGAACTCTAGGCTGGAGAGAGAAGGAGGAGAGACCGAGGGACGAGCCTGGGGCCAGAAGCCAGGCAGACACCAGCCAGACACAGAGAAGCAGCGAAAGTAAGGTATACAGAAGGAAGAAAGGCAATAAACTCTGAGGCAAAAGGTAGATAAAGAGAAACGGGTCAAGTTAAAAGAACTACCAGAAACATGCCTAAGCTAGGCTGAACATTCAAAACCTAATCGTAAGACTGTGTCACGATTTGGGAGCTGGCTGTAACAAAGAAAAAGCCTGGTGCAGCTGGCCATTGCCCAGGCCTGAACTTCACTGGGATGCCAGGCTCACCTTTGCCCATTTCTAGCAAATCCTGTCCTCTTCCCTCTGCGTTCTGGCTGTGGTCAGTGTTGGGCACAGAAGCACTTCTTCACTCAACAGACGGGAAGGCAGACACCCAGGAAACTTCAGAAAATCCTGTTAAAAAGCTTCCAGTGTAATTCATGCCTGTGATGAAGCCAAACCATACTCCATACGAAAGCAACAACATGCTTCCCAGAGGTGGGCAAGATGAGAGGGGCTTAGGACAGCGGAGCCCAGCAAGAGAGCACATGGTGCCCACCCTCCAGCTTTCTGCCGGGAACATGCAAAGCCATGTGGCGTGGACATCTGTGTTTCTTGTTTTTTTTCTCCTTTTCTTTTGGCCACCCCCATGCCTCTCTCTCTCCCGTCCCCTCCTTCTCTTTCCCTGTTGGGGAATGACCCCAGGGCTTTGCCTCGCTCTGCTCCAATCTATTGATAAGTCCCCACCCCTGGCACCTGTATTTGTTTATACACCTTGATACTCCTTTCTTTTTCATTTTTCAAGACAGGGTTTCTCTGTGTAGCTTTGCGCCTTTCCTGGGTCTCGCTCTGTAGACCAGGCTGGCCTCGAACTCACAGAGATCTGCCTGCCTCTGCCTCCCAAGTGCTGGGATTAAAGGCGTGCGCCACCCCTGCCTGGCCCGATACTCCTTTCTATAGCCTCTCTGTATAAATACACACAGCCCCCAAGTCTAGATACCGACTATAAACCACACAGTTTGATTCCCATTTTTACAAAAGGTGATTGATCCTAGATTTCACTTTTCACCCCCGGACACTCATTGTTTTGGAGCAGAATATGGAGATGAGTGGGCAGCTGGGGGCCACAGAGGATGAGGCTGGTGGTGGGTGAGATGGTTGCCAGGGTAGGTGGGATGAAATACCTACTGTGTCCTTGCCCCTCCATACTGCAGACCTTGCTATAGAGGACGGATGGTAGCGCACAGCCCCGCATCTTGATCAAGGGGTCTTTCCCACCTTCCTTCCAGATGCTTCTATGGAGTAGTCCAACATTTTTCTCCTGAACTCCTCAGCATCTGGCCCAGGGTGGGGCCCCACTGATTTGCACTGGGGAAGTGGTTATTAGGCTCACTGCTCCTTTTGGAAGCAAACAGTGGAGAGTGGCCCTTATAAAGTCCATGCCGTCTAGACAGTGAGGAGTCAGTCCCTGGCCAGGGGAGGGTGAGGTTAGACCCTGGCTGGTGTCATTGTCCCCTCTTGTTCGGCACACCATAGGGAGGCAGGTCATTTGCACCCTCACTTCCACTTTGAGAGCTGTTCTTATAAAAATGAGAAGCCCCTATACGTGGGAATTTACCTAATGCTAATCTGGATAATTGAAAAACCCACCCAAAATACCCGACTCAGAAGGAAGTCCTGCTACCTGGCAGGCTCAGCTCTGAGTTGGCACTCAGGCAGTGACTGGTCCGGGGTCTTCTGGTGTGGAGGAGAGGGGGAGGGCAGAGCAGGGTTCCTTCGGAGGTCCGGATCCTGGCAGCTCCAGTGAGCCTGGCCTCAGGCATTGGCAAACCTGGAGAATCCCTCGCCCTTGCCTGTAGGTTTCCATGAATTCAGCTCACACCTTTGTAGAGACTCTTCTCCGGGCCTAAGTGCTGCCCTCTCTGTAAACTGGGGTGGGGGTAAAGATGTGAAACAAAGTGAGGGTGTCACCTCTAAGAAGCCTCCCCAACTAGATCTTACTGAGAAACAAGGCAGACGACAGAAGGGGAAACAGACCAACCAAGAATCCATGCACTCCCTGGCCTTGGCTTAGGTCTCCACCCCAGACCTTGTTCTAAGTCTCCTTAGTTCATGTCAATCCCACCTCCTTGGTCCCCAAGGCCGAAGCTCCTGTGGTCACCTTCTCCACCCACCTCTACACAAGGCTCGTAGTCTTGGAGCCCATTTTGTGTTCCACTTACCCATCTGTGTCCCCAACTATAGTGACCTGGGACTTCAGCTTTGTCATTCGGACCTGTGCTTATGACCACATTCTGTTGTTTCCCCTTACACTTGACGGCGCCTGACTCTCCTGTGTGGTAATCCGCAGCCCAGGCCACCCTTGGTCAGCCATACTGGGATTGTTCCCCCAGCCAGACCACTCCATCTGCAGGAGGAGGGTGGCCCTGTCTGGGCTCTGGTGCTTCTCCCAGCATACCCCACACCTTGATTCCTTCCCATCAGGGCTGTCCACCTTCTCTTCTAAGCAAGCCTCTGCTGGCCTGCCCCTGGGCATTGGGACAAGCACAGGTGCTTCTCATCCCGCCTCCCTCTGTGAGCTGTCTCCCCAGGGAAAGCCTGACCCGACCCCATTCTTTCTGCTGGTGCCTTGCACCATGTGCTAACTGTGGCCGCATACGGATTGTAGTTTCTGTGTTGTCTATGTGCATATTATATCAACTTCCATCCCCTTTACATTGCCTTTAAAAATAATTATTAAGGGGCTGGAGAGATGGCTCAGTGGTTAAGAGCACTGACTGCTCTTCCAGAGGTCCTGAGTTCAATTCCCAGCAACCACATGATGGCTCACAACCATCTGTAATGAGATCTGGCGCCCTCTTCTGACCTGTAGTCATATATGCTGTATACATAATAAATAAATCTAAAAAAAAATAATTATTAAAATATATGACGAACAGAGTAGTTTCCATATTTTCATATCCAAAGATCGTGTTTGGCATTCAGATAGGTAGGTCAAGGCACACTGGAAAGCTAATGGGGGTCTTCTCATATGTGTTGGGGAGTTACCTGCCTGTAGGTAACCCAGCGGTTGGGGCCCAATGGTAGTAGACAAATGGCTAGCCTTTTGGGATGCAGCTAGGAGATCTCTGGAGAAGGTCTTTGATCTCCAGATTAAAATGTAGGACATTTCTAGCACCCCGGAGGTTCCCTCGCACCCAATCCCAGGCACTCTCTCCAAGGGAACTTGTGACATCATAGATTAGTTTGGGCTGTTTTAAATGTGGCAGGGGGCCTGTCTGATTCCCTTGCCTCACGTTGTGTGTGCGATTCCTCATGTAGTATAGTGCTCTCTTTTGCTGTGAGCATTCCATTTCACGGATGCCCCAGAGTCTATTCAGCCATCATCGGTTGAAGGGCACTGTCATTGCCGCAGAGGGCAGAGCATGCACAGCCTAGCTGAGCCGGTAACTTAATGGCTTCTTGCTCTGCTGAGTCAGTTACACTCATTTATGTCTCCATCCTCTCACAGGCAAGCATGTCTCATATTTTCAATTATGATAATATTCTGTGAACATAGTAGGTAATTCCTTAAGGGCTCCTAGTTAACCGTTAGGGTAGAGTTCTAGAAGTACAGACGCTGGACCAAAGAGCCATCCTTGTATGACTCTTTCCACATATGGAAACCCACATTGTCTGCTGGGCTGCCATAGCAACGCACCACAGGTGGGATGGTTTCAACCACAGACACCTGAAGTCATGGGTACCAGCTGGCGCGAACTTACCTCTTCCTTATAGACCGCAATCCTCTTGGCTCCGCTACACATGGAGAGCTGTTGTGATTCCAAGTATCCACTGTCCACTTCTCCTGGTCTCATAAGGACACTGTGAAGATTAGATGGAGGCTCTCCCAAGCCCCAGTTCTAGCTTAATCTCCACTCTAAAGTCGCAGTCTCCAAGTACACTCCCATTCTGAGGTACCAGGGAGTTGAATATCAACACAGGCACCTTCAGGAGCACAATTCAACCCATAACAGAACAACACCCCAGAGCCCAAGCATGTCTCCTGATGGTACTGGGTTTGAGTACAGCCCTCTTGACTTCTAAGGCTGAACCATACCTTGTTAAGAAGACCCTTGTCCCTTATACTCACCCGTGTCCTTTATCTGTGTTTTCATACCATCAAACCAACCTGTCCATTCCTGACCCTGGGGTGTCTGAGGTGCAGGCTGATGGATCCTGATGTCTTCAGCCCAGGGCAGCTGGGGGGGGGGGGGCGATGGATCCTGATGTCTTCAGCCCAGGGTTCAGCCTGGGAGTGGGGTGTCTGAAGGGTCACAGTGGGAACAGACACCTCAGGCTGCTGATCTTTCTCTGCCCTACTTTTTGCAAAGTGTTAGTCGGGTGTGTGTGTGTGTGGTGCGAGTGTGTGTGTGGTGGTGTGTGTGTGTGTGTGTGTGTGTGTGTGTGTGTGTGTGTGTGTGTAGGAGGGGCACAGGGGTTGTGTAATTATCACCTTGCAAAGTCAATTACAGCTCCATACTCTAAAGCCTGTTTTTAACTTCCCTAAACAAGTTCATTTTAAGCTTGGTGGTAATTTGGCTCTTTTGTTAAAATTAAGTCCTTAAAGTAAAAATTAAAAGACAAAATGGAAAAACCATTGGGCATAGAAAATCCAGCCCCGGTTTAATAGGGCCTCTTAAGCCGAGGACCGGAGTGAGGTGTGGGGAGCCTGCTGCACATTATGGTTCTTGACGCTTATGTTCTGTGTAAGCTTTCTAAAGAAGAGGATAAACCTCATCTTCGTGAGAGGCCTGCTTCTGTGGTGGGGTGATTAGGAAACTATTGTTAAGTTCAGGCTTCTCTAACTTTAACACCTCAACTCAATGCTTGCCACAAAACAGTAAAATCCTTCCACCCACAGGTGAGTCTCAGGACATATAGAGCCAGAAGAACACGTCGTGGCTGGTACCCTGTGATGGAGGGCAAGGGTCAAGTCCACAGTGGCGGACGGTGGCCTGGGAATGGCCTCTGATATGCTCGTGTTTGCGTAGGATGGACAGATCCTGGATAAAGATTTCTGTGAGACCTTGAGGAAAGAGGTGTACGTCGACTCGTCCAGTTCTAAGGAGGCTAGTGAGTGAACTTGCTTCCCACTGCGCTCTCGTCACCGGCAGGGTGAAGTCCTGGTCCCTGCCCCAGCCCTTGCTCAGACTGACCTCTTCCTGCCCTGACCCACTCACCTACTGCTCTACCCTGAAGCCCACACCTCAGAGTCACTGAACCTTTGTACACATTGCTCCCCCTGCCCAGGGTGGCCCCATCCTGCTCACTGAGGACGCTGGTGATCTCTCCTCTCTCAGCAGAGGCACTGTTCCTTGCTTCCAGGATGGCATGAGCACACCCTTTGTGCATCCTGGTTTGCTTTCCTGTCTGGTGTTGGCATGTCTCTGTCACGGGTGTTGTGTCCTTATGGGCAAGGCCTGGAAGAGAGCCGACACTGAGGGAGGGACTTAAAAAACAAACCCGTAGTCTCTTACTGAGTCGTTTAGGGTAGGAAATGGAGAATTGTGAAAAGACGTTCTGTTACAGTCATTCATTTATTCCCAGTGACATCTGAGACAAGATGGGCAGATGTGAGGTTCTGGTGACGCGCTAGGGAGGTCTTTGACTGGCTGGGATCTGTAGGTGCAGTCTCTAGCTCCAAGGAGGGCATCAGGATGGTTCTAGGAAGTAGAGGCTAGGATGTTGGGGGTGGGCTGCATAAAGGAGGTTGTGCTGGATGAATGAAAACCGTTATAAAATAGCACCGAGGCCGAGGGTGAGGAAATGCGATGTTGCCTGGAGCGGAAGGGAAGCTTCCCATGGAATTCTTTTAGGGTAGGGGAGAGTAAGGGAAGAAAAGCAAATGCCACAAAAGACTTCAAGAGGTGGAACCCAAGGCAGAGAGGCAGGAGGTGAGCAGATGGGGCGTGGGAGCTGATGGAGGCTGGAATGTTGTCTCTAACGGGGCCATTCCTAACGAGCGTCTTGGCCAGCCTACAGAAGAGGCTGCTGTAAAGCCAGCAGCCCTCAGAAGGTCCGAACCCCTCCAAGTACTGCTTGCATCTCCCCAGGACTGCCCACCATGGAGAGAGAGTGCTGTCCTTCCCACCTGCTGCAGAGCCCACGTGGACCGCGTGGGAACCGAAGCCCGGGGGTGGGGGTGGGGTGGTGTGTGCCGTGAGCGGTTGCAGGTGCAGACAAAAGGCCGCGAGTGATTTGCATGGGTTGGAGAACACATTTTCAGTTTCCTCCTCTCACAAATGGCACACTTTCACGGCCTTTCTTTCTCCTAGCTGCCACACTGGATTCCTTTTGGTGTCTCCAGCCTGTGGCTGCAGCGTGACCCCTGTGCCCGGTGATGTTTCCGCTTCACCAGCCTCCAGGCCCAGCTGCAAAAGCTCAACATCCAACCATTGATGATCCTGGCCCCACGCCCCGCTTCCCGGCCATGAAAAATCCCACACTGAGAGCCAAGGGCCTGGACCTGCCTCTAACTCAGTGTGGGGTAGGAGGCTGTGGTCGGGTATTGGGTGGCGTTTCCATGTGTACCAGGGAAGGTTCTGGAACTGGTAGTTTCAGAAAGTCCTCCAACCTATGGCATGTATTATGGCAGTTTTGACCTCAGTAGTTGACAAATATTGGGTGCTGGCCCCAAGAATTTGAGGTCTTGCAGGCATCTCATTTCTTTGGCTTGTTTCCCACCCCGGGTCTGATACCTGAACCTTGTGCTCATCTTTTCCTTGGATCATGAGTCTGGGAATTGCCACTCCAGGAGTGCTTAGTGTCCCTCACTGAGAGAAAGAATGTAGGTTGCCCAGGCCTGGGAGTTGATCCTTCTTCCTCTGTGTTTCCACACTATCGCCTAGTTCATGTTGTGTGGTGGTGAAGGAAGGCCAGGCTTCCACCTGAGTGTGAAATTTCAACAACTATTTTCTGTTGGTGAGGTTCAGCGGTGAGAGGCGGAAGGGCAGGAGGGAAGGACTCTAATCCTGATTTGGACATGCCTGACTTGACGTGTGAATGCGAGGAAGGGCAGAGTAGACCAAGCTGTCTTTGGCAGTTTCGTTACTAACAAGAATGAGGCTAAGAGCTCTCCCATCCTTGCTAAGATGGTGGTCAGAGTCTGGCTTGCTGATGGGAAAGAAGGACCAAGAGAAGATGGGGACCCCCTGCAGCACAGGCAGGCAAGATTTCAAGCCTGGTTCTGCTGTGGGGATCCAGAGTGACCCAGAGCGACCCAGAAAGCCAGGGTTAATTGAGGCGAGAAACCAGAAAACTCGCTGAGCAGTCAAGTGCAGGAGGGCTGTCGTGCAAGCCCCAGGGGAGATGGTGAACTGGTTACAGGCACAGGAGAGAAGTGGCTGGTGACCCATGACTTGTCCAGGATGCTTCTAAGTCCCCAAGTCTCTGAGGCTCCCCTGGGTGGGTGTGGAGGATGAAGCTAGGGTATGAAAGGAAGCCAAGGCAGAGGCTAGTCTGGCATCCTCTCAGAAAGGTGAACCACACGAGCCTGGCCAATGATGGCTGCTGGGAAGAGTGAGGGGCATGAGGACAATTTCAGTTTTAGGGGGTTCTGCTATGCCTCTCACTTCTGCTGGAGGGCGGGCGCTGGGGTGGTTGGGGAGGGTGGGACCAGGACCAGGATTTTTCTGAGGCATTTGATTAACCGCTAGCAACACTTCTGGTACCCAGGGTTATGAGTACCCACAGAGGACCCAGAGGAGGCTCCTTCTGGCCCCTGATCCACTCTCCTCCACAGCTCCCAGACGTGGAGAGGATGACATCTGCGCTCTCCTCTAAATTTACATGCCATCATGGGAAGCTATGGTTGTTCAGCCAAAACAGTGATCCTGAGGCTGCTGGGAAGGTGCTGAGATGTGATTTCAGATGAGTCCTGATAACCTGGGCCCCATCGAATTTTAAAGGCCTTGAAAACAAAAGCTGAGGGCAGGGAACCAGCCCGAAACATGGGCTTCTCTCACAAGCAGTGGATTTTGGTTGGGAGAATAGTCTGCTTCTCTTTCCCTCCCTCCCTCCCTCCCTCCTTCCCTCCCTCCCTCTCTCCTCCCACCTCTTTCCTCCCTCTTTCTTATCCTTCCTATCTGGAACCTTGCACGTGCAAGGCCAGGCTTCCACCACAGAGTTATAGGCCTGGAGCTTGAAAGGAGTCATACTGTCCTGTGATCACCGATTCCACTCTGGCATTACAGGTGGTAGGTCTTTATTTCCTTACACAGCTTTCCTGAGTGCATCTTCACTCTCCAGCCTTCTTTCTGAAAGGCCTATAGCAAACCTTTCCATTTGTAAGTATAACCTCCACCCACGCCCATTTTGGTAATGTCATGTACAGGACAGGGTGGGGCCAGCCAGTTAAATTCATTTACTGGAGGTTAGCTTTGTCGGCCCCCTTACTGGGTCCATGAGCAGGACTAAAAACTGAGGTGGCTTTCTCTCTTCAGTTTATGAGCAGATGTTCCAGCCCACTCTCTACATCTAGAACCCTGATCTGTGAAGCACTGGACTTACTTGTGTAGGGTGTCCTCTGTGCAAGCTACAGCCCCTGATGGCACACACCTACACATCTGGGTCATCACTGTACTGAGTTCAGGGTAGTGCCTGGCCCTCAGCAGATACTCTACTCAGATTTGCAACTTTTCCAAGCCAGGAGAAAGCTGGAGTTCTTCAGTGTTAGATGCATTATGGGTTCACCAGAGATGACCACTCAGTTTACAGCCAATTGAAAGTCTTTATTCCAGCTAGTTGGGACTAAACAGAGGGATCTGGGACCCAAGCATAGATCTTTGTGTTTAGAGTAAGGAGGTTTGTAAAGGCAAAAAACAAACAAACAACCTCCCCCCCACCAAAACCCCCATAACCTGTATTTCTCTGGGTAGCTACAGGGAGAGGTTTTGTGTAGGCAAGGAGTTTAGCAGAAGCTAAGGTAAGTGGATAGCTGGATGGGGAGGTTTGCAGAAGCAGACAGTCCTCCCCGCTCCCTACCCAAGACAGGGTTCTTCTGTCTAACAGTCCTGGCTGCCCTGGAACTCCCTTTGTAGACCAGGCTGGCCTTGAACTCACAGGGATTGGCCTGCCTCTGCCTCCCTAGTGCTGGGATTAATGGTGTGTGCTGCCACCACCTGGTTCAAGCAGGCAGTTTAACAGAAGCTAAGGTAGGTAATTTTCCATGGATTCTCCATCAAGATCAAAGTTAAACCTAAAATGGCCTTGGCAAGAATATAAACTGGAGGAACCGCCACACTCTCTGGCCCTGTCAAGATCTTCAAGTTGGCTGAATGGTCCTTGGTTACAGAGAAGCCCCAAATGGGCCATTTCTAATTGGGTTATGATGTAAAATTTAAGTTCTTTGTGGTTCTCTGATGCTCCAGCAGTAAGAACTGCTGGCTCTCACTTGGCTGTTTTTCATTTGTATATGTAAGCATGGGTGCAGTGAAGCCATCAATTAGACTGCCCCTTGGGTAAAAGGAAAAAGTTTATTTTAACTGCCAAGGCTGTCTCTCCAGGTTCAGAGAAGACAGCAAAATGGCCGGTTATAAGGGGTTAAGGAGGGAGGAAGGTGCATTATCTGGCATGGGGCTTCAATCTGTTGGAGGTTTGAGTTCATAGGGAACTAGAGTTCCTTTCTGGAGGTTGAGAGTTACAGGGCAGGGAAGAAAGTAATGGCTTTTCCTGGCAAACACAATCCACTTTATAGGGTTTCTGAGGAACGCTCAGGGTTTACTGGGTGTCAGTGTGCACCAGCACCGAGGCCAGTGTCATTTCAGAGGCTGTCTGCGACACTGTCATTTTGTGGGGTTGGGACCCAAACAGTATGCAGATGATGCAGAATTGAGAAAAGAAGACCTGTGGGAAGAGCCTGCTGCTGAGGCCTGGGGCCAGTGAGCAGCCCTCCAGACCAGTGGTGGTCACCCTGTTTGTGATCCTGTTTCCCTCTGGCTCCACACAAGCAAATAGGAAAAATGAAGATGGCTCAAGGACTACTGAATGAACCTTGACTTCACCCAGATTTTCCAGATTATTCCCAATTAAATGAAAACAAAATATCAAAATGTTTCCAATGGATAGACTAACTCTGTGAAAGTGTTTTAAACTTTGGGTTTTGATCTACGTATATACTTGTGAAGCTATCACAAATAATGTACGTACGTGTGTGTGTGTGTGTATACACACACACACACACACACACACACACACACACACACACACACACACGAGTTTAGAATCCTTTCTCCTGCTTCTACTAACCATCCCTGGCCCCTTGCTACTATAATTAACATTTTCAGTAGCATTCCAGTGTGAGTGACTGGAGTTATTGGTAACTGGTTGTGCTGGCTAGTCTTATGTCAACTTGACACAAGCTAGAGTTAGCTGAGAGGAACCTCAATTAAGAAAAGGCTTGGAAAAGGTTGGACTGTAGACAAGCCTGTAGGGCAGGGAGGGCCCAGTCCATTGTGTGTGGAGCCATCCCTGGGACGGTGGTCCTGGGTTCTATAAGAAAGCAGGCTGAGCAAGCCAGGAGGAACAAGCCAGTAAGCAGCTCCCCTCCAGGGTCTCTGCAGTGGCTCCTGCCTCCAGGTTTGTGCACTGACTTCCTTTGATGATGAACAGTGCTGTGGAAGTGCACGCCAAATAAACTCTTTCCTCCCCATCTTGCTTTTTGGTCATGGTGTTTCACCATAGCCATAGAAAACCTAAGACACTGATGTTGGTAACTGGCAACTGTACAAATCTGACTTGCTTTCTAACTACAGTGCTCATCAGAACAGCTGCTTCCCGCCCTCCTTTTTGAGATGGAACCTTGTTGAAGAGTTCAAGCTGGTCTAGAACTCTGCATTCTCCTGTCTTACCCTTCTGAGTGCTGGGATTATAGTGTGGACCATCATGCCTGGTTTGTGCCCATGCTGGGGATTGAACTGAGGGCTTCATGCATGCTAGGCAAGTACTCTACCAACTCAGCTACATCCCCAACCCTCTCAGGTCTTGCTTTTAAATAAGAACCAGAGTAGTTTAGACCTGAGCTCTCCCGAGTGCTGTAGCCATTGCCCATGGTTCCCACCCTGGTGGGAAAAGTGGGTCCCTTACACACAGGTATGGACCACTGCTCCTTCTGTGGGTCTCCCCTGGTAAGTGACTTTGTGTCAGCTACTTTGGCTTGGCTGGTCTCCAGCTCTCAACCTAGAAACACACTCCTCCTCTCCTCCAAGACAGGGTTTCTTTGTGTAGTCCCAGTTCTGGAACTCACTCCGTAGACAAGGCTGGCCTCGAACTCACAGAGATCCACTAGCCTCTGACAGGATTAAAGGCACACACCACCACTAAAATGGCTCACATTTCCCTTCTTACAACCCCTACTTTACTAGGTTTTCTGGGAAATGTCTTTTAAAAGCCTTTTAGGTGTTGGAGAGATGGCTCAGCAGTTAAAATCAATGGTTGCTCTTCCAGAGGACCTGGGTTCAATGCCCAGCACCCACATGGCAGTTCACAACTATCTATGACTCCATTTCCAGGGGATTCAACATCCTCACACAGATGTAAGCAAAACACCAATGCACATAAAATAAAAATAAATATTTAAAAAAGCCTTTTGCTTGATAACTGTCATGGTGGGCATGTGCAGCACTCTTCTCTCTGGAAAGAGAGTGAAACTTTGACTCAAATCACACACCAGCCAGCTTTATCCTAGAGCTCTGCACGGCATGATATGTAAACCACATTTTACAACCACGGGTTGCTTCTTTAAAATGGTGAGATCTCCTGTAAGACATGGGTCTGAGCTGTACTTTCATCCTGGAGATGGTGCCTATACTCTGGTAACTGTCTTCTTTCTTGGATAGCAACTAGCTGTGTAGCCTAGGTTGGCCTCCAATTTAGAATCCCTCCTTAGGCTTAAGGGTACTGGGATTACAGGTATGTACAACCATGTCTAGATTCCAGTGATCTTATCCATGTCCCACGAGTCTTCAAATTTCATTCTTCCATTAACTGACTTCCTTTGTTCCTACACCACAATTTTGTATTTACCTATTCCCAACACCTGATTTTGCGTTGTTTATCCTTTAAAACATTTTTATTACTTTATGTGTACTCCTGGTGCCCTCCGAGGTGAGAAGAGGGTATCAGATCCCAAGACTGAGGTTACAGATGGCTGTAAGTCCACGTGTGGGTGCTGAGAATGGATTCTGCCTCGTCTTCGAGAGCAGCATGTGTTCTTAACCACCCCGAGAGAGAACTCTCTAAGCCCAGCATCATGCCAAGAGATTCCAGTTTCTTACCTCTGGCCCAAACTCCTTCAACTAATGTCCTTCTATACAGTCCTGTGTCAAACCTGATCACCTCAGCTGGAAGCAGCACAGCACCAGGGTGAGTGTGGACAATGTACACTAAGGTTCATTGGGAACAGAGAGTTCTCTCCAAAGGTAACAGCTGCTCTCTAACTATAGACACAACAGTTGCATATTTAACCAAGAGTAAGATAAAAATTTTAGAATCAACATTACAAAAATTGTCATATTTTATTGATCTCATAACAGTTCATTCTGTCAGAGAGCTTGTGTTTGGACAAGGACATTTTACAAAATTTATAATTATTAAATTATGTGCACATGTGCATTTCTGTGTGTGGGTATTGGGCACTTGAGTGCCGATGGAGGCCAGAGGTGCTGGGTCCCCTGGAGCTGCCTAACCTGGGCTGGGAACCAAATCTGGTCTTTTGGAAGAGCAATATGTACTCTGACCTGCTGAACCATCTCTCCAGCTCTAGACAAAGGCCCTTCTGATTCCGGATTATGGTGGACTTTAGACTAGAGTGACTTGTTGTGACAGCAAACACATTTACTCACTGTTTCAGGCATTTTCTTTTTCTTATCTAGATTAGGCTTTCACGAGTAAAAAAGGCTCACGAGTATAAAAGATTCTGAATAGTTTTGTGGTATTTAAAAAGATCCATGAAAACAAATGAAGCTGGGTAATGTTTATCTCGATTTCTTGAACTCTAGCAGTGAAATGGTAAAAACAGTCCCCCTGTGATTATGCTAAAGTCTGAGGATGCCTCTTCTGTGTCTCAGGAATCTGTCTTGCACACCCACACTGCAGATCCTGTACAGGAATTCTGTTATTACCTCTCCTCTGTCTCCTCCAGGTTTCAATAGTGACATTTTCATTTTCACAGCCAGCCTTTGATATTCTGTCCAGAGAAAGATTCCAACAGCTTCTGAAGCAAACTAAGCTGGATTTGGATTTTCATTGATTTTCCAGTGTTTTTTTTAAAAAAAAAGAATGCTAAAAAGGTGTTGATTTTTTTATTAGTAATAATCTTTCTTCTAATGCGCTTTTAAGTCCTCAAACATTGTAGATGAATTATATCTGAAGAGCTTGTAATTTTCAAAGCATTTAAAAAAGGTTTTCTTAAAAAGACAGTTTTCCTATCTCAAGTAAAATTGCTATAGGAGCTGAAACTCAAGTTTGCCCTCCTAATAAACAGCCTGCGAACATAAAACGGAGTTCTCTGTGCCCTCTGCACAGCAACTCTAGATATGGCCGAAATTAAGCAATCAAAACCCAAAGCCTCCCTTTATTTAACAGATAATAGAACGCTGCCACAATGGTCTAACAGGAAAACCAGGTCAGAAACACCTCACAGCTTCATTTTTTTCTTCCTTTGCTTAATGAGAAATAAATTATCATTGCTGTCTTCTTCCGTGTGTTTCCTCTTCTTCGGCTTGCTGCGCTTGCTCTCTCTGAGAAGCCGCTCTTCTCTCAGCCTGTAGTAGTGGGATGAATGGTGACGGGACCTGGACGGCTTTGGGTTTGCACCACTGCCCGAGGAGTGAGCTTTCGAGCCCCTAGGGAAGTCTTCATCCACATCACCACGCTGGTGAGCCCACCTGCGCTTCTCACCTTCTCTATGCCTGGTCATTTCCTTGCGGGTTTCTTTATTTTCTCGAGGCCACCTGCTGCTTTTCCTCGAGGAATGGCTTTTTCTCATATCATGGTGGCCCCTCTTATCTGACTCTTCCATGTGTGGTCTTTTGAACTGCCTTGGAAAATCTCCATTTTTCTGGATTTCTGGAAGACATAAAAGTATTTTGCCTCTTTAGTCCACGCAGAGCTCTTGTACTCTTTGAAGACATTTAGAAATGTGACCAATGCGGCGTTCTTAAGAGCCCTTACAATTCTACTGCTAAAATGGGGAAATACTCTCCAGCCCTTCAGCATGTATGTTCTTTAATCTAGTGGACACACGTTTGTAAGGTTAAACAAAGAAGACTGGAGCAGCGGGCTCGGTCAGTATCTCAGCCCGGGGGTTAAAAGCCACGTCTGACTGCTTCTAATTCTTCCAGTCAATTGACAGGCAAGGGGCAGCCTGAGAGGATAAGGTGAAGCAAGATTTAGAGAACAGCCTTTGGACGGTCTCATGTGACATTACCCACTGAGGACAAGCCTGGCCACCCCACTGTGAGTGGGTGCCACACTGCCCAAGACATTATTCCTGCAGAGCAAAGGCTGCTGGGTGGGGTGGATCTGTGTGCATGTGCTCCTGTGCGCACATATACCTTGGAGCTCAAAGTGCCAAATGATGCTGCACCTTGTTAGGACTTGACACAGTTATGAGCATCGGGTGGGAATGCTTGTGACAGCAGAGAGTGGTAGCTGAGGCTAAAATGAAATGTGAAAAATAACCGAACCTTGGACTATTACAGAAGTGGTCAGTAAAAATGTCCAGCTTAAAAGTTGAAGCACAGGGCTGGAGAGATAGCTCAGTGGTTAAGAGCATCGGCTGCTCTTCCAGAGGACCCAGGTTCAATTCCCAGCACCCACATGGCAGCTCAAACTGTCTGTAATCCCAGTTCTGGGGGATCTAACACCGTCTCACTAATATACATAAAAAAATAAGGAAAAAAAAAGAAGTTAAAATAAATATTTAAAAAAAAAAAAAAGTTGAAGCACAAAACAAGAAGTTCCCACGATCACAGCGAGCCTCAAAACGGCTATGTACTTGAGTTGTCAAAGCTAACTAAAAAGAAAAAAAAATGATTTTTCAGAGTATAATTTGTAAATGCTCATTGTAGAAAACCTGAAAAAAAATCCCATAAATTATAAAGAAAATATGTTCAGTCATACATCCTTGAATTCAGAGCCGACACTGTCATGCCTTTTTGGGTACTCTTTCTGGTTTAGTGACCGAGTGCCTCTCTTAACAGGCTGTCATTTCTCTACAGGTGACACCAATTTCATAGTGAGTGTATAAGCCATGCAGGTGGGAAGTAGCTCGTTTCGAAAAGGACTGAACTCACGAGAGTCTAAAGCCAAAAGGGGAAAAGTTAAAAAATGCTGAGTCAGAAAAGAATTCAGCTTGAAAAACACACAACTGTTTTATCACATAACAGGAAAGGTAACTTGAGAATGCATTTTGCCCACAGCAAGGAAGAACAAAGGCAGAGAAAATGAACTGAAACCAGATTTAAAATGTTACTTCTTTATTACTCTAGGTTAATTCTGTGTAGGTGTGCGTGTCTGCATGTGGACCTGTGCACATGAGGGCAGGTGCCTGTGGGGGCCACAGGTGTCAGATCTCCTGGAGCTGAAGTCACAGACAGTTGTGAGTCACCGTGTGGGTGTTGGGACTCCGACTCAGGTCGTCTGGAAGAGTAGCCAGTGCTCTTCCTCACTGAGGTGAAGGGAAGCACAGAGGTGGCTGTGGGCCTGGAACCCTGCCCACAGGGTCAACTGTAAGAACAGCCTTTGCAGGGGAAACTCCAGAAGTCCCCAGAAACCCTTTTGTTCCATGAAAAATGTTAGACATAGAAAGGGGAAATCATTATTCGTCAAGTAGAAAAATTCCAAAGGAATCTTTAACTCTTTGCATAGACAGGTAAAATATTCCTAGGAATTTTCTGAAATGCTCTGAGAAAAATATTGTGACTAGATTACAACATAGGATTTTTGAAGTAGAGTCTGGTTTCTGGAGCTAAAGAAAGTTTTAGTTTTTATAATTTAAAAATGTTTTTGGTGCTAACCAATGACCTCCCAAATAGGCAAAGACAGTATATCAAAAAGTATAAATTTGGGAGCCATGCGAAGCTGAGCGAACCAGAAGTTTAACGACGAACCTTTCACTTTCCGCTTTATTCTCCGATCTCTCTGCTGGATCTCGTATTTGTCATCATAGTAGTAGATGAAGGGAGATGTTGGAAACGTCTGGTTAAACATTCGTCTTTCTGTACATTCCTACAATTGTATTTGAAAGAATGACATCACAAGGTTGCAATGCTCAACACACCTTTCCACGAGCTTCTGGGCTCCACTGATTAGAGCTGAGTCCCACATCACTAGCACCACTACAATGGCTGCTGGAGTAGTCTTTTGGACCACCCAACCCAGGAGCCCTACTGCGCATCTATGCTATTCCTTCAGGCCTGGATTTCTCCCCCTCTTGACTAAGGAACTCTTTTCTTTTTTGTACTCTCTGCTAAGCTCCTTCCCCAGTGTGAGTGAACAGCACTGAGGGGTGGGTGCTCACTCCATTTGTCTTGTCCTCTGGAGCTCACTGGCATTATGTGGATTATCTGTCCTTCCTTGTCTGTTCCCTCCAGCAGCCTTCCCATCCTTCCTCTTCTTCTTCCTAGCCTCAAGCTGTGGCTGTAATCTGTTAGCTCTTTGTTCTTTCTCTAGACACATTGGCCAGCTTATCTGAACTCAACACTCACTAGTTACTAGGGCAGTTAATCTTTTTCCCTAACCATGTCTTATGGGTGCATGTCATATCCTGAGCATATTCTTTGCTCTCTCTGCCCCTCCCCTCTACTTCCTCCCACTGTCCCCTTGTCCCTGGGCTAAGGGGTCTGATGTGAGGCGGGCGGTGGGCTGTATCTACTTGGAAAATGTTCCTGGGTAATTCTGAGAAGCCTCTTTCCTTTGCTCCCTCAACCGAGTGGAGATCATCTTTTCACTAGTTTCTCCCATGTCTACCGCCCCATCCCTATCTGAGCTTTAACTATTCCTCTGTATACTCGGCGACACCAATGGATGCAGCATGAGAAGTGGAACAGCTCTCTTTCAGAAAGGCTGGGCTTTGGGACTTTCTCCCCTGTCTGCTTCTATCATCTTTCCTGAAGTTTGTTTACAAATGCCAGCATTTCTTAGCTAAGTATTCAAGAAAATCAGAATGCCTTCAACAGTATATGAAATACCCACACAGAATTTAGCTGACTCACCATATAAATCAATAAATTAATCAGCTTACGGTTACACTGAAGTCCTAGTAATCTTGAGACACTGAATCAGTACCCATGCCAACACACCATTTTATTTCTCCCAGGCCCCTCACCTTTTCACATCCTCCTGGAACAGCCTCTTTTTCTCAGAGCCTACTGCTGTCCCTGCCTCTCTAGCTAGAATGAATGGAATTAGGGAAGGGCAATGTAAAGTGATTCAGTAACACCATCTGAGGGCTGAATCTCTGAAACTGACAGGGAGGGGCTTGGACATATTTCACCACTGGGGTAGCCTGCTCTTTGGACATTGTTCTGTCTAGATGGATGTAACTACACAGAGCTATATCGTATCACAAATGTTTTCCAAAGCGACATGTAAATTATATTTTGATTATCCACATCACTGGTCTCCTCCATTAACACAGATAATTGATAGCTGGCTATATAATTGATCTTCTGTTCTGGATTAGCCACACCAATGATCTTCTTCATTAGTGCTGGATAATCTAGAGTTCCTTCAACTATGGCCGCCAAATTTGTTTTATTGTAAATTGAAATTTGTCTCAGTCTAGATTTAGGGATAAATTCCAAATGCTCTTGATATTCCCATCTACATTAGCAGCAGTGACTAGTAAACAGGAAGCATCCAACTGGAACTGTTTTTCTTTAATTGATCAAACATAAATGCTAAAAGTATACTCTTTAGCTTTAAAGAGATAAGCAAGAGATAAACACTTGTGTAAAGTGTGTGGCAGTGGATGCCTAACATGAGTCTGTTTCCTAAAAGCTGGTGTGCACAGGGCAAGAGAAGATCTAAGGATGGTAATTCCCTAAAAGAATCTTCTCTAGTTAGGTTTTCAATATGAATTCTACAGAAGGGAAGTTAAGTATATGTAGGATCCTGCTACCTATTAGTGGGTTTGATCACAGTAGAAACAGCATCTGAGTATCAGTGCTGTACAACTTTTTTGCCTTGGAGATAAAGATTGAATGCCAGAGGGGTAAAAAAAGAGTAGATAAATCATCTGGTTATCATGAACAGAGTAAAAAAGACGACTGAGCATCTAAGCTTCATCCCAGTTTCATATTCTACCTATCACCCACCCTGTTCCTGAACATGGAAGATAAACTCAACTGTTCACAGGCTCTGCATAGCACCTTTTCTTCTCCTAGCCCTTCTGTCACTTGGAATTTGTGGTACTCCCAAGGTCTGGACTAGAAAGGTGCCCAATAGTAGTCTGCAATACTACCCGCTCTACTACTTGTCTCTCAACCTCTCCTTGGAGGAGTCCTGAGTCTGCAGGTTTTCTTCCTCCCGACACAGGGCCTGGCTGACTTACTTACCTTGGGTTCTAGGCTGTCAGGAGCCTATGTGGGGAATGGGAATCCCTGCACAAGGATCTCTACTTCCTGTGCCACTGTTTTTCCTCTTTGACTTCATGGTTTCCACAATGTATGGGTGTGAAGCCTATTCCTACTGGGTCTTAGCTCCGGGATGAGCTGCTACTGTTTCATGTTTAATGGGGCAACTGGCTAGAGGACACTCACACCTTCCAGTAGGCAGCTTCTTCTGCTCTCATACCTGAACCACACAGTTTGTCTTTTTCGTTTGGACTGGCACAGTATCGGCCAGGAGGGAATTTAGGCACTGTCAATGCTGTAACCTGTCTTTCTACTACTGAGTGTCAGCAGTGGCAGGACAAAGACTTAAGTGAATGCGGTATCAGGGAAAGCTGAAGAACTAAGCCGAAAACCCAATCAACAGTTTAGTAACAGTCCATATAAGGTGGGAGAACTCTTGGTCAGCTAACTTTGTGAGCTAAATTTGTTTTTAGTATATTTAAAAGAACTATAGGAATACGCTTCGACAGTTATTCTTGGTAGAAATGGGAGGAGTAAATTAGTGAAAAATACATCAAGTCTTACCACTGAAGGTTAGCTTATAAATAGTAAATGTTCCGAGTTTTATTCATTTTGAGCTCATTTTTCAGCAACCACTCCTTGACAATATGCCTTATGTCCAAATGCCATTCAAACTTACATGTCCATAATGGCCTTTCTGTGCACAGTTGTAGCAATACACTAATGCTGATTGTCCAGAAGGGGTCTTTGGTTTTTTAGGTGGTCCAGGTTTGGTCTGCAACATAAATATTTGTGAGAGTTTAATACATGTTAGGGAAAAAGCCCAAACCTCAACTTTTCTAAAAGAGCTCTTAGGTCAGAGAACCCTTAGTGATCCTACTTTTTAGAGTTTAGTGGGCTCATGCTGGAGCCTAGGAAACAAAAACATGTAAGGGGTAGACAGAGGCTCATGAAAGCAACAGAGAAGGGAGGCTTCAAGGCTAAGGAGACCCAGGAGGACAGAAGCCCAGGCCTTAAAGAAGTTTCAAGGAATGTCTGACCTACACTGACCTACACAACAGAAGCCTAGCAACATCAGGACAGAGACACTACCATCACAAGTCAGCCATTCACAGGAGTCTTACGTGAGAACCTGGGAGGGCGGAGAGTAGGGCAAGAGTGAAGGGAAGCATGGAGAAAAAAGTGTGTTACACAGCTAATTTATTAAATTCTACATGTGTTTTCTGCATTTTCAGCATGTACACTGTATTTCACAATAAGAAATGTTAAGAAATTGAATATAAACTGAATAAAGGGAGAAAGTGTATATTATTATTTTGAGACGCATAAGCAAGAAAGGATAGGATAAAAGGGGGAGTATTTAGGAGGAAGAATTAGTTGGTGGAGTTTTAAATGGGAGCAACTTGATCACATAGGCTAGTTGAGATGCAGAAAGAAGGACAGAGCAAACCCCTAGAAGGTGATGGACTTCACCAAGGGGAGGAAAATGGAATCTTATTTGCTCCCCTTCTGCAAGCTTGAAGAGGTACAGATGGGCACTTTGGTAATTTATTTCTCATACTGATTGGACTTCTATAACAAAGAGTGCTAGTCTGCCTACTATCATTTTACCTGATGTTGCAATCAGGTGGTTTGGGTTGCAGAGGTAGGGGAAGTTTTTGATATAGAAAAATAGTGTATAGGTAATAAAATCTTTAAAAACTTTACTTAAAAAGGGAAGCTGGGTTGCTAGTTACTCTTCAGTGCTGTGATCAAGCAACTAAGAGACAAGGGAGGACAGCTGTATCATTGCAGGGAGGGTGTGGAGAGCAACTCACAGCATGGCAGACAGGAAGCAGAACAGTAATGGAAGATGCCAGGAAGATGCAAGACAAAACCTCCAAGGACACACCCCTTCTAACCTTAGCTGATTTTCTCCAAATATGCAAACAGCCCCACCAACCTCCCAATAGTCTATTCAAATTCTGACTCTATTAATGAATTAAACCATTCTTTAGGTCAGAGCCAAAGGCCTACCCCTCAGACACCGAGAGGGCGCTTTACTAAGTTCCTAACTGCTACTAATCCACTCACGCTAACAAGTCATCATCAAATTTGAGGAAACAAAACCTCAACAGTCTTTTCTGCTGAAGATGATCATGGTACACAAAATGGAATTGATAGCCTCAGCTCTTACCAGTTAGCATATAAGAAAAACACAACTATTCTAAAAACTATTAAATAGATTTTAACAGGGATGGACATAGGCAGGCAAGTGTCACTGCAGTGGTTTAGATTTTTCTTTTAGGTAGTAGAGCACCAGGAAGTTAGTAAATTATTACACAGCAATATTTTTCCTTATCTCAAAAAAAATGGCTGTTGTTTTGATATGAAATAAAACTGTAGCTGTGATTATACAGAGAGAAAACAAAACCCAAAGAGATATGGTAATTTTTTTTAAAGGAAGACATTATTAAAAGCTATTCATGGTTTGGGCATGGTGGCACACACCTGTAATCAGGAGGTAGAGGCAGGAAGATCAGGAATTCAAGGCCAGCTTCAGTTACACAGCAAGCTCCAGGCTATATGAGGCCCATCTCAAAAAACCAGAAAGAAGAAGAAAAAAGTTAATGACATGTTATGACCCAAGATGAAGCCTATGAAATACATCGGACTTAGCAGTCAGGAAATTGTAGGTAACTAGAAACTGTTGAAAGCAATTTCATTTGAGTGGATGGGGCAGAAGAGAGATTGTAATGGCTTTATCCTAAGTACAAATAGTGAAAGAAAGCTGAATGTGAATGGAAGGGAAGGGAGCAAGTAGAATACAACCCAAGTCCAAGAATGGCTCCGTCAGTCATGTCTGTCAGAGTCCTGAGCACATGGCGTAAGTATCATACATTTTCAGCAATTCATTACAAATATTAACTGCAGAATCCATGTCAGATATCATCCTAAGGTCTGGTATTAAATATTAGACAGTGATAAGTAGTATGGATTAAGACAGTGAATGAGTCACTGCTGATGACTTAGACCGATTTGCTGGCGGGGACCCCAATTTGGAAAAAAAAATCAAGCATCTGAATGTGCTGACTGACTCTATTCTTGGCAAAGTTCCAAGGCAAGGACAAGCCTGCCATCTTAGAGGATTAAACAAAAACATAAACAAAAAACAAACAAACAAAAAAACCCTGTACCTTGAAGTAGAGTAGGTGTGGAAGAGGAGGTTCTAGAAGGTGAGGAGGGGTCATCTAAAACCAAAGGTGGAAATGCTCTGTCTGTATTTTAAGTGGCATGGAAAGCCAGCAAAGGACTGGATGCTAATAGTAGGTAGGTAGGTACTCAGCAACCAGCTGGCAACTTAGCAGGGTGTGTAGCTGATGATAAATGGAACAAGCAACCTCCAGAATAAGAAATGCTCTCTTAAAAGGTACATCTCTGCTGACAAGTGGCTCTCTTGTTTCTGTAGATATATAATACATCCTATCACTAAGGTAGATGGGCTTTACAGGGTGTATCCATTTCTTACTCCACCTGTACAATCATTGGATGATTAATAGAGAATCATAACTGGTCTTGAAGGCCCTGTCTCTGTAGCCTATTTTCAATACAAGGTCATCTTTCTGGTTTGTGACTCAGAACATGCCACTTCTCAATCTAAACTGTCACAATTTCTCTTCTCACTCAGTAAAGACCAAGAATCTTACAGTGGGTCACATTTTCCCTCCCTGTAACCTCGCTGCATGCCTCGGTGTGTCTCATCACCTCACTCGCCTCTTCAGTGTTCTCTGAATACTCTATACAAACTTCCTTCCATCCAGAGGTTAGCACCATTGTTCCAGACCAGCTACAAGGTAGTCATTATCCTGGTAAGGCCTCCAAGTGATGCTCCCTATACCCCTTTCCTTTGAAAAACAAAACAAAAAATTACTCCCCTCAAAATATGTCACATCTTACATACTAAATAGTTTATTTGTCTATTCAATCCAACCCTATCCACCAGGCAAGGAGAAAGTTGCTCCCTGTTGGATTTCACCTCCTAGAAGAGGGTTAGGCATATGGTGCAAGTTCGGTAAACGTAACAAATGAATGAATGATGAGTTAATAATACATATGTAGAGCATATGACTCAGAAAAATCTTATGAATTTTAGGTATTGTTAATAAAAATTAGATACTTTGGGAAACTTAATTTTTATATCTCCAAGGGCAAATCTATAAAATTATGCCATGATGTGCTAAAAAGCTTGGATAATTAATAATACAGTTTCCTTGGTATACTTCATATTGACAATATGGTACAAACCTGGAAAACCAGGAGGAAATCAGTGATGTACAGAGAAGAGGAACTCAGCCTTCCAGTACCAGAAATAAAGACACACTTCTTAATCAAGATTTTAAAGCATGTTTCATATTGACAATTGCTATTTTATTTCGAGAATAATATCAAATACAGCCTCAATGTTCATTTATGCCTCTGGATGGAGCAAAACATTTGATGTTCATTCAACTGAATAATGTCGCTAGTTAAAAACTTCCATTATTACTAATAAAAATAGCAGCAGTATTTGTATTGTTATGAAATTCTACACTGTTTCACAATAATTAATTAGTAAATGACTTGACAAACACTATCTACATGCTCTCATTTTAATAACTAGCATGTACTAGGACTTAATAGGAATAAAATCAGCCTAGATCTTACCTAATTAGAGCACACTTCTGTATTAGAATACAGTAGTGAAAACTCAATAATGACTTCCACTGGACAGACAAGTCTTTATACTAAGATTAAATAAAAAAATCTTTAAGCTATTTCAAGAGTTGGAAATATAAAATTTTGACTCAATACTTAGGCCTTAGAACATGTCTTCCCCTCTGCTCTCCGTATGGATTTAGCCATAGCTGTCCTGAAACTCACTATGTAGACCAGGCTAGCCTCATAGAGATCTGCCTGCCTCTGCCTTCTGAGTGCTGGGATTAAAGGTGTAAAGTGGTGTACATCACCACTCCTGGTGCATTTCTTTATTTTAAATTAACAGTAAAAGTCCAATTTAAAGCGGAGCATGTCAGCTGATGAGCTCTAGATTCAGGCTTCTGTCATTTGGGCATGTACTATTGACAAAGAGTTACGTGAGGGAGTGAACATAGTTTTGTTAAGCCTTTCTGAAAGTAAAAAAAAATGTTTCTAAAGACTTTGACCCAATGGATATCAAATAAACTATTTATGAAAGCAGGCTTTTTTTTTGGGGGGGGGTTACAGACATTTAAATAATCTATATTTGTAGGGTGATATCTTGGAGATTACTTTACTATCAATATATAGAAGTAATAACCTGGTAGATAGCATTACCTATGAAAGGTCCATCCCATCTGCTATTCTTGCTGAAAGCTTTTCATGCACCAGTAAACTCAGTAAATATCAGAAGATAAAGCATAAGCCGACCACGCCATGGATTCACTCCTAATGTCTCCTCCAAGTGCAGCCTGATGCACCGATTACAAATGATTTTCTTCTAATGTCACTTTACATAACCCTTTTTTCTGCATGAATAGTTAGTGTGGAATGAATGAATGAATGCCATTAAAACAGTTAATCATTATCTGGGACACTGGCCTTACTCCCTTCACTACTAAGAATCTCCATGACAAAGGCCAAGAGATCAAAATGCTAGAGCTGCCTCAGTGTCCTATTTCTAACAGTAATTTTTTATGCAAATAAACCTGCTGGGCATCTCCCTCTGTGACCTTGGGCTGCCCTTATCTAAACTGACTTTGATCCAATGAGAGCTTACATCTAGTTGAAGCTCATTACTATACAGGATATGCAATCAATTTTACTAATTAAAGGGAATTTTCTACTCTTGTGACTGAAAAAAATAGATTTATTTTTATAATCATACATATGCTCAAAGACAAGACCATATGTTTTTATTTATCAAGACAGTTTTCATATGAACATATTTTAAAAAGCATATTAAATGGCTGGGGTAAATATATGTATAATTGGAATACAACACTGAGGAAAGTCCAGATTAGCTCAAATCTTTCTAAATATGTTGCATTTGCATGTGTATCTCTTAAATTGATGTAATTTTCACATTTGAGAACAACTTTATTCATCCAACTATTTATAAATAATTTTATTCTTTCAACAAACTAATATTACAACTCCTTCCTTAATACTGATATTTTAAAAACCTAACCCCAAAATGAAATAGGCTTTCTCAATAAAATGTTATCCATCCAAAGGGACACTCATTCAAAGTCCATTAGCTGCAGTGATCCTCTGGCATCTTTTTGACACTGGAGCAGAAAAAGGTTGAATTTTAAATATACTTCTTTCCTAGTAGTGATGCTGACTTTTTTTTAGCTACCCAGTAATGAGCAGAGGTCTCGTCTCTGTTTTATTTAGTTTATAGCAAGTAAGCAGGGAACAACAGGTGTGGGCCCTTTCCTCTGACCCAGTAGCTAGATCACCAGGATCCAGACAAGGACAAGCATCACTGTCATCACCGGGGCACAGAGGGATGGAAGGGGAACTTTAAAAGTTGGGCAGGGATTTTTCCCCCCCTGGAAACCAGGGTTGAATTTGTGACGAAGCACCATCTGAGACCCTGTATACTGGCAGTGTGAAGGCTAACATTTTCTGCTGCTGGTGTCTCTGGTGGCAGACCTGTGACCTCAATTCCAGGCCTGTGTCCATCATGGCTTTGGACAAGGCCTTCTCTTGGTCCATGTCCTCGTAAATATTTACAGTATTACTTTTCTTTGAGGATATTGGGAAAAATCTTTGCCCCAGCTAAGGCAATTTTTTTTTTTAAATGAAAGTTTTAATTTTTTTCTTACTGAGAAAAATAACTATTGCATCCCAGGAAACATTACTATTAATTTTTCGATATCCTTAAAAAGTATTGAAAGTACTATATATAGTAATGCATATATTTTTTTAATGTGTTAAAACTATGTCATATATCCAACAGACTCCCAATTCATTGGGTAATTCCTTAATTAGGCAGATTTTTGAAACATGTATTATGTACACAACAGACCGGAACGTCTCCTTTGGAGCATTTTCTAGTCTATCGGGTGATTACATCATTAAGCCACACATGCTACGTAGAAAAATCCTTATGAAAATTCATGAAAAAAAATGTACAGCACATCATTAGCATGCAGCAGGCATGTATGCTTTTGATGGTTTCTGCTAAAAAAAAAAACAAAAAACCCTACATGAAGTAATTAGTTGAGGTCAGGAGAGTATGAGACTGGTACCAGACACTGGCAAAAATGAAAATTACAAAAAAATTGTACCTCTCTTGGTTTAGCTGAGAATAATTTACTTTATTGGAAAATGGATCCTTGAACACTGTTCATTTGAATTGAAGCAAAGTAAGAGCATTGCTTTATTGACTTGATATTTCCAATACACATCTGCCTTCCTCCCTGCTGCACTCTTGAGTTTTACAAACCCATGGGTTGAAAGGTTGCAAGTGACCAATGGCAAAACAGTAGTTATTCAAGGCCTTGCACTACCAAATGCTTATGTATTTATGCCTTCATTTTATGTAATCAAGAGTTTAAGACATTACATGGGTGTATTGTTTCTCAGTAAGCAAAAAACTGTTAAAGTAAGATGAATATGTATGTTACTGGCATAAACTTTAGTAGTGAAGCTGCATATTTATACCATTAAGAAAACAATAGGCTATACCTAAAAGCTTTGTAAGAAGGAGCTATTAAACTGACCACTTTCCAACCTTTCTGTGAATGATGCACTTCCCACTAAAAACCCCAACAACAAAAACAGAAAGAAAAGCTCAGAGAACAATGAGCATATGCAAGACAGTAAGGAGCCCAGCAGTGCTCCCCAGTGCGCCCAATCTTCCTGGCTTAAAGAGCATCCCAATTTTCTCTAAAGGTAGCGGCATTTATTCACTGGGCCATGGCTAATTTTACATGGAATGCAAAAATGTTAGTTTAAGTTTAATTTGCCACCCTATTTAAATATTTCCAATGTAGCTCTCCAACTGCAGAGCTATCCCTCTGTCTATTTTAATTTTAAAGTAAGTTAGCATAGGGCTTCCTTCTTAATCCCCAGAGACTACCTACATAGTGACACAGACACACACATTTATGACGGCAACATAAATGCTCTTCTGAAGTAATGTGCAACATTAAGTGAAAATCGTTTCCTGGAAAGATATTATAGGTATCTATATTTTATTTGCCATCTTAAACATATCTGGGTCTTTATGGCCTTATTTTAAAAATGTATTTCCTTTTTATATTTCCTGGTGCAAATGGACTGCATAAATAAGCAATGTGCTATGAGGCTTCAGACCAGCCGATAAAACCTTTCAATTTTCATGCCAGCTTCTTCTTTTGTAATTCAAATCTGCCTGGAAACTGGCAGCTCTGAAAGCTGAAACAAGCACTGCCACAAATACCTTGTAATGCTATCGACCTTGTCTGCCCATGCAGTGAGGAAGGGGTGCGCATGTGTCTGCAGCCATCCAGATAACACAACTCATTTTTTTTTGGGGGGGGGGCATGAGGTGGGGATAACAGAAACCAGCCCCAGACTGCACCAAAAGCAGTCATTACCAGGCAAGCTGGAGAATAAGTCTCTTCAAAATACACAGTGCATTTAAAAACCATATATGAGGCTGAGCCACTGCTGTCATTACCAATTTTAATTTAGCTCCTTCAGTTTGCCAGCCAGATAAACTCTTTAGTGCAGTTTTTTAATCTATTTGCCACATTTATGTTTAAGATTATAGTAATATGGATAGGAGAAGGAATCACTTTTAGGGGAAATAAAGAAATAGATCCGCTTATCGGCACCCATCAGAAAGTTCATTAATCAGCTAGGCTTTGTGCCCTCTAAATTGAAAGGTTAAATAATCCTCTCAGGAATATTTCTCAGCCCCTCCGCCGATTGTCCGGAGAGGAGCTGCCATTCATAGCCCACGGGATCAGTGACAGGGTGTCTTACCACTGTTTGGACCCCAAACAATGACGGACAAATGGTCTGCTTTACAAAGAAACCTTTTAGTACACAGATGGAAAGGACCACAAGCTTTGATGTAGGGGAGGGTTGAGGAGGGCGTAGAGATAGGATATAAGGGAAGGGACAGAAAAGAATACACACGTGTGAATTCACAGATATTTTTATCGACAGGTTTACTGTGGTAGAGTGTAAGGTATGGAAATCACGTTAAATATATATCTTCCAACCATATGAAATACTTTTTTAAACCACCACTGATAATTATAGATTAGAACCATAGCTCTATTGTATTTATTAGTTAATACATGGGAGCCCAAATAAATCCCAAGCTTTTCATTCTGACTATAACTCCATGTGACTTCTCCTCCCAAGCCTGTTTATTCTACTGAATACTGTTAGCCATCAGTCACAAAAGCAGAAAATCTCACAGCTTTCAAGGACCTGCCCCAGGGTAGTCTTGTTTTTTTTTTTTTAAGTTATATTTTTAAAATTTAAATTTTATTTTAAGGGTGTGGGTGTTTTGCCTGCACTTATCTCTGTGTATGCCTGATGCCCACAGAAGCCACAAGAGGGTGATGGATCCCTTGGAACTGGAGTTACAGATAGCTCTGAACCATCACAGGGCTGCTGGGAGTCAAACCCAGGCCCTCTGGACCAGCCAGTGCCCTTGAGCACTGTGTCACCTTCCCAGCTTTGGTCTTTTGTTTTTATAAGACATTCTGTCTTATCCTTGCTTGTCTTAAAGTAAGGAACCTGGACTAGGAGTGCTCTTTGGCGGGCACATGCCTACCACACACGTGGAGAAAGTGTCTAGTTTGGCAGTGTGTTTTTCTGAACCACACAGGCAGGAGCACGGCTGGGAGACTGCAGAGCTCAGCCAGCTGGCACACTTTGCGATGCTCTCTGGCTCATTTGTGGCATCGGTCATGTGCAGGCACAAGAGTTTTACCGGAAGTGTAAAACCCTGGCATATTTTTGGTTTTCCTTCCTATCTTATTAAAACAATCCCTCTCTTTCTTGTATAAGATACTATAATTGCTGTGAGCTGTTTATTTCATATTATTCTCATTAGAAAGATTTATATAATTTGCTTACAATAACCAGTCACAGGACATTGAAGTTATCAGTTAAAAACTGTGCACGTAGTAGCTTAATCCATGGATCTCAAAGTGATATCATCACTTATCTTCCTCCCTCTCTCCCTTTCTTACCTCTGCTTTCTTTAATGCTGGGGATTAAACCCAGTGCTAAACATGCATTGCATTTATATGTATGGTATGTACTAAACATCGTCATTTTTATAAAAAAGGAAGTAACTTAAATCTTTTGTGATCTAATCTTAAATTTTTTATGCTGATTTTCAGGTAAATCAAGTTAAGAAAATAATTTGTTTGCTGTACTTAATTAAGAGTTACTCACCTAAACCAGGCGTGGTGGCGCACGCCTGTAATCTCAGCACTCATGAGGCTGAGGCAGGAGGATCTCGAGTTCCAGGCCAGCTTGGGCTATATAGCGATTCCAGGCCAGCCTGGGCTACATAGCAAGACCCTGTCTTGGGAAAAAAGAAAAAAAGAAGTTACTCACCTACATTTTTCGAAACAAGTAAGACAAGTATAAATACTAAGCAAAGGAGAACAGCTTGTGAGTATTGTAACTCCAGTAACTGTAAGAAGGAAACAGGTTAGGAGACCAACAAGAGGCTGGTCCATGCTCCTCACTGCAGCAGTCTGAGTCTGGGCTAGAAACAGAGCCCATCTCAAGGTGAGGTGCCGCGCGCGGGCTTGCTGTGTGGAGCTTACCTGGTTTAACATGTTATGAGGAGAGCTGTAAAGTACGGCAGTTACTTCACTGCATACTCAAAGTCCTGAGAGGCAGGCACTACCACTGGCTTCAGAGAGAGAGCTGAGGCTCTTCTGAGTTAGACATTTTAACCACAACCTCTGTACATACTACATCAAAGAATCAAACTTGGAACCAGAGCACAGCCCTAAGTTGGCATTCTTTTCCTTATACTGTGATACAGAACATTAACTCATCGATATGCCTGCCCTTCTGTCCAAATTTCATAGCATACTTTCCTAAAAAACACATAGTACAACTGTAAAACAAAGGAAATGTCAGAGATCCAAGACATACAAACACGGAGACTTTATTTTATAAACGAAGCTAGCACACAGCCCCAAACTTAGTTCTCCTAATTGTAAATATCTGTATACAAGCATATTCATAGGATGTAGGTATTTAGCTGGGAATGATAGTTCATGACTGTAATCCTAGTTCTTTGGAGGCTGAAGCAAGAGGATCAGTAGTTCAAGGCCATCCCAGGCTAGTCTCATAAAAGAAAACAAACAAAAACCTCAAGTGGGTATTTATAAGCACAGAGAGATTGCAAAATTATAAAGATGGACTTACAATACATCTAGTAGATTCAGTTATATTTATGTGTGTACACATGTACATGCATAATATAAATAGTGTACACATACATACTTTTTTTTTAAAGTAAAGAAAATAAAGCTGGGCATAGTAGTTTATGCCTGTAATCCAGCAGTAAGAGGCTAAGGCAGGAGGAACTGCCTGTCTCAAAACAAAAACAAAACAATCTGGTGGCCTTATGAGTAATTGATGTGTGTGTTTATATGTATGAATTATTTTCAATAGTATAGATTTCTGAATACTCATATTAAATAATTCTTGTTTCTGAAAAAGGATCCATTCATATATTGGTAAACCAGTCAGTTAAGGTGAAGGTATAACTTAATCTCATATACATGCCACGTATGTGGTATGTATGTATGTATATTTGGATTACATACATACACGCATATAAATATAAGACTTCAAGCTTTCTTTTAATTGTTCAATTCCTTATGACTTTGTAGCATTTTTCTTCATATAAATTACTGACATTACTTAAGAGCCATCCTCAAATATCTGGAAGAAATATTTACAGATGTATAAATTCATATATAATTCCTTTGACTTTCTAATATGTAATGGAGTTAAATGACCAATGAATTTCAAGTTTGAAGTCAGATCAATCTGAGCAGTAATTCATAAATTTTTAGTCACTTAAAAAAGTGTTTTTGAAACCTTAAAGTCAGTTTAACTTGTTTATTACAGAAGCAAGTGTAATAACAAAACACAGCTGTTTCAGAGACACTGCTTGTGGAGAGGTCAAGGGTACTTTCCTGATTTCGTCACTCAAAGGGCTGACCCACACTCTTAAAGACTATGCTCATCCTAACTGTAATTAATTAATTAATGCAAGTAACACTGGTTTGTATACCTTATTTACATTCATTGTTGCACTGAAATATCCAGTGAAGCACATAACAGAGTCAGTTACTTGGAATGTATTTTCAAGGAATGGCATAAATCACCTATTATATGAAAAATGGCCACTCAGATATGCTAAAATTATACATTTTATTTCTCTGTTCTGATGTGTACGTAACCTGACAAAATAGAAATTGCTTAACATTTCAGATGTGAAAACTCTAATTTCTGGTTTTAGATAGTATATGGTGGGCAAGTACAAGTTTGAAAAAATTTAGTTTAAGGGTTTATTTAAATTCACTTTCATTATAAAGTGGCATTCTTTCAAAGTGCAGAGTTCCCAGTAATAAAGAATAGTTTTCTCTGGGGTTACATGATTCATATATGTGTTTTACTAAGGAGACAGAAGAAAAAAAATCAAAATGTGCCATATATTAAAATATAAGCACCTAGAAATGGAACTGAATTGCTATGTATTTAATCATTAACAACTCTTTCCTACAATGATTAAATATAATTCATTTGTAAGAACAAGTGAACACAGTGGGGAGGGAGAAAAAAGGATAATAAAATGTCTGAATATAACCTTCTACCTTTCTGTTATCCTCAGGAAAACAGTATAGAAAATGAATGAGCACAAGGATTTCTTTCAAGTTTTAAGCAGAAATAAACTTGAAGTTCATTTGGTGAGTACATAAGTCCTCTAGCCATTATGGGATAGGTCAAAAAGCACAGAGACCTTTTAAAAATCAAATGAAAAAAGAAGTTACCAACAACTATAGTAGATCTTCAGATTAAGCCAATCTTCAGATCAAATTTATTATTGAGCAGTTTTATTATCTAAAAAATGAACAAAAGTATGAAAGCGAATGATGAAGTGATTACAGACACTGAGAAGTCCTCCGTCAACGGTACAGGCGAGGCACACCTCCGTGTTTCACCACCATGAAGAATTCAAGTCTGTTTATGCAAGCACAAGCCTGTATAAAACAGACCATATTGATTTCCTGTCCAAGCTAAATTACTTTTGAATTAAAATATTAAAAATCAAGTATGCTGAAAAATCTCTGAAGGAATGGACACCTCATTTTCCTTCAAAGTAAGAAAACACTAATATTACTACTTCAATAAAAATAAGTTATACCCAAATTTAAATTATTTTATTATATCCTTCACTCAAAAATTAAACATGTGTAGATGGCGTGAAGAGACATGAAAGGAAAAAAAATATGCATTACTAGTGCACAGTGTCCATGCTTTTCCACTTTCCTTCATAGGAAGAGCTTTAGAAAATTGCTTTTTGGTAAGTGGGCAAATTATATTTATTTTAAAATGAATCTCAGTTATTGAGATTGACAATTCCAGTTTTCACCTTCTTTGGAAGTGCATTCCCTAACTGCTTTCAATGATTAGTTCTGGCATGTCAGTGAAATACTTAAAAAAAAAAAAAAATCAGTTAATTTAACTCTTTAAATGTAGTAATTACTTTTTATATACTAAGTTAAAAAAATCTATCATAATTATGACATTAACAGCAGAACAAATACTTAAAGTATTAAATACTAAACTATTTCAGATAAAATTTCCATGTGAAAGATCTTCAAATATTCTGTCACTGTTCAAATGTATTTCCTGTCTGTTACCATTGATGTCATCAATGGCAAGGTTCATGCTTAGCATATACAAAGTCTTGGGTTCAGACCCAGTACCAACCAACCAACAACCAACCAATCTTGTTCTTTAGATACCAAGCTATCTGAAGAACCAGTGAAGCAGCTTGGCTGTTGGCCTCGTAAGAACACCACCACCAACGCACTGCAGAAGGGACAGGTGCCTTCTCACGCCCCAGATCACCAGTGCATTGTTAACTTTAGCACAGTGTCAGTGCTTAGGGGGATTTTAAATAAAACTGCATCTCTGACATTTAACAGATACAGTGTTTCAACAGCAACATTTAGTTAATCAAAACACTGACAGAGCAGCACTAGAGAAAAACTCCTACAATTTACATGAATATTCTTGGTTCTGGGAGTTGGCAAGGTGGATTGAACTACCAAATGAATTTATAAGAGTGTTGTTTATAATAGTCTCTCTGTCAGGCCCTTAAAAAGGGTACAAAATTTTTGGTTTTTTTAAGTGTGAACTAGACCCCACTCAATTTTGGAATGGGCAATTTTAAAGATAATGCCCAACTAATCCTATTTTCTTAAACACGCACCTGGGCTGTTTCACTCACCAACAGATGCAAACAACCACAGGAAAGAATAAAGCCTTTCCAGTTAAGCAGCATGTGGACAGTGTTCTCACTGGTAGGCAGGTCTGCTTAGGTAGCTAAGAGGCTCCTAACATATCCAAACCAATAGGAAATTCCTTTTGAAAAATGAATAGAAAAAATTCTCCATTGAGGCTGACTTTTAAAAAAGTTTTGCTTTTTATTTTAAGTTATTTTTTAAAAAAAAAACAAGGCATTTTAGCATTAGGCAGTTAAAAATTGTGATTTACCCCTCCTTATACCGCAATCCCAAGATAAAGATATTTGAATGGCTGTAGCTTCAGCACCTACATTCATTTCCCTATTCTCTCCTCCTGGACTGTGCAACGGCAGTTCTAAAGTTAGCTTTCAGCCTGTTGATATTTGGTGTAAAATTCACATTGTGAAAACTCAGAAAATATACTTTTGAGTTGGTGTTTGCAGATAAGGAGAGAATGTGGACTGGGAAAACAAAATGGAATGCTGTTGACTTCAGTCTGTAAGATATACTTTGCCATTCAGTGGGTTCAGGGTCTTATTCTTGATTACTAGTAAATCCTGACTATAAGTCTTCCCTGGGCCAGAAAGAAAGCAAGGAAATTTATTTCTCTTCTCTATTGTGCAGTTAATACATATTTCTATTTTTGGAGTGTAAATTCTAAGCATTCCAAACATTATGATAAACATTTAAAACTTAGCCCTTGTATAAAAATTACATTTACTTCCTTATTCTGAAATTTTTAGTTAAAATAAGAGGCAGAATGGTTGTAATACATTTGAAGTCCATACAAAGAGGTCCAAGCACAAAGTTAACATAAAAGGTGCATTAACCTTTTTGGTTCTTAATACATAGAGCCTCCAAATTACAATTTTCTGATTACTTTTTAAGTAAGCAGGTTAAGAATGTCTACTGCATGTCCAATTATAGCTTCTAACAGGTAAAATGTCTATTGGTTATAAAACTCTGTTGGTGCCATATTAGCCTAGAGTTTTTACTATAAGAAACGAAGGGATGGGAGAAGGGGTTTTCTTTCTTGGTAGGGAGTTATTTGAATGAAGAAAAAGAATACTTAAGAGTCAAGGCTGCTAAAAATGTGAAAGGGGAAGTTTCAATGTAAAGAATAGGGTTATATGATTAAATCACTTAAAAACTAACTTTTTTGAGGAAGTAAAAGTATTAACTATTGCAGGAAATTATGTAATTGTCAAATATTTTTTCCCTCACACATGTCTCCAGATCAACAAAGATACCACAAGGTATAATTTTTTTTATTAGTCACTGAAATGTATAAAGAAAAGCAGTAAAGTCACATGCTGTGCTGGGTATGTGCTTTAGAATCCTAATATCCTAAAGTGTGTGTCTTTTGGAATGATGCACTTGCCTTTTATTAATGTATTGAACTCGAGTTTGTCAAAAAAAAAAAAAAAAAAAAAAAAGCTATTCTATTTAGGTACAATCTGCTAGAGACTTCATTTTACCTTTGATGAAATTACTGAAATAATGAACACTTCTCTTTTGTAATCTTATTTCACAGTATTTTAAGGAAGTTTTGAAATTTCACCAGTCTACTTAAGTTAATTAACATCACCATCTTTCTTACATGCTTATAAAAGAGAGGCTTTCTAGCCAGGCTGGTTTTGAAGCTGTGGAAAGTGTACTTGTTCTGGAAGTGAGCATTCAGTCTCCTCAGCTGGGAACCACACAACAGCAAGTCAAACACTCAGATGTTAACAGTTCCAAATGGAACTTTTAAAAGAAATCTAACCCTGAAATAGAGTTCACTGGGGTTAGAAATAAACGCATTTCGGTTATAAAAGAAAGGAATACACCACAATGACCTGTAGACTATTCTATAGCTTCAAGCAGGCTGGTTGAAATGAATACACAGTAGCATTTCAGGCCTAGTTCCTTCTGTGGCCACTGCTGTGACTGATGCCATATTCACATGTGAGGGCTACTCTGAGTCAATAGATGGCAGTCCATCGCTTAGGAAAAGGGCTGGAGATGGCTTAAAATCAGCGTGCAGTTTGCTTTCATTCAGTATTTAACACTGCTTAATTACAGGCAGGCATTCATATTGTTCATATACTGATAAGGCAATTTAAATAATTAGAAAATGATATATTTTAGATGGACTGGTAAAGTATTTACACACTTATAAGCATACTAGTGTTATAGTTATTCTTACATAGTAATTCATTGTTTATTGAAACTTGGTAGTTGTGAAGTACAATGGTTACTTCAACATTTTCTGAAAGAAAATGAACCAGGTTTCCAGAATGGAAAGTTTTCAAATTGAATTTGTAATTCTTAGATAGGATATATTATATTCTAATAAAGGTGAATTTATTTCATTTTCATTTTAAAAGACCTGTATTCTTTTTATAATTTGTTTCTGAAAAGCTAAAAAATATTCAACAAACCTTTAAGTATTTCTGTTACATTTGAAGCTAATTTTCATCATGTAATAATAGTCACATAAAATTCTTTAGTGGAAAAGCTAAAAGAATAAAAGTCAAATCTACTATGATATTATTTAATAAAAATAATGAGTACTGTTGCACTATAATACAGAGACTCTGTGATTTTGAGAAGTATAAGAACGATTCCGTTCGTACCAGGTTTAGGCTATAAGGGCTTAACCAATATTATGTTACCAAAGAACTGCTACAATACCACAGACATAATCCATTCACTGCATTTGTTACATGTATGTATAGAATATAGACAAGTACATGACTTTTATTTAATGTAACACTAAAGCTTGAAACCAGCCTACATGCAGATACCATCCCTGACACTGTGGCCTGGACAGACAATGGGAGAGGAGTCTACCTGTTGGCTCACTTCTATTTCTAGAAGAGGAAAGCAGTATGAAGGTACATTTTTTACAAAGGGCCTTTTCTCTTTTCTGACCTGCCTTATTCTACACAAAACCTTTTACATAGTAAACCCCAACACCTATTAATACTGTTAAGTTATATAACTGTGTAATTAAAAGAAAGTGTTTCTCAGCGCAACTTAACACATTGAGAATGAACATAAGGCAACAGCGAACTACCGACATTGTTTAAGCTGGAGAGTCAAAGCGAGCTGACTTCATAATACTGAGCATCAGTTCAGTTATTTTCTGCTTTTATTAAGACTAAAATCTTAATAAATTAGAATTAAATAATTTGACTATTAAGCATGTATTATAAAATTCAAACAAGTCAAGAGTTTTAAGGACAGGAGAGTTGAACTGTCCTATGAGAGGTACACTTAAGTTTTTTTTTTAATCATTTAAAAATGTATAATATCTCAGTAAAAGCAGAAAAATAATGGGTGATATTGTGGGCTGTATGCTTATGGACTGGGGTAACACAATATTCTAAAGACACTCGGTTATTACCCTGCTTTATAGTTTCTAGCATTTTCCCCTTTAATTTAATGAATATAGTCTAACTATAAGAGCATCATGATATAATCATTCAATGATATGAGTAATAAAAATCATTTGGAATTTTTTAAAAACAGGAAGATAAAGGACAGGCAGTGAGTAGGAGAGAGGGAAAGGTGTCTTATTGCTTTCTCAGTACAAACGCTCCAGATGTTTATTATCTGGCTGCAGAAGATGCCTGTCTATATTTTATGGTCAGCAGTTCAGAGAAGGGTAAATAGGCTGGGTCCTGAGGAAAATAAAAAGGTGTTTTTACTCACCGTTAGGTGATACTGCCTCCAGATTTCTGGGCAAGCCTGGAAAATAAAAATATTGATCAGCTGGGAGCATGAAACAAGGTACTTTACAGACTGTTGGTTTTGGCATAACCCAGCATCCACCGGTGTCGGTCACAGGAAAATAAGAAGCTTAACAGAAAGGGTCTGCATTTCAGCTTCAAAAACCTGGCTAGACAGTTTAATTGAATTTTACACTGGTTTAACACACTCTCTGCCATTGTCAGGAAGCCAGTACAAAGTTTTCCTCCCCTCTTTCTTCTTAGGTTAGAAGTCTGGGGACTAAGGTGAAATAAAGAGTCATAACTCAGTTAAAGTAGTACCAGGAGCAGTGGTCAAAATCCGTGGGGCACATCTTTTAAAAGAGCGCTCTGAACCCTGGCAGCACGACAGAGGCACTTCAAGAGCAAGTGCTTCCAGGAAGTCCTCACGGGGTGATCTACTTATCTGTAATAGCTGCTGCTATCTTTGATCGAACCATTTGGTGCTAACTTAATACTTGATGAAAAAGAGAATTAAAAGAGAAAAAAGAAAACTAAACAAAAAAACAAAGTCCAAACGCTTTCCCTTAAACATCAAAATTTCACATGATCATATTTATAGAGCAATAATCTAAAAACAAAACAATGAAGCCTCAAAAATTCTGTCAAAGATGAACTTACTGCAATCAGAATAGATAACAACAAACACCAGGAAGAGAGCCTTCCCTGAGTCACATGTCAATCTCCTCATGGTGAATTACGACCCTGTTGAGGAAACAGTCTCTAAGAGCACTATTTAGCTCATCAGTTGACCATCTTTGCAGAAATAGAATGTGATGACAGCAACTATGAACAGCGAAAACTCTACTGAAAATACCACATACGCGATTAGACAAAAGATAGTATAACTCAGCTGGAAAAAAATCCAAAAAACCACATCTTATGCACTTTAACTAGCCCATACAATTTCTATAGAAAAGTGTGTACATGACAATGTTTAGTGGTCAGCTTCCCAGTTTTAATGGCAAATTAATAAAATATAAAGTGTCTCAAAAAACCCACTACCTATGCCAATGATTTCTGGATAAATAACACTAACTAAAAGGAAACTAAATTTGAAAATTAAAAGCAGCTTCAGGAGGCAGACAATGTTAGCACCAGATAAATAATATTTACAAAGTTTTCAGCTACAAAAGATTTTAAGGATATATACAAACATACTTACATACAAAGACCTAATATACAATATATCTTTAAATACTCATTTCCTACTTTCTAGCATAAGCTTTTTGCTGTGTACATATAATTTGAGTTGGATCACTATAGAGATAAGCAAGCAGTTATTTATACATTAGTTATGGATAGTTCTTGATTACCACAGTATCCTCAGAATAATACGGTTGAAAAATCACAATCACTGAGTTGTCATAGACTGGCAGAATGCCACTCTACCATGTGACCTTTTCTAGTGTAGTAGCAATTTAGTAATAAAAGAAAGAATTACTTGGTTTTTGAACAATCATTTGACTGCTCTGTACACAAAGATGATGACTGATACAGAAATTTAGGAGTGAAAGATTTGAAACTTCTTTCCTTTTATTAGACAATAGCACTACGATTTAAAAAATTCTTCCTGGCTATTTTGTAAGTACTTTTATTTAACATTCCTATGCACAGCTTCATTTTACTATTTTATACATAATACTATGTATGGTTAGAAAAGAGATTTCAAAGTACGGGTCAACAGACAGCATACACATTTATTTTAAATATGAAATATAACTGCAATCATTAATCAAAATTTAAAATCCTATTTTTTATATGCTAAAGCTTTGGCAGTTGTTTCCTCCTCCTCTTTTTTAATATTCCTTAGCATTATTCACACACACATAATTAAAATTTCTTACCAAACAGAATGGCAAAGTATCCAGGTTTATATATCTATTGCATGGAAAATTTAGGTGAAATAAATTCATTTCTAAAGGGAAGAAACTACCTATTGCAACTGGAAACTTAGTTTAATTTATTTTAAAATAAGTTTTAAACTGAATGAGTAGTCAGCTCATCTAAAGTGAAAATATAATAAAGCATAAAAGTACAATTGTATTATTATTGCCTCGGTGCTCTCCCCTTACTGGCACTTAGGTAGATGGACCCAGAGGGCGTCCTTAAGTCACACAACTGAACACACAAAGCACACTTGTACATCTGTTTCTGCAATGTGGTACACTGTTTGCCAACTTTTGCCCAACTTGTTTTCCTCTCTATTGTATTTTGGATAATAAACATACATGAATAACTGATTGCCATTATTCATAAAATTCAAAGATGAATCAATACAGTTCGTCATGCCAGATGAATTGAGAGTTTATACTGTGCATTTCGACCCATATTGAATTTTATCAGGTGCTAATTATTGTTTTATGAGAACAACGGCTTAGGGCATCTGTTGTTTAATTCCCACTTCCCTATTCTCAAATGCGTACATCAAAGAAAATAAAACACTCAATCTTAAACGGCCCCTGACAGCAGACCAAGACTCAAGTGCTCAACAGACAAGGCCCTTGCCACCAGTTCTCATATTTCCACAACAATGAACAAACACAAAAACAGCACTAAGCGGCCTCTCCTCCTCCTCAGCTCCCCTTGGCCAGTTGTCTGCCTTGTACTAGGGAGAGCCCTTGAACGCAGCCCTGCTGGGAACACAGCACAGGAGAAAGGATTAGCCTTACTAACATGCTAGCATTTGCAAAAGGGAAGAAAAAAACCTCTCAGTACTGTATTTGGTATATGAATAACCAAAATGTATGAGCTGACAAGAGACCAGGACAGGCCTGTGGCTCCCCGGGAGAAAATGTAGCTGTGATGAGTGACAGGGCTTTCAGGAAATATGTTCACAATCACAGACAGTGAAGGCCATGACCTAGATCGTTTAAGAGCTTGTCTTGTCAAATTATCAAAAGCTTCTTCCTCTCTGAATAAAGAGTGACATAAGTGAGTGTCAGAAAGCTGCAGGCTGACAAGCCAAGCATACAATAACAGAATGCACGTCACATACATGCTGAACACCGCCACTGCTAGCGGCAAATCTTAATGAGAGCGCGGCCAGCCCAGGAGACTTGGGTCCCTGCTGGCACAGCTACTCATCTCACAAAAATCCTTCAGCTCCAAGTCAGCTAGGCTCTGACACGACAGCTACAATTACGAAACACAACTTTTTAACAGAATCCTCTGGTGCTTTGTCAAAGCCTCTGTTGTGAAGAGATGGCCCCTTAAGTCACTGCAGCAAAACAAAAGATTTAATAAAACAAGCAATAGTTATCGATGGTGAATAACTTAAATAGAAAAACTAAAGAGAATAATTTTGTTTAAAATTTGTTGACTGAGAAGTGATGGCAAGAAAAATATCCCAGCCCCTGGGTTTAGCCATCACTGTAACTCTCCCATATACAGAGTTATATTGTTTTAGGTACCTTCATTTCAAATGAGTGACCCTATGTGGAGCCTGGTCAACATACTCTTCATATAATGACTCTCAAGTCACCCAACTGTCCAAAGACTTGGCTAATCACTGTGTATGTATGTGATTCCTCTGACACATAATGTATTTATGTTTCCTACTGCATATACACTGAGTAGATGTGAGCTAGAATTTATTTTAGGGGGAAAATTGAAGAGAACATCTAACATTTACCTTAAATTGAAATTCTACATAAAGATAGCACTAAGGTCTAAAATTACAGAAATCTACAATTAAAATTCAAAATGTTACTATTTTAAGATTGTTTACTATATTTCTACTCTGTATAAAAACTGGCTATTTTTGGTAAAGAGAAGCTATAAAACACATCAACACAAATACATGTATACATATGTACATCATCTATATGTGACAATGTATACAGAATCTACATTTGTTTTCTCAGCAATCAGTATGAAAAGCCATTCACTGATCGATATCTCAAAGCTGCTTCCAAAACGAACCAGACTCCATAGAACCATCTTTTTATCCAAGGTCAAATTTTAACCAGTCCCTATACTCATAATCCTTTGCAACCAGGAAAACTGAGCTTTTTTTTCCCTACAAAATATTCATTTTTTTGTAGTCCCTAAGTTAAATGCAGTTATAAGGGCAATTATAAATTACAGTTTTATTAGAAAATGTAATTGTTGCCGGGCGGTGGTGGCGCACGCCTTTAATCCCAGCACTCGGGAGGCAGAGGCAGGCGGATCTCTGTGAGTTCGAGGCCAGCCTGGGCTACCAAGTGAGCTCCAGGAAAGGCGCAAAACTACGCAGAGAAACCCTGTCTCGAAAAACCAAAAAAAAAAAAAAAAAAAAAGAAAATGTAATTGTCCTTATTTTACAGAAAAATATTTAAAATCAAACACACAGAAAAAAACCCCAATATACTCACACATACTCAGTTCTCTTAAGTGACATTTTCTTTTGAAAAAGATTTTTGTATAAGGAATCTCAAATGTTTCTGGAGATACTCTATGATTCTACATGACTGATATAAGTTCATTTTATAAAAAGTTGCTAATCTTCTAACACATGCTGTTTTTATCTAAGGATACTGCAAGTAAAACAATAGGAGAAAATGAAGACAAGGAGTCACAAAAACACAACAGTTAAAATCGACATGCCAGAACCAAATAAATGTCTGGGTTCAAATCCTGCCCTGTACTTACTGTCTTGGGCAAATTATACACCACTGCACCTCAGCTTCCTTATTTATAAAACAGGGCTCCCAGAACTCTCTCAATGGGCTGCTGTGATGGTTAGACTTGATAGGACTAATTCCTTAGAACATTGCCTACTAAATAGCAAGTGCTCAGCTGTTATTAGTTATTACTACAGTCACATGAGATTGGTACTCTTTATACTTTGATTGAAGCTCTATGGTTACAGACAAATGGACATCAAAATAAGGCAGCTGAGATTCCAATGGACAGTGGTCAACTCTTCTCTGTGGTCAAGCTTAGGAGGAAAGCAAAGACTCACAGAAACAAATCAAAAGGGAAAGGACAAACTAGATTCTACTTAGATGGAGCCACTGTGGCTCCCTTCTTCATAGTAGGAAAAAAAATTGAATTGATGAGCAACTAAGACATTCAGATGAAGCCTATTTAATGTTTTCAGTTGTTCAAAAATACATAGAAAAGGATACTGGGTCAGGTAATATCTAACAGCTAACTTCTGACAATAAAAAAAAATTAAAGTATTTTGGTCACTGATGAAAACTGAAACTATTCCCCACTACTCTCAAAGTGACATGTCCCTGGCTCAATTTACTCAAATTTAGTTGATTTCT
Organism: Peromyscus leucopus; assembly: GCF_004664715.2. Classification (NCBI taxonomy): domain Eukaryota; kingdom Metazoa; phylum Chordata; class Mammalia; order Rodentia; family Cricetidae; genus Peromyscus; species Peromyscus leucopus. The sequence continues at coordinate 55,863,835 of NC_051064.1, read as the reverse complement.
TTTCCTTACAATGTTGAAATAATAATGGTCACAGCATTTTTATAAGCATTTCCTTTTTAACAGTAACCACAGATTTCCATCAGGGAAGGAGAAACTTGGAAGATAAATCCCTGTCATTCTGGAAATCTATCTAGATGGCATGCTAGTAAACACACAACAATGTGCACAGGTGAAGAGGGGTCTCCTGTTCTCCAGTATCTTCAATTTCTTTAGAACTTTCAACTTACTCAGAACTTCTGTCTTTTCACTGACTTGTGGATTTATTTATTCAGTTAGTTTTTGAGACAGTTTCACTATGTAGCCTTGCCTGACCTTGGGCGCAATCCCATTCTCAGCCTCCTGAATTCTGGGATTACATGTACATGCCACCATGGCCAGAACCTGCATTTCTTCTTTTTTTTAATTAATTATTTTTTACATTTATTTATTTCATGTGCATGAGTGTTTTGAGAGCATGCATGTATGTACACTATATTCATAGCTGGTGCCTGATGACCCCTTGGAGCTGCAGTTATAGATGGTTATGAGCCACCATGTCAGTGCTGGGAATTGATGTCAGGTCTTCTGCAAAAACAAGCGCTCTTAACTACTGCACTCTCTCTGCATTCCCACCATTTCTTTCTAACACAACCGTTTACATTTATTTACTGTCTGTGCACATTTATGCACGCATGTGGACATCAGAGGACAACTTGCTGAGGTTGGTTTTGCCCTTCTTCCATGTAGCTTCTGGGGATCAAACTCAAGTCATAGGCGTGGTGGCAAGTGCCCTTACTTGTTAAGCCATCTCACCAGCCTGGACCCTCCATGTTTTAAATACTGACATTCCTATACTTGAACAGCAACAAAAACTTAGGGTGATGGTATCCCCTTCATTCTTAACTGTCATGAACTCTCTGATAGTGCCCAATGAACAGGGAATTTGACACTTATTATTTATATTTACATATATAAAATATAAACAGCATCTTAAGCGACAAAACCTATTTTTTTTAAATTAGAAATAACATTAAGTTATTTCTATTCATGATCATGTTCTATCATTCAGTTCTAATTATGCAAATATCATAGAATTCTTCTATGGAAATTTCCTTTTTTCACAAGATTCCTGTAGTGTCCAGGGTATGTCACGTACACTTTTCGTCCAGAGTTGTGCTATCTGATGCCGTCACCACTGTCATGTAAAGCTCATCTTAAACACGTCACACAGGGACAGGAAGGTGGCTCAGCTGGTGGAGTGCTTGCTGTGTAAGCACGAAGGTCTGAGTTCGGATCCCAGTCCCCCCCCATCCGTCCCCCGTCCCACTGTGAGAAGCAGGGTGAGGTGGCCCACGCTTGCAATCCCAGTGTTGGGGAGGCAGAGACAAGAGGAGCTTTGGAGCGTGCTGGCCAGCTGGTCACGCACGCACAGACGCACGCGCGCACACACACACACACACACATGAAAGTACTGAACATTCATTGGAAACACAGAAAATACAGGCAACCAAAAGTAAATTAACTATATCACTTGAGAACTACTGCAAGTATTTAATCTTAAATATTTTTCTATACACAAGCAATAATTTGTCTTGAAAAACAAAAAACAAACAAACAAAAGCAAAACAAAACAAAAACCCAGTCCCTACTGTCTGTCATCAATAGATTGAGCTCAATAATCAAAATCCTCCCAGGATTTATCACAGGTGAACAAGTTAACTTTATAATCATTTGGAAAGATAAAAGGAAATAGAATTAGAGAAAAAAAAAAGTTTTCAGAAACCGTATTTACTACCTGGATTTAAGACTGTGGTGCCAAAGTAATCAAGTTAGGTATTAGTATTGTGGCAAATTATAAATCAGCACCACAGAATAAAGTCTAGGAATCACCACAGTGGACTTTGTAGATGACAATGGTTCTGAGTGTGAACTCTACAGATGATAATGGTACTGGAGAATGGATTGTGGACTCTATAGGTGACAATGGTGTGTTGCAATGACAAAAGGCTGGATACAACTGCATGTTTAAATGAATTAATTAGTATATACTTGTATGGTTTGAAAGTGATTTATAGAATCCAGTTCAGAAGCTGTCTGGAATCAAAGAAGTTTAGGAGAGTTGACCTTAGTTTGCAGTATTTAGTATGTTTGTAGCCTTATAGGGCTTTAATGGGGGTTTCTCTTCCTTAATCACAACTCAATTGTAGCAGAGTTTGTCCTTATTCCTGGTATCAATCTGCTTTGTCACAATCTCACTTAAGAATAAGTCCATTTCTAAGTACCACATAATTCTTAATGAAACTGAAGGCTCTTTCGAAGACAATCTCCCTTCTTTGTGAGAAAAAGAACGGCCTTTATTCTCTACTAGTGTATTCTTAGTTCCAACAAAGAAATCCTGCCCTTAAGCTGTTAGGCTCACTACTAGGGCCAAGTGCTAGACCCTAAGGCATGTGCTACAGAACAGCTTGAGAGGGCAGGGAGTTCTTCAGGTTAGAGATGTTGAGAAAGAATTAACAGAATTTCAAAGCAAGGCTGAATTCTCCTTCAAACTCTAAATGTGAAAAGGTACATAGCTTCAACTTAAAATGTAGAACATGTATATGCAATTACAGAAAGTTCAGATATTCATTTATTAAGTGGCTTGGGAACAGTTCCAAAGAATGGCTAATTCCTGAATTAGGATTGATTCTCTTAACAATGAAAATATAAGCAATTTTCACTAAAACATTATGAGGACAGAAGTTGAGCTGGGGAGATGGCTTAGTGGCTAACAATGCTAGCTGCACAAGTCTACGGATCCAAATTCAATCCCTGAGCCTAGATAAAAAAAATTGGCCGCAATGGCATGGGTCTGCAATCTGAGCACTGCTATGCTAGTTAGTTTTTTGTCAACTTGACATTTGCTCAGGTCATCTCGGAAGAGGGGATCTCAATTGAGAAAATGCCTCCAAGTTGGTTTTGGTCAGTGTTTTGTCACAGCAACACAGAATCAAAGTACGGCAACTTCTGTGGCAAGACAGGAGGAGGAAACAGGAGAACCCCCCTGAAACTCCGGGGTCAGCTAGCCTGCAGTATGCAGAGTAGCAACAGCAGCATGAGAGACCTGCCTCAACAGGTGGAAGGAGAGAAGTGACTCCCCAAAGTTGTCCTCCGACCTCCACTCACATCATGGCACATGTGCTAATAATACTAAGAACACAGTGAAGAGGTCTACTTAACTTCCTTGTTGGTATCCTGGCCCCTCAACAAAATCAGCACTTATAAGTTCATTTAATGATTACCTGTCATTAAGCAAATCAATCCATCCCAGTCATGCCTCTTAGTTTCACTATTACGCTTAAATAACAAATGTGAAAAACACTGGAGATAAAAGTGTATCTAGCCCAAGTCTCAGTTTCTTCTTTGCTTCCCAAATTGGTGTGATGCTCATCAAGACGACTACACACTTATTTAAAATCAACCAATCAATTATAATATGTAATTCTGGAATGTTTTAGATGATTGAAATTATTTTATTACACTTATTTATCTATTGTGAGTGTGTGGGTGTGTCCGTGCCACCACGAGAGTGGTATGTGTGTAAGTCATAAGATAACTTTCAAAAATTGGTCCTCTCCTTCTACCATATATGAGCAGGGGATTGAACTCAGGTTGCCAGTCTTAGTGACAAGCACTTTTACTCATGGACCCAAGTCATCAGTTCAGGGATGATTTTATTTTTAGAATAAGCTCTTTCCTTCCTTAGCATTTGGGTTCTTATATATCCAAATTGTTTAAAAATCCAGGGAGGGAGAAGTTCCTATATTCTCATTTCCTGAACCCTTGCCAGGTTAGTACATTGTAAGTTGTATTTATTTTCTATCATTTTGTGATCATCATTGGGTCAGTCTTAATGTCAGCAGTTTGTCTTATTTTCAAGCAAATTAACAGGAAAATTAGTTTTTCCTTTATCATTTGAATTGTAAAAGGCTCCCTGAAATTAATCTTATCTTTTCTTGAATTTGTTCTTTTAAGCCACTCAAGTTGACATAGTATATATATTTCACCACAAGCTCACTTGTTAAGATTCTTCCTTATAGAACTTGGCAGTTGATAGGCCCAAATTAAAGGATTGCAAAATTACTTCAGCATTTACTTAAAACACATATATTTAGGAAAAGTATTTGGTAACAAAGTAAATGTTTAAAAACAACAACAACAACAACAACAACAACAACAACAACACAAATCTAGAGTTGATTCCTAAAAATCCTGGGAAAGAAAGGAAAAGGGACTGCCTTTGCCTTGGAAATGTCACTATAGTTTGGGTATGCTGTAACAAAGCTGACTTCTGTAAAGTCTATTGAAATGATTTTAAGCAGTATTAGGAAAATTACCAGGTCAACTTTGTTACCACTCAAGCTGAGAATGTCCTAGCTTATGTGCAAGGTTTGACAATTCTCTGACTCATTTAATTGGAGGTTAGGTGCATAGGATCTGTCATTCCTAACTCATTCATTAATTTGTTATTCAAAATTCCACTGGGCTCCAACAGGGCAGAACTGTCCTAGAAACTAGAGTTACTATGATGAACATTCTGAAAATCGACATTGCAGCTTACGTTCAAAGTAGAGGACAGAAAATTGAATTCAGTATTAGATATAAGTGTTATGGAGAAGAAACAGGAAAAGAGGCAACGAGTTCAAAGTGTAGACATGTGCTGTTTTAAGCAGGGTGGATGAAAGGAGACATTTGAGTAGATGTAATGAAGATGAGGAAGTAAGCTCTTGTGGGTAACTAATGGAAAAGTAACAGATGGTGGGTACAGAGAAAAGTTTATTTGGTCTTTCGAGGAAATCATCTAAATAAAGTAAGCAACAGGGATTACTATAGGAAACCAACAGTCAAGAAGTCAATGGCATACATGGCCCATATGCAGACAGAATGAGCCTGAGCTCTGACTCAGAGAGATACAAAGTTATACGTGAGAATTTTAGATTGAATTAATCTGGGCATGTTTAAAAGGATTACTCCAAGATAGGATTGGTGGCACACGCCAATAATCCCAGGATTTAGGAGGCAGAAGGCTATGCTGGTATACATAGCCAGCTGCCTACCTTGTGAGACCCTCCACCGCAACCCCAAAGAGCAAAAAATAAGCAAACAAAAATGATTATTCTAGTTGCCTACTGAAAACAGGAAGCAAATGGGCAAAGTGGGAATTGTTTACCACACCACAGAGTTGATATTCATAGATTCTGCCAGGGTAGTGACAAGTATGCTGAGAGTGCGAGACTCCAGATCATGCTGTCAACTGTCCATCTACACTGCTGCTCAAGAACACAGACTGTGACAATAACACTGTAGCCCTTTAAGACTGGAATAGACGGAGCAGAAAAAAAAAGTTCAGAATGGCTGAAGTTTTTCGAATATGATTTTGTATCTTTCTCTGAGTCTACATAGTGAGACCCTATTTCAAAAAACCAAAAGATAGGCTGGACATTAGTAATCTCAGCATTCAGGAAGCTGAGGAAGGAGGATTGGGAGTTTCAGGCCAGCCTGAAATGCACAACAGGACTTGGATTTAAGTTACTGAGAAGAGGACAGTCTCTGGCAGTTTCAGGATGACCTTTTCACAGTCCATATTCTTGTCATTTGGAGGGCAATATAACCAATGGTGCAGGTTGACCTAGACCTTGGAGCATATCTCTGTCCTTCACATTGTAAAACTCAAATTCTAGTTAAGTCGTTTTTGCACTGCTGATAACTAATAAAGTATTTAAAATACATGAAGAGTTTGATCATGACTCATAAGTTTCTTATTATGAATTTTCCTTGCATTTATGTATCTGGTTCTGGCAAAACAGATGTTCAAGTATGGCCATAGGAAGAGAAAGTTAAACTTTGTTGATCTATTTAAATTTTTAAAAATATTCATTTATTCAGTGTGCATGTGTGTGAGTGCATGCTGTGGAATGGAGATCAGAGGACAACCTGTGAGTCTGTTCTCTTTTTCTATCATGTGGGTTCTGGGTTTCCAAGTTAGGTGATTGGGTTTGGTGGGCAAGTGTTTTTAACCACTGACCCATCTTGTAGGTCCCTACTTGATTTTTTAACTTGTAAAATGTTAAAGTATCAACAAGGTTTAAGAAGTCTTCTGGGAAAGGGCGAAAAGTGTACTAGCAGGTGAGAAGGTGGTACTGGCAAGATGAGTGGAAGACAGCACCACTAGAGGCTTCGACACAGAGGCAAGTGGAGGGCTTGCAGAGTCCCAGCAAATGAGGGCGAAGTGTATACTATCAGTTCAGAAGTGCATGCTGGGTAGTTAACAGTAACTTGACCAACATGCAGGAGCTGGCCTGGCCTTTGTACAAGCCTACAACTTAAGCATTGAAAAGACAATGAGGACTGACCTAACCACAAGGGTTGGCACCCAAGTAAGAGTGTGAAAAAATGATTACCTCTTAAATACAAAGTAAGAATCTGTTACTCTGTAGAAATGTATGCAATTGACAGCTAAAATGACAGACCCTTAGTGACACATTCATTACAAATAGGGAGTAAACTGACTGTAGGAAGCTACACATTCCCTATCAAAGCTGAGTCCACATTATCAGCCTTTCTGGGCTCTGAAATTGTGATTAGAACCAATCCTTTCACCCCATACACATTTACAATAGGAGGTGAGCAATGTCCACTGCATCATTCTATGTTGCAAATAACAGAAATGTCTTCTACTTAACTTGTATTTTCTTTTTTTTTTGTTTTGGTTTTTCAAGACAGGGTTTCTCTGTGTAGCTTTGCGCCTTTCTTGGAACTCACTTGGTAGCCCAGGCTGGCCTCGAACTAACAGAGATCCGCCTGGCTCTGCCTCCCGAGTGCTGGGATTAAAGGCGTGCGCCACCACCGCCCGGCGTATTTTCTTATTATTAAGAAAAAATGTTTTTTTGAGACAGGATTTTGCTGGCCTCAAAACTTGAGAATTTTGTGCCTAGGACTCTTAGGTCCTGGAATTATTGGCCACTTTTTGCCTGGGTTACTTTTTAAATATTAAAAAAAAAAAAAAAAAAATGCCTGGGTTACTTTTTAAATATAAAAAAAAAAACAAACAAAAAAAACACAACATAGTAAAACAAGCATATCTAAAGTCCTTGGAGGCAAGTACTTATTGTCTTAGACTAATATTATTTTACCACTAGTAAAAAATCACCAACAAGAACATCAGACCAGCTTTCACATGCACATCTGTATAAAATGTGTAAGCGTATATCTATTTCCATTTAGACATACATGGATTCATATGTAAAATCTCCATGTATAAAGATATATATATCTTTAAAATAATCTTTATTTAGTAAGTAAATAAAGACACTCACATGGGCTTAAAGCATCTATTGGTGTTCCCCCCGATGGATTCTCTAATAGGATTATACCTGAGATTTAGAGCACCGCTTTGCACAGCAAGTGGCTAGTGGGATATGACAATCTAATTTAGGGAACAATAAATATTCTTTCAAAGCCAGATGTGGTGGTGCACGCTTTTTTGTTTTATTTTTTATTTTATGGGCATTGGTGTTTTGCCTGCATGTGTGTCTATGTGTGGGTGTCGGATCCCCAGGAACTGGAGTTACATATGGTGTGAGCTGCCATGTGGGTGCTGGGAATTGAACCCTGGTCTCCTGGAAGGGCAGCCAGTGCTCTTAACACTGAGTCATCTCTCCAGCCCTGGTAGCACACACTTTCAATTCCAGTACTTGGGAGGTAGAGACAGGTGGATCCCACAGTTGGAGGCCAGCCTGATCTAAAGATTGTGTTCCATGACAGCCAGGGTTACACAGAGCAACCCTATCTCAAACACACACACACACACACACACACACACACACACACACACACACACACTCTTTCAAGTAGGTTAGCTGATGGCTATAACTGGTACACTGTTCAAAGTCTTGACAAATTAGTTACATTAAGGATACTTACGTCAGCATAGTGGCCTATCATATCACATCGATCACATCGTTTTCTCCAGGAAGATCTTTCAAGACATCTGTGTGTGGAAGACATGGGCAAAGAGCAGTCTAAGCAGAAACGGGCTGGACAGCCATACTGGAGGTGTCCTCTCTCCGAGCAGAGGCAACAAGGCCGGACTTTCTATGTGGCAGACAAACACAAACTTTCTTTAGCAAAATGTATCAGTTTCAAATGATAAAACATTGGTTATTCCTTTCCTATATAATTCCATAAAAAGTTATTTCTAACTCAAAACGAAGTGAAGGTCCAACCTTGAGCAGAACTGTAAAATCAGACACATGTCTGGACTCAGGGCTTGAACACAGCTATCAGCATGGTGCTGCCCCAAAGTCTTAGATCTGGATATATGCTCAGCAGGCACTTACTTAGCATACCTTATCTTACAGAGGAACAGTCATAGAGTGGAAATATCTAGGAAAACAACGGGCATATCTGGAAACTAAGTCACAGGAGGAACAGAGAGAGAAGCAGAAGTATACCTATGAAGAACTGTTTAGGAGACATACTAGGAAATGAAGGAATGTGTGTACAGGGCCACTACATGCCACAATATCTAAGAGCTACAGTTCTGTGTTGTTCCAAAGGTAGATGTACTTGCTTTACATAATTTGTATTAGTACACACATATAAATCTCTAACAGTGAGAATTATCCCACAATAAAATATGCTGTTTAAAGAGGAGAAGGGAAATCTGTTGAAGAAAGAAAAGGGAATCATTTCACTCTGTCTTCTAGGCACAGAATAGGAAGTAATTTGCACACAGTCACACACCTCATAATGGGGAAGCTGAAATGGATCCAAGGGCTCCAGATGCTGCACTTACTGCTCACCCCTGGCCAGGCTCCTGAGCTACCTGTAATCCAGCACACTTGAACGAGAGCTGAGTCTATGTCAGAGGCTTCTAGGCCTAACAGTTAGACTTTCACTACAAAGAAGCATCACGCATCTCACGTACTTGTGGTAAGGGGCAGTTTTTTGACAAATGGCCACGTTTATCACAATTTCTACATGTGACATTTTTGTTGACTGAATAGTATCGGTTGGTCCATCTTCCAGATGATCTGTTATTGCCTATCTTGGCCTAAGGGTAGGGGAAAAAAAAACCAAGAATTAAAATTATTTCAGTCAGTTTAAGGAAACCTACCTATTCTTCCTCAAAACTATCAATGAGTAAGAAACATTATATTTTGGGTCCATTCCATTACTTTGGTAAGACACAAGAATTGACAGACACATGTGTCCAACCTAGCACCTGGATGTGGACTCCACCCTGTAAAGGTGGGCACATGGATAGCCCTATTTCTTTTATACTTGCCCATGTGACTCCCTCCCACTTACTATTCTCCACTTAGGGTTCAGGTCTAAAAGGAATATTGATATTCTTCATTTAGTTGTTGCTAACTTCTATATCTAAACATACACCATTTATTTGTGAATGAGAGACTTGCTTAAATTTTAGTTATGAATGGTATTTTTATGATCTTGTGCTTTAAAAATTATAAAACAATGTAACTACCAAATATATCCTTCTTTTGAAAAGCATAGGGCTACCTCTATTGCCTATAAAACTAAGTATACTTTCTAAGAGTATGAGATAATATTCTTTTACTGTAGTCCTTGTACATTCTGCTACATAGTGACCCAATTCTAGTTGTCTCGTATTTTACTTGAATTCTACTATCTATGAAAGAACATGAGCAAAACACATCATATGAAATACCTAAAGAGGAATATGCAAATCCCAACCATGCGCTTATCTTGTTTGGCAGAATTCCATCTTTAAAGCCAGGCATGGTGGTTCATGACTATAATCCCAACACTTGGGAGGCCGGGGCAGGAGGATCTCGAGTTCGAGGCCAGCCTAGGCTATGTAGGATACCCTGTCTCAAAAAAAGAAAAATACATACATAAATAAGCAAATTCCATTTTTGAAAAAGCTTCATTTTTTACCTGTTATTCTCTTGAACTGGTTGACAGTTATCTCCAATCTAGTTATATCTTAAAACGTGACATCAAGTTGAAAACAACTTAAAAAATTTTTTTTAAGTATTTGCTACAATAAAGCTAATAATTGACACAAGCACCTGCCACATTCTAAATATAGGCTGACCATTTCCTTACACTGAAGAAACAGAGATTTCCGGTGTTGATCTTAGTAGTACCAGGCCATAGGAGCTAACAGGAATCATCAAGGCATAGAGAATCAGAAACAAAAGGGTATCAAATGATTATTGTACCCATCAGCTGACAAAAATCAAAGTTGAGTTAAATTTCTGGCAAGTTAAATCACACACATACTAAAACCAAACTTTCTCTTTTAAGCCATAGGGACTATGTCTTTTTTAAAAAAAGCTTATTACTTTTCCAAAAATTATTGTAGTAAAATAAATGGAAATCTATAGATCAAGGGACAATATTATTATTATTTTTAAAAAAATTGATTTACCTCGATGTCTTTGTCACTGATGAACCAGTTCACATCATCTTCTCCTACAAAATAAAATCAATGTTACTCTAGTGCCTAAAATCACACACAGACACATTATGGTTCTTCAATTTGTTAGTACTCAAACTGGACCCTAAAGCTACAAATGAGAAATGCTAAATATCTTAAATTCTTACGCAAGTCTAAAGTGTTATTTTTCAGACTTATTTTATTTAAAATTGTGTGTCTGTACATGAGTGTGGGTACCCATGGAGGCCAGAAGAGGGTGTCAGATCCTCTTGGATCCAGAGTTACAGGTGGTTGTGAGTTTCCTCATATGGGTCCTGGGAAATGAACTCTGGTCCTCTGCAAGGAGGCCAAGGGCAGCAAGTATTCTTAACTGCTGAGCTATGTCTCCAGTCCTAAAATGTTATATTAATATTTTCTATGGTGGCAGGGATTGAACTCAAGGCTTTGTGCATGCTACACAAGTACTCTACCACTAGAGAGTCGTGTGAACCTTTAAAAGTCAGTTTTTTTTTTTTTGCGTGTCTGTGTGTGTACCTGCACGTGTGTGTGGACATCTCTAGGGGGAGAAGAGGATGTTGGGTGTTCTATTCTCCAACATGCCACCTTATTTCTATGGGCCAGGGGCTCTCACTGAGCCTGGAGCTTTCGTTTTTTAACTAGGCTGGCAGCAAACTGTCTCTGTTTATCAAAATGCTGAGGTTACAGGCACATGGTGTTCCGCCCCACTTTATACACGGGTGCTGAGAATTTGAACTCAGGTCCTAATGCCAATGCACCAAGCACTCTTACCCACCCGAGTGGTTAAAAGCACTCTTATCAGTTGTGTGGCTCTCAATAAACAGTTAACCACTCTGTGCCTCATTCATATTTTTTTGCCTGTGAAATGGGGATAATAGTATTTACAGTATTTCTCCTGCCTACCTGAAATCTTCTGTAGGAATCAAATGAGACCTGAGGAAAATGCTTTGTATATCCAGCTCTATACAAATACAAAAAATAAGAAAAGGGCCTTGCTGTGGGATGTTCTGTATGTCCTGTGGGAGCCCTTCTTGGGTTCTTTGTGGTGTTACCCAGCAGGTCCGCATAGAGGATGATTAGGACCATGGGCCTGAGTGCAGGTGTTTGAGATGGTCTGCACTTGGCTGTGCTGGGGGATGGTCTGTATGTCAAGTTGTTCTGATTGATCAATAAATAAAATCTGATCGGCTGTGGCTAGGCAGGAAGGATAGGCGGGACTAACAGAGAGGAGAAATAAAAGGACAGGAAGGCAGAAGGACTGACTGCCAGATGCCGCCATGACCAGCAGCATGTGAAGATGCCGGTAAGCCACCAGCCACGTGGCAAGGTGTAGATTTATGGAAATGGACTAATTTAAGCTATAAGCACAGTTAGCAAGAAGCCTGCCACAGCCATACAGTTTGTAAGCAATATAAGTCTCTGTGTTTACTTGGTTGGGTCTGAGCGGCTGTGGGACTGGCGGGTGACAAAGATTTGTCCTGACTCTGGGCAAGGCAGGAAAACTCTAGCTACAGGGCCTAAATACCCAAAAGCAGATGCAGAAATAAATTCATCTCAATTTCTTTACCTGACTATGCAGAGCTTTAATTAGAGAGGAGGTGTCTCAATGATCCCATCCTTTTTAGGTTTCTACACCTCAGACACTAGGACATTGCAAAACCTTTTTGTGAACAGTCCTCAGAATCTTGTCTTGGACCTTCTACACTTGGCTTTTTGTGAAGTTGGTATATAAACTCTGACCACTATCTCCATCTAAACTCTTCAACAAGTTACTTGTTAATAAGTCCACCCAGCAGTGTGAACAGACTTCATTTTTTTTTTTCTTCAGTTACTCTGTCCAGTGGCAGGAAACTCACATCGTCTCATTTATACCTATTAACTATGTCTACTGTTTTGTCTACTTCCACTATAGCATCAAACACTTTAAAAACATATTTATTTGTCTATGTGCATGCTGACATCTGTGTGGAGGTCAGAGGACAAGTTGAGGGAGTTGGCTCTCTTCTTCCACCATATGGAGTCTAGGGATCATACTTGGTTCATCAAACTTACAGGCAAACACCTTCACATGTTACTCCATCTTGCTGGCCTTCACGGTAACATTTGTAAACACTGGATCTTGAAAACTAGTTCACTTTGTAGGTTAGGAAGTTTGCACTTCATTTACAGCATCAAAAAGAGTGACATAAAGGAGCAAAAACAAGAGGCCAAATATCCAGAAACTTCTGGGTGGGGCAATGCATACAGGAAACTGAGGAAGTAGGATTGTTGCAACACAGCCTACATAAGTGAGCTTAGGCCAGCCATAGCCACACAGCAAAACCCCATCTCAAAACAAAAACAAAACCCAAACTTCCACATATCCCCACACCACTAAGTGTTAGTCTAAAAATGCAACTGTAAAACTGGAGGACTGCGACATTCTTCTGCGTCAGCTGTTTTCTTTTCTTTGCATTGCCCTTTTACAAACGTGCAAATGCTTCCTATTCCTTTGGCCCCTCTCCGGACCAGGAAGGGGCCTATGACTAATGCAGAGGCTCAGGAGGTGTCAACAAAGGATTAAAAGCCAAGTTATGATTTCCTCCTCCATCCAACCTTACTACTTTTACCTATCTTAAGAACACAAATCAAGCTTGACTTGCTTCTCTGAAAAGAATTTTGAAGAGACATGAAAAATCTACATTTTTTCAGGCCTACCAGGGGTAAGTGTCTAGAAACATATTTTAAAATGAAATACCTGTCCTAAGAAAATCATGAGGCTGCTTTACAAAAAGGCCAATAATCCACAGGAAAGCGGAGATGCTGTGCTGCTGCTGACTTTCTTTGTGGAGTTTGAGGCTGCACACATGCACTGAGAGTGAGAATATATTAACCAGTACTGGCTTCATTCCTTCACCCCACCATATAATTATTCTTTCATTCAAAAGATGCAGGTAAGTAATACATGAACTGTCATTTTCAGAGCTGCCCGTGTACCGGCAATTGGTCATTAACATTTAATGACCCCTTACCATCATTTGAATTATAAAACTCATCTAACTTTTTCCCTATTTTTTTTTTGTGGGGGAAATGTGTGTGCATATTTATGTGTATGTGTATGCATGCTTGTACAGAGGCCAGAACAGCTTGTGTCTTCAACAGCTCTCCACAGTACTTTTTTGAGACTGGGTTTCCCACTGAACCAAGGGCCCACCAATTTGGCTGGAGCAGCTCACCATGGAGACTCTGGATCTTCCTGTCTTTATCTCCCCAGTGCAGGGATGCGTGTTGTACCCAGGTTTCTGTGTGGGTGCTAGGGATTGAACTCAGGTCTTTATGCTTGTACAGCAAACATTCTGCTGACTAAACCACTCCCTCAACCCCACAAATCTGATTTAATTTTGTTCTTAACACAAAATGCAGCTGGGCAGAGTTGGCATGTCATTAATCCCAGCACTGGAAAGAAAAGCAGGCAGATGTTTGTGAGTTTCAAGCCACCAAGGCTACACTGCAAGCCTCAAACAAAACAAAACAAAACAAAACAAAACTGAAATGCAGGGGTACACATACACACCCTCAACTTTCATTATTTTCAAGACAGTTTTGGCTATTCTAGGCCCTTTAATTTTGGGCATAAATTTTAGAATAAACGTAAATTTCTGTAAAAAGTTTGCTGGAATTTTGATTGATAATTGTGTTGAATCTACAGCACAGGTCATTATAATATCAAGTCTCCTTATATATGAATACATCTCTTAGTTTACTTTGGTTTAAGTTTTCATAGAATGCTTTTCCAATCTTTGTATGTTTATAAAATATAACTTTTATATACTCACATTAAATTGTGTAAATCTGTTGCAATCACTTAAGTTTTAGAAGCTTGTGTTATATGCTTCTGCCAATTTTCAATATACATGTTCACATCATCTGTAAGTAAAAATCGTTTTATTTTCCTTTCTTAAAATTTGTATTCATTTGTCCACACACATCTGTATGTGGAGGTCAGAGGTTAACTTGTGAAAGTTGGTTCTTTCCTTCCATCCTGTGGGCCCCAGAGGGATGTACCTCAGGTGGTATGTTAGGCGTGGCAGCAAGTGCCTCCGCTCTGGAGAGTCTTGTTTGGATTTTCTGTCTTTGCTCCCTTCCTAGAGGCTCTCCTACAGAAAGATGGTGGATGGAGGTGGTGACAGTCAAGTGCTGCCTAGTTCCCAGGCACAGGAAACACAACACATCTTCTTTTACAATCGAGTAGACTGTTCTTTATAAACATTTTATAATAACCTTCTTTCTATTCCCGGTTTGGTGAGTTTTTCATATAAATAGGTGGTTAATTTTATTGAATGCCATTTTTGCAATAAACTGAGATGTCCATGATTTTTCCTATTTCTTCCTGAACGGTTAGAATAATTTAGTTTCAAATGTCCTTTATTTTGGAAATAACTGGGCTCATATTTGGTATCTTTAAAAAATATATATAAATTCATACACATATATATATATACATATATATATATATAGACACACACACACACACACACACACACACACACACACACACACACACACACATTCATGAAGAACTGTAGCTTTAATGTGAAATCATTCCTGGAAGCCCATGCTTTAAACACTTAGAACCTAGCTAACAGCACTATTTTGATAGGCTGTGTAACTTGTCAGGGTGGAGGCAGAAGTGGATCACTGTGGGCAGGCCTCTGAAGGTTACAGCTGGATCTCAGTTCAGGCCTACCCTCTCTGCTTCCTGTCTTCTGTCACATGAAGAGTCACCAGGGACAGAGCTGCTCTGCCACCATTGCACTGGGATGGACTGAAAATGATGAACCAAAATAAGCATTTCCAAGTTGATTTTTGTTGTTGTTGTTGTTGTTTCGTTTTTCAAGACAGGGTTTCTCTGTATAGTTTTCAGCCTTTACTGGATCTTGCTCTGTAGACCAGGCTGGCCTCCAACTCACAAAGATCTGCCTGCCTCTGCCTCCTGAGTGCTGGGATTAAAGGTGTGCGCCACCACCGCCCGGCCCAAGTTGTTTTTTATTAGGTACTTAAGATGGAAAAATAACTAGGCAGGGATATTGATGTATAGTTTCCTTATAGTATCTTTGTGTGGTTTTGATAGGGTATAAGACTGGACTCATGAGAACTGAGAAAAAAAAACTGTGTTCAACTGCTGTTATTCCTTCCTTAAATATGTGATAGAATTCACCAGTTATCTGTGTTAGGGATTTCTTTGTGGGGCTGGAATTTTTTTTCGAGACAGGGTTTCTCTGTGTAGCTTTGCGCCTTTCCTGGAACTCACTTGGTAGCCCAGGCTGGCCTCGAACTCACAGAGATCCGCCTGGCTCTGCCTCCCGAGTGCTGGGATTAAAGGCGTGCGCCACCACCGCCCGGCTGTTTTTTTTTTTTTTTTTTTATGTGTGTGTGTAGCTTTGTGCCTTTCCTGGAACTCACTCAGTTGCTCAGGCTGGCCTTGAACTCACAGAGATCCACCTGGCTCTGCCTCCCGACTGCTGGGATCAAAGGCGTATGCCACCATGGCCCAGCTTGTAAGGAAAGTTTTAAAAAAGGAATTCTATTTCTTCAGTAGATATGGATCCATCCATATTTTCTATTTCTTCTTGGGTCAATTTTAGTAGTTTGTGGTTTTTAAATAATTTTCTTATTCTTTGATTTATCTAATTTGTACTTTAGCCTACTCAGTAAAAATTTCATCTACATATTGTTTTACAGTCCCATTTGTTTCTTTTTTATTGCAATTTTTCTTAAAAATTGCATTACTTTTTTAAGAAGACAAAGCCCAATATTATTTGGGAAAATAGGCCATTTAGCAAAAAGTACTGACTTCTACCAACAAGTAACTAATTCATGATGACAACATGGCCCAAACAATTTTTCTTATGGGAAATAGCTTGCAAAACTAAGTGTGTAAATCCCTTTGAAATTATGATAATTTTATACATGCATGTAGTACACTTAGATTACTGTTACCCACTTTCTCATCTCCTGTCCTTTCTGACAAATCTTCCATCATGAACCCATTTCCCGCATTCCTATCTTTTTGTTTTGTTGTGTGTTGGGTTTAGGACCATCTGTGTGACCATGGAACACTGGAGCCTGGCAGCCTAGACTCACCCAACCACCAGGTAATTCTAGATCTCAGCAAGTTGACAAGCGAGATTAATTACCACAGAGCCTGAGCTGGCTTCCTACGTGTGATTCTCCTGTCTCAGCCTTCCACTGATGGGAGTTACAGACATCTACCACGACACTGGGTAACATTAATTTTTTAAGAAGACAAAGCCAAATATTATTTGGGAAAATAGGCCATTTAGCAAAAAGTACTGACTTCTACCAACAAGTAACTAATTCATGATGACAACATGGCCCAAACAGTTTTTCTTATGGGAAGTAGCTTGCAAAACTAAGTGTGTAAATCCCTTTGTAATTATGAATTCATATACTATACAGAGTGAGCTAATAGGGAATGGGGGAAAGAAAGCCAACGATTAACATAAACCTGTAATCCTTAAGGAACCGAAATCTGAGGCTTTCCCAATATTTATTTTTCATTTGCATTATAAAGCTAAATTTGACTGATTTGAAACAGCACTTTTCCACCACTGAGAACACAGTGAAATTGTCAAGGAAACAAAAGAATTCAGGTGGTAAAGGTCAAGTGAATGCCTATTAGTGTGAGGTTAGCTTCTCACCATTATAAAAGTAACAGCGTAAGAACTGTCTTCCACTCTCCCTTCTAGTGTTCCTAATATTTTAAATTCAAAGTCCTGTCTGAAACTCACACTTCTCATGATTTCCACCTCTATGCTTGCTCATTATCTTCCCTGACTTCCAACCCTGCTCCCCTCTTTGCCCATTCCTATCAAGCTCAAACCTCACCTCTATAACCACAGTTCTGATCACCCCTATGTCTCAGGTCCTCAAAGTCAGTATAAATAGACACATTTAATACCTTTCTTACTTTTTCTTTGGTGACTCGCTTTTCTGGCTCTTGTCTTCCTTTGTGGTCTCTCCCCCTCATCAGTATCTTGTATGTTCTCTGTTTGCCTTCTTTCTCCAGTGTATGCCAATATGCCCATAATGGAAACTAGGAAATCTATCCTTCCAAGCTGGGTCATTTCTTTTTCCTTATGCAGCCTAAATCTCTGTGGGAGATTTGAAATGAACACTCCATAGGTAACTCGAATTCATAACACTAAAAGTTCTTTCTTTCTTACTCTTGATAACTCATCAGTAGAGTGCCTGCCAAGGTATTCAGCACTGGGCTTAATCCTCAGTACTGTAAACTAAGAAAAAATAACCAGACACATAAAACAAAAAGTTCTCTAGTTTTCTATTTCCTCCCGATATTGTCTACCTCAACAACTACTACAGTCTGTTTTCCAGGTTAGAATCCCTCAAATCTTCCCTCTCAGCTGGCATAAGACTACTCATCAGATCCTAAACTGTCTATCCCAAATAGCCTTAATATTAATACTTTAACTCTGGGCCATTTAATTTCTGACATACATTATTAAAACAACTTCTCTTCTCTATCACAAATTCCATCCTATTCTCTTGTTATTGGACTAACACAGAAATGTGAACACATTCTATCTGGAAGACCCTTTGCTGCCAACCGGACAAACGCTGGAACACAGCACAGCACAACATTGCCCAGGATTTAGTCCTCGGTTTTTTCTGGCCCCACTGTTTTAGCTATACCTATTATTTCCCCAATATTCTACCGTACTTTGCAGGTATGCCTACACATATATTCTCCAGAACCTCTGAAGATACCCCCTATTTCATTTACTTGGTATTTGGATTCGCCTTAAAAGTTCTCAATAACTGCCAACTGTTACTTCTTCAACATTAGAGAGGATCATTCAACTTTGCACCATTCTGGACTTGAACTGTGGCATTTCTCTTTGTAGCTTCTAAACACCAAAGTATGACCACCTAGTTATCAGGGGGCATTGATGTCTACTTAACAAATCAACTAAAGGGGCTGGCAAGATGACTCAGTGGTTAAGAGTATTTGCTACTCTTTTGGAGTTTGATTCTCAGCACACACATCAGGTGGTTCACAACTGCCTGTAACTCTAGCTCCAAGGGATCTGATCGCTTCCTTCTGGACCCCTGTGGCATCTACACTCACATGTGCACATAACTAAAGTAAAAATAAGTCTTTAAAAATCAATCAATAAGTAAACTAAGTAACATTTCTATCTCCATTGATTTCCCTTTAATCTTTTCTCCATCAATGACAGTATAAAAGCATATTACCTGCGTCTTTAGGCTACTGGGCACTTAATAGCCCTTCATTTATAGTAATAAATAATTTATTCCTTTCTATGTCAAAGCTTTATGTGGACTGAAACTACATTTGTTTTATCCACATATCTACTGAGTATCTTGCAAAACCAAAATAAGAAACAAAAAGAAGTTGCATTTAATCATATGTATTCTTGTATAAAAATAGCAGTATTCTGAATTGTGACACATAAATTATTATATAATTTAACTGGCTGTTGCTGTATAGTAAATGTTTAGCAAGACAGTTTTTTTTTTTATGGTTGAGGAAGAATACAGTTTTTAGAGTAAAAATTTTAAGAACCTAAACAAGTAAAATCACTATTATTGAATAATAATATTCTGATAGGCCCAGAATTTACATAAAATGTAAGATAATTTGCACATTTATTGATAACTGCACCTGTACCTAAGAGTAGATTAAAGATCACAAAGACAAAGCTGTCATTCATTTGTCATAGCCTTTCCTGAGCCTA
This sequence comes from Peromyscus leucopus, assembly GCF_004664715.2. Taxonomy (NCBI): domain Eukaryota; kingdom Metazoa; phylum Chordata; class Mammalia; order Rodentia; family Cricetidae; genus Peromyscus; species Peromyscus leucopus. The sequence goes on along the minus strand of NC_051064.1, from coordinate 55,844,590 downwards.
ACTCTACTATACCAGATCCCCTCTGGGATCTTCTCACTTCTAACAAGCAATGGAAACAGCCATGAGTGAACTGCGATTCCCAACTTCATCAGCAGCATCTGTTACTTCAACGGAAACTTTTGAGAAACGCACAATGCCACATTAAAATCCCTGAGGGTTCAGCCATTTTATTCACTTGCATTCTTCTCAAACTGTGCATGTGTGTGCTTTCTTTCTCTTTTTCCCTCATATTTATGGTTTTTCATTTTAACACCAGGCAGAACACCAATTTAATCAATTTAGATTTATGCTGTATAACTGGCAATAGCATAAATAAAGCAAAATTTAACACAAGAATTTATAAGAAAGAAAACATTCATCTTATTTTCAAGCATATTAAAATGACCAGAAACAGCTTATATTTAAAATTATGTGTAAGAGATAAATGAGGGTTTGACTTTTCTTTTTTTAGAGATAGAGGAAGAAGAAGAAAGAGGAAATAAGTGCAGGTGCTTGGCTCGGGGTTACAAAGAGCTCTTGTAAAGTTTATCAGCTATATTAAAGTCTATTGCCAGCGGCAAAGGACAGAAGGACGTTATCGCATATCCTCCAATTTCTACACCCCAAGATTTCATCAGTGAGCTACCGGCTAAGAGATTCTTATTTAGACATTCAAGCTGGGCATGGTGACTCAAGCCTGTATTCTTAGCACTTGGGGGTGGGGGGTAGAGGCAGGAAGATCAGGAGTTCAGGAGGTCATCCTCATCTACATAGATAGTTTGAAACCAGCCCTGGTTATGTGAGACCCTGTCTAAAAAACACAAACCAACCAACCAACCCCTAAGAACAACAACAACAAAACAAAGTCTAAGCAACAAAAACAGAATGAGCAAAATGATCAACAGATCAACAATATAGATAAGGAAGATATCAGTAAAATACTCTTCCTAGTAAAAGTTATCAGTAGATGACTACCTGATTCCCACTTTTACACCCCCCCACCTCCCTGCCCCAAACAGAATATGGATGTTAGAAGTATCTGTAAAAACACAGACACACCCCCCGCCCCCCCCCCCAAAAAAAAGAAACAAAAAATTACTCTTAAGCTGGGCGGTGGTGGTGCACCCTTTAGTCCCAGCACTAGGGAGGCAGAGCCAGGTGGATCTCTGTGAGTTCGAGGCCAGCGTGGGCTACAGAGTGAGTTCCAGGAAAGGCATAAAGCTACACAGAGAAACCTTGTCTCGAAAAAACAAAAACAAAAAAACAAAAAAACAAAAAACAAAAAACCAACAAAAAAACAAAACAAAAAAAACACCAACCAACCAAACAACCAACCAAAAAACACAGGCACAAATAAAAACATTCAACCCAGAGGCTACTTTGTAAAAGGAGTCAAAGGTTACGAGTTAGAGGCTGTACAAAATGTGTTAGCCCTCTGCTGGTAGTGGGGTAGCAATCTGGCAGCTATTCTTTCAGTTGCTCTATTTCTTCAAATACTTCCTTCCCATTCCTTTTTTTCTTCAGTGTCAGGGTCTGTGCTCATTCTCTCCTTGATAGAACAAGTTATCACCCCAATAATTTGTTTCTATTACCATTTTTGGGTCAGATTTGCTTTAAACCTTTCTCTAGATGTTAGATCAAATATGACCAGGTTGACATTTATGATTTTTCTTTTTTTTTTTGTGATGTTGGGGAAAAGAACTGAGGGTCTTAATTAAGCATGCTGACATAAGTATGTTGATATGTCATTCATTATAAGCACAACATATCCAAGGCAAAACTCACCTTTACAAGTTTACTTTAAAAGGGCTCAAATACCCTCATCCCTGTAGTTATTAATAGTTCAAATGTAGCTTCCATTTCAACCCAATAACCACATGCTATCCAAACACTTTAGGTCTAGGGTTCCACAGCATAATCTTTTTTTTGTCTCTGGAGGGCAGTTAAATATTTTTTGTCTTCCTTATAGTCTTCAGTAGTTACTTATTACTTAAGATAGAAGGCTATTCTACTGGTACACCTTCAACTTCATTTATATATCAGATAGATTTTTCTCTAGATGATTTTATATGTCATTGTGAATTTTTATCAAAGCAACACATGCATGTGTTTTATAAAAAAACTAACAATACTAATATATGAAAAACAAAACAATATCAATGAACTTGATATTATACTGACTAATTATAATCAACTAAAGAATTATCTCAATTATTTGGAGATAATTAGCCATTTATCTCCAAATACCAGATACCATTTTAGGTACTTACAATATGTCAGTCAACAAGACAGAGATTGGTTCTTCATTCAGACTTGGAGTCTAGTGTGGGGAGGAACACCACACATAACAAAAAGTAATAAATAAATGATGCATGCTATGGGGTCATAGTGCTTTGGAAAAAGAACAGTAGAAGATGCAGGAGAAACTGAGTGTGTTGGGTATGGGTTACAATTTTATGTAGAATGGAGAGTAGGTTTCATTGGCATGTAAGCAAAACTTATGGAAGATGAGAGAATCAAGACATGTACTTCTAGATAAAAGCATTCCAAGCAGTAGCAAGTGCCATGGCAAAGTGTTTACAAAACAGCAGTTTCCAGTGTGGCTAGAGTAGAATAAATGTAGGGCAGGGTAAAGTCTAGGAGTCCACGTTTATAGAGAGCCCTGTAGAACAGGAGACAGGTTTGGGCCTTTATTGTCAGGAAATGCGTTGTTACTAGAGTTCAGTGAACACAAGGATGATTGACCTGACTTGTAAAGAATTATTCTGTTGAGAACAAAAATTGGAGGCAAGAGTAGGGGAACAAGTTAAGAAGGTACAGCAGTAATTCAATCAACCAACAGGGCCTCTGATCGAGGCAGAAGAATGAGAAGTTCAGTAATACACTCTGAATACACTGAAGATGAAGCTGACAAAGTCTGGGAGAATTAGCTATGAACATAAGAGAACTGAGTCAAGGATGGCTACCTAGTGTTTGACCTGGAAACTACAAGGAGTAACTCTAACAAAAACCTGCAAGGAACATGTCTGGGGAGTTATATTTAGTTTTGGACAGGTTAGATTTGCAATAGTAGTAAAATACTGAAATGAAGATAAGCTGCTACTCGATCTATGAACCTTAAATTCAGGCAACAGAGGACTGGAAAGAATTTTCCCAACTGAGGCCGGGGGATAATATTCAGTTCAAGACTGGGTGAGAGTGGCAAGGAACTGAGTACAGAGAAGGCAGAGGAACAAGGAAGGATTTAAACCAATGAGATGGGAGCAAACTTGAGCAGAAGGACCAACGTGCATTGGGCTGACTGGAGACCATGTGTCCAAGTCAGATAAGGCCTGAGGGCTGATTTTAGATTTATTAACTAAGATACTGGTGATCTCAGTGAGTGACTGGATAGAATGATGATACAAAAACTTGACTGAATTGTAAAGAGAACTAAAGGAGAGAATTCATGAACAGTAAAGACAAGGCAGCTGTCTGAAGAGTACCATCACCAACTCTAAATACTGGTACCCTATCAAGCTTAAAATTTGCATCTTCTACCATGGCACCAAGTGGTCCAGTCTGTGTAGGAATTCAGACACTACTTGAACAACCAGCCCCATTAGTGACTCACATTTCAATTTAACTCCAGGAATACTATATCTGATTAAATTATTCTTAAATTCAAAACACAAGTATTCATCAATGTGCCTATAATAATTATTGCTTACATAAGCTGAGATTGTCAGAAAGTAAGGACTATATAAAACTGTGTTCAAAAGAGAACTTTCAATTTTTTTATATAAATGTACAATACATCAAAGAAAATATGCACAGACCTAAAGAACACACCTTTTTGAATCCTCACTAACAGACCCCCTCTCAGGTAGAAACAGGACACAATACATTAAAAACACAAGTTGCACTGAGCAGAGGCAGAATATACCTTTAATCCCAGCACTTGGGAGGCAGAGGCAGGCAGATCTATCTCTGTGATTTCAAGGTCAACCTGGTCTACAAAACGAGTTCCGGGACAGTTAGGGCTGTTATACAGAGAAAACTTGTCTCAAAAAAAAAACAAAAAAACAAAAAACAAAAAACAAAAAACAAAACAAAACAAAAAAAAAACACCCCAAATCAAATCAAATCAAAACCCAAGTTGCTGACATTCACCTCTACAAGATCATCCTTTTATCACATAGTCCATTCAGGTCCTAATGTGAACACAGCTCCACTCTGAATACAGAATTGTGTTTGATGTGGCTAGGAATGGTATGTAAGGAGCAATGCAGGTCTTCTACAGAGATAACGCTGAGGTTTTGTAAAAACAAAGCCTCAGATTTGCAGTTGTGGTTCCTCAGGGTGAGTCATCACATCAGATTGCATGGGCAGAGACAAGTTCCATTTTATTTTCTTAAACCTCTTATCACTTGCTTAGTGTCCGGCAGGGGTTCCACAAATACTATTTAATAAATTTTGAAAAATCAAGTGATGCCTAAAATGTTGTCATTTTAATTAAAAATTTTATTTTTACATATTTATTAATTTTACATGTGTGTAGGCACATACATGTGGGTGCAGGTCAGAGGATAACTTGCAGGAGTTGGTTCCCTCTTTCCATGTGAGTCCTGGGGGCATTTTAGCAGGTACTTTTACCTGCTGAGCCATGTAGCTAGCCCTATACTGATCTTTACGAATCATTAATATTTTTCAGGGCATTGGTGACTCTTGTACTTACATGAGAAGCAACTGACAACTGTGTGGTCAATGTATAACTTGCTAAAATACCAGGGTAAGTACAATTTTGATTTTGAATAGTATTCAAAAAGAGTAATGTAGCCCTTTATGGAGCACAGATCTACTACCTACCAGCCTGTTCCTCATAGTGCTAAGCCTACTGGCAGTAAGACCAAGATGTAAAAAAACAGAGGAAAAAAAGAGAAAAGAACGAGTCACAAAATAGAATAGGAGAAACTATTTTTAAATATCTCAGAATAAAAGAGGGGCAGGATTACTATTCAAAGAAACACTAGGTTCTTTAAAACACATTGAATGATTGCATACTAAACATTTTCTTTCTTGAGATTTCATCTTCCTATCTGTGAGCATGAAATCTAGCTACCACATAATCTCTAAGATAAATCCCCCTAAACCAATTTAAAAAGTATCCGCTTTCCCAAAGTCCCCAGATAAAAGTCAATCAATCACTCCAGATCCAGATCATTTTCTTTATTAATTTTAGTATCTTTCAAAATCTCCTTAAGTTCTCATTCATACTACACAGAGGGTACATGTAAGGGAAAACTGACAACAGAACCTTCAAATTACAAAGGAAAAATTTCGAATTGTATTTCAATTTTTTTACATAAAAATACATGTGAAATATTTGTCAGCTATTCAGTTCATGCCCCCTGGGAATACATACTAACTTCCACTTCAGAAAAGACAATGTCTATTTATAATACATGCGCAGTATGCACTATCGAGGCCTAGTAGGCAAGGTTTAAAGTGGTTTTTTTTCAACAAGGCTCACAAGTCCGGAGGTTAAATACACATAAATTAAGGATGTTTAATCCAACTTAAGATACCATCTTTTCATATTTAAAGCAGTTTCCACTAAACAGGAAAAATACAAAACACATGAGATACCCCTGAAAACACAGCTTCTACAGGCTAATACAAACATTTAAAAAATTCACTTAGACTCATATTGTGTTTACTCTCATTTCTTATATGTACACTTATATATTGTTAAAATCAAAATATTTTATGGAGCAGAAAGCTGTACAAATAAAAACCCTCTTATTTGTCATGCACTTAGAAATATTTAATAAAAACCATGCTGAGATATAACTAGGGCTAATAGCATAAAATATAAAGTATGGTTTTGGTGTGTGTAAACACGACGCCAGTGTGCACACAGAAAACAAACAGTTAAACAGCTTCTACCTGTTTTGTGTGCTCCCTTTCAGACATTGTCCCTAGCGCTTTGGCCTCTGTTGCTGTCTAACTTGAATTCACAAAACTCAATGGCTCATGGTTTTCAAAGCTTAGGGCAACGTTAGCAGAACAAAGTCGCTTTCTCTCTCTCTCTCCCTCTCTTTTTGGTGTGTACAAGTATGGGGACCACAGGAACAGTTAAATTCATGGCATGGCTGGTCTACCACACAGTCGGGGGAATTCTTTAAATAGAGCCTGTCACTCTCTTGGCCCATCAATGGGATTTCCTCCTCGAACTGCTGATTCGTTCAGGTACACAACAGAGGAAATTTCAGTTAACCTTTGTTTCACCCCAGGGAAAAATCTGTCTGAAAGTATAAAATGAATAGATTAAAAAAAAAAAATAAGCTGCTCAGCCCCACGGCTGTTCTCAGTGCTCACTGCAGCTTAAGTTAAACAGCAGAAAGGGACAGTGGCGTGTTGCATTCCCAATGGAAATGCAAGCATAATACAGGGTATCCAGTAGGTCAGGTTTTATTTTGATGACTAAACCAAACCAACTGTCCTTCCTATTAAATAAATTTGAAATCCTCCTTCTGATAATCTTATGAATCAGTTTTTTCTTGTATCACCAAATCACTAAACTGCTATAATGTGAGTGTCTCTAAAAAACTGCATCCTCAATCTTTTTACAAAAGAGAGAGGGGGAAGAGGGTGGGGAGAGACTGACTCTTAGGAATATTTTCAAATAAAACTAACTTGTTAAATTTAGGGAGTAACAGGGTGCCAGACCGGGAAAAAAAAAAAAAAAAAGGAATCATCTAAATGACAATTCTGTTGAACTCTATTATCCCTTTCAAAATAAAAAATCAAAGGGAGGAGGGATACATGGAGACCCCATTTTGAAGCAATAAGAGTTCCAGGAGAGGCTAGACGCTAGAGTTGCTCTATAGTTGTGAGAAATCACAGGGTGAAGGATGAATACAGAGAAAACAGAAGTTAAACTGTTTTCCCAGGAGACTAAAATAATTCTGACTATATGCAATTAAAAACATGAATATAATTTTTGAGATATGGTGGGTGAAAATACATTGGATACCTACTTCTACCAAATTATTCCTGAACTCAATGAGGAAGAAAAGCTATTTTAACATATAATTACAATATACTGACTGTAAGCTATTGGGACAGCTCTCTAAATCAAAAACAAGACCAATTTCACCTCAATGACCAATGGCCATTAAAAAAAAATAACAAGGCATTTTTGCTTAAATTTTCTTACCTATATTATATGAACATTTTCTATTTTTAATCAACATGCTGTACACTGATGGAATAACATGATAACTTCCTACAGTGTGAATGGTTGAATCAGAGTAATTACAGTTTCTTTATGTTAGGAAACTCACCTCCACCCAGTTACTTGAGATTGTGACTATTGGAATCTCTTACCTCACTGTGTTATAGAACACTATTTATCCCATAAACCTGTATTTTGGTACTAGTTATTCACCCTCTATCAATCCAGCTTCCTAGTTGCTGTCTTTCTTACTCCCAAGGCAAATTTCTTTAGCTTGTACCTATGAGAGAAAACCCACAAAATTTGCCATTCTCTGCTAGGCTTATTTCACTTAACACAATGTCCTGCAATTCCACCCATGTTGCTGCAAATGACCAGACTGCAATCTTTATGGCCAAATAATATTCTATAGTGTATACAGGACACATTTTCTTTATCCATTCAGCTGTCAATGTACATCTTGGTTGGTTACCTTTGTCACTGTGATGACTGCTACAATAAACATGGAGTACCAGTCTGACTGTGTATGTATGTATGCATGCAAGTATGTATCTCCAAGTAGTAAAATTGTCAGGTAATACTGTTAGCTTTTTTTAGTATGGAAAAAGGACTATATAATTATATACTATAATCATCTATGACATACAGCTCATTCCCCTTCCCATCTGAGATTATGCACAAACCTAGAATTTTATATTCCCTCTTTATGTGCCCAACCATGTAATCAAGTGAGGCAGAATAAGAGTGTGGCTCTATTGGAAGCTATATAAATGACAACCAGGGAAACTGCATCATTAAGTAAACCGACTAATGTGCAACTATGACACACTAAAACACATAGCAGCACAGCAAGACAGCATTATCAGATGGTTGTGATTGCATAGAAGGAAAACATGGCGTCAGAGTTCACACTGGTATACACACAGTATCTAAGGCAAAGTGGTAGTAAAGAGGAGTTCTGGATTATATAAACAAGAGCAGAAGGTACATGGAAACCCATGCAGAAGTACCATACAAACAGATCTCTCCAGCCATCTACAAGGCATATACATTGTCAAGAATGAGTGTAACTATCTATGCTTATGTCTTGAACCAAGGATAGCTCCATACTACACCTCCTAGGTTAAAATACAACCACTACCATATTCCCTAAGTGGACAATGAATAAAATGCCCTTTTTTCTTTTAAAGGTACTGAGTTACATGTTGTGGGAATTCTGCCATTTGGTCTAATGACCAATGGAATGGAGTGGTTTGGCCCAATGGGTGTGGTCTTCTTTGAAGATATGTTGTTGGAGCCCACTAGGTTTCCTAGTGGCTGTATCCAGCAGGACTCCATAAGAGGATGGTTGGACTATGGGCCTGGGTACCAGGTGTTTGTAAGGGTCTACACTTAACTGTAACTAGCAAGGAGGAGATCTTTTGTTCCATGCCTTGGCATTGTTATAAATAGCCCATTAGAATAAAGTTCTGGGCTGGATGGATTAGAATCTAGGCTCTCTCAAGGCTATCCTGTATTTTCTATGTTTTTTTCTCCCCTCTATCCTTCTAACTAATATTTCCTGCTGCTCCTACTCAAGAGTACTCTGGGAAATGCTGGGTGAGGGACAGCCCCCCACAATATGCGACCCTTTAAGAACCCATGGGGAAGGGTGGCGCTCTAATGGACTGTGGAGGGCTTCCTGATGCCAAGGCTCGGCGACCATCTCCGGACCTTCCCCATCTCTCCCTGATGAATGAAGAGCGGTGCCACTTCATTTTGTATACGTGAGTGTACTGAATTGATTTCAAGCATTCAGTTCAGATGTATTAAGTGCATTCAGACTGTCGTGAAATTGAGACAGCATAAAAAGCTGGAGAAACAGAGGTGATACAGGAATAGAAAGTAGTCCCTGATGGCCATTGCCTCTAGTTGCATTTCTTGCTGGATGAGAGTAAGTTCCCCACAGCCAATAGATTGACAAACCCTCTGTAAAGCCTGCTACAAAAAGACAACAACCCTTTTTGAGAGACAACCTGAAGCAGGGTTCAAACAGCCCGGTGAGATGGATTAATGAGTGAAGGTGCTTGCTACCATGTATGACCTCAGGACCTGCATGATGGAAGAAGAGTCTTCTACCTTTCATTCCATGGCACGCATACTACCATCACCTCACACATGTATGCATGTGCACACATTTGTGCATGCATATATAACACACAGTCACAAAATCAAAAGTATACAAATAGGTAATGTGCCATTCCTAGATGAAATGTATGTGATATCTGAGCTTAAGTTTGACTCTTTTCTACAAACCTAAACAATGACCCTCATAAACCACCTTACAGTTTCATTTACAGAAGGACTGTCTCCTTAAAAGAAATGAGCCAGTTCATTTTTTAAAACTTAAACTACTAAACTTCACTTACCTTTGAACTTGGTTATAAATTATATTCTTCAAACAATGCAACTTCAAAATCATATACATCGATATTATGAAGACGTTTCATCAGTATTATGAAGATGCTTAAGCTTGATTCTCTCAAGAAGCCCATCCACATCTTTCTGGTGTGTATTTTTACTTAGTAAATGGTGATTTTTGCTTCTTTCTGACTTATACCAAGAGTGATTCCTGACTCCTGGCCTCACTTGGGGACTCTCTGGAAAGAGTTCCTTGGCAGCTGTGTCTCCTACGGTCAATGACAACCATCAACATCCTTCATCTCCAGAAACTTTCATCTTGAAAAACTGAAATCCCATACTTAATGGTATTTCAGAAATGGAGAACTTAGAAAGTATATATTCTTTTCCACTGACTAGGCCTAAAGGTCCCAATAGTGAGGATGATGCTGGTAATAGCATTCTTTACACAGAAGGGAAGTCAGATGTTTCTGACACAGCAGGTCATCAGATTAAGGGGAAGAGGGCACCTGTAGGTTGGAACTTATTAAATATGTACCTGCTGAAGTTAGTGCTCACAAAATTTCCTTCCCTTAGCACTTCCTAGTCCTCAAACACAGTCTCAGGATTGGGTGTGTAGCCCGTTATGTAGACCAGGCTAGCCTTAAACTCACAGTGATCCACCAGCTTCTGCCTCCTTAGTGCTGGGATTAAAAATGTACACCATCAAACCTGGTCATTATTTTTTTAAGTCTAATATAGTCTTTATTTGACAGATTCTTGAATGTAGACTTTTGGGTTGACAGTTCCCTCCAATCAGTCCCCCTACTTTTCCCTTTCCAAGAACTCTGATAATCCCCTGCATTTAATCTTCAATGTACCTAGTAAGGCACACATCATTTTCCACTGCTGTACAACTCCTTGTATTCATACGATTTTCTCTTTACTTTTGTCTTTCATCAACTGATTGTAAGTCTTCTGAGTATGTATACTACATCTTTCAACACATTTTTGCCTTCATTTTTTTCTCTTTTCCTGGAATCCTGATGATATGTTAGTTCTTTTAACATTGCCCAATGGGTTAAGACTAGAACTGGAATCTATTCTTTCAAAGTGTGTGCTACATCCCCCCCCACAATGGTTAAATTTGACCTCCCAATTCACTGGCACATTTTACAATTATCGTTAGGCTCATACAGGGAACTTTTATTTCAGACATTATGTATTTTAGTTCTAGATGTTCCATTTAGTTATTTTATATTTTTATTTCTATATGGAGATTTCATATTTATTTCAATAAATGCATATTTTACATCCTTGGACAGAGTCATAACATTGGCTTTGAAATTCTTGCCTGCTAATTCCAAGTGTGGTCATCAAAGAATCAGTGTTTACTGAATGTCTCTTAAGGATGCATCCCATCTTCCAATTTCTATGTATGTCTGGTAATTCTGGATTATGGCTTAGATATGAGTGAGACTTTGCAGAGACTACATACTCTGTTTTGAAAAGAGTACTTTGAAAAATGTTGATGCTTTGTTCGAGGCTCAAACATCTGGCAAATATTTACGGGCAGAATGTGGGGTCTCCTTATAAAGATTCACCTTTATTTTTAAGTAGCCAGTTTTCTGATTTCCCAAATTTTACTTCTTGGTTCTAATCAATTAGTGACTGACTTCATGCAGAAGCTGTATAAAACCAGGAAATTTATCTAATGCAGTTTCTTTATTGCAAATGTTGACTTTCTATCAGTTTCTGTTTGATTTGTTTCTAGTACCTTCAGATATATTTTATCAGTATGAAAGTACTCTTTTTAGTTATGCATATACATAGAAGCACTTGTATTTTGTGCATTAAATATTATATAATATATTATGTTTGACCACTGCATAATTATCTGTGGAAAGGTTGTCCTTTCTATTATTATCAGAAGAGGAACTTTGGAATCAAAAGATGCATGGTGCTAGGATCTTTTATAAAACCTTACACCCTTTTTTCTTCGCTTCATTCAGGCAAGATTGAGTGTATAGTTTTCAGTGTTTTGGTGCTAGCACAGTTATATGTTATAAATTTTGCACAGGTATTGTCAAATGAATAATGGAAAAGGAAAAAATGAAAATCAATCAACAAGCACTAGAAAGTTCTAAAGAGGTGAAGAAGATGCTTTGGATCAGAGTGCTTAGCAATTTCTCTTAAGAAACCTTGCTTTCTTCCTGGAGGCAAAGAGATCTACCCCGAGTTTAGACTGTGATGCATTATGTATGGGGTTCAGAATTGCTCTAAACGACCACTTCTCATGTCCTAGATAGGATACTTTAGTCATGATTTTTATTATCAAGGATCCCATATTGACTGTGAATTCTTTTCATCAGAGAAAATTTTACAATTTAGTTCTCTGGGCAAATTAATTATGGTTTACTATTTTAGGCCACCTTCTAAATTCCTAGGATAATTACATGAGATTCTAATTTCCAAAACATTCATTTGCAAATAGCTCATGAATACTACCCAATTTCCCAAAAGGCAGTATGAAAATGAGCACCCTAAATGATGGGGGAGGCAATTAACATCTACTGAGGGATTGCTAGGTGAATGGCTCGATAGTAAGTGCTTTATCTTGCCTAATCTTCTCAATTACTCTATGACATGGATATTATTACTACCTACTTACAGATAAGTAAAGTGAAGTTCAAAAGCTAGCCAAGGTCACACAGTAGGCTAAGTGTGAGGCATGAATTCAAATATTACAACTTTTTTCAAAAATGGAAATCAGCATACTTCTCATCTTATATTTTAATTTACTTATAGTAGCATATATTAAATTGTATAAAATAATACATTTCTATACATGTTTACAATGCACTTTATCTCTCACACATTGCCTCTGTTGTCCCACCTTCCAATAACCTTCACCTTCCCAAATAGTCCTTTATTTTCATAGTTTTGACTACACTGAAATTAAGTAGTTATAATTTGTTTGCATTAAGGAAAACAAAACAAATGCCATTAAGAGTGAAAAAGCAAGCTGCAGAGTGGGAGGAGATCTCCACCCAACATATGAAAGATTCATGTTGAGAATACATGCGTCATCTCTACAAGTTAGTAAGATAAATAAATAGAAAACTACTAAGCCCAAGGTATACAGGTCCTTAAGAAGATACTGATGAGACTTACAAAAATATAAATGGTACTTGACTTCCTTTAGTTATCTGGCAAATGAATATTAAAGCCACAGTAAAATACCACTACACATCTATCAAAACATAACTAAGAACATTACCCATGCGGAGTGTTGGCAAGGATGAAGATAATGGGAACTCTAGTACATTGTTTATGCTACAAATTGGCACAAACACTTTGGAAAAAGCATTGTCATACTGCATTAAAATGGAGGATAGGCATGAAAAACAATTCTACTCCTTAGTGTGCATGTTAAGAGAAAATCACTAGCAAAGCCAAACTGTCCAATTATAGAAGATGAATAAACTGGTACAGTTATAGAATGAAAGAGCCCACATCAACAAAAGCAGACAAACAAAAAGACTATGTAATATTTTGTATAAAAATCCAGACAACTTTGAAACTATCTATCCTATTTAAAACACAAACACACACACACACACACACACACACACACACACACACACACACACACACACACACACACACACACACACACCTTAGGGTGGGAAGATGGTTCAGTAGGTAAAATGCTTGCCATTCAAGTATGAGCATCAGAATTCAGACCCCCCTAGCACCATATAAAAGGCAGTGGCAGTGCAGGTATGCAGGTTATCTGCAATCACAGCATTCAGGAGGTAATGATGTGGAGTCTCTGAGTTAAGTTATATAGGTAGACTAGCTAGAATCAGCATGTTCCAGATTCTTTGAGAGATCTTGCCTCAATAAAGTAGAGAGAGACTGTGGTGGATGTTGTGGAATACATGTACACTGTATGGAGACATTGCTGTGACTGATTTAATAAAGAGATGAATGGCTACTAATAGCTAGGCAGAAGGTATAGGCATGACCTCTGGGCAGAGAGAGGAAGTAGGTGGAGACAATCGAGAGGCAGAGAGGCCAACAAGACAGGGAGGGAATTGGACATATATAATGAAAGGTTAAAAAGCCACATGGTAAAATGTAGATTAATAAAAACAGGTTAATTTAAGTTATAAGAGTCTCTGAGCTGGGCGGTGGTGGAGTACACCTTTAATCCCAGCACTTGGGAGGCAAAGCCAGGTGGATCTCTGTGAGTTTGAGACCAGCCTGGGCTACTGAGTGAGTTCCAGGAAAAGGCGCAAAGCTACACAAAGAAACCCTGCCTCAAAAAAATAAACAAAACAACAAAAAAAGTCTCTGTCATTATTTGTGAGCTGGTGGTCCAAACAAAAATCTGATTATATTTGGCGCCCAATGTGGGGCCACAAATATCCACATAAGGCCTGAGAAAGCTTAAAAAAAAAAAAAAAAGAGTTCTGAACAGGTTTCCTGCTGACCACAGGTCTCTCAGCTAGGCTGAGGGTATAGAGGCACAGTTCTTTTAAAAGGACTTGCTGTGCAGCCAAGCACCTGAGCAACTGGCACTGGGTACAAACACATGCCCCAGGCAGACACAACATTCTCAGAGCTGGAGCAGGTAAATGTGGGCCAATATCAACTGACATGAGGCTAGGCTCTCAATGAACTGAGGTGGGTGGAGTCAGCTACCAGTGTGCCAAGTGCTAAGTGGAGCCGTGCAGCCGTGTCTAGCAGTTTAAGATTTGGCACATGTGGTCAGAGGAGGCTGCACAAGCACAGAAAGATTCAGACCAAAAAAAAAAAAAAAAATGCTTCTGAACAGATATAATATGCTTAAAAATGTGCGTAGGCTGGGCGGTGGTAGTGCACATCTTTAATCCCAGCACTGGGGAGTCAGAGGTAGGCAGATCTCTGTGAGTTCGGGGCCAACTGGGCTACAGAGAGAGTTCCAGGAAAGGTGCAAAGCTACAAGAGAAACCCTGTCTTGAAAAACAAACAAACAAAAAAGTGCTTATATACTGAAGAAAAGAAAATGGGTATAGACAGTCATAGAAAAAAGTTTAAAAATAATATAGTCTTCAAAAAAGTAAAGTAATATGAAAAGAATAAGCTGCATAAAGACAGGAAATAGAGAGACAGGCCTGGCGGTAGAGACAAGCAGATGCAGGTAGGCCCGCAGTGGCGGCCCACCCGGCGCCGGCCAACAGGGACATTCAGGGCGGGCGACAGCCGGCAGAGACATACAGGCCCAGCGGCAGCCCACAGAGGTAGACAGGCCCGGCGGTGGAGACAAGCAAACACAGGTAGGCCTGTGGCGGCAGCAGCCGACAGGGACATTCAGGCCCAGCAGCAACCAGCAGAGACATACAGGCCCAGTGGCGGCCCGCAGAGGTAGACGGGCCCAGCAGCAGTGACAAGCAGAGGTAGGTAGGCCCAAGGCGGCAGCCGGCAGAGACATACAGGCCCGGCGGCAGCTGGAAGAGACATACAGGCCTGGCGGCGGCCAGGAGAGGCAGACAGGCCCGGTGACAGAGACAAGCAGACGCAGCTTGGAACAGGGACACCTCTAACCCCAACACCCGGGGAAGAAGCTATCTCCGTGGGACGGAACCAGAACGAATCTGAACACTCCGTCTGAGGACAACCCAGGGCCCAGCTGCTGATCCTGCGAAACCCAACAACTTGGAGGTGTTGGTGAGACTACCCTGCTCAGCTGAAACCCATCTGGGAGAGGATTCAGATGCCTACAGTTGGAAGTCTGAAAAAACAAGATCAGCTGAGGAGTCGACGGATGAACAAAACGTGACCTGGGAACACAGAAGGCGGCGCTGCCCAGCCACCAAACCAGATCACCAGAATCATAAGTATATACTTCACCGACTGAAATCAGCTGCCCTAAAGAAATAGCCCAATAGCACCAATTTAACCAAGAACTCCTACTAAACCAAGACTAAAAATTAGAACAAGAGAGGCACTCTCAGACACAGACACCACCTGCACCGCACAGAGGAAGAGATGAGTAGACGCCAGTGCAAAAATACAGGCAACAGCATAAAGACCTATATGGCAACATCAGAACTTAGTGATTCTACACCTGCAAGACCTGAACATACCAAGACAGAAGAAACAGAAGAAATCAACCCTAAAAATGACTTTAAGAAGATGATAGAGGCCCTTAAAGAAGAAATAAAACATTCCCTCAAAGAGGAAATAAAAACTTTCCTTAAAGAGGAAATGAAAAACTCCCTTAAAGAGGAAATAAAAACTTCCCTTAAAGAGGAAATGAAAAACTCCATTAAAGAGGAAATAAAAAAACTCCCCTAAAGAAATGGAAGAAAAAACAAACAAAAAATGGGAAGAAATCAAAGAAAGCCAAGAAAAAGCAATTAAACAGATGAAAGAAACATTCCAAGATCTGAAAAATGAATTTGAGACATTAAAGAAAACACATGCTGAGGGAATGCTGGAAATAGAAATCCTGACTAAACAAACAGGAACTACAGAAACAAGCATAACCAACCGATTGCAAGAGATGGAACAGAGAATCTCTGACACTGAAGACACAATAGAGAAAATAGATTCTCAGTCAAAGAAAACACTAAAGACAAAAAAGTCGTAACAAAACGTCCAGGAAATTTGGGACACCATGAAAAGACCAAACCTAAGAATAATAGGGATAGAAGAAGGAGAAGAATACCAACTCAAAGGCACAGAAAATATATTCAACAAAATCATAGAAGAAAACTTTCCTAACCTAAAGAAAGAAATACCTATGAAGATACAAGAAGCTTACAGAACACCAAATAGGCTGGATCCAAAAAAAAAAAAAAAAGTCCCATCGCCACATAATAATCAAAACACTAAACACACAGAACAAAGAAAAAATATTAAGAGCCGCAAAGGAAAAAGTCCAAGTAACATATAAAGGCAAACCCATCAGAATAACACCAGACTACTCAATAGAGACTATGAAAGCTAGAAGATCATGGACAAATCTCATGCAGACACTAAGAGACCACGGATGCCAACCCAGACTATTATACCCAGCAAAACTCTCAATCACCATAGGCGAAGTAAACAAAATATTCCAGGATAAAACCAGATTTAATCAATACCTGTCCACAAACCCAGCCCTACAGAAAGCACTAGAAGGGAAAATCCAACCCAAAGAAGCTAAACACATCCATGAAAAATCAAGCAATAGATAATCCCACACCAACATACACCACAGAAGGACAACACAACACCACAAAAAATAATAGGAATTAACAATCACTGGTCATTAATATCCATCAATATCAATGGTCTCAACTCACCTATAAAAAGACACAGGCTAACAGAATGGATGAGAAAACAGGACCCATCCATCTGCTGCATACAAGAAACACACCTTAACTTCAAAGACAGACACTACCTCTGAGTAAAAGGCTGGGAAAAGGCTTTCCAAGCAAATGGACCTAAGAAACAAGCTGGTGTAGCTATCCTAATATCTAATAAAATAGACTTCAAACTAAAATCAATCAAAAGAGACCAGGATGGACATTACATATTTATCACGGGAAAAATCCACCAAGATGAAGTCTCGATTCTAAACATTTATGCTCCAAATACAAAAGCACCCATATTCATAAAAGAAATACTACTAAAGTTTAAAACGCACATCAAACCCCACACATTAGTAGTGGGAGATTTTAACACACCACTCTCACCAAAAGATAGATCTACCAGACTGAAACTTAACAAAGAAATAAAGGACCTAACAGATGTTATGACTCAAATGGATCTAATAGATATCTATAGAATATTCCATCCTAACACAAAAGAATATACCTTCTTCTCAGCACCCCATGGAACCGTTCTCAAAAATTGACCACATGCTTGGACACAAAACAAATCTCAACAGATACAAAAAAATGGAATAACCTCCTGTATCTTATCAGACCACCATGCCTTAAAGTTAGACCTCAACAACAACAAATATTATAGAAAACCCACAAACTCATGGAAACTGAATAATGCCCACCTGAAACATCAATGGGTCAAGGAAGAAATAAAGAAAGAAATTAAAGAGTTCCTAGAATTCAATGAAAATGAAAGTACAACATACCCAAACTTATGGGACACTATGAAAGCAGTGCTAAGAGGAAAATTCATAGCTCTAAATGCACACATAAAGAAGATGGAGCAATCCCATACCAATGAATTAACAGCACAACTGAAAGCTCTAGAACAAAAAGAAACAAACTCACCCAGGAGAAATAGACGCCAGGAAATAATCAAATTGAGGGCTGAAATCAACGAAGTAGAAAACAAGAGAACAATACAAAAAAATCAATGAAACAAAGACTTGGTTCTTTGAAAAAATCAACAAGATAGACAAACCCCTAGCCAAATTAACCAAAAGGCAAAGAGAGAGTACCCAAATTCACAAAATCAGAAATGAAAAGGGAGACATAGCAACGAGGAAATCCAGAGAATCATCAGATCATACTTCAAAAACCTGTACTCCACAAAAATGGAAAACCAGGAAGAAACGGACAATTTTCTGGATAAATACCACATACCAAAATTAAATCAAGACCAGATAAACCATTTAAATAGACTAATAACCCCTAAAGAAATAGAAACAGTCATCAAAAGTCTCCCAACCAAAAAAAAGCCCAGGACCAGATGGTTTCAGTGCAGAATTCTACCAGACTTTCAAAGAAGAACTAATACCAATACTCTTCAAAGTGTTCCACACAATAGAAACAGAAGGAACACTACCAAACTCTTTTTATGAGGCTACAATTACCCGGATACCCAAACCACACAAAGATGTAACAAAGAAAGAGAACTACAGACCAATCTCCCTCATGAACATTGATGCAAAAATACTCAACAAAATATTGGTAAACCGAATCCAAGAATACATCAAAACAATCATCCATCACAACCAAGTAGGATTCATACCAGGGATGCAAGGATGGTTCAACATATGAAAATCAGTCAATGTAATACACCATATAAACAAACTGAAAGAAAAAAACCACATGATCATCTCCTTAGATGCTGAAAAAGCCTTTGACAAAATCCAACACCCCTTCATGATAAAGATCTTAGAAAGATCAGGAATACAAGGAACATTTCTAAACATAATAAAAGCAATTTATAGCAAGCCAACAGCAAACATCAAATTAAATGGAGAGAAACTCAAAGCGATACCACTAAATTCAGGAACAAGACAAGGCTGTCCACTCTCCCCATATTTATTCAATATAGTACTAGAAGTTCTAGCTAGAGCAATAAGACAACAAAAGGAGATCAAAGGGATACAAATTGGCAAGGAAGAAGTCAAACTTTCACTATTTGCAGATGATATGATAGTATACATAAGTGACCCCAAAAACTCTACCAGGGAACTCCTACAGCTGATAAACTCCTTCAGTAAAGTGGCAGGATACAAGATCAACTCAAAAAAATCAGTAGCCCTCCTATACACAAATGATAAAAGGGCTGAGAAAGAAGTCAGAGAAACATCACCCTTTACAATAGCCACAAATAATATAAAATGCCTTGGGATAACACTAACTAAACAAGTGAAGGAACTTTTTGATAAGAACTTTAAATCTCTAAAGAAAGAAATTGAAGATATCAGAAAATGGAAGGATCTCCCATGCTCATGGATAGGTAGGATTAACATAGTAAAAATGGCAATCTTACCAAAAGCAATCTACAGATTCAATGCAATCCCCATTAAAATCCCAACACAATTCTTCACAGACTTGGAAAGAAAAATACTCAACTTCATATGGAAAAACAAAAGACCAAGGATAGCTAAAAGAATCCTATACGATAAAGCAACCTTTGGAGGCATCACCATCCCTGACCTCAAACTCTACTATAGAGCTATAGTAATAAAAACAGCTTGGTACTGGTATAAAAACTGACATACGGACCAATGGAATCGAATTGAAGACCCTGACATTAATCCATGCACATATGAACACCTGGTTTTTGACAAAGGAGCCAAAACTATACAATGGAAAAAAGAAAGTATCTTCAACAAATGGTGCTGGCATAATTGGATGTCAATATGTAAAAGATTACAAATAGATCCATATCTGTCACCATGCACAAAACTGAAGTCCAAGTGGATCAAAGACCTGAACATAAATCCAGTTACACTAAACCTAATAGAAAAGAAAGTAAGAAGCACTCTTCAACGCATTGGCACCGGAGACCATTTCCTAAATAAAACACCAACAGCACAGACCCTGAGCACAACAATTAATAAATGGGACCTCTCGAAATTGAGAAGCTTTTGCAGGGCAAAAGACACAGTCAATAAGACAAAAAGACAGCCAACAGAATGGGAAAAGATCTTCACCAACCCCACATCTGGCAGAGGATTGATCTCCACAATATATAAAGAACTCAAGAAACTAGACATCAAAATACTCAACAGTCCAATTAAAAAATGGGCTAAAGAGCTAAACAGACAATTCACAAAACAAGAACTACAAATGGCTGAAAGACATTTAAAGAAATGCTCAACATCCTTAATCATCAGAGAAATGCAAATCAAAACGACTCTGAGATACCACCTTACACCTGTCAGAATGGCTACGATCAAAAACACCAATGACAGCCAATGTTGGAGAGGATGTGGAGCAAAGGGAACACTCCTCACTGTTGGTGGGAATGTAAACTTGTACAACCACTGTGGAAATCAGTATGGCGGTTTCTCAGAAAATTAGGAATCGAACACTACCTCAAGACCCAGCCATCCCACTCTTGGGCATATACCCAAGGAATGCTGATTCATACCATAAAGATACATGCTCAGCTATGTTCATAGCAGCACTATTTGTAATAGCCAGAACCTGGAAACAACCTAGATGCCCGTCAACGGAAGAATGGATGGAAAAAATGTGGTACATATACACAATGGAGTACTACTCAGCAGAGAAAAACAATGAAAGCATGAAATTTGCAGGCAAATGGATGGAACTAGAAAAAATCATCCTGAGTGAGGTAACCCAAACCCAGAAAGACAGTCATGGTATGTACTCACTCATAAGTGGATTCCAGATATAAAATAAAGAACAATCAGACCACACTAAAAAAAAGGACAGGAAATACACAGGACTCTGGATCCTGTACAGTGCTTTGTTGTCTTTGAATTTTTAAATGGTAATGTACAAACAACAATAGCTGCTGAGAGACATTGGATTATGGAAACTGCTAAATTAAACCAACCTATATATATCTTTTAAAAAATACATACATACATATATATATATATTTCTTCAAAACAGAAGCCAGAAAATATATTGCATTGGGGGAGAGGTTATGCCTTTGTTTCCATAGGAAACAAAAAAGTTATAGTTCTCTTTGAAATTAATTGACCAGATTTGATTTGGGAGACCTCCTGAAAATCTTGGCTATAGACATGAAGAAGAAAAAAAAAAGACTATAGGATAGGTGATGTATATGCTGATCCCTCTGCTATGGGAACAGCTCTGAAACTGGATGAGACATGATAAGTCTTGCTGGCTACAAAGTTCTCATGACTTATTACATGCCATCCTTTCATATGGCATGGATAGAGGTTTGGTTATCTAGTCCACACAGATTGATAAAGTTAACAGATGTCTTTTACCTTCTTAAAAACAAAACAAGGGGCTGAAGAGATGGCTCAGAGGTTAAGAGCACTGCTTGCTCTTCCAAAGGTCCTGAGTTCAATTCCCAGCAACCACATGGGGGCTCACAACCATCTGTAATGAGATCTGGTGCCCTCTGGCCTGCAGAGATATGTGCAGACAGAACACTATATGCATAATAAATAAATTAATCTTTAAAAAAAAGACAAAACAAAATCCACTTTAGCACGTTCCATACATGTATTAATGCACATATGTATGCTACCCTTAGAAGTTTGTGCTTCCAGAACAAAAGGACCAAACATCAATAAAGACAAGTAGCCCAGGTGATCCAGACTCTCAGAATGCCTGTGTTCTAGTTTCCTCAAAATTCTGCATCCAGCAACTTCAAAGCAGCTAGCTGAGATGGTCCAACCTCACAGACTCTTCAACCTAGACTTCAGATAAGCGCTACACTTTTCCATCACACAGAGACTGAAAAAAATACAGCTAGCTCCCCCAGGGACTTCACCATTATCTCAATTTTCTCAGGGTCCCATAAAGATGTCATTACTCCCAGACAACAGGAAGCAGTCTAAAGAACACAACATCCACATTCCCAAGAGGTAGTGTGGGTGGTTTTTGGCTATTTGGTGGGTTATGAATGCTTGTCATCGTTTAGGGGGATTGGTTATAAGTTGTTACTAGTCATAGGGAAAAAACCTAAGCAAAGTAGGTTAGAGTCAGGAATCTCTTTCTGAAAAAAACAGAAAAGGTGGAATATAAAAATGATAGGATAAAAGGGTAGATTATTAAATCTACTTTTAAACTAAAAAAACTATTAGTCTTAAATATTTTACATTGGTATGGAATTTTGTATATTGATACAAATTTAAGGTTATCTGTGTTATACTGTATATATGTTTCTACTCTTGTTTAAGGTATTGTACCTATGCAGGTAATTTAAAAATGTAGTGGCACACAGCTTTAATCCCAGCACTTGGGAGGCAAAGGCAGGCAGATCTCTGAGTTCAAGGCCGGTATGGGATACAGAGTGAGTTCCAGGAAAGGCACCAAAGCTACACAGAAAAACCCCGTCTCAGAAAAAAAAAAAAAGAAAAAAGAAAAAAGTTTTAATCCTTGAAAGCTATTAAGGATAATAAAGAAAGACAGGCTAGTAGTTAGTCATCTATAACAATCAAACTTACAGCCATGTTAGCTATGTTTTCAAGGTCAAACAGAGATATATTTTAGATAGACAGATGGTCTTCAAACACTTCAAGGACCTACAGAATATGGCATTTAAAATGTTTTTGATAACATAGGCTTTTCATGACAGTGAGATGTCTGTTCCTGGCAGCACCAATTTACTTCAAAAAAGGATAATGGGCATCAAAGAACCTACATATGGAGTTTGCTTTCAATGTGGCAAAGCTAGCCACTGGACAAGACACTGCCCTTGCCTTGACTGCTGACAAACTGGACAAGCAGGACACAAAGGATAGTGACTGCTGAACTTTGCCAAGACAAGGTATGGCAGTCCTTCAAAACTCCTGCTTCACAGAAAAGTCTGTCAGATATTCTAGACCTGTAGGCCAAAGACTGATGATGCTCCAGTGTTGCAGAGGAACCTTGGGGTGACTGTCCAGGTAGCCAGATGTTTATGTCATTTCTATAGTTTTGAAAGTTTTTTGCTGTGTATTTCCTATTTACTCAGGTAATAATACATTCTTCTCAGGTCTCTGACGGAGTTGCAGACAAGATAGTTATAGTTACAGTTTTCCTTGTTACCAAATTCAGAAAAGAAACTTACACAAGAGATGTAACTTTATAAAGTTGAAAAACATAAAAGATTAAATTGTTTATCTAAGAAAATGTTTTGAGGTCTAAAAAGGTAGTTTTAGGATGGTAATACAACTTATGATAGAAATGGTTTAGGTATAAAACTTTAAATTCACTCTTATTTTCTCTGAATAAGCTAAATACAAATTGACTGGATGTTATGAATGTAATTCTTTATCTGATAATTATTCTTTTTTTTTTTTAAAAAAAAAAAAAAAACAAAGCAAACAAAAAACAGGGTTTCTCTGTGTAGTTTTGGTGCCTGTCCTCGATCTCACTCTGTAGACCAGGCTGGCCTCGAACTCACAGAGATCTGCCTGGCTCTGCCTCCCAAGTGCTGGGATTAAAGGTGTGTGCCACTGCCGCCTGGCTTAATTGTTCTTTTTGTATATAGTTTTATTACATTTGAGTAAAAACCTTTCCTTTTTTTAAAAAAGAAAAAGGAGGAAATGTTGTGGGATATTTGTACACTGTGTGAAGATATATTGCTGTAATTGGTTTAACAAAAAGCTGAATATACAATAGCTAGGCAGAAGGTATAGGTGGGACTTCTGGGCAGACAGGAAGTAGGAGGAGATAATCAAGAGGCAGAGAGATGCCAATGAGACATGGAGGGAGCCGATATACAGAATGAAAGAAAGGTAAAAAGCCACATGGTAAAATGTAGGATTAATAAACAGGTTATCTTAAGTTATAAGAGCTAGTGGAACAAGCCTAAGTTAAGGCCAACCTTTAATAACTAATATTAAGTTTCTGTATTGTTTATTTGTGAGCTAGCAGCCCAAAGAAAAATCCAATTACAGGTGGACATCTGATGTCAACTTTGGGCCTCCATCTTCATGTATACATGTGCATCCCTATAGCATACAAATACACACTCAAAGTTATACATAAAGACATCATTAAGAAATTAGTTATGCTTGGTAGTTTACTTAAAGATACGTTGACAGCTGTTCTATTGCTATATAACAGTATATTTATTCACAGGAAATACATACTAGAACATTTACAGCTAAAAGACTACATATATTGCTATAGGGAGATGGCTCAGTGGGACAAAAGGCTTTTTGTGCAAACCTGATTACTTAAGGTCAGATCCTTGGAGTCTATGTAAAAGTGAGTGCAGTAGCCTAAGTGTCTGCAATCCAGCATGCCCCTATGGGGAGATGGTGTGTGGAGACAGGACAATCTCCTAGAACTTGCAGACCAGCTATCCTAGATTAAAAAGAGGCCCTATCTCAAACGAGGTGGAAAGGTGAGGACCTATACAAAAGGTTATTCTCTGAATTCTTCCACAGATTCAGTGTTATACATACATGCACACACACACACACACACACACACACACACACACACACACACACGACTGTACTATAAAAGGAATGAATCTAGGGCTAGCCATGTGGCCCAGTAGGTAAAGGTGTAGATGCCAAGTCTGACAACCTGAGTTCAATCCCTGAAATCTACAAGTTTTCCTCTGACTTTATACATATTCTGTACGTACGTACGTACGTACGTACACACACACACACACACACACACACACACACACACACACACACACACACACACCCCTCCCTGAACTAGGACTAGGAAGTTCTGGGTTTGGTCACCTGCATCAAATGAACTAGGTATGTTGGCCCCACTCCTATAGTCCCAACACTTGTGAGGTGGAGGCAGGAGGATCAGAACTTCTATATAGCCAACTCTTGGCTATACAGAGTTAGATACCAGACTGGCATGAAAGAAACCACACACCTCAAGGAAAAAAGGAAAAAAAAAAAAAAAAAAAGAAACAAAAAGAAACCACAGCTATTACTATTAACCTGAATGAATCTTCCAGTTGGATGCAGACTGAAGAAAACTTCAGAAGAATGCTTACAAGTTAGTGTCAATTTATATATAATATTTGAAAATATGCAAAACAATATTTATATGCTTAAGTGCATGAAAGAGAAAAGAATATGTCGGAGTAAAGATATATTTCTGAGATGTTAAAAGAGATTCAAGGAAGAGATTTCCACAATATATACACTGTCAGGATCAGGGAGAAGGAATGAAATCTGTGGTATGAAGACATGTGCTTCAGGGGTATTTTCAGGGCCCTATTTCTTGGCTTCTGTGATGGCTACACAGTTGTTCATAACTTTCCTTACATATCTGATATATATTTCAAGTAATTTTTGAACATTCATGGTAATGACATTGGTAGAAAAGATAAACACAAAGAGTTACACAATTTACAAGGGAAGATGAAGTGAGTAAGAGAGGAAAGGTATAAACCCCAGTTCCTAGTCAAAACACCAGACTCTGCAGATCCTAATCAAAGTCAAGGGGATAAATCATGGAATAAATCTTGAAATTTTAGTTCCCTCTTTCTAGAACTTCTGATACAAAGACCCATTTTCCCCTTGCATGTCTCCCCTACAAAGCCCATGCTCACTCTCCTCACTGTTTTTGGAAAATCTCAAACATACACAAGTAGAGAAAAGGTAAAAAGAACTCCCACAGATCTAGGTTCAGCAATTATTGATCACATACAATCTTCTTACATCCATTATTCCTATAGACTTCCCCTAGATTACTATTGTATCATCTGTAAAAAGTGCCGTATGTTATCCTAAATAGTCAAAACTCTTTTGGATGTAAATAGTCATGTTATCTAAATCATGCTTTTTATTTATTTTAAAATTAAATTATAGTGGTCAGTTGATACATATCCATATTGAAATGTCTACAATTGCTTCAAAAATATATATAGTGTATACGGTTGCAAAAGTTCCACTGTAATAAACTAGTATTTATGTCTCTGAATTTATGGATTACCTTCTCCCATATTTCCTCTTTTCAAACTACTTACCCTTGTTCCTTGAAATAATTTGTTAAAGAAATAAGGTAATAGTCCATTAATTTTTCAAAATTCTGGGTTTTGCTGATCATATTTTTATAGTGAATTTCTTAGAAACCAGTGAAATAGAGACACTTGACTATATTTAGATCTGATTTTAAAAACTTTTTTTAGAATTATCTCGAGGTAAGCATTTACTCTTTTAAGAGCCAGGTTGCATAGGTTATCCCCTTCTGGTCAAGCTAGCAGCCACTGGTAATCTTTCAATTGTTATTGCATTAAAAGTTATAAAATGTTGTGATAAAATTATTATTTGCTCATATTTTTAGCTTTAGTCCTTCCTTGAAGAGAAACCTTCTGATATAAGGTAACTAATATCTCCCTGTTATGTTCTCTAAGATTGACACTGTAGCTGAAGATATCTTAAAAGGCAAGCCATCCAAGTGCTATCTCCTTCTTCAGAACCAAGTAGAAATTAAGACAGATCCTTTCTCAACAAACTACTTTTAGTGATGTCTCCTTAGAAAGGAGGAGAGCAGAGACAATGTCTTACATTTTTAAGCAAGTAAAAAATTTTTAAGAGGTTTCTTTTAGGGCTGAAATTTTCTAAGTATGCAGTGTGTCCAAAGTATTTTAATGAATATATCAAGAATTTGACTATTCTGGTAATACAAAACAAATAAAAGTTGGGATTATTTCAAGGTCTGTCTTAGTCAATGTTCTATTGCTGTGAAGAGACACTATGACCACTACAATTTTTATTGAATACTTAAATAGGGGCTTGCTTTCAGAAGGTTAGTCCACTGTCATCATGGCAAGGAACATGGCAGCATGAAGGCAAATGTGGTGCTGGAGAGGTAGTTGAGAGCTCTATATATCCACAGGCAGGAGCAGGACCACCCCAAGTGAGCACTTCCTTAAACAAGGCTACACCTATTCCATCTAGGCCACACCTAATCCCTCTCAAATAGTACCACTCCCTGATTACTAAGCATCCAAATATATGAGCCTGGGGTGGGGGCAGCATTCTAGTTCAAACCACCATAAGGATCAATCCTAAGTTTTTAATAACAGCAACGCACAAAAGAAACACATGTAATTCTAAATGTGAGGCTGGCAATATTCATTCATTCATTCATTCATTCATTTATTTATTCATTCATTTATGTTTTTCGAGACAGGGTATTCTGACAACCGCGCCAACCCATCTCTCAATGTTTTCTGACCAACATATATAGAGAATAATCAGAACTTATCTCCCAAGAATTCAGTATGCATGAGGAAAGTCCTGCAGTGATGCAGTTCAGTGGGAGAGCACCTATCTAGCATACATGTAGTCCTGGATTTGATCCTTAGAACCATGAAGTGTGTGGGGGGGGGGGGCACGACAAAATGCTAGCTTACAAATAGCATCTGGAAGACATTTTTAAAACTTTGTCAAGTACAACGCCATACTGAGGGTCATAGAGTCTGCTCTGGATTGTTTTTACCTTAATATATTAACTTCCTCTGCTGATGATTGTTGTCAAAGCCATCCAGTTCAGAAACCTACTGTGTTAGTAGTTCTAGCTTTCACAGACTGTCTGAAATGGTTCTCCCTTTAACCATTTGGACTACATTATCACTTCTTGAGACCTAAGTAGTGTGGTAGACAGAATCTTCCTAAATACAGCAATGAAAGTTTACATGAAAACATCTGTATTTGGTAGACCTTTTCTTGGTGATCTACACAAGTGGACTGGGTTATTACCATTTAAAGTTAGAGGCACAATGGTGATGGAGTTTAAGTGCTCTTCTGTTTCTTTGCTTTATGCCAGGATGTTGGAGGTATAGTTTCTTTTCTTCTGAAGTCTGACCTTAAAAGATGTAGAGGTAAAATTCTGAAGAAAAGGTAGGAATTCAGTGTGTAGGGATTTGGAGAGGAGATGAAGAAGAGGAAAAAGTAGAGCTCCAAAAGAGAGATTTGATTTGAGGGTAAGAAGAGACAATGAAATATAGAGACTGAATCTCATCTTGTGCCTGAGAATGAGTACTAGAGCATAGCTAGGCAAAACAGACAGGGCAGATCACCATGGGGCTCCAACTCTACGGTAAACAGGCTGTACTTAATTTACAGACAGTGGGACAGTTTTTTAAAAAGCAAAGCCACAACAAAACTTACTTAAAAGGTTAGCTGTACAGGGATGTGAAAGGAGACACAAGGTAAACATTACTATTCTCATTACTCTAGATAAAAAAAGGTCAGGGTTAACAGTGGGGAAAGACAAAGATGCAGGTTCTTCATCCTTTTTAGAGAAACATATCAGAACTTAACAATATCATTTCAATCAAAACCACTTAATCAGAAACCTGGCTAGAAATAACTGATGCTTTGGGCTGACTAGACTGGGGATGTTGGGGTCCAGTTGTGAATTCTTTACATGATCTTTAACTAGGCCTCCTATTTACGATTCTAGAAATAAAACTATTTTAGTCCTACCAGTATGATTGAAACTGGAATATCAGCCTACTTTTGTTTTTTTATTTGAAGGCATGAAGACAAGTATGAAAGGATTCTCATGCAGGGGGGGGGGGGAGTCATGTGATTCTTGCTCCTGCCTGCTGAAAAACTCCTGTCTCAAGAGTATTATTATCTAGGAAGAGATTCCTAATTGCTAAATGGATAACTGCAGTTCCTTACTAGGAGGAAGAACATCTGTTTTCCTCCTGATGGGATACAGGTTTCCTAGGCTACCAAATTTATCCTCTCCCCTCCACTGCCACATACATACACGAAGGCAGAAATTCACTCTCAAATGCAGGAAACCACAGATCAAAGTACAAGGTGACTCTCCACCATCAGAACAGCCTGGTCTTATGCCTCAAACATGTGGCTTTAAGCATGTCTTTTCAAGGAAAATTTCTTCCTGCCAAGAAGATGCAAGTTTAACTGCCCTTGGGAAGTCTAAGGGAAAACAACGTACAGCATGCATGGTTCCTACAATACAAAGTGAGACCAAACTCTGGCCACTTTAAGTTTTTGGTGCTACCCTTGCATTTATAAAGAAATGGATCCAGAAATATCAGGAAAGAAAACTGGTGAAATAAATACTAATGCATTAAATGACATATTTTTTCTATTCTACCTATTCTCCTTATCTGCAATAAGGCAGGAAAGTAAGACTTAATGAGAACAATAGGAATATTTAAATCATGCTATAGTCTGCACACATACATTATTGTTAAAAGAAAAGTCAGGTCTTCCATTAAGTCTGACTTAATACTGCTTTAAAAGAATTAAGATCATGTTAGTTTCTAAGTAATACCATTTTATATTATATACTAGTTAATAGTTAAAAATGCTTTTAGTAATATTTTCATGAAATTTTCACAAGTATCCAGTATGAGAATTAGTGTTACATCCATTTCCTAGAAAATGGAAACAGTTTTCATTATTTCCATATGACTAGGAAGTGGCCCAGGGAGGGCTCAAATGAGGTCTTAAAACACTTCATTACTTTCATCACTAATGGCAGAGATCTTTTTGGATAGTCAGGTCTTGGCTATCCCTAAACCTCTAAGACAAAACCAAACTGACTGGGAGGCCGAAGGGCGCCTGCTCAGTCCTTGCTGTGAATAGCTCCTTCTCACAATTTTAATGTGTATTTTTGAAGTTTTCTAAGTTTAAAAGTTATACTTTTAGTATTTTGCTTCACAAGTAATTTTCAAGTATTGATTATGGTCTTAAAACTTCTAAGAACAGAGCCAACTGACTGGGTTTTCTGTTTTAAGTTGAAAGTGAGAAAAACTCTATTCATGTCTGGGGTGTGTGTGGGAATCCAAACATCCTCATCAGTCCTTGCACCAGTCTTCTTCAAATGTAATTTGCCAAGAAGGGACAATGAGGCTGCTTAGCAGGCAAGGTGTTTCCACATGGAGGAAAGGGAGAGCTGACACCCACAAGCTGGCCTTTGACCTCTACACGTGTGCAGGCACACGCACCTAATAAACACTTTTTCCAAGTAAAAGTAATCACACAAACCCCCTGAGACAAAATAACCAAGAAAAGGTCTGAAGTTCTCTAGTCTTTGTGTCAACACAAAGGAGTATAATGGATGAGATAGGCTGAACCACTAAAATGTATATAAACTCTGAAAATAAAGTATGTCATAAAAAGTTTTTTCTACAATTCATAAGAGAAATATTAACCAATGGCAAACTATGAATTTTACTGAAAAAATACAATAAAACTACTAGTTTTTGGTTCTTTTTCCTTACATTTTTAAAACATGAAAACAAAGTATAAAGATTTCTTAGTAAGTTAAAAAAAAAGTAGGGATAATCTGCTATTTTCAATGAGAAAGTAAAATTCTAAAATGAATTCTTATTGGTTGGTATTCTGGTATGGTTTTGTTAAATATGGTAATTGCTATTAATCTGATAGGTCCATAAAGCCAGAGTAGAAAATAAATTAAGGATGTGCTTATAAGAAATAAGACAATAATCTAGAATAAAAAAAATCCATAAGAACTGCTTTTCAGAAGAACCATTAGTCAACTCATATACATCATGAAACTGAAACTTTTATGTCCATCTTTTAAGAAAACATGTAAGAATATCTTCTAAGAAAAGAACACTATGGGGAATCCACCTACCTATATGGTCCTTTGGAAAATCTTTATTCCCTAGAGACATATACATACTGAGGAGCAAACATTAAGAAGTGTGTAAAGAAAGACAGCACACACAGTACAACTGAGGCTGAAGTAACGGGAAACGTTCTCAGCTGCAGGAATGACGACAAGAACAGGCGCAGGAGAAAAGATGGCCCATCATCTTTTCCATCAATGTCTTTTTAAAGGGGTGACAAGGAGCCAAAACAGAGCTTTATCCTAGAATCAGAAAACAGGATAGTGTTGGTATCTAGGACAATGAAAACATCTACCAATTTGGCCATTGGTCTGATTTTCTCTAGGCTCCAGTGGAGTTCTATATGGCACAGATGACCAGGAGAGGGCACCTCACCACTACAGCTGTAAGAGAACTCTTAAAAGTGACTCTGCCATCAAGGGGATGGTCTACTCATACTGAATGAATGAGGAAGTTACTGCCATTAAAGATCTTAAGCCTCAGATAAAATAATGACAGCACAAGTCATTTCAGCAACCAGCTAATAGGAAATACTTCTTATATGTAAATGGGAACTCATAAAATGATGCTCAAGTTCCTGCTCTCCTCTGACAAATGCAAATATATGAGAGTGAGCAATTAGTCATTATGACCAATAATATATACTTACTATTTTCTCTTACTAAAGTTTGCTTTTTAAAAATAAATTATGTAAATTTGTACGTAAAGTTTACGCAAATTTTCACTTATCTAAGCTCAACCAAAATAAATTCAACATATACAATGAATGTGATCAAGCATAGTCTATCACATACCAGTGGACTTGTGGGGTTGGGGACACAACCGTCTTTTCTGAATACATTTCAAAACTCACTATTTTTCTTGGATTTCACTTATCATCAGTGAAATTTATAATCTATGATGTTACTATAACCTTAATATTTCCACTGTCAAAAGAGCAATCAATCCCACCTTCCTAATGCCAGGAGACAGACTAGTACTCAATTTGCTAACTTCTTTTCTTTTAGAGACAAGGTCTTGTGTAGCTCCTGCTGGCCTCAGACTTGTGTACTATGAAGCTCTGTACTGTGTACTGCTAATTAATTCTTACCTTAAATAAAATTATAAGAAAATACTATGAAAACAAAACCAATAATGATTAAATATAGTTAAAAGGTTATTTTTTAACTATATAAAACCTAGTTACTGCTTAAATACAGAATTTTATTTCCTTGTGAGGTTTTAATTGAAGGCTTAAGGCAGTCCTTCCAATCCTTTTTTCATATCATAGGGTTCAAACGAAATGAAGATTAAACAATACATTAGGATAAACTGATGAGGATGTTCCAGTCAGAAACAACCAACCCAGAAGCCCAGGAAGCTCAAGGTCCTCCTAGGCAACACCTTGATCACCTGACACACTAATTGCCAAATTCTGAAGTGTATCTCACTCAGTCCAAGGTACGGGATTAGGGAAGAGTGAGAGCAACAGTTGCAATCCTCCTTCAGCGATGCCATCATTTCCTAACACTGAATGTGATCTCCAGGGAGGAGAGCAGGAGCCAAGTGCACACAGGACCCATATATGTGACCTTGTCTTCTCTGCCTTTGCATACACCCACGACTTCAAAGTCTAAGCATTTTGACAAGGAAAAACTGCACTGTATTAGAGACACTTCTTCTAAAGAAATGCTGAGACTTTAAAAAAGAAAAAATAACGAATAAGAGCATATATCTTAGTTTGAGTCTTTAAAACTCTTTCTGATAAAGGCAAAGATTAAGGGGTTATGGGGAAACAGAATTAGCAACAGGTAAACTTTGGTTATTAGCATTGAGGACCAGTATGCTAATGAATATAGTAAAAACAGACACAGGTCAGAGCTAGACAATAATTATAATAATCCATGGTTCTCCCCTCTCCCCACCAACCAAAAAAGGTCGGCTATAATACAACTCAACTCATAATTTAAGGATAAATAACAATACACAACAAAATGAGGCAAGAGTATTTTAAGTAATTTGAATTCCCTATCAAAGACCTGTTTCTTAGAACCTCAGCTTGACCCAACATTACAGTTCTAGGACTTCAGTGTCCATAAAGGGCAGTTTAGTAGCTTGTGCACTTTATTCTGATGGGTAAGCAGGCAGAGCCAGCTTACTGAACATTCATCTTGAGCATTATACAGGGTTTCCTTCCAGTAGGAGGTTTTACTTGACATAATGCTTTGTTGCTGCCATCTTGAATTGATAATTTCATCTCTGAACTTGTCCTTTTTATGTGAGGAACAGAATAGTGGAATGTGAGCACCAAGGCACAAGTCAGGTATCTGATTACGAATCAAGCAATTGGCCTGGCTCCAATGTGCACTCCTGGGGAAGTAGAAGACATCACAGACCCTCAAGAGGTAGAATTAAATTAAACCTGGACCAGTGCTGACAATGGTGGCAATGGCCCCAGGAAAGAGGCATGGTATTCACTGAGGATATGCAGTGGAAAGTCAGCTTACTCATTTTTCCCTGGAGCCCATACTAATTGTATGTGCAAACCTGAGCATTACCCTGGCGGTAGGATCAGAATCCATCCCTGGTGCATGAGCTGGCTTTTTGGAGCCCACTACTTATGGTGGGACACCTTGCACAGCCTTGGTGCAGGGGGAGGGGCTTAGACCTGCCTCAACTGAATGTACTAGGCTTTGCTGACTCCCCATGGGAGGCCTTACCTTTTCAGAGGAGGGAATGGGAGCTGGGTTGGGGGAAAGGCTGGGGGAATGGGAGGAGGGATGAGAGGGGGATCTGTGGTTGGTATATAAAATAAATAAAAAATTTCTTAATAAAAAGAAAGACAGAAGTGCTAGCACCCAGGCAACAGCATGCTAGGAACTCACCATAATCCAGGAAAGCACTTATAATCTCTGCTCATTTTTAAGTTGTACATTGCAAAGTA
This sequence comes from Peromyscus leucopus, assembly GCF_004664715.2. Taxonomy (NCBI): domain Eukaryota; kingdom Metazoa; phylum Chordata; class Mammalia; order Rodentia; family Cricetidae; genus Peromyscus; species Peromyscus leucopus. The sequence continues at coordinate 55,811,126 of NC_051064.1, read as the reverse complement.
AATACAGAAGAACAAAGAGAAGTTAAGCTTAAAGATAATAGTATTTGATAGAATACTTTCCATATTTAGCTTTAGATGAACTAATTGTCAAGGAAGACAATTTTAAAATTATTTTCCCTTTCAATTGAAAATACCATGACAGGATAAATCAAGAAATTATTCTGAATTACATATAAAAATCAGTAAGTCATTTGACTTCACGCATAGCTTTCAAGTTATGATGGAGGAAGTATTTAAGCACCTCCGCGTTATTAAAAATCATCAAAAAGAGGGCTGGAGAGTTGGCTTAGCTTAAGAGCACTTGTTGCTCCTGCAGAGGACCCAGTTTCAAGCACTCATATGGTGACTCATAACCATTCATTTCTCCAGGCCCAGAGGATTTGCTACCTTATTCTGAGCTTCACAGACACTAGGAGGGGTTGTGCGCACGCACGCACGCACGCACGCACGCACGCACGCGCACACACACACACACACACACACACACACACGATAAAAAAATTCTATAAATTAAATTGAAAATTATCAAAAAATGTTTTTAAACTTGCATTTGCTAGGTGATAGAGGTGACTAACAATACTATATGCTAATTAAAATAAAGTTGCCTAAAATATAGTTTGATGAGGTAAGAAATAAATTTGAAGAAAAATCAGCAAAGTCACAATTCTTCAAAACATTACAGTTATACAAGTATTTGCTATATTATACAAAATGATGAGACCTCAAATCTTGCTTTTTGAATAAGGGTCCAGCATTTTCACTTTTCTAAACTGTATCCCTCAAGTTGTAATACCAGCCCCAAGCCCGGTAGCTAAATCCCACAGTTTCTTCTCAATGACTGGCTCTTGTTTTGTCAAACTCTTCTGCTTTCCAGGGCAAGCAAGCTTTGAACAAGTGTTCACATCTTAGCACTCTGTTCTTGGCTCTACCTCCAGCTACCTTTGTCTATTTGAATTTCCATGCTGTGATTTTTACCACATTTGTAAAACCTGTAGCCCAAATTTTGAATGCCTCCTTTCTTAAGTACTTTTATTTCTTTTCTTTCCAATCTGTAATATCCCAAAGTGAACTCAGAATAATCTTGAATTAAGGACTGGTATTCAGCCAGCCACTAAATCTTGCTATCTGCAATTACCTTAAACAAATTCCTCAAAGCCTTCTATGGACAGGCTACCTTAGCTTGCACAGCATCTTCTTCACTTCAAGGTTAAACAAACTTCTCAAAGATAATGGAGAGGAGTTCTGATCAGACTAATATCTGGTCTTTTGTGTCCTTTAGTCTGCAGTAAGTTTCATTAAAAACTGACTACTTCTTAGAACATAAACTACAACTGCTCAATACTTAAAATTTTAGGTCAAGTCACCATCTTACTGCAAATAAGGTTCCAATCTTTAAACATTGTCTTCTGATATTACTCCCCTACTCTCTGCTTTGTGAGCATGCTAAGAGATTTCTCTGCTTTGCTAACCTAGCACATTTCTGTCCATACTCAAATTCCAATCCTACACATACTGCCTCAGGTAATCCTTCAATATTCTCATCAATGAAGGAATCAGCCTTGATTACTCTGATCTCTATAGGATTTATGTATGTTCAGGGAACATATGCTATATTCTTATCTTAGGTCCTACAATGATTCTACATGCACGTATCTCTTCTCAGGATATTAAAGATGAACTCTATAAAATGAGAAAGGAAAGAAAGAAAAAATGAAGAAGTAAATGCCACAGCAGAATGTGTAATTCCTAGGATAAAAATTGGGAAGTTGGCTGGGCTTGGTGGTGCACACCTTTTATCTTAGGATTCAGGAGGCAGAAAAGGAGGTGAATCTCTGTGAGTTCCTGGTCATTCTGGTCTAAAAGTGAATTCCTTAAAACAAAACAAAACAAAACAAAACAAAACAAAACAAAACAAAACAAAAAAAAAAAAAAAAAACAAAACAAAACAAAACAAAAAAACCCACCACAGATTGACACTCTATGCTAGTTAGTACAGAGGACAAATTGGAAAAATAGTAGTAACAATATATTTACAAACACAACGTGATACCAAGGGGATGAGTAATTCTCTGAGCTAAGGATCCAATTTCATTTTATCTAACATCCTCAACAAAAGTTAGTACTTTTTTAGAAGTAAAAAGACAGACTAGGACTTTGGGCCCTAAAGGGTTGACAAATTGTAGAAAAAGCAAATAAATAGCAGCTCAGGCCAGTTAGTGAAGTTTAATACTGATTTCTCTGCTACTATCACAGGGTGGATAGAAAACTGACCAGTTAGTGAAGTTTAATATTGATTCCTCTGCTACCATCACAGGGTGGATAGAAATCTGACCAATTAGTGAAGTTTAATATTGATTCCTCTGCTACCATCACGGGGTGGACAGAAATCTCACGTTGTGTTCAGTGGTTAGCCTTCATTCTCTCTGGCATTGCTGAGATGTTGAACACTGTCTACATGGAATGCGTGATACTGCTAGCAGAACCTAGAAATCCATTGCTAAAAGGAATCCACATGATCTCTACAAATCTCTTTGCCAGCTTTCATTCTGAGTGTTGTGGCTGTTTTCTTTGTTTTGTCTTATCAGGACGGTGTCCTATGGCCCTGGCTGGCCTTGACCTTGCTATCTCCTGTGTCTGCCTCCCCTGCACTAGAATTTTACCACCTGGAGCTATCATTACCAGTTTACAAGCTATCTCTTTACCAGGAGATTAAAGGTTATCAACAGATTCTTTAAGCTTATCAGGTTAGACATTTCTACAACTTAAAAGCATTATGAAAACCATTTTATTATTACTCCTCATCCCTACCACTTCTTTCACTTTCTCCAAAATCAGCGTATTTGTTCTAGCTAGTTCTTTTGGTACTCACCATTGTTACTCTTAGTTGTGTGTTTATATCATTGTCTCTTTGATTTTTTTGTTGTATTTGATAGACTTCTCATTATAAAAGACCGAGTTTATTTTTTTTCTCCTAACCTCTGCTCTCACTAATCTGCAGACACACTTTGTTTCCTTCCTGTATGACTCTATTGTCACTTTAGTGTGAGCAGTAGCCAGTGTTGATGCAGTTACATGTATGGCAGTACATGTAAACTACTCTCCTTGCCTTCCTTAAAACTCCGATTTGGAGCTCTATGATCTGTCTCTTGAATTCCAAGTCTTTTACTTTTCCAAACAGCTTCTAAGTAGAGGTTGATCAACACAGTCATGTATAATTCTATATCACTGCATGAAAAATATTGGCTTATTGACTTACGTTTTACACTCCCATTTCACCATACAAAATATTTTAAAAATGTATCAAAGTATTGAGATTTAGTAAATTTCTTACATTTAATTTGCTGTGTTAAGACAGGGTCTCATATAACCCAGACTGGACTGGAAATATATGGTCTGGACTTGTCGAGGCTGGCCTTGAATACTTGATGCTCCTGCTATGACCTGAGTGTGGGGACTCCAGGAGTCTAACACCATGAAACAGCTTTTAAATTTAAAAAAAAAAAATTGTTTCATCAAGAAAGTCTTTTTTTTTTTTTTTTTTTTTTTAAGGGCAATGTGGAGAAATAAAGATCCTAACGATTATTCTAGTGGATTCATCACCACTACTTTTGTCAACACAGTAAGAAGGCCAATAACGTTAGTATCCTTGTGAAAACAGAACTGAACTCAAAATCACAGACTCAAGACTACCGAAGGCTACTTACTACTTTGAGGATTATTACTTCAGGCTCCTGGCTAAAGACAGAAAGTTGGCCCATACTTGTCATGTGTTTTTGACAAATCGCAAAGAAATAAAGATCCCAAACCTATGAGAGTTTCTGCTGATTTGTCAATCTGAAAGGAATGTTGTACAGATGTTCGGGAGGTTTTGCAGTAAATCTAGTCAGTTACTAAGGGCATCTGAGGAGGCCAGAGGTGTGCATGTTGTACACAAACATATGTAGGCAAAACACTCACTAGCATTGATCTCACTCAACAGGTCAATTTTAAATATCTGTTGGAAGGAAATGTGTGTCATATGGAGGAAAAGAAGGATAAGAAAAGAGTGAGAGTTGTGAATTTAGAGATTTACAAAGACCTTAAGACAATTCACTTACCACTATTAAGAATTTAACTGACAATGAGATAAGTCACAATGTCAAACTGGCTTCTAAGTATTTATGTTGATACCCATAAATTGTTGCTTTTCTCAATCTTTGTCAGAGAAACCTTTTTGCAAGGGGTAACAGTTAATGCAGAGACTCATAACTGGTCATAAGTTTTAAAAAGTGAAATAAGTGACTGAGTCCTTTGAGTGTTCTAAACGGAACATCTAAATCAACCAACCCAAGACTCAAGGAACATTCTAGAAATGGGGATGGAAAGACTGTAAGAGCCAGAAGACAGAAAGAACGCTGTGAAATGCTGTCTTTTGAATAAACCATGGCTATTGCCCTCATGAACTCAAATCAGCTGGAATTACCTGCCCCACCCAAGATCAAGCTAGTCAAAGTTGCAGCATGGATGAGGGAGGGCCTCACGAGGCCCCACTCCTGGCTTTGCTGTTGGAACTGGTGACTGTTGTGGAAAGGAGACATTTTTCTTTGGGTGTCTGACTACTGGTAAATTGCCCAAGGTCCAACGGCTCTGCCAGGAGTAGAGGACGGGAGTGGAGAGTGGATATGATCAAAACCAATAATAAACACATGAAATTATCGAACGACAAAAACTTCTTTGATGTCTTTCTGTATTATTTAGATTCCAGAACCTACCATGTGTCATTTATAACAGTTTTAATAAAATGAACTCAAAGTGCTAAAATCATATATGAAAGATAATAAATGGACTCCTAGAATAGGCTACTATTATGCTTATCTATTAATACCTGTGGGGGACCATCCCCCACACTTATTTACCCCAGGAACTCTTGAGGATTGAGGGATAAGAGACTTAGTTAGAAATACGGAGGAGAGAAAACAGAGAGAAAATGTAACAAGAATCTTGGGGCTGGAGAGATGACTCAGCCGTTAAAGGCTAGGCTCCCAACCAAAAATATAAGAGCTCGGTTCCCAGCACCCATGGCTGTCTCTCCAGCCAACGTAAGATAGGTAGATAGGTAGATAAATAGATAGATGGATAGATAGATAAGATAGACAGATAGACAGATAGACAGATAGACAGATAGACAGATAGACAGATAGATAGATAGATAGATAGATAGATAGATAGATAGATAGATAGATAGATAAATGTGGTGATATTGTGTCCCCCAATACATTGTGCTCCCTATAGGTAGGTAGGTAGGTAGGTAGGTAGATAGATAGATAGATAGATAGATAGATAGATAGATAGATAGATAGATAAATGTGGTGATATTGTGTCCCCCAATACATTGTGCTCCCTAATAAACTTGTCTGGGATCAGAGAAACAGAACAAGCCTCAGTTAACCTTGCCTCGACAACTCCTCAGCTGATCCTGTTTCCTCAAACTGGAAGCCTCTGAGTCTTCATCTGAAATGGATCTCAGCTGAACTGCTGCTAAAAGCCTCAAAGCTTAAAGGGGCTCTAGTTCCTGGTCTTCATGCCTTATATACCTCTCTGCTTTCTGCCATCACTTCCTGGGATTAAAGGTGTATGTCACCATGCCTGGCTGTTTCCAGTGTGGCTTTGAACTCACAGAGATCCAGACGGATGTCTGCCTCCAGAATGCTAGGATTAAAGGTATGTGCCACCATTTTCTGGCCTCTATGTCTGTCTAGTGGCTGTTCTGTTCTCTGACCCCAGATAAGTTTATTAGGGTACACAATATATTGGAGGACACAATAACACCACAAGAAAACACAGGATGGACTCAGGTGGGCCTGGATCTTTATCCAAACGGGCCCAGAACTTTATTCCAAAGGTCTGTTTATAACAATGCCAAGGGGTGGAGCAAAAGACCTCCCCCTTGCTAGTTACACTCTTCCAAACACCTGGTCCCCAGGCCCGTAGTCCAATCAACCATGCAGTCCTGCTGGGTACAGCCTCTAGGAAACCTAGTGGGCTCCAACAAATACCAAAGTAACTGACTACTAATGACTAATGGAAAATATAAAAATACAAGCATATCTACAGGATCTCTCTACATCAGTTATAAGCCATCAACAGTGGTAGTGATTTGGTATCATTGGTTATTTGAACCATTACTTATGTGCATACATAATTTAATTATTTTGAAATATTTCACATATTTTAACTTAATGTAGTATTTCTGGAAGTAGGTAGGAATATTTCATGTTTTTATAAATAGTTAATATACCCCAATGCTCTTGGCCATTTTACTGACCTTTCTGATATTCTATAATCTGAACCCTGTAGTCAAGATCATTCCTTGCATTGTGTTTTTGAAAAATACCTGATATTCTGGAGCTGGAGAATTGGCTCAGTGGTTAAGAGCACTTATTCTTGAAGAGGACTAGTGTCTGGTTCCCAGCACCCACATGGTGGTTCACAACTATCTGTGCCTCCTCCAGTTCCAGGGGACTGTTGCCCTCTTATGATCACCACAGGCACCAGGCATGCACATGGTACAAACAGGCAAAAATTCATACATATAAAATAAAAATAAATAAACCTAAATATTTTTTAAAATAACTTATATTCATAAGAATGTGTCTAATAAGCTCAAAATTCCAATGTGCTTTCTGAAGTTTTTAGGTAAGACTCAAACTAACAAGTTTTGTTTTGGCACATTAAAAATAAAATTTATACTTAGAGCATGTGATATATACATTGTATAATCAGGTTAAACATAACTATCTCTTCAAGAGTTAATCTCTTTATGCTAAAAACATTTAAAATCCTTTCTTCTGGCTTTCTGAGATACACAGTACACAATCACTACGTGTGGTCACCCCATAATTAGCAACATTTTAGAACTTCTTATTTTTTTGTAACTCAGAAATAATGCGATAATTTTCCACTCATGAATTTTCACCAAACCATAAATTACATAATTGTGGACATCAGCTTGCTTTTTGCAAATTTCACAAGATTCATTCCTTTTTATTTTGGGGTGACAATCATTTTCCTTAACTATATAAGCCAATTCTCAAAACTGTCTTAAGGATTACATAGCATTTGAATCCCTGCTGTAGAGGTCAGTTAACCTGACTATTGTTATAATGTAACAATAGTCATGATGGTGTAACTATTCTGGTTGTATTTTCTTACTACAAGCCCAAATACTTAATATATAGAGATAGACTTGATATTGGCACTATTTTTAATAAGTTCTGCCATAAGACTCCAATTATTGATATGCCATTAATAGCCATATATTATGGTTACAGAAAATGGGAATTAAACAGAGAATGGCTTTGTGACTCAGATTTTAGGAAAACTCAATCAACAAAATCTAAATTAGCTTTCTGGTTCTTGGATTTCTTTTCTTTCCTCCCCAACCCCCACCTGCCCCGAGACAGGGTTTCTTTGTGTAGCCCTGGCTGTCCTAGAACTCACAAAAATCCGCCTGCCTCTGCCTCCTGAGTGCTGGGATTAAAGGCGTGCATCAACATGCCCAGCTTGGTTCCTGGTTTCTAGTTCAAAGTTAGGAAGAGCCAAATTTACACTTTTAAATATATACATACATACATACACACACACATACATACATACGTGTGTGTGTGTGTGTGTGTGTATGTGTGTGTGTATTTATTTATATATTTAAAGACAGAAAGATAGAAGAACTGACTCCTAAAAGCTGGCCTCTGATCTCAACACAAGTGCCATGGTATTTAAGTGCCCACATCCTCACATACATTTCACACATGCGCACACATACCCACACACAATATGTACATATAGGTATATATAATATGTAGTATGTAGATATATAGAGAAGAAAATGGTTTAATCCCAAAACCAGACTACCAATAAAGTTAATTTTAAACTATTTTCAAGGAAATACATTTTTATTTATGAGTTTTAAAGGCAATTTTGTTTTAATCTTTGTTAAGATGATAACAAACAGACACTTTATGTTTCCTCACATACTTATGTTAAATGCATGGCTTCAAAGATCAGAGTGATAGGGAATCTCAGCTGAAATTGAAGATTTTTATGCCAACCATCCTGGTTCTACAATACAGATGTTTCATCAGAGTCAATCTAACTGAGAATACATGAAATCCAAGTTTAACATTTGTTTTCTATTCGAACTTCAAGCTGTTTACCAAGAGTTCAGTCAACTATATGCCATGAGCATAAAGATGGAGAAAAAGACAGGCTGGGCGCACTAGCACGCCTTTACTCCTAGGACTTGAGAGGCAGAGGCAGACACATCTCTGAGGACAGCCTGTCTACACAGTGAGTCTTGGGGGTGGGGTGGGGAGAGCAAACGGTAATTGACAATTCAAAACTGAAGAGCCATAAACTCCAATACTAATCTCTGACTTACTGAGGCTCATTAGAAGAGTAATTCAATTAAAATTTGCCTTGACACTGCCACCTCTATTTATAAATCTTGTATTTCCCCAAAAATCTTATAAAAAGCCATACTTTAATTCTCTTTGAGAAAGAACCTATGATAAAGTAATATAGCACAACCTAGTTATTCTTCACTTGTTTTCTAGGAAACAAAGGGGAATCACCTCTGCATTTTCACTAACAGAAAAGGTAATTTTCCCAATGAAATGCCTCGTCTGTGTCAGCAAGGACCTCTTTAGAACTCTTTGTAACTGTGGACACCCAGAAGCTTGTTCTCCCATCCCTCCCTGCTTTCGTGTGTGTGTGTGTGTGTGTGTTGTGTGTGTGTGTGTGTGTGTGTGTGTGTGTAATGCTTTTACTTTATGGCAATGGTTATGAATTAATCCAAAATATAAAAATGATTCATCCATGTTTTAATGTGGAGAAAAAACTAAGTTGCTCATTTTAATAACAATGAGTTTTTTTTCCTGTGAAAGTATGAAATTAACTTAGAATCTAATCAAATGGGGGTAAGAATTTGACTCTATCTGCAACACCCATTTTAAAAAGCTACTTTTAATACAAAATAACTCCATTAGAGTTTATTAGATTTTCACACCACCAATAAATAATATTGCTAGCATGGTCCTGCTGTCTTCACTCAACGTCTTACCTACCAGTGGGTAAATAAGGTGTTAAATTAAAATCAGTGCTGGCTAACATAGTGGGGTTGACTGCCAAACTAATTTAAAGCTAATACTGGCAAGTTTATTGCTACTTTACCTTAGGTCTTGGGTATACTTCAAATTTCACATTTATACTATCTTGAAATTTCTTTGCATTTTCTTCTAGTTACTGTAGGAGACTGCTGAGTTTTTATTTTGTAGGTGACTATAAATAATTTCTAGAAATATAGAAATAAGAGAAAGGCTAAATTATAGGATTCCAAAACTGGCTATTAAATCACATTGAGTATATTAAGAATAGCGACTGTTATGCTACTTACTAACTTGGATACACTGGGCATGTACATTTACTTTTGCCTTGGGTGAAAACTAGAGACAGATTTCCTAAAAGTCTGGAATTTCCTGGCCCAACCTGTCATTGTGTTATACACTACTTTCAGATAACTACCACTATAACATTTTATAATCTATAATTATAGAAAAACAACAAACTCTTCTATTTGAGACACACTGGTGCTTTGTCAGAGCAATTTTAGAAAATCATCTTCAAGTTCTTCAAACACATTACATGCCATTTTCAGAAACCTAAATATTATCATAATTTGACATAGGTTATAAAGCCTGCAATAAATATATTATTAAATAGTTATTTTCTCTCACAAGCAAGTTTTAAATTATTAGTTGTAATAATAATTTTTTGTGTGCTAAAAGGGTAGAGCAAGAACAAAAGTAAGACAACTGGAAAAAATTAAATTAAAAAAACTAATATAAGCTAATACTGCTTGCATATGAACATCAAGATGCCAAGGGACCCAACACAATCCTCAGTCTAACATTTTCAATGGCACAGCCTAGTGATCACACGATACTGGTGATACTCTCTAGTTACCCCTGGCAACCTTTCTCAACTGTAACGATGCTACCCTACAATAGGTTTCACTGGGCAGCTTTCTCTTCACTTAGCTGAATGCTCTGGGACCATCTGCGTCGGCAAGCATAAAAGGCCAGCCTGCCTGTGGGCCCGTCACTCTGAACACCACCTCTCTGACCCTGATTAAATACAACTTTCAATCCTTTTTGTCCTCCCTGTTGACTTCTCCTATTAAGGGAGCCCTTTGACAAAGAAAGCGGAAGAGTGGACTAACTGCCCCCAAGAAAGGTGATGTCTGATACTGCTCAACACAAGGATTAGCAAGCCAATACATAACAAAAGCAAGCTTGGGGGGAGGGGAGAAGTAAAGAAAAAAATGGTTTTAGCGAGAGCTTTGACTAATTCAGTAGGTACACAATTCAACAAATAGCCATACAAGAGGCCTTCTTTGAGAGAAATAACGATAGCAGAACAACAATTTGGAGAGATACTTTTCAGTATCTTGACATAAGGCCATGACATAAACAAAAACACACCTAAGAGTTATGTTTTTAGTTAATTTTTTAAATAAAAAAAAATAAACATAATTGAGGACAAAAGATGGTGTAAAAAAATTAGAAATGAAGATAGTAGAAAGTAATCAATTGTAAACTACCTTCTCATTAGAATACAAGACAGGTGGCATATAAATAAAATCAAACTAATATTTGAGTATTTAAGTATTAAAATAAAGTTGGGAAAAATACCAACACTATAAAGAATCATTTTTATAACTCATCAAGACACAATAGCTTATAAAAAGTTCAATTTTAAAAGACAGTGTTACAGGCTTAACTGCTTCTTATGTAAAGAACTTATTCTAAAATGTCTACTCAGGCAGCTTGTGAACATGCACCACAGCTCAAGATGGCCAGAGCCCTCCATTAGGGGAGATGGTCAGAAACCTTCAACAATTCACTACTTTTAAGTAACTCAGGTGTCCTGCTCCCATTTCTGGCCAACTAATAAATGTTTTGGCTGGTTACAAAACAAGTCAGTAACATAACTTCATCATATAACCTGAAACATTAAATAAGAATATCCTAAGAAGCAAACAATAACTAGCACCTATAATCTAACCAGGACCTACTCATGTCCACTTAAAACCTAACTCATAGGGTGTAGCTCAGTGGTAGAGCATATGAAAAGTCCTGGAACTGACCCAGTAGTTCTAAACAGGACTTAGGGCTGGAGAAGGCTCAGTTGTTAAGAGCGTTTGTTGCTCTTGCAGAGGACCCTGTTTTGATTCACAGCACCCACTTGGAGGCTCATAACCATATGTAACTCTATTCTCAGAGAATCCGATGCCTTCTTCTGACCTCTCTATACACCAGCCATACAGGTGATGCACACATATATGCAAGCTAAACATTTACACATAAAATAAATCTAAAAAAGCACCAAGCACAGTAAAATTTTACTATGCCATATTCAAAGAATGGCTAATAAGTCTAGGAAGTCAGGTGGACAAGGGAAGAGGAGGCTCCTAGGATGCAGAGGAACCTCAGTATTAAACCTGGGGAAATATTGGATAAACCAGAGAGGCCACATACATGAGAAAACTATTATAAGTTACTAATAAGAACCATATTCGATTCTTTCACAGAACAAAACTTAAACAATAAGCATTTTAAAAAGAAGAAATCTGGCTAGCAGGACAAAGTAAGCTCAACAAGGATGTTTCATTAGCCTGTGTTTACTGTAACACCATGTTGCTTCATCAGAGGATAGTGCCATCACCTTCCCTCAGAATACATAGAATTTGGCAAACCCAGAAAACCCATATTCTGTACATTCCTAAATCCCCAATTGAAGAATGCTACAGAAAAACAAAGCAATGCTTGTTTAATCTTGTGAATTCTGAGTTTAGGTGATAAAACTTCTAACCTTTTAGAAAGCCTATGGACAGAAACATAGCTGTGTGGCTGGGAACAAACCCTTACTATTAGATTTCCTGGGCTTGAGCTAGTAAATTACATGTTTGATTCAGATATACAGAAAGATCAGGGCTGTGCTCTGAAGCAACATCAGATAAATACTGGAAGGCTACCATTTCTCTCTCAGAGGTTGTTTAATGTCCTCTGTAGATCTTACAACTGATATATTCAATACATCATCACCACAATCAATGGGATCTTAGCTATCTACTCTTAGCTAAAAGGAGCAGGAATAGCTCTCTGCTCAAACAAGCTAAATATGGCAGTGTAGTTTTAGATAGCAAGTAGAAGCCTCTCAGGCTTGCATCTATGTCAAATTACAACTATTGAGACAGCAACAAAAACTCATCACCCTCTTTCCTCATCACCATTACTTAGTTCTTCCCTGACACAAGCTTTCTAGATGCCACAGGACGTGTCTTGGAAAGAAAGGCGAAAGCATGGCTCTCTTGTTGGAGGTAAACAGATATGCAGCTATTACATCGAGTAGTAATTACAACCGATCCTTGTAGGGCTATGATATGCCTGTGGATTCTAAGCTGAGTTCTAGATGGAGCCACACGACGGCACCTGCAGTGTCTACCTATGCATGCCATAGATCCAGGGTCAGTCTGCTCCCTTCCTTTCACTGAATATTCTCTCCAAGAAGCTTCTAGGCACTTAGAGTGACTTGGTCAACCAGAAATCCCTGGCTCCTGATCACCGTTATTGGGTAGGAAATATGGATTATGTTTAGTTGCAGAGTCTAAAAAAGTATGAGAAACATTAGGCTTAATCTCCCAAATAATACAGAAACCCCTGCTGAAAACAAGAAAATGTTCATAACATTATTTGAATTTGAAAATTCAAATTATTTTAACTTGTATATAAATTGTACATCTAGAAACTGGGTCATATAATAGGGAAAATGCTAAATCTGAAACAAGTGAATTCACCTTCCAAATTTCTTCCTTCAGACTTGAAATTAGATTAATACTTGTCCTGACTATCTTGTCTGAGACAGTGCAGCTTATGTGCTATGGGGAAAATAGATAATTTCAAAGCACTACACATATATATTTTAATATCACATCTGTTAGTTTACATACAGTAACAGTGAAAACAGACATGTACCTAGAGGAAAGGAAACACCACCAACTCAAACTCTAATAGTCTTTGGGTTATGATTTACTGTCAATCAAGAGGCAAGGCAAAGCTAAAGCATCTGGAGCTTCTAACTTCATTTTGTATTAAGTTGCTACAGTGTTTTAAAAATTTTGACACTCTTAGTATAGTAACTGCTACTCTAGATAATTTTCAGAAAAGGACTGTGGACTTGTGGATACTGATTACTGGACCTAGAACGTGATCAGCCCTGAAGCAGAACAGTGTTAAGACGGTGTGGGTGGGAGGAGCTCAGTGGTAATAAGTACACTTGTGTAGCACATGTGAGGCTAGGCTTTGATCACTAGCAGTGCAAAAGGACAACAGGAAAGGACTAATGTCTCCCTAAGGATTCTTGGCTGCAGGTCACCCAGCCTTCAGTGACAAGTTTGGGCTTTCTGTTATTCGTCTTCCCCCACTTGGTGTTTCTCTCTATCCTCATCTATCTTCTGAAATAGAATCTGAAACTCAGAAATTCAGTGAGCAAGAAAGCTCTGAGACACTTAGCTGGTGATATCACTAATTTTCTTGGTAGAAAACAGCACTCACAACGCCTGCTTGGTGTAAAGAGTAAGTGAGCTCAAGTGCTGAACTCAGACAATCCTGAGAACTGGAAGGTAAAATGATGGTTACCAGGGTCATGTTGGTTGAAGAAAGCTTTTGTCTTTTTAGTCGGATTAAGACTATTAAATTCAAAAGATAAATACAGGTGACTACAGTTAATAACAATGAATAGTATTCTTCAAATTGGCTAAATCTTATATATTGCCACCAAAAGTACAACGTGTTAAGTAAAATACATTTATTGGCATGCTTTGGCCAACCCATGATATACACATGCTGCAAAAATAATTTACACATAATAAGCATACTTTTTTCAAGATAAAATATAAAATACTGAAATGTATATATGAAATACAGTGCCTTATAAAATCCTTTTTTCCCCCTTATTAGTGTATAATCTTTGAGGTAGGTTTGCTGTGTAGCTCAGGCTAGGCTGGACCTCATATGTAGCCTAGGCTGTCCTCAAACTCAATGGCAGTTCTCCTGTAGCAGCCTTCCAAGTGTTAAGATTACAGGGGTGACCCATTATTCCTGGCTTACTCATTCTATTCCTAAACCACAAGCAAAGGAATCAGATAAAATTTTACTATTAACAAATATCAGTATAGCAAAAGGTTAACTGTAACAAGGTATTTTTCTGTTCCAAGTGATGTCCCGATTCACTATACTAATATTTTAATGCCATAGCAATGTGTGTATGAAATATACTTTCTATTGGTTTCTTAATATCCCACGTTTATATACTACAGTAAGAAGTTCACAATATAACTACACCTATCTCACATGGCCACACAAACATACTAAATTGAGTAACAAGGGATCATATGTTGATGCTAAAGATCTATGTATGTGGAGACTGCTCTGGATTTCTGTGACTTCAGTTACGTACGGTCTTATACTCACACTTGTAAATCCTTGCACCTGGCCAACAGCTTCCCTCTTGGCTTAGTCCTGTGTTCATCTACCCCACTGCTGTCTAAGAACCACTAATGAGACGACAGTTCACAGGCATGTCAAACTGAATGTTAAGGACTAAACCAACATTTTTCCCTTTCCCAAGTTTGAGCTTCCTCTAATACTGGTCACTGAGAATAATGGCACCATCACATCTCAGCTGCTCTAAAAAGCCACCACTCCCTTGCCCAGCTCCTGCTACTCTCCACTCTTCCATCAAATTAATTTCTAAATTGTGACTCTGATCTTATCACCAGCCTACAAAATATATCACCTTGAAACGCTTGAATTTTCTGACCATGCTTCTAAAGACCTTCACAGCCCGGTCAACTTATCACTACAGACTAATCTCCATCTATTCTCCATTGCCTTTAATACCTCTAACATTTTTGAGCAAACCAATATACCCAAGCTACATATACCTGCTATTTCCTACAAAATACTCTCTCCATTCTTTCTCTGTTTGGCTTACTCTTATTTAGTCTTCCAAAACTGAGTTAGTCCTTCCTATGAATACACCTTCTGTCCTATACTTACCATCTCAAGAAACTATCTCTTTTTGTTATAAATATTATGTCTCACTGCTTAACATCATCCTCTGCATGGCTATGCATTCAACAATAATTACTGAATGATGGGTTTATTAAGTGCCTGCCAAGAAATTAGTTATTAAATAATTTGTGCCTGTGTTTTAAACTAAAATTTTAACTGTTTACATGGAAATCCTTGCTCCTGCTTATTTCAATCATATTTGTTTGTTTATTGTGATGCCAAGTTTGAAGCCAGGACACTATCGAAAGTAGGTGAGCACCCACCACCATGCTAAAACCCAACCCTCAATCTGTTAATTTGTAGATATCACTACTTCTCAAACACTGTAGAAGGAAGACTCTTGAACAACAAAGAAGGCTACCTACTCCATTACAGTATTTCAAGTACAGAATGAGCATCTGAAAAATACTCTTTTACTGTACTGTAATTATTATTTAAGCCGAGGCAGATAGAAGTATCTATGCTATTTGTAGAATCTGACAAACTCTTTTATTTAAAAATGATTCTTCTAAAAAGTTAAATTTTTTGTCTTATAAATGAAGTCATTTTGCTGAAAAATTAATCTCCAATTTTATACTTTAAAATGCATGAAAAAATAGAATTTGATATAGTTATATAACAAAATAAGGTTGAGTTACCTAAACAACTTCCCTGCTAAGTGAGACATATCTGACATGTTTTGGTGAGCTTCTTCAGAGAAATTAGCTATTGTAAGTTAATCAATGCAATAAATACTACTCCTTATGCCACCCCATTCAATATAAAACAAAATAAGAAAAATTCAACTTTGGTTTCTCTTCCACAGTGATTATCCATCCATCCATCCATCCATCCATCCATCCATCCATCCATCCATCCATCCATCTGGTGGCCCTCCCAGATCAATCATGGTGGATAGTCAACACATAACCACAGTAGACTGGTAGAGCAAAGCATCGGCTATGCAGTGTTTTAAAGGAAAGGAAAAAGAGCAAAAACAATAGCATTAGTTGGGTTTTAAAAAGGAAAAAGAGATCTTGGCAAAAATAATTCTCTCTCATTCATTCCTTTGAATACATTCCTTTGAATGCATGATCTTTGATTAAAGATCTCCCTCATTCACCAGGTTTACTATAAATCAAATATTTAAAACACCAGGAGTTGTCTTTTAAAGAACTAATGAGTATTTTATTTTAAAATCTTTTTATTAAATAAAGGTGTGTTCGTTTCTGTAGTAAATTGAGTCATTTAAAAAAGCCATTCTGCCTAAACAAAACCTAAGTGCTACACTCCAGTATACCTTGCTGGAGAAAAGCTTGTTCTATATCAGAAACGCTCTTGTGGAAGAAGTAAGGGCTGGGTCAGCAGTTTGTATTTTGTTGTGTTTGCTGTTTATTTTTTTAAAGGCAATCCAGTACAGTGGATCTCTTTTCTCGTACTTCATTCCATAAGGATTAACTGGCACCACGAGGAGGCTAGGGCTATTTTTGCAAAAATGGCCAGTGTAGGAAGCCAAAAGGCTGAGGTTCTAAGCTAAGCTAAGCAGCAAAGCTATGGGGCTACAAAGCAGTCCTGGGAAACAATAGGCCTACTTAAAATGCTTGAAAGGTAAGAACTTATTGATGAATACACAAGAATAGAACAGTGTCACAATGTACAGGACAGAAAGTTTAGAGGCACTGCAGACGAACACCATGAAAGCCCAAAAAAGTACAACAGAAAAGAGCACTGCAGACGAACACCATGAAAGGCCCCATACCACACAGTTTCACAATAATTTGTTAATACCACATAAACATGCCTAATATCTTTATGAATTAACTAAAGAAAACACTGAAGAGAAGCTAGATTGAGTAATGTCTGCATCTGAACTCGGACAACATTTTGCTGTTACAGTTCTATGTAAATACTGAAAGGGTTTCAGAGGACTGCCTGGATCATTTTTGTTGTTATTTCAAGTCAACCATGTCTGCAAAGAATGCACACAAACTGTCCTCGCACAAGCCACACTTTGGTTTAAATGGTTGTTCACATATTTATAAGGGTGTTTATAAAAATACAGTTTTCCCTACAAATGTGTAGATCTTGACAATGCTTTCTGTGGTACTTATAATTTACTAATAAAGTACAAATATTGGCTTTCAAAATAGAATAAAGGACGAAGCAATGTTGATTCTTTTCAAAGGACATGTAATATTTTGAGGGAGAAAAACATCTAGATTAAAGTTTCCAAAACACTTGTAGCTAGTAGCACACAATACTGAAATGATTTCTCAAAATTAGACTCCTTTAAACATTGATTGTTAATTTGATAACAAAGGTTTTGAATTTCTCAAGAAAAGCCTTAAATTTATTTTATAATACATTTAAATTTTATAAGATACATTTATGACATCAAGATAAATACACACACATATAATTTAAATTCATTACTTGTCATCTAAAATGAACAATTTTATATGTTGGAAACTTTGCTAAGATATAATTCTAAATTTCCAACCTTAATTATTCTATCTGCTTTGGCTCAAAAGTTGAAATACTCACAGTAATCTGAGCATTTGGGATCTCTGGATAAAAGAAACATGCCCCCCCCTCAACATAGATAAGTATAAATATACATATACAGCTCCCATGGCTGCCTTCCTTTGTCCTAAATTACAAATGTGAGGGTCAAACTTGTCACTGAATCTGGCCTTCCTTAATGTAGAAAAAGCATTCAGTCTGCTGATACAATGAATTCATTTATGGAGTTCAAATGTAATTTCATGCTTTTGTTTAAGCATATGTAAATCTTTTAATTTGAAAGCAATTCTTAATAGATAAAATTAGTATGTAAATGTAAACTGTAAATATAAAACACATAATTTGAAATAACTGGAGGCAGTAGGCTCTAGCTTTCCATTAATATCTCTGCAACAATTAGAACACGTTTTTAATAAGAGCTTTACTCTGTCATCCTGTCATCTTGGTTTTATTGTATTAATACAAGAAAATGTGCTATCAGGAGGAAATGTAAAAGCAGTGTCTATACAGAATACAAAACTTGATACAAGTACTAGGTAGCACAAAGCAATAACAGTGCAAATACAATATGAGAAATATAGTATCCAGGATTACAAAAGTGAACAAAAGTATGTGTTCAACATACATAAGTATATTTCTTTAGGAGCATGTCCCAAGTACTATGGAAAGCAAGGACATGCCTCATACACACCACACAGAAATTAAGTAACTGACACACAATGGATCCACGTATAACCCTCTGGTCAAAGCCAGACATCACATATACATTTCTATCTCCCATAGAAGCCAGAAAAAAAAAAAAATCCATTTGCTTAGAGCAATTTGGCAGAAATCTAAGCAACAAGGAATTTGACCTTTGTTTGGAAATTTGAGTAGATTATGCCAAAACTTATTTTCAAATGCTTGTAATTTTTCTTATTATTAATTTAAACAAATAAGCATCAAGACTTTCCACATGTGGCAGCAAATAGGAAGGACACAATGAACAGCTCTGTTCCCGCCTTACATTAAGAGCAAGCTCGTTATCATATTTTAGCTCTACCTTGCTGTGTGCAAGAGAAAGACACAAGAAAAACTGAATTAGTAAGATAATCCAATATCTACTTTAATCAAATAGTGATGTTTCAAAAACTAGAATTATGCTATTCCGAACGTTCCTAAGCTGATGAGACACAGGCTTAGGGGGGAACCCAATTGATATCAGTCATCTTCATTAGCTTGTCAGCATCTTATTTTAACCCTAGAGTTAAATACTTTATAGCAGTAGTCAATTTGGAAGATATAAAATTCTTGTTATTTGAGTTTGGGGTAGAAAGGCAGCTAAGAAAATCAGTGAAACCTGCAGAATGAGCAGCCTGGCACTTTAGTATCTCACTGGACACCCAGGAAAGCAATACTGTAAAAGGCAGGCTACCGTTTGTGATAGTTGTATTTTCTGTGTTATCTAGAGAAAAACAGGTTCATCCATGCAAAATGGACTGTTTTAGAAGATACTGCTGGTAAAATGAAAGACTTTTCAAAAGGAAAAAGTGATTATTCCAGATGAAATGAGAAGCTCCAATGTCAACCTTACTTCCTGAATCAGCAAAAATCAAAGCTTTAGTCAGAATAGGAAATTGGAGATTTTCTTTTAATTTACATATCTTTTTTGCTGAGTATGTTTTAGCTGAAATATGAGAGAACTTCTGGGAGACAGCACTGCTCATTTCTAACCATGCTTTGCTGTGGCATTATCAAATACTTCTACAAGGAACTAAGAATACATCAATTATATTAACACTAATATGGAAGAGTCAAGAGTTTAAATTAGAAATAGCTTTCTATTTGTGGCACTTCGTTAGACTCCCATTAACCAGCTAGTACCAACCCACTGGCCAGCTGCAGCATACAAATTTTGACCATCACTGAAACATATTAAGTAGCTCAGTTTGGTACATTATAAACCAAATTCCTAAGTGAGCCTTAAAGTAAAAAAATAAAAAAGGAAATTTTTACTCCTTTATCTTAATATCACACACACACACACACACACACACACACACACACACACACACACACACCTGAATGTCTGAGTGTGATGAGGTAAACTTTGGAAACTATTCTGTTAAATGAACCGTTTTTTAAAATGTGAAAATTTATCTAATATACTATAACCCTATAATATATAAATTTCCCTTGCATTAACATTTGATTTTTTTTATTAAAGTGATTTTAATCCTAGTTGGGTAGCTTTTTGTCTTAACATTTTTGTCTTAATAATAATATGCAAAAATGCTATTTACTAGCTAGAAGAACAAGTTTTGTCTATTTGTAGCCTCTGTAAAACGTCTCTAGCAATACTTAAATAGGACATAAAACCTAAAAACTATATAATCATTTCAAAACCTGTTTAAAATTTGTAAACTGAAACAGAAAAATACACTGAAATATTTTACTGTCACAAGAGTAAGAAGACTTGCACTAGTTTCCACAACCCGGCCATGGAAAAGGTTGATAGAGATTCCTCTGTTACCTTTACATAATAGGTCACAAAAACATTGACAGACTCAAATGGATAATGTAAGATATATTAATGATCATTAGGCCCAAACAGCAATTTATCTTCCAATGATGCATAAGCCAGGTTTTCATGTTGCTCACCACGGTAATAATTACCTTGTAATATATGATTTGCTCTACAGATGCCTGACTACTTCCTGAAACTCCTGCCACACTGAGATGTGCTAGGGCTTCCTCTACTGCGCAGAGGTATCCTCACTTACTTTGTGTCTCCTGACCATGCTTGAATGGCTTTAATACATTTTTTTCTTCAATACTGAAAAAGAAGTTTGTTTTTTAAAAGGTCTTTGTTTCAAATCAATCTCACTGTAAACATGGAGCTAAAGCACAACACAGTTAAAAGGCAGGCTGTTCCCTTTCAAACCATTCTGCAATGAAGTAACTTCTCAACAGCGCAGAGAGGCTACAGGACGGCCACTAACAAAACTGACCCTGCACTGGCCTAACCTGACAGAGCTGGCTTCCTAAGAGAGCTGAACTATAGTCTGCTGTTTTCCATGCCAGAATCCCATGCTCAAAGCCCTCCTTCCTGCCTTTGTTTAGCTCTTGCATCAGCAACCAAGGGCTTTCTTTTGGTTCAGTCTACTAAAAAGTCAAAGGACTAGAACATGAGGGTCACCAAGGTCTACAAGGTAGATGAACATGCCAACAAAGCCGCATCACAGGGGAAAGAAATAAGGCATTACAATAAGAATCTAATTCCAACAAAAAGAAAGGTCTATATAAAATACTGGTAATTATGGAAATAGTAAACATGGGTGATGCCAAGAATGGCTGTTTTTACTTTGGTAAATGTATCGATGATACTCTTCAATATGAAATTAAACAATATCTATTACTTATTTTTCAAATTCAAGGGAATCACGTTCTATAAAATACAAGAAAAAATAACCTCGTAACTAGGAAGTGTATCCCTAAATCTGTGTGTAAGTGACAGAATATTTCATTTTTGACTCTATCTCACTAATAATGCATTTCTTTTAATCTATGTAGAACACTGACTCCTCTTCCTCACTATGCTGTTTCTAAAGTTTAAAATGAAGTTAACTACAACCGATAATAAGAACTTGGAGCCATGTGGTAGAAGCATCAACATGGAAAATAAGCACCAAACTGTCCCCTTTTGAAATCCATGGGGGAAAATGAAAATAATGTCACAATTATTTATAAAATGTAGACTTCCCGGTTTTGTTTCCTCTACCATTTTATTCTTATTACTGATAGAAATGTGGACAAAGAAATGCTAGCTATTAGTGCAATTTCTATTTACTTCTAAGTTTCATTGCAGTCGTAACATAATCGCTGCCATTGCATCCATCCTCATGACAAACCTGCAGTGAGATTTTGACAATTGGAAACAGAAACAGTGATCATCCAGGTGAGACGCAGGTCCAGAATAATGTAAAGAGGAGACAATTTTAACAAAACCAAAAGGTACTCTCGGGAAAAGGCCAGTTTAAGAACAGGTAGACATCAGGTGGGCCAAAAACAGCTAATTATTGGGCAGTTTTCTGGGAACATAAAAACTCTTAGTTCAGTAAGATTTCTTCTATAACCCAAGGCATGTCTGAACACAATGGAAACAAAGAATCAAACAACTGAAATACAATTCTGTTAAAGGAGAGAACGATTATTTAGAAAAATAGCACAACAGCTTCACATATTATAGTAGGCATACTGTATAAAAAGGCAAAACCACTTTATAGAAACATGTGACAGATGTAAGTGTAAGAAATTCACAAACAGTCCAAACTAACAAAATTTCCTTTCATTTTTTGGGGCAAAAGGAGTGTTGTGATAGCATTATAAAAAAGTCATTAACAAATCTGGTCAAGCAGGATGGGATCAGTGCTGGCCTGTCAGGGGATCCAGAAACAAGAAACCTCTCCTTTCTTCTGGAGTGTTAATCTCCTTACAAAAGACCATGGCAGAAAAGTCAAGATTGATAATTCTGTTTTCCGATTATCAAATCAGAAAACAGAACAGGACTTTGGAAGCTGCATAGGACTTTCACACACCAACAGTAACTAGAATCTCTGCTGATTCCTAGGTTTAGAAGCAAAGTGAAATAGAAATGTGAGTTTTTCGCACCATATACACATTTATACATGTAAGGGACACTGGTCACTACTGCTTCCCTTTTCAATGTCTCTTTATAATAAATGACCTACTTAACTGACCATTAAGTTAAAATACACCAGTAATAATCCACTGCCACTGTGGCCAAGAAAGCTACCCTGCTTTCCTGAGGTAAACTGCTCTCTCCTGAATGATCCTTTCACATGGAGACATGCATATAACCTAACTTCTAAAGGGTTAAAGCTCTTTGAAGGCAGGGACTGTATTTTACTCTTCATTTT
The DNA here is from genome assembly GCF_004664715.2 of Peromyscus leucopus. NCBI lineage: Eukaryota > Metazoa > Chordata > Mammalia > Rodentia > Cricetidae > Peromyscus > Peromyscus leucopus. The sequence continues at coordinate 55,788,535 of NC_051064.1, read as the reverse complement.
ATCTGTCATGATAGTTAGATGATATGATGAAATTATATATCATTATAAACTACCTTAATCCCAAACATTTGACATTTTGTAAAAATACAACTAAATACAGAGCAGAGCTCCTGAGTGTGAGAGGTCTGTAACATGGTTAAAGAGGTGGAACACAGAAAGAAAAGGGAGCCCAATTCTAAAGAACAGTGTGTGATACAGTGTCAAGGCAGGAAGCTGGAGGAAGGGAGGCAGGATGAAGACAGAGTTCCCAACATGTGACTAGGCTCAACTGCATACTCAACTAAAACTGTATAAAAAAACAGAGTGCTTCCAGTTATACCTTATGCACTGGATGGTATGAACAAGGCTAAGGTGGTACATTTCTCAGAGAATTATTTTCATGTAAAAACCAAGACTAGGTCATTTTAGTGGGATACAGTTAATCAAAGCAGGAAAGCAGTGGTTACGTTTATTTTGAAGAGCAGAGGGTATCTTGGGTCATCTCTTTGGGTTTTCTTGTTCGGTCACCCCCCATTCCTCCCACAGAACTCCAGATTGGGGGATCTGTTTTGAAAAAGCAGCTGCACTGCTTGACTAGTATGGTTCCTATTAGAAATGCCTTTGGTTAGAGGACTTTCTTCAACAGCTAGGATGGGAGGAGCTGAAATAACAGCTATAAAATGGTCCCTAGAGGCGACTTCTGGGAGATAGGCACCCCTCTTGAAGAAGTTCAAATTGAAAGCGTTTGAGTGAAAGCATGTCTATGAAACAACCTCAAAGGCAAGAGATTATGAGACTCAGGAGATGAAGGATGTTTCTGAAGCAAAAATGTAACAACTGGAGTGGAACTGATAAATGATTTTTCAACTTAGCCTTTCATCCTTCCAAGGTAGATAAATTGAGTAGCCTGCAATGTGCTAGGCATGGGTCTTCCAGATGAGGCTTACTGTATGCTTTGTGTAGACATTTAAAATCCCAGAGCACTTTAGATAAATAAAAAGTAGGGAGATACCCAGTGAGGCTTGGGTAAATGTTTTAAAATATAACCTGGTACGTCTTGGCTTGCATAAATCCTCTAGACTGGTTATTTGATGAATTAAGACAAAATGTGAAAAAAATCATTTTTAAATAAATCTAGTTCTCTATATAAAAGTTGTTTTAAAATTATTTTTGAAAAATATTATAGGCAAAACAACATAACAGACACTTAGCACATTGTTGAAAGAATGGCTAAAATGTTTTCATACAGTTATGCTGAGAAACTCAGATGAGAAGTATAAAGGTCTGGATTCCGACAGCTTGTGTGTGTGCACATTTGCCTATGTGTGTATGCACCAGAGGTCAACGCTGGAAATGGTTCCTCAGATGCCATCCACCTTGTCTTTTGAGATAGGGTCTCTCACTGGCCCAGAGTTTGCCAAGTCGGATAGGCTGGCTGGCCAACAACCCCTAGGGACCTGCCTGTTTCTCCCTCTCCAGCACTAAGACTGACTATAAGCATCAGAGCAGGATTTTAAACACATGCTGCCCTGCCTAGTGTTTTTACATGGGCTCTGGGGATTGAACTAAGGTCTTCATGCATGCAAGTCGAGCACTCTGTTGACTGAGTGATCTCACCAGTATCTCTGCCACTTGCAAGCTTATAAAGACTACTCAAGTATACCTTGGTTTTAAATGTAGCCTGCAATGCATATGTAGTTTCACACAGAAGTCACATGGACTAAGTTTTGGCTTAATGTTTAAATATTTTCCTCCTCAGCATTCTCTCCATTTCTTCTGGCAACACTACAGTGTCTTACTGTGGAACTAACCCCAAAGAATTTGGACACTGGTTGATGACTACTCTTTACCCCATAGTCTGCTGCACCTCTTAGGGAGGTAGCTGAATGTCCAACCTCGACCTGTACATTCTCTGTGTCCACTGGATAGTGTGGAATAACACAAGCTGAGCTGAAGAAAGAACTTCTCAGCAGTGTTTTTTCTAGCATAGTGGTCCTAGTTGCATCCTCAGGACTGGGGCACTTTGACAAAGCCCCTGAGACAGAGGTACTAAGGATCATGTAAGAGATGAGGCTGCCAAAGTCCACTTTATTTTAGCTACAGCCAACCTAACAGAGAATTAGCCAGCACAGAGCAAAACAGAACTAAGAAACGGTGTGATAATTGAGGTTCTAGAATGGTCCAGCCCATGTTGAAGTCACACAAATGTCTTGATTTCCTAATTATAAATATACAAATGAATCATGATCCTTGTTCTTCCTTTGTCTGTTGGACTATACCCAATGGTCCAAAACCACTAACACTTTCTCTTGATATTGTCTGTCTCCGCCATCCCTTCATGCAGTGCTATCCTCTACAACTCCCAACAGTTCCTGTCTCCAGTGAAAGACAGGAGAGCAAGGCCTGAGTGGGCAGGTATTTCTGTTAAATTTGTTACCTAACTTTGGCACTAAACAAAGGATGTGTGGTAGGATCTGGAAGTCACAGTCTCAAAGTCCTACAGGAGATCATAATTGCTAAGTTCACATATAGTAGTGAATTCATACTTGGTGAGAAGAGAAACATTCACAGAAAGCTCTTTTTTTTTTTTTTTGGTTTTTTCGAGACAGGGTTTCTCTGTGTAGCTTTGCGCCTTTCCTGGAACTCGCTTTGGAGACCAGGCTGGCCTCGAACTCACAGAGATCTGCCTGGCTCTGCCTCCCAAGTGCTGGGATTAAAGGCGTGCGCCACCACCGCCCGGCCCACAGAAAGCTCTTTTATCAAAAAGTTAAACCATAATAAAAACCAACTTTTATAACACTAAAGCCTAAAAGCCAGAAGAGGAAGGAAGGAAGGAAGGAAGGAAGGAAGGAAGGAAGGAAGGAAGGAAGGAAGGAAGGAAGGAAGGAAGGAAGGAAGGAAGGAAGGAAGGAAGGAACGGAGGGGAGGAGGAAGAATTAGAAATAATGATGAGTGCAGCATACACCCCAGATTATTGTCTTAAAATTCACTAAGAAAAGGGGCAGCATTTGGAATGTTTTAATTCCTATCTTTAGAAGTTAGGGTAAAATGAGATAAGTAAAATAGAAACACAAACAAAACAGAAAAAGGAGTCAACATTGACTTGACTCCACCCTACCTAGAGAAATCCTATACACAGTGGGAACTTCATTGTCTAACTTGCTGAGTAAGGAGGTTTTTAAGAAAATTTTTAAAAATTCAATCTTTAAATAATTTGCATACAGACGTGCTTTAATATCTGAGGCAGCTTTACTTTGAAAATAGTACTGTCCTCAGGAGAGCTAATCTATATCAACTTATGTCCGACTGGAAATGGGATGGAAAATTAAATGTTACCTTAAACCCATAAACCAGTATCACCAAATTCAGATTATACTGTGAGAATTGAAAATAGATAACTTAAAACAGAAAGCACAAACCACAATTTCTCACACTTTTAAATGATTAAGTTGAACGAGCAATTTCCCTTCTCCAGCCTTAATCAAAGCAACAAAAATATATGCTTATACATGCATCAAAGAGAAGATGGAAAGATGAAATGAAAAAAGATTTTAACTATGTCCATGAAAAGAGTCTGAGCGAGTTCTAGGACAGCTAGGACTCCTTCACAGAGAAACCTTGTCTCAAAAACCAAACAAACAAAAACCAAACAAATAAGTCTCTTGGGCCTGACATCTCAGCACTTGGGAGACGATGCCAAACTTGGGCTCTAAAGAGGGTCCATCTTGAAAGAAGGAGGAGGGCAAGAGAGGGGAGAGAAGAGGAAGGACGAGAGAAAATAAATTGCCTCTCCAAATTATTTCTTGACTTACAAATCAAAATTTTACTCAGAGGTGGGAATATAGGTAAGTGATAGAACACTTGGCCTAGCATGTACAAGGCTCTGGATTCAGTACATACCTCACTTATAGACCAGAGTTTTAAAACCCATGGAATGCTCACATCAAGAATCTTCCCCTAAGCCAGGGGGTGGTGGCACACGCCTTTAATCCCAGCACTCAGGAGGCAGGCAGATCTCTGTGAGTTCGAGGCCAGCCTGGACTACAGAGTGAGTTCCAGGAAAGGCGCAAAGCTACACAGAGAAACCCTGTCTCGAAAGACTCTCCCCCCGCCCCCACAAAAAAAGAATCTTCCCTAGCCAGAGCTAAGACTGGAGGCAAGGCTTTAAATTATCCAGATGATTCTAACAAGTCTAACAAGTATCCAAGATTGAAGGGTACAGAAAAGAGAAGCACCAAATGAAGAATATCCAGCTTCTTGAGTTCAGGCAAGATACTTCCTCTTTCAGAATCTTTGATATGAGTCTCTGCATTACTGATTTATATACAAGTGCTCCTTGTTAACTTGCCCTTCTCATGATGCACTGTACAATGTTTTGTACAGATGTGATTAACAGATTTTTTAAATACAAAGCATGTTCCTCTCCTTTAAAGAACTTATAGTTAAAGAAATACAGGCTCTATGTCAGTGCTATGGCTTCAGCAGGTAAAGGCATTTGCTGTACAAGCCTGGAGACCTGAGTTTATCCCAGGAACCCAGACAAAGATGGAAAGAGAAAATGTATTCCTCAGAGTTGTCCAAATCACATGTGCACACATGTACACACACAATTTATAAAACAAAAAGGTATAGACATTAATGGAAATTGTATTAAGAGAAACACATACGTTTAACAAAATAACCACAAACAGAATAAAACTAAGTTTTCAGAAGTGTGACTAACAGAAACAAAAGAAAGGACTCTAGGATTATATTATAGGACATCGGGAAGGTAATAAAAACGGTGAAAAGATGTAAGAAATAACTGTGGACTCATGTGACTGAGTCCCAAACATGGACACCATCTTTCACCTATAAACTATGGCTCAACAATCATTTGCTGAGGTGAGACACACACTAATCCTTAAATCTTCTCTAGGATTCTGGCTTAAAGTCTTGGGGTAGATAAGCTACCCACCCAAGTACTACCATATAGCTATTTGAACTCAGGATCTCTTCAGCTTTAAACAGTGAATTGACTATCACACTAAGAAGTTCTATAATTAGGATATAGAAATGAAAACAGTCAACTCCTCAACCACAAAAACCATGCACTCTATAAGCTATAAAACCTTTTATATAAAACAGGCTGGTAAAAGGGCTCAGTGAATAAAAACGTGCTTCCTACCAAGCATGGTGACCTGAGTTTGATCTCAAAAACTGACATGATGGAAGGAGAGCATCAACTCCTGAAAATTGTCCTCTGGCTTCCACACATGTGCCATGTCATGCATATAAATAAACACACACACACACACACACACACACACACACACACACACACACACACCCCAAATAATGCAATTAAAGTATTTTAAACTTTGATTTTCATTAATCAACTTAATGCTGAATTAAAATATATGATTTTCAGTAAGACAGTAAGATAATAAAACTCAACAATCTGAATATCAGAAAAATATAAAATGCAAAAAGGAAACTCGATTTTTTTTTTTTTTTTTTCAAATTTTTTTTAGCTTTCTTTTACTCATTTACCACCCGAACTCACAGAGATCGCCTCTCCCCCACTAAAACTGCCCACCACCCCCCATGAAACTCGATTTTTAAAACACCAATAAAATCAAAAGATACCTAGAAATAATATGCCAAATAAGTTTAGCAAAGTCATAAAGTGCACTTCCAAATAAATGCACATGAAAGACTGAATGGCAACTTCATCCCACCCTTCTAAATGACTGTGATTTTGTACTGGAGATTGAACCAGGGCCTTGCACACATCAGGCAAGTGGCTCAAGTTTAATTTTCCTAGTTACTAATGACTTAATTCTTGATGAACACTTCTGCTACCTGAGTATCTTCTATGGCAGACATCTGTAAGTCCTTTACCCAACCTTCCCTAGATTATCATCATATTATTGAGTTGTGAAGTTCTTTATGTAATTTAGACACAGGTCCTTTGTAAATGCTTTTTCAAGGTCTGTGGCTTGCATTTTCAGTTTCTTAACTATTTCTGAGGAATAAACATTTAACGTTTTCTAGTTTGCTTCTTGTTTGTTTTTGTTTGTTTTTTTAATATTTGATTAATTCCAAGGTTATCCATTGTGTTTGTATCTTGCATTTATTCTCATATTTAACCCTAAGAAATGTTACAAGTCAACTGCTCATGACATGTGACTGAAGACACCAGTTTACTTTTTAGCATTATAGCTATCTAATTGGATTAGTAGGAATGTGTTTCAAAGCCTGTCCTTTCCTGACTGAAATACCAATCCAATACCTGTGTCTAGAACATCACACTATCTCCACTGCATTCTAGATTCTTTTGTATTTCCAAATCCATTATCATTAACTCAGATAATGCCACTCCAATGAAAACAAAGAATGCCTGCTCACCTTCCCACTGGTATAATACATCTGGAAAGAACTGACTTCTTAAAAACAACAGATATAGTACACATGGCTTTTCATTTCGGGTTCTCTAATTCTTCACCTCTGTGTTTTCGTTTTCATTGTAAAGGTCTTACCTAACTTTAGTGATGATTACTCTATACATATTTCATTTCATTTGGGGTAATGGCATTTTAAAAAAATTAGTATTACCTATCCATTGATAATAAGCAGAAACAGTTTTTTTGTATGTGACTGTATTTCCTAAAAAAATATTGGTACACTTAACAGTTCCAGCAGCTTTTTAAAAAGATGATGATGATGATGATGATGATGATGATGATGATGTGATGATGATGATGTGTGTGTGTGTGTGTGTGTGTGTGTGTGTGTGTGCGTGTGCGCACACACACACACCAGAGCCCAGAAGAGGACACTGGATTCCCTGGAACTGTCAAGCAGTTGGTGAGCTATCTGTTGTGGGTGCTAGGAACTGAACCTGTGTCCCCTGCAAGAGCAACAAAGAGTCTTAACTACTGGGCCATCTCTCCATCCCCACAGCATCTTTTAACATAAACTCCCTATGATTTTAAAGTAAATTATGTCAACTATAATTAAAGATCATCCTAACTTCCTTTCTATTCTGTACAACTTTCAGGTCTTCTTACTTACTACATAGGTAGCAGGACTTCTAGTGTGGGCAAACTAGAGCCTCTAAGAACAGCAGCCGTGTCTTGTTCACAGATGTAGAGTGAAGTCTGTGATTTACAGAATACACAGCCTGCCATACTTGGACATGAATTTACAAAAAAATGCATTACAGAGATTTCTCTTATGCATAACACACCCTTTCATTTTACTTCTGCAAGTATTCTTATTGGGGATTAGAAAGAAATCATTATAGAGATAAACCTGTCTAATATTAAGATAAGTAATTCAACTGTTTCCATAGTAAAAATAGCTGACTATAAAACATAAAACTATAAAAAAAAAAAAACCCTCAGAACTTTTTTTAACACACAAGGTATTTTAATGTTTCTGATATCCTCTCCTATTAAGCATTTTAACATTATCATTTTAAAAATGAAACCTCAGAATTCTTATAAGTTTCTAAGATACTATTAAGATGGATACACTTATAGCAAATAATGAGCTAAAAAAAGAAATGAAAAAGAAAATAACAAAAAGGCGTTTTTGCTATACACCTATAGTAAATAATGAGTTAAAAAAAGAAATGAAATGAAAAAGAAAAAAGAAAAAGCAGGAGACAATATTGCACACTTCAAACAAATGGCAATAAATTAAGTACCAACATTAAAAAAGTGAGATAGGGCCCCCAACTGGATCAGGCCCTCTGAATGGGTGAGACAGTTGATTGGCTTGATCTGTTTGGGAGGCATCCATGCAGTAGGAACAGGTCCTGTGCTCAGTGCATGAGTTGGCTGTTTGAAACCTGGGGCTTATGCAGGGACGCTTGGCTCAATCTGGGAGGCGGGGACTGGACCTGCCTGGACTGAGTCTACCAGGTTGATCTCATTCTTCGGGGGAGGCTTTGCCCTGGAGGAGATGGGAATGGGGGGTGGGCTGGAGGGAAGGGGAGGGGGGCGGGAGGGGGAGAACAAGGGAATCCACGGCTGATATGTAGAATTAAATTATATTGTAAAATAAAATAAAATTTAAAAAAGGAAAAAAGAAAAGTGAGATAGGTCTGAACTTACCACTCAGTATAAAGCACTTACTGGGCATTTGCAAGGCCCTGGGTTTGATTCTTAGCATTGGGTAAGTGGTGGTGGTTTATTAAGCTAGATGATTGGACACATAAGTGGATTTTGTAGGATCTCCCTTTTTAATAAATTATGTGACTTCAGAGCAAGTAATTTTAAGTTGTTTTTTTAATCAGAAATTAAAATTACCTCTAGACTACAGAATCAAAATTAATTAAGAATGTTAAAAAAAAATAAAGAGGCTTCCATAGTAGCTAACATACTTTCAAGTTACAGTAAAATGAAATTACAAAGAAATTCTATTATTAACTGGCCAACGAAGTATCCTAACAGAATGTTGTTGTCCCTAAGAGATAACACATGTATTTTCTAACTATGTGGGGCAAATAAAACTGCAAAGGAAAAATAATCATTAAAATGATATAATGCAATTTCTATATCTTGTAGGAAACGTACTTGTTTCCAAGGTACAGGGGCTATATTATTTTGGCCATATCGGCCACTTTTAAGTGGCCCAGAAATATGATCAATATATAAGCAAACCACACTATCTAAAAGATAAGAATGAAAATATATAATATTCTTTATGATTCCAATAGTTTAAAAAATTGTAGTACCAGAGCAAAAGATGACAATGTAGATAGACGTAAGGCACAGTCTGAAGGAATAGTACCTGCATCTCACTACATAGTTTCTTCTGTGGTCGTGAAGAAAAAGGATTATTGCTAATCCCTTAACTGTGAATAATAGTTTATTGAACAATTCTTAAATCAATTTCAACTGTGACCACAAAAATGATGCCTTATGTAACAAAATTAAAATGTTCAAAATTGCATACATATCAACATACAATAAAATCAGATTACAAAATGATGTATATGTATTCAGTAATGGTACCAAGCATCTAGTATTCATTTTTTATTTTATTCTTAATTGAGTAAGTCCAACTGTGGTTCTTCCATGTAGGTATCAATTAAAAGTGGTAACATAATTTCAAATACCTTTTTAAATAGTCTGGCTTCATTCAGAGAAATAAAGAAGAAGATACGAGAATGGGGTTAAGTGCTTCTTTTGTCAGGAACCAATGTTGCTCCCCGTGGCCTCATAAACAAGCTGCTGCTTCTTGAATACAGCAGACCTTCAATTTAAATTTATGGAAAGACTAAGCAGGAGAGCCTGCACTCACAATTTTAATAACCTATTAAGTTGCGACTTCAGATTCATTTTATAACCATGCTCCTCCGGGAGCTAAGCTATCTGGATAAAGATAAAATTTTTTTCCTTTAAAGATAAATAGCATCATTAATCTGCAACATTTCTTTTCTATTATCTTTCGAAATGAGGAGTTATTTTGTTCTGATCTTGAGGTAATTAGCCTTCATTCACTAGCCTGAAAATGTCTGTGTTCTGAAAATTAAAAATGTGTCATTAAGTGGAATTTACCATAATGTCATTTATCTTTATATAGTTCATCAGTGACAGCAATGGGCCTGGGAATCCATCAGCTTTTACCAAGGAAGCATTAAAACAAATTGAAAAACAGAATAATCCCAGGCACTCTTTAACACAGTCAAAGCCATTTGGGTAATTAAATAGTGGTATTTAAAGTTTTAATTTAGATTTTCCCCTCTGTTCATCAGTAGTCAAATGAGATGTTCATATTCATAACTGTTTGTAATAAAGGTTTTGTAAAGCAAGCAGAATATCAATGCTATTAAAATTTAATATAACCTATAAAATAAAGTTCTTATTCTCCTGACCCTAATTTCTGAGATTACAACAGAAATTTCCGTCTTCAACTACTTTAGTTATGAAATTAGCTTCACAAAGGCTAATAATTCAACCCCCATTAAATGCAAAAAACAAAACAAAACTGTATTCTTAGAAATTAAGCTTCATTACTGTCAGTGTTGGGAAAGAATATCTTCTGTGCCTTAAATCTGTTTGTCACTAACTACCTTCTTACAACAATTAATGCAGAATTATCAGACATAATAATAAAGATTCTGAAATAGTACTAGATATTAAAATAAGACTCTTGGTAGGAGAGTCCAGAAGCATTCATTCCAATAAACCTAATTCTATTCATGTATTATTGATCAGGGAAATAGCACATTACTTAAAAATGGATTAAAAAAAAAAACATATCCTCTTATTTAAGATAGTGGTATGAATTAATTTAAAAAGATATAAAACAATGATATCAATCTATTGGAAAGGCTAAAGTCTCATAAAATGTTCCAAAAGTGTAAGACTTTCAAATTACATAGCTCATTCAACATACCATATAAATATTCTTCTGAACATCTGGAAACAATATCAAATCTAAAAAGTGTTTTCTTAATGTAAGCACAATCCAACAACATAAAAAATAACTCAATGCAGCATTGCTTACTAATACATAATTTATATTCTGAACTTATATACTATACTCAAATATGTTAATGAATGTTGCAGTATGATTTTATGTTAAACTACTGGATAATTGAAGTTTAGCGCTTTGCCACTTAGATATGCAAATTTGAGTTTCAAATGTCTTTTGGGGAAGGAAAACAGAATAAATAAACAATATTTTATAAAATATCTTTAACAGAAAGTAATCTTGGTTGATGAATTCCAACACACACACACACACACACACACACACACACACACACACACACACACACCCCTAAGCAAGGATCATACCAAATGCTGGTTAAGGACCAAAAAAAAAAACTTTAAGTGAAAATACTTTTCATCTCCAGCTCCCTCCTGGCTTTTCAGTGCTGTTGATCTATTCTGCAATGACTTGGGGAAATGTAAATCTGAAACAGTCTTATTAAATGAATGTATGATTATATCACACACGCCTTTAAAAGAATGTGCAAGTTAATAGACCAGAACACTGAAGAACTAAAAAATTTAGAAACAGTTCATCCCATGAGGTGAAACCCTGGCATATTTGTGCAACTAGTCAACAACAGCACGTCTAGAACTAAAATCCAGTGTATTTTATAGCTTGCTTTTCAGGTCAATGATTCTAATATTTACTTGGTATCTAAAGATGCACAATTATCAGATAAATGGTCTATCAACAATAAAAAACACTTTTCAAAACTGAGAAACTTCTCTACAAATAGCATTAGGATCTTTCATAAAAGAAAAACCAGTTCATTGTTTTGGTCTGTTATATCTTTTGGGGGGGTGGGTTTCAAAACAGGGTTTCTCTGTGTAGTTTTGGTGTCTGTCCTGGATCTCGACCTGTAGACCAGGCTGGCCTTGAACTCATAGAAATCCGCCTGACTCCGGCTCCTGAGTACAGGGATTAAAGGCGTGTGCCACCACTGCCCAGCAATATTTACCTACATAATTTGTAAGCATTTCTTTCTACATTCAACAGACTTGGCAGGATTTTTGTTAAATTGAAATTGCTTGTCTCTTTAAACACACACACACATACACACACACACACACACACACACACACACACACACACACCAATCAATCCAAGCTGTGCAGTAATGATGTTTATCTTCAAACTTGTGTGGAGGCAGAGTCTTTTGTGGTATAAAGTTATCACACGATTTGGAAAAAATTTGTCATATGCAAATTTCAGAAAAAGATCAAGTGCAAACACAACTTGTGATCATCCTCATTACGCCTTAACCCTAAATATCACCAAACAATTTCATTGTTAGAAAAACAAATTTAGATGTAACATTGCTTAAAATTGTTCTTAAAAGTTGAACCCAACTAAGTACATTTTAGAGTAGTTCAACAAATGCTGGCACATCCATTTGAAAGAAAAGTCAAGGGAAGGGGACAGCTCAGTGGTATAGTTCTTGCCTAACATAGGAGAGGTCCCAATTTCAATCCTCACGCTATCCCACCCAAACCCTTCACACACATGGAATTTAAAAAAAAAAAAAAAGCACCATATTAACGAAGAAATAATTTAGCGTAAAAGTGAGAAAAAATATGATTTAGAGAGGTAACAACCAAAAACTAGCCTGTATGTACTTCAATGTTCGTTATACATGTATGGGAAAGGTTATTGAAAACATAGGTGTTAACAGTAGTCCACTTTAGTGTTTACTCAAGCTTAGGCACTGTCAACAACGTGTTTGGGGAATAAAGAAGGTGGTGGAGGAGGAAATAGTAACTTTTTTTGTTTTTGTAAGACAGGGTCTTACCATGTAGCACAAGCTAACCTTGAACTCTATGAAGGAGCTTAGACTGGCCTTGAATTTGTGAACCTCCTGCCTCTGCCTTTCAAGTGCTGGGACTGTAGGCATATGTTCAACTCAAAGCACTGTTTTGGTTAACCTTCAGTGGGAAGCAATTCTGCCAATAAGGTAATAGGTCTATTCTGTTCAATGGTAACCTTGAAGCCTGAACCAAGTTTATATAAAAGCTTTCAAATTCCACTGTTGGTGGAAATATTCACCGAAACTAATATGTATGTCATCTCACTGATACTGATAATTAACAGATATAAGAATGCATATACACAAAACTATTTTATAATTATAGCTGTCCTGGAACTCACTATGTAGACCAGGATGAGTTCAAACTCACAGAAATTGATCTGCTTCTACCTCCTGAGTACTAGGATTAAAGGTATGCACTGTCACAGTAGGCTTTTTCAAGTAAGAAAATGTTCTTTTAAAAAATGCTTTTAAAGGAAATGACTAGGGCCACTAAATCTGTAATATTACACAGAAACATTAAAACATGTATAAATAAATGTTTAGGTTAGAGTGTTTATAAAGTTTATCTTTATAAAGTTCACATCTCACAATCTTGGTACTCCAGACACTCTGGGCCAGAAAAGTATTTGTATGAATATCTTGTAGAAGGTATGATATTGGTGGCTACTCAGTAGAAGCCTGTAATGACTATACTACCTTTTTATTTATTTATTTATTTTTCATTTTACATACCAACCACAGTTCCTCCTCCCTTCCCTTTCTGCCCCCCCACTCCCCCCCATCCCACCCCCTCCCCATCCACTTCACAGAGGGGGTAAGGCCTCCCTTGGGTAGTCAACAAAGTCTGTCATACCAAGTTGAGGCAAGGCCTAGCCCCTCCCCCTGCATTAAGGCTGAACAAGGTATCCCACCACAGAGAATGGGCTCCAAAAAGCCAGTTCATGCACCTGGAATAAGTCCTGGTCCACTGCTAGGGGCCCCACAAACAGAGCAAGCCACACAACTATGACTACACTACCTTAGCTCTAACAACCAAAACTGTGTTCAAACCTTAAAGACAATACAAACAAACAAACAGAAACCAATAACTTGGAGGGGGCAAAATCACTACTGGTTCAGCCACAGATTTCCTGAGAAATGATTTGAATACTTTACACATTAGTGTTTACCTTTTACAGATGGCTGAGCATCATTTACATGAGTTCATTTTCCACAGTGGAAAATGCCAAACAAAACTGCATCACATCACTGACATCCTACTTCTAAAACATGAAAAACTGAAACTTCAAACATTTCCAGGCTGGCTAGATGGCTCAGTGGGTAAAAGTGCCAGCCACCAAACCTGTTAACCAGGACCCGTATGATGAAAAGAGAGAACCGAGTCCTGAAAGCCATCCCCCATCACAGAGTCATAAAAATTAAAAATAAACATAGAGAAATAAAAGAACTGTCATGATGAAATACTTTTTATTAACTATGTAAATATAAAAAACCCTCTAATATCAGACTAAATATTTTTAAAGAACATTTTTAAGAACAATTTTATCATTAAAATAAAGGGAAAATAATATGCGTTCCTTTAAAATGTACTATAATTATTAAAAATTTTCACTAATTGTTAGAAGTTTATAGGGCACCATTTGCCCAGGAGCTAAGGAGGAAAACAAAACAATCAATCCTTAGGATAAATAACTTTTCTGTAAAATGTGAAATAACAAAACTCAGAAAAAACATAACCTACCTTGGGTATTATATACAACTTACTTTATTTTAACATAACACCAAGCTAAAATAAAGAAATATAGCATAAACATCTACATGTATGCTAACACATACTATTCTACTGTACATCATCACAGTATGTGTACTTTAGGACACATCCACATGAAGAGTGTTGGCCTGACCTCCACTCTACTGAAAGTCCTCATGAAGTCCAGTATACTAACGAGGACTGAAGACAACGACTCTCTTGGCAAAGAGCAACTATGGCGGAAGGGAAGGCCACAGCAGGTGTCAGTGAGGTTCTAGCGACTGTGCGTAGACAGGCGTGTGAGAGAAAGAGAAGGATGCCATGGCTTATCATTTACCCAGGCAAAAAGGGTGATTTTTAAACATTCTTCAGTTCCAGAACCCTACTGAACATAAAATAATTGTCCAAGAGATTAGAAGCTAAAGGCTCTGGCTGAGGAATGGAAAGAACTCAGGACTACTTGACCCTCCCTTTGCAGACCGGCCTGAAAGCTGGAGCACAAGAACAGAGGACCATTTGAGGGAGGCAAGAAGGAGGACTTTGACAGGCATGTCTGTGTTGGGAGCAGGATATTATGAATCGCCTCATGGACTGGCCAAAGTGTTATATTTGCTGACATAGTGAAACTATCAAAACAGGAGAAAATCAATGAGATGTAAAAAAAGAAATGAATGACATAAATGTTGCTCAGTTTTAGCCACTAGTCTTCAAATTTCTTAGTGTTTGCCACTGTTTTTCTTTATTGTATGAGAAAGATCTGTAGAGTAAAACCTTATATCCAGAATACATATAGACAGTGGCCATCCCACCCTGAACACACCTTATCTCTGAATCTGTACTGGAAAGGACACTTTTTAATACGGCAAATACTAGATGTTCATCAATACAGGATTTTACTTGATAAAGCACAGCTTTTCACACGAATCTCCTAAAGGCCCGTGGCTGCAAGGCAGACTATTAGGTGTCATTCTCCATGCCACGTGGCAATCAGTAGTCATACCAACTGTCAGCTTGCTAAGTACTCTTTCAGCATTCAGGGATCAAGGACACATGTATAATGCCCTTTCTGACAAAAAAAAAAAAAAAAAAGAGGCCAGGAAGGTGAGAGTCAGTCACTATAGTGAACACAATCAAGCTGTGAGAAAAACTGGAAAATGGCCACAGCAACAATTGAAAAAGCAGGAAAGCTTGTGCACCCTCCTCACTTCCCGACACTCAGCATCAAGAGCTAATCCAGAAGAGTCAAATGGGCAAACAGAAAGAACAAACTTTATCCCTGGTGGATGACAGATACGGAGAGACAGACAGACAGAGACACAGGCAGAGAGAGAGACACGTAATTCAGAAAAGCCTCTGACTTTGTGTATTATTATCTGCCTAGATAGGTAGACTACCAAACAATTCTCAGCACCAAGCAGCCCACTCCAGTACTTCCGATCCTGAAGAATCCGACTTAACCATTTTTCACATCTTCCCCACACTAATGCTGGTGTAAGCTCAGGTTCCCCTACCACTGTAACTGCTTCTTGTCTTCACTCTACTTACTCAAAAGACAGTACTGAAAGCTGGGCATGGTGATGTAAGCCTGTAAGCTCAGCACTCAGGAGGCTGAAAGTAGGAAGAATGTCACCAGTTTGAAGTCAACCTGAACTTCTTAGGGAGAACCAACCAGGTCAAGCAAGGCTAAATAATAGACCTTGTCACAAACGAACTCAAGATTTCAAATTTAATGATCCTCCTACCTTGAAGTGCTGAATTATAGTATATATCAAGCACACAACCTGATCTGTATTTTTAAAAAGGTCTAGCTAACTGCTGGTGGAAAAGCAGAATAACCTAGAAGACTATTGTAAAGTCCAGACTATATACGGATGGGTTCAATTAAGAAGGTAGCATTTGGAGGGATAAAAACAGACCAGATTCTAAACATATTTCACAGGCTTTAAAACAGCAGGAGTTGCTGCTGCTGTGGATACAGAACTACGAGGAGGGAGTTCAGGCTGACTAAGGATATTGCCATTCCAGCCTCACCAGCCAATACAACTGCTCTGCATGCGCTCACTTTTCAGTCTCAGTCCACACTGGTGCATCCATTCTTACTCTCACATTTCTTTTCTAAGTAGAGTATCATAGCTAAAACTGAGAAAAAACTGACAGTAAATAAACCAAGTAGACTATGCTTTCGGGGCTAATCAGAAAATACAACAAACCCTTCCATTTCAAATCTGATGTGAACACAGACACAGAACAGGGCAGGAGCACCGGTGCCTAAGAGCTTACATAACAAACCTTAAGCCATTCACTAACCCTGATAACAGAAAGAGAAGGAAAATCAAAGCATGGTTAAAAATAAAGCTTTATTCTAGGTGTGGTAGTCACAGTCTTTTACTAGAAACAAAACAGGGCTGTTTCTTATAACAAACTTTTTAGAGCTTTCAAGGGAAAAGGGATCTTCCATTCCATGAAAAATTTAACAGTAAGATTGTTTTTTTTTAAATCTGAATGGCACAGTCTACTCTAAAAAAATTCAGTTTTTGGAACATCTATACTGTTACTTTCTTTTTTAAAAAGTTTAAAAGTAAGAATTCTGGGCCCCAAATTCATCTAAAATGCAGTAAAAACAAATGCAAGCGTGAGGTTCACAAAGAATGACATTTATCACATACTTGGAAGGCAGGGAGAACTATGTAGCCCAAGCTGGCCTTGACCTCTTACCTTCCAGTCTCACCTATCTAGATTCTGAGATACATGCCCCTCTACCCAACCCTTAACACATACTCCTCTAAAAATTCAGCTATGGTATTTATCTTCAGGTAACACACTAGAAACTGCAAATACAAGGAAAGCAAGTGGGGCTTACAGAGCATAAGAAAAAAAAAGAGAAAACTGACTTTCAAGGTAAAGGAAAAAAAACTTAAATAGCAGAAAAAAAACAGTTTAGACCCAAAAGCCAAAAAGATCTCACTTGCTTAAAGACACCATCAAATATAACAATTCTGATCTTTGTGCATAACAATAATGCTTTGTCATTAACACATATGCAACTGTGCTAAATATCAATTTAAAAGAGAAATGTATATGCTGTTACTTTTGTAAAATATAGAATAATTCTTATGTAGCTTTTCCTATGTCCCATGAATCTAAGGAGGTCATATATATTCTCTTTACTTTCTCCAAATCTTTCAACAGGCCCATTCTAAAGATTTAGAAATTGGGACTAAAGAAGCTTTGAAAAACAAACAAGTCTCTTCAGAGAAACTAAACGGAATCCACAGATCCTACAATGTAACTTTTGCTGTAACCAACCAAAGAGCCCCAAATTAGCAGATACATGACAGAAGCAAAATGTTACCTAGGCTAGGGAGAATGCACAATTTATGGAAAGAGACTCCCAAATACCCAAGATTTTTTGTGATTGATAGTAAGGACTAAGCCATAATAATGAATAATGCTCAGGTGAACAAAGCATGCTTCTAGATTTCTGGTTTCTAGTTTAGCATAAGGAACTTAGAAATCACCACTCTCACAGGGCATGGTAGTAAAGCCAGCACTGAAAAGGCAGAGCAAGATGGGTCTCTGGAAGTTTGAGGTCAGCCTGCTTTAAAAGAAGTCACCAAAAAGTGAAGGAAGTCCTAGGGCAAAGTATTAGCCTCAAAATTAAAGGAACAGGCAGAGAGAATCAAATACTGAAGGAAAATTATGTGAACTGAAATCTTCAAGGAACCAGTGCCAGAGTGGAAAAAACTAAGCTGTAACAAATTAATGACTAGAAACTAGACACCTTTAAGAGTTAAAAATTCCACAGGGCGGTGGTGGCACAATGCCTTTAATCCCAGCACTTGGGAGGCAGAGAGCCAGGTGGATCTTTGTGAGTTTGAGGCCAGCCTGGTCTATAGAGTGAGATACAGGAAAGGCACAATGCTACACAGAGAAACCCTGTCTCAAAAAACCAAAAAAAAAAAAAAAAAAAAAAAAAAAAAGGGGGGGGTTAAAAATTCCAAAGGGACCTGTCATATAACGACCTCCAGACTTTTGTAAGTTTTATTTTTGAGAGCTCTATTGTGTCTTCACATAACTATCAGAGAAAAACTCCCTCATGCAGCAAGGGGGCAGGAGAGAAAGCATTTGAAAGAAGGCAAAGCAACTGTTCTTAATGAAAAGTTCTCTTAAAGAAACATTTAGTGGAGCTTGACCTAGAGTTATCGGTGTTTCCCCCACCTTGGGGAAGGGCAATGCCAATTTCAGCCCCTGCTCATCATTTGGTCTCACCTAACAGTGGGTCAGCACAAGACCCAGAAGCAACAAGGAAGGAGGTTCCCAGCCAGGCACAGGGTCACCTAAAGGCTAAGAATGTTTCTCCTACCCTACACCACAGGTAACAGTATATTAATAAAGTCCTATTTACTAGATAGCACCTTTTGTCTGCATACAATTCATACCATTCAACAACAACATGACCAGGTGTAACAGTAAAAACACAGTTTAAAGAGTCTGAACAAGCATCAAACCCACTGTTACATAGCACAGATGTTAGAAATATCACACTAAGAATTTTTAAATTCTGGTTAATATTCTAATGGAAAAAGCACATGTTTTGTGCAAGAACAGACAGATAGGCAGAGATAAGCAAACTCCATAAAGAAGGAATCAGAAAAGTGAATTCTTTTTCACAGTAAAACAAATTTCTGTGATCACTTACTAGTAAGGCACACTATGATCATATAAACTTCCAAAATTGAAAAGGATAGTGAAAAACTTGAACAGAATATCTGACAACTGTGGGCAATCACAAAAACTTTTAATAAATGAATAATGGCATTCTGGAAGGAGGAAAAAAAAACAGAAGAGACAAATAAAGCAATGGTGACTGAGAATTTCCCTCAGTTTGTGCCAGATACTAACACGTTTTGCTAGAGGCTCAGCGATAAACAGGGACATCATATTATATATAGCAAAGAAATCAATTCTCAAATACGACAACCTTTACTTAATGTTCCTTCTCTAACAACAGAGAAGACACCAATTAATTTCAAGGGGAAGCAGATGACTCTAAAAAACACAAAACTACAAAGAAATACTCAATTCTGAGTAAACAGGTAAAAACTACAGAGACCAACAGGATATGAAGCAGTTAGAGACCTGACACCTTGCTGGAGCGATGGAAGATGGTGCAGTGTGATGAGAACATGCCAGTGGACAGTAACAAAGCAGACACACGAATACATCATACGAGAATAAACAAATGGAAGGAATTGCATTCATGAATTTAAGAAAATGCACAGGCATTAAAAAGCAGTGTAGGATGTCA
This sequence comes from Peromyscus leucopus, assembly GCF_004664715.2. Taxonomy (NCBI): domain Eukaryota; kingdom Metazoa; phylum Chordata; class Mammalia; order Rodentia; family Cricetidae; genus Peromyscus; species Peromyscus leucopus. The sequence goes on along the minus strand of NC_051064.1, from coordinate 55,769,197 downwards.
CAATAGTCTAATTACTAATCAGTAAGAAAAACAAATTATCTTTCCCACCATGATGGAATCATCTACTCAGTCATCTCCATGAGAACATAAGAGAATCCTTTGCTTGTTATCAAATGGCTCTGACTTAAATTGGAAGGGATGGGGAATGTCTTTAATTGATTTTCCTGTTGCTGTGATACGACTTCTGACAGAAACAACGGAAGAGAGAAAGGGCTTATTCTGGCTCATAGTTCCAGGCTACAGTCCATCACAGTGGAGAGGCAGCAGGTGCTTAAAGCGACTGCCACGACACATCCATAGTCAGGAAGCAGAGAGTGATGAAGGCATGCTGCTGCTCAGCTCCCTTTCTCTCTTCTCAGTTCAAAATTCCAACCAGGAAATGGACCCACCACAGGCAGGTCTTCTCACTGCAATGAATGTGATCAAGATAATCTCTCACAGGCATGCCAACAGGGCCATTTCTTCAGTGCATCTAGATTCTGTAAAGTTGACAGTTAATACCAACCATCACAAGGGAGTACTGAGGATGGAATTCGTGTAATGCTCATGACTGTGATTTTATAAGAGCTTAAATATTACCAGAAATATCAACATTCCAGGCACATATTTAAGAGCTTTCTTTCACTTTGCAACCCACTGCTGGTATACAGAAATATCAACATTCAATTCAGTGCACTTAGGCCAAATTAATACAGTTCTCAATGAAAATATTTATTGTACACTGTCATTAATAATGGCTATATTGAGTAACTAAGTGCTCTGTCTCTGTTTTTAACTATTAGTTCAGTATTAATGCTATTGCTAATGTTACTTTACTAGTGAGAAAACAAGCTTGGATGTAGCAGAAATCTTAAAAGTTCTTATTAATAAAATCAAACCTGAGCCAGATATTGGGGTGAACTGGAAGATCAGAGAACCAGAACAAGCCACAGCTACCTCACCTCGCCGGATCCTCAGCTGGCCTTGTTTCCTCAGACTGGAGGCCTCTGAGTCCTCATCCAGAATGGATCTCAGCTGAGCTGCTGCTAGAAGCCTGAAAGCTTAACAAGCCAAATGCTGCTAGTTTCTGGTCCTCACGCCTTATATACCTTTCTGCTTTTTACCATCACTCCCTGGGATTAAAGGCTCGCTTTCTGGGATTAAAGGCGTGTGTCACCATGCCTGGCCATTTCCAATGTGGCCTTGAACTCACAGAGATCCAGAGGGATTTCTACCTCTGGAGTGCTAGGATTAAAGGGGTGAGTGCCACCATTTTCTAGCCTTTGAATCTAGTGGCTGTTCTGTCTCTGACCCCAGATAAGTGTATTAGGGTGTACAATATTTTGGGGAACACAATACCACCACACTTGGATGTGTTAAATAACTTGTCATGGTGAAACAACAAAACCTAAGGTCTATTTTCTGGAAAATCCACACTGAGTGGAGGACACACTCCCTAGAAAGAAAAGGTTATCTGTTAATCAAAGTCTTTTTTTTTTTAGGAAAATGTTATTAGTTCTAATTTAAAGTGAGGAAACTAAAGGTCAATGAGGTTATAACAGCATCCAGGGTCATAGAGTCCAAAGCAAGAACAGATGGCTATTTGGGGCACATCTGAACCCAAAGTTTGTGATTTGTTCATGGTATTACCATCTCTTTATTTCATAGTTTCACCTATGATTTGCATTGCTGTTTTTGCCAAAAGAAGTCATTTTCCTAAAAAGAGCTCGTAGTTAGCCACTTGGTCATTTGAGCTAAAAATCTTACTTGTGCTAAAATGTAGCTCTAGATGATCTTTATTCCAGAGTGTTTATAGTTATAATACACTATATGCATAAATAAACCTAAGATTAAAATATGCATCTCTTCAATTAACATATAGTCCATTATATTTTTCATTGCTTTAGTTGTCAAGGCTAAGATCTAATGTAATGTTTAAGTACAGGCATCATTTCATTTAATGTTGCTAGACAAAGTAATTGCGACCATTTTCCTTTTTTTCTTCTAGTTTGTGTGTAACTCCTTCTGTGTATGTATACATATATATATTTTTACTTCAATTTACCTCAAGTCCTTCTATGGTCTAAATAAACAAGAAGGTCTATATTAATACAAACTGAATCCACAGAATACAAATTTTTCAATACCATACTCAGCTAATTTTACCTATACACAGCATACCAAAGACATTCTGGTTGACTGTGGGATCAAATGATACCATGTGTTAAAAGGACTGTGACAACTGGGACTCTAGGAGTGCATGTGAATGAATCCTTATTTGTATTCATTTTCCACATATACTACACAAACTCTTAAAGCCAATACTGGACTTACTTAGAATACCTAAGTTGAGAATGGGAAAAGGGAAAGCAGGGTATGGCTAGAGAAGTGGTTTTGCAAAAGCCAATGTAATGCAAATAACGTGAGTCTTACACAGCAGCTTTGTTTCTGTACCTTTACAGGAAGGTACTGGAGTACACTTGACCAACAAGGCAACAAAAGTGGTGTCTTAGAAGCATTACCACTACTCTATGCTTCTCACATCCTGTGCATGGTAATGTGCTAGTGCATCTACAATGATATCAGCTATTTCTGTAAGTACTCTATGATGATCCAAACTGATTCTCCAGTCACTATCCACCTATCATCTTTTCTCTACAATAAAAACTGAAGAGTCTCCTTTGTGGAATCTGTTCTTCAAATATAAGCATCAAGAATGTCATAAGGGCTGATATAAAGGGGGAAAGGAATGAAGAAGTGGAAAGGCCCAAGTACATGCTATTGGGTCTCTTTTTCTTTTTGATTCATTTTACTTCAAGTCAGAAAATGGCCAAGGAGCCACTACAGTATAAAAACAACATAGTACAAAGAGGAAAATAATGGACAGAATTCATCCTTTTAAACATGAATAAGCCAAAGGCCCACACAAGTCAATCTCTTTAGGCCATTTTTTTTTCTTTATAAAGATACTAAGCTAAACCTCCTCCACCTAAAAAATGCAATGAATTCAACATGAAGATCATAAAATGAGATGATGCTTTTGTCTACATGGCTCCTTCTAACCACTGTAGCTTGTTGCTCTTCCACTGTCCTTCACAACCAAATTAAAGTTCCTGTTCACAATCTAAGATTATTTCAAACAAGCTCTAGATGAGACTTACTAGCAGGACATTTGCATTTCTGAAAGGATCAGTTAAACCACATTGATTTCTTTTCATTTTATGGACTGGGTGGGAGTTGCAGTAGAGTTTGAGAATAGGTCTCAGATACATTGTTACTCAGACTCACTTTAACCCTGAACTCTCCAGCCTCAGTCTTCCCATGTGTAGGGGCTATAGGTATGTACCTAAGTTAAACCATACAAATTTCAAGTGAATAGGACCTGATGGTAGATGTGAGTTAGATGTTTGAGCAGGGATGCCTCCCAAATGCTGCACACTCTTGCCTTTTTCTTACTTCTTGTTTCTCACTCATACTTCCAAAGCACTTTCCAGAAAGCATAATTTATGCCAACTATAACATCCTCCAGATTTTTCAAAATGTTTTTTGATATTATAATTACATCATATCCCTCCTTCCCTTTCTGCCAGTGTCCATGTCAGCGGAGCTTCAGACAGCAATGAAGCTTATGGAGTACAACCTAGAGGACAGCAAAGCTACTCTGGGCGCATCCTGGAGAGGCAAAGCCGCAGCAGGATTGTCTCCAGAATGCCCCTTGCTATTGTTCCTCCTGCTTGCTGCTGCCATGATCCTGCTGTATTTGGCATGTGATTACTATGTGAAAGGACCCCACTGTATCTAATATAGTGGGGTTATTCCATGGGAAAATCCCACTCCTCACTGGGCAATTTACTTGCAGATCATAAGAAGAAGAAGAAGATGATGATGATGATTTTGGTTTTTCCAGACAGGGTTTCTCTGTGTAGCTTTGTGCTTTTCCTGGAATTCATTCAATAGCCCAGGCTGGCCTTGAACTCACCTCAGAGATCCTCCTACCTCTGCCTCCTGAGTGCTGGGCTTAAAGGAGTGTGCCACCGCTGCCTGGCAATGAAGATGATTTTCATGAGATCAATGATGATTAGCTAGATTTATGATTTAATTGGACTTTCTGAGTTAGTCTAAAAGATATGGTGGTTAAGACAATTAGTAAAGATGATTAGGAAAATGGTTTAGGTTATTCTGCCAATTGCTCCAATAAGAGATTTTTAAAATGGCAAAAACAGGCTAAAAGTCATCTTCCCCTTTGTTAGACATGGGATTTGCAGAGGATGAACAATAAGAACACAGAAGTTTCATGCATCTAGATCCATGAATACTGCCCGTGGAAACCAGACAGATGATTAAAGAAAACAATTATATCCCTACATCCAAGGTTAGGCCTAAGTTCCTTGGTCATGTAGCTTACAGAATTAATCACAGGCCCTTGTAAGCACCTTAAAAAACAAAGTTGTGAAAGGAAATTAAATGACCCTGTTGCGTGTAAAGGAAAATAGATAGTGAACTGCCTACTTGTTTAAAGTTGCTCTAGAGTAGAAAACAGAAATCTGCTACACTGAAACTACAAACAGCTGCCTGCTAGTACAAAAGGAAGTGGCTGATATACACTCAGCTTGCTTAAAACTTTGTTAAGCAATTATAAAAGAATCATTACTTTGGGGTAAAGATGTTATGATGGGAAAATTAATACAAAGAAAAATGTCTAGGGCTTCTAAGGAAAACATGTAACTTTTGATCTTAGAAAATATGTAACTTGTGGTTGTGAGGTAATCTCTTGTGTAGAAAATTCTGTATTAGGAGGTATAAAAGGGGTAAGAGAAAACGGAAAGGGAAACATCCAGGAAGAAGGAGAAGGGAAACAACTGGGAAGAAGAAAAAGAAAAACAACAGAGTAAAAGAACAGAACAAAGAAGAAAAAAAAAACAGCAGAGAGAAAAATAAAATGAAGAATTAAGCTTTGGCCCTCAATTTCTGTGTATGTCTGTGTATCTGTCCAAGAGTTCTCTTACTCTACATCTCCTCTCCAGTTTCTCTCATCTGCTAGGGTCTGGGCCCCTCAGAGGCACCTTTCTTTCTTTCAAACCCTATCACATACCCCTCCTGGCTTTCTTTCAAATCCATGGCCTCTCCTTTGGTTAACTATTGTTACTGTGTTGTGTGTGTATGCTCCTAAATACATAAATATGTCCTGGTCAATCTATAATGTTACTTGTATGACCACTTGATTTCAGATAACCAACTGGTGTGTTCTTCCCTGAGGAAGATTAGTTCTCCTGCTTTCAGTATGCCTTAGTTGCCTGTGGTCCCTTGCCAACGGTTGAGGCCATGACTTCCCCCTTCCACATGAGCATGTCTGCTACTGTTCTATTTGTCCAGCGCATGTGTAAGCGGTGGTGCTGGTGAGTCAATTAGTGTAGCGCCTGATAGTCTTAGGAAACACAATCTTACAGCACCTCTCCTGGCTCTCACCACCTTTCTGGCCCTCTTCTGCAATGTTCCCCAAGCCTTAGGTTCAGGAACTGGACTGTACACGTATTAGTTGGGACTGGGCTCCACAACTCTGCCATTTTGTTTGGTTGTGGTTTTCTGTAACGGTCTCCATCTGCTACACAGAGAAGTTTCTTCAATGAGGGGTGAGGACTACACTCACCTTGGTAGGCCCTGGAGAAGAATGTGCAGGATCTCGTCCAGGTTTTTTTTTTTATTGGACTCTTGTTTTTCTTTTTGCACTGACTCCTGTTTCTAACTCACCACTAAAAGTTTCTAAGAGGTAGTAAATACCCAGGGCTTGATTGCACACCTTCCTCAACTTCACGGACATTAAAACAAAGGAAGGCAATTGAAGGAAGCACACAGGAGTAGTGAATGAAAATTATAAAAATTAGCTGATAGTAACATTTTTAAAGATTTATTACAGTCAAGGTTTATGAGAAAATAAATGAAAGGGGAAGCATGGAGTCAGTTTTAATTAAAATTGATAGACACTATGAAAACAAAATATAAACTAGGCTTAGATAGATACAGGGTAGGACTTGTACATGTGTTTGAAACATGACATCCAATGAAGGGTGGAAGAAAGAGACAAGGTAAGGGGCCATAGAAGAAGTGGACATGTCTAACACAGCACAGAAAAAAAGAGTAATAACATGTGTAACGCTCCATGTTCCATCCCAATACCACAAGGTGGCATGTGTATGTGGGGCTAGGAAGGGGGCACTAATTAGAAGAAAACAGAAAATGGAGGGGAAAAAAGTAAGACTTTGGAGCAAGAATAAGAGAACATACAATTCAATCAAGAAAAAAGTATAACAAGATTTTACAAAGATGGTGAACCAATAGAATGAGATTGAATTAAGAAGAGTTAAAGAAAGACCACCAAAGAAGAAAGGAATCACAGCCAGAGCCAGCAATATCCTTTTGTTCTGCTTTTTTAAAAATGAAACAATGTGATGAAAGATTGTGATAAAGAATAGCGACATTGGGGATGAAAACAGAGTCCCTCAGCTCCCCTCCCTCCAAAGCATGTGGGTGTCAGGATGAAGCAACTAAGACAAAAAAGGAGAAGCAACAGCCGAGGAGGTCCATGGGCAGAGGTCCATGGGCAGCAGTAGTGCTTACACAGATGGTAAGCACTTCATGTCGGCTACACTGCTGCACAGAAAGCAAGAGAACCGGATAGAGCAAGACAGAAAAAAACCCAACAAGCACCGGGGTGAATCATCAATTAGCCTAATGTAAAAATGGAACACGGGTCTCTGGAACTGCTTCCTGTACCCCCCATCCATCCCATCTACCCCCAGCTTGGATTTGTTTGTTTTGAAACAGGGTCTGGTCTCAAACCTTCAATCTCCTGCTTCAGCCTCAGACTGCACAGACTACAGCTGTTTACAACCGAACCCAGCTTGCTGCCCTTTTATTTCTTTTTGAGAATGGGGCTGTTTATTCAGCTTAGCCTGTTCTTGAACTTGCTATGTAGCCTAGGCTGGCCTTGACACATGTGCACCACAATGCCTGGCAAATCCATAGTTTTCAAAAATTATTCTGGCTACCAAGCTCTGGAAGCAGGGAAAAGTGAGGTTAAAGGTGCTTGCTGCCAAGCAAGCCTTGTAGGCTGATTTTGATCCCAGAAACCTACATGGTGGTAGGACAGAACCTACTTCTACAAGCTGTCATCTGATTTCCACACAAGCACTGTGGTAAGTATACCCCGCACATGCACAAGGACACACAAGCAAGGTAAAGAACAGTAAATGTAAATTTAAAAACAAACTGAATGACAGTCTGAGGAGTTCACAGAAATGATCCTTAATTATAACTGAGTCTCGTGGGATCTAAAGCTGCCTTTTTCAGAAAGGGCAAGATAAGCTGATGAAATAAAATGAGGAACAGTATGAAATACAAATGGGCCCCATAGATTCTACAGCTAGTGGGAAGCTCTCTATGACCGGAGAAGAGGATTGTAGAGGAAAAGAGCCAAAAACCTTGAGACATAGCCTTGGACTTCATTATGAAAGACAACTCTAGTTTTCCATTTAGTGACAAATTTTGTGAAGGAGAACCCCTTCCTTATTCTCTACATAGTTACATCACCAAGTAGTGGGTGATTTATCAATTATTCATGATGATAGTGTCAATGTTCCTTGCTCACAGGTTAAATGCAACACTGCTTGAAGCAGATAGTTTATATAACCCCATTTCAGAACATGTGGCTACTACGTCAGAAAGACAATCATGCTTGTCTCTCACTGACCCACATCTTACATATCAGATTCTTGGGATTTTTTTTTAACAAAACATTAAATCTGAACTTATTAAATACTGAAATTAGTGTGTTGATTTTCCAAACAAAAAGGGCTACTCAGTCAGAAATAAATCCACAATATTCATTAAAAGGATGGACTGCATGAAATTATTAGTTTAAAGCAAATTATATTAACAGTGAATTCTTCTGGGTATTGCACCTTTATTGACAAATTTACATCTCTGAATTCATGCTATCTATTGGAGGCAGTGGTATTAAAAAAAAATTCATTGTGCAATTCCTGCCAACTATATACCATCACTCAACACAAGCGCCATCAAGTGCTTTAAATAATACTTTTAATAATGTGAACTCTGTTCTTGTTGTACTTTGCTGTAACTTCCTGTGTCTCTGACATATTCAAGAAGTGAAACTCATGCATAGCATGTTTATATTATTCCCTCCTTAGTGAAAGCTCACAGACAATGTCAGGTCTGGAGAGATAAGAGCTGCTTCCAGGACATGAATTCTCATGAGGATTAGGCAACCACCATCTGGGGCTCCGGAGTTTATCTGCAGCAGCTGCCTTCCAAGTATCACATCAGAAGTGGGGGGGGGGGGGCGGGGAGACAGTCTAATTCTAAAGTGTTGAACAAGTTGCTTCAGCCGGGCTTTGATTGTTCTGGATTGCTTTTTCCTCCTTATAAATAAGAATAAAATACTAATGTGGTGACCACTACCTCCTAAAACACAAACAATTTTAAGTAGTGTGATATATTCAAATAGTATGGGCACAGGATTTCAAATGTTTGCTAATATTTAATATGAACATTTAATATGTCACCAAAGTATAACAATAAAACTTTGATAGCTACCTAATAATAACCTAAAATTATTTTAGATGATTAAAGATTTGGTTTGGGGACTATCCTAAATATCTGGTAAAAAGTCATTTTTTAATGCCCTCAAGAAATGTTAAAATAACCATAATATGAAATAAAGTTTCTTCTATAAAAGAACAAGGGAGCTTATGTATGAAGCATGCTGAAAAGAAAAGTTAACTTTAAATCTCAATTTTAAATAGCATCTACCAAAACTGATCCAACTACTGTCATAGTTTACTTTTCTATTGTGAAAGAAATAACAAATGCTAGATATTTAAAAAACAAAATAGGAAAAATTAAATGAACATATATTTTATAAGGTATAGGCCTCAAAAATACTACTTCATTAAAATTTTGTCTGATTCTTTAAATTAGGTCCCCTTTAACTTCAAATATTGTTCATTTATCTGATATAGAACCTTAAGCGATATTTGCTCATTTGAACAACACTTTGCAAAAGACTTATTGTGAAAATTACATAGACAATATTGTTGCCATCAGAGAGCTTTGCAAAGTGGTTGTACCTAAAGATAAACTTTCAATATAATACAATTAATAATGGTTCATTCTTTCATTATTTATTTGAAATATACAACACACTTTCTGTAGTGGGCAGTGTCAGTGAGATAAAACAAAAATAAAAAGTTGACAGATTACATGATATTTAAAGTTCTTCAAGAACCAAAAATAATATACATATTATTATATAAAAATATTATATATATATATAGATGTATCTTAATTTCTGATACAAACGTTCTACTCTTTCTCTTGAGGCACCTTCCTTCACTGAAGACACAATTCCTTCATTGAAATTAAACACAGATAACTTGAACTCAACCCAACTAATAAACTGGATCTTTTTCTAACTTCTCTTTCACTGTTTGTAGAAGAATAAATTTATAAAACCATAAAAAATTTAAAACTTCACAACTCTTTCATTCCTTTCTTGGTTGACATTTTTATTCATAGTATCAACTCCTAAGGGACTTTTACTTCAAAATTATTTGGGTAATATTTACTTTCAAACCTATAATTACTAATAAACTACCTCTCAGACTTTGGACTACAATAAAATGTGTGCAATGTTTCTAGTAACTAATTCACAGTAAACATGTTAAGTGATGGCATTAGTTACTTCCTCATACCCATTTACTCCTACTGTTCTGGTTTTCTTGCTTAAAATGCCAGTCTCTTCCTCCAGGCACATACTTTTGATAGCAGGCTTTTTTCCCCCCAGCATTCAAACTTGTTTTGTCTCCATACAACACACCTGATTTATAACAAAATAATCATTTTTCTCTTGACCGAGCTGCTAATTTAAAGACATAAGACATGGGCTTATGTGGTCATGTCAAAATACTATTTTCTGGTGGTATTTTTCATATTTCTGAAGGAGACAGGAAAATAAGTGACAAACAAAATCTATTTTGCTTTTCTTTTCCCTCAATTGCTCACAATCAATCATAACATAACAAATATTTGCATGATTTTTCAGCCAAGTCTTTTAGATATCTGGGTATCCGATACCTGGTACACTCACCAGAGCCTTGTTTTCAGAGAAGACAACAGAATGCAAGAACTGTTTCAGTCTTGCTAGAAACCAGAGCTGGCAGTGACATACACACATCCTTTGGATACAGAATTTGTCTAAACAATAACTCTTTGTAACAAATATTAGCTATTCTCTTATAAATGGGATTTTTCTTTTAAATTCCTTGTGAGTACTTATTGGAGATTCAATTTGTTACTCAAGCTGTGGATTTATAGGATTTACATTCCTAAAACCAATTCCTGCATAATGTCACACAAAGCTTTCCCTAAGTTAACCAGGACAATACCACAAATCAATCTTTCCTTTGAGAAGAAATGTTGCATGATAATCATGAAGCCATCACTTAAATGGAAAAGCATGGTGTCTGTGCAACCCCAAGTTCCACCCCCGTCTTACTCCAAACCTACCTTTCAGATGTGCTCTCTCAGGACTGTTTAAATAATTAAACACTCTGCACTAACTCCTGCTCCTTCTGTTGGCTTCTTACCTAGAGGATCTAAGATTCTTGCTCTTGGGTTTCAAGGTTCTACTTAACTCTAAATTTCCTGCACATTTACTGAATAGGCTCTCTGAACTATTTGCGGACTCACAGTGGGATAAGGTATTCCAATCTAGATTCTACCATCCAGTCTTCTAGAAAAAGCGTCACTCCGACAGAGCTAGAATAATCCTCATTATATTCAAATGCTACTATTGCATGATAACCATGAACAGAGTAGCAGTTACCCAATTTTTCAGAGCCCATCCTTAATCTATACAGCTCTGTATGAAAACCTAATCCCCAAACTCAACTGAGAACAAACTCAATTAAGTACTTAATTGTATAGAATAGAGGAAGAAGTACCAGAGGACTTCAAAGAGCAATACTGATGTCTGAGTTTGAGCCAGAGAATAATGAAAAGCATTAACTCAAATCTTGTATTTTAAAGAGGAAGATATCAAGTTACAAGTCATTCTGGATTTTTTTTTTTTTTTTTTTTTTTTTTTTTTTGGTTTTTCGAGACAGGGTTTCTCTATGTAGCTTTGCGCCTTTCCTGGAACTCACTTGGTAGCCCAGGCTGGCCTCGAACTCACAGAGATCCGCCTGCCTCTGCCTCCCAAGTGCTGGGATTAAAGGCATATGCCACCAACGCCCGGCTAATTCTGGAAATATTTTAAAGGAGATGAAATTTCAAATTGACCTGAACACACCTGCAAAGATTAGGAAGAAGAAGAAATTCTTTGAGCAAGGGGGGGGAAAAAAGGGGCCAACTCACGGAAGTCGGTTAGTAAAATTCATGAATAGAATTTATGTATGTATGGCACTTCTGCCCTATGAAGCTACAAAATTCACATGAAACTACTAGTCTTAAGAATGGATTGGTTTTATTATCACAGTCATCTACCTATTCCATCTGACTGTCTCATTAATATTGCTTCCATCAATGAACACTAAAATGTATTCTTATCTATTTATTGAGATGGGGTCTTGATAGGTAGCCTAAGTTGGTCTCAGATGTCAATCCCTACCTCAGTGCTGGAACTAATTAGAAGTGTGACCCACCATACCTGGTCTAAGATTTATTCTTGAACTACCATAAATAAATAAATGTACCCCTTCTAGAAAAGTAAAAATTCAATATGACAGGGCCATAAAATATCTGCCATTGAAAGGTGGTAAGTTATTAGATGAACCTATGATCACCTTTCCAGGAACCAATTAATCCAGCAAAGAATAAGGTTTGCTCTGCCCTACTCTTACTAGAAAACCAGTATACCCACCAAGGAAATGAACAGGAATTTTATTTTTAAAGCAGTATTGTAAGTCTGTAGAAGAAACAAAAAACAGGAGTAAAGAGATGGAGATACACGTGTTAGAGGGTGATTTGTAGCCGTAATTTATAGATTTTAAAAATAAGTCTGGGGCTGAGATGGCTCAGTGGATAGTGTCTGTGAACAACCATGAGGACTCGAGGTCAGGGGCCCGCAACATAAAAGTCTGGTATGGTAGTGCGGGGAGAGGTGGGGAAGAAAAAGGGCAGAGACAGAAAGTTTGCTGGTCAGCTAAGCTAGATAACTGGTGAGAGATCCTATTTCAAAACCAAACCAAACCAAACCAATAACCACAAGATGGATGGTAGTGGAAGATACCCAACACACACACACACACACACACACACACACACACACACACACACACACACACACATGTATGGACAGATGGAAAAAGAGGGATTGTTTAAATATGTTTTGGATTGTTTAACTGAACCCTCAAAAAGCAAAATAAATATATATTAAATAAAGTCTAAAGCTTATGCTGATCTAGGGGATAAAGATAAAAATTCTCAAATATTATTTAGAAATATGTCCAGTGTTGTGATCAACAAATGGCATGAACGACAGGCAGGTTGTCAGAAGACTGTGACAGGATGGAAAGGAACCTTCTACACAAAGGAAAAAACAGGAAACAGAACTCTAGAAAACAAGAACAATCTGGGAAGTTAAGTCCGTTGAGTGCCTAGGAAGAAACTCGAATGTCTAAATGCCAGTTTGAAATCAGGGAAGTTAGCAGTGTTCATGAATGACTTGTTTATATGTGGAAGAAACTGAACAAGATGATTGAAACACTAATCAAACAAACACTAAGAGCTAAATGTCAGGGATTTGGGTATACATCAGAGAAAGATTCTAATAATTCCTGTAATCAGGAATTCAAACTCTGGCAAAAATAATATGTGTAATTACTGGACAGCTAAAATCTGATATAATGGCATTATGTGTCATCTTAAAAATCAATACAAAATAATTCTTTTGTAGAGGAGCTAGCAAAGTTCTTAAATAGGAAATGCTTTTGAAACATGCCTAGAAAGGTAAATACAGTTTCTTCAGGCGGAAACAAAGGGGGTGATCAAGGAAGTAATTAATATCTGATTTGGAGATCTCTAATGAGATTGGAAGACAGGAAAGAAACATTAAACAAACAATGAATTCTAAATTCCAAAAGAGAGAAAATGAGTAAGAGTCTGATCTCAAGTATATGTCCAACAGAATTAAAAATGTGTATGAAAAAAGTACACACAGATGTTCAAAGCAACATTATTCCCAACGGCCGAAGAACTACCTCAAATGTCCATCAACTGAGAGAGAAAAACTTGATAGATGCAGTGCATGCAAAATGACTATAACTCAGCCCTCAGAAGAGCAGTAAGCCCTGACAGATACTGTAACATGGTCACTCTGAAAAGCACTGGAAGCAAAAGAAGCCAGTCAAAATAAACACATGTTGTATGATATTATTTCTGTGAAACGTCTACATGGAATTTTGAGAGAAAGTGGCTGAGGAACCAGAACTTCTTCCTTTTTTTTGTCTTATACATCCTCTCATCTCAGTCGAGTTCACCCTGCACCAGGCATACAGTGAATAAGTCAATGCCAATTTGTACATTGATTGTTCACAGGAAGCTGTATATAAAACAATTGAAAATCCAGAAGGTTAAACAGGCTATGATAAGCAAGCATAAAGTTTCTTTTAGAAGATATTTTTCTTCAGGCTGTAGATTTTGACAGAATATACTATAGGTGGACATATGCAACTTATTTCAACAGAGAAATTCTCTTTTGTCTAACATTTAAATTAACAATTTAAACCACTGCTTTCCATTAAATACGGGATGATTATTTTTCTAAAGTAAAAGTGAGACTTTCTAAAATACCCTTTTCCAGCCTGTTACATGTTAAGATGAAGCAAGGGTTTCTATTTGAGGAGAATAATTACTGTTGATAAGAGTAATTTTACTGTAACTATCAAAAACATTAAAGTTACAATCCTTCGGTGAGACATCCCAATTTTAACACTTATTAAGGCATTTTCTCAGGCAATAATACTTTTTAAAAATTGGGATAATACAAAGATAATACAACTGTGAACTGAAAAAAACGATTTCAGATTCATTGAAATCAAGTCAATGGATCATTATTCAAAAGTGTATGTTCATCAACAAAAATAAACTTTCATTTCTAAGTTTCTATTTGAGTCTAAAGTCCTAAAACAGGCCCCAAGTTGCACCACAATTCAGCTACTAAGAAAAAGCTAAGTAATGCTTCCCATGACTAAATGGATTAATTCTTTAGCCCAAACACAATTACTGTTCTCCACACTGTTCCATTGAACATCTAAATAAGCATCCCAAAGCTCATTTTATTCAGAGAAAAGATTCAGACCAAAGAATAATCCCAAATGTATGAAGTTTACATTTTGTGTAAAGTTTTTTCTTAAAAGGAAAAATCTATAAGTGGTAATCAGGAAAAGGAATGAGCCATTCCAGCCAGGTGTTGGGGATGACATCTATTGACTCAAAGATATCTTTGTTGAAGGAGTGCCCTGTAGATTCCAGAAGATGTCTTTTTCTCAAAACAATTTTCCTGACTTAGACCTTGAATCTAGACTTTTCCAAAGCTGTACACATACTAGCATTAAAAACAACTCTTTGAGAAGTACCCTGTAACAGAGAAAAAAAGGTCTCATCGGAATGTCTTCTTGCTGCAGAATGCCAACCTCAGCATGTCACAAGAGTGCTGCTCTCTAACTCAGTTTCTGAAACTTTATTCTCCAGTATAAATCCAAAAGCCTGCCACAGTACACACCTGCTCTAAAGAAGAACCACGATGAAGTCAGGTAAAAGAGCATGGGGAAACGTGGTGAATAACTGTGACCCCAGGGGTCAAATGAAAGAAAACAAAATCTATCATTTACTGATTTCAGATCAGAATTTGCCAAAACTGACATTATCTGACTGTGTGGCAGACTGTCTTCTTAATGCTTGCTGTTACTAAGATGTTTCCCTACAAACCAAGGTACAAGCTCCACTGTGCTGGAGAGAGAGAACTTAGATGAGGTTAACTAGATATACTGGGCTGATTCTTCTTCCTCTTAAGACTGGGTGTTTAGTTTCCAATCTGCTTTATCTGGAATTGTAAAATTATAATTGTTTTGTCATATGCGTAATGCCCCATGGGAAACTGCTACTGACAAATTATCGTAACACTGGTTATTAGAATGGGAATATTTAGTTCTTCATGAAATTTTGCATTTAACTAAGGGATTATCTGCTGTTAGGTGACCTTCTACAGTTGTGCCTCAAAAGACTCACAATCAATCCAAATGTTTCTAAAAATAATCAAGCTATTTAGTTTTGCTCTTTTAATGAAAGCTGTACTAATGACAAAGCTTTTCTTTTCTTTTTTTTTTTTCATTACTGAAAAATGGATGGCTGCAAGAAGGCAGGGAAATGTATAGGGGTTTTATTTTCCCTTAAGGCAAAAATGAAACGCAAAATTCCTAACTAGTTTTGATTCATGTTCAAGTTCATTAGCAGGGGGTTAAACAGCCTGAACCTCACCTTTAGCAATTACAGGTATAATCGGATTAATTTAAATGGTTATTAATGCCCTTTAGAATTATAATTAGTCAGGGGGACAGCTGATATAGACAGCCTTTGGGGAGGTGGGAGTGTTCTCTCAGAATTCAAACTCTACCTAGAATAGCACCCTATATAATTTCTATCCACCCATTTTGGGAGTAGTTCAGAGCACAGCAGGGAGGCTTAGTAATGGTCCTGAAGACATACAAAGGGCAATAAGTTATGATAAGTAAGAGAAAAGAAGCGGGGGATGAGAGAGAACTTGATTCTGACTGATTTCCATACTTTTTTTTTCCTCTTTATTTAGAGACAAGGTGTCACTCCACTGCCCAGGCAGACCTTGAACTCAGGGTGATCCTCCTAGCTCAGACTCCTAAGTACTGGCATCACAGATGTGAGCCACCATACTTCTACACTGCATTGGTGATTTAAAAGAGAGAGGGGGAGACACAGAGACCGAGAACAAGAGCAAGCACAAGCATGCAAGAAACCTAATGGCTTCTACTATTTACAACAAACAAAAAAGACCTGCCAGAAATAACTGCTAAAATATTTAGATTAGAAAAACAAACAAACAAAAAAGACATTTAGACTAGAAACTAACTTAGAGCAAATCAGAAAGACATAAATACAAAAGTTCCTTTTCACCTAGGAAAAGATTTCATCAGAGTTCTAACTTGAGGTAAGCACTCTCTTTTTTGTCTTTCCCACAAAGATATAAAACTTAGATAGGATACATGAAGCGGCTCATTAAGACAGAGCTAAACTATCATCAAATTGGTATCAAGTTTACCTGTTTCTCCTTTGGCATCCCCTGGCCTAGACTTAATGCAGCTTGAATTTGGCTATATGCACTTGGGGAGAAGATGGAGAGAGAATTTCAGGAGCAGGCTCCTAGTTCTAGCTTGTTGACCAGGAAAGCCTCTCCTAATGCTCAGAGTGAACGAAACCCCACATTTTTTCTCTAGTATCACCCTTTGATGGTGGTGGAGGCAATGACACAGTGGCAGTGGCCCACGTGTCTATAATCAGAAATTCTAGCTCAGTGGCTGGAAGATATAGGCAACCAAACTGTATCAAGGAAATAATCTAAATGGAGCACAGGAAAGTGGCCCCATAAAATTTCTTATGAATTCCCAGGCTCACTGTATCCACCACTCCAAGCTGTGTGAGAATTCACAGAACTGATGCTAAAACAGTATCTTATGTGCTTGTGAAAATTCGAATACTACCCAGTTGGCAAGCAGACCATGCTTGGCACACATGCATGACAGACCTGAATAAGACTGCAAGGACTATATAAAAGAAACTGCCATTAAGTCCTAAGCCACAAAAGACCAGTTACAAGTTGCTACCTGAACCCAACTACAGATTACCTCCTAAGAGCAAAGTATAAACATCCACTCTACAACCTAGTTACTGTCTCATGATCTAACATAATTTGTTCAGAATATAGTCCAAAATAATTTGACACTTGAAGAATAATTTTTAAAAAACTCAATTATGAAGAAAGACAATCTATGCCAAAACAGTGTGTCAGATTTACTTGTCAATTACCTTAAAGGCATTACCATGAAAATGATCCAACAAAGTAAATACTCAGTGTGAACACAAAGATGACAAAGTTTTCTTTCTTTCCTTTTTGGCAAGTCTGAGGTAGCACAGGCTAATTGAAATGCTGAGCCTGCAAGCATGCACCACCACAACCACATAGAGCTAGAAATGTTCATTAAACAAACAAACGTGAAGAACCAAAGGGAAATTTGTGGCACTAAGAGAGGCAATCAAATAGAACCCTGACTGGATAGGACACTGAAGAACTCAGCAGTGAGCCTGAAGACAGTGACGGAGGGAATGTCCAGTCCTAAGCTAACAGATCTAAAGGAGAAACTATGGAGACAGGGGCAAAACCTCAGGCAGGCCTTAAGGGACAATAACAGAAAATGAAAGGATGGAGAAAATCTAGAAAGCTATAACCTCCAAGTTTAGAATCCTACGCTGCAGTTATATTCTTTACACCAAACACAACTGGAAAACAAAATTCCTAGTCAGAGCCCGCTAGGATGTGCTGCAGCCCTAAGTGTATATTCAGGGAAAATGAAGGAAAAGCTAAGATAATTCGCTCACTGATACAAATGAATTACCAAAAGAAGTTTCTCAGAGAGAAGATGAAGCCAGAAGAAAACCAGACATCAGCAATGGGGGAAATCAATGGAAACTCACTGGTCCTGCTTTTGACATCATGAAACTGTTCCCATTTGCACAGAGAAAGCAAAGGCTCAAGGGGGATGTGCACCCAGATACACAAAGGGCACAGACGAATCTCAAACAGAAGGACAGCAACACAACAGGCTTCCTCAAGCCCTCCTCGCAGCCTGTACTCCAATTAGCCAGCTAGTTAGTTAGTTAGTTAGTTAGCTAGTTAGGAACACACCTGGAGGTCAGAGGACAACTTGAGGAGTCTAGTCTCTCCTCCTACTATGCAGGTTCCAGGGACTGAATTTAGGTCATTGGACTAGGCAGCAGGTGCCTTAGTCACTGAGCCCTCCTGCTGGCCTTACTTACAACTTTTAGGAAGGGAAATTAAAAAACAAGAACAAAACAAACAAAACCCAGATATCCATAGATCTTTAAAAGCCAAACTATCTTGCTTATTTCTTTTCTAAATTCACCCTTCTCCCTAAATGAAAACCAAGACATAAAGCGGTTTGTAAGGCAATAATAGTGCATGGTACTGTGACCACAACTGAAAAGATATACTCTTGTCCTTTAAATTTTTGCAGTCTAAATTATACAAATAAAACAAAAAAGAAATGAAAGTGATGAATTGAAGACAGGCTGAAAAAAACCTGAGCATTAAAAGAGCCAAATATAATACGTATTTTATAGTATTAAATAACAATATACTTGCTTGCACAAAGATAAACCACCGAGGAAGGTTCACCTTGCCACTGTTTTTGCATCTCTTATTTTAGAATGGCAAGATATCCCGACAAAAAATAGACCTAAATATACCTACCTTTTATAAGTCAGAACTTCTTTAAAGTGCCGAGTTGGAAAGAGATTGTTTCATTTTATAAGTTTAGGTTATTGAGAACATGCAAATTCAGATATACATACATATATATATATACATATACACACACATGCATACTATATTTATATATGTGTATCTGTGTGTATGAGCATATGTACTCATATGTATATGTGGGTCAGTACCATCCCTCATGTATAAATTAAAATGCAACCCAAGAAATAAATTATTTCATCCTTACTTCATCTTGTTAGTTTTTAAACATTTATTAGTAGCTTATACAAAATTTATCTTCAAATTTGTGAGCATTCTAGCACTATAAATTTTGTTTCCTTTTGGCTAAAACACACGATCTTCAATAATATTAATACATTGTTAAAATGCAGGCAAACCTGAGTTACTGCCAACTGTCCTTGATGTGTTTGTAACACCCTAAAGATTAAACAGTATAATGTCATAAATCCTATTACAGAATATAATCTCTAAATTACATTCAAGGGGGTAAAAATATACAGCATATTAATGAACTTTACATTTTCATAACATCCTTTACACTGAAAGTGTGACTCTATCCAGTTACTTTGGATAAAAGTTTATGAAAATCTATCTCTAATAGATATTAAATAAAATATATCCTGTTCAACCTTGGAATCAGTTACTCTGGAAATGATCTGTCTCAGAAGTGGATTAACCTTTTCCATTTCTCCTGTCCCAAATTTCAAGACTTTTAAAATGCCATACACAAAAGGTGGGAAAAAAAGAAAACCTCTTGAAACCAAGTCACCTGAAATTCTGACCTAAAATAGTTTAAATCACCTTAAAATGTGAAAAAGGTGAAGCCAAGTGCTTTTAGCACTTTTTAAAGCTCTATTGTAAGCTGGGCATGGTAGCACAAGCCTGTCACCCCAGAACTCAGGAAGTACAGGCATGAGGCTAGCCTTGGTTACACAGCTCCTTGTCACCAACCTGGGATATCTGACCATCTGCCTCAAAAAAACAAACTTTAGAGTGTATTGAATTTTAATGACTTTTTAGCACATGAAACTATTAGTCTTATCTAGGGTTGGATTATGAGGAGCTTCACAGTGGAGAATCATTAAAGCAGTAGTAGCTGGGGAGTGGAGTTCTCAATATATTTTTCTTAAAGATACTGTTATGTATGCCAAAGCTTTAGGAAACAATCATATTATATTATAATAAGTTATAAATCACAATCCAAGAACACAATGTACATTTACAAGTGGATATTGTATTTTCCTTTTTTTTTTTTTTTTTTTTTTTTTTGGTTTTTTCGAGACAGGGTTTCTCTGTGTAGCTTTGCGCCTTTCCTGGAGCTCACTTGGTAGCCCAGGCTGGCCTCGAACTCACAGAGATCCGCCTGGTTCTGCCTCCCGAGTGCTGGGATTAAAGGCGTGCGCCACCACGCCCGGCCATATTTTCCTTTTTATAAGTTTCCTTTCGACTTCTCATCTCTCTACTTTGAAGTGTGTTTGTTGAAGAAACTGGATTTTGCCCTGTATCGATAGATTCTGATGACTGCTTCCGTTATGCTCCCACCATCCCATAACACATAACATTTTGAAAAACAAAAAATCACAGCTATAATACAAGAGTAGTGCAGTAAAAAGTCAAGTCATACAACCACTCTATAGGTAAGGAAAAAAGAACAAAAAAGCAAAACTACCAGAGGTCTGGGGAGCTAGAACGAGAGTGAAGTCAGCACACACGGACCTGTTTAACTGTCTGGGGTCTGAAGCCAGACCTTTGGGATTCAAATCCTGATGATCCAACTTGCTGGGCACAGTTACTAATGAAAATAGGTAACAGTACCCATATGTTGGACAAAATACAGTGTCTGCTATAAGGATTACCATTCTTATCTGGGAAGCTGACACAAGTTACTGTTAGTCTGGACCTCATAAAATTACTACTTTCATAGGTCAGTACTTTAAAATTTGGGCATGTTTCTATGGTTCAAATTTATTAAATAATAGCAAAAAGCAAGTTGTTAAGAATGTACATGGCAGTCAAGAACTAAGGCTACAGCTGTCTGGGAGGACAGAGGAATTTGCCACCACATCTGATGACCCCAGTTAGAGCCACAGGAGACACATAGTAGAGAGATGGATAACCCCCACAAGTTGGCCTCTGACCTCCACAGGTGCACCTTGGTACTCAAATGCCCACAAACACACAAACGCACATGCAAAACAACAAACAAATGTAACTTTAAATAGCTAGAACTAACCTAGGAATACATTCACACAGTAGCTCCAAAACATAACTGGAAGAAAATGATTTCTGTAGCAGGCTTAAAACAAATCACACACTTTAAATAATAAAATGCACACTCGGGAGTAACCTCTAAGACAACCAACCAATACTTGACACTGGATTGATCGGAAAGTTACAGGAGTCTTTTCTATTCAAATAGAAGTCATCTTCCTCTGACTCACAAAATGAATGCTATTACAACTTTCAAAGACACATATTGAGCCAGACAGTGTTGGCGAAAACCTTTAATCCCACACTTGGGAGGCAGAGGCAGGCAGATTTCTGTGAGTTCGAGGCCAGCCTGGTGTACAAAGCAAGTTCCAGGTCATGTGAACATTTACACATTTAATGCTGGCTTATTAATTTAAATATAAAATCTGCTAACTTTTTAGTTAACACAATTTTGTTGACTAAATACAAAGAATGTAATTACGTTTTCATATTTACTTTGATTTAATATACTCTTATTTTTCTAAATATTCACAGAAGGCTAAGTTTCTCTAATTTAACAAAGTATTTACAATCTACCTTAGAATCTGTAACCTCCCATAACTCAGAAATGAGTTATGAAATCTCAAAACACAGACAGCACAATTTCAGGACAGCCTGATTTTTCTCAAGGCTGTCTTATGTACATCTTTAAAGATTACTAAAAACAAACAAACAAACAAAAAAAAAACCTGTGTTCTTTAGAAGAGATGTAAAGATATAAGACGTATAAAAACTTAAGCAAAACTGTTAATACTAGGTAAGCCTATGTCTGTATGGATGAAAATGGAGACACTGCTTACGACTGCACTCATATAACTGCCCTCAAGTCCACTCACTTCCCGTCACCACTGTCAGTCTTCCTAGCAGATGATGCTTAAACGAAGAATAAACAAGGACACTCTTCAGGTGAGGGTTTCCCAATCAATCAACAGTTTTATATTTACCCATCCACTCCTTTAAATTAATATAATTTACCTATCATGATGTGAAATGTACAATTCAACAAGTCGTAAGTTGTATAGCCATGACCATTCATTCTAAAGCGCCCCCTGTATACTCCCCCTCAACCTAGTTACTCTCCATTCTCCTTTCCTGCTAGTCTCTAGCAACCACAAATCTGTTCTTTGTATGTATGCATGGAGTTCCCTATTTGAGACATTTTGCATAAATGAAATCATAGCATATAATCCTTGTGAGTCTGATTTCTTTCACTTGAAATATTAACTGGGTTCATTTCTATTATAGCATACACCTGTATTTCATTTTTTTATAGCTGAACAATATTCTACTGCAATGATCTACACATTTTGTTTATCCTTTTATTACTTAATGGCCTCTGGGTTACTTCTAAGTCTTAGCTATTACAATTAACATCACCACACAAGTTCTTCACCCCCCTTGAAGTTATGTAACAATGTTTCAAAATTAAAGCAAATCACAGAAAGACTAGCAGAAGTCTAGAAAGATCTTAAAGTAAAACTAAGCAATAATACAATTTTCATATAATACATATTGAATGTCTCAAACACTTGAAGTCTCTGATTTCAATTTTTTTCAGATTTTGTTATATATATTATCTTGGCGATAGGACCCAAGTCTTAAAAATTCTGTTAAATACATTCATGTATTTTATGCACACACCTTGAAGACAATCTTATGAAATCTGTGGTATATAGGCATTTGAACTGTGAAGTCTAGAATTTTCTATAGTGGTAACCTGTTGTATTGAGGTTTCAGACTTGGATATTGGGGAATTCCCAGGTTAGAGATCCTTAAGACCCCAGCATCTTTATCTGCTATGACCTCTGCTCTGAGTTCCTCACTCTACATTAAGTCATTTGGACAGGGGAAAAAGAAAATTTCCATCTATCCTCTGCAAATCATGTATAAGCATGAAGGACAAGGCAACAATAAAAAGTGCTGAAACACAGGACGCAATTTCGTTTTCCTTTTTTCATATGGGATCTCACTATAGTGCCCAGATTAGTCTCAAACTAACGATCCTCTTGCCTCAGCCTCCCAAGAAGTATTCTAAATTTCTGATATTTACCTTCTTTTTTAAGAAAGGAAAGACCTTTGCATCTATGTAACTTAAATATTTAAATCTGAATTAACTTGTTATAACCACAAATCTGTAAGGGAAGAACAAAACTATATGTATTCTCTTCTCAAGCACTATGGAAATTCTAAGATTTCAAATCCAAGTAAAGAATCAATCCCCAATACTCATATTTTGCAAATAAAGACCAAAATCATCCAACATGTCCAAATTAACCTGATGAGATTAAACAGCCCTATATGTTTGAAAGCAAAAATTAGCTTAAAAATTAATTCATTTTTTTTGATTAGTGATTAAAACTAATTTGGTTAAAAAAAAAAAGTAAATCTCAAATATCTACCTGAGAAACTGAGTTTGATTTTTTCTAGATATGTGGCCAAAACCCCTAAATGTTACAACTTAAACAAAAACCTGCAACTTGCCTATTATCTACTTTGACTAAGAACAATAAATGTTAGTAAAATACTATTACTCCTCTATCAAATGGCATCATAAAATATTCTATAAAAAATGCAGAATTAAAACTCACAAGTATGTTCAATTTTATGGTTTAATATCACTTAAAAATAAATTCAAAAAATAAGAACAAAAATTTAAAGACCTTCTTGAGACCACTGCTCAAGACTGGCATAGTTTATGCCAATTTTGGAACAATACATATTGTTTTACAACATGCATCAAATATATTAAAACCCACTAACAGTACCCATCTTAGCTAACATCAGAATGTTACATACATACATCTATGCTTTTCAACTACAACTTTCCACATCAGGCAGAAAAATTAACAATGAAGAATGCGTACTTAGAAATTGTTTATGAGAAAATTCTATATTTTAAGATATTTCAGTTCCTAAAAGAAAGTTAGTTTTAAAATAAAGAAATCAATATCCTACAAATATTTTTATTATAGTTTTACAAATACATGTTTAAATACCAAATCTAGTATTACCCTTGTAGGATGTCAAATATATTCAGGGCCTAATTTTTAAATTCAAATTCAATAAATATTTATTGAGTAGTCTAGTACAGGCCTAACACTATGCTAAATACTACAGGTTTAAATAAACAAAACAAACAAACAAACAAACAAAAAGACATTATTCTGGCTTTCTCTATCCTCCTTCTTCCTTGTCAGCGTGGCCAACCCAAATAATCATTTGATGAAGAACGCCAGCAGGGAAATAGTACTCTCGTTTACTATACACTCGACTTAAATTTATACTCATGGCCTCCAAACTCAGAATTCACATAAATACCAACTATGAAAAGGAATTTACAAGAATCTGTTTTTCTGTAGGGCACTCATCACTGAGGGGTAAAATTTTTCTCATATGCATCATGAAGGCAGATCCTTTTTCCATGTTGTTGGCAAAACTGTCAATCATCTTGATGAGCAGCAAATAAATGAATGCCCAATGATGGGATTCTGTATTATCCTTAAAAAAGAAATCCATCAACTAAACATCAACAGGTAAATGTTTATACTCGACATCCATCAATTTCAACTATCCATGCAAAGAGACAGGTGAGCTGGACTGGTAAACCTCGAAATTAGAGAGGTATTAATCGTCTGCTTCCAGCCAATATAAACAGATGTTATTTTTAAACAGGCAAAATCATCTCTTCCAATGAAATTTATTTGCAGCAGATAATGTTCTGTTACATTTTTAATCAAGCAGATGAAGTTACATTTAAATTGAAAATCTGCTTCACTCAACTAATCAGGCAAGTAAAATTCAGAGATGATTGAACGGCATTACACAGCACACTACTGTGGCAGGTAAATTGGGAAATTTACCTGTCACACCACACAGCTTATTGTTCAGTCACTGCATCTGCAACTCAGAAGCAAAGCACTAAGACAAAAAGGGAAAGGCATGTTAAACAGACTTATAAATCAATCATATTTTATGAAAACATTATTAACGCTGCCAGCAAAAAATACACTTTTTTTTTTTTTTTTTTAAAGAAAAGGGGGAAAAAATCTACACCACCTCTTGGAAACACAATGAGGACTTACAAAGGTTGTACTCACCTGCTTTGTGTAAATGGTATGCCTGGTTATTTTGAAGATCATGATACAACTGAGACTGAGAAAAGCAGTAAATGTCATATAGGCCAAGAGCAAAGACACAATGACTACCTAACACCAGGAATACAGCAGACACAAAGCAAACGTGAATGAAACCTTTCCATGAGAACAAAATAAACTAACACCCTGGGATTTACAAGACGAAATAACCATTACTCATCATTACAGATCATTCATTTCACATACAGAACATATCTAAAACTTGCTACTTCATCATATTTATAAAATAGCTATCCCTTGTGGTTTCCTAAGTGGGTGAATGGATGGTAACTTAACATTTCTAAAATGCCTTCAAAAGCTATTTTCACAAACAGAGACAATGGATATTTTTTATTTCATTGCTTAGTTTCTATAAGCTCACATGCTTGAGGCCATACTTAAACTTCATGGCCTTGTCGGTAACACTAATGATGAATAATTCCAACACTGCTATATCTTTTACATTTCAATTATGCTAAATAGGCATTGTGCCTTTCTGTCTCCCCTTTCTGCTGCTTCTTTCCTAGCTCAATTCTGTTTTACATTCTTTTTTTCTTTTATTATCTTTCTTTACTTTTTTGGGGTGGCATGGCATGGGGACGCCTATAAGTAAATAAATAAATAAGTGAGTGAATAAAAGAATGAATGAAGTAAACCAATTGAATTTGGTCTAAATTATAAACAAAAAATCTATTATATAGTTCTTAATATGGATTGAAAATAGCTTGATTTTCCCATTAAGAATAGCCTATCAACACCCTGTCAACGGGTTAATTAATGAAGCTAGGTAGAGAAGAGTGCATTCATCAGAACAGTGTCTTACCTATCAAAGCATCATTTCAGCAAATGACTGCTCAGGGTTCTGTCTTGGTTCCCTTTGTGTCACCATAACAAAATACCTCACACTGGGTACTCTCTAAAGACATTTATATCTGATTGTTCTGGGGGCTGGGAAGGCCCAGGTAAGGAGTCCATCACACATCTGGTGAAGGTCTTCTCAGTGGATCCTAACAGGACAGAACAAACAAGCACTTCACGCAGTGACCTCACAGTAGAGGCCTCAGCCTTATCGCCTTGTGAAATCTCAATCATCTCTCAAAGGCCTCACTTCAAAATCAGATAACATGATTTTTGAAATTATTTTAAGGAATTAAAATTCTAATGCATGAACTTTTAGGGAACACATTCACACCATAACAAGCTACAACAATTTTAGCTTTAGAGAATACTTGAAAAAGTACACTTCTCAGATGCCCCAATCCTGGCTTCTCTATTGCTTCCATCCTAATTAGTACAGCATGTTTGTAAACATTAACAAACCAATACCAAAACCTTATTTATTACTAACCAAAGTTCATCTTTATTCAGATGACTTTAGTTGTTACTCAGGGTTTCTGTTTTCTTTTTCCTGACCTAGGGTCACATACACAAGCATATTCAGCTGTCACAGTTCTTTAATGTTCCTCTGGGCTGTAAAACTACCTAAAACTGTGAAGAACTATCAACTTGAGGAATTAATGTTACCTAGGGATTACAGATAATGTTCCACAATTGGCATCTACTGGATGTTTTTTCATGGTGGGAACAGTACAGGTTGGGGGAGGAAGACTTCAGTGGTATCATTCTATCAACACAGCTGCTTGCTGTTACTAGTCTCCATAACACCCTTATTGTATTTTAACTTAAGCTCAGCATTCCCAAAAACCACGTTTATACTTGCTATGGTTATACTTTAAATGGGTATTTTAGTTTGTTTCTTTGGTTGGTTGGTTTTTGCATATGTATGTGTGTGGTTGGTGTATGTGCATGTGTATATGTATGCAGATGCCATAGGTTGACTTCAGGTGTTTTCCTCAATAACTCTCCACTTTATTTACCAAGTGAGGCAGGGTTTCTTGCCGACCTCCAAACTCAATGATTTAGCTGGTCTAGATAACCATCTTGCTCCAGGAATCTGGATCCATCTAAGTGGTGGGACTACAGAGAGCTGCCATGCCTCCCTGGTTTTTAAATGGGTGCTGAGGATTTCAGCTGTTCCCTCATGCTGGTATAGCAAGCACTTTATCTACTAAGCCACCCCCTCTAGTCCTCCTTTGTTTTTATTGAGACAGGGTCCTACTATATAGTTCAAAGCTGGCCTTGAATTTAGGTCCTTCCTGCTTCAGCCTCCAGAGTGATGAGATTACAAGTATACCGCTCCATGCCTGCCATATTTCTGTTCTTCTAAACTTCAAGCATTTTAAATAATATACTGCTAATCTTCATTGTTTAATCTTCATCAGTTTAAATAGCTGGTCTCTTTAAGTGTGACTGAAAGGAGGCAAAAAGAACCAAGGAACAACACCACTGCATTGTTTCCCATACTGCACAAAGCAGAGTCTTTTGAAGCAGTTATTCTAAGTCTGTAGCTATTTCTGACCCAGCTATTCAAAGTTAATACAAAATAAAGGGTTCATGACTTTGGCTGACTACTAAACTTCTGCAGGAGCTTTGAAAAATACTGTTGTTAGCCTCTAATCCCAGCAAATGGGAGGCAGAGGCAGGCAGATCTCTGTGAGTTCGAAGCCAGCCTGGTCTACAGAGCGAGTTCCAGGATAGCTAGGGCTACACAGAGAAACCCTGTCTTGAAAAACCAAAAATAAATAAAGACAACTGTTGTTTACACCCCAATTTAATCAGAATTCTTAGGGTAAGATTTGGGTAATAATAGGGTTGTTTTTGTTTTTATCTTTTTTTAAGTTTGTAGGTTATCCTCATATGGACAGCATGAGGAAGCACAGGTCTACCACCTCAACTCTATACTGACTGCTACAGTGCAGGCTGATCTATCTTTCTAGTTACATAACTCACAACTATGATATATTGTCTGAGGTTTCCATTTCTTCTTCAGTTCTTCCCTAAACTTTTCCGGCTTAAATGACCCCTAATATACCTTAAATCACAGGACATTTAAACACTGGAAGGTTAAGAATTACTCAAAAACTAACAACACTGAGTAACATTTATAAATACTATCAATGATAATATATATTATCCATTAATATAAGTATATAATATATTATCCAATTATCCAAGTTGAAGAAAACAAAGGACTGGACAATGATAGAATGTACTTGAAAACCTAGGCTCATTTTTTAATTAAAGGAACAATTTATGTGGTAAATGACCTCTCAGGTTAACTTAATAAAAGTATGTTTAACTCACAGAGCCAAAGAAATACTTGTGTCTGATTGTTGGGGATGCAGATCAGTTGTAAGCACCACAGAAGAAGAGAAAGGGAGAGAGAGGACCATCAGAGAGGGACAGGAAGGGAGCTACTTCAGATGAATCACACAAAATTGACACGTACAACTTCAAATGGCACATACTGTGTTTATTTACTAAATTTTTTTTTTTTTTTTTTTTTTTGAGACAGGGTTTCTCTGTGTAACTTTGGAGCCTTTCCTGGAACTCACTCTGTAGCCCAGGCTGGCCTTGAACTCACAGAGATCCGCCTGCCTCTGCCTCGCAAGTGCTGGGCTTAAAGGTGTGCACCACCACCGCCTGGCTATTTACTAAATTCTTAAAATGCCCAATTTTGATTAGGTGAACATTTTATAAAATTAATGCTGGCTTATTAATTTAACACAAAACCTGCTAACTTTTTAGTCAACATAACTTTGTTAACTAAATACATGAAATGTATTTACATTTTCACAAAAATTTACCTTGATTTTATTAATATATTCTTATTTTTTCTAAATATTCACAGAAGAGTAAGTTCCTTCAATTTAACAACGTATTTGCAATCTACCTTAGAATCTGTAATCTCCTTACTAGAAATGAGTGCTGAAATCTCAAAACACAGCACAATTTCAGAATAGCCTGATTTTCCTCAAGACTGTCTTATGTACATCCTTAAAAATTACTAAAAGAAAACTGTGTTCTTTAAAAGAGATGTAAAGATAGAGGATGTATAGAAATGTAAGCAAAAATAATGCTGTTCAATTCCATTCTTTGCATTTCCAATGAAAAACAGAAAACAGACTTTATGAAAACTACTTTACAATTTTTCATTTTAAATACTAGTACCTGAAGGAAACTGTCAGAAAGGATGAGTGGGCTGTAAGGGAGACACTTCTACACAACGCAAGGCATAAAATAGTCAGGTGGGGATGGAGACACAGGCCACAGATGAGTGAAAAGCCCTTTGAAGCAAGGATGAGCAGAGAAGCAGCTGTTAGGAGCCATGGGAAATGAAAGAGAGCTTCCAGAACAGAAAAATAAATCAAAGTCCTTAACAGGAGTTATAATTCCAAGTGAGAGATGCCTTCTACATGTTATTCACGTCTAAGGAAAGACGATAACAACATTAAAGATAGAGGACATTTATAAATTCACAGGGTAAAATGATAAAACCAGGCTGGTTTAAGTACCCTGACTATCCAGTAATCCATAGGGTCAGGTATTATTCAGGTTGTTGTATTAACTTTTATAAAGGGGTACACCCACTCTTAGAAAAGTTTAGCATTTTCTGTGTCAAAAAATATATATATACAACACAGCTACTGCACTCCTGGACACTTAACACTACATCAGTGAAGACTTAAAGTCACAAAAGTCTATACAAGAATGTTTACTGCAACTTTATTTGTAAAAGGCAAACACTGAAAATAATCTAGCTGTCCTTCAATAATTTGATTAAACTGTATACATGCATATTAGAGGGTATAACTCAGCAATAGAAAGAAATGAACTAGTAATACACACATACAACTTGAATGAATTTCCAAAGAATGCAACAGGCCAATCCTAAAAGGTCTCATACAGTATGATTTTATTTACATATGATTCAAAGTTATAAAAAAGCAGATTAATGGTTGATTACAAGAGGTCACACACAAAGAAAGTCAGGTCAACATTATGGCCCCGATGGTAACACAACTGTCTTAAATCTTGACTGTATCAAGATTATAAGCCAGTGAAAACCAAATAATCAAAAGAATTTACAAATATATACTCCATCTAATCCTAATTTTTTAAAATGCTTTTAAAATGGAATAGAAGGAAACTCCTACAATTCAATAAAAAGTATTCTACAAAAACTTACAGCTGATACTGTACACAATGATGAAAGACTCAATGTAGTTATTAAAAATCAGGAATGAGACAAGGATGTTCACTGCCACCCATCTAACACTATTCTGCACCTTTTTTTTTTGGCATTTCAAGATAGGATTTCTCTGTTTAACAGCCCTGGCTGTCCTGGAACTAGATCTGTACACCAGGCTGGCTTCAAACTCACAGAGATTCGCCTCTCAACTGCTGGGATTAAAGGTGTACACCACCACTGCCTAGCTCTAACACTATTCTGAAGTCTCTATAGGGCAGGGCAAAAAGGCAAGAAAGACAGAAAATTCACCTATACCGCAAATAGTCAAATAGTCTATTTATTTATAGCTGACAAGTTCAATAACTCAAACCCAAAAGAACCAACTAAAGGTTTTCTCCAACTAATGAGGGATTTTAGCAAAGATACAGGAACAAAGATTCATAAAAAAAAAAAAAAAAAAAAAAGGCCGGGTGTTGGTGGCGCATGCCTTTAATCCCAGCACTCGGGAGGCAGAGCCAGGCGGATCTCTGTTAGTTCGAGGCCAGCCTGGGCTACCAAGTGAGTTCCAGGAAAGGCGCAAAGCTACACAGAGAAACCCTGTCTCGAAAAATAAAAAAAAAAAAAAAAAAAAAAAAAATTGCAGTTACAACACTGGAAACTGAAAATGTGAAAATTAGATTCTAACATGAAAAACAATGCAGAGAAATTAAAGTATGGAGATATACTGATGTTCATAAGCTGAAATACTAAATATTTTTACCAAGTCAATTCTTTTAAGATTTTATTTTAATTTTGTGTGTTTGTGTATCTTTGTATGCACAAGAGTACAAATGGTCTCGGAGGCCAGAAGAAGATGCTGGAGCCCTTGGGGCTGGAGTTACAGATGGTTGTGTGCCGAGAGAACTGAACTCATGGCCTCTGTACAAGCAACAAGTGCTTTTAACCACTGAGCAATCTCTCCATCCTAGAACATTTCAATTCTTAACTGGCAAATTTTTGGCACAATTTTTAAGAACCCCAAAAACAGTTTTTGGGAAGAAACTGGCTACTTTAAAATTTTACATAGAAATGCAAAGGGTCTAAAACAACCATAAAAATTTTGCAAACAATTGAAGTTGGAAGACTAACTCATTTCATTTGGATACTTATGATTAAGCTACAGAATTAAGATACGTAAACTGGTAAATAGAAAACAACATTCCAATAATAGACTCTCATATATGCAGTGATTTGTTGTTGCTGTTAGGATTGAACCTAGGGCCTTAAACATGGACTGTATAGTCTGGTACATACCTATAATTCTAGCACACAAGAGGCAAGGCAGAGAAGATCACAAGTTTTAGGTCAGAGTGAGCTACATAGTGAGTTCAAGAGCAGCTTGAGCTACATATCAAACTTTACCTCAAACACCAAGAGCTAGGGATGTAGCTCCACAGTAGAATGCTTGTCTACCATGTCCAAGTTCAACTGTCAGCGCTGTAAATATGAAATAGAAAAGAGAAAACGCCTGGCTTTGCACATCGGTGCTGAGATTCCAAACTCAAGTCCTCATGCTTGCATACAAGTACTTAACTGAGCTCTCTCTTCAGTCTTTTACATTAAAAACTACCCTGAAGAAAGCAATTGTTCCAAATGAAGGAGGTTGTGGAGAGGCCAGAGACAGCATTTACAAAGAGGCATAAGGAGACTTCTGGAAGGTTTTTATGGTACTAGAAATCAGTTGAGCCCAAGGCTTCAGCACTGCCAGGAAAGGACTCTAACACTAAGCTGTAGATTTTGGTAATGCTCACTATGCTTTAATGTAATGACCTTCTAAGAATATAGGTATCTACAAATTGACCTAATTACCTACATTTGTACAGTATGCCAACTATACCTTAAGTTGTTGATAACTGTCAATGTGCTAACAGCTAGCCACTCATATATTTTATTTAGATTTTTATTCAGAAAGAGCCAGCTTCTGAAGTTATCTCTACAACTTTCCAAAGTGCCTCAACATGCTCATTAACAGGATATTAAAATATGAAAGAAGGGATACTTGAATTTCTTTCATGTTGTGGGCTCAATGTCCATCTGCTGTAACTGAAGAACCATTCACTATCTGCCATAACAATGTCTTGAAGGGTCATGGTCAACACTGTTGGTTCTTAGAGATCCGAAGACAGCCATGACCTGACCTCCAAATATGCCATAAACTGCAGCTCTCATCAGGAAAAGAGAACTCAATTGAATATACACTGGCATGTGACTGGACTGAAATGTTCTAGCTAGGAAATCAGAGTACTGCCCTTGAAGCTATGACTTCCTATCAATTTGTATCAGTATCTTGCTGTGAGATTTGTTAAAATGCACATGCTAGGACTTCATCCGTATAGATGGTGTAATGCTTATCTTTCACGTTGATTGATACATTAAAAAAAATAGGTTATTAGTGAGACACACTTTTGGGTGTGTCTGTGAAGCTGTTCCCAGAGAGAATTAACTGAGGAAAGAATGACTTCAAATGTCGGCCCCACCAAACCCTGGGTTGGGATCCTCCACTGAGGAAAAGGGGGAAGGGAAAATCCAGCAAAGCACTGGCATTTGCATCAGTTTCCTGGTCCCTCCAGATCTGAGCGAGCAGCCGCACACTTCTACAGCTGTGCTTCCCATACCATGATGGGCTGTCCCCTCCAACAGTGCGCTGGAATCAATCCTTCACAATTGGTCACAACAAAGACAAAAATAACGAACACATTGTAATTTATCAGGACTGATGCAGAAGCTGGAAACATTTGTAAAGGTGACATAAAATCAGATTGGTGGAGGTTTTGGCCAGAGAATGTTTTAACGCTGTCTAGATGCAGCAATTTTTAAGCGTAATTTCTATAGGTTGCAACAGGATCATCCAAGTGGGACATATGGCACTGATAAGGCTCAAAGTAGTAGCAGAGTTTGCATACCACACTGCCCAGGCCTAGGACAAAGACTCCCACTGGCCTTGGAGATGCAGATCTATATGCTCTAAGCTGAGTAAGTAGCAGTTTCTTCAAGCACACGTTTACTCACTGCATTCTTGGGCTTCACTCCATTTTGTACTTGCCAGACAGCCCCTACTGATTGATTCATTTTCTTGGTACATTTCTGGTTACACTAAAATTCTCTCTTCTACTGTCTAAGGAGACTTTGACTTTACAGTAGATGGTTCTACAAAGATTCTATAGACCAAAGATGTCCCAGGTTATTGTAGCTTCAAAAGGAAATAGCAACAGTTACAGGAGCAGGAAGGCAAAGATTTCTGCAAGATGTTGTACAGCTGTCCAAACAAAACTTCCACTGTCACTGGGTTGTAGCACCAGCATCAACTGTGCAGCCCATTTCTACCCTAGCAAGATACACCAGGCATTTTTCCATCACTGAGACAAAATACCTGACAAACGATTTAAAGGAGGAAAGATTTAGTTTGGTGCATATTTATAGAGGTTTCATTCTGTCCACGGCCACTTGGATCTGTTGGGTTTAGACTTTGGTAAGACCGGACACCAAAGCAGAGTACATATGATGTAGCAAATTAGATGGGGGGAGGTGGCAGAAACAAGATATGCCCTTCAAAACCATGCTCTTAGTGGCCTGTTTCCTGCAACTAAGTCCACCATCGAAATTTCCCACTGCTTCCCAATAATGTTATCAATGTATTAATCCATCAATAGATTCAGAGGCCTCCTCATCCAATCAATTCTGAAAAGCCTATCAGCTGCCAACCAAGCCTTTAACACAGGAGCCTTTAGGGGGCATTTAATATCCAAAGCATTAACACAGACCATATGGCTCTCAGAATGCCCCTCATGGTAACTGTTAGTACAAAATAGCATTTTGAAATATTTAAAGTAAAACTATCAGCTCTTCTATTACCAAACTGTTTTCTTATTGCTTGATAAATAAATGCTTTAAATGCTATATATGTCAAGTGATCATATAAAATGTTTAAATAGTCTAGAGATACATTAAAATATTTTTCATAGCCAGTAGCACTGAGTCATTGCAGGTGAATCCTGAATTTAGACTTTATCCCAACTTTTATTAAAATTCTGTTCCTCTGGACATAATGGCAATTGAAAATCTGTTTCAAAAAGATTATACCAATCAAGGAGAAAG
This sequence comes from Peromyscus leucopus, assembly GCF_004664715.2. Taxonomy (NCBI): domain Eukaryota; kingdom Metazoa; phylum Chordata; class Mammalia; order Rodentia; family Cricetidae; genus Peromyscus; species Peromyscus leucopus. The sequence continues at coordinate 55,734,984 of NC_051064.1, read as the reverse complement.
AGAAAAATATACCTGTTAGAGTAGGAATAAATGTGAACAGCATGCAAATTGTCTTTAATCTCTAAACTTTATTTCTGGCTGTTCCCCCAACAGCCAATGATTTAATACCTTGTGTGGTTTTGTGCCACTAGGCAAAGTAACTTAATTCTTTTAATTCCTAGAATTGGCTGCTGTTCCAAGACTAGAGAGATTGTACTGGAAATGGCTATGGCAGACAATAATGCAATTAATATGCTACAGAAAGAAAAATGAGATTAATTTACCAAATGTAATATACTGTATTAACACCTGCAACTCAACTATTGGGTACCCTATATTCCTTCATCTTTCACATATTGTATACAGATTTACTCCTCTAATCTTCTAAGAATGGATCTTCAGGAGAATTAAGATGAAAATGTTACCATAATAATTTTATAATTTACATATACTTAATAAACATTTTAATCAATTAACCAGAAACAGAAAACATTTGTTTCATATATTTGTTATGTTCATTACTGTGAGTCAAAGGGTACATATGTCCTTATACACTTTTCCATTCTCTGTTTTTTGACTACCACCACATAATCAAAGCCTGGTTTTAGGTTCTGTTTCTCTCGCTTTTGCCTCATTCATCAGATCCTGGTTTTAGGTTCTGTTTCTCTCATTTTTGCCTCATTCATCAGATCCTGGTTTTAGGTTCTGTTTCTCTCATTTTTGCCTCATTCATCAGATCCTGGTTTTAGGTTCTGTTTCTCTCATTTTTGCCTCATTCATCAGATCCTGGTTTTAGGTTCTGTTTCTCTCATTTTTGCCTCATTCATCAGATATGTTCAGTCTGCAAGTTCTTGTTCAACTTGGTGCCAAGTGTTTAACACCAAGCAACTTTCTTCTGACACTAGCAAACACTTTGGGACATATATATGGAACACATCCATTCCTTGAAGCATTTTAAGTGGTTTCTATCCAAGGACACTGTATACTCTCACAATGTCACAAAACTCACAAATCTTTACTTAATTTGCCAACTTAATGATCAATGCTCTCAACAGTTTTATACAACATACTGAAGATAGAGAACATTTAATCATTAGCAACAAGCCTCTCTCAGTTCACCCACTCCCTCCTAACTGAAGCAGCTGAAGAAGATGCATACCAAGTGTATGCTATGCATATTCCAAAGAACAGGAAAGTGAAGCTATCTCTTTAAGAACAATATCTATTGTCTTTGGATATTTATGCAAGGGTGGGATTGGTGGATCATTTGCTACTTTTCAGGTTCTCTGAGTAATTTCCATACTGTTTCCTATAATGGCTGCACTGGCATGCACACAAGTTCCCTTTTCTTCATATCTTTATCAACCCTTAGTATCATTTATCTTTTGAACACAAGCCATCTGAATAGGTATGAGGTGACATCTCAGGGTGTTTTTGACCTGCATTTCCCTATGATTAGTGATATTGAGCCCCTTCATGTATTTTTTTAGCCAACTATGTTTTCTTGAGAAAAATGTCTACTCAAGTTTTTTTGCCCATTTTCAATTGGGTTATTTGTGTTATTATTCTGATGGCTATCTGTTCCTTACATTTCTTGTACACTTGAGAATTCTATCACATACATAGTTTACAAAAACATTTTTTCTCACTACATAGGTAATTTTTTTTATTTCATTTCCTTTGCTGAACAAAAACATTTTCACGTAGTTCCACTTTTTTCTTTGTTTTTGTTCTCAGTGCTTTGGGTGTGATATCTAAGGAATTAACTGCTAAGGCCACTGATAAGAGCTTTTATCTATTTCTTCTAATACTTCTAGCTTCATGTCCTACATTTAGGTCTTTAATACATTTTGAGTTGGTTCTTATGTACAACTCAATTTCTTTCTTTGTAAGTGGATATCCAGATTTCCTAACATTTATTAAAGTGACTAACCTTTTCCAATTGTACAATCTGGACCCCTTTGCCAAAGATTAGTTGACCTTTTATGGGGTATATTTACTGCTGGGCTCTCTGTTCCCACACTGTGCTGATTGCATTCTGTTCTGATCACTCTAACTTTAAACTAGACTTGCAATCAGATAGTATGATGACTCCACCTTTGTTTCTTCTCCACATGCTGTGGCTAGTTGGGGTCTTTGGGGGTTCCCTAAGAATTTTAGAAATGTTTCCATTTCTGTAAAAAAAAAAAAAAAAAGTCATTGGAATTTTCACAGGTATTTCAATAATTCACATAGATTATGTAGTATGGATATTCCAATATTAAATTTTCCAACATATGAATGCAGGATCTCTTAATCTCTTTATAAACACACATACACAGATGGAGGGAGAGGGAGAGGGAAAAAGGGGGAGGGAGGGAGAGAGGGAGGAGGGAGGGAGGAGGGAGGGAGAGAGAGAGAGGGAAAGGGAGAGAGAGGGAGAGAGAGGGAGAGAGGGGGGAGGGAAAGGGAGAGAGAGAGAGAGAGAGAGAGAGAGAGAGAGAGAGAGAGAGAGAGAGAGAGAGAGAGAGCGCGAGAGAGAGAGAGCGCTTCAATTTCTTTCATGGATGGTTCAGTTTCCATGAAGAGCTATCACACTTGGGACCAGCAAGGTGGCTCAACAGGAATAAATGCACTTGCTACCACACCTGAAGGCCTGGGCTTGATTCTCAGAACCCACATGGTAAAAGAAGAAAACCAACTCCCATAAACTGCCCTTTGACCTCCACTGGGTTATGACACACATTGGCACACACATACATATTCACAAATAAATGGTATCATACCTTGTTGCCTAAATTTTTCAGTAAGCATTTCACTCTTCTTGATGCTATTATACATGAATTTTTCCATAGCTTCTTTTTCAGAAAGCTCACTGTTAGTGTGTGGAACTAAAACTGAGTTTGTACACTGTTTTGTATTCCTGTTTCTTTACTGACCTCACTTATTCTAACAGTCAGTTGGTAGTCTTACAGGATTTCCACATGCAGATATTATCTGAAAATGATTTTATTTCCCATCATTTCCTTTTTTCCATTACCTAACTGCTGGCTCCAGTACTGTGTGAAACAAAAGCGGTGAGCAGGCTCTTGTCTCGGTCTTGAGCTACAACAGAGCTTTCCACACTCACTGCTGACTGCAATGTTTGATGTAGGACAATCACTTGACCTTTGTTATACTGAAATACATTTCTTCTACACCAAATTTGTTTTTACCATGAAAGAATGTGATGTTATTTCAAATGCTTTTTCTGCATCAAGACAGGATTTTTAAGTTAGACAAAATTGAACATATGTTTAACTTCAACATTTAGGAGAATCCTGAGTTCAAAGTGAATCTGTAATACATAGAAGACCTTATCCCTAAAAACAGAACAGTAAAAGAGTGTGACTTTTATCCTTCATTATGTTATGAGGTACATCGCATTAACTTATTTGCATATGTAAAACTATTCTTGCATCCCAAGGAGAAATTCCTTGATTGAAAGTACATAACAGGCTGGGGGGGGGGTGGTGGTGGTGGTGGTGGTGGTGGTGGTGGTGGTGTGGTGGTGGTGGTGGGGGGGTGGTGGTGGTGGTGGTGGTGGTGGTGGTGGTGGTGGTGGTGGTGGTGCAGCATGCCTTTAATCCCAGCACTCAGGAGGCAGAGCCAGGTGGATCTCTGTGAATTTGAGGCCAGTCTGGGCAACAGAGCGAGTTCCAGGAAAGGCTCCAAAGCTACACAGAGAAACCCTGTCTCAAACCTCCCCCACCATTAAAAAAAAAAAAAAAAAGATGGTTCAACCGTTAAGAGCACTGACTCTTCTTCCAGAGGACACAGGTTCAATTCCCAGCATCCACATGGCAGCTTATTTACTATAACTCTACCTCGAGGATCCAATACCCTCACAAAGACATACATGCAGGCAAAACACCAATGTATGTAAAATAAAAATAAATACATCATTTAAAAAAAAAAGTATGGTAACTATAATGTGCCACTGGATTTGGTTTACCTGTGTTTTTATCATGTAATTTTGTTTTCTTATACTGTTCTTGGTATCAGCATAACAACTGCCTCACAAAATAAACTTGGAAGTATTGTCATTTTATAAGAATTTTGAGAATTGTATTTCTTTTCTCCCTCAACTTTTCATTCAATTCTCCTTATCTTAAATATCCCCTTCCTTCTTGCCCTACATCCATAAAGTCTACACCTTCTCTCTCAAGTAAGTTTTAATATTTTCCTCCCTAACGAAACATTTTGGCTTCCACTCAACAAGAAATAAAAACTCACTCTTCCCTAAACACAAGGCTTTTTATATAAACCTTAATTACTGTGCAGTAATTATTGTTGCATACCCTACATCTGAGTCTTATATACCTTTGCTAAGTAACTGGGTCTCACACTTTTTTACCTCTGGCATTTCACATTCTTATTTATTACTGAGCATGCTGTACTACACTTGGTAGTGTAGATCTGTACTAGCACTCTAATGGCTGAGACAGGAGATCAAGGCTAGTCTGGCTTATATAAACAGACTTTGTCTCAATAAATAAAGGTAACTGAACACCCCAAAGCCATTTTATGTAGGTTATATTTATCAACAATAAACTCATTATTAAAAATTTCATGAACATTTTCAAAATAATATTTATTGGAGCAGCAATATTATACATTTCACAACACTCTAATGGCTGGCCTAATAATGGATTTCATTTTCTTAAGATGTACTTTACTTTTAATTATGTATATAGTGTGTGCTTATGTATGTGGATGTACTTCAATACATCCTCAGAAAGACAAAAGAGGAAGTCGGACCCTCTGAAGCTAGAGTCATGAACAGCTGTGAGCCCCTGACATGGGTGCTAGGAACCAGGTCCTCTGCAAGAGCAGTACACATTCTAACCACCGAGCCGTCTTCCCAGCCCACACATGGGTTTCTATCTGTTTTTACAGCCCAAGTATGGTAAGACATTGTTCTGGTAGAAAAATATAAAGAAAATATGCTTTCAAAAATAGGTAATTTAAGAGCTGGGGTGAGAGTTCAGTCAGTAAAGTGCTTGTAAACAAGAGGATATGAGTTCAATCCTCAGAATTCATGTTGGAGGTGGAGTGGGAGGTCATGATGATTATATGCTTTTAACTCCAGCACTGGTAAAGCAGAGAACATGTAAATATACATAAACTCATACATACTTGAATATATACACATGGGCATGCACATAGTTGATCTGGGATGGTGGCACAAACCTGTAATCCCAGCATAAGAGACCAGCCTAGGCTACACAGCAAGATCCTGTCTAAAACCAAACAAAAATCAGGAAGAAAAGTAAAATAGCCTTCTTGTAGTCCAAATATATCATAATGTTAACATATGTACTTGAAGAAAATTTGCAAAAATAGCTCAAATTTTAAAAAGAGAGAGATTTAATTAAAATAAATATTTGGGAGAATTGAGGAGAGTTGAAGGAAAGAAAGAGGATGAGTGAAAGAAGGAAAGAACAAAGGAAAACCAAAGCTTAGACCAAAGGAACCCTGAAAAAGACTGGAGGATAAAGTCTACCTCATCCCAGTGTGGAGACTATGAAAGATTTTGAGCGAATCTCTGCAAAAAAAGAGCAAAGATAAAAATTAAGAGCTCATAAAACATGAAGGTCTACTACGCCAAACAAAGAGCAAGAGCAGTCTAAGCCCAGGAGAGATGGGACCACTTTGCTGCATAATCTAAGATGGGAAGCAGACTACATTGTGGTCTTCACAGGACTCCGATCTTAATCACCTCTGTAAGACCATCTAGTGTCTAACAAAGGTACCCAATAATATCTGCCAACTAGTGGGGCAGTAACCCTCATGACAAGCAGCACCAAAACAATATTCTTTGAACTCACACTATGAGCTAACTAACAGTTAATGGAATATATGCAAGTACTTAAAGAAAAGAATAAAGATGGCATATTTTAGGTAATGAAAAATGTGGAAGACTCTGAAATTTGGGAAATGTTATCACCTGAGAACAGAACTTCTTAAAATTAAAAGAATTCTGTCTGGTTCAACTTCTCAGAATACCAATGGCAATTTATAAAGAATATTCTCCACACAATAAATCTAACAACTCTCCTTGAATTTATAAGTATTTAAATGAAAGCAATATTTTAATGTTACAATCAGATCATAAGACTATTTGATAATATATTCAATAATAAAACATTACTATCAAAACTACTGGGGTACAGCTCAGTATTAGAGTGTTTGCCTCAATGCAGTCCCCAAAACTACCAAAACAAGAACAAAATCCAGATAACAAATAAAAGTACTGCTATTGTAAACTAGTAAAAGTCCTGGAAGACCTGGTTATTACTAAGTGAATTATACAAATATCATCTTAGCTGTCATATTTGTATTTCTTCCAACATCCAGTGTAACTAGAAAGTCAAAATATATAACTGTCATCTCAGAGAGCCAGAAGGAAGGAATGGTTAAGAAATGGTGAGGGTATGTCAAAGAAACATATAAATCACATCAAAGTACTCCCAAACATCAATGCCAGAACAGTTTAGGGGGGAAAAAGAAAAAGAAAAGAAAAAGACAGGCATGGTGGCACATACCTGTAATCACAGCACTCCGGAGGCAGCAGCAGGCAGGCAGCCAGGGCTACACAGAGAAACCCTGTCTCAAAAGCAGAGAGAGAGAGAGAGAGAGAGACAGAGACAGAGAGAGACAGAGACAGAGAATCCAAAGTATAAATGATCAAATATTAAAAATGAAGAATGGGGAGGAACAGGTAGAGGAGCTACACAGTATTTCAGTTTTTTACTTGTACTCTACCCTCAAGAAGTCGGAGCCAAAGACATTACTCCTTGTAAACATGAGCTTATCTCTGAAACCCACATAGAAGAAGACAAGTGACACCATTGAGTTGTCCTATGACCTCCACATAGCGTGAGCAGTTCCTCAATACATACATACACACAATCTTATACATACATAATTTAATAAGTAAAACATTTTTTCAAACCCGAATACTACCTTAGACAGATGACCAAGGCTATTAAAATCAATAATAGCTGGGCGGTGGTGGCGCACGCCTTTAATCCCAGCACTCGGGAGGCAGAGCCAGGCGGATCACTGTGAGTTCGAGGCCAGCCTGGGCTACCAAGTGAGTTCCAGGAAAGGCACAAAGCTACACAGAGAAACCCTGTCTCGAAAAAAACAAAACAAAACAAAACAAAACAAAACAAAACAAAACAAAAAATCAGTAATAACCCTGACATTTACAGTCTGCACACTTGAAAAGATGTGATGAGAATGTTCCTTTCTTTGTATGGTTCAGCAAAGGAAGACAACAGAGCACATGGGAAGAATGAAGTACATAATAATCCTGAAAGGTTATTTAATTTTTTACAGATACTTGAAGACTTGCTTTAGAGCTCCGTGGGATGGAAATTCTCTAATTCCTTCTACACAATGACCATCACTATCTGCCTGTTCTGACTTAAGCCCAAATTCTCAGAACAGATTGGAGAATTATTGGTCTCAACTCTTCCTTTATAAAAGGGAGAAACACTCTAGAGTTTTTATTTTGTATCAGCTATACAATGACCAGAGCTCAAGGAAGCACCAAGCTACCAGCAAGAGGCTAAGAAACAGTCCACAGAAGCCAAGCTCACTGAGGCCCATAAAGCTCAGATACCTTCTCAGAGTCAAAGGAAAATAATTTTTTAAATATTTAACATATGAAAATTACTTTATAGTTTTTCATAAACCTACATAGCTAAGAAGAAAAAAAGCAAAAACTACTCTTTTCAAAGACAGTTTTTTTTTTTTTTTTTAAATCCCAAGTAAAATTAAGTGTAGAAAGATCATTTTACATAGTATATTAACCATTTGTTTCTTGGGGCAAGAGAGTGCTGGGAACTGAACCCAGGACCTCATATGTATGCCTGACAAGTTCTTTACCACTAATACAAATCCATAGCCCTTCTAGAAATTTCTGTTTTTAACTGGAAAAAGTGAAGGAATAAGTAAGTCACATTCTTATAAATTTCAGTACTACAGGGATTCGTAGGAAAGAAGACACCTGCTCAGAAAGGCTGTTATGGCTTACAAGACAGGAAAAAGAAGCACTCCACAGACACTGTAATCTGAAAAGGAACACGGAACACTACACAAATGGCCAATGTTATTCATTAAATACAAGTGTTTAGGTAGAAACTGAAAGAAATTTTGAATGACTATTTTGAAATAATCTCTTTCTATCCTCTACCCTGCTTTAAAAAAAAAAAAAGTATTTAGTGATGCAGTGTCTTTTAGATGGTATTACAATGTTTGAAGGGGGTGGGGAGCAATCTTTTCTGTTCCTATCTTAAGAAATAGCTGTTTCTAGCATACATTTAGTATTTGCCCTCTTTTGTGATACAAACTGATTTACCTGCAGAACACATCAAGGGCAATTACTGTCACCATATAAAAGAACAATAGGTTAAAACAGGATCCTCAAAGCAAAAGTGGAATTACAATTTAAATCAAATTTTAGATTTAATGTATTCAAGCAGTTTTAAGTTAAATTCAAAGAGAAATCATGTTTCCAAATGTAGATAGTTAAGCTGATTGTTTACTGGCCTTTAACGTATCTAGAGTTTGGTTTCCCATTTTACATTGAACCCTACAAATACAATGTCCATATCCGTGAAAAACTAAAATCCTTGAGTGTACAGGTGCCCACTGCTCTTGTCTACTCCCATCCCCTTCCTCTCCATCCCCCTTCGGCACCTGATTAAAACCTAAAAGGAGCCCAACTGAGAGCCCCCACCCCCCACCCGGCCACACACTGGGCATCACTGTGGTCCCTGTGATCCTCCTCTCTTCAGGAGCATTCATTTCTAAAACCTTAATGACACTCTGTCACATTCTCTGAAAAGAGGAAAAACTGCCATTAAAGGCTGTGTTCATTACAGCCAGTGACTTCTTACAAATGTCTGCAGTCAGGCAGTGGCGTCTTTGGGGGTTCTTTCAGCGCCTCAGTCTTTCAGCAGCTTCTCCTGTTCTGGGGTTTCCACACATAGGAAATTACAAAATGCCTGCAAGTGATCAGAGCTTTGAAGTTGGAAGGAAGGAAGGAAGGAAGGAAGGAAGGAAGGAAGGAAGGAAGGAAGGAAGGAAGGAAGGAAGGAAGGAAGGAAGGAAGGAAGGAAGGAAGGAAGGGCCAATTTTTTTGTTTGTTTGTTTCTATTAGCCATTTAAAGTATCCATTGATGAAAACAATTAAAAATACGTTTTAAATGATGGCAAGCTGACCCAGAACTATCATGGATCTCAAACAGTAACAAACCTGTTATATGCAGAACACTGTAAGGAACTAAGGAAAGAGATACTCTAAAATTATTCTAAGTAAAACATAAGCAAAAAATGTCATCCTAACTTCTACTCCCAGATCAAATATCCGCCATTGAGAAACAGTAGTTTCCAAGGAATTCTCCCATTCTAAAAGCTCGGACTTGGATTTCAGAATATGCATAAAGCTAAAAGCCATCAAATTCTTACTTTGGTCAGCTTTTTGATTGGTAGGGGAAAGGGATTTTTTTTCCATTAAAAATATTTTTTAGAGGGAAGGAAGGGAAAACTTATTTTCAATGCTTTTTCCCCAAAAACTAATGTTTGATATATTCAGTATAAATATTCTTAAATTCACTATATTTGAAGCATACAATATGGAACTAAAATGTCCTTACAGAGATTAAATTATAAGGTGAGGTACTTACTTGTTCTTTGCTTAGAAGTCCCCTAGTTTACGACACATCCTACACATAGTCTACAAGGTAACCGAGGCTCCATTAACTTATTTAGACAGTTAATTCATTGTAAAACTGCTAACAAAAAGTAAAACTGGAAATCCAAAGCAAACATAAGGCCTTTACTACTCTACAGAACGCTAGGAGATAGTTAAAAAATGAATAATTAATCCCCAAATGGGTCCCTTGCCACTCATATCCTCTGGGCCATCTACTTTCATGACATCAATCTGAATGTCTGTTGTTCAAAGAGTACAGATTAATTTAAAAAACTAGCTTACGCTTTTGTTTATCATATTTAAGAAATATATGAATCCTCTTCAGAAAAACAAAATTCTCTTAAACATCAATAAAACCTGTGGCCAATCCCAAATTGAGACTGAGAAACAGTAGCTTAAGAAACAAATGTCTCGATCCATAATATACCTTTCTACACAGTGTCATCTTCACAGCAAGTATGAAACCTTCCAATGCCAAAGTAAAAATACAAATCTAAAAATTTTTAACCAATTCTATAACCTTCTTCTCCAGCTAGACACTAGGAATCTGAGGAACCTAGTCTGAGGAACATGCACTCTGTTAGAAATAATAATCTATTGTCCCCCAACCGGCTACATGACATTCTATGCCTCCCACATACTTCCAACCCTCAAGGAAACAGTGTCTTCCCTCCCCTACACCTCTAGATTTTTCTTTCACAACTCTTGTCTTCTACTACATGACAAGATAAACATGTCTCATCTTTGTATTTACCAGGACATCTTACAGAGTAACACAGTAGGTCTGATTATTTGTTGATTAAATGACTAGATATGATGAATCTTATGTTTTGGTTATTATTTGCTGTCCCAGATTATTTGTCTTGGTTCTTAATCAGTAAGATAACCAAAAAGTTTACAGACTTTATAATTAAAATTAAATTATAAATAAATTAAATTTGAATCTTAAATAATAAAAACAACAAAGGTAAATATAAATATGAAGAAACAGTTACTTACAGTTAAAGATACCAGATAAAAAACCATAAACACCATTTAATGGAGCTTTATAAGTTTAAATGCAGCAAAACTTCCTTTTTACTCAAACTCCAATGTTATAATAGATTCTAGAAATAAGTAAATCCTAGTAAAAATTAGCTAGCCAATATAAATAATCTCCAAGCCTAAATGTTCAAGTGGCCAGTTGGCCCAGCTGAACCATTAACAACACCACGGTGTATAGTAGCTATCTTGTATCTGTTACCTTTTAAGCAATGTACTAAAATTTTTAAATAAGACCTATCAAATATGTATTTTGTTATAGAGAAATGTCACAAATATGTATCTGGCCTTCATTAAAAAGCTATAAAAAACTAGTTGTAAGTTCTATATACTAAAACATTGGTAGTATCTTACAAACTTAATCAAAAGAACAATATGAGCTATAATTTTAAATCCTAATAGAACTGTCATGCCTTTTATTAAGGAAAGCCATTTACACTGCAGGAAACAAAAGCCCCACGTGTTAGAAACTCTATATAAAAGTCAGCCTGCAGATTCAAATACTAGCCCTGTTTTTATTCTATTCATCTACAAAACTCTCAATTATCTTCTTAGGTTTATATTTTCCTTTGTTTTAATTTACATCATAAATAATGAACTTACAGCTCTACACCACCCAATATTAAACATTTTTAAACTATTTTTGAAACATTTGGTAAACCTCGTTTGGTTAAACAGGAAAGGCATTATATAAAAGTAATTTTGATTTAGCACTCACCAATTAGATTAAAATGCCTATTATTTCAAGAGCTTCATTATAAATCAAACAATAGTCTTTAATGGTCTTAAAATGTATTATTACTTTAAGTTCTTAAACTTCCACTGAACTTTTTAAAGTAGCCTGGTTTGGAACTGTTTGAGAAGCAGAATATACAACAAAAGAGGGAAATGAGTAAGCGGGGCAGTTATTCACTAAGTGCCTGAATCAACTGATTACAGTAGTCTCTACTGCACGAGGGACCCTAACCCAACAGAAGCCCTAGTGAGGTGTCTTTACTATAGCTCGCCCTTTCAGAATATATATTTTTTATTAGCATCCAAAAATAATGAGTTTTCTTATGCAATTTCATACATATTTAGTTTTGGTTGATCCCCACCTCCTGACCTACCCCTGTATGTTCCTATCATCCCCAAGTATTTCCCTTTCCACGTCCACATCACGTGTGTTCTGCTACCCTCCCCATCCTCCTCCCTTGAGGTCTATTTTCCCCTTTCATGAGCACCTTTCTGTCTTCCTGGCATCTACCCATGCTCATCCGCACATAAACACATATATATAAAATTAGACACCAGATTCTCTGAGAGAGAACATGTGGGATTTGTCATTCTGACTCATTCAATATATTATTTTCCAGTTTCATCTACCTTTTATATTTCCTATTGTGCTAATACCTGGAACTACTCTCTATCGGGTACTTAAAAGTTAAACATCAAATTAAGAGAGAAATAACAAAGGGTTGATGTTTGCTATGTCTAAAAAGTATTAGGTAGAACAATAAGAATACTAATTTCAAATTAATTTCTACTAACTCTGAGGTGGATCTGATACTGAATCAGACACTGATTTTTAACTAAGTGTCTAGTCGACTTCTTTCCATTTCCTTTAAAGTCAAATACAAAGAAGCAAAATGAGAAATCTGTCTTTTTTTTCATATTGCCATGCCATTATACTAACGACTTTTCTCTTATTTTCTTAAGATCTTAAAAAATGTTGACAAAACCACATGTTTTATCTTTAAAAGCTACTTGCTCTCCCATGCAATGGATGACAATTCACAAGAGGAAGTAACTGTTACTTACTTCCTGTTATTAGAAAATCTTCAGACAACTTTATACAGCTACCATATACTTTTTTCAAAACTTTCATTTGGAATATCTAAGCATTTTTAAATTATAATTAAAGAGAAAAATAGGAAAAACAGCGTATGTAGATTTTTATAGAAATGTCTTTCCCAAATCCTAAATTACAAAGGCTGCTGTATATCAGGAGCTGTATGCTTTATAGCGATCTGGATCATAAAATCTTGACTATTCAATTCCACAATAATCTTGATACCAAAAAAGTCAGTCACTATATATAGCAAAGGTCTTCAACACAATTGTATAACCTAATATGACACATCAATCTAAGATTAAACAACTCTTAATAATTCAGTTAAAATAATAATCACATTTGCCTAAATTGTAATAATTTCTAATATATTGAGCATGGATGTATAAAGCATTCATCCATCTTTTTAAGAGTGAATGCATATGAAAATGCATGATATATATAAATTTATGAACTAGTAAACAACCTACCTTTTAATTTGGGCTATATTGCTTGCTTTTAGATGAAATCACCATTGTCAATCCAACTTGTAAAAACAATTTTGTCCAAAATTTTACTAAACATCTCAATATGCTAAGTGAGGAGTTACTTGATGAGGCATTAATTTTAATAAGGATTTTAAATTCAAAGTTATAAAAGAAATCAACATAATAAACAACTAAAAAGTTGGGTATTTTCTTTTTTCTAAACTCATAAAACCTGTCATTTTTACTCATTTTAACAACATGAAGAATCAACTTTCAGATTCTTTGTAAATTAAGGTTTGCTTCTACTTGGTAATTATCTTTAGAATTCTTACATTCAGCTCAAAAGTAGAAACTGAAAAGGGTTTCACACTTTGGGGCTTCTTCACATACATTCCTCCTGATAAACAAATTACATATTCACAAAAAAATGAATATAATCTTAAGAAATATGCACACAAACATAAAGTAGACTTCTAAAAACTTAAAATATTATTTGATACATTAAGGTTAGCCCTTTTTGAAGACTACAAAAAGAGGAAATTTTAAATACTTGAATTTTCCCATTTTCATGTTAGTTTTCAGTACAGTCCATTCCTTAATCGAGAGTTAAATCTCCAGAAAGTTAACTGTTTATTAAAATTCTCAATGAACAGCAAAGCATGCTAGAAAACTTTTCTTTAGCTCATCCAGCCCTTTAAATAATCAAACAATAAAACAAATATTACAAGAACAAGGCTGACAAAAAATCCTAATGAACCTCTCAGATGAGAAACTAATTGGTACTAAGTACACAATGGCTTACATTTAATCCTGTTAATAACCACACAAAAAGAGAAAGAAAAGACTTCCTTTTCAGCCATCTCTCTGGACCACTGGGCTAAAATAACAGCATGACTAAATCTGACATTGACCCCGTGGCCCTGCTAGGAGTTAAAAGAATTCCTTTGAGCCTTCAGAGCCTGTTCTCAACTGCTCCAGAAGGGGTGGGCTAGTCACACACACTTGTTAGCCTTCTTTACAGTAACAGGTCCAATTAGAAATGGTCACATACACTGTAGTGTATAGTAATGCTTACTTTACACCTGCCCAAGAGAGAATGCTAAGTAGTTATAGCTGGCTCATAAAATACTGGATGAAATATAATTGCAACTATGAGAATTTATCCAAGCATTAACATTATTGAAAATGAAACTTTAATAACCAAATTCAGAATACATCCAAATTAACAAAAAAGACTAAAAGACATGCAAGAACAATTACTAAACTATAAAAGATAAATTTCATATATAATTTTTTAGATTAATCACATTTTTATCAGCCAGTTAAATGAAAATATACTTTGTGAATTCTCATAAGCTTTGATGACAAGAATCTTCAAAGAATTTGTAATGCCAAGATATAAACTCGCCTGAAAACAGTTTTTTCCTTTTCATCCTGTTCCGAAATACAATTTACCTCCCAACTAAGAAACCAAACAACTCACTTTCATTTCTAATTAGTAATGGAATAATCAAGGACACAATCTGCCATACTTCATAAGGTTTTCTTCTAGTATTAATATTGCTAATTATGCATGTATATCCTGAAAATAATGCCAGGGCTGTAGTCCTATTTCACAAAGTGTAATCACTAAGAAAATTTAAAAGCCAACTGCTAGCATCCACCCTGTATGTTTCTCTCAAATTCCTGCAATTTAAAAAAAAAAGGCTCCAATTTATAGTAATATTTAAAACTAAAGTTCAAAATTTTCTGAATACTGAAAACCAATATATATCCATACAACTCTAAGAAATAAATTACATATCACAGCATATCTGCATTATAATTGGTTTCTAAAGCAAAATATAAAAACTGATTTTTGTATTTGCCTTTCTATAGTCTTAAAAGACCTTTTATAATTTTAGATTTTCATATAAATAAGACTTAAAAATACAATCACTTATTAGATGGTAGTAATAAGTTTCAAGACATTTTTTGTTAAATTTTTAAAAGTCTACACTGATTCAGAATAAAGACCAGAGGAAAAGTTTCAACACTTATCACTACCAAACCTTGTCAAATACAGTCAACCCTTTTAATAATTTAAAATAGAGTTTCAGCACTCTATCTCTTAAAAGCCTATAATGTATATAGTCTTTCCATCTGTCAGATGTGATCACTTGGGGCAGGTGTTTTCTTTCCCAATTTTTATTGTTCTCATCTCCTACTTTCTCTCATTTCATGTAATATCATTTTTCCAGAAATACCAACACTCAGCTGGAACACAGAAACACAGTAAGAGGACTTATTTCACAAACAGCTCCCATTTAAATTCTAACTCAGAAGAGAAACTGAACAGAAAACTCCAAAGCTAATCAGTTTCCAAAACACTCATTAATTAATTAATTTTACCCTCATTAGCTTACCGTCACAGTATTTTCTGTCCTAAAAAAAAATATATAGTAAATAAAAGTATTTCCAGTACACTTTAATAGTTACTATACATGTTTAGCTACTCAGTTTTAAAAGAACATCCCACCCACTGCCAAAATAAAGAGAAAAAGAAAAAAGAAAGAAAAAAAAAAAATGCCACAAAACAGAACTTCAACTAAAGACTGGAAAAGGCACCAAGAAATCATGACCTTTAAAAACAAAGGCTGTGTGACAACTGCCTGGAAGTGTCAGCAGCACTAAGCCCCGGCTTCTCTCCTTGGGAGAGTTCCAGTCAGGCTCTACAGTGCTGTGCTGGTGTGCTCACACACAGTAAGTAAGGTCTACACTCGCCATGAAAATCAATTTTTAAAGCTGCACACTTTTATAGTTTCATTACTTTCATATTACAGAATATACCCTGACTTGATGTACTATTTGAAATTGTTGTATTTTAAAATTACTTGATAGAAATATCAAAGACCAACTAGAAAGTATCTTTTAAAATACTGTTCAGAAATCTGGGAATATTTTACAAACTAATGAAGACTATAAATATATGATCAAAGAGTAGAAATTCAAATGAATATATATATGATCAAGAGTAGAATTCATAAATCAAAATATTGAATGTGAGAAATGGTCAATATAAAATAGCAAAATAACACATAAAAATGCTGTTTCTTGGTAATCATGGATTCTGTAATTTAAGACACTAAAATTATCAAACTTAAAAAAAACAAAACATTAGATACAGAAAGAAGGATGGCCATTCCTTCATTATCAGAGGATCCATATCTAGAAAAATTACTAGATATCTAAGTGCCATAATGTATAGTCACTTACAATAAAAATTCCAAAATGATAAATTATCACAATGACTCTCCCCTTCCTTCTATTTACCAACATCAGAAAGTTTTTTTTAGGCTGTTAATAAAAACATATCACAGCATTTTTCCTGGGCTAAGTCAGGAAATTATTGTAACCTTTAAATGGCAAATGATCTTTTATTTATCATATATTAGAGTAATATACAATACTGCATCATGTCATATTCATAAAACAACTGTAAAACAGAAATAGTTTTAGTCGCATCTATTTTTAAAACCCTTATAAATGAGAAAAAAAATTGTAGAGCTGTTGGGACTGGATTCTCTTATTTTTCACTTACAACAATAATTATTTGATATTTAAACTGCCATAACACATTTCTCCAAAGACTTAGCATTCAGCAGTATAAAGCTGTTACTTCATAAAACAAAATTATTCACCTTTGAGTAGAAATAAGCATGTTCTGTATTCTTTAAAATGACAAATTTATAAAAAGGTCAAGGTAAGATGCTGTATCGCTGATAAACTAAATGCACATCCAAATGTCTATTTATACGTGGTATGGGAGAAATCACGTATGTGATTACAACTGACTTCGAGTGAATTTTTAGTATAAAATATTTAAAATAAATTTCATAAAAGTACTCCTTACTGACAATTAGTATTTTTACTATTAAAATGGTTCAACAATAAATATTTTCATTCTAACAGTAAAATAAACATGAATAGAAATTTTCAGGATTAATAACTTTCCATCAATTTCATGCATAAAGCTAACATGTATTTTAAGCTTCTCAATAGTTCAGGAATTATATTGCTATTGTTATTAAGAAAATAAAACCATGAACAAAATGAGTTCTTTGCTAGTCCCCATGGATCTAAGTACCACACAGTAATTCTTCCCAATCTGCCAAGCAAAACACAGAAAAGGATGGGCTAAGGAAAAAAGAAATCGTAACGAAGAAACAAGTTTGGGATTAAAAAAAAAAAAATTCTCTGTCCTCTTAGCAATCAACAAAATAGGAAGAAAGAAAAAGTAGAAAAGTCACTCAGAATATATGACCAAATAAGCATGGGCACTCTTGCAGAAAACCAAGTCTGCAAGCCAAAGCCATGGGAAATTTAAATGAGCAAGCACAATAGCCAGGGATCTGCACAGAGACTGCTGAGGCTGCAGGTACCCATCCTACTGGAGATCTTTTTGAGATTCCTAAACAAACTTTATTGGTTTTTATAAGAATAACTACCAAGATTCAAAAGAAGATTAAGCTTTTCCTTTCTAGCTAAAATACACACATGCGTGTGATATATGTAAAGGAAGAGAAAGGATTCTCATTGCTTAATATTCCTTCAGAAGCTTGTACTCAAACCTATGATCTTCTAGGTTTAAGTAATCAAAGGAATAAAAACACCTAATAAAATAAAGCCTCTCTGCTGCCCCTGCTATCTAAGTGTCGGCACGATCCCACAGCAAAGCACAGCTCCTCTGCTCACACAGAACCGTATTACAGAATCGGTTTAACCAAAACTATTTGAAAATTAGATGATTTGTGGTTTGACCATTACATTTCCTTTGCTAAACCTAACAATCATGATGATTTTCCAAATGTAAACATTTCAAACAGAAAATTTTAAGCACAAATATAGCCAAAAAAAATTCATGGTATTAACCCAAAAATATCACAAGCTACTACCTGGTAGATTTTTACCAAGAACTTAAAGATTCAGAAACATTTAAAGTAGATATTGTGATAGCTGATACTCATGATATCAAGTTTAAATGATTATTAGGCAATACTAAAACACAACAATATTTAATTTATATGTATTCACCACAAAATCTATGTCGCATCTAAAGCAAACCAAATGAGCAGAGTAGACAGCAGAATGATCAAAATACTTGCCTATATGGAACTGAAGAAATCATTCAAGTTCTTATTGTAACAAAGAAATTTTACTGAAAATGAAAATTCTCCTTAAATGTATAGTGTAGTATTATTTCTAAAAATCACTGACAAAAATTCATTATGCTTAAAGCAGACAATTGAACACATACAAACAGGTAGTGCAGTGTAAGAACTAACTTCCAGGGTTAGCGGAGTTCCACAACTCTTCAAAAACCACCTTCCTTCAGCTAAATGCATCTGCCATAATCCTGAATTCCTCACCTGATTTTTTTAAAGTGCCTGTATGACTTCAGCAAACTCATTTATCAGCCATGAACTACAAATATAGAGAGTGTTGAAAAGTTCTCTAGAGGAATGACTTTCTAGAGTGGATAATTCTGTTACAAGTGTTATAAAGTTAAAACCAAAAGCAAATGTGACCCTTATCACTTCAAGGGACTGATAAATAGCCCCTGGGCTTCTTAAATGCTATTCTCTCACCTGGGGGCATATGACTAGCTTAAAGCAAAGGATGGCACAAACTATTTCACCATCATACAGTTTTGCTGTCTTCCTTTAAAATGTGTTTGCAAAAGACAGGAATAAAAACAGTAAACTAACTTTCAAAATGGACAAAAGCTGAATTCTAAGGTGAAGAATTTGTCACAGAAATTAAAGTTACACTTTTAGCATAGTAAGAGTCACTTAAAATAATTTCTTTCATCCATTCCTTGAATCCAAATGGGTACTACAAAGCAAATTGTATCTCTAGAATTACACCAAAGACACCAGAGATAATGTAACTGGATCAAGACTTAAATGAAAAAGCAAATCGAAGGTATGCCTTTATGTACTCTGTTCAATTGTAAAAGAAAATGTGGCCTTATGCATGATGAATGCTCAACTAAAATGGCTATCTCTTATTCTGAGCAGAGGAAACAACAATCAGGCAAGTAACTGAAAATGGCAAACTCTTAACCGCAACCCCTTTACTACATAATCCAACAAAGATAAGCAATGAAACAAACGACATTTTTTAGAATGAGAAACTTCCATCAATGCTTCATTACTAACCACAATGGGAGTATTTAAGAAAGTAATAAATTGCTTGAAATTGAACATAAATTTAGCAAAGTCTTAAAAATAAAATCTATAAATAAAGGAACTATCTGAATAGCCTTTATGCTCATGGAAAAAAAGGTTCAAATGTTCAGTATTTCTTTTGAGAAAGGTTTCATAATCTAAACATTTATCACTCATACTGAATTTATATTCTAACCAAAAATATCCTGCCTATCAGTTATACTTAATAACCTTTTACAAATGATCTTTATATACAACAGATTATTTTTATAGCAAGAAGCTATGTGAAAATTACATGTAAACACGGCACCTAAACACATCAGGACTTAAGTTCCTCTGACAAGAATGAAAATGTTGCCCACTTAATTTTATGCTTCTCCATTCTAAAGCAATAAGCAAACCTATAGACAGAGTAACATTTTAAATGGCAACTGCACTAAGTCACCAGTTCAATAAATATATCAAGGGAGTTTTCCACTGAGCAGTTTCTATTGAATTTAGTACGTCTATGAAAATCATGGCCAGTTACTAAATGTTTTTCAAAAGAAAAATTTAATTCTCTTCCTCAGTACTTAGCAATGTATTTTTTTTAAAGCAACAATAAATGAATTTAGACTGAAAATCATAAACTAACTTTGGAAGAATGCATGCCAAAGTTTCTGGTCTACAACGAAATCACAGTAAAATTAGTGACACACAATATCAACATCCCAAAATGTTATTAAAATCCAACCCAAAGCTGCCTCGGATTTTGTGGGTTTCCACTAAGATTTGTAGTCTGCTGAACAATAGCCATAAGAGGCTTTTAAACTTCACCCCATTCACAAATAAAGTTGAATCTAAACATTTTTATTTCTTCTCTTCCTATGACAACTGAATAACACAGTTCAAGCCATTATGCTAATTAGAAATTAAATAAAAAAAGATTCCCTTACAGCAGTTAAGAGAAAGGTGACATGTACAACTAGAGACACAACTCAAAGCAGCTTTAGGAATTGTGTAGTTCAGGCTTACAAAAGCTGAACACACTAGGGAGAGAGTCCTAGATGCTCTTGGTCACTGGAGCTCTAGCATGTGACTACTTTTTAATTATAAGACAGCTATTAAACTATACATCCATAAAAGTGTGTCAAATGGCAACTTATTTTTATAATCAATTAGGCCTAGGAAGTCATAAGAACTGTAATTATTGAAATTAAGTAGATGAATGAAAAAAAGGAGGAAAATCCTACCCTAAAGATTTTAAGAACTACTGAAAGTAAAGCTTGACTTATTAATGATTCCAAACTAAACAATTTGGTTCCTCCTTTCCTATGCTCAAACTATTAAGAAAGATGACAACCTATAAAAAGCCAGAATTACATTTTCTAAATGTTCTATTTTCAAAAGCCCTTCATAAAGGGGCTGGAGAGATGGCTAATTGGTTAAAAGGACTCAAGTTCGTGTCTGAGCACTCACATGGTGGCTTACCACCCTCTAGAACTCCAGTTCCAAGATCTGACGCCTTGCTCTGCTCTAGTCTCCGAAAGCACCAGGAACACGCATGGTGCCCAGACACACATGCAGGCAAAACACCCATACATACAAAATAAATAATAATTAAAATCTTAAAGACCTGTATAAGATATTCCTTAAGTAGCTGATCATGTTCTTAAAGAACTTAAAGAACCAGATCCAACTGAATTTATAGTACATAATCCAACTAATCTGTCCTCCAGAAAACCAAATAAAATATACAAAGACATGGGAGAAATAGAAACAAGAAACAGGCAGAAACAAAGAAAAATCATGACTAAGGAATCTTCCACAGCATTCTGAACATACTCAGAATATAAAAGTTTGTTCTTGGGCCGGGCGTTGGTGGCGCACGCCTTTAATCCCAGCACTCGGGAGGCAGAGCCAGGCGGATCTCTGTGAGTTCGAGGCCAGCCTGGGCTACAGAGTGAGCTCCAGGAAAGGCGCAAAGCTACACAGAGAAACCCTGTCTCGAAAAACCAAAAAAAAAAAGAAAAAAAAAAAAAAAAGTTTGTTTATTTCAACTGAGATAGCTATGTGAAAAGACATGCTATTAAAATATTCCATCCTATCTAGCCATATATGAACATTAATAGTACCATATATACATGTTTCTTTCTTGTATTTTACTTGAACTTTTCAACTGAGTCTTGTACTTTGCCTACAAAGTAATGGTTTTTGCTTGCTTTTTCATTTTGTTTTGTTGATTTATTGTTTCTTTTGAGGCAGGGTCTCTCCATGAGCTATGGCTGGCTGGCCTAGAACTTACTATATAGATTGAATTTACAGTAATCCTCCTGCTTCTGTCTCCTGAGTGCTGGGATTAAAGGTGTGCACCACCATACCCAGCCTATGCACTGTTTTATGAGACAAGGTTTCAGTATGTGGCCCAATCTGGTCTTAAACTTGAGATCCTGCCTTAGCCTTCATATACTGGTATAGGTATGAGCCCCCACACCCAGCTAGCAAGCTTGTTCATTTGCACGCACCACTCTCCCTCCCTCCCTGAGTGTTAATGTGCAGGTGCACATGATGCTATGCAAGTGTATGTGTGCACATACATGAAGGCCACATCAACCTTAGGTGCTGTTCTTTAGGAACTGTCTGTCCTGGTTTTTTGAGACAGGGTCTCTTGTGGGGATCTGGTATTTGTCAATTATGCTAAAGCTGTCTAGCCAGCAAGCCCCAGTGATCTGCCTGTCTTTGCCTCCCCAGTGCTGGAATTACAGGTACACGCAATCATGCCAGGCCTTTACTGAGGTGCCGGGGAACAAAATTATGTCCTCATTCTTGCACTCACTGCAAGTGCTTTAATGAGTTTTTTTATTTTTCAGTTTTTTTAGATTTAGTTTATGTGTATGAGTATTTTGCCCTCGTGTGTGTGTGTGTGTGTGTGTGTGTGTGTGTGAGAGAGAGAGAGAGAGAGAGAGAGAGAGAGAGAGAGAGAGAGAGAGAGCGAGCATCATATGCATGCCTGGTGCCCACAGAAGTCAGGTGAGGGCTTTGAATTCCCTGGAACTTGAGCTACAGATGGTTATAAACTGACATGGAAATTCTGAGGACAGAACTTGGGCAAGAGCAACAAGTGCTCTAAACTACCAAGCCATCTCTACAGCACCTGGAAAGCTTTTGAAATAAAGTATATTATATTCATCTAGTATGATTATGTGTGGTGCTGAGACAGCTCTTGTACTTGTAGAAATATATTTTAATACAACATCAGTGAGTTTTCTATATTATCAAGCATTTTAAGGCTTCTAAAAGCAGGGACTACATGACAGCTCTTGAATCCCAATACCTTAATAAATGGCTTGCAGAGTGGTTTTGTTTTTTGTTTGTTTGTTTGTTTGTTTGTTTAAGATTGAAGACTGTCTCATAAACTAGTAGATTATAAAATGCTACTAAATTAAATAAAATGTATTTAAAGAAAAGAAAGTACCATACTAGAGACAAAAAAACAAAAAAAGCAAAACAAACAAAAGAAAACTTGGGTTGTTTTTTTTTTTTTTAAGTTACCTCAAGTCATAGCTAGTCAACTGTAGACTCTGACATCTAGTAATGAAAACTATAACCATTACTTCATTCAGCAAACTTTAAACTGACAGCTGGAGGGAGAAAATATCAGTCAGGCAAGGCAGAGACTAATCCAAGAAGAAAACTGTGTATGTAAAGGCCCAAATCAAATCAAATAATTGAAGTATCTGGAAAACTAAACCAAGGAGGATATGAAGGTGGGAGAGGAACGCTTGGGAGCTATGTAGCAGGGCAGTGAGGCTGGTGGTGGACATGATCAAAGTACATTGGACACATGTATGAAATGATCAAGGAATAAATAAAAAGGCAAAAGAAAAACTGAAATTTAAATAGGTACCCATTCCACACAACTCTTTTCAGTTCCAAGCCTTGGCTGAGAGCCTAAAAGTCCCAGGAACTCACCAAGGGCTCTGCATGAGTTCATCTTCTGAAATTACACCTAACCTTACTTAGGAGGACAGTTTGGAGGGGAAGTGAAATCTGACGCAGAAATAGTCAAAATACTTATTGCCCTAAGTTTCCAAAGTCATAAATGGACCTCAGTTTTAAAATCCACAATTTCACATTAACTGAGCAATGACTTCATTTCAACTTCAAATAACTATGAAAAGAAAAAACACTAACAGCAAAGGCAGAAATACACTTAAGCTCACTCAGGATTTCCTTCTGTATCCACTACATGAGCCAAACTGGACATGCTAAGAATTAACACAGAACTTCTAGACCATCACAATCACAAACCAGAAACTAATATGGCTTCAAACTTAAGAATGCCATATTCTTCATTCTTCAAAGGGTGTTTTCTAAATCCTGAACCTATTTAATTTTTGTTAAATCAGTGGCCTTCAAAATTATGAAATGAGCCGGGCGGTGGTGGCGCACGCCTTTAATCCCAGCACTCGGGAGGCAGAGCCAGGCGGATCGCTGTGAGTTCGAGGCCAGCCTGGGCTACCAAGTGAGCTCCAGGAAAGGCGCAAAACTACGCAGAGAAACCCTGTCTCGAAAAAACCAAAAAAAAAAAAAAAAAAAAAAAATTATGAAATGAGAAAGAGGTATTAACAGCAAGAATGGGACTAAAGCATGCTTCTTCAGTTGTATTTACATTATTACTCATTGTTTAAAATTCATTTTAGTAGTGTAACAAGGTTACTAATATTCATTGACTATTTGAAGTTATTCTTTGCCTATAACTCAGAAAACACTGTGTGTCTAATTATCAGCATTGTGTAGCACAAGAGTACAAAAAATAGCTTATAGTCCTATAGATGAGAAACATCTTTACGTGGTGATAGAAATTCAGTTCTAGTATATACTTTTAAAGAAAAAAGGTAGTAGAGTGTCTTGTGTGTCCTAATTATTGTTTTTACTTTAACATAAGAACAAAGCATTTTTTTTCTTAACCTGTATTCATAAGGGCAAGAGCAGGAACAGGATGGAGACTTAAAAGATAGGCTTATCTGAATAGGTGTTTAATTTGGAAACTAAAAAATATTTATATAATTATAAGACAAAGTTAAATTTTAAAAAGTTAATTTTAACCAGCACAATCCCTAACTACACTTTAAATATTTTTCCTTATACCAACAAATAAATGTAGTTCTTACTCCTCATCAAGGAACATCTCTTTGCAACAGAGACCATTACAAAAAAAATCACAGTAATGAAAATGCAGAGTTATGGAACCCAGTCCCAATGGATACATCTACAACATTAACTCCTGCACCAAGAGCTTCCGGATCTTTGGAAGAGTAGGTAGAAAGAGTGTAAGAGCCAGAGGATTAGGGAATTTACTGTGAGACTGTGTCTCCTAGGAATGTCAGAGGCTACACTCACTCATGAAGTCTCACTAACAAGACTGCCTAAACAAGGAAAACAACAGACATGATTAAGTGTGTATGGCGGGGGGGAGAGGTGGGAAGGTGACGATGAGGCTTCAACCTTAACAAAGAACCACAGGCAACTAAGGAATGCTGAGAGGGGGAGAAAGAGTCTTCCTCAGGGAAGAACACACCACCTGGTTGTCCAATGGTCACCCTGAAATCATACGTACAAGTGATATTATATGGACTAAGCAGGCTGTATTTATATATTATGGGATACCAATACACACATACACATACATATAACAGCAGTTAAGGAAAAAGGCATGAATTTGAAAGAGAGCAAGTGGTAGATAACAATGGGAGGGTTTGGGGAGAGGAAAGTGAGGGGAGAAATAATGTAATTACATTATAACCTAAAAGACATACTTTTATAATATATAAAATAAACGTATCAAAAGCAAAATGAAACAGATGAACCTATGTATCAAGGTAATAAGGTAAGTAAAGGGATAACAAGTCACAGGAAATAAGAAAGACAATAAGATATATTAAATAAAACAAAATACAGATAGGGAAATTCTAGAGGGAAAGCAATCTAATTAGTGTAACTACATTAAAAAGAATTAAAAGAGAAAGCCGAGAACATAAAGGGTAACCTATAAATTAAAAGACACTTAAATCAGCAACAAATTGCAACATATGTATCAGATATGATTAAATTAACTCTAAGGAAAAAAACTTCGGAGATAGTCTGTGAAATTTGACTGAGTATTTGACAATAAACAGTTATTGGCAAGTTGTTTGGGTGTGATAATCAGTTTTTTTTTAAATAATTTTTACCTTTCAGAAAGTTTTACAGAGTGAAACATAGTGTATATATGAATGAAATGACACCTATGTTCTACTTCAAAATAATGGCAGAAGCATGGAGTTATAGGTAAGAAAAGATCAGTTTGAAGTTCTAAGATCTATGGCAACTATGAATCATTGTTAAAGCTGGTTTACAGGACACTGGAATCCATTACAACATTCTACCCATAAGAAAAACCTACAAGGAAGAATTAACCATTATTCTTACAGTTAAATGTCCTTTTTCTATCTAAGAAAAATAACTGTGAAGCACTTATTGTTTCTATTATTTAGTTGTCTTATGCAAACAATGCTTGATATTCACTACACCAATGAAAACATGCTTATTTCTTTTCGTACATCTTCTCTCCCAATAGCAGACATGCTTTTCTAACACAGTAGCCTTCCTATGTCCATGGTTTGGTCTCCACAGTGTGCTATACATGGTCAACTACAATCTAAAAAAATATTAAATGGAAAATTCCAGGAATAACCACTGTATTCAATTTCAAACTATATGCCCTTCTTAACAGCTTGGCAGTATCTCACAGAATCCTGCTCTACTGGCTTGTAAGAACCATCCCTTTGTCCAGCTTATCTGTGCTGCATGTTTCCTGCCTCCCAGTCACTCAGTGGCCCTCTCCGTTCTCAGATCAGGTATCATGACATCACAAGGCTTGTGTTACGTGTCCCTAATTTTATTTAACAGCAGCCCAAAGTTTACGAATAGTGATGCTGGTAACTGGAACGTGCCAAAGAGAACACTTTATAAAAGCCTTCCCTTGGACAAAAATGTACAAGTTCTTAATTAAAGAAAAAAATGTGTATTAGATTGTTAAAATCTATGGCAACTATGAATCCTCTGTGATATTATATCTAGAGGGAAAATACAAAATATATGTATTTATATAGTCTTCTACACTTATATACTAGTTTAAATTCACTAGGTCTATTTGTTTATAAAACACAAAATTTCAACATCTATTATTAGAATGTTGAGAGACTTAACTCCAATGGCTGAGACTTCAACAAAATTACTCAGCTTATTATATTTGTCTCTTAAATAAAACAATTTGTCTCTCTAATTTAAAATAAGTGCATTTCCAAGCCAATCTGTATTTTAATCATTCCTTTTTTTCTCAGGGTTCTCAGACTCTGCAGTTCTATTAGCACGACTTTCTTTTCCGTGCCCCAGCACTTACAGTTTTTGTTGTTGTTTTTTGGTTTTCTGAGACAGGGTTTCTCTGTGTAGTTTTGGTACCTGTCCTGGAGCTCGCTCTGTAGACCAGGCTGGCCTTGAACTCACAGAGATCGCCTGGCTCTGCCTCCCGTGCTGGGATTAAAGGCGTGCCCCACCGCTGCCCGCCCCTTCCACAGTTTTAGTGAAGACAGCTGGGGAGGCAGCTCAGCGGGTGACCACTCTGAAGACTGTGGTAAGAGTCCCAGGACCCACAAGATGGAAGGAGAGAACTGACTCTTGCAAGCTGTCCTCGGGCTTCCACAAGAATGCCATGGCATTCGCATGCCCAAATTTATGCACACACATGCATGCCTGTGCAGACACACAAATAAACTAAAAATGTAATTTTTAATAACAAAAATGTACAAATAAATAAACATGCTCCTCTCTTATACCTTTTTAAATCACAACCTGTCTTTATTAATCCCCTTTTATAGACACCTCTCCAACTGGGTTCCCTCATCATCCAAAAAAAAACGAGAAAGGCAGCCCTGCCGCCACACTATACTCCTACTCCAGTGCCACATCATGTCCATCATCTACCATTAAGCTATTTCCTCTTCAGGTCCGTATCATTACCAACTTCTCCTCTTTCTCAGGGCCACCCTGTCCCAGTCTCTTTCATAAAATCAGTGCCTACTTTATGTTGTCACAAATTATCTACACGCTGCCATTAGCTTCTCCATCTCTGCAGATCCTTAAACCTGCAGAGACTGTTACAAAATAAAAATAAACTTTCTCTTTAGTATGTTAAATCTAAAACAACATCAAGGCACCAATTGGAAACACTCAACAAGAAATACATAGGAACCTGACACTAAGAAACTAGTTACGCCGGGCGGTGGTGGCACACGCCTTTAATCCCAGCACTCGGGAGGCAGAGGCAGGCGGATCTTTGTGAGTTCAAGGCCAGCCTGGGCTACCAAGTGAGTTCCAGGAAAGGCGCAAAGCTACACAGAGAAACCCTGTCTCGAAAAAAAAAAAAAAAAAAAAAAAAAAAAAAAAGAAACTAGTTACAGAGATCATTGGGTTTCTGTCACTTTAGATTACCTAATATCATCAAAAAAAAAAAAAAAAAAAAAAAAAGAAAGCCTTCAAAGTGAGTTCACAAGTTCATTTTGTTGTTGTTGTGGTTTTGGTTTGGTGGTTTTTTTTTTTGTTTGTTTGTTTGGTTGGTTGGTTTTTTTTGAGACAGGATTTCTCTGTGCAGCTTTGGAGCCTGTCCTGGAACTCACTTTGTAGACCAGCTGGCCTCGAACTCACAGAGATTCACCTGCCTCTGCCTCCTGAGTGCTGGGATTAAAGGCGTGCCCAGTAAATTCATATTATTTTAATTTTGACTGAACACTACTTCTAAGCAATCTTTTTATTCTTAACTGATGAGTTAACTTAATGAATTCCAGTCTCTGAGCGCCAACTCCTAGAGTGTTACACAATTAATTACGGCTTGGGTACCGAGTCACACAATAGTATATAAAAACTACCTCACACGTATGTGTGTTAACCAATGTACAGTGTTGTGATTAGTGAAACACAAAGTCTTGTAAGAGAATATTAGCAACTTTTTACTAATACATATTTTATCAATTACCAGATACTAAAAATATATAGTCATAGTGGGATCCATCAACTGCTTTAAAGAGATGACATCTTCCAAATATCAAGACCTACTACCAGACAGTATGCCCACAGCATCCAAATATCAAGACCTACTACCAGAGTAGTATCCTCACAGCATCCACCTACTACCACAGAGTATCCCCACATCTTCCAAATATCAAGACCTACTACCAGAGAGTATTCCCACAGCACTCATCGTTTCCATTTCTCTTCCCAATTCACTTGTACTTTCCCAAGAAAATCCTATACAAGCTTATACTGTTCCCTCCTCCTTCAATCCATGAGTGTGTATCTTTCTTCTCTGTATCTATAATTATTAGAAGACTTAGCAGTTAACTTTAATAACATCTAACAGCCAATCTCATCGTACAAAACCTCCCTGATCTAGCAAACGGGTTTAGTCTCTAAAAGTTTCTTCCCTTCTGCCTAAAAAGCATTATTATTTCTCTCTTATTCAGACAGAACTTCACTTGATTCTGTTGTTTAACTACTATCCCTTCTTTTTATTATTCTTGCTGTCAAATTCTGAGGCTCATCAAACTACTGGCCACCTGTCTTCTACGTACGATCCTACAGAAACAGCCATCCCCACTTTTGTTTTTTTAAAGACAGGGTCTCATCACATATTTGAGGCTGGCCTCAAACTGGCTATATAACCATGGTTGACCTTGAACTCCTGGCCTTCCTGCTTCTACCTCCCAAGTACTGGAACTACGGGTGTACAACACAACTAGTTTATATGGTGTTGGAGATCAAACCCAGACCCTGACACGTTAGACGTGCACTCTAACAAATGAGCTACATCCTCAGCCCCTATTTCTTTAAGTACTATACAAGTCAACTTTTCAACAAAAGGTAAAATAGTTAAGAAATTTTATAGCCTGGAAGCCTCTATATTGCCTACCTGATTCCTTAAAAAAGGAAAAAAAGTTTGCCACTTCTTAGGGATCCAAGCATGATCTATATTGAATGTCAACATCTTTTCAGAAAACAGTAGGGAGGAACTAAAGGTCTTGAAACACCAGCCAAGTACCCTGACTCACAGGACGTCTCGAGAATACTAATATGCAGGGCAGATTAAAAGATCATTTAGGAATCGACTCTAAGAGACTTGCCACAGACACAAAGGGAGGGATATGAAGGGAACTTATACCCACTGATATCAGATGACTATATGTGACAGAGGGAGCAAAACAACACAAAACTTTCACCTTCAAGAATGTAGTGCTTGAAATTTGCATTTTCTCCTACAATCTACTGTCCTACCTCCTGTCTTACTGAATCTGGAGTTCCTGAAATACTAATCCCAGTACTAGGCATCCCAGGAGCTTATTATCTGGATAACTCCAGGATAAGCAAACCACATAAGAGGCAGTTCCAACAGAATTGGCCAAATAAGAGCACAAAGCCAAGCAGATGGAGTACTCACCTATTTCAACAGAGAAAAGAGCTAAGATTTCAGTCCAGAATGATTCAAGCCAAACATGAAGAAATGCTATGAATGTGCTTACAATTGAAGCAGTTTCCTTGATACTCTAATATATGCTTTATCATGTTCGGACAAAGCACCACTAGAGTAGCCTCTGGTAGGAGAGTATCATGAGAAACAAGACCAAGAAGTAAGAAATGAAATGGATCAGACCCTATTGGTCTATAGCTAGGAAAAGCAGTCCTCCTTTAATAAAGATGGTAATACTTTTCAAAATAGCCAATACAATACTAACCTTCAGCACCAGGGTTTTCACATCCCACAAGGTTGAGAAGGATGTCATGATCTTTATCATCTTCCTCACATCCCAGTAGCATCCAGCTTTCCACATTTTCATTCTCTGAAATGGTACTTTCTTCCTCCTCGTTTGAACTGACCTCTATGATCATGACCTCTCGGATCACACTTGATCTCTCTTCAGATTCAGGCTTCTCATTATCCCTCTTGCGTTTCTTAGCCAATTTATTAGAATGAGGAGAAGCAGGAGTTTGGCTCCTCTTTTCCTGTGCTTGGACTTTAGTATTTTTTCCTTTACATCTATAAATACTATCTTCATCAGATAATGTGATGACCTCTGACGTATCTGACAGCTGGATGACTTCACTATCTGAAAGAACGATTAAGTTCTTCTGGTTTGGTTGAACACCGGCTGTTTCAGAATTCTCACAGTTCTTTTCCTCATACCCTTCTTCCTTGTTGGCATTATGGACATTCTGGGCATAATGAACTTGGCTGTAGAGCTGAAATTCCACCTCACTATCAACACTCAGTTCACTAGACGAATCTTCACGATACAGATCATCTTCATATGCTTCTACAGTCTCATAGCCACCAAACATTATGGAAAGTCAGTAGCCTTAATGCTGTAAGAGAGAAAGTCATACCAGAATGTATTTTAGAAGCTAAGATCTTGTTTAATTAGTACCTATCACCCCAGAGCTGACTTTGAAGACCACCACTTTTTCCCAACATATCAAATTTTTTCCCTAAGAATACCACTTTTCCATGAATTTATAAATCTTGTTGTCATTCTCTAGAACAATGGTTGTCAACCTTCCTAATGCTGTAACCCTTTAATACAGTTCTTCATGTTGTGACAACCCCCAACCATTACATTACTTTGTTGCTCCTTCATAACTGTAAATATCTGATATGCAGGATATCTGATGGGACCCCTGTAAAAGGGTCTTTCTACCCCGAAAGGAGTCACAACCCATAGGTTGAGAACTGCTGTACTAGAGTGATACTCAGACCTCTCAAATAAGAATTACTATCAACGAACTGAGCTACATCAATGCAAATATCCTAAAGGATACTGGAAAAGAAAACAGTTTGACACCAATGACAGTCAATGTTGGAGAGGATGTGGAGCAAAGGGAACACTCCTCCACTGTTGGTGGGAATGTAAACTTGTACAACCACTGTGGAAATCAGTATGGCGGTTTCTCAGAAAATTAGGAATCGAACTACCTCAAGACCCAGCCATCCCACTCTTGGGCATATACCCAAGGAATGCTGATTCATACCATAAAGATACATGCTCAGCTATGTTCATAGCAGCACTATTTGTAATAGCCAGAACCTGGAAACAACCTAGATGCCCATCAACGGAAGAATGGATGGAAAAAATGTGGTACATATACACAATGGAGTACTACTCAGCAGAGAAAAACAATGAAAGCATGAAATTTGCAAGCAAATGGATGGAACTAGAAAAAATCATCCTGAGTGAGGTAACCCAAACCCAGAAAGACAGTCATGGTATGTACTCACTCATAAGTGGATTCTAGATATAAAATAAAGAACAATCAGACCACAACCCATAGAACCATGGAGGCTATATATATAGCATGGAGGTCCCTAGGACGACTGTGGCTTATAATAAATTTCTGTTTTACTCAATTACTGAAAAAAAAATAGCCAAATGAATGGAAACACATGAACTATGAACCAAAGGCTGAGGGGCCCCCAGCTGGATCCAGCCCTCTGAACAGTGATTGGTTTGATCAGTTTGGGAGGCAACTAGGCAGTGGGACCAAGTCCTGTGCTCACTGCATGAGTTGGCTGTTTGAAACCTGGGATTTATGCAGGGACGCTTGGCTCAGTCTGGGAGGAAGGGACTGGACCTGCCTGGACTGAGTCTACCAGGTTGATCGCAGTCCTGGGGGGGGGAGGATTTGCCCTGGAGGAGGTGGGAATAGGGAGTGGGCTGGGGGTAAGGGGAGGGAGTGGGAGCGGGGAGAATAGAGGAACCCGTGGCTGATATGTAGAACTGAATGGTATTGTAAAATAAAATAAAATTAAAAAAAAGAAAGAAAGAAAACAGTTTGAGATCTATTGCTCAACAGTGAACATTTGTTCTCTAAAATGTTATGACTCCTAAAAAGTATCTCTCCCTATTCCATTTACCTTGGAATAACTTTTTCATTCTTCTCTTTTTTTTTTCCTTCTTTCTTTTTTTTTTTTTAAACAGTGTCTTGTTATACAGGAGCGAGGCTAACCTTGAACTTAAAGAGATCCTCCTATCTCAACCATCTGAGTGCTGGAATTAAAGTGTGCTAAGTTGCCCAGCTCTATTAAATTTTTTTTTTTTTTTTTGAGACAGGGTTTCTCTGTGTAGCCCTGGCTGTCCTGGAACTCACTCTGCAGACAAGGCTGGCCTCAAACTCAAGAGATCTGTCTGCCTCTGCCTCCTGAGTGCTGGGATTAAAGACGTATGCTACCTTGCAACTTTTTTTTAAAGACAAAAAGAGAAGTGTATTTATCATGCTGTAAAGAGAACAACAGGCATGGCAGTAACAGAGGAGCTACTCGCCTTCACTCTCTCTCCCTTCATTCAGTATCACTTATTTTCAGGAATACCTTCTCAAGACTATTACTACAAGTATTACTAAAATTCACAACACGAAGCCCTTTCCACATTTACTATGAGTGTATTTATTTTCAAATAAGAATCAGATGGGAGTGTGCTCAGCAGTAAATTGCAAACTTAGTATGTGAAATAACCCTGGGTTTGATCCCCAATATTGAAAGTACTATTATTACTAATAATAATATCAATCTTATGAACTTTAGATCTTTAGCCAGAAGAATGCATAAAAAAAAAAAAAAACTTTGATAATATATTTATTCCTGTATTGGTTGTAAAAATGCATTTGAAACACAAATTTCCTAAATACCTAAAATAAAGACAAAAAAAAAATCATAGCTTTGGGAATAAATGTCTAAAAAAAATTTCTGTCGTACATATATCAAATCCTGTGCATCTTTCAACTCAGCTTTAACAGTACTTCCCATCAGAAGGAATTAAGTGCCTTATTTCAGAGGCTTCCATAGTACTTTATAAAACATTCACCTTTCTAATTCTTTATTCAATGTAAATGTCCTAAAAGTACAAATCACAAATCCCAGGAGAAGGGACCTTGTGCACTCTGTTAAACAATAAATAGATCACAATAGCCAAGCAGAGCAGCTAATATTTGAAGATGTTTATAAATGTTTAAAAACATGAAAGTCTAACACATGCCAAGAACATAGAAATTGTGACAGGATAATTTCTCAGTTGTCTTTAATTACTCCAAAGCATTCACCAACAATCTACACAGTAAAATGGATGGTGATGGTACACGCCTTTAATCCTACCACTTGGGAGGCAGAGGCAGGCAGATCTCTGTGAGTTTGAGGCCAGCCTGCTCTACAAATTGAGTTCCAGGACAGCCAGGACTGTTACAGAGAGAAACCCTGCCTGGGGGGAAAAATCTACACAGTAGATGTTTCAATTATCTACCAATGGAATGCTGATCAAAATAACAGCTCTGGAGAAAGTCAACCACACTTGACTTGTCTAAGAACCAGAAGCACCCTAAAAGAAAGTTAACACCTGCCAGCTTATTCTTCCTTCCACCTTTAGCTTCACAGATGCAATTAAGAGAGCGGTTGTTTTCATAGGTTTGAATTTCTGCCAGAACATCAAGGTGTTATGTCTTCTTTTCTAAGAGAACCAGCAGACCCCAAGAATCTAAGAGGCAAAAATGCACTACACTCAAGCTAGTTTGGGTGTTGTTTTCCAGAAATGAAGGACTTATTTTGTTGTTATTCCAGCACTTAATGAAAGAAGATACAGAATTCAAGGTCATTCGCAGCTACAAAGCAAAGTCAAAGGTCAGTTTGAGCTGTGAGACCCTGTTTAGAAAAGCCAAAAGAGAACAAAACGGAATTAATACCTTTTTTTAAAGGATACAGTATACTGTTCCCTCCTTGTACTGTCTTTCAGGTTGCTATGCTGTTATTGTCACACAAGTTGAATGTGGCTGTCTGAATAATAATGCTTATGCCATTTATCGGTTTATATTGAAATGTTAGCCTCAGAGGAATTCAAATGAAAGATGAATTCTTTCCTTTTTTATTTAGTAGGTAAATTAATTCTAAAAGAAGTCAAAGGAATTATGCTTCCTTCAAAATCCTCAGTGGATCCATCCTGAGGATCCAGTGTGGACTTAAGATAAAACCTAATTCCAGGGCAGCATAGAAAAAAATTAAAGAGCTAAATTACAGAGTTACAAATTTGTAGTACTCTTGGAGCCATCCCAAAGGAAAGGGATTAAGAATGGAGCCATAGGCACACCTGTGAATGTACGCCAAAAATAAACTACAGAGCCATAATAAAAACGGACTTATCTCTTCCCATGAAACGTAGAAAAATGAATTTAACAATTTAGCCCCTATGGCTGTTAAGAGGATTTTGTACATTCTGTACTTGAAAATTGTGTTCTGGAATACATGCTCTCTTCTATTTATGTAGCTCATGTATGCCAGGGTGAAGGTTTACCTCATGCTGTTTTGGTTTGTTACAACTTTAATTATAACCAACCCACTTAATTTTTTAAAAATATACTCAGAGATGAGTGCAATGTATATATGCATATGTATACACCACTCTCCCCCCCCACACTCAGAAGCTTTCTTAGCTTTTGTTCACTATGATTCCTAAGCATACTTAACTAGGTAACATGACATGTTTATGACAAACATTTAAATCTAGAAAGTACCTGTTGGATTATTTCACATAGTCTCCTTTATATTCTTATGAAGAAATAGACCCTAGGACATAATGAGACCCACCCAAGGTTGGACAGTTAGTTAAGAACACAGTTGGGATGATTCACATGTTCCTAATTCTAAGCCAAGCATCACTAAGATTTTTAAAACACAAATTTTAAAATAAGTAAATTCCAATATATATTGTTATACGTGCACTGGTTTTAATACCTAAATTTATCTGACAGATCCATTTACTTCCCACGAGAATAAAACTTGAAACAAGACATTTTTAATTAGGAGAAGTAGACATTTAAACTTACAAATTTACTATCTAAGAACCTCCTAAACTGGCACTCAGAATACTTATCCAAGCCCTGTATGGTGGTACACAGGAACACCAAGGCAATCCTAGCATTTGGGAGATGAGGTAGAAAGATCAAGAGTTCAAGGCAAGTCTTGGCTACTTAGTAAATTCCAAGTCAGCTTGGGCTACAAGAGATCCTGTCTCAACCCCTCTGCACCCCATCCTGAAAAAGCAAATAAACAAAAGCCTTTATCAAAACACTGACTACAGAAGACTGGTCATATTTTAAAATCTAAAATATCAAAAATGGGAATGAAGCTTATCTAAAGAAATGACATTAAACTACTCACTGTAGTAAAAAAAAAAAGGGGGGGTAGATTCAGTCACTGAATTTCTTTAAGCTAGACAAAGGTTCAGTTCTCAGAATTTACTAAGACGTTAAAGCCAATATCTCTCCTTAGAAACTTGATTAGTGGTCATTCTGAAGAGTTTGCTTTTGATTTCCTTCCAAAGTATTTCTAGCTTAGCTCTTCCTTCTGGATGCCATAGGTCATCTCCGGTAGATTTAAATCCAGAATTTGGTTTTATTCATTTTGTGGTGCTGGGGATTGTATCCAGGGTCATGGGCATGCTAAGCCAGTGCTTTACCTGAAGCTCGGACCCTGCTCCACAGCTGGATTTTTAAATCCCGTTATCAATGGACAAACTGATTAATACATAGTTTATTCTCAGCTTAGGTTTATGACTTACAAGAATCTTAGTGTGCTACTGTCAATGACAAAATCAACTACAAGAATTAAAATTTCGGCCCATTTTTTCAAATGTTACTACCACTTCCAATCAAACGAGGGAAAGAATCCAAATACGTCACATCAAAGAACATCCATGTCTCCGTAGAAGAAAAGTGTGCTAAATTTACTTAGGTTAACTTCTAACTACTGTTG
The DNA here is from genome assembly GCF_004664715.2 of Peromyscus leucopus. Lineage (NCBI taxonomy): Eukaryota > Metazoa > Chordata > Mammalia > Rodentia > Cricetidae > Peromyscus > Peromyscus leucopus. Next base: position 55,698,851 of record NC_051064.1, on the reverse strand, counting down.
GGACCCTATCTGGAAGCAATGCCTTTTCCTATTAGCTGCTGTCGTTTTCCCATGCACTGTTAACCTTGTAGCTATCAAAGAATTTTCACTTCCAGTTTTTCCTCAGTTCATTCCCAACCTTCTGATTGCCTTGAGTGGCAATACTAAACTGTCCCCCAAACGTGAACACTGTCTTAAATATACACACACACGGTTCAAATTAAGGTTCAAATGTTCAAAACGAAGTCAACAGCTAGAAGCCTAGCCATTACATTTTAAGGATGGTTTTATACTTGGGAAAAACAGGCTCAGAGAAAATGGGCTCAAAAGGCTCTGAAAGTTTCCTTCGTTCAACCCTGAAATCACAGTACACTCTGGCCTAAAGGCATTTCGAGCGTCAGCAGCTAGCTAATCGGTGACGGCTGGAACTCGGGCCTGCCAACTCCCCACCATGCTTTTCCCACTGTAAAGGCAGCGCTTGCCTAAAGTTGACCACAACGGTCTGCTGTTAGGGTGTGAGGGGGAAAAGGTTATCTTAGGAAAGTCACTCTGCGGCTGCAGGTTTTATAGAGGGAATGGGGGCCCAGTCCCCAGATCCCCTGTGATCCACTCCCGCAGTGGCTACATGACAGCTTCAAGTGGCCCCGGACTGGACGCACGCTGGAGCGCCAGGCTCCCCCTCGGCCAAAGAGGCCTCCACGTTTGCGGGCTGACCCGCTTCCCCAGGACAGGGGGACCACGGGACGCGGCGGCCTAAAGCAGACAGGAAAGAAGTGCCCGTCGAGGCCATCGGCGCCCCGCCTTTCCCAGGCCCGGGTGTCGTCGGGTCGGGGAGCCGCGTGGGGCCGCGCGGAGCCGAGAGGCCATTAGCTGCGCAGCGCTGCGCCGCGAAGGACGGGCAGCCGACGGGCAGACAGGGGCACACGTTAGCTCCACAGCCCCGCGGGCGAGGCGGAGGGGGGGGGCAGGGGTCCCCGGTCGCGGACCGCTCGGGGTCCGTCACACACATACTCACTGCCGCGGCTGCGACCAGGAAGCACCAACCAGGAACCGAAACACGTAGAGGAACGGGGAGGGGCGAGGACAAATGAGGTAAGGAAGCCGCGTCCGCGCGGACTCCCGAGACGAGGAGGCACTTCCGGGGAAAACACAGCTCCTGGGAGCTGTCCTTCCGCCCAACCCGCGAGTCCTCCGAGCGCATGCGTAGCAACTATTAACCCTTTGTTTTCTCCGCCTAGAAACTTTGAGTTGAGTTCTGCTCCTTTTTCCTCATGCTTTCTTTCGAAAAAATAGCTTGGGTGAAAAAGATTACGGTACGTATTTTATCTTATTGAATTAAGCAAAGAGAAGATACTTGCGGGGCAAAAGTGTAAACTCACTTTCTCAGGGCAGGGGGAAAAAACTACAATTCCCACGATACCTTGGGCGGATCGACGGGGGCCACCTCTTTTCTCTCCCTGGGTGACGCCCTGGTAGTAGCACGTGGCGCAGAGCGGATCTGGAACCTCTTCGGGTTGAGGTCTGGGTTAGAAAATTCAGGCTCGGTAGGTGGCTTCGGAGAGGGATCCTGGGAACGCCAGCGTGGGAAAACGCCTTTTTGAGGGTGTCTGGCTTTTGTTTTTGTCGTTCCCCATCCCACTCCCCGCTAGTGTGACAGGTGACCTCAGGGCTTTTCTACCCTTAGGTTGTGAAGTGCACACTATGGTGCTTCCGCCTTCTTAACCCTTTGTGAACCTTGAAGAGCAGCACTTCTGCAATGTGCAGTCAGTGCTGTTCTAAATGGATACTACAAGACAGTGTTCGCTGCTTCCAGCGTTGGTGCCCCAGATCACACCTTTAAAACATGTTTAATTAGGGGCTGCAGGTGTAGTTCAGTTGGTAAGGTGTCTGCCTACCGTGCTGGAGGCCCTGAGTTCACTCCTCAACGCCACTTAGACCGGTGTGGTGGTAAACTTGTAACCCTAGCACTCAGGAGGCGGGAAAGTTCATCCTTGACTACATAGAACATTCAAAGACAGCCTGAGATGTCCCAAAGTGAAACAAACAAAACCCGACCACCACAACAACAACAAAACAGTAAATCAATCTATGCAACTTTACAAATAACCAGTTGGTTAGGTACTGACAACATCTCTGATAAATGAGTGTACCTTTTTGTTAACTTTTATTGAATACATTAAGATCCAAGCTGCCAGCTTTCTACATTATTAGAAAAATAAACCTATATTTACTTAAGCTGGGGGGGGGAGGAAGAGGGTTGTAGGAAAAAGTATGCTAGAAAGTTTGAAAAAGGTGGAAAATTTTAAAGGTCTTGTTATAGTATTAGGAATTTGACGGGGAAAATAATTAGAAAAAGTAATTAATGTTATGGTTAAGTGCTAGGAAGGAAAAGCACAAGACATTATGAAAAGACAAAATTGGAAAACTTATTTGGGAGGTAAGGAAAGTGTCACAGAAGTGGGCCACAAATGTCCGGTCTGTTCAGGGAATGTGTAAAAGTAAGGCTCTGTGTGTGGCTTTTTTTAAGCCTGTGCCACCTAACACAGCTCTGACTTTTATTGTTATCTGTTTTTGATTGTTTGTTAGAGACAAAGTCTCTCTATTACATAGTCCTGGCTGTTCTGGAACTCTCTATGGAGACCAGACAGGCCTTGAACTCAGAGATCTGTCTTCTGAGTGCTGGGATTAAAGGCTTGTGCCACCATGCTCAGTGATTATTTTTATTATTAGTGTTAATATTCTCAATTTACAAAAAAACAAACACTCAGATTAAACAACTTGCTAAATGCCGATGAAAGTATAATGAATACTGGTTAGTCTTGAGTATCAGCTTAATGGAATTGAAAAGCATCAATGAATACACCTCTGGCTGTTCTGTGGGAATATTTCCAGAGAGGATTAAGGGAGGTGTGAATGGAGAGAGTCAGGACAGGACCTGAATGCGAGCTGTACCATCCAGGTAGAGTGGGCACCCAGATAGAATAAGAAGGGAATAAAGAGAGAGAGATGCCTTGGTGTTGTGTGTCATTCCCCCACACCCCCTTTCTGGCCACCATGCTGTAAACCACCTGACTACACCCTGGATGTGATGGACTGAGACCATAAGCCAAAAGAAAGAAGTCCTCCTTTAGAGTGTTGCTCTTGAGAGTGAAGAGCTCATTGACACTGCAGGGACACCAGCGCACTCCAGCACGTGGCTCTGGCAGGCCTTCTCCTTCACCCCAATTCCCTCTGCCTCGCTAAAAACTGTTGCATACGTCCCTAAAGCTAGCCACCAAGGTCTGTTCCCTTATTTGGAAACTTCCTCCTCCCGCGGCTGACTACCAAGGTCCAGCTATCAGAAGCCCCCTTTGACTCACCTAATTAACATGCCCAATTCAAAGTAAACACCTCATCCTAACACAGGGTTCCCCCTTTACCTTTAGAAATCGCCATTTGCCCTGTGCCATGTCTGTCTCCTCTGCTGCGGGCCGCAGAAATATATCATAAGAACTCAGCTGGTTATGGCAAAGTCACTACCTGGAGGGATCAGGGAATTCCTCCAGAGGAAGCCAAATCCCAAGGAGTTTTTGGTGTTACTTGGCTTGTTATATATCAGCTGTCTTCTGTTATGAAAATCATGTGTGCCTTCATAGTTTTCCCTACTGACTTTTCCCTAAGAAGGGCTAACAGTGTAGACTGATCACTCTCTGGACATACACATTCCAGGTATTTGGAGAACAGCCTCAGGAAAGGCTTTCTCTGGAACCAGTTATCTCCTTAGCCACTTTCAAGGACTACAGGATACACCACCAGGTGGACGCCCAACTGCCAAGGACTAACAATGATAACAACCCACCTGAAAGTCTCCTGACTTAAATTCCACAAGGAGACACCACCCAGGGGGGCGCCCAACTTCCAAGGACTAACAAGTGATAGCAGCCCACGTACAAGTCTCCTGACTTACAGTAAATTCACAAGAGGACGCCGCCTAGGCCAGGTGGACACTAAGTAATAGTTTTACACAATTTAGCTCAGACCCCTCCTTTCTTACAGCCTTACTAACTTTATAGACCTCTAGCTACTTACCTAACCACTTCTAGGAATATTTAGATAAACTTCTGTGCTAACAGCTATGCTCAGCCAGAACTCCCAGTTCAAGCCTCCCTGTAATTATCATTATTGGTAGCATCTGGCCAGGTCCATCACCGGATGGAGGAAAGTACCTTATCAGAGATACCTCTGTACTCTCTAAGAACAGACTTAAGCATCCAGGCTACCTGTTTGAGAAGGCCTGGCGGATGTGCCAATTAAGCCTTACTTCCTCTTTTCCCAAACCTTACCTCCAGTTCCAGATCTCCCTTTAGCTATCACCAGAGGCATCTAGCTGTACACAAGTTAACTAGAGACTGAGCACACTTTTCCCCACCCTGCAGTAAACGGCAGACAGCTTGAACAGATAGGAGCCACAGGAAAAAAGAAGACAGTTTTATTTTCTCCCATTGACCTAGCAACTTATAGATTTTTAACATCCTTTACCAAACACATTTAAGGTTATAGTTGTGCACGTAAGATCCCTCTTCTTAGATGTTACCCATATTTAGCCTTTAGTTAATTCATTAGTCACTTCCCCTTTGGGTCACAAGTGGTAATTAACAACTAGTGCCCCTCTTTGTAATTCTTATCAACCTCCATTTGATCCTGATAGCGGACAATCACTGCCTGAGGAAGTTCAGGCTGAGTGTCCTGGGTGGAGGGGAGGATTGTGATTTTGGGGAGATATATAACTGTAAAGCAGGGGACACGGAGAGGAGGAGAGAAGAGAATGGAAGAACGAGATGGGTAAGAACTTGAGAGGAACGAGCTGAGATGGGAAAGAACTAGATTGAAGAGCTAAAAGAGGACTAGAGGAACGAGATGGAAGATGAGGAAGAGCCAGATGGGGAAGAACAAGATGAGGAAGAGCTAGATGAGAGAGAAGGAGACGGGAGAGAAGCTGATGGGAGAAAGAACTAGATAGATGAGAACCTAGAAGGGACAGAACTAGATGAAGGAATTAAGATAGAACCTAGAGGGGACAGTAGATAAATATAGAGAAAATCAGGAAGAAAGAGTAGACATGAGAACAGAACTGAAGCTGTGTATAAAGGATGTTATGCCAGAGGAATTAAAGCAAGTGGACTACAGAACTCGGTGTGCTGAGATTCTATTTCCTGATAATAGTCCTCGCGTTAGTAGTTCTCTTCTGAGCCCTGATGTATATTAGGCTGTCCTCTAATATTATACAAGACTCCTCTCTATCCAGAGCCAGTCCTTTGTCCCTCCAGGACAATTACCCGTCCCCCTTTCCCTTGTTCCCTTCCCCTTCTCCCTCGACCTCTATCTTCTTTACCACCACATCCTAGCTCATTCTAACCCAGACCTCCTTTCTTAAGAAAGACACCTGCAAGGGCATTTTCTCCTCTCTTAAGAAAGACACCTGCAAGGTCAGTTGCTGCTGTTTTCTGCCTAAGTCAGGAAGCAGCCACTTTAACTTTTCTTTCCTGCTTAAAATAAAGGATCTCTGTGAAAACAGGTGTTTGGGTCTGGCTTGTGCCTCCTCTAGGGTCTGGGAGGGAGCCCCCGCTGTGCAGGAATCCCCTTCAAACACAACCCTTAACGGTTGTGCCCCACTGTCTCACTATTACACATTCGACCAACAAAATCTCTTTTGAGACAGGGTTTCTCTGTGTAGCTTTGCGCCTTTCCTGGAGCTCACTTGTACCCAGGCTGCCTCGAACTCACAGAGATCCGCCTGCTCTGCTCCCAAGTGCTGGGATTAAAGGCGTGCACCACCAACGCCCGGCCAACAAAATCTCTTAAAACATGGAGTACTGAATGATGATGCGCTTCCCGCTGAGCCTGACCACCTGAGTGTGATTCCTGGAACTCAGGGGTGAAAGGAGACAACTGACTCCCATGGACTGTCCTCTGACTTGCACACGTTTGGAGTGGCATATGTATACACACACACAAAATGAATCCATATGAAGTCAACCGAAGCCTGGAATTCAATGGACAGCCTGCTGCCTGACACGCAGACTTCTGAGTAGTTGGCTGCCAGCACACTATGCTCTCCCGCGTCTATCTTTACAGTAACCCCCTCTGCCTGGGAAGTACTTCCGCCTGTTCATCTGTGGTTCTTTCAGTTCTCTTAGTCTGTTTTGTTGAAGTCCTGAGTCTTCAGAGAAGTAGGCTTATTTTCCTAAGGATTTCTCATGCACTGTATAAACCTTCATCAAGATATAATACTGTATGGTCCTATAGTTCTAGCCTAGCAGAGCTGTGAAATTCCTTTAAAGTACAAGTTCTGGTTTTATCTCTATGTGCTTATTAGCTGATATGGTGCCTGCAGAAAACAAAATAATTATTAAAATGTTTTAAATTAAAAGGCAGTATTTTAGAGACTTTGTCTAAAGGTAAAGGATTGTTCCAAAATGAAAAGTCTGTGAGGTGAGCACAGGGACTGGAGTGATGGCTCAGCAGTTAGGGGCATTGGCTGGTCTTCCTGAGGACCCGAGTTCAGTTCCCAGCACCCACAGTTGCCTGTAACTTCAGCTCCATGTGGTTTGATGCCCTCTTCTGACTTCTGCAGATCTATATACACATAGCAGACATTCACACAGGCACACCCACACAGAGAGAAATAAAAATTATTCTTTTTTAAAGGCAAGGACAGAAGTAAAAAGCTTACACACATTACAGAAATAAGTCACAAAGATCCATGAAAGTTACAATTTGGACTGAGGAAATGCCTCTGTTGGTAAGTGCTTGCTGCACTGAGTTTAGATCTCCAATACATACAAAAGCTGGCTTTGGCAGCACACATACATAATGCAAGAGCTGGGAAGTGAAGATAGGCAAGGTCCCTGAAGATAATTGGCCTGCAAACCTAGCTGAATTCATAAGCTCCAGGTTGAGTGACACCCACATCTCCAAAACAGGTAGAGAAGATTGAGAAAATTACTCATTGTTAACCTCTTCCTACACACACACACACACACACACACACACACACACACACACACACAGAGAGAGAGAGAGAGAGAGAGAGAGAAAGGGAGAGACAGAGACAGAGAGATAGTGAACATATAGATGATGGAAAAAAGATAATTTTACACTGATGGCATGTATATAAAGATAATTTCTTTTAAGTTTTTCCTATGATCAAGTTTTCCTAGGTACTTATTTTATGTGGCTGATCTGCTCCACACATTAGGGCCAAAATACAAGGTTAAAAAATGGGACCCAAACATTCCATGACAACGTTTAAAGCTGCCTTTTGCAGGTTTCAACAAGAGAAATAGGGACCATCCAAAAGACCCAGAGAGCACAATTGCTGTCCAAAAAAGAAGCCCAACCAACAGCCTTAGCTTTGGGGAACAAAACAATCCCCCAGGTATATAAGAACTGGGCAGAACACCTCTGGAGGCATCACCATCCCTGACTTCAAGCTCTACTATAGAGCTACAGTAATAAAAAACAGCTTGGTACTGGCATAAAAACTGACATGTGGACCAATGGAATCGAATTGAAGACCCTGACATTAAACCACACACCTGATTTTTGACAAAGAAGCCAAAACTGTACAATGGAAAAAAGAAAGCATCTTCAACAAATGGTGCTGGCATAACTGGATGTCAACATGTAGAAGATTGCAAATAGATCCATATCTATCGCCATGCAAAAACTCAAGTCCAAGAGGATCAAAGACCTCAACATAAATCCAGTTACACTGAACTTGATAAAAGAGAAAGTAGGAAGTAGTCTTGAACACATTGACACAGGAAATCACTTCCTAAATATAACACCAGTAGCACAGACATTGAGAACAACAATTAATAAATGGGACCTCTTGAAACTGAGAAGCTTCTGTAAGGCAAAGGACACAGTAAAGTAGACAAAATGACAGCCTACAGAATGGGAAAAGGTTTTCACCAACCCCATATCTGACAGAGGGCTGATCTCCAAAAATATATAAAGAATTCAAGAAACTAGACATCAAAATAATGAACGATCCAATTTAACAAATGGGCTATAGAGCTAAACAGATAATTCTTAACAGAAGAATCTCAAATGACTGAAAGGCATTTAAGGAATTGCTCAACATCCTTAGTCATCAGGGAAATGCAAATCAAAGTGACTCTGAGGTACCATCTTACACCTGTCAGAATGGCTAAGATCAAAAGCACTGCAGACAGCTTTTGTTGGAGAGGATGTGGAACAAGGGGAACACTCCTCCACTGTTGGTGGGAGTGCAAACTTACACAGCCACTTTGGAAATCAGTATGGTGGTTTCTCAGAAAATTGGGAATAAATCTTGCTCAAGACCCAGCTATACCACTCTTGGACATATACCCAAGAAATGCTCAATCATACCAGAAGGACACATGCTCAATTATGTTCACAGCAGCATTATTCATTATAGCCAGAACCTGGAAACAATCTAGATGTACCTCAACTGAAGAATGGATTAAGAAAATGTGGTACATATACACAATGGATATATACTCAGCAGTGAAAAACAATGACATCATGAAATTTGCAGGCAAATGGATAGAACTAGAAAAAATCATCCTGAGTGAGATAACCCAGACTCAGAAGGACAAACATGGTATGTACTCACTCATAAGTAGATACTAGATGTAAAGCAAAGGATAACCAGACTAAAACCCATAGCTCCAGAGAAGCTAGCTAACAAGGAAGACCCAAAGAGGACACATGGATCACCCTGGGAAAGGGAAATTGATGAGATCTCCATGAGTAAACTGGGAATGAGGGGTGGGCAATGGAGGGTAGGGGATGGGGGATGAGAACATAAGGGAATAGGATGGTCAAGCTGGAACAAAGATGGAGTGGGAGAGCAATGAAAGAGATACCATGATAGAGGGAGACATCATGGGGATAGGGAGAAACTGGGTGCTAGGGAAGTTCCCAGGAATCCCCAAGGATGACCCCAGCTTAGACTACTAGCAAAAGTGGAGAGGGTGACTGAACTGGGTTACCCCAGTAATCAGATCAGTGAATACCCTGTCATCATAGAGCCTTTCTCCAGTAACTGATGGAAGCAGATGCAGAGATCCACAGCCAAACACCAGGCTGAGCTCTAGGAGTCCAGTTGAAGAGAAGAGGGATTCTTTGAGCAAGGGGCATCAAGATCATGATGGGGAAACCTACAGAGACAACCAAACCAAACTAGTGGGAACTCATGAACTTTAGACCAACAACTGTGGAGCCTGCAGGGGACTGGACTAGGCCCTCTGCATATCGAGACTATTGTGTAGCTTGATCTGCTTAAGGGGCCCCCTGGCAGTAGGATCAGAATCCATCCCTGGTGCATGAACAGGCTTTTTGGAGCCCACTACTTATGATGGGATACCTTGTACAGCCTTGAGACAGGGGAAGGGGCTTCGACCTGCCTCTACTAAATGTACCTCCCCATGGGAGGCCTTACCTTCTTGTAGGAGGGGATGGGGGGTAAGTTGGGAGGGGGAGTCTGAAGGGGTGGAAGAGTGAAGAGGGGGACCTTTGACTGATATGTAAAATGAGTAAAAAATTTTCTTAATAGAAAAAAAATTAAGGGAAAATAAAAGAAGAACTGGGCAGGAATCCTAAGCAGAAAAAAAGATTCTAAACGGGGCAATGCTTGCCACAACTGTGGGAAACCTGGACGCCAGAAAAGGACTCTATTCAGTGGAATTCCAAAAAGCAGGGATTTTCCACCCCTGCAAAGAGAGAAATCACTGCTGGGATGGTAGCCCACCCCACAAAGGGAGAAAGCACTGTACAAGATGGCTTCCCTCAAACAGTGAAGCTGCCTGAGATTTCCCAGTGAGAGCCCCACTCAGGAGACTGAAGATAACAACCAAGACCTCAGCTAACTCTTGACAGATACAAATGCCAATTTTGTTTTCAATACTGGGCCTTTGTTCTCTGCCTTTGTCAACCATCCAGGACCACTTCCTTGCTAAATGAACTTGTAGTAACCAGCCACGATGCCCAAAAGCCAAAGGAGTTATTGTCATCAGCCCCAGCTTTAGGAATTGCTCCTCATGTAGCCTAATGACAAGGTAGTTTACCTCAGCTAAAAGCTCCAGCTGGATTCTATAACTAAGATAAAGAGGATGCACAAATCATAACAGCTTGTAGAAATGCTCTGAGGCTATGTAGCTGGCTCTGAAACTCTTCCCCAGTACTTAACATAAGCCCAACTTGTACAGAAGTAGAGAAAGAATAAGCCCCCACTAAGAATATAGACTACCTAGAAATGGCTGGTGGACTCCAGCGGTAACCCCAAGCAGATCAATGGGGAATTATTAAATGACCTCATGACTCAAGGCGACTTACAGGAGAACAGTATTCTAGTCACTCATGTGTTTGTGGAGAAAGGACCTGTGATGGCTAATCTTGATCATCTATTTAATGGGATTCCACATCACCTTGGAAATACCTTGGAAAAATTTTGAGGTTTAACTTAGTTGGGAAGATCCACCGTAAAGCGTTGGCAGTGTGATTCCATGGGCTGGGGGCCCAGACTGAGTGAGGAGGAAGCAAGCAGAGCAGCAGCTTTCATGCCTGATTGTGGGTACAGTGGGACCAGCTATGTTACATTCTCACTACCGTGCCTTCCCTGCCTTGGTGGACTATATCCTGTCAACATGGAGCCAAAACAAACTCTCCCTCCCTTCAATCACTCCTTGTAAGGCATTTGGTCACAGCAATGAGAAAAATAACTAATGTAGGACCATGAAGTCCATAGTAAAAACAAAAACATAACAACACAAAAAAAAAACAGTAACCATTCTCTGCCTTGTGTCCAAAATAACCCAGGAGGTAGGCCTAAGCCACTACCTTTCCTTAATCTTCACAAAGGATGAGCACACCCCAAGAAAAAGACCACTGGTTAGATTTACTCAAACACATCCCTGTGAAGGGTATAGATAGTCCCTGATGTTTGCTGATACCCTCTCAGGGTGATAGAATCCCACTCCACCCTGACTGAAAAAACTCCAAGTTATTCTCAAGGGTCAAATATCTCCATAAACCCAAGAACATCTTGAAGACAAGGCCACTCACATATGTAAACTGTCAACAACATTTAAAATATCTCTTCAAAGACTAAGCTTCCTAAATGCAAAGGTAAATCCTCAGTCTATCAATAGGTATAGCATTAATTCACTTAATTTATTTTGTTCTGTTGTCTTTCTGTTAGGTACTATTGGTACATTACATGCTCGATTGTTACCACCTCACACTATTTACTGTTTATCCCACCACTGAATTCCTTCTTGGAATTGGTTCTTTAACCATCAATGTTTTGTTTACAGCTTGAGGGAATCTCACTCATAAATTCAAAAGTTAAGACGATAAGGACAACTATACAACAGAATCAATGGCTCTTGATGCTCTGGAAGCAGCACAGAGGGAACCTAGGCCATTATTGAAGTAGAAAGAAAACAGAGACAGAAAGAGATAATAATTGAGGCAATACATCCTAAATCCTCTAAGATCCACATACCAAATTTAATCTCTGTCTGATTCTGCATTAAGTTTTAATAATTTACTAACGTCATAGGTATTATGTGACTTCTGCTAATTTGGTTTATAATCTGATTTCTTGATACTGATATTGGAATCAAACATAACAACCTGCTGTGTGCTGGATTTGGATGTGTGATGTGATGTACTAAGAAGTAGCATCTCCTCTTCCACATTCCCATGTCACAATTTCATCTCCAAGCTCAGACCCTCTTATTACATCAGACAGGTTGAAACTTTTGACCCCTGGATAGACAGGGTCTATGTCCCTGTCCAAAGTAGTAACAGCAACAACAAATGGATCTACAGCCATCAAGAACCCTTAAGATTAAGGGACCAAAGTGTCAGAGATGGAAACTGAGGCAGGAGAGAAAGACAAAGAAGAGGAAGAGGACATGGGAAGGGAAAGGAGTCCCTTGCTCCAGAGTCTGGTATGCCGCTTGCTGGCCCAGAGTCAAGAATTCCATCAAAGTAAGAATTATTGGGATATTTGCCTACATAGAGACTTTTATTTTTATAAATAGATATTGTAAATAAGAGTGTTAAAATAGCAGTGGACCATGCTTAAGGCCTGAGGGTATATGATCTTGAGTATGACCTAACTCCTTTCCCAGGTGTTTTCTAGAAATCTCACCAAGAAGACTAAACTTTTGTTGACCATATAAAAACAAATCTTACCTTGTGCTGCCCACTAACGCATGGTTGTACCTTCACAGCTGTTCTCTTCTGCAACACACATCAAAAACCACACCAAGGCCTCATTTAAGCCTCTCAGCAACTCTGAGACATAGCTTCAGAACCCACCACACTCTTGGGTGTGTTCTGTCCGTTTCCTAAGTGCCTCTCTAATAACCCCATGCTTACTTACATCTATATTTAAATCTCTTCTTAGTAAGCTCCAATTCTGCTTGTAAAACAAAAGAATGGCAGGAGTTCATGGAGAGATTTCTAAGAGAGTAATGTATATGTGTATTTATGTACATAAACACACATTCTTTATATAGAGCAAGTTCTCATTTAGAAGATCTTCAGAAATCATGAGCTCCAGCTCTACTGCAGTGATTTAGAAACTGAGCCAAGAAAGAAGAAATTTGCCAAGAGTTGGTAGAGGCAGAGCTAGGTCTGAATCCAGTTCTTGGTTAATCTAAGTCTGCTACAGCTATACACATATGTGCATGTGTGATACACACACATAGTACATTTCTCTTTCCACTTCAGGCTGACTCTAGTCCCTACTTAAAATCATAAGTGGTAGGCCAGACATGATGGTGCACACCTTTAACCTTAGAACTTGGGAGGCTGAGGCTGGCCAATCTCTGTGAGTTCAAGGCCAGTCTGGTCTACATAATGAGTTCCAGAACAGCTGGAACTATCTATATAGTGAGATTCTGTTTCAAAAGGAGGAGGAGGAGGATGAAGAGGAGGAGGAGAAGGAGGAGGAGGAGGGAAGGAAGGAAGGAAGGAAGGAAGGAAGGAAGGAAGGAAGGAAGGAAGGAAGGAAAAGGAAATCGTAAGTGGTAGTATGTATAAGTATCCTTGAAGCGTCTCTTGAGAAGAACATTCTAAAGAGACCGTTTATTTGAAGAAGCACCAGTTTTCTCCCCAGAGCAATGATAACCTTACATCAGAGAGCAACTGAATGTGATAAGGAACTGAGACAAAGAGAGCTGCTGCAGAGGAGTAGGTGGGGGTATGCATTATTCAGCCTTATCCTTCTCAGTGCGGAGGGTACAACCTCCTTTCCTCCCCACCCCAGTTTGTTAGCAGATCCTGGGAATAATTATTTAGGCCACATTAAAATGTCTTCTTAGAGCCAGGCATTGGTGGCACATGCCTTTAATCCCAGCACTCGGGAGGCAGAGCCAGGAAGATTTCTGTGAGTTTGAGGCCAGCCTGGTCTACAGAGCAAGATCCAGGACAGGCACCAAAACTACACAGAGAAACCCTGTCTTGAAAAAAACAAAACAAAACAAACAAACAAACAAACAAAGAGAACTTATGCTATCTTCTGTACTGTAAAGTGCATTTTAAAACTAAACTCCTTAGCTGTGATGATGATAATGACCTGCTTCTGTATCTCCACCAACACCTAACCTAAGGCCAGGCACACACTGAGTTCACGGCTGACGCTTGTGAAATAACTGAGCTCATGTGATGGTTGGTAAATGAAGCATTGGCACAGTGGAAGCAAAGCTCTGGGGGGTCAGAGGAGGGCACAGCTGGCTGCCTCGGGAAGGTGGGAAAGCTTCACAGAGGTGGGCAACTGAATGAGCTCTGAACAAATAAGTAGTCAGTCAGTAAAGGAAAACTGATCATTTCAACAGCAAAGAGCATTGGCTGGCAACTCACGAAACACGAAATCCAAAAGATCATGGTGCATGTATGATAAGAGGTATTCAGCATCACTAACCATCAGAAAAGTGAAATTTATATCGTAGGCAGTGCATGGGAATACAAACTGAAAGTGTGTTTTGGGAAATGCTATTCGATAATATGTATCTAAATGATAAGTGAGCTATTTTCTTGATTTTTTTCTATTTATGCTATGGGAGTAAAAGACATATCTTTATTTTTCCTGAATAATGTGTTTGTGACTCTATCACAAAATATTGTGATTTTAGGCTGGACATAGTGGTACATGCCTTTAATCCCAGCACTTGGAAGGCAGAGGCAGGCAGATCTCTGAGTTTGAGGCCAGCCTGGTCTACAAAGTGAGTTCCAGGACAGGCTCCAAAGCTACACAGAGAAACCCTGTCTCGAAAAAACAACCAACCAACCAAACAAACAAACAAAAAGCAAAACAAAAATAAAGTGTGTGGCTGGGCAGTGGTTGAGCACCCCTTAGTCCCCAGCACTCAGGAGGGAAAGACAAGAGGATCTCTGTAAATTCAAGGTCAGCCTGGACTACAAAGGAAGTTCCAGGACAGCCAGTGCTGTTACACAGAGAAACCCTGTCTTTAAAAAAAAAAAAAAAAAAAAAAAAAAAAAAAAAAAAAAGTGTGTGCCTGCATATAGGCTTGCATGTATATAACTGCATGGAGAAAATGCACTGTAGATTCCGTGAATCACAGTGATCATCTTTCTCTTAGTGGGAGGAAGAGTAGGAATGAGGAATAAAGGATTTCACTAAAAAAAAGAAAAAATAAAGAAAAGAAAAAAGAGAGATGAGACCCAATAATTTCCTTCGTCCCTCTGTGGTAGTCCCACCAAAAGTGCATCATTTAAATATAACCTGAGAAGATGGTCAAAGATTGTGCAAAACATTCACCAGTCTTTTCATAAGGAGCAGGGTCAGGCTGGGATGTAGCCCACTCAGTATTGGCGCAGCATGTGTGAGACCCTGAGAAGGAGGAGGGGGGAGGGATGGAAGGAAGAGAACGGAGGAGATGGGAAGAAGAGTAAAGTGTCTGGTGTCATGAGGCAGAGACTAACAGAAGAGCTACGCCACGCTAAAGCACCTCAAGAGACGTGATAAATAAACTGTATTGAGTGATCTGGGATTTTCCTTTGCTATACACAGGATATTAGGGCAGTTAGAGCATTCAAGATGGCAGTACTGAATGCATGCTGCTCTCCTGGTTTCCACATTGTGCTATGAGGTGTAAGATGCCTTTGCTGTTTTCTCCCATTGGATATGCATGCTGAAGTACTTGAGATAAATGGGCATCATGTCTGAAACAAGATTGTTAAGGCTTGGAGTGGGAGGAGAACCAGTAAGGAAATTGATATTTGGGTGACTATAGGTAAAGGGGATGTAAGAATTTTTCTTCTGCTTTTGTAATTCTTCATTCTAAGTCTGAAATTATATGGAAATATAAAATTAAAAGGGGAAACAAAGAATGGGTGAGAGGGGGAAGGCAGGAGACTCTTCTGGCAATGAAACAGTGAGTAAAGGAAACCTGATAAGCACGAGTCTTCGTCTGTGGAGAAATGGTGGGTGGCTCTGAACGTCCCGACAAGACGGTGGTGTCGGGGAGGAGGGATAAGAAGCAGCTGACTCAAGGTGGACACACTTGCTCGCCATCTAGACGCGCTAGTTGAGATAGGATACGGTCTCTGTAGCTGCCCTCAAGCCCTGCACGAAATGGCCAGAGGGCTTACCATGGCTCTGGTATTTCATTGTCAGTTTCATCCAGTGAGCCTGGAGTGCAATCAGAAACCTTGGTGTCACGGATGAAAGGGACATCTAATCCAGCACTCCCACCCCGTGCCCATGGTGCAAAAGGGGCAACGAAGATCCCAAACGCAGAAGGGATTTGCAAGTTCCTGGCTAGACTTAAGTCCTGTTCAAACTGGCTTCCAGTTTGCAATCCTCTAGCTTCTGCCACACCGTGATCTCAAGGATACAGCGGACAATGAAGGCTAGCAAGCGAGCGACAGCGTGTTACCTTTAAGTTTTGGTGTTTCTCATTTGCCCAAAATACAGACTTATTGTTTGTACCATTTTAAAAGTAAATGTAGGTGCCAATGTGATAGCAGCAGCAGTTATCACTTAAAGTCAATACGCTGCAACTGGTAAGTGATAATCAATTTAGGCTCCTACATCTGAAGCAGCAATCAAGGTGATTCTTAGGAATTCTCAATGACATTGGTACCCATCTGGATTTGCTGAAAAAGTTTAACGCGCTTTTTTATTATTCATGATTTTGCAGTTCTTCAAATTGCAAGGTGATGGAGAGAGCATGCAATTTTCAACCAGACTATGAAATCTTCCTTGAAAATTTGGACATTCATATAGATAGATGGCTTTTAATTTTTCTTGGAGACTGAAATGTAAAAAATGCATATACCATAAATTAAGCTATATATATGATAATATTTTCATTACTACAAAATCCTAGGGATAAGGAACTAGTATGTCATGGACTCCATTCCTACTTGTTATTATTCCTAGTTGGAACTGTTTCCCTCAAAACGTAGGTCTGAAGAATTCAGTAATAAACATGAACTCATGAAACATCTGCCATTCTAGTATATGCAAGAATGATTAAGCTAGGGACACAGCTCAGTGGGAGAGTATTTTTGCTTATCTTACCCAAGGTGCTGGATTCAATGCTCAGCACCCCTCTCCCAAAATAAGAATCATTAGAATAAGTAATCTTGGAGCATGTCATCAGTAGTATATTGCAAAACTGAATATGTCATACACAGTCTCTTATTTTAAACAAAATGGGAAGAGATCTTCACCAACCCTACATCTGACAGAGGGCTGATGTCCAAAATATATAAAGAATTCAAGAAGCTAGACATTAAAATAATGAACAATCCAATTTAACAAATGGGTTACAGAGCTAAACAGAATTTTCAACAGAAGAATCTCAAATGACTGAAAGACATTTAAAGAATTGCTCAACATCCTTAGTCATCAGGGAGATGCAAATCAAAACGACTCTGAGATACCACCTTACACATGTCAGAATGTCTAAGATCAAAAGCACTGCAGACAGCTTGTGTTGAAGAGGATGTGGAGCAAGGGGAACACTCCTCCACTGTTGGTGGGAGTGCAAACTTGTACAGCCACTTTGGAAATCAATATGGTGGCTTCTCAGAAAATTGGGAATCAATCTTGCTCAAGACCCAGCTATACCACTCTTGGACATATACCCAAGGAATGCTCAATCACACCACAAGGACACATGCTCAATTATGTTCACAGCAGCATTATTCATAATAGCCAGAACCTGGAAACAATCTAGATGCTCCTCAACTAAAGAATGGATTAAGAAAATGTGATACATATACACAATGGAGTACTACTCAGCAGAGAAAAACAATGACATCATGAAATTTGCAGGCAAATGGATGGAACTAGAAAATATCATCCTGAGTAAGGTAACCCAGACTCAGAAGGACAAACATGGTATGTACCCACTCATAAGTGGATACTAGAAGTAAAGCAAAGAATAAACAGACTAAAACCCACAGCTCCAGAGAAACTAGCTAACAAGGAAGACCCAAAGAGGGACACGTGGATTGCCCTGGGAAGGGGAAATAGATGAGATCTCCCTGAAATATTCTTATATTTGTGGATAGTTTTATGTCAACATGACACAAGCTAAAGTCAGCTGAGAAGAGGGACCCTCAATTAAGAAAATGCCTTCATAGAATCCATAGGATGGGCTATAGGCAAACCTGCACAGCATTTTCTTAAATAATGATTGAGGGAGGAGGGCCCAGCCCACTGTGGGTGGTGTCATCCCTGGGCTGGTGGTCCTGGGTTCTATAAGAAAGCAGGCTGAGCAAGCCATGGGGGAGCAAGCCAGTAAGCAGCACCCCTCCATGGCCTCTGCATCAGCTCCTGCCTCCAGGTTCCTGCCCTGTTTGAGTTCCTACCCTCACTGCTTTTGAGGATGAACTGTTATATGGAACTCTGAGTGAATGAACCCTTTCCTTCCTAAGTTGGTTTTGGTCATGGTGTTTCATCACAATAGTGACCCTAACTAAGATATATATGATATTTAAATCACCACTGTCATACATTTAATGAACATACCACTTTTTATCATTTTGCTTTTGACCTGTATTTAGATAAAAGCCATAAGCTTAATGACAGATGATTCTGCAGTCCTTAAAAATAAAGATAACACTGGTTGAGGGGAAATCCACCAGCATGCATACAGCGCGTCACTCTATAGTGTATAGTTCAGCGGCTCTCACTGCTTTCCGACTGCCGTGAACCACGGCCACCACTGCTTTTCACCTTTCTGCCAGCCTCTCCCTCTCCTCCCACAGGACAGTCCATATTTTACTTAACATTATTATCTCCAGTTCCATCTATGTTGCTGCAAAAGACAGAATTTTGTCCTTTTTGTGGCTAAATACAGTTTTTCTGTGTATTTATACACCATTTTCTACATTTTTTAGATTTTCTTCACCCCCTGTAGGGATTCAACAGGATATAGCCATCTGGTCATAAGCAGCATCTTGCCCATGAGGTGACTGGCTCTCATTCTAAACCTTACGGGATAAAGCAAGCCGCTAGTACAGTCAGATGAACATTTGGTGCTGTTGACCAACACCTGGATTGTTCCTTATATGGCTCTTGACATGTTAATAATTTTCTGACACAGCCTAGATACAGGGGCTAGAGAGATGGCGTAGCAGCTAAGAGCACTTAGTTCCTGCGGAGAATCCAAGACCAGTCTCCAGCACCCACACAGCAGCTCACAATTGCCCATAGTTCCAGCTCTAGGGGATGTGAAGACTTTTTTTGGCCTCCAATGAAACTGCATGCATTTGGTACACATACATGCTCTGGAATAATCCCCTTGTCCACTGTAAAGATTTGTCACTCTAATTGATTCCACCTCCTTTGGGATTGTGGGTTATATGGAACTTCTGTATTTATTTACTTACTTACTTATTTATTTATTTACATGACTGATTGATTGATTGATTGATTGAGACAAGGTCTTGGTAAGTAGTCCAGGCCAGATTGGAACTTGCAATGTAGCCCAGACTGGCCTTGAATTTGTGATTCCCCTGCCTCAGCCTCCCTTGAGATTACAAGTGTGTGCCTGCCACTATTCTTAATTTTTTGAGGAATCTCTGCATTTTTCTATAATAGCTATTTTAATGTATGTGCCTCCCCTCCCTGGGATTGTGCATTGTCTCCTAAGTGCTGGGATTGGGAGTGTTAGTCACCACACTTGGCCCTTAAATATTTTTAAATTATTTTTATGTATATAGGCATTTCCCTGCAGGTATGTCTGTGTACCACATACATATCTGATGCCCACACAAGCTGAAATGGGCATCAGATGTGCCATTGCTGGAGGTACAGATGGTTGTGAGACACCATATGGATCTAGGAACTGAATCTAGGCTCTGTGGGAGAGCAGCCAGTGCTCTTAACTGCTAAGCCATCTCTCCGGGCCCCAATTCACCTGATTTTTAAAGACAGTCTCTCAATGAACCTAGAACTCACTGTTCTGCTAGACTGGCTGTTCAGTAAGCCTAGGGATCCTCCTGTCTTCCTCCCCTCCCTGGGATTGTGCATTGTTATATGTGGCTTTTCTGTGTGTTGGGGGTCAAACTAAGGACTTCATGATTGTGTAGCAATCACCTTTCCCACTGAGCTATCTCCCAGCTCCAAAGGTTCTTCTTTCTATACATCTTTGCTGGAATCTGTCAGATTTTGTCTTTTTAATTGCCATTCTAACTAGGAGCAAACACCACTTTTTGAAGAGACTATTCTTACCCCATTGACTCGGCATGATACCATTGCTGAAAATTAATTAATCCTATGTGTATAGGTTTACTTCTCTACTCTCAATTCTATTCTGTTAAATGTATGTCTATATTTATTTGTGTATCCTATGACAGTACCATGCTGTTTTGAGTACTATAGGTTTTGTAGTAAGTTTTATCAGGAAATAGGAGTCCATCAACTTAGAATTTCTTTTTTAATATTGCTTTGGCTTTTTTGGAGCTCTATTCAATTTCATGGGAATTTGAGCATCCATCTTTGAATTTGAGTTCCATCTGTGTAGATTTTAATGAAATTTACTCTAGATAACATTAAGGTTTTTTTTTTTTTGAAAAAAAATATATAATTTCCACATAGTTAGATCCTCTTTAAATTCCCTCAGCAGTTTTGTAGTTTTCAGTATATACAATTTTCTTAGTCTTTATTCCTAGGGATGGAGGGTTTATATCAATATTACAGTGCATGCTTAGCAAATGCAAGACCCTAAGTCTGTGCCCGTGGTGTATGTGTGTGTGTGTGTGTGTGTGTGTGTGTGTGTGTGTGTGTGTTAAAATTCTTTTGGTTGCCATTTTAAGTGGAAAATTTTAAATTTTCCTTTTTTGTTGGTCCTTAATGGTGTATAGAAACACAGTGGTGCTAGTGTGTTGGCCTCATTCCCTGCAATTTTGGTTAGTTCACATATTCACTCTAGTGTATTTATAACATGTCCCTTGGGAATCTCTCACTATATATACAAAATCCTGTCACCTGCAACTATAGATAGTTTACTTTTCCTTGAAAATTTGGGTGACAGGGTTTTTTTTTTTTTCTTGCCAAATTGCTCTGGCTAGGACTTCCAGTAAAATGCTAAGCAGTGGAGATGACAGCGGCCACCCTTGACTTGTTCTGCTCCTGGGGAAATGCTCTCCATCGTTCACTATTGAGTATGATGTTAGCCATGGGTTCCTCATGAATGCTCATTGTTATGCTAACAAAATTCCTTTGATGCCTAGTTTGCTGAAAAAAATTTTTTTTTATCATGAAAGGATAATGTAATGAATTTTGTTAAATGCCTTCCCGGGTCTATTGAGATGGTACCGTGGCTTTCCCTCCTTCTATTAATATTGTGTATTACATCAATTGTTTCCCATGGTGAACCACTCTTCCCTCCCTAGCATAAATCCCATTAGTCATGGCGTATAATCCTTTTAGTTTGCTGTGGGATTTGGTTTTCTAGTATTTTGTTCAGGATTTTCCTGTCTATATTCATAAAGAATATTGGTCTGTCATCTTCTTTTCATTCAGTATATTAGTTTTGGGCCTTAGAATCAAAGAATGCTCATAAAATACATCTTCAATATTTTGGCAAGACTTGAGTAGGGCTGGTTTTAATTCTTCTCCAAGTGTTAGACTTCACCAGTGGAATCGACTGGTCTTGGAGCTTTACTTATTGGAAGATTAGTTTTTAAATTAGTAATTCAGTGGGTTTAGTTGTTATAGACTTTCAATAGTTTCCTTTTTTTCTTGTGTCAGTCTTGATAATTTTTGTTTCTAAGAATTTATCCATTTTATCTATGTTAGTTTATCTATCACTGTGCAATTAATTGTCTAGAGTACTTTCCTATAATCCTTTAATTTATATAAATTCAATAGTAATTTCTCCACTTTTGTTTCAGATTTTAGTTATTTACCTCTTCTTTCTTTTCTTCTAGGTCAGTTTCAATTTTTGTCAATTTCGTTGGAAGTGCAAGGTTGGGAAAATTCATTTCACACAAATAGTAACAAAAAGAGAGCTGGTTGGCTGCATTAATATCAGACAAAATCAACTTAAAATAAAAACTTGTGCCTCTCACCCTCTTTCCACCATCTTTCTGTGCCCTTACCATGGTGCAAATGAATGTCCTAGCAGATGCACTCAAGAGCATCAGCAATGCCAAGAAGAGAGGCAAACTCCAGGTCTTCATCAGGCCCTGCTCCAAAGTCATCATTCAATTCCTGGTGATATTAGTGAATTTGAAATCATTGATGATCACAGAGCTGGTAAAATTGCTGTGAACCTCAGAGGCGGGTTGAACAAGTGTGAAGTGACCAGCCCTAGATTCGATGTGCAACTCAAAGACCTAGAAAATGGCAGAACAATCTGTTCCCATCCTGTTAGTTTGGCTTCACGTACTGACAACCTCAGCTGGCTTCACAGACCATGAAGAAGCAAGACGAAAACACACAGGAGGGGAAATCCCTGGATTCTTTTTCTAGAGATATAAACACATAAATAAAAAGCCTATGTGGACTGTTAAAATAAAAATAAGAGCCAGGCATGGCAGTACAAGCCTCTAATCCCAGCACTCAAAAGGCAGGCAGATCTCTGTGAGTTCCAGGCCAGCCTGGTCTACAAAGCAAGTTCCAGGACGGTTAGGGTTGTTACACAGAGAAACCCTGTCTCAAAAAACCCTAAATAAATAAATAAATAAATAAATAAATAAATAAATAAATAAATAAGATTTAAAAATAAAAATTAAAACTTGCTACTATGAATAAGGACATGACATATTGCTAAAAGAGCCAACTGAGCCGGACGGTGGTGGCGCACGCCTTTAATCCCAGCACTCGGGAGGCAGAGCCAGGTGGATCTCTGTGAGTTCGAGGCCAGCCTGGGCTACCAAGTGAGTTCCAGGAAAAGGCGCAAAGCAACACAGAGAAACCCTGTCTCAAAAAAACCAAAAAAAAAAAAAAAAAAAGGCCAACTGACAAAAATGAGACAACAATTATATCCACCAAACAGTGGAGCCCTCAAAAGCATGAGGCAAATGTTGACGTGTTTAAAGAGAAACATTCTATAACACTCCATGATGATAATTAGTTTATATAGCAATTCGACTAAGCTGTAGGCATCCACATATTTGGTCAGTGATCCTGGATGCATCTACAATGATGTTCTGGGGAGAGATTAACTTTGAATTGGGAGAAGAGGAAAAGCAGGTTGTATTCCCTAACATGTGTGGTCCTCATCCAGCAGGCCACATGTGAACAGTGCCTCTGTGAAGAGCATGTCATATTTTCCTCCATCCTGCCAATCTTTCTTTGAATTTCTGAGTCTAATCACTTATGTTTAAAATGATCACTGACAATGCAGAATCTTCTGCCATTCTAAGTTTGTTTTCTCTGCTGACTTTTTTGTTTCTCCATTCCTGCAACACTTGTTTTGTTTTGTAAAGAGTACCATTTTTTGACTCCTGTTTAGTTCGTGCCGTGCATACAGAGGCCCTGGGTCGATGTCATGTGTCTTCCCTGATTGCAATCCACCTGATACATGGAGGCCGAGTCTCTTGCTGAACCAGAGCTTCTATTTCTGCTGGTCTTGCCAGTCAGCTTGCTGACCCCTCTCTTTGTTTTTGTTTGTTTAGGAATGTCTTATTCTTCCTCCATGGATTTTGAAGAATAGTCGTGCTAGGTATAGAATTCTTGGTTAATAGTTTGTGGTTTCTTTTGTTTTCTTGTCACCTTAAATATATTGTCTGATATAAATATATAATCCCTTCTGGGCCTCAGTGGTTTCTGATAAGTAATCAGCTATGAACCACACTGAAGATCCTTTGTATGTGATAAATTAGTTCTCAATTGGTCCTTTCAGATTCTCTTTGTCTTTGACAATCTTATAATTGCCTTGGTATAGGGCCCTTTGAATTTACCTTGTTGAACTTGAACTTCTTAGATATGTATGTTAATGTCTTTCACCAAATCTAGGACTATTTTGATGATCATTTATGTATTCTTTATCTTTCTCTTTCTCTTCTTTTGGAGCTCCTTTAATGTCTACATTAGTATAGTAGATGCTGGGTTGGAGAGATGGCTCAGAGATTAAGAGCACTGACTGCTCTTCCAGAGGTCCTGAGTTCAATTCTCAGCAACCACATGGTGGCTCACAACCATCTGTAATGGGATCTGGTGCCCTCTTCTGGCCTGCAGTCATACATGCTGCATACATAATAGATAAATAAATCTTTTTTTAAAAAAATGTAGTAGATGCTGTCCCCTATGGTCTTGTTCATTTTCTTTACTTCTTTTCTTTCTGCTCCTCAGATTGGGTGATTTTAGTAACCTACCTTCAACTTCCCTAATTATGTCTCCTGCCTTCTAACATCAGCCGCTGGACTCCCTCTAGGGCTATACTTTTCAGCACCAGATTTTCTATTTTGTTCTCTCTATGCACTTCCTGCCCTTTTATTGACTCCCTTTCTAGTTCCTACATTGTTTCCCTGGCTACCCTTAGCATGATGTGATTTTCCAATAGGTTCTTTGAGCACATTAAGACAGTTCAGCTCAAGTCTTGGCCTAGTGTTGTATGTTGAATTATATGCCCCACCCCCAGTCTCCAAGGCCTCAGCATGTGACTTTATTAGGATATAAGATTTGAGGAATGTAACTAGTTGAGTTGAATTCCTTAGGACAGGCCATAATCAATCCAAGATGAGTAGAATTCTTGTAAAAAGGAGAACTTGGACACAGAGGCACATACAGGGGGACACCTTGTAAAGATGAAGGCAAACATTGGAATGATGAATCTATGCCATGGATTGCTAGCAATGTGGTAAAAAGACACCGATTCTCTCTTAAAGCTCCTAAGAGAAACCCAGCCTGCTGACAGTTAGACCTGACAGTGACAATGTTGGGAAAACTGAGCTACCCTTGATATCTCTATGTAAGTCAGGCTGGCCCTGTACTTCTGACCCACTTCTCTCCAGCTCCAGCTGACCTGACTGTCTCCATCACTAATGTAATGAAATTGTAGGCCACTGCATCTAGTTCCTTGCTACAAATATGTATTCATGCTTTAACTGGAAAAAAAAAAAAGTCTAATCAGAGTCCAGTAAGATGACTCAGTAGATAAAGGTACTTGTCACCAGGACTGATGACCTGAGTTTCATCCTCTGGACCCATATGGTAGGAGAAAACTGACTCCCTCAATTTGACCTCAGACTTCCTCCACATGTGTCCCACAGTACACACAGACACAGACACAGACACACACACAGACACACACACAGACACACACACACACACACACACCAATCAATGCAATAAAATACTGATTGACACTTAAATGTTGGAGATATATATATATATATGTATATATATATATATATATATATATATATATATATATAGAGAGAGAGAGAGAGAGAGAGAGAGAGAGAAATCAGAGGAAAACTTAAAAAAATCTATTTAAATTAACTGTTATTGGTATTGCTGTACTCTGGGGCCCACAATGTTTGTTAAAATGTTAGAAAACTTGAGTTTCAATCCTGGGCTTTGTGTTTTCTCTACCTCTCCAGATCCACTCTCTTTTATCTATGAGGGCTTATTTCTTTTTTCTTTTCTTTTTTTCTTTTTTCTTTTTGGTTTTTTGAGACAAGGTTTCTCTGTATAGCTTTGGAGCCTCTCCTGGACCTCACTCTGTAGATCAGGCTGGCCTGGAACTCAGAGATCCACCTGGCTCTTCCTCCTGAGCGCTGGGATTAAAGGCGTGCGCCACTACCGCCCAAGGGCTTATTTCTATAGATTGCATCAAGAGCTTTATTGTCTTCCATTTTTTGGTTGTTGTTGGCCAACAGGAGGCATGGGCTGGATTTACGTGATTAGGAAGGGAGTGAAGTTGGGTTCTTAGTCCATTGACTCCCCCTCTGGTGAGTTTTCATGAGTTGATTGTACTCGTTTATGACCACTGCTCCTATGAGATACCTTTTGCATACAACCACTCTTTTTCTTCCTAGAGTTGGTAAAGTTTCCCTGCAACCACTAGCCTTGAATTACACCATCATGTTGTCTCCTCCTGAACCCTACACACTGCTTCATACCTTTGTTAAACTCTCTTCAGTCAGTCATTTAGAGTATATCATCTCTTTCCTGCTGGTACTCCAATGAATAGGTCTACCACTTAGGGTGAGCATATCTCTCTGGACTGAAGCTAGTCAGCAGCAGTCCAGTTAGCCTCCAAAGTCAAGAAGTTTATCAGTCACTTTGCAAGGTTTTTTTTTTTTTTCCTTGGCTTTTAAACATCCAGAAGTCCTTTGATGGTTGTAGGGAAATGTCTTAGTCAGTGTTCTATTGCTGTGAAAAGAAATCATGATAATTTTTTTTTCTTATAAAGGAAAGCATTTAATTGGGACTTACTTACAGTTTCGGAGGCTTAGTCCATTGTCAGCATGGTGGGAAGCGTGGTGGAAGCATGGCTCAGGCAGACATGCTGCAGGAGTAGCAGCTGAGAGGTCTACATCAGGATCTGCAGGCAGCAGAAAGAGAGAGAGCCCCTGGGCCTGGCTTGGGCTTTTGAAACCTCAAAGCCCATTCCTTGTGACATATTTCCTCCAACAAGACCACACCTACTCCAAAAATAATGCCACTCCCTAAGTATTTAAATATATGAGCCAATGGGAGCCGTTCTTATTCAAATGACCACATGGTAGGAGGAGTTTGGTGAGAGACTGGACCTGCCCAAACCATCAGTCTTTCTTTTTGTTTTTCGAGACAGGGTTTCTCTGTGTAGCTTTGTGCCTTTCCTGGAACTCACTTGGTAGCCCGGGCTGGCCTCGAACTCACAGAATCTGCCTGGCTCTGCTTCCCGAGTGCTGGGATTAAAGGCGTGCGACATCACCGCCTGGCTTTTTTTTTTTTTTTAATCCAAATCAGAATCACTGAATTAAAGATTTTGAATTGAATTTCACATGGAAAATTGAAAAAAAAAAAACCCTCCATATCTTTTTTTCTGACTCATTGCCAATATTCTGGTTCTTGGTCATCTTCTTGTTAATAAATGAAGTCCCTGGACACAGGCTACTAAAAAAAGAAAAAACAAAACAAACAAAAGAACAACCAGAGGTTTATATTAGTTCTGGAGGTTTGGAGGCTTGAAATGGTGATGAGTGTCTCACTGGCAGAATTTCAGGCATTCAATGGTATCACATGGCAATAGAGAGGGACCTTCATATACCTGTATGATCCTCTCCTTCTTCTCATAAGACTACCAGGAGTTATAATTCAGTGGAAGAACACTTGCTTAGCATGTGTGGCACACACCCACACCCACGCACCACGCACGCACCCACACACGCACGCACGCACGCACGCACCTAATCTAAGGGGTAGACATATTATCTGGGTAGAATGCCCACTTAACACGCAGAAAGCAATGGGTTAGATTCCTCTTGCACATAAAACCCTGTATTGGGCTACATGCCTATATTCTCAGCACTCAGGAAGAGGATGTAGGAGGATGAGCTCAAGGCTATCTTTATCCACATAATGAGCTCAGAACTAGCCTAGAATTCATGAGACCCTGCCTCGGGAGGCAGAATTGGGAAGATTCAGTCAGAAACTAAATGCCACAGTCAGACTAAGTATTCTACCTTCTTTATACTATTAACACAAAGACTACTAGGATTCAGTTTCCTGCCCCCAAGTTCTGCAGGACAGACTCAGACTCTGGTACCAGAGTTTGCTCCTGGCAATGACATCTATACTCTGGGGCTTAAGGCTACTGAGAATTTGATCCCACCCCAACTCTTGGCCTGTAATACCTCTACCCTAAAGCCTTCATGGACTCAGCTTCTCTTGACCTGGGGAAATATAGGCATGAGCAACATTTCCATATTTGTTCCCTAGGGTTGCTGAAGCAAATTACCCAAAACTAGGTGACTTTCAAATAATGTGCTTTCTTGTCGTTCTGGAGTCTGGAAGTCCACATCAAGATGCTGGCAGGTCCACACTCTCTTTAATGGGCTCTAGGGAAGAGTCCTTCCTCGCAGCATGCATGCAGAAGTCAGAGGACAACTTGCAGGAGTCAGTTCTCTCGATCTACCACGTGGGTCTTGCAGCTAACCTCAGGCCGGCAGGCTTGGCAGCAGGTGCCCTTACCTGCCCAGCCTCCTCCATCATTTTCTAGAACATCTCTACTTCCTGATTGATTGCAAACCTGGGAAGAAATACTTCCTACCATAAGAAGACATTTAGGAGCCAGTGAGGGGACTTAGCAGTAAGGTCACTT
The DNA here is from genome assembly GCF_004664715.2 of Peromyscus leucopus. Taxonomy (NCBI): domain Eukaryota; kingdom Metazoa; phylum Chordata; class Mammalia; order Rodentia; family Cricetidae; genus Peromyscus; species Peromyscus leucopus. The sequence continues at coordinate 55,671,087 of NC_051064.1, read as the reverse complement.
GCCTCACAAGCCTGACAACTGGAGACTCATGACAGGAGAGAAGGGACTCCTGAAACTTGTCCTCTGACCACCACATGCACACACATAACACATTTTTAAAATGTTTTAAGACCATAGATCATCCTTTTCCCCAAGAAAGCAATAAATAAGAGGTTAAGTAGAGGCCTAAGACATGAGCCAGAACTCCAAGGACAGGACTATGGAGCTCGGTGTGACTAGATTTTGTGTGTGTGTAAATGTCCAGGCCACTTCATCTCTATGAACATCAATTTCCTCATCTATAAAATGAGGATCTAGATTTAATAGTTGTTGAGGCAGTTCCCACCGAGCTTTCAAATTCTTTTAAAAATTACATTTATTTAATGGTGTGTGTGTGTGTGTGTGTGTGTGTGTGTGTGTGTGTGTGTGTGGTGTACCTGTGGTTACACACATGACATTGCATAGGTGTGGAGATCAGAGGACAACCCTTGGAAGCTGGTTCCTTCCCTCTACCATGTGAGTCTCAGGGATTGAACACAGGTTATGAGGCTTGGTGGTAAGTGCCTCTACCTGCTCAGCCATCTTGCTGGCCCAGAGCTCCCAGATTCTAAGGTTCTTCAACACATGCATCCAGTGCTAATACATCTCTCGGTTGCTTAGTTAACCTGCTTCCTCCGACTACTTATGCTTGAGATCCATCCCGGCTCCTTCTCAGTTGTTCTGCTCTTTGTAAGCTGCTTTGCTTATTTGAAGGCACCAGGAGGATCTCCCGGCCTTAATTCCAAGTGTCAAGTGTAAAAACTCCATAGTTGGAGCCAGCTGTTTCTCTTAACTGCATCCGACTTTCTTATCTATCCTTGATTCAAAGAATATCGCAGTGTTTCCTCTCAGAGAGGAACAAGTTACCGTGGTCAGAGGGAGGAAGAAGAACTTGAGGCTTAGAATCCTGCTCTGGACCACCTCCATCACCCCACCTGTGAACTCGGCTGCGTTCCACCCCTCTGATCCACAGGAGGAGTCCATAGCAGTGACCCCTCCAGGGCTGGCATTCTGTCCTCTTAGTCTCTGAATGCACACACGCAGTTTCCCTGGAAACTGGCCCCGGCACAGAGCTGGTGTTGGATGGTAAAGAGATCAGTCATAACACCAGTTTCAGCACCCACCTGCCTGCCACCCTCCTCTGATCTCAGGTCTAGTAACTGATGTTTTTAATTGTGGTAAAAGACACACAACATGAATTTTTTAAACCAGATTTTTAAAGTACATTTACATTGTTGTGTAATCATGACTGCACTTCATCTCCAGAACTTTTTCATCCAGACTAAAATTCTGTTCCCATTAAACAATAAAGCCCCATCTGTCTGGTCACCAGCCCCTTGTAGTAGCCCCCTTCTACTTTAATCTACCTATCTTAGTATCTCATACCTGTGTAATTATTCAACATGTGGCCATTTGTGTGTGGCTTACTTCGTTCAGCATGTCGTCAAGGTTCATCTATGATATGGTGTGCATTAGAATTAGAAAGGGACTCTTCTTGAGATAGCAGAGCCTCTAAATTCCCTCCAGTACTGAAATCCTCCACCTTTGGAGGAAGACATGTCTTCTTTGGTTCATTAAGAGTGAGAATAGTCCTCTTAGGACTGGGAAGTGAGTGTGGTCGTGTGCATTATGTGAAACTTCCAAATAATCAATAAAAATATTATGTTGAGGAAAAAAAGTGAGAACAAGATTTTCCAGCTTCTGTCTTTGTCCTCAGTCCCTTGTGATGTGACCTTTAGCGTTTCCTTGACCCTCTTCCATGGTTTTTCACTTAATAGGCACCTACTTGAGTTTCTATTCTGTTATGGTCTTTAACTGAGTTTGATATCTGAAAGAATGAAACAGAGCTACACGTACCCATGAAAAAGGTGCTGAAACAAAAGTACTGTGGAGTTCGTGGGGTCACAAGAATGGCAAGTTTGGAAAGCACCAGAAGTGACTATCTGCATCTTGATGGGTGAGTGGGTGTTCTCTGTGGTGGAGCCAGATCAGGTGTGAAGCATCCTAGGCTTTGCCAGGGCAGTGGCACAGAGGCACAATCAGCCTTGTGTGTTGGGAAATGATGAGAGTGAGCTGTTCTGACTGGAGCCCAGTCTGCCTGCAGGAGGAGAGGGAAAGCACCTGAAAGAACAGCTACAGGAGATGCCGGAGGCAAAGACTGGGTAAGGCTGGGTAAGGAAGCTGGTTTTCTCCTCAGGACAATCCAGATCCATGGAAGGTTTTAAGAAGGGCACACGGTCAATCTCTGTATTGTGCGTCTCTCTGCTGGCTCATGTGAGGAGCGGAGTAAGAAGCCAGTTAGGAGAGTCTTGCCTTAGTCTTCTTTAGAGGTAACACAGCAAGGGATGAATGAGAGCAGTCATGTGACTGAGCCAGCTATTCCTAGTTCGTGAAACCTGCTTTTCACATTTTTAGGAACTTTGAAAGCTGACTTCTAAACACAGCCATTGTTCACAATCAAATCATATAAACTTACTATCTAATAAATAGCGTTTTTCAAGTGGTAGTAAATATTCAAAACTCATCTTTTCCTAATATCATACTATTATTTCTTCTCTATGTTGTATTACTGAGGATCTGATGTGACTTGATTTTTGATTTTTAAACGTTCCCCACAGGTTCATATTTCAAATACTTGTTCCCCGGATGGTGGCACTGTCTTGGGAGGCTGGGATCTCTCACTGAGCCCGGAGCTCACCATGCTGGCTAGACGGGTTGGCTGGATCCACCCGTGCCAACCTTCAGGGCTGGGGTTGCAGGTGGGTGTTGAGGATCCAAACTCAAATCCTCGGGCTTATGTAATAAGTACTCTACCTGCTGAATCATCTCACTAGCTCCAAGAGCTGCTAAAAGTCGTAGCATTACACACACACACACACACACTCACACACACACACACACACACACACACACACGAGCACTGAGAGTCCGCTATCAGTGCATGGGTTCACCACAACCTGAATGTAGTATGATCTGGACAGGTGGTGTGATAGTTTAAAAAAACAACCAAACAATAGAAAACCTGCTTTCAGGAGCCCTCCTCCACGGGAGTGCTGTGCTAACTCCAGCAAAGACCAGCAGTAGGAACAGGTAGTCTTTCAATTCCCAAGAACATTGCTGCATGTTATTTATTTTGGTAATTCACAACTAAAAAGAGAGGAATCACCAAAATTCCCTGTCTTCACCTTCCTTCCCCAAGATTTTGATTCATGGGTCTGAATATTCTTGGACAGGTATATTAATAGTGACAACATGGGTAAAATAGGGATATTTGCACATTATAAATAACACCAGCACTTGACTTTGGAGGATTCAGTAAGGAGAATTGAAGCAGGGTCAGGAAACGACTAAGCACTGTGACTGTCATCCTGGGGAGAGGTGACAATAACTGAACCAAAAAATGGCAACAGGGTATGGACCCCAAGGATGAGATAGGAAGAACCAATAATACAGGTTGACTGTGTGAAGGGAAATGAGAGTCACTGGGTGATTGGTGGGAACATTAATTAAGATAGAAGCCAGAGAAAGAAAATAATTTTTGTGGTAATATATTGTATCACCCAATATATTGTGTTCTCTAATAAAACTTTTATGGGGTCAGAGAACAGAACAGCCACTAGATTAGACATAGAGGCCAGACAGTGGTGGCACACACCCTTAATCCTAGCATTCTGGAGGCAGAGATCCATCCCTATCTCTGTGAGTTCAAGGCCACACTGGAAACAGCCAGGCATGGTGACACACACCTTTAATCCCAGTACTGGGAAGCACACACGCCTTTAATCCCAGCACTTAAAATCTCTTATGTCTTGCTTGGGAAAGACACACACCTTTAATCCCAGGAAGTGATGGCAGGAAGCAGAAAGGTATACAAGGTATGAGGATCAGGAACTAGAGGCTTTTAAGCTTTTAGGCTTTTAGCATCAGTTCAGTTGAGATCCATTCGGGTGAGGACTCAGAAGCTTTCAGTCTGAGGATTCATGGAAACAGGATCCGATGAGGCGTTGTCGAGGTGAGGTTGACTGTGGTTTGTTCTTCTCTAATCTTTCAGAATTCACCCCAATATCTGGCTCTGGGTTTGTTTTTTGTATTAATAAGACCTTTTAAGATTTGTGATTTAAGAATTCTGGCTGGCCTAGAACCCTATATGTAGACCAGATTGGTCTCAAACTCAGAGAGAGCCACCTACCTCTGCCTCCTGAGTGCTATTAAAGGTGTATGCCACCATGCCTGGCAGCCAAGAGACTCCCAGAGTCATCTTTAGAGCCATCTGAGTAACCAGCTATGAGCTGATGCCCAAGGGCTCTGGTGAAAGGAGGCGGCTGGAGATGGGTGCTGGTGGGAGTCTTCTTATGAGGACCACTGGAGTGAGGGACCCATCCTTGGGGACTTCTTGGTCTGTGCGTATGTTTGTGGTTGTGGGAAAGATAGGAAAGCTGAGGAACTATCAGTCAACTGACTTGCTAAAGTAGACAGGGGTGGGTGGAATTGATAGGATCTTGCTGTGGGATGGTCTTTCTGTATGCTGTGAATAGATGTTGCAACCATTGGTTAATAAATATGCTGCTTTGGCCTATGGCAAGGCAGCTTAGAGGCAGGTGAGAAATCCAAGCAGAGATAGAGGGAGGAAAAAGGCAGGGTCAGTGGAGACATCATCCAGCCTCCCAAGGAGCAACAAAATGCCAGCAGACTGGTAATGTCATAGCCAAGTGGCAATACACAGGTTAATAGAAATGGGTTAATTTAAGATGTAATAGCTATCAATAAGCCTGAGCCATGGACCAAACAGTTTGTAATTAATACAAGCCTCTGTATGCTTATTTGGGACCAAGTGGCTGCTGGACACAGGAAAACTTCCAGCTACAGATTCTCCCAAACTTTTACTGTATGCATGAATCCCTCAGGGATCCTGCTAACATTCAGGTGATGATTTAGTAGGTCTAAATGAGTGGGGCAGAGTACACGGTACAGGGGAGAGAAAGCTAAGTGTTTTTGTTTGCTTTTTGTAACTGTGATAAAACACCGACCAAAACTAAGTTGGGGAGAAAATTATTTATTTGGCTTACATATCCCAGGTCAAAGTCTATCAATGAGAAAAACCAAGGCAGAAATTCAAGTAAGGCAGGAACCTGGAGGCAGGGCCTAGAGCAGGGGCCACAGAGGAGTGCTGCTTACTGGCTGGCTACCTGGGCTCACTCAGCCTGCTTTCTTCTACAACCCAGGACTACCTGTCCAGCCAGGGCTTGCACCACCCACACTGGACTGGCCCTCCTACATCTATCACTAATCAAGAAACTTCCCACAGGGGCTAAAGGGATAGCTCAATGGTTAAGAGCACTGACTGCTCTACCAGAGGACCTAGGTTCAATTCCCAGCACCCACATGGCAGCTCACAACTGTCTATAATGCCAATTCCAGGGGACCTGACATTCATGGCAAAACACCATGCACATAAAATAAAAATAAATATTTTTTTTTTTTAAAAAAGAAGCCCCCTACAGACTTGCCTATAGGACAATCTAACAGACACATTCCTCTGCTGAGATTTCCTCTTCCCATATATGGCTAGGCTTGTGTCAAGCTGACAAAATCTAACCAGTCAGTACACTAAGCTAAGTGAATTACAGTACAAGTATATCTAGAAATATTCCTAAGTCTTTAAAGCAGATGTCGTTATGAGGTCCCTGTGATAATGTGGGGAAAGTGATATTTTAGAACTAGAAATAGAATTTTGGAAACTGTGTGACTTTACTTGTTCTGGCCACTCTCTGAAGTTATGCCTTTGAGTAAGTACTGGCACAGAGCAGGAAAACGGAGCTACATTGATTTGTTCAGCAAAGACGCATGTGTGGCGTTTACACCTAGATTTCTGTGGATGTTATAAAGATTCAAACAGAAGGATTTGGAAAGATGATTCAGTGGTTAAGAGCACTGCTGCTCTTCTCGAGGGCCGCGGTTCAGTTTCCAGTCCCCACATGGTGGCTCACGGCTATGTGCAGCAGTTACAGGGGATGTGATGTCGCTGACCTCCTCAAGCACCAGGCGAGTGTGTGGTGCACAGACACACATCCAGGCAAAACACTAAGCTAAGCACACTAAGCTAAGTATATGTTGTGCAATATACTCATACAAATAAATAAATAAAATTCAAACAACAAAAGCATTGTTGCACATATGAAAGAAAAATGAAACATGAAAGCTTCATCTTTAGGAAGCTAAACAGAGGTAAATAGCATGCGTGCGCACACATGCACGGTGGCTTGGATTGGGGATTCTAAGTACTGTTTTATGCATTGAGTTTTCTTTACACAGACGTTCTTTTATTCTGGTTTGACACTGTCTCCCTTCTCTCCTTTTCTTTCCTTGTTCCTTCCCTCTCCTCTCCCTCTTTCAAGACATCTCTCCCTTAAGGAATTCACATACCCAGCGATCTCTCGTCGCAGGAGCACATGAATAGCTGACATTATGTAATGCTTTGACATTTGGCAATCCCAAGGCATCACCCTACCCCTGATGCAGAATAAGCTGTCAGAGCATGAAATTGGTATTTTTACATATTCTTAATGTACAGATGTCAGTCTGAAAACCATTCACTAGTATTATGATTGCATTCTTTTGTCTCATTTTCTGTCTATGCCAAGATCTGTTCTTGTGATTTCTTTTCTTTGGGGAGTTCCAAAGAGGGAAGACAAAACTTTAATGATCTAGTTTGGGATTCTGCCAAAAGCTACAAGTAAACTTTCCCGTCTCCCACCACCTTTAGCCATGATGCTTCTGGTGCAGGGGCAAAGGTGTGACATGAAGGACCAGATGCAAGCTGGCAATGCAGTCAGTGTGTCCCAAGCCATGGTTGTCGTCCTTGTGTGATGATACACGTGATTAGTCTGGGTTGGAAGAGGAATAGCATATCTAGAAACAATAGCATCATAGGAAATAGCAAGGTGAGAAGGGGAAGCTTGTGGGACACTGACCAGTGCTCTATTACGCAGCCATGTCCCTATGGGACCCTTTTGTCGGTAGACATCTGGCCTCTGTTTGGACATGACCAATGATGGATGTCTTACTACTCTACAAAACAGTGCGTTTCATCCTTGTACTGTTGGAAACACTGCTCTGGCTCCTTCCTTCCTTCCAATAACGGCACCACCTCCCTCAATGGAACAGCAGCTGCTTTATCCACAGCAGGACAGCAAGAGCTCTCCGCCCCCTTGGCCACAGAGATGGTTAGAAAAGCATTCCCTGAGACAGCTTTCCTCTTCCTAGCGACTTCTCTGGGGTCAGTCTGGTCCTCGCCTCTGAACCACACTAGCTCCTCCCACTCCTTGCAATCCTTCCCACCTGCAGCTGGGACCTTCCTGTTGCTTTCTCCAGCTCCTTCCAGAAGGCTTTGCTTACTCCATCCCTAGTTCTCCCCTTTGAGGAGAGATGCTGACCAGCCAGGAACTGGCTGGAAGTGTTTTAACCCTTTCTGACACAGAGGACCTTCGTAGCTTCCTTTTCGAGGCCTCAAGATCCTAACTCAGTTAACCTACTCAGCACTCCCTCACAGGCATGGCCAGAAACTTGTCTCCTGGGTGATTCTAGATCTTGTCAAGTTGGCAATCAGTAGTCTACATCCTTAGTGGGTATTGTTATTCCCATTTATCAGATAGAGAAACTGAGACATGTGGAGAAGTTAAACAACTTACTCCAAGTCATACAGCCAGGAAGAGGTGAAGCTGAGCCTTTCAGAAATCTGGAGTGGCTGTCCCTGTTCTCTCCTCCATGACTGTCTGGCTATTTGAAACCACACAGAGTGTGCACCTCCTTCCTGCTACAAAAGCCTGGGTGTGTATTTCTCGTCAAAATACAAGAGATTCCATGCAGAGTGAATGGGGTGTTCAAGGGGATGTGTCATCAGATTTCTGCAGAGAATGGCTTTTAAAGGGGAAGGAGTGGACTCATTTGTAAAGTGTAAATCCCAAATCCTTGGCCCATGTGACTTTGGATTTGATCTACAGAGTGCACTCACCTCTGGGCATTTTTAGGAATCTCAGCAAATGAGTAAAGTCCAGGAGGAAAGGGTTTGATTGGGTTTTATAAAGTAGAGGCTGAGCCAAGAGCATACCCAGGGCCTTTGAGTGCTGACTGGAAGCTCTGCTGTTTAAGTAGAAAGGGAAGAGGCCGAGTCCTGGGCAGAGTCAACCAGTTCAGCCAATATCAGTTTCAGACACTGGTGTAACACCTCACCTCTTAGACGGATCCAGCCACCCTTGTCTCTTCTCTCTGTGCAGATCTTCAGATGTCCCACTTCAGACCCTTCAACATACTGATGGAGACAGTGAGACCAGAGAGAGGATGGGGTTTTCAAACACCTACATTTTTTTTTCTGGGCTAAACACTCTGTATTCAGTGAGCTTTCCACCTAGATAAAGGGGGGGGGGGCAAAAAAAACAAAAACAAAAACAAAAAAAAACCCAAAACAAAACAAAACAAAACAAAAACCCCAACCAACCAACCAAACAAACAAAAACAAAAACAAGTTAACTAACCAGTACAGAAGTACAGTGAGTATTGTGAAAATGTGAGCTGGTAGGTCAAAGTAACTGGGGTAGGGAAAACCTATTCCAGGAGATCAAGGAAGGTCTGTCTAAGGAGATGTTTCCCTGGAGATGAGGGTGAAAGAGAGCTGGGTGTGCGTATTTTTAAAAGCCAGGGACAGCTCTGTACAGTGTGCACACCCATATTCCCAGCACTTGAGGCTAAGACAGTAAGATCATGAGTATAAGGTGAGTCTGGGCCACAAAGAGAGCCCCTGCCTCAAAATCAATAAACAGCCAGAAGAAAGAACTCTCCAGATAGAGGAATAGCATGAGCTGAAGTTCTGAGACAATGAATCTTAACACTTATTTAACACTGTGTACCTAAATAGATCATATGTATTCGTGGTCCATGCTGCTCCTAGAAACCATGTGGAAGTTCATGATCAGTTCAAGTTCAGCTACTGGCTGCTGTGGGCAGGGAAGCAGTGGTATTGATGACTGTAGACTCAGAACTGATAATGAGAGACATTGAAGGCTTCTGTGACAAAGCCCCCTCCAAAAATAAAGGAAGGAAAGAAGGAAGAAGGAAAGGAAGGAAGGAAGGAAGGAAGAAAGAAAAAAGAAAAGAAAAGAGAAGAAAAGAGAAGAAAAGAAAACAGTCCAGGCAGAAAGCTATTGAAGAGAGTCCTTAAAAATTGTGATAAAGAGCTAGACGGTGGTGACACACACCTTTAATCCCAGCACTCGGGAGGCAGAGGCAGGCGGATCTTTGTGAGTTCGAGGCCAGCCTGGTCTACAGAGCGAGATCCAGGAAAGGCACCAAAACTACACAGAGAAACCCTGTCTCGAAAAACAAACAAAAAACAAAAACAAATAAATGTGATAAAGATGCTAAGGTGTAGCTCTTCACAGTTGATGGCTTCTGGTGGGGATGGGATGGGGAAGGAATTTGTATTCTTTAAGAGGTTGGCCACTGGAAGTTTGGCATATGGGCAACACAAATTGGTCTTCTTTTTCTTTCTTTTTCTTTCTTTCTTTTTTTTTTTTTTTTTGCAGGGGGAAGGGTACGAGGGTGGGTGAGTAGACTTGGGAGGAACAGGAAACTAGTATGATCGGGGTGCATTGTATGAAATTTCCAAATCATACATAAAAATATTATGTTGGGAGAAAAAAGGAGTGTCCGTGTGGTGGTCCTGAGGGGCTTCCCTTGAGCACTCTGTCTCTTTCATGTGGCAGAGCCCATGCTAGTGAGTGGTGATAGTCAAGGAAGTAGTGGTCTCTATGCTAGAGGAGCTCACAGTCTGTTGGGATCGGGTGGGCATGATTTAGAGACGACTTTCTGGGAGAAACAACATCAAGCAGAGCCCTTGAGGAAGAGCAATTTGGACAAAAGGAACAGCAATTGCAAAGCTACATTGATTCAAGGGAGCATGCCTCAGTTGGTTAAATGCAAAGCTTGTGTCTACATGCCTACAAAGCCCAAATGGGGATGGTGTGAGTATAAAGGGACATGGAGGAAAATCGTACTCCACCCTTATTGCCAGGTAACTGTCATGTCACCCATGGATAGGGACACAAGACTGGCAATAGAAGATGCTAACCTGAGCTTTGCCACTGGCTTAGTAGGTGACCTTGGGCACGCCCCTGCTGCTCTCTGGACTTGAGTTTGACCCTCTGTAAAAATGACGAGGGAGGATTATGATGATGTCTTAGGGGCTCTCTTCCTAGCTCTATCGCTCTGATTCTAAATCCCCTTATAACAAACTCAAGGAGAGCAGCTTTGCCCTTGCAAATGGAGTGTAAAGTTAATCCTGCCTGTGCTGAGGCTAACTAATGTGTTCGTGTGGTTTATCCTACTTCATTAAACCCTGACTCCCCACAGAGCTGAGCACAAGGCAGGTAATACCAAAGTGTTGCTGAACTGGTCTCCTAATGGAAAAGGATTTCCCCTCACTTTTCCTCTGGTTTATCAACACAAAGCCTGTAATGGTCATTTTCCACGCTGTTACCTGGTCATAGGTACAGATTCAGACCCAAGCAGGGCTCTGGCAAGCTGGGTTCCCATACTTTATGACTGTACCCTGCCCTGCCCTGAACCATGCTGCCAAGCATGCCATCATTTTACCTATGAAGGAACGGAAGCAGCTGAGGTTATTTGCTAGCAGAGGCATACATAGTCTCTGTGCTGTGTGGAGTGTAAGCAGAGCTACTGTTGACCTAAAGCTCACTGGGCCCGGGGTGGGGTAGGGAGTGATGGGGTCACCAAGGCAATGGTTTTCCCCAGTCATCTTGAAGACAAACACAGTTTGGGACTGCCTCTGTTTTTTCTTCTTTCGTTGTGATATATGACACATTCTGAAAAACCAATTCTAGGTGTGTGTGTATAGTTAAACAAATAACTAAAAACCAACACTGGCCAGGCCTTCTCTAGAAGTAGGATGAAGTGGGTGAAGGAAGTCAGACACAGAACGCTTCTGTGATCCCGCTTCTGGAACGCTGAAGGTGGATCTGGAACGGGTGGACCCACCGTGAGGATGGAAGCAGAAGAGATTCCCTGGGCCTCAGGAAGAATGAGGGGGGGCGGTTACCGATGATGAACACAGCCCACCTTTGTGACCGGGCTCTGTTCTCCAAAGTCAGCTAAAGGCTACTTTTCTACACATGTGGATAGATTAAAAAATGTCTGAATTTGGGGCTGGAGAGATGGTTCAGTGGTTTAGAGCACTGACTGCTCTTCCAGAGGAGTCAGGTTCAATTCCCAGCACCCACATGGTAGCTCACAACCATCTGTAATGAGATCTGGAGTTCTCTTCTGGTGTGCAGACATACATGTAGACAGAACACTGTATATGTAATAAATAAATAAATCTTTTTTTTTAAAAAATGTCTGAATTTAGACTCTAGAGTATGAAATTAGGGTGGTCTTGTGACATTCCTGTTCTAAAGCATTATTATTATTATTATTATTATTATTTTATTATTTTACATAAAGACTGAGGTCCAGAGTAAAGTGACTTTTCCAATGTCTCCAGGTAGCTTGAGAGGACAGATTCTAGGCTCCTGCTGCTGCATAAACAATTCTCTTCCTTGCCTCGATGTTTGGAATGGTATTTTCCAAGGTAAATGTTTACAAATCACATTTTTAAAAGGATTTATTTTTGGTGTGTCTCTGTGTGCCTGTGTACATATGCTCATGCCCTATTGGCCAGAGGGGCCATCAGATCTCTTGGAGCTGGGGTTGCAGGCAGCTGTGAGCCTCTTGACTTATGTGCTGGGAACTGAACTCTGGTTGTCTACAAGAGCACCAAGTGCTCTTAAGCACTGAAACATGTCTTCAGCCCCAAATTATGTGTTTTAATGACCACAAAATCAGAAGGAAAGAAGAACTGCACAAAATCTTAATGGAGCCAGGTATGGTGACACACATCTTTAATCCCAGCACTCGGGAGGCAGAGGCAGGTGGATCTCTGAGTTCAAGGCCAGCCTGGTCTACAGAGTGAGTTCCAAGACAGTCAGGGCTACACAGAGAAGCCTTGTTTTGAAAAACAAACAAACAAACAAACAAACCAAAAGATCTTAATGGTGATCCATTTATCTGTTCCACTGGTCTCCAAACCTAGTTGGTTACAGGTCATTTGATGAAGCTGTTTTTTAAAGAACAGATTCCAAAGCCGGGCCCAGTGGAATATTCCTTGTGGTAGTTTGAATGAAAATGGCCCATAGGCTCATAGGGCCTGGCACTATTAGGAGGTGTGGCCTTGTTAGAGGAAGCCTGTCATTGGTGGTGGACTTTGAGGTCTCATATATGCTCAAGCTACACCCAGTGTGACACACAGTCTCCTGCTGCCTACTGATCAAGGTGTAGAACTCTCCACTCCTTCTCCAGCACCATGTCTGCTGCATGCCCACCATGCTTCCCTCCATGATGATAATGGACTAAACATATGAATTGTAAGCCAGCCTCAGTTAAATGCTTTCCATTATAATTGTTGCTGTAGTCACTGGGTCTCTTCACAGCAAAAGAACCCTAACTAAGCAATAGAACCCTAACTAATCAATCCCAGCACTCCAGAAGTAGAGGCAAGAAGATCAAGATTTCAGGCCAGCTTGGGATACAGAAGACCCTGTCTCAAAAAGAAAATAAATACATGAATGAATAAATAAATAAATAAAAATAGACAGACACACAAGCAAGTAAGCAAACAGATTACAGGGCTTGCCATGATAGTGCCTGTTTGTAGTGCTAATACTTTACTTTCAAGGCAGAGGCAGGAAGATCTTTAGTTTAAGGCCAGCCTGGGCTATCCAATGGGACTCTATCTCAAAAACAGAAAAAAAAAAAGACAGTGTAGTGGCTCATGTCTGTGATCTCAGCACTATAGAAAGCTGAGGCAAAGAACAGAAAGTTCAAGGCCAGCCTGGGCTATGTAGTAACTTTGTCTCAAAATTAACAACAATAATAACAATTATGATAAGGATACTTTTTAAAAACATACTAAAGAATCTGAGACCCAGAGATGAGTGTTTGTGGGTCTAAAATGACTGGGATTGAGGAGAGCTGCCTTGTGGGTGTGAATTCTTACAACACTCACTGCCCACCCTCCAGCTGATGCTCATACAGCAGGAGGGATGTTCACAGTCCTGCACAACTCTGTTCAGCTGGTAGAGGAAGAAACTGAGGCCCAGATGCGGAGCTGGAGAATGGCTATGCAAACTCTAAACTCTTCAGTTACCCCAAGGTAGAGCTAAGCCAGGCTGCATGGCTAAGAGCCTTTCTGATATATTAATAGTGTTTTCCCCCAATATTGTTTTTGTGGTGAGCATGTTTCATTTTCTGAAGCAGCTTAAAAGATTCCCAGCCATGCTGTGAGGCACTCAGATTTGTGCAGTGTTTACAATGCTTTTGTTGTTCATTAAACAAATTTACCCAGAATAACCCAACATGAAAGAAATCATCATGTTTACAGTGAGCTCCTGACAGAAATATGCGTAGCAAAGACAGACAAACACACATAAACCTGCATTGCCGGGTGGGACATGATTTGCTGCCGAATCCAATTTTTCTCATTAGAACTTGTTTTATTTGAATATGACTCAGTACCCCGTGTAAATGCAAGGTTGTTAATCTTATTACTATATGGAAAACAAATTAATTAGTATGCATGCAACTGGAGATGAGCTGTTAGTTTGGTGTTAGAAAGATTAGGAAAATACACTCATTATTCCAAATGATATCTGATACACACGTCTGACTCTCGCTTTAAGATCAGTGCCAATATATGGGCAACAGATATAGCTAATAAAACTCAGGCTTTTGTGCTCAGCATCTAAATGTCGGTGTTGGCCAGAGCTACACAATGCTGCTACATGCTAGTTTCTTTTGTTTTAAAACAAAGGTCAGTGTGCCGAATAACTGCTTGTTGCCACACATCAACCAGAGATTCACCTACAGCAGACACCTCTTCAGGTCCCAGTTTCTACCCAAACCTGACTGAGAATAGTCTCTTTCTTCTGCTTGGCCACCACATGTCATATGCCCACCCTACCCAGCAGCTGATGCTTTTCTTTTTTTTTAATTTCTTTTTATTGTTTTTAATTACATGTATGTGTGTGGATTTGTGTATGCGAGTGCCAGTGCCTTCAGAGGCTAGAGGTGTCGGATCTCCTGGTGCTGGAGTTACAGGTGGTTGTGAACTGCCTGATGTGGATGCTGGGAGCCAAGTACAGGCCCTCTGCAAGAGTAACAATAACTTTCCACTGCTGGGCCATCTCTGTCTTCTTTTAGTTATAATGAATAACTCTCATTCTTCCAAGGGCCCATGTGTTCTGTAACATGGAGTCTATTTCTATTTGGAGAGTCAAGGCATACTGATTAGATTGCCATACTGGAATATTGAGTGTGGCATCACACACCTGTAATCCTGGTACTTGGAAGCTGAGGCCAGATGATTTTGAGTTTCAGGTCAACCTAAGGTATACAACAAGAACCTATCTCAAAAAAACATGCAAGCAAGCAAACAACAACAACAACAAAACCCACTCCTTTTTGCGATAGTGTTGAGCAATCGCTAAGATATATTGTCAGGCATACACACACACACACACACACACACACACACACACACACACACATCTTTGCACACACATAGCATACAGACAACCAAGGTAACCAGGGAGGGATACTGGGTGATTAAGAAGCAGATATTGATAAGAATAGGTTGTCTTGGTGGTAGTGGTGGTGGCGCACACCTTTAATCCCAGTATTCAGGAGGCAGAGGCAGGCTGATCTCTGAGTTCAAGGCCAGTCTGGTTTACAGATGGAGTTCCAGGACATCCAGGAAACATACAGAAAAATCTTGTCTCAAATATATATGAATAGGTTGTCTTTCAGATTCCTGCTGACCTTTTGAATTTGAGCTATATGCATTTACCCAGTAATTTCTTTTAAAAGGAAGAAATAGAACAAATGCAAAATTTAAAAATAAAACCTAATAAGTGAGAATTATTTCTCAAATTAAAACAACCAGAAATGAATACAACAAATAAAAGGAAAAAAGTCATTTGGGATATGGAACTTTGGAAATTCCATTAGTAAATAAAACTCTTGTTCACTTGTTTGCTTGTTTTTGTTTTTAAGACAAGGTCTCACATAGCTCAAGGATGGCCTTGAATGTCTTCTGATGCCATCACACTTCTAGTTCTGGGATCACAGACATGCACCAACCCACACCTACCATGTGGAGCCAGGGATCACACTCCAGTATTCATCCTGCTTGGTGGCAAGTGCCCTTACCTGCTGAGCCATCTCTCTGGCCTTCTAGTGTTTCTCAAATGTTTTTGACTAAGGTATTCTTTAAAAAAAAAAAAAAAAAAAAGAACCAAAACAACATTCATTTACTAACATAAGATGTTAGTAACTCTCTCTAGGCACTAAGCAGCATTTCTGACCTGAAGATGAATCTCAATTCTGCTGTCATCTCTGTGATGAACCTAGTCAAGCCCCTTCTGTCTTGGGCCTCAGGGGCTCCATATGCAAAATAAAACAGTGGCATGAAGTGATCCCTTTCATCCCTGCTGGGCCTGAAAGTCAGGTTTTGCAATAATGAGTCAAGGGTCTCTTCCAAAGAATGCACGTGGTAGTGAGAAGAGCCAAGAGATCTATGGTGCACAGGGTGTAGATGTATTTTCCTGCTTTTCTAACAATCCCAAGGTGATAGGGATGAGAGAGCCTAGGGATATAATTCATTGGTAGGGCACATGCTTAGCATGTACAAGGAAGGCCCTGGGTTTAATCCCTAGGACCAAAACTGCAGAGAATCTTCCAGGAGGTTGTAAGAAACCGATGGAAACATTCTTGTTCCCTATCAGAGTCTCAGCATTTGTTCACTGACAGCCTTGAGCAAAACCCTGAGTTAAGACTCAGTTTCCTCAGCTATAAAATGGGTATAACAATTATTCCCACACTTCCCCTAATTCTTAGTGTAGACATTACAGAAACAGAGCTAAGAGAAAACAACCCACAGCAGTTTTGTCAAGCTGTTTTAAATGAATTAAAACGGTTGTTTATCAAGTTTTATTTCATTTGTTAATAGATTTTTCTATGCTATTGCAAGGTCACAGTATGAGCTATGGTAACTGTCCATTACCAGAGGCAAAAATACATTCACAAAAAGACTTTCACAGAATAATTTTCCCATGTACATACACATTAAGAATCAAGCAGGAACTCAGACCCTTTGACCCAGAAAATCTTGATCTGGGGATATTAAGGAAATGACAAAAATAGAAGAAAGTGATCTGTATGAAGACACACGCTTGGGATTATCTGTGAAAGTGAAGAACTGGAGTCCTTCTAAATATGCAGTTCAAGAGGATGACAGAACCCCTCACGAGGGTATTATTAAGCAGCTATTACAATTATTATTAAAACATTTATTTTTAAATGATAATTATGAAGAGCAACATTATAGTAATAAAATGTTGTGTGAGAGAGCTGAATCCAGTGATGTACACTAATAAATCACCTCTGTAAATCCCACCTGCCACTAAGAAAGGATGGAGAAGCTATACAGGACAGTTCATTTGTTAGGATGGCAGGATTATGGATAATTTTCATTCCTTTAATTTCCTTCATTGTTCAAATGTTATAAACTAAACAAAAATCAGAGAAAATGCACCGTACACAACAGATAGGTATATTCTGTTGTAGCCTTCATAAATCCCTCCACTGGAGAAAGGGATTAGACATGGCTTACCATCCTGAGTCGTAAAAAAAAGACCCACAGATTGCATTTCCTCTAGACCCTCCTACCCTCCCAAGAATAAATTAAAATATAAACAGCAGATTTTAAAATCCAGGATTAGTTCATTATTCTACTTCAGACACATAAAGAGAAGGAATGCATCCTTTCTCTCCTTTGGGTTAAGAGTTTCCTCAGCCAAGTCTCACCATCCGCGCTTCCCCTCTCGGCAGGGACTGGGTCATCATTTCTATGTTACACGTTTCTTGACCTGCTAGAGGCTGTGGTGATAATGGTCCAGTCAGAATGAAGGGACCCAACAGCGCCTGCGCTGTGACATGAGCATCTAATTTGAGCCAGCTGAGGCCCCGTCTGCTCTCAGGATTCCTTAAGGACTTTGCAGGAAGGGATAGAGAAACTGGTTGGATCCTTGTTCTTTGAAAACTCAGTGTGGTGTGGAAGAGAAAGGTTGCAGCTCAGGGCTGAGTGCTTGTCTAGTGAGGCCCTGGGTCCTTTCTCCAACAGGATCAGGAGTTCATGACCAGCCTGGGCCAAATGAGGTCTGGTCTCAAAGAACAAATCAAAAGTCAGTGTGATGTAATGGAATCGGGCCATGTCTGAGCCTCAGATGAGGTCTCATCTGTGAACCCGTCGTTAGTAAAAGCTGCTGAGTATGGTGACGGTTGGTGATAATAAGGGTGAGGCATCCACTGAATGTTCAAGAAATACCAGTTCAGTGAGAAAGCAAGACTAAAGTACAGGCAGGCTGTGTGTCTATAGCCTCACTGCTGGAAGCCAAGGCAGGGGGATCACGACTTCAAGGGAAGGCTGGGCTACACAGTGACAGCTTAGAAAGAAAGAAAAAGAGGAAGGAGGGAAGGAAAGGAGGGGAGGGAGGGAGGGAGCGGAGGGAGGGGGGAGGGAGGGAGGGAGGGAAGGAAGGAAGGAGGAAGGAAGGGAAGGAGGAAGGGAGAGAGGAGGGAGGGAGGAAGGAAGGAAGAAGGAAGGGTAAAAAAAAAACAAACACCAAAACTCTAAATATGAACCAAAAAGAACAAAAGTAAAGCAAAAACAAACATCAGTTACTGTGGGAAGTGACAATTTTGTCTTCTCTGGGTGTCTTATGTCAACATCTGTTGAGTGAGAAGGCTGGAGTTGGTGTTCAAGGGGCTGTCTTATCGTAGGGCAAACCCACAGCTTCCCACTGCTGTAGCCACGCCCTTCCTGAGGCCTTGTCCACGATTTGCTACTGAGCCACACCCAGTCCGGCAACGCCCTGGTAAGATACATTTGTGTAGGAGTGTGTGTTCAGGAAGACACAGGCACAGGAAGGGACAAATTCTAGGGATTTTCTACAGATCCGGCTCCTGGCTCCGAATCCTGGCCACTGCTTGCCTCCTGAGTGTGCCCTTTCCAGCTGATATTTCAAGCCCCCATGATTGTTTGGAGGTTATTCATCCAATGAATGACATGGGGGAGATTTTGGAACTTCCCTCACACTCGTTGAAGAGATGCTACCAAAAGAACCCTCAGTGAATCCCTGAAGGGCAGAACTAGGAACATTGGACAGAAGGTATATGGAAGCCTTACTCTTGAGGAAAAGATGTTCTGTTAGTTATCCCACAATGCAAAGGGCTAGAGAGCTTACTGTCCTGGGAGTATTCAACTGTAGGCTGAACTTCTGTCTACTGGGATGGAGGAGAGCCCCAGCCTAGAGGCAAACGGTTAATTTAATGTGCCTCGCTAGCCCCATTCTGCTGCTGTTAATGAATGATTTATCAATTATTGCTTAATCATCAGGCCACTAATTGATAAACTGCTGGTTACAGCTTCTTGGAGGATGTCTTCATTTTTTTTTTTTTTTTTTTTTTTTTTTTTTTTTTACGTTGTTGTGACCAGATATCTGACATCAACAAGGGAGGAAAGATTTGGAGGGGTAAATAGTTTGAAAGGATATAGTTCATAATGGCAGAGAAGACATAATGGAGTTCATGGCTGTGGTAATGTAGAACTGGGTCTCCTCATGCTTCATATCTTTGAGGAGTAGGAAGCAAAGAACATAGGCTATGTGTGCCCAGGCTAGTGCCTCATTCCCTCCAGATAGGCCCCATCTCCTGAAGGTTCCAGAGCCTCCCAAACAGCATCACCATCTGGAGATCAGGAGTTCAAACACATGAGCCTGTGGGGAACATTTCAAACCGTTTACAGAGGCTCTGCCCTTTTCTAACTTCTCCCTGAAGAGAATGCCCATTGGAAGGCGGAGGATGAGACAGAATACTCATGACTCACCTACTTCAGCCTGGTTTTCCATAGTGTCAATTTTCCCCCTCAATTTCTAGGGGTGGTGGTGGTGATGGTGGTGGTGGTGGTGGTGTGTGTGTGTACATACATATACACAGTGGAGATCCCCTCATTAATGTGCTGTTGACTGCTATCATATCTTCGTTTTCCCTCCACGATCCCAGGCTTTCTTCTTCCTTCAGCTCTGCCCAGCTGTGTGTTAACCCAGCAAGTCTGCACCCGACATTGTCTTTTCAGAATTCCAGCAGCAGTATCATGACAGCTGTTAACCTCACAGCCCTCAGATGTGCTTGAGTTGAATTTCTGTGCGTTCTTCCTTCCAGTGTAAGAAAAGGATCCTTTCAGAGGAAACATACAATTTTTCAACACATGAGTCTGTCGGCCTCTTCCTGTACAAACCTTACTCTTAGCGCCTGTCAAATGCTGGCCCATAGGTTCCTGTACTAACAGAGAACTATATCTAGTCAACCAAAATAGACTTTCTTTAACAGCACCAAGGCATCTGAACCCATCCTTATTTTGTGGACGGATTAGCCAGGCATTCTGTCATTTGGTTCTCAGGACTGCACTGAAGGGCGAGGTGAGGGGAGAGCAGTTATCCCCCCATTATGAAGGTTAGCAGACGGAGAGCGGAGAGGCGAGGTTGTGTTTCCAGAGAAGGGATGGTTAGCATCTAAGGAAGCCTGAAGAGGGTTAATGAGGCCAGGGTAGAGGAGCTTTATTCATTCATGAGACTCACCAAAGCAAGTGTAGTGCTGCTCACAGGGGCTGCAGAAGTGGAGCACGCACAGTGAAGGCAAAAGATAGACAGCAAGCTATGGCGGTGTGGCAAACTCAGTACCAGAAATGTGGGCCCCAGTAGACAGCCAGGTACTTGAAATCTGTGAAAGCCAGGGAAGTGGGCAGCTCTGGATCAGCCAGGCAGGCTGTCTTGTAAAGCTCTGGCAGAGGACCTATGGATGCTACTTAGGACTGGCGGGTAAGTGGACCAAACCTTAAGATGAACACAATTCTATCTAACTGTTTCTTCAGCTGGTTCCAGTTGCTTCACCAAGGAATTTCTCCATCCCCTGCCTTGACAGTTCCAAAGCAGGCTAATATATTTGTTCTTCTTCTGCCCCACTGCTCTTACTGAAGCTTCAGGCTGTAGCAGCCTGCTCTCATCTTCTCTTTCTTCCTTCCTTTCCTTTCTTTTTTTTTTTTTTTTTTCCGAGACAGGGTTTCTCTGTGCAGCTCTGGCTGTCCTGGAACTTGCTCTGTGGACCAGGGTGACCTCAAATTAACAGAGATTCACCTGCCTCTGCCTCCCAAGTGCTAGGATCAAAGGCATGCGCCACCACCACCCCTGGGTCAGATGCTATCTCATTTTGGAAATTTTGTAAGCGAGGTGCGGTGATGCATACCTATAGTCTTAACACTTGGGGGAAGAAAGCAGAAGCACCTGGAGTTCAAGGCTAGCCTCAGCTATATAGTGAGTTTAAAGCTAACCTGGGCTACACGAGACTGTCTTAACCTACTGTGGCCCACAAATCTTCAAATCTTTATGAATCCCCGTAGCAGGAGAAAGGAAAACCCTCTCTCTCTCTCTCTCTCTCTCTCTCTCTCTCTTCTCTCTCTTTTTTCCTGTACTTAATCAAAGCCTGTTGAGTTGTCCCACATCACAGCTTATTTCTGCATTCTGACTAGGAGGGAGTGAGGGTAGGAGACTCTCGTCTCCCCGGAGCATTCGGCATTAAAGCATGTTGCTCTGTTTGCTGAAAGGAATCAAATTAAGAACAAGAAAAGGGAACACATCCATCTCCAAAGTCGGGCGTTTCTTTGGTCCTCTTGAGGCAGGGTGGAAATAAGTGTAATAAGTCTGACTGCTGGTACTTAGAGGGGTCTGCATGCCGCCATTCCAGTAAGTTCCAAGTTCTTGATGTTTGGACAGTTGCAGACCTGGTAAGTGGGGCAGAGGCAATCAATAGATACAGTCTTCCCTTGAAAAGAATTCCTTCATCTCCTCTTTAGTCCCCTCCCTCCCTCCCTCCCTCCCTTCTTCCCTCCCTTCCTTTCTGTTT
Source organism: Peromyscus leucopus (assembly GCF_004664715.2). Taxonomy (NCBI): domain Eukaryota; kingdom Metazoa; phylum Chordata; class Mammalia; order Rodentia; family Cricetidae; genus Peromyscus; species Peromyscus leucopus. The sequence goes on along the minus strand of NC_051064.1, from coordinate 55,649,946 downwards.
TGTTTTGTTTGTTTGTTTGTTTTTGAGGCAGACTTCCACTATGTATCCCTGGCTAGCCTCAAACCCATGATCTTCCTGCCTCAACCCTCACAGTCAATGCTTGGGTTGCAGGCCTGCATTACCAGATGTGGCATCGCCCTGGAAACATTTCTAAGTCACTATCTCTCAGTGGATGGTCAGGCACTTCTGGCACCTGTCTGCTTGCTTGGGGAAGTCATAAAATACTCAGGCTCTGAGCTTCGTCCCCCTAGTGCTGATCAAAGCTCTCTGGGATCTTCAAGTGACTCTCCTCACACTGAAGTTTAGAAGCTCCTATTAGAAGGGAATTTACCAGCTAAAGAGCTGGCACCAGAAGGAGGAGTCTGGTCAGGAGCTTACAATGTAGGAGGAGGGCTGAGGATAGAACTCAAGTATTTCATCTCCAGACCCCAAGATGACGGAAACGAGAGTTCCTTCTGCCAGGCCCAGCAAGGACTAGCAGTCACAGTCTATGACTCTCACCACCTTCCTAGGATTTAGTAATGTGTGTGAAGGATATTTCAGTCTGCTTTGCTTGCTTGTTTCCCAGGCTGAAGTCTTTGGAGAATGTCTCTCCCACCCAGGAGAAGGTAAAAAGGAATAGAAATGGAGCTTTTTGTCTGACTTCCTTTTGGTCCTGAAGCCATTCCATTATCTTCATTTAGTCCATCTGGTTAAAGGAGCAGGACGCTTTGGTGGATGCCAGGGGCCTGCCCCCATGCACCCTGCTTCCTTTGCTCTGCTCTCCTGAACATGAGAATTCCTTCCCTCCAAAGCACTTACCGTCCACCCTCACACCTCTCATTTTTAACCAGCTTTTTTCCCCCCAAAGCATTTTGCTTGCACATTAATACCCAGTAGTTTTATCTGCAAAATGAGATGTTAATTATGTCCTCTGTGTCCTTATTTACCTGTGTCTTAGTTAGGGTTTCTATTGCTGTGAGAAAACACCAGGACCAAAAAGGAGGTTGGGGAGAAAAGGGTTTCTTTGACTTACACTTCCATATTGCTGTTCTTTATCAAAGGAAGTCAGGACAGGAACTCAAACTGGGCAGGAACCTGGAGGCAGGGGCTGATGCAGAGGCCATGGAGGAGAACTACTTACTGGCTTGCTTCCCCTGGCTTGCTCAGCCTGCCTTCTTACAGGACCCAGGACCACCAGCCCAGGGATGGCACCACGCACAATGGGTAGGGCCCTCCCCACATTGATCACTAATTGAGAAAATACCTCACAGCCGGATCTCATGGACACATTTCCTGAACTGAGGCTCCTTTCTCTCTAATAACTCTAGCTTGTGTCAAGTTGACACCAAACTAGCCAGTGCTCCTAGTGAAGTCTTACTAACTAACTCTTGTAGTTCACTCATCTGAAATCGTCTCCATCATGCCTTTCCAGAGTCTGGCTTGCCCACCTTGCTGTCTTGTTTACACCTAGTCTTCCACTCTTCCGGTCTGAGTTATGGCCTATCTCCCTGGACACAGCCTGAGTCTCCAATGATGCTGTTCCTTAGGTTCTGACTTGTGTGTGCAACCCTTCCACACAGCCTAAGAGGAGCCGAGGAGGCTATGCCAAGAGTACCCGAGGCCTGAGCTCTCAGCAAAGGTTTTGCTTTCCACCCTGGCTCTCTTGATAGTGAAACCCACTAGGCTGAGAGAGCAAGGATCTCTAGTACCTCCGGCTGCCTGTCTGGTTCCGGGGAAAAGAGTACATTTGGAATATGTGGTCCTTTAAAACTCGCAAGCATGCGAACACTGCCCTCCTTCCCCAGGTCACTTCCCCAGGAGTCCGGCATAGTTCTGGGTGGCCAGAAAAGCTTTAGGAGCAGTTTTCCCTGGATCTTGGAAGCTGTCCTGGCTGGTGCAGAGCATGTACCAGCCAGCACAGAGGGCCTAGGAGGTAGGAGGGACCAAAGGCTAGCTCCCTAAACAGGCTTTGGTGAAAGCAGCCAGGACAAAACCCAGCTCCAAAGCTTAATTAAAAAGAGTGCTTAATCCCTCCCCCAACAAATGCAAATCACCCACAAAGGAGAACAGGAACCCCAGTGGCCAGGAAGACCCACTGCCTTAAACACAAGCGCTTTGGCTTTGGCGGTGCCCTGTGCCGGGCAGCTCAGCTATGATCTGATACAATGACTATTGTCAGAGAAGGCTGTTTTTCCATGTTTTTTGTATCCTTTTCTTCGAATTTTCTTTTACTACCTAATTTCATGCATCAGAGGTCAAAAGACAAAAGGTTGGGCTCAGTTTAGAGGAGGCAAACTCCCCACCACCAGGAACGTGTGTCCAGAGGAGTGCTCTGAGGTCCTGCCTTGAAGGCGCTGGCAGGTTTTCATCCTTGCCTAACTCTTTTGTCGCTTCACGGGGTACATGAGTCTGTTCCAATGGCATATGAAATGAGATGCCAAACTAGGAAAAACCGGGTCCCCTTTAAGCTCACCAAAATGTTTCCCTCTCCCATTCTTTTTGTATAAGAATTTGTACGTAAAAATAAAAACCCATCTGAGTCCTAAGCCCATATGTGTAGAGAGCTAAATATAAACATGTGTATGTATATGGAGATAAGTTTATATAGTAGATAGGAATGTGTATTGTCAATATAAAAGTTGAGTGTGTGTTGCTTGGTTATTTTTTTTCCTGGGGGAATTGATAAAGATTTCTCCAGAAAATTGCCAGCACCTGTTCTAAAACTCATTCGAATGGAAGTTATGGCAGGATTTTAGCACAAATAACTTGGCGTGATTACGTTAGAAGGAATTTTCTTCCTTGCACATCAAGTCTTTTCAGTGTCCCATCTTGGTTTCTTGGGTCTAGTGGGCTGCTAGGGTTTCCTTGTGTGATGAGTAGACCCCTGGGTATTCATAAAGAGAATACCACACCATGATTTTTCAAATAGACATATATGTATATTTTTCGATTTCTTCTATGTTTACAAGCTCCTCAAACTAACCACATATTCCAAATGGCTTCCAGCTGGCTGAAAATTTATTTGGAGAGATCTTTAGTTTTCTCCCTTTTAGATAATTGTTTTAGGTTTAAATAATGTAGGGAGGTCTAGCTCCCGCCTCCACTACAACGCAAAGTTGAACATTTTGGAAGTGTCCCTGTGACCGTGGGGCTGGGTCCAGGGCTCATCTCACAGACCTTTTGAACCCCAGTTTTTCTTCTGTTTTCCATCGTACTCTAGGCTGAGTTCTGGAAGTCTGCTATCAGCAAATTGCTGTTTAAGTTGCCAAAAGCGGGTATCCACTGAAAACCGGAAAGACTTTTAGAACACTGTTTTATTTCAGGCATATCTTCAAGCCCAGACCTTATTACACTCCCCCACCCCCCGCACAATGTTCAGACCACCCCCATAAGGTATTTGCCCACAAGGAAAAAAAAAATCAGCCCACAGCTCGCCCTGAAACATTGCAGATTCCCACTTCAGGCTTCAGGAATGCACTGCTTCCTGCTGTCATCCCCTGCCATAGTTCCTAAGTTGTTCCAGGGAAACAGAATAAAGTAAGTGAGAACGTTAAAGGGCCTACTTGGGTCGAGCTTCACTTCCATCTAGCATTATTATCGGCATTAAAAAGCAAAAGAATGGTTTAGCCTGGTGTTTTCGCTTCACTCCAAACTGCCTGTGAAGTGGGTACCTTTATATTCCAGTGCTTCATGGATTCAAATTACATCACATTAATTTTTTATTAGTTTAAAACACATTGAATAAATGTAAGTCTGGGCTGGTGTATGAATATTTAAAGCTCACATGCAACAACGAAGAAAGAAGAAAAAAACGAGCAGAGAGAGCAAAAGGCTCATTTACAAACACTGACAGAAATAAAAAAGCAACGTTCTTTAGAAAAATATGATTTGTTACTGACAGTTCTGGTATGGCTACTTTTCAAAGAAAAATTACAAAGAAACCAACTGATTCACAGTTGTTTTCAATCAGAATCCCTGCAAATCTTTCAGCGCCTCGCTTTGGATTCTTAGGTTATACTGAATTGCTGGGACGTGCTGCCAAATTTTAAATACAGTTGATGGTTTTCCATATTCAAATATTGCAAGTGGAACTCTAGGAGAGTAGATTTAATCTTAGAATTCTCCAAGAGTTGTCGTCACATCGGGTCTCTGTGCATATAGACTTGCCGCCTGTCATGTGTTCCTGGGCACTGGAAACCAGTCGTGAAACTGAATTGAGCTATTAGATTTGAGTTGAAATGAACCCATCCAAACGACCCTGGTCTGCACTCTTTGAGGCTTCTCTCAATACTTTTTCATTAAAACAAGAAAAGCAGTAAAGAAAAACAATCGCGATAACCCACCATCAAGCATCAGTTCCCCGGAGCACAGTATTCCGCACTACCGGAGTATTTCCAGTGGCTGGTACATGGCACCCCAGCGAACCAGCAGCCAGAGCTCCAGAGCTCGAAGCCCCCTAGAAGCAGAAGAAGTTAACAGCAGCAGAAATGGGTGTTTTGACACAAGCCAGCTCTAAAAACCCCGCCGAGGCAAGTGACCAATGTCGTGTCCTTTTTGCACCTTGTGCCCCAAGAAGTGAAGGTGGAGGGCGACCCCATCCATCTAGGCACAGTCCCTAGGCAAGCTCCAAGCTTAATGCAGTGGCCCTACTGGTCCTGACTCCGTGTCCACTTTCCCTGTAGCCAGAGTCTGTGCCTTGGCACACGGCGCAGGGCGGGGCTGGGCTTTCCCGGCACCGCCTGCTGTAGGTGCGGTAGCACGTGCGCGCTGCGCGGACTCGGACTCCTGCAAGTCCAGCTCAGGCCACGGATCTCACTGACCTAGGGTCTGGACTTTAGGGCGGGGCCTATTCCTCGCCTCCAGCCTGGACAGCTGCTTCCACCCACCATCTTCACCAGCTCCAGAGGGAAGCCCCGGGACTAGAGTCGGTTCGGGTGACTGCCCCCCCAGGACTTGCCCAGGAGGCCCAGCGGCAGCCAATGATGACCCAAACCCTCGCTAGCACCCCCAAGATCTGGGGAGGGAGATCGGCGGGCCAGAACCGAATCTATGTCTCTCTGCTCCTGGGTAGTGTTCCCAGGCCGAGTGGAAGAGCTCGAACTTAGCCCCTCGCCTTGTGGGTCTCTGTTCCCCTTGACTCGAGCCTCCTGGCTGGGGGGAAGCTCCGGCGCGCCTCGGCCAACCCCTTCTGCGGCTCCTTTCTCTTCCTGTCACTCTCTGCTCTCGGTTTCTGTTTTCTCCCTCCTACACACTGCCGGAGCATGCCATGCGTGGTCCTTGAAGCCTCGGCACCAGCCCCTTTCCTGGGCCTCCAATCTGCCTCTGCCATTCTGTCTTTCTCTATAGATTCTACTCGCATTTCCTAGCCCGCTTAGCTAGCATGACTCTCTGCCTCTAAGTGCCCCCCACCCCCCGCCCCCGTCTCACTGCTTGGTGTAGCATTAAAACACAACATATGTTGAGGTTAGTGTGTTGTTTCGGCAATACGGCTAGAAAAAAATTGCCTTATTCTGTTCTTAGAACATTTCCGGTCACTAGAATTTGGTTTCCCCTCCAGGCGATGCCAGCACTGGTTCCACCTTGCAGGCCTCTGCTGCTGCGGAGCCCGCTGACTGTGGGTATGCAAGTGTTCAATTGTGGATACACCGACCTACGGTTGCAAACAGGGCGGGCCCTCCGAGCCGAAAGCTGAACACAGGTTTCTAGAGTTTTAGGCGAGGAACTAGGGTGCATTCAGGGATCCTGACACCTTTCTAAGCCTAGACTCCTCGCTTTCTGTATCTCTAGGGCTGCAGCATCAATTCCGTGTCCTCCGAAGTGGTTTAGTTTGTCACCTGCTCCGCAGCGGGGAGCTGCCTCTACGTTCAACGCTGCTGGCAGGGGGTTTAGGGGAGTTGAAAGTACGCTAACCGGTCGCAAGAAGGCGTCAAGCCACAGCTGGCCGAGTGAGCAAAGGAACGGTGGCTAGGCCTGGGTACCGCGGAAGGGGATTTGGAATTGCGATCCCAGCACCAGGACCGCAGGACCCGCGAGGTTGTGGCTTGCGACGACGGGCGCCCCCTCGGGAACGCACGTTTGTTCCACACTGGTCCGAGGCGCAGAGCGCAACGCCGCGTCAGCCCCCGGGTCTGCTATTTTTGGAGTCTGGCAAACCCGCCATTCCTAGTGTTTGGCCTAATCCTGGTTTCTAGCTAGATGTAGGCAGGAACGAAATAGTGGTCGGTGTGCCCTCCCTTAATCCCAAAGCCCCCACAAAATCAAAATATACATCCGAAACTCATCAAATCCTCTCACAAACACACAACTAAACCCAACACAGCAAAATAAACCCCAAACCCTCATCCAAGAGCATAGCTCATTAAAAAGAATCAAAATCGAAGAAAACAAAATAAACGCATTTACCAATGCAGCACACACAAGGCACTTACAGATACAGAGCATATCCCAGCACTGCTCAGACGAAAAGCCTGGCAAGGAGACAGTCTACAAGGGCAAAGTACAAAACCCATACGAAATCAAAGCAGGCAAGACAGACAATATCCACCCCAGAGCTAAACCTGCAAAAATCAGTTCCACAAAGGAAAAAAAAAAAAAAACAAAACAAAACACAACAACAAGCAAAACGCAAGAAACAAAAGATTCACAGATAATGGAAACTCACAGGAAACAAACAACAAAACAAAAACCCTAAATAGGAAGAAAAGAAAAGCCTACAACTCCCGCCCCAGCCCAGGGTGAACTGTCAATTCCGAAAGGGCTTTTGATCTCCCGGCGCCGGCAGGCCGCTCCTCCCCAGCGCTGCCTCCCGGCACCCGCGGCGGAAGGGCGGGAAGCCGGAGCAGAGGCCCGGAGGCGGACGAGAGTCTAAAGCTTCAGGACCGCCAAAAATCAAACCGCGGAGTAGGGACCGGGACCCACAGGCTGCAGAGAGGAGGTGGCACGGGAGGAGAGCTCAGACCACTTGGTGTGGGGGCCGCCAGGGAATCCTCAGCCACGTTTCCGATTGTGGCGAAATCTGCTCAGTGGATTCGTGATGTCCGGTTCCCACTAACCCCCTCCCCCCATCCTCGAACTCTAGGCTCTTCCCCCTAGGTTGCAGCCCAGCCTCGTGACCACCCCCTCAAAAAAAAAAAAAAAAAATCAAACAAACACTCTCTCTGAGGACGCGATTCACTTTTCGAAACTGCCATTGTCCAGCGGGCCAGGAGTGCTCCCCCGCCCTGAGAACCTTCCCCTGCGACCACCCCGCGGCGGGGCTCCCTAGGCTTCCAGTGGCCAAGAGAGCAGCTTAGATTCCAGACTGGGGAGGGGACAGTAGGGAAGGCTTGAGCTTGGGCCGCTGGGAGCTGGGTTGCATGCGCCACACCTTTGCCTACTCTCTTCGCCTCTGATTTCACCTCTGGAATCAAGTCTGGGACTCGGGATGCCACAAGGTCTCCTGGCCTGAGGGCAGTGGGATTTCATTTAGGGGCCTGGGTAAGGTGTTCAGAATTTTCGCTTGTTTCTGAACCTACTGAGATGGTTCTGCTTGGCCCGGGTGTTCCAAAGCAGAGGTCCGGGTTTTATCAACAGCCTTTCTGTTGAACCTCTTGGGCTCTGGGCAGAAAGGGACGGCGCTCTGGAGAGATCTGGGACCTAGAAGCTGAGTGGAACCTGGGGATTGTAGGGATCTGAAGTTGCCCTAGAAGCAGAGCCCAAAAGACCTACGGAGGTTGCAAATGGGTTGGGGGTGGGGTAGTTGGGAACCCGACGGCTGGCGCCGCCCTAGGGGTGAATCTGAGGATGCTAGAACGTCCCCTGTGGCTGACAATTGTGCTAGCACAGGGTTCAAAATCACCTGCTTGGCAGAATTGTTCTTTCTTTAAAATAAAAAATCGGGCCTACTGGCACCCACGAAATAAGGTTTGCATGTAGGGCGAAAGCGCACAGGGCCGCGACCCCCAGACGCAGGTTTAGAAGCAGGTGCGACCGGGTGGCTGGGGTTCAGCCTCAGTCTGCTCCTTCCCCTAGGCGCGCGACTAACGCGGGACGCAGTCTGAATCCTTCCTTCCCTCCCCCCAACCCCCTATAAAAGTCCAAGGCGGCACCGAGGCGGCACTGCTGTTCTCCGGGCCTCTCGCACGCCTTTGGCCCGGTCCGCCCCGTCTGGCACGCTGGGCAGGCCGCAAAGTCAACACCCTTTCCCGGCTCCTGGCCCGCGGTGCGGGGCGGTGCGCCGGGGGCGCGGTGTGTCTGGGGACATCTTGTGATGTTGGCGAGAACAGGACATGATCTCACATGGCGAGAAGCTCTTTAGTTCCTTAATCATTTCACGGTGCCTTCGGACGCTTTTTTTCCACCTAAAACGTTTAGTTTCAGCTCAGTGATCAGCTACCCCAGCTCGGCGGGGGAGCGGAAGGCTTGAATTATTCCGACTTGTGAGCGGCCCGGCACCAAAAAAAAAAAAAGAAAGAAAGAAAAAGAAAGAAAGTAAGAAAAAGAAAAAAGAAAAAGAAAGAGAAAAAAGAAAGAAATAAAAGGAAAAAAGAAAGGAAGGGGGAAAGGGGGTACAAAAAAGTGGAAACTTTCCCCCCTGTCCATTTCATCAAGTCCTGAAATATCAAAATGGATTTAGAGAAAAATTACCCGACTCCTCGGACCATCAGGACAGGTAGGACCACCGCGAAACGGGCATCAACCGTGCTAACTCTGGGGCACATTCTCCGGCGCTAATGTCCACCTAAAGGAGAGGGAGTTTGCTCAGGGAAAGGCCTGTCGGTCTACATCTATTTGCAGTGTTTTCACTGGTCTGTCCAGGTGTCTTCAAGGAGAACTGTTTTCTTTGGGGTTTATTTGTTTCTGTTTCTGATACTTATGTTGGTGTTAATCTGGAGGTGTGCACGTTTGGGTCTGGGTGTTTGCCTAAGAGGCCCAGGGAGTGCAGGAGTGCGAATGAGTTTGTGTGCCCCCAATTAAGTGTTTTGTTTGAGTTTGTATGCCTGCTTGTATCTTTACAAGCTTGTATCTTGCCTTGGGTGTATTATTGTGTGTGTGCGTGTTTTTTTTTTAAGCCTCCAAAACCACTGTCTGTGTAAATATTTCGTATATAATTTTGATAAGCATCTCACTCATGGTACATCTACTATTTTGAGGGTCTGTTCACCTCTCATAACCCAAGTGACTTTGGAAGTAAGAAGTGGTGACTCTGACCCCTTTATATTTTATGTCAACAGCTGTCCAATGTGTACATGCCAATACACACAAAAGTGCGTGTCTCCAGGCACACACATGGCTCTGGGGCCTACTAGGGGTACAGTGCACAAACCATGTGCTGCCAGCCCTAGGTCTTATCTTATTGAGAGATAGAATCAAAAGGGTGATGTGAATTCATGGCAATTAGGCCCTCACTGTGCACTGGGCACTGTTTCATTCTTGGGGTACTATATTGAAGGTAGCATTTGTATACAAGGGTCTCTCCTATGGCAGGCACAACTTTGGTGAGTGAGAATAGTCTGCGGGCTACTGATGACATTTTGACATTTACTCCCCACCCTCACCCCAAATCACTTGTCTTTAAGTTTCACCTAGACTAGCCTGACATTGTATGTGTCTATGTGTCACACTGTATGCTCAGTGCTATGTCCTGTGGGTCCTGCTCCAATGGAAGAGAGTTCAAGGGGGTGTATACATGTGCCTAGCCTGGTCATTTAGCTGAGGTGACTGTATGTTCATAGGTCTTCTTGGCACAATGCCCCTGTGTCTCTCAGAGGCCCAGGCACTGGGTAGCAGGGTGTGCTTATGTCTGAGTAGATGTGGCAGAGCAGTAGGCCTCTCTCTACCCTAAGGCATAGACCTGGTATGACATCCCCCTTTTCTCATTAGGCCCTTGTGCCAATGTGCACACAAATACTCTGAACTATGGCAAGAAACACACTCCTCTCCTTCCTGGGTCATCTGTGAGACCCCCAATTCTACTCCAGCTTTCGATAAAAAGTCAGAGTGCAGAGAGGAGAAAACTTATACCCCAAACCAGCATGACTTCCTGGCACAATTGTGGGTTCAGGAAAACTATGATTTTCTGATAGGAGCCAGAACATTGTTGTGATGGGTACAGATGCAGAGACCTGGAACTCCATCCCCTTTCCATTCTTAATCCCAAGACAAGCTTCCCCTCTCCAAGTGGTGGGATACCCAAAGGTACCTCTGCCTGGGTTGTTTATTGTTGGAAATGGGTTGGATGCATGTGAGTCTAGAGGGGTCTGGGTGGCTGCCTCTCCCGACAAGCTGTCTACTACGAAGAATGTAATTCATGGCGGTCGATGGGCTCTTTGATTAGTTCAATCGCCTGAATAATCATTTAATCAATAAAGCATTTCACTCTTCTGTGCGGTTAGACTGGGTGGGGTTTGTGTAGGGGGAATTCTAGGGGGGTTTGGAGCTTCAAATCCTAAGAGCCACACCCCTTACTGATGGGTTAGGGTCAAGGCCACCTGCTTTGGAAGGATCAGCAGCTCAGGTGAGAGTACCCTTCTGCCAGTCTTCCAAGTCCTGAGGCCCAGCCTAGGGAAGAGGAGGGAGAGGACTGAGGGACTGTCCAGGTACTCAAAGGCTACCTTGGTCTACTTTCTGCCCTCAACTTCTAAGCCTTTCATGGGCCACCAAACTGTTCTTTCCTTCCTCCAGAATTATACAGTATTCCTTCTCCAAGCTCAGCTTTCCCAGCTGCAGTGTCTTTAGAGCTCAAAGCCCAATACCGAGCAAGGCCAGCACCCAGCAGAGAACCACTTAAGCAGTTTCTCCCTTCCTGGGAAAAGAGGAGACACAGAGGGCAGGAACTGAGGATGCACATCAAACAGGACTAGATGTAGAAGTAGGGAGAATAGCACTTCCAGTGAATGGGACAGCATCTCCAAAGGCTCCAGGAGACATCCCAGAGGTTCATCTCTGTGTTCCAGGCACAAGAAGCTGAGGTCTTGGGAGAAAGGACTGCTAAGTCTTAAGTCTTAGGGAGAGAGACTTTGTCCAGGTACTCCAGATCTGCAAGGGCAGGCTGGTTGGGGTACTGAGCCCCAGCACAGGAGGTCTGCACTTCTCGAAAGACTTGGTTTAAGACTCTCCTTCCCAGGGATTCCTGCAACATAACCCAAGCCAAGTAGGGCAGATTCTTGATGCACTCTCAGGAACCAGACAGGCATCTCTATGGCCCGTTGCTGTGCAATCACAGACCGGTTGCTTTTCCTCTTTGATACTTTTTCAAATTAAAGGTTTAAAAGAACCCATCAGGTTAGAACAGCAGTGCCCAGGCATCTCCGATCCTTCCCAACTGAGCAACCAGTCTGAATCTTGAAAGACCTTCCTTTATTGAAAGAAAGAGCAGGCAAATGGGCTGGAATTGGACTGCAAGAGTGAACCCCAGGCCAGAACTCCATGGCAGCACCAGCGTGCTGAGAGCCTGGCTCTTCTGTAAGCTGGAGGGAATGTTGGGGAGCTGGGGAAGAGGAAGTGGGGATGGGGTGGCGGTGGTGTGTGCCCCATCAAGTAAAGTCTCCAAGTGCAGAGAGAGAGAGATAGATGTCCCCTCTCCAAAGGTGTTCTGGCTTCTGAAACATTCTCAAAATGGCCACTCTTCCAACAGGCCAACCTTTCCACAGCAATTCAATTGAAATAAGTTGTGCATTTTTGTTTGTTTTGGTTTGCCACTCCCCCTGCCCCCCCCCCCCCATGGTGGTTTTGTTTCACAGGTCTGTGCCCTCTGTCTAGCTCTCTGCTAGCCCTTCCTGGACCCAGGCTGCAGATGAAGGCAAGAGTGAGGCATGGAAGCACAGCTCTGTTAAGGAATAGCTGTGTGATCTCAGGGTGGTCATTTAACCTCTCTGTGCCATTGTTTGGCCGCTTGTAAGGATGGACTGGGTGGTCATATCAGGACTCTTCACTTCTTTGGGGATTTGAAGTTCTCAGAGCTCAGGCACTCCAGGAGTGACAAGAAAAATCACTCAGAAGGAAATTTCCTCTGGCCCAGGATCACTAAATATAAGGAGGGCTCCCTTCCTCCTTTGATTAGGCTGAGTCCCACAGAAGAGAACATAACCCAAAGCTGAACAACACCACTGTGTGAAAGGGGGAATCCGGGCTGTTCCTCTTGGAATGGTCTCTGCAGTTTCACCCTGCCCTCAGAGCGCCCTAGGGATTCTGTGCAAACAACACAGGACAAGTGACTCCTCCAGACATCATCCAGATGAATTATTTGGCTTGACGGCACCTTCCCTTCCAGCCTCCAGTCTTCCTTCTATTCCAGACTTGCTCCAGTATGACCTCAGACAAATTATATCCTGCCTCCTGCCCTCAGGTTCCACATCTGTAAAATGGGGAAAACACTGCCCCAGAACCCTTTTAGTTTTAAGATCCTAGATCTGGGTTTGGAAGTTCAAGGAGCATGATTAGGAGCGTGAGGTACCATTGACTGCTTCTCTAGATCAGCCCCAAACCTTGAACTTGCTGGTGGTGGGAATTAAGAGTCCCATAACTGTCTTGGAACTGAATTCTTGTGGAATTATAGGATAAAGCCCATGGAAACCCCATGCCACCAGAGCCATTTTCTTCTTGTAACCTTCCTGCTCTAAAGCAGAGGTGATGTGTGGGGGGGGCAGAGGTCAGGACTGGGAGGGGTTCCAGACAATGGAGAGAGAAAGCTACCACCCCACCACCTTGTACACCACAACCTTCTGAGTCCCCAGAGACCGGTCTTTCTCGGCCGGCCGTTTTCCTGCAGCTGTGCCCTAGTGGGGGTGGGGATGGTATGAGCCAGGGGAAACTTGCCTATTTGTCCTGGGCAGCTTCGATCAAGACAGCTATAGAGGAGTGGACCCAAGGATTGACCTAGTATAGAAATGTTAGAAGTGGGGCAAGGGGGAAAAAGTGAAAACTGAGGAAAATTTCAGGCAGGAAGTAAATAGAGAAAATGGACTGAGGGTCCTCTAGAAATCTGCCTGAGTTCTGTCCCCTCTGAATATCACTGAAGCAGACATCTCAGTGTTCTTATTCTGACGGATTTATGTTTTATATCAGAGGAGCATCACTTATGATTCAAAGGGGTGAGTGTTTAGTTTTACTACCACAACTACTGGGGCAGTGGTCGGGTTGGATCTTAGTACACTAGAGGGGTCACAGAACTATAGCTGCTTGGGTGAAGACACTTCATTTTTTAAAACGTCCAGCTGCTTTGACTGCGGTCTGAGAGCTTTACACTCCCGGGAAACTGAGATGGTCTGGTTAAAGAACTTTGCTGGATCAGGAGAATTCCACTAGAAGCCTGTCCATTTTGTCCTAAAATCTACAGGTACTCTGGTGAGGGAAAGTCAGCTTTTCCTGGCAGCTGGGAACTGCAGCGTTTGTAACCATGTTGGTGCCACAGGTTCTTTAAATAGAGGCAACCACACAGCCGCTGGCTTCAGGTGCAGGTGCTCTCATTAGCTCTGGATGCCAGCGGACGCCTTCCGTTTCAAAGGAGGCCTTGCACCAGATGCGGAAATCCTCTTGTTGACAGAAGCTTTGAGCTAAGAGTATCACCAGCTCCCAAGGGACCTATCAGCTCCTAGGCTGAGAATTGCAAAACGGATCTATAGCTCTGTTGCTTGAGACAATCTGGTCCAAGCTTTAGAGACTCCTCAATTTCTGGTAACCTTAAAGTAATATTCCCGCAACTCTGCCTTTGGTTAATGCAGCACTGGGGCCTCTGTGGATAGAATGAGAAGGGAGGATACAGAGGAGACGGCCGTCCGCTTAGTAGATTCTTGATAAAATTAGGAAATGTTTCCATTGGAAGGAACCAGCATCAAAGACCCCTTCACTAAACTCTGCCCATTTTACAGAGGTGCGAAGTGAGTCTGAAGCGACAGGCATACACTCGTAAATCAGCCACCTAGACTGAAAGCCGAATCTCTACTGCACTTCTTCCTCCAACATCTGTGGGTGTTTTTCTTTCTTTTTTCCTTCTGGAGACTTCGCTCCCAGTCCCCACCCTGTCTTGGTTGCCCCCAGTCTCTAAGCGCATCCCAGAATCCCAACGGCCGGCAGAAAGTTTGGCTCTGTGGGACCAAGAGCCGGGCTCTCCAGCCGCTGCGTGGACCCTGTTCTCTCTCTCCCCCTTTTCCTTCCGCGATCCACTAGGCCTTCTCCCCACGCGTTTGTCAATGAACGTGGCGCCGCCGCTTGGGCCCCGCCCCCCATTCTCTCCCATTGCCCAGGTACCGGCTAATCAGGCGGAGCCCGTGGGTTGCTTAGCCAATAGGACAGTATTTCGGGCTAGGGCCGGATGTCCCCGTTCTGATTGGCTTGATGAGGCGTGATTGGCAGGTGAGCTCCCGCCCCGCCCCCGCCCGGAGGGAGGCTGAGCCCCGGGCGGCGCTGTCCACACGCAGCGGGTCCTGAAAGCGGCTCCGGGGCGGCGCGGTGGCGCACTGTGCGCGCCGAGCAGGCGGAGGGCTAGCGCCGGCGGCGGCGGCAGCAGCGCGGGCATTCGAGCCGGCAGGGGCTTCATCTCAGCACCGACAGCCCTGGCGGCCCCAGCAGCCCCGGCGGCAGGGACCTGCATCCTCTCCTGCGCCCCTCGCTCACCGCTGGGCAGACGCGGCGGCTGTCCCGGAAGAGGCAAGCCGGGGACAGTCCCACCCGGACCCCCGAGAGCGGGCAGCGGATCTCCAAGAGTTGGTAGCGTGAGGCACAGCCAGGAGCGAAGGGGCCCGGAGCCTCGAGGCCCGCGGGAACTTTAAAGGCGGCGGGTCCCGGTCTTCGAGGGCTGCAGTTCCGGGGCGCTCTGGGCTCCCAGCCTCAGCAGCTGTAGCGTCTCAGAGTCCGCCGCGGTCCCTGCGCGGCGGGAGAAGGAGTTCTCTGCAACTTCGTTGGAGACGTCGGAGAGCCGGCGGGAGAGAGGTGGAGGGGCACGTCCAGCCCCAGAGACACCGAGCAGCGGGAGACAGGAAGGATCTGGCGGAGGCCGAGGGGTGGACAGACCCTCGTAGCAGCAAGACCGAAGCAGCCTGGCAGCCCGCGGGCCTCGCTGCCCCCAGAGTGAGACGAAGGGCCGTGTGCTCGCGGCCTCTTGCAAGCTTCTGCTCCGGCGCCGAGCGCCCCTAGTTATCCCGGAGGTGGGCCCCTGCGCTATGCCCTCGACGCTGCGGGCGCCTGGGCCTCAGCTTCTCGGGTGTGGGCCGGGAGCCGCCGCTTGAGCCCGCCGAGGAGCAAAGGCAGCTGGAGTTGGGCGCCCGCTCCCAGACCCCCGACTGGCTGAACACTGTTTCCCGCCTCTCGGCTCAGCTCTCGGTGATCTTCCGCAGGAGGCTTGGAGAGGGACCCCACGGCTGCAGAGGTGTTTTCTGAGCCCAGCTCACACGGTGCCTGGCCTGGTGGCGCGGCTCCATAGGCTCTCTGAGCAGCCCTTTGGCGCCGAGAGGCAGCGGCGCGGGCCGACCTGCAGTCTGGAGCGCCCCGATGGAAATACACTGTAAGCACGACCCGTTTGCATCCATGCATAGTAAGTAGGCGGCGAGCTCGCTTCTCTCACTCTCCGGCCGGGGTCGGGTTGGGGGTGCCGGACTGCGGGGCACGTACTAAGTTCTGGAGAGCTCGGGACCTCTGTAGCTGCGAAGACAACTTTGCAAAGTGCAGGGCTTTCAGGCAGCAGACGCGGAACGCATTTAGCCGCTAAGGCCGAAGCGCCTGGTCGGTAAATCCCGCCTCCAGCAACGAGATAGTAGTGTAGGCAGCGAGCTGCAGCCTTCCGGGTCTCCAGCAGCTAATTCTCAGAACCCTGGTTCATACTCATAGACGGTTCGAAATTGGGCCAGTTGGAAGGCAGGAAGTTTTAGCAGAGGTCAGTGAGAGTCTCAGACAGCGCCCCAAACCCCAACTCTGTTGGTGCCCCTTTCAGCCATGGGACTGACCAAGACTGATGCTTAGAATGAAAAGTGGGACCCCGATCAGTCCCTGTATGTGTGAAGAAAAGACGTGAGCGTTAAGAAAGTACACCTGGTGCAGGGTTCCAAAGGCATCCTGGGTCGAGGAGAGGGGATTTAAAAAAAATAATAATAAACGAAGTCCGGGTCCCTAAGCTACGCTTGAGTTCAGGCATCGGCCAGTACAGACAGAGACCTTTAAAGACACCATTGAGTCGTTCTCTGTAGGGTGCCTGCCTTGAGGTGGCTTCTCTCCTAGAAAGAAAAAGAGAGAGAGAGAGAAAGAAAGAAAGAAAGAAAGAAAGAAAGAAAGAAAGAAAGAAAGAAAGATAATTAGTCACATGCAGGCGCGCCTGCCTTCTGAAAGCCTGTGCGGCATAGGAGACCGGCAGGGTCATTTCGGGCACCGGCAGGGCCCTGCTGCCTGACCCGCAGGGATTCTGCCAGTTCACCCATTAACACAGCCTCCTGTGAGATGAGCGCTCTTCTCACGGTGAGTTAACGCTGGATTAGATTCGGAGATTTCAAGGAAATTCCAAGTGGAACGAATCGCGTTTCCCTTCTGTTGGCTGTAGAATCGGCCAGGGGAAGGCGCCAGGCTTTGGCAGACTGCACTCGGGTGCCCAGCTCGGGTCTCTGTGGACTGCATATCGCCGAATAACTCCGTGGCTGGCAGTCGGCTCCAAGCTCGCTTAACCTCAACCAGCCGGGATCCCTCTACTCTAGCCGTGGGTCCCCTATTTAACAAAGGCAGCAAGCAGACACCCCGCTAGAGAGAAGGCAAGCTGGGGCAAGAATCTTCGTGTCTTCCACGAAGGGCCCAGTGGCCTGGCGGCAGGGGAAGGTTTGTTTAGGCAGCGGAAGCGGGCTGCGAGCAGGTCAGCTTCTCTTTGTGTCAACATCCCAGTCGGAGGTAATCCTCCCAAGCGGCAAAAAGATTCGAACGGTGAAGCGGCTTGCTCTGGTCCCAGCCCCAACGATTCCTCCCCATTTGGGGACTGGGTTTAAGCGGCTTCCAGTCCACCTCGGCTACAGCGTCTTCCACAGCATTTTCCTGCCCAAACTGGCTCTGGAGCCTCTCTGCTCTTACTCAGAGAGAACCTGAAAACAAACGAGTTGGGGGCAACACTCTGAGAGGTGGGCAAGCTTTGGCTCAGCCAACAAGCAACTGGGAGACAAGATGGGTTGGTCTGGCTCCCGTGCTTCCTTCCTTCCTGGCGGAAATCCAAAGGCCCGCGCTGCCTCTCTCTGTCCAGAGTTCTGCTGCCCAGAGGTCATGCCCAAGCCCTTGGGGAGACAGACTTGGTGGTCTTCCGGTGCGCATCCGTGTGGAGAAGCAGCTCCTTCCAGGTGCTGGTTAACCAACTGCTAATGTCTAAGCCTTGCTGCCGGGCCTTCAATCTGCCCCCTCCTCGGGAAGTGCTCCCTCCTCCCATTCTCAATCTCCCTGGCAGCCCAGTGGGGGCTGGGCCAGCCTAGCTTCCAGAGCTAGTGGAAGCCCTTGGCTTCTCCAGAAAGACCCTCCGCTCTCATGCCCAACGCTGTTTGCTTGCACAATGTAGTCGGTCTCTGGGTCCCAATTTGCTGGTGATGGGGGCAGAGAAAACAGGCTCTGCAAGGTGGCTGGGTCTTTCCCTTCATCTTTATTTCTGGCTCGGGTCAGTTTTTCCTTGTGGCCTCCCTTCTTCCCCCACCCCACCCCCAACCAATTCTGCACAGGACAGCTTCAATTGGCAGGGACAGGCACTGCTATATCGTGGGCTTTCTGAGTTCAGAGGTGCCCCACACCCTGCTCAACTTCCATCAAGCACACTGGTACAATGACTCTCTGCTACATGCTTCCTTCCCCCGAGCATTTTACCAGTTAGTTACAAAGTACTTCTGTGGCCAATGTCACACCTAAGTGTGACCCAAACCCTCAGTTACCTCCATTTTACAGAATATGATACTGAGGCTAGAGAGATAAAAGAACTGACAGAAATCAGCTATCTGGTTTTTGGGAACAGAGGCATACTGTTAGGCTTTGGAGAATTAATGGAGAGGGGTAAGGGAAGGATTTATTCCAGAGAGGTCAGTGGACTGTTGGCGTGTATACACACGCAAGGCTCTATCTACCTCTGTGTAGTCCAACTACGTCTGTATTCACAGCATGACTGTTAGGTGTGCCAGCACCTGGCTGTCCACTCTCTGTGATCCTGTTTGCATGTCTATGTGTGCCCCTTCCTCTGCTCTGGTGCATTTAGGAAGAATTTCAATGATCCAGGCTCTGGTAGTTCAACCTTCAGCTAGCAGCAGACATCTCCTTAATTATCTGTGCCTAGCCATAGTTTTGGGGTGTGGGCAGTGTCCTTTGTGCACAATATGTCCCTAACAAGGTCTGAGGAGCATCTACAGAAGCCAGTTCCTTCCAGAGCAGAGACACAAAGGTCCTAGGGTCACCCACAATTCCATCGTTCCATCAGCCTTCAAACCCTGCTCAGATGGGGCCATTCTACTTTTGCTGTATCTGTGTTTCCCAGTTTTTATCTAATTTGTTTGTGCCCGTATCGGTGCCAGTTTCTAAATTCTGCACCCCTTAGGAATGATAGCTGAGTTCATGTCTCAGCCCAGTGCCCTCCTGGCAGATGAGCCCTCACCTTGCTGGAATCCACAGTAGAAATTGGGACTTGAGTCTTGTAGCAGATGCAGAGCTGGAGCAAGACCTGAGATGGAGGGAGAGGAAACAGATCCCCACCCATAGAGATCTGTCTTCTAGAGATCCCTTCCATTTGTTAATCTGTTTGGACTTTCCCCCCTCCTCTGCCTGCCTAAGACTCTGTGTCCTCTCTAGCCCTCCCTTCCTTGATATCTGTCTCATTCCGCCCTTCCTCTCTATGGTACAGAGAGAATAGAGAGTCAACAGCGTCTCTATCCTTTGCACATAGCTCTCCTTTCCTGTCTCACTTCCACTCTCCTTCAGACTTTGGACTTCCCATCTTGTCAGTCCCAGATTAGTTCCTTTCCTGAGGCCTGTGATAAAGTGCTCTGTTGGGTAGAATCATGAATGAGACAAGAGGACCAAGGGATCTGGGGGCCTGTCCAGAAAGTTAAGAAAAGTAAGAGTCCCCTGTGCCAAGTCTGTGTCAGCTGTGGACACTGGCCTTGGAGTCTGCAAATTCCTTAGTATCTTAGCCTTGTGGTCAAAAGGAGGTAGTCTGGGGGGGAGGTCTGCTGTGATTTAGGGAGACCCGACTCTAGGAGACTCTTGGCATTTTTTTTTCCCCTCGATGGTACAAACCTATGAATTCCCTTACAGAATTGCTCTTGTCATTGATGTCCTCTGAAGGTTGCCACTGTGTTTTGGGCTGGAAGTCTCCATTGTTAGTGGTATAGCAAACAATAATTGCAGGTTGGCTACATTAGATCATATCAAAAGTGTGCTGGGTCTTTCCCCTGCCCTTTCCTGACATTTGTCCTCTCAGTCAGCACACACCAATTTTGGGTATACTTTGTTTTACTTAAATCCAGCCTGTTCTGGGAAAATTGGTTCAACTCTTTTTCCCCCCTTAGATGATCTCTGTCTTAGAACAAAGCTCTTGATCAGGGTTACTGTAATCTTTCTGTTTTAGAGAAACTATGCAATTATGTCCCTAGCTGTAAAACTCTGTTCAGGAAAATTTTCCCTCTGTTTTTTTTTTTTCTGCTCCTGTGTGCAATGTTTCAGAACAATCAAAATTCCTTAAAGACACATTTTGAAAATCAGAGGAAATTTCAGCATAGTTTGGGACTAAGTAATGTAATTACCTAAAAAATTATGGTTTTCTTGGACATAACCTGAACCTGGAGATTTGGGGAAGTAATTTGTGAATTTGTTAGATACTTTTAAGGATAAAGGCTGTTTTTAGGAGTGTTTTATCACTCAATTTCAGATGTTGTCCATGGGCCTGGTTGTAGCTAAGTCTTGGACTAGGATGGGGTGGTGGTGGCCAAGCTGTGGTGGCTATGTTTCTGTTTTAAAGTTGGAAGGTGTGACCTTGGAGGTGCCTCGACTTCCCTTCTGGAGCCCAGTCTGTCCCAGGTTTCCCCTCCTGGGCCTCTGAGCTGTCAGGAGCATCAAATACATTCTCTTACTTGACTTTAGCTTCAATCCTCAGCAATGCCAGTTAGAGACTGCTCGCAGCTCTAGATCCAATGGTGTTGCTACATTGTATCAGTCTGTTTCCTGGCCTGGCTCTTTAGTTTGCTCAGGTCCTGTTTCCCTTCAGCTGGGCGGTGATTACCATTGCCGAGTATCAGAGCCGAAGGGGCACTTTCTCTGACTCCTTTTACTTAAAATACATGTCATGGCACTCGTAAAAATCTGGTACTCGGGAGTTTTCTTATTTCCTCCTAACCAACTTAAACCTGTTTGCAGATTGCAAAACATGCCCAAAATTTCAGGGGCACACCTAACAAATCCTGATTCAGTGGAGTGTGCTGTGTGCAGAAGACCCTGTGACCCATTTCTTTTGTGTGCTCTGAGAGGGTACAATGGTCAAGCCTGCACATCAACCTCATCGTCTTAAAGGAAGGCTTTAATTTTTTTTTCTACTTTTAAATTAAGGCAGCGGTTAGGTTTTGTCTCAGTGATCTGAAAATGCTGGTCATTAAAAAGAAAGTCTTTAGTTCTTTGAATTAGATTGCTGATTTAAAAAACACTTTTCCCCTTGAGATGTAGATATTAGAAGAACCCGTTTCACTTTTGAAGACATTTGTTACAAGAAAACGAATTCCACTAATTTTCTTCCTCCTTAAATTTGATTATTTTAAGACATAATTTTCTCCCCAGGATCTTCCTCAGATTCAGCATTGTGTAGTAAATCATGCTCCTTTCATATAGATTTCTTTTACATATTCCCTTACCGATTCCCCCAAACGAAGAGGAACATGCTAGCAACTAAAAGAAAGCCAGTGTGGGGAGCGATCAGTGGCTCAGTTGATGGCCTGCAGATGCGACACTCAATCCTGGGTAACACAGCTTAGATATGGCCAGTACTCAGCGCTCGTTCGTCGTCGAAACCGGCCCGTGCACACAGCATACAGCCCCCAACTTCCGTTTGTGCTCCCCTTACACTCATTTCGATTCTGCATTTTTAGATATATTAGAGGCTTAACTCCTTCGGCAGGATGCTTAAATGATCAGTTTTAAGTGCCATGCCCCTTAGGCTCATTTGATATTATATTTTCCGGGAGGGCCTATGGGTGACTCACCAAGAGCACAGCTGTTCATAGGACTGTCTTCCACAATTAGTAGAGTAACATCTCCAGGAGATCAGTCTCTCTGGCTCCTCTCCCACCAACGGTGGCTTCCCTTCTCACCCTTGCGACTTGTGTAGAATCCCTGGTCTTCCTCGTCATGCGTGTTTCTATGCGGCAGATGCACTATCCCTGTGGAAGCCGAGTGTTGATGCATCAGTCCCTTGTTTGATGGAGATGAAGGGTGTGCACATCATAGGTGACAACCACTGGACGAGCCAGCTCCTACGACTACTGCATGAGTAAGTTAAGTCGCGCCCAAGAAGAAGAATGAGTCCCTGAAGTTTCACAGCATTGGCGCCCACTCAAGTGTCAGGGCCTGCGACACACTCCAGGCACGCTTTCGAGGTCACACTATGGCTTTCTAGTAATCGGTGCATGCAAGAACCAGCTTTCTTTGGCAAGGTAAATTCAATGGCATCCGGCTCCAGGACTCTCCTCAATGTTATTAGATATGCAAAAAACTAGAGTCTAGATAAATAACTACACGCCCAGACAATAGCTATTCAAGGTAGCACCATGTGTTCATCCAGATGGGTAGGCTCTTCAGGGACATGCAGATATATTAGTCTCCGACCACCATTGCACAATCCAGCACTTCTTGATGAGATTGGTCGAAACGTTGTTCTGAGATGCGTTCGTCGCTCTATTCAATGCAGTCCAGCAGCATGTGGAAACCCCCGCCACTACAGTACGATCCTGTTTCGTGTGAGTGAGTCTTCTAACGGAAGATAAGGCTCCGGGCTCACACATCCAAGTCAGGTTCAGTGAGAGCTCACGGAGGCGGCTGGCACACTCACTTTGGCTGGCTCGCCTCGTTTGTCGACGCTGGACGTGCAGAACCCCTGAGTCTCTGGCAAGATTGCCACTGTCTTTGATCACTGTCTTTTTCACAGGCCATCTGCTGTGCCGCAATTGTCATCCAGTTAGGCTACCAAGTTAACACGTTTTGTTCACTTGCCATGGGAGGCACCACGTGCAGAGTTAGTGGCGGAGACGCAATTGCTTTCACTGCGATGATGTTGTTCCCTACACCCACTACCCATCTCGTGTAGGAGTATGAGCTGTGTGGGGTCGATGAGCGGAATGGGCTGCTGTCGTGTGCGCTCGCGGGGGAACCACTCGCACAGGGACGAGGTTTGTATGTTCTTCTTATTTCATTTTCCTCTTGTGTTGTCTGGCTGCTGGTCGGGACAGGATGTGTATACACCGTGTATAGTCCACCAGACTGGCAGCTACTACTGCGACCAAGCCCCTCCTTTCCATGAACACTTGTCTTCTTACCTGATTTTTCAACATGACCACTCTGCATGTATGCTTCACCGAGATGACCACCCAGGCCGCCCATGGTAACCGCTCCTGCCTCAGCCATTAGGGGTGCACCCACAAGCAGTGCTTATGGGTGGCTTACTGACACCACTAGGGATCTCTACTGCCACAGGGGACAATGTGACCCTTGTATCTGAGTCCTCCGTTGTCGAACATACGTAGGTGAAGTTTGTTATCTCATTTTGTAAAAGAGGTGACTTCAGTATCCTAAGCACCACAACAATATAAAATTAAGAAGAGGATGCAGAAAATAACGAACAAGTAACTCTAATTTTCAAGTACCTCAGATGTTTCGCAATTAGTCACATTAACCTTCTTCTAATTTCTTACTTCTCCTGCGAGTTATATCAATTAATTATAACACAGTTTGACACATACTTAGATACCCCTAAGTTCTCTCTTGCATTTTTCTTTGATGATCACATATGCTGAGAATTTTCCAAATATCGTATAATCTAACCTAAGTAATAGTGAATCTTATCAACTAGTATAGTCCAAGAATCCCAGTTCTTCTTCCCACTAAAAAAGGTCTCTAGCTCCCGCGAAAAGTGAGTTTGGATCTCTGGAGTTTGACGCCCAATCTCTCATCCCGCCTCTCCCCTAAGTCTAGATTTTCCCATTTCCTACCCTCTAGGTGACCAATTTACCTATTTTAAGACAAGTAGAAAAGCCACGGAGATAACCTGGAGTAGGCCTAATAATTAAAAGAACTCGATGCGAAGATCGTTTTGAGTGTCTCTGAAAAGCCTTTTAACTCTCCAGTAGCTAGGCTGTTATGACCTGTGTGGGGAACTTCACAACCTCTTGGTAAACCCTTGTTGCATTACACTTCAAGAGACAAATGTCATGAGCACTAGAACACCGCATCACCCCAGCCTACGATGCGGCCTGCTGGACTGCGCGCCTGGCACTCGGTTCCTACTCTACTCCCTTCTCGACGTCTGGCTGACCGTGCCCCTTGTACTGCATCATCCAATATCTCCGCACCACAAAGCAGTTATGGTGTGACTAGTCACCCACTTATAATTTTCCCTCGTCGGGCATGTCCGCAGATCCACTAGCATTGGTGTCCATGGAAAGGTCATTCCACGTAGGACCAGACCAAGGAACATTGGCCCGTCAAAGCTGTCTTGTCAGTTGGACTAATCCTTACTTTACTATTCTCTTTCCTGGAGGGTGCAGTGGTCCTACCTCTTCTTGACTGACACTAGTAGATTCTGGACCTTAATGGCTTACACATAACTGGCATCACACCTGACCCATGTAGCAAGTGTCGTGCTGTGCATTGCATGACACAGTTTTTGAACTTGACTTTCTATGAATGCTTTTCATCGGAAGTGACCACTACATTGAACTTTTTCTGGCTCTTCGTTGTTACAACCTCGCTTGGGCAGGTTTACACGCCAAGGATCTGCTACCACCACTACTTCTTTAGTCTGTTTGAATGAACCAATAGGGAGGATCTCGTGTTCGTACTTTAGTGGCAGTCAAGAGGCTAACGGAGCACTACTCATGGGTGTGGCGGCAACCAGGCTTCCATGGCAGTTCACGACGACTTCATAGGTGGCCTATACCTATGCAACTCCGTTGTTCTACTCTTTTCATCTTCTCAGCTAGCGTGAGGTCAAGCATCTATGCTTTGAGACGGAACGAGCTCAATCCACTTCTGCTTAGAACAGCTCAGCCAAGGCAAAGAATGAACGTCTCCAGCCCGATTGTTAGATAGGAGCTAAGGTAGAAACATAAACAAGAAAAAAAAAAACAAATAACAAAAATAAACAAAAAAAAAAAAAAAAAATGATAATAACAAAATAAACAACAAAATATGAAGATGAAACAAAAAAATAAGATAAAACAAAAATAAAATAGAAATAGAAAAACAAAAGAATAGAAGAAAAAGTAGAACTATCGAATATGATACTAAAGAGATGAAAATGTGATGAAGGAATAAATCAAATCAAATAAATAAAATAAAAAAAACAAAAAAATAAAAAATGAGGGAATAAATAAAATATAGGAAAGTAAGCCGGATAAAGAAAATACAGAGGGAGAACGGAGACGTCATTGACGAAGAGGAAAAAGGATCCTAAGGGCTGCGCACGGAACGGATTGGCAATACCCAGCAGAGTTAGCGTTTTCAAAGGTACAATTAGAAACTGTAGCTCGTATAAGACCTACAGAAGGGGAAGAAGGGAGCCGTTTCTATGAGATAAAGGCCAGGGTCTTAATTACAAAAACAAACATAAAAACCTTAACTATGATAAGAAAAAACTGAAACCAAATAGAGTCAGAACACAATACCTAAGTAACAGTAAGTACAAATAATAGAGCAATGAAAATATCTTCTGTGAGAAAAGCCGAAAAAAGAAGTCGAGGATGAGGGAAAGGACGACAAAAAGAAAGAGCACACTAATAAAAAAACCATAATAAGAATACTAAATAAAAAAATATTAAAACTAAGAGAAAGAAATCTCTCTAAAAAGAACATGAAAAGAACAATAAGAACAAGATTATTAAGTAAATACGAATACATAGTATAATAAAAAGAGATAAATATAACTGAAGCATAATACAAAACTAGAAGAGACCAAGTATACACAGAAAGAACTAACAATCAACAACACTAAAGAGCAGATATAAAGACATAAAAATCATAAGAACGTAAGATTACTAAAAAAGCGAAAAACAAGCACAACAAAGCGAAAAACCGTTCCCTTCCCGTACAAACCAGGGACATGGGAGATTGATGGACAAGCGACCGAAGAGGTCCCGTGCTTGTAGACTCCTTTAAAATGAAGTATCCAGCGAGCAAGCCGCTGCCACAAGCACTATCCTACATGGAAATAAGACACAAAGTCACACTTCATAGATATTTTTGTCATCACTGGGTGGTGGGCAAGCAGGACTGGCACTCGGAACGTTATGCGCAAACGCTCCGGTGCCTTGGCCGTTTAGTTGTCAAACAATAAATTGGAATTTTCGAGATAGCTCATCATCTATTTTCATATACTTATAGATGGACCACCCCAGACTCTGTGATCAGCGACAAGCACATTGAGACACAGGATGTGCAACGTCTCTTAATTATCCAGAACAATAGCATTTATAAGAAGAGAAAAACTGAATACGAACAGGAAGTTCAGCCCGCAGTTCAAACAACGGTAGTGCACCGTGAGTAGAACATATTTGTGAAGACTCGGTGCCTATCTTCTCTTTTGGAAACACACAGAGCTGCCCCCACCCCAGACTGGAAAGAATTGAATGGAAGATGCTGCACTAGAGGATAGACAGCATATAGAATAGGAGTGCTGAGTAGTGAGTAGAGTAGCACTACAGTTATTCAGAAGGCTGATAGTAAAAGCAGGCAGAGATGAAGTCCACACGCGCATAAGGAAGCGGCTCGAAGGATAGCAGAACGGATCCATCAGAGAAGAAGGAATGGTGAGAATAGTGGACTTGATTTCAGTCTCTCAGGTAGGAATTATCGCTGTCTAGTTAATTCATGGCTTTAGTAGAACTGTGATGTTTACATTTTTTGAGCCTTTAAGTCAGAGGTCACAGTACCGGGTCTGGTGCGTAGCTCAGCTGGCCTCAAAAATCACTGCCTCTCCTCATGCCGTAACCTCGCATCAAGATGCATCTTGAAAATTTTGGTGCACATCATCTACTGATATGATATAATCCACTACACAATTCCAGAGTGCGCGCGATGTTAATTCCCACAACTGCGTTCACTCTATCTATTATAGCATTCAATGTCCTCTTTACAATTTTTATATATTAAAACTCAGTCTCTCAAAGTTATCATTCTGTTATCGCTGTTGTTATAACTCGTCAATTAGGAATGCATGCCGCTAAATATCCTCCGGCCTAGGTTACAGAATGAGAGAGTGCGCGTGAAACTCCAGGAGCGATAATGAGGGCCGCTACGGCCTAAGCTGTAGTCGCGATTCTCAAGAATTCTACATCACGTGGTCTATTTTGGTGTCAGTGCTCGTCCGCCAGTGCGAGGCATGAACCGTACTTGTTACTGCCACGCGCTAGACGCTCTGGTTAGCTATGCTTATTGCCTACTGATAGGGCGTGCTGCCGGGCTCACCGTGATAGCCCGCTATACAGTTCATCTATTTCGGATCTCAGTGTAGCCAGAAAATCGAGCTCACGGCGTACATTCTTGCCTGGATCTCATCAGAGGAGTAGTAACAAAACAAGCGTCTCTGTCAGAGTTCCTAAGTTGGCAGCTGTTGATTTACGTCTGAATCCTACAACTTGACACAAAAAGCCGTCTCTGCTCGTTGTGCCCAGGTTTCCGGGCAGTTCAGTCATAGATGTTGCCTAGGCATAAGAGCTAGGCTCCCTTGTACTGAGTCCTCGGATCTCAAATAGCTAAGGACAGTGTTACATACGCCTGGTCATATGTCCAGATCTCTAGGAATTCCCTAGCAGTTGGCATATGCGATCGTCGTCCTCCTAGTCGGTGTGAGCAGGCTCGCGCGCGTCCCACACAGCGCGCTCGCTCCGCGCGCTCTCCTCTCTCGCGCCTCTCGTGACTCTCCTCTGTGTGGCTCACTAGTCGTGTGCCTATTAAGCACTCTTTGGTATATTGTAAGAACACACTGTGCGTCCTGACATACTCTGACTAGAGGCCCTAAGCTCTCCTCGAGACTGTCGCGTGCCAGCGGTTTATGAGGATGAAGGCTGATCAGGACAGCTCTCCAAGCGGCTAGTATCTCTCAATGAGATGATCGGAGTGATAGATGCCCTAGACGATACTCACGTTGTGAGCTCGAAAACCGAGTGCATTGCTCACTCTTGTAAGACATTGCCTCCTAGCTGTCATATCTTACAATCGTTATAGTTCAAAGCTCAGATAACTCTGTAAGTGTATGAGTAGAAAGTCTCCTGCCGTGAGTTGCAAGTCTCTGCCTCTCGACACGTGCTAGTGACTGACTCTCTCTCTCTGCTAGTGCCTAAGAGAGAGGATGGAGGACAAGTTGACCCTAGAGTAGTCCAAGCACCAGGGCATTCTATTATACCTGGGCTTCTATAAGCATCCTTTGCTGACATCAAACGACTGTTAGTACTCGATCGTCGCGTACATTTGAGAGAAGACTGACGTAGAAAACTCTTAGAGATGTATGTTGCCGCAGCATAGATCGTATCGTTGTATATGAGATGATGAAAAATGAACTCAGCATGTTCTCAGTCACTGGACAACCGTCTCAGGCTGACAAGTCGGCCGCTTAGCAGCGGACACTGGACTCAGTTCTGTCGGCTCGCACAGCCAACATAGAGGCCGCGTTCTCAACTAACAGCACACCACACATTCGGCCCCAGCATCATCTACAGCCTCGTCTTGCTCCAACTCCTCACAGATTCGCAGGGGACTCCTACGCACACCCTGGTCACCACCTTACTACTTCACAGAGACAAGGCCCCACCATATACCACAACGGCTGCTCCATCCACCAGACAGGCCCACACCACACTAAAGCGAACCACCCTAACCAACTCAGCAGTCTTCAAAACAAATCAATCCGGCCAATTCCATCTCTCTGTGAACGTTCACCCGGACTTAGCGTACTCTGCCCCACCAACATCCCCGTTCACCGGCCATCAGTATGCCTGCTTGGTTGGCATAGATATTTGAGAGGCGTGCTTGCTACGGACCTGTATTTTATTGCACGAAAATTACAATGTTTGTCCTTATGGTTATCACACTATAGACCCCTGTTTGTACATTGTACAACAAAACTTTTCTTAGTTCCGGAGATACCATCATGTATGTCTCCTGTCACAGAGTGCGAAACTTTTTATGTGGTGCCAAGAAATGTTAGGGACTGGTTATGCGATTCTCTCTATAGACCTCTGGGATTATAATATTTCCTCCTCAAACTGTATGTTCTGACCTCTTCATGCAATGAGCAAAAACCATTTTATAGGTATTTGGATCTACTCCAATTCTACACACCTCTGCGGGTACTGTGGATAGCTTATTTACTTACCTTGGCCTTTAGGTCTACAGCGAACTATCCAAGCATACGCCACGTAATTCAGCCAGGAACCTTAGAACAAACAGAGTTCTGGCCATACGTAGACACAGGAGCCTCCCATGCAAATGGTGGCCTTGTGGTTAACGTAAGGTTGCCGCATCCATGTCCACGCTAAGAATGCAACTGTCGAGTCTCGACTAATACTTTCGCTCTTTACTACTGCCCGACATTCCTCACCTCCATTTGCATTCTCTTCCTCCTCTTCTCTTCTCTTCTCTTCTCTTCTCTTCTCGTATCTGCTCTCTTCTCTTCATCTATCTCTTACTGCTTGCAATCTCTCTCTCTAACTCGTCTCATCTCTCAATCCAATCTAGTGCTCTCTCTCTCTCTCTCTCTCTCTCTCTCTCTCTCTCTCTCTCTCCACGCATCTAGCCAAGTCTTCTCCTTGAAATTCCTTATGCTCCTGCCTCCACTTCCCAAGTTCTAGAAATACAGATGTGTGCCAACATTCCCAGCATCCCCTTACTTCTTATAAATATTCTAGGTTTAAAACGTATCATGTCTAAAATGTCTTTTGATTTAACATTTTTTTTTCAACCACAAGATAATCTTCTTTGGAAGAGGGGATCAGAAATTCTCCGTAAACACTGAGAAAGACATCCAGTGACGTCTAGGATTCAGAGAAAGAACCAGGTCCCTTTCTCCTCCCCTGAAACGCTCTTCCATGTCACTCTTCTCCCTGGTCTCGGTTTTGCTGTGAAACCCTGACATCCTATTTGCGTTAACGAGGAAAAGCTGATAGCATGGAAATGTCCTTAGAAACAGCCATTTACCTCAGGGGAGGCCTCTGGAAGAACTGTCGAGAATCGTGGTTGGTTTTTCTGATTACTCAGGATTTGATCTCTAATACATATTTCCCATTAGCGCTGGAATCCAACACTCCCTTTAATTTTACACCAGGGTTATTGTTTTTCTCTGTTGGAGAAAAAGCTGTCGTACAGGGACAGCTTCAGAGAATGCTGCAGTGCTGGGGGTGGGGGTGGGAAACCGGTACACTGAAGGTCTGTACCGACTCTCCACGGAAATTTTAGTTCAGGAGGCTTGGCCAGGGTCCTGGCTAGGTACCTTAGTTCTTTGTGACACCAAGGAAAACATTTAACCTGAATAAAGCTGTGTTTAGTATCACAGAAGGCCACTTCACCTAACTGTCCCGTCACTTACTCGTTCACTTAAGACAGTTTATGTACTTTAGAGCTGTTAGAGAACCAAGAGGAAAATCTAACTCGCAACGTTTTTATAATCTGTAAAATGGTGGATGAATGTGAAGGCATTTTGCTAATATGTAGCTTGCTGCTAGCATTGTCCAATATAATATATGTATTTTATAATTATATTATAAAGTATAATACAAGCCATGTGAGCAATTTGAAGTTTTCTCATAGAACATTAAGAAAAGTGAAAGGAAAGTAGTATAATTTATTTTAACTATGAATTTTATTTAACCCAATGGATACAGATTGCCGTTTCAACATATAACCGACATAAAAATTATTAGTGGGCTGGCCAGATAGCTCTGGATAAAGGCGCTTGCTGCCAAGCCTGATGGCCCAGGTTCAGTCCCTGGGATTCCATGCTGGAAGGAGAGAACTGACTCCTGAATGTTGTTTTCTGAGCTTGGCACACACATGCATACATGGAGACACGCATGTACACAAAATACGATATTTTAAGAAATAAGATTTAAAAAATTATCCATCTATTTAATAGCTTTTTTACTACGTTTAAAAATCTGATTCACTGTTTACATTTCCAGCACGTCTTGACTCGCACTTTCCACTTTGCGGGCTCCTGTGTCTAACTATGGCCCTGTCTTCTCTGGTCTAGGTATTATGAGACAGGAAGCATCAAGCCAGGGGTGATTGGAGGATCCAAACCAAAGGTTGCCACTCCCAAAGTGGTGGAAAAAATCGCTGAGTATAAACGCCAAAATCCGACCATGTTTGCCTGGGAGATCAGGGACCGGCTGTTGGCAGAGCGGGTGTGTGATAACGACACAGTGCCCAGCGTCAGCTCCATCAACAGGTGAGGGCGGGGATGTGGTGGGGCCGCTGTAGTGGGGCCGTGTGGTGGGGCCGCTGTGGTGGGGCCGTGTGGTGGGGCCGCTGTGGTGGGGCCGTGTGGTGGGGCCGCTGTGGTGGGGCCGTGTGGTGGGGCCGCTGTGGTGGGGCCGCTGTAGTGGGGCCATGTGGTGGGGCCGCTGTGGTGGGGCCGCTGTGGTGGGGCCGCTGTCTTGAGGGTCTGCGCTTGCCTTCTCCGAAGGTCTGCTCTTCTCTTTTCACTCCTTGGGGATAGGAACAAAGCATGACTCCAGTGATGCTTGCTGGACTCTGTCACCTTTCTCCTCTCTAGAAGGGACAGGAGTTCTCAGTCCGGGGGGGAGGACACCATGCCAATACCCAGGACACTTGAATTCTCAGAGCCGGGGAGTGATTGGCATCACCCGGTTCACTATCTACCTATGTGGGGCACTTTGTATAAACTGTCCTGATCAGGCCTTCACAAACACCCCTGCCCCTGCCAGGGGCTCCAGGTCTGAGTGCTAGCTCATTCCAGAGGTTCCCAGGCAGACAGTCCAGCCTCCAGTTTGGACAGAGGTTGAACCACTAGGTGTGGGAAAACAAAGTTTCCTTTGGGCTGGGGACAGGGAGCTTTTTGTTTTAGCTCTGCTGCCAACTTGAAGCGAGAACTCTGCAGACGCTTGTTTGTTTTCTGAGAGCCCAGGGATTCCCTAATGATTCTAATGTGGATCTTTAGGGGTATCAGGTGCTTCAGAGCCAAGAGATGCCTGCTCCCACGCACCCTCAGATCTCACCCATGGAGAGACAAAACCAGAAATAGACCATGACACCAGGCGTAGCCTTTTCCTGGAGTTCACGTGCTATTCTTTCTTTTTTCTCCCTTAGGCTGATCCAAAGCATATTGACTGATACTGCCAGAGCTTTAAAAATAAATTTCTGACCTGGAATAGGTGTGGAAATACATATGTGTAATTCCAGCACTCTGGAGGCGGGGAGGGCAGTGATTTTGAGGCCAGCCTGAGCTATATAGTAAGACCCCAACTCAAAAAATAAAATACTACATAAAACGAAAATTACATTCTAGAAGAAAATTTCCTTTCCTTTCTTTCTTCCTTCCTTCCTTCCTTCCTTCCTTCCTTCCTTTCTTTCTTTCTTTCTTTCTTTCTTTCTTTCTTTCTTTCTTTCTTTCTTTCTTTCTTTCTTTCTTTCCTCTCTCTCTTTTTTAAGGAGACAGAGTCTCACTATGTATCTCTAGTTGGCCTGGAACTCGCTATGTTCTTGAAAAGACCCTCCTGTCTCAGCTTCCTGAATGCTGGGGTCACAAATGTACCACCACCTGAAGAAGGTGATTTTCTATTATAGATAGTGCAGTCTCTGATCCATTTAAGGCTACAAGCAGGAGCTTCGGATATAACCCAGTTGGTGGAGTGCTTGCCTTGTGCACAGGAAGCCCTGGGTTACATCCCTAGTATGACCTAACCCTGGTGTAGTGGTACATGTCTGTAATCCCAGTATCTGGAGTTACAGTAGAGTTGAAGATCATCCTTTAGCAACATGGAGATTGCTAAGTGAGAGACTTGAGATTCTGCCTCCAAAACCCAAAGAAATAAATAATTAAACAAACAAACCCACAGTCAGGGATGAAATGATGAGCTGAATATAAACAATTGTTCTCTAAAACCCACATAAGAAAAAGAAGCCAGAAGTCTTGGAATTGAAGCCTGCTGTGGCCAGTGCTGAGACTGAGCACAGAGAACGACTCACTCTCGAAAGAAAGAGGTGGTCAGACTGGCGTGTCCCTGAGGTCTCCTCTGGTCCTGATGGCAGCACGGTGGCCCAATGCACAGCATCCCCATGTGATGGATGTGTTGACTTTCTGAGTCCCACCAATTTATCAACACTCGGCCCATTTGCGTCTCTTTTTCCCTGCCATCTTGTGAGATGCTGAAGAGGGAAAGTGGGCGCAATCTTTTCAGATTTGTCCTAGAGGGTAGAGCTGAGGAGAGGAGGACGATGCCAGCAGGCCAGGGGTCAGGGGTGTGGTGTCTATTTTTTCCTTGAGTTATGAAAGGTTACAGTTGTGAGTTCTCCACACCAGGCTCACTGCAGGATTTTCAGGACACAAAACAAACATGATTTTTTTCTGGGTATCCAGGTTATTGCTTTTCTTTTTAAAAATAAATTGTATCTCAGAATGATGGAAATTCTGCTAGGGGGGAGAGAGTTGGCAAATCAGAGATCCAAACCACTTTTCCGGTGAAATTTTAGTGGAAGATGTGGATTTTGCTAATACATATCATTCTATTACTAGTAGATACAATTTGAAAATTTCTAGCAGATATTAAGAAAAGCAAAAAGAAATATGTATAATTAATTATGGTTATATTTATTTAATCCGACATAGAAAAAAGTATTTCAATGCAAAATCAGTATGAAAATTATTAATGAGCTATTTAGCATCCTCTTTTTTTGGTACTAAGCTTTAAAAATGTGATTTACGTCACAACTGGACTCATACTAGGCACATGTCCCTGTGCAGTGTCCCTGTGGTTAAGCACCATACTGCTTAGGTCCCTATGAGGCAGGAGGTGTCCAGCTGGGGGTCACTGGAGAATGCAGAGGCAGGAACAGAGGCAGTATTGGAGAAGTTGGTCCGTTCTGTAGGGTAACCTTGCACAAACACCTGGTCAGTGTTTGGGAGGCCCACCCACTTCCCAGTGTAGGGTACACACACACGGTGACATGGTCTACAGCATAACCTCGGGTGCCCCATGGCAGTCACAGACTTTATTGCCTATGGGGATGGGACAGGCAGATGGCTAGTGAAGGAAGCGGGTCAGGTGGGACTCCAGAGACTCCAGGGGCTGAGGCAGGTGAGACAGTGCAGCCCTGTGAGTGGCAGCCGCTCCTGAGTCTCAGCTGAGTGCTGCTGGGAGTGTGAGCCGGAGCCTTTTTCTCCTTAAGAGACTCTAGAAACCAGGATCTCTGTGTGGGTGTGGCTGCAGATGCACACGATTGAAAAACATCCAGACTTTCAAATGGTGACGATTCATTTGGAGTATAACACAGACAGGTCTCCAGTTTTAATCTTCTGAAATGCAGTGAATTCATGGTCACACGATTTAGAAAGATCTAAGTGCCGTACCACACCAGGGCGTTTGTGAACACTGGGAGCTTTCTCCTACCTACTTGCAGTAGGGAGGTCTAGTTGCCTATGTGCTTCATCTAAGGGACAGCAAGATGGCTCAGTAGGTGAAGGCATTTGCTGCCAAGCCTGAGGAGCCAGGTTCCATCCCTGAGGACCCACGTGGTGGGAGGAGAGAACTGACTCCTGAGAGTTGTTCTGTGATCTCCATATGTGCTGTCACCTACTCAAAATAAATAAACAAGGATCATTTAAAACTACATTTAAATCCAGAGTAAGTTATTTCAAAGTAACATGTGAAGCAAAGACGGAAGTGGTTATGGCTGTGGCACGGGCCGTGGAGGGTGGACTGGAATCAGGGGCCCAGGAATGACTGTGGCACGGGCCGTGGGGTGGACTGGAATCAGGGCCCAGGAACGACTGTGGACGGGGGGGGGTGGACTGGAATCAGGGGCCCAGGAATGACTGTGGCACAGGCCGTGGAGGGTGGACTGGAATCAGGGGCCCAGGAATGACTGTGGCACAGGCCGTGGAGGGTGGACTGGAATCAGGGGCCCAGGAATGACTGTGGCACAGGCCGTGGAGGGTGGACTGGAATCAGGGGCCAGGAATGACTGTGGCACGGGCCGTGGAGGTGGACTGGAATCAGGGGCCCAGGAATGACTGTGGCACGGGCCGTGGAGGGTGGACTGGAATCAGGGGCCCAGGAACGACTGTGGCACAGGCCGTGGAGGGTGGACTGGAATCAGGGGCCAGGAACGACTGTGACAGGCCGTGGAGGGTGGACTGGAATCAGGGGCCCAGGAATGACTGTGGCACGGGCCGTGGAGGGTGGACTGGAATCAGGGGCCCAGGAACGACTGTGGCACAGGCCGTGGAGGGTGGACTGGAATCAGGGGCCCAGGAATGGCTGGCATGTCTGATTCTGTGCATCTAGTGCTGTATGACGGGAGCTCCTGAAGCTGGGACCCGGGGCCATGGCTAGCTTCTGGGACCTCAGGGTATCTTAGATGTGGTTGGCTGGTTGAGTCCCCACATGGACTCTCTATCTGTGGCCTCCCACAGCCCTCAGGCCTGGTGCTGTCCTGTGGCAAGTGTAGAGCTGACGCCCAGATAGGAAGGCCAGGGGAAAGGTAATGGAGGCAGAAACTAGAGTCGAGTCAATGAATGGTAAGATGAGGTCTGGTGTTCTTCTACCAGTGTCCTATAGGTCTCTGCAAGCCATCTTCTGTGAGAAGGAGGCCAGGAGGAGACGCCACCGTTCTTTCCCTGTTTCAGAGCATCATGGTATGCTTTGCTGCCTCCTGATCCCTGGCATCCTTAGCTCTTTCCGGTGCATTTTCCCGGGGCTCCTCTTGGGGACTCCTCACTGCATCTTCCATGAGAGTGCCCCAAACGTGATGCAGTCTCTTACCAATGCACCCTCCCCAACCCCAATCTCCCGGGAAAGCCTATGCCATCCACTACAGAATTTCTTAATTTTTTTTTATAGTAAGGCAGAACCCATTGCGTTGAGAATGATGTACCTTCAAATAACCAGCAAGCAAGTGTCAAAAGAAAGAGAGTCCACTGCTCTCTCCTAGCTGTTCTCCCACCAAGGCAACTTCTCACTATTCCTCTATTTTAAACAGCCAGAGGGAAGGTAATGTCTGCATTTGTAGTTACTCTAGTGGCCACAGGGTCCTCTCTACTGCTCACCCCGGGAGCAGGTACCATCCTGCTGTCTTCAGGAACCAACTCTGGAAACAATGCTGATGTGGAGCTAAATATCACGGAAGCACTTGTACCAGGCTAGTGTGCTTCCTGGGGGTGCTCACGTCACCTTGCTCATTTGGGATGCTGGACAGACGGCACCGGAGAGTCCTGAAGTCCAGGCAGGGTGTCAGCTGGAGGTGGCTGTCTCAGAGCTGACTGACATGGTGGTGGAGTGTGGTCATCCCTCTTCGGTTCCAGTTCTGTGTCTCTAAACTAGTGGCCAAGTGCTGGGACAAGTGGCATTCCCAGCTGAGGGGGGCAGGCTCTGTTCAGCACCAACTGGCTGGTGTGCCTGTGAGGATGTGGGGCCAGCATTTACTGGTTCAGGTTAGGTTTTGTGGAGAAACCCAAAGCTTACACATAACTTGCTATTTACTCAATAAACAACAAAATAATCTCCCCGGGAGCTGGAGGTAGCCTGGTGAATGGTAGTTTGTTAACTACTTATTTTTGTTTTGTTTTGTTTTGTTGGAGACAGGGGCTCACCCTGTGGTTCAGACAGGTCTCCCCGTGCTGATACACCTGCCTCAGCCTCCCGAGTGCTGGGATAGCAGGCATGTGCCACCATGCCAGCCTTACTTCTGCTCTTTACCCTTAACTTTGGCAGCAAGTCTTCTGAGATGACTCCTCACTCCCCTTTCCTTCTCCATGCTGGTGGCAGGCTGTGGATCTACCCAGCTTAGTCTCAGACTTTTGGATTCTTGGTAAAGCTGATGGCCCACACATCTGTGTTGATGGTAGCTTTAGCAATGTGGTTGAAGGGACTGGTATTCGGCATAAGACAACCCACTGCCAACTAGTCCCAGCCTGCCAGAGTCATGTTGGCCATGCTCAGGCTGGCAAGAGTCCTTTCAGTGGTATTTTTCTCTTTTTAGCATTGTGTGTGTGTGTGTGTGTGTGTGTGTGTGTGTGTGTGTGTGTGGTGGGGGGGCGGGGGTTGGTGGTTTATGTATTCTCATATAGAAGCTGGAGCTTCATGTCAGGAATCATCCTCAGTCTTCTACCTTATTTACTGAGGCAGGGTCTCTCAGACAGACCCAAGTTTGCTGATGATTAGTCTAGCTAGCCATCTTGCAATGGTCATCCCCTGTTCTCTGCCTTCTGATGCTGGGATTACAGACCCAGTACCCAGCACTTACATGAGTTTCTGACATCTGAACACTGGCCCTCACGTTTGCATGGGCAAGCAATGTAATTGCTGAGCTAGCTCCTCAGCCCCTGACCCCTCTTTTGAGACAGAGTTCCATGTAGCTCAGGCTGGCCTTGAACTTACTATGCAGCCAAAGATGATCTTGAGTTTCTGACCCTCCTCCCTTTACCTTAGGGTACTGGGATCACACCCCACTCAGGTGGTTCTGGAGCCTGAATGCAGGGCCTGTATATATATGTCCTAGGCAAGCCCCACATCAGCCAGCTACACCCAGACCCCACCTTCTCACCTTTTCCAACGCATCGCAGGGATCTCTCTCAGTAAAGTTGTGGGAGAGGCGATGGGAGATGGCAGTAAGAGGACCTAGTTTTTCAAAGGGCTTGGGAATGATGCTGAAATGGAATCCTTAAATGCTTATAACGGAAAGTCCCTTAGAGTTTGAAAAATGGATTCTGAGTCTGAATAGCTTCTATGTCTCATACAGGACGCGATTAGCGGAGGATTACATTCTCCAAATGTTGCTCATGGAAAAGTGCTCACACCTGGGGGCTAGGAATCTGGACTGACCCTGTGCTGAGTAACCCTGGCTCACCACTGGAGCATGCTGGACTTTAAACCAGAGCATGTTAGCATGTTAGCCTGGGCCATGCTTATGCTCGGCAATATAGGAGGCGTCTTATTCATTTACTTTAGATATGGTCTCACTGTGAAACCAGGCTGGCCTTGAACTCAGGATCCTCCTGCCTCAGCCTCCTGGGTGCTGGTATCACAACTGTCCCGTGTGCCTTAGGCACATGTGAAGCATCTGAAGGTTTTAAAGTTGAAGCTGCTCATCCATCATTATGCAGACAGCAATGGGAAGGTGACATGTGACATTTATTGGGTGTTTGATATGGCTTAGCTGCATCTAAATAGTTTATTAATTCAGCCCTAGTAATAATAACTCCATGGCATAGGGATGATTCTTTCTCTCATTTTTCAGATGAGGAACTGAGGTATAAGGAATGTACTCCAGGTCATGGAGATGGCAAACTGAAGGCTGGGTTTGAATGCCAGGGCTTTGGTTCTGGGGTCTGTGTAGTTACTCCCTGTGCTGCAGGGGCCTCTTAATGGTTTATGGCCTTTCGTGATGCTTTGCCAGTGATTTATAGGTATTTATAAAGAAATGTGAAAAAAAATAGACTTTGTTTTGTCTCCAGACAAATTCAATGAAAAGTCGGGATTTTATGCTGGACTTAAGGAATAGGACATATCTCTAGCACATCTGAATATTCACTTAACTGCTACATTTTTGTAGACACACACACACACACACACACACACACACACACACACACATACACATTAGATCAAGGCTGGCAAGATGGCTCAGCAGGTAAAGTTACTTGCCACCGAGTCTGACAGCCTGAGTCTGATCCCTTTGATCCACATGGTGGAAGGAGACAACTTCTGCAAGTTGTCCTCTGGTGCGTGTGTGTGTGCGCGCGTGTGTGTGCATGTGTGTGCGAGGTGCGATGTGAGAGATGAGTGTGAGTGTGCGTGCGTGTGTGTGTGTGTGTGTGTGTGTGTGTGAAGAGAGAGAGAGAGAGAGAGAGAGAGAGAGAGAGAGAGAGAGAGAGAGAGAGAGATCTTAAAAACATCTTTAAAAAAAACTAGGTTGGTTAGCAACATAATTCAAGAACTTCACTCCTGGGTCTTTAGTCTATATATTCTGTGTTTGCTCAGTGGAAACAACCACTTTAAATATCGTGGCAAACAAACAAACAGATGTATGCATATGTTGTCTATGTTTGAGGAGGTGTTTAAGCTGACTCATCAGAAAAGGACAGAAGGCTTCACCCTGGTGGCCAGGATGCTGATGCTCTATGGTTAGGCCTGTAGCGTTGAATGAACAAGTCTACTCCAAGATAACAGCTAATGATGTCAAGTGCCCTGGGCGCCTAGCTCCAGGCTGTAAGGTCAGGCAGGGCAGAGCCGTCCACCCAGTGAGGTTAATGGGAGGACCTGCCACTCCTGACCCTCCCGTGCAGAGGCTGGAAACCCAGTGCAGCCTTGAAACGGACATTTAGATACAATAGTTTCGCATGTGAAGAGTTCTGGTAAATGTCATGTGAAAAGTGCAGGGTACGACACTGTGTGCACAGCTTGATTATGATTCGTTGGTGGGAAATGGTGTTTCTAAACAGCAGCAGGAAGGTGGGTATAATAATGTATCCAATGTGAGTGATTTTTTTCCCTGTTTTTTGAGATAGGGGTCAATATATATAGTTCAGACTGGCCTCAAACTTTCAATCTTGTGTCTGAGCTTCCCAAGTGCTGGGATTACAGTGCAGCGCCATGCCCAACAGATGTCTTCTTTATACTTCCCCGCGTCACCCATGAGTCCACAGTGGAGCTGGGGAGGTAGCTCAGGAGACAAAGGGTCTGCCCTGTGAAAACAGGGACCTGAGTTGGATTCCTCAGAATCCACATTTATTAAAGCTGGGTAGAGTTCTGTGAAATGGCTCAGCCAGTGATGGTGATTGCTGCCAACCTGAGGATTGTTCGGTCCTCGGAGCATACATGGTGATGGAGAGGACACACGCACATACACATGCATCCACGCACCAACTGTGGTGGCACACACTTACAGTGCCAGCTACGTTGTACCAGACACAGGCAGGTCTCTGGGGCCACTAGCCTAGCCTCAGCAACAGCATCCGGGGTTGTCTTTTGGCCTCTACACATACACACACAGGAGCATGCAGACACACATGCATACCCAGAAATGTGAATAGTAGTCTATAATGGACACACGGTATTTTAATAATGACGTAAAATTCTACCAAGTGTCTTGTTGAAAAGTTAATAGTTTGGAACAGCGCTTTTCTTGAGAAAGTCAACATTTTATTATATTATGACTCACCCATCTCCAAAATGCCAGGGAGGGAGCTCTCTTGCAGATCTCGCAGGGACTTTCGGTTGTCTCTGCTCTGTGTTCAAAGACGTGCTGTGCTCATGGTCTCCGTGTGTGAGTCCTGCTGGAAGTCTGCCACCAAGGCTCCCCAGGCTCCTGCAGAGCGTCAGCATGGTCGGGCTTTGGGTACAGGGAAGTCAGTGCTGCTCTGTCACTTAAATACAGCAAGCCTTCCTGCAAGGTTCTCACTTTTGTGAAAAGTATTTGATTACTTCAAATAAGCAGAGAACGATCTATGGGAACTCCCTGGTAGTGCTGAGCCCCATAGTGGAACGGACTTACTCAAGGTTATTGTCAGGTTCATGTTAGAACAGCAACAGCGTTCTGAAAGGTAAATCGGGACACTCCTGGCTCCCAGCTGCTTGGGTCCTTTCCAGAAAATGTGTTGGTTTGAATTTAATAAAGTTTTGTTTTTATGAATGTGCAGTCTGTTGAACCTGCTCCTGCTTCTTTGGCAGTGGCTGGGGCATCTCCATCCTTTGTGCTTCTGTTGTAAATTACTTGGGCCCTGTGCTTTGAAGTCAGTTTGATGCATCCTTTCCTAAGGTGCTCCTGAAGGCTGCTCTGGCCAGGGAACGAGAATCTTCAATCTCTCAGAGACCACAGCTGGAGTGGTATGTTCATAGTTGGAAACTCTTCCTGGGGCCTCCAGGAGACCATGAGCACAGCATGTCTTTGAACACAGAACGGAGACAACCCAAAGTCCCTGTGGGATCTGCAAGCGTTTGGCAAACAGGACGGGGTGGTTGAGTTTGTCCTGCACTTGCTCTTGGGTCACCTCTTTTGGCCTCACCTGACGGTTGTTGCTGGGTCTTTATCTCTTTGGCTAACTTTCTTTCTTTGGCCTTTTTCTTTTTGTTGTCATCTCTGGGGGACACGGAGAAACCCCGGGAGCAGTGGCAAGGGCTGCAGCTTCATTGAGACCCTCCTCCCTGTGGGGTGTGTGTGAGCTGGCTTCTTAGGAAGCCAAGCCAAGCGCTTTCCCTGGGCAGCACTTCATACCTTCAGTGACACACATCCTCTTCCTAGCAAACTTCCCTGGTGGGTGTACTAATCTTATTTGTGGAGTCTTTAGGGCACAGAAACCAGCACGAGAGCGCTGCCAGAGGGCAGACAGGTTGCCTGGTTCAGTGCTTTGGTTCCACAGGTGGAAGCCGAGCTCCAGTGAAGGGAAGGATCTCTGATGGGACTGCAGGCACACTTGAGCGTCAGCTAGGCCGACCTGGACCAACATCACATCAGCTCCGTTCTTCAGAAAAGGAGGTGCTCAGGCAGCTGTGCTGGTGCAGCCCTGTCATCCCAGCCTCTAGTAGAAGAGGCAGGAAGATCAGGAGTTCAAGGCTAGCCTTGGGTAGATAGGGAGCTTAAGGCTAGCAGGAGTTACATGAGATTGTGCCTCAGAAAAACCTAACACACCAAAACACAAAAAGTGAAAAAGTGAACAGAGAGGGTGATGCAAGCCACCCAAAGACACCCAGTGAGGAAACTCCTCAGAACTAATTCCCAGTCTGGTCCCATAGTCTCGCACCCCAGCCCTGCCCCTTTCCTGTGTCTCTGCATAACTAACTAAGGTCTCTTTCTTCTTCCTCCTTTTTCTTTTCCATTTTTTTTTTTTTAAAGATGGGGCTCATGTATGCCACACTAGGCTTGGACTTGCTATGTAGCTGGGGATAACTTTGAACTTCTGATTTCCTTACCTCCTCCTCCTGCCTAGTGCTGGGACTATGGGTGTGTACCAGCTCAGGCAGTTTCATCCTTGCTGGGGATGGAACCCAGGGCTTTGCTCATGCCGGGCAAGCACTCTACCAAGGGGGCAATGTCCCAGCCTCAGGGTCTCTTTCCTTCTCAATAGTAAATCATCATTTGTTTTCCTTTTTTCCCCCAACTGCCTACAGGATCATCCGGACAAAAGTACAGCAGCCCCCCAACCAGCCAGTCCCAGCTTCCAGTCACAGCATAGGTAAGAACTTTTCAAAAAAATTTGAAAATCTAATGGGCTCCAAATATTCTAAAGAACTTTTAATCATTCTTATGGACAGATAATTCTGCATAAAACACTTCACACGCGTCCTAATGCTCCTTCTTTGTCATTCTCCAAGGGCTGAACCTGGCAAATGAATTTTATAAATACTGCTAAAAGGTTTTGAATTTTACTGATTATTATGATAAATAGCTTTCACCATGAGACAGAAAATTGAAATCTAAGCCAAAAAAAAATCCACTAATGGGGGTCTATAGAATGTCAGATAATTAAAGTAATAAATCAAGAAAGGGATACTTATTCATAACATTTTCTGCATCATTAGTCAGTAAGTAGTTTTGAATGTGTTTTTTTCTTCTATAACCAGCCTTCTGCAATTCTTTGTGCACTTGCAGTCTTGAGTGAAGATGTAGCAAAACTTCCCAAACTTTTTTTCTCTCTTGCTCTCGCTTCGCTCTCTTGTACACTGCCAACCGTTGAGGGCTGCCTGTGGGGTTTCCGAG
The DNA here is from genome assembly GCF_004664715.2 of Peromyscus leucopus. NCBI lineage: Eukaryota > Metazoa > Chordata > Mammalia > Rodentia > Cricetidae > Peromyscus > Peromyscus leucopus. Next base: position 55,607,871 of record NC_051064.1, on the reverse strand, counting down.
GTCCACAGGGGAAGTCTAAGAGTGACCATGACTCATAAGGGTGGAGTCACACTCAAAGGTCTAAACTTTTTCCTTGCTTCCTCTTCAAAGAGGAGTTGAAAATGACATCTATAATCAAGGCATATTCTTGATGTCATTTCTCCATTTAGGACAAAGGAATACTTCTGGGTTGCTGGGGAAAAGTTACTCTACTGTAAGGAAGCAGGTGGTTATTCAGCAAGCCTCTGCCAGTTTGGGTGCTACAGACCCCAAGAATTCTGCAGCACTGCGTCTCAGATGGTGCAGTATTCCAGTCCATTTATCATTGCCAGTTACATCTGTGTGTATGTGCAGTGTGCATGCGCTTACTTGAGGAGGCCAGAAGAGGGCGATGGATCCCTTGGAGCTGGGGTTACTGGTAGTCCTAAGATATTTGATATGGGTTCTGGGAACTGAACTCAGGTCCTCTGGAAGAACAGCAAGTGCTCTTAGCCCACAAGCCATCTCTCCAGCCTTCACTGCCATTCTTTCTTTAAATAAAAACCTGAACTTCTCACGGTGTTGAGGAAGAAGACTGGCAGGGGCCTGTTATAGTTTCAATTCTGGCATTATCTCACCCAGCAACCAGACAAGTATCTCATCTCTGAGCATCAATCTCCCCCTTGTTATATGGTGTCCCCTGAGTTCTCTGATCCTCTGAGGGTGACTCTTTGAAGGAAGACAAGTCCTGCCTGCTCAAGACCATTCTTCATTCTGTGCTGCCATTGGAAAGACTTTACTGTGCCCTTGCTATGTGGACCCTGGGGTTGGAAATCGATGCCAGACAAAAAAAAATCCCTGTTCTCAAGGGCTTCCAGTCCCATAGGAGAATGTGGGAAGGTAATATGAAAAACAAGCAAGCAAACAAACACCCTACAAAACAAAGCAAAAAATGAAAGCCCAGGAATCGGGTCTGCATGAGTAGCAGGAAGGGCCATTTCTTTGCTGGTGGAATGACAGGGTTGAGGAAGGTTTCCTGGGTGGGGTGAGGGGGGTGTTTGTGGCTGAGATTTCACTTGTGGCTCTAACTGTCCCAGGGTATGTAGCATGAAAAAATAAAACTATCCTTCATTAGCGTGAGAGGAATAATTCTACAGTAATTCAGCGGAGTGATATGTTTTGCCCCAGAAGTTTCTATGAAAACTTTATCTCACATGTCTACAGCCTCATATAGTTCACAAACTTATTGAGCCTGGAGGACAGCCGGAGCTCACAGGTTGGGTGACTGCCCTAAAGCCCTATGTGAAGCCAGAACAGGGCCCTGGGTCCTCTGCACCCAGTGTGTGACTGCAAAACACCTGAGCAGTTGTTGGCGACACAGCCAAGCCTGTTTTCCATGTGGCTGTTGTGTGAAGCGCCAAGTGAGCTCTCTATTCCTTTGTCCTTTGCACCTCAATACAGAAGAGGTCACGGGATTTGCATAAATCTATTTTGAGGAGCTTTTCTGGTGAAGGGAAAGAGAAGTTAGCCATTTCTGCGTTGGTGTCTCTTAAGGGAGATCTAAACTCAAGCTCAGATGTGAGCAGAAAGGTCCTGCACCCTCTAGGCCTGTAGAGCTAGGGGCTGCCTCTGCTCCAAGGAAAGTGGCTTATGGCTCCAGCCACATCCTGCTCTGCAAAGTAAAGGCTCCAGCTGCCTCTGGCTAGCTGCTCACGGAGAGGTGTGTGAGAGCAGTCTATTGGTCTTAACGAAGGGAGGAAGAACCCTCACATCTCACAAGTGGAAATCCAGCCACATAGCTAGAGCGGATCTTCACAGGGCCCCTGGACTCCAGACTGGGAGTCACTGTGAAACTTGCCGCAGGCCCTCCCCTCCTTTGGGACTTAGAGACCTGGCCCTGGCCACAATAAGTCATCACCACCTCTGTTTCCGAAAACTTGTAGGAAGGAACATTTTAGGCCTGAGGCTAACTATGAGTGCTGCTTAAGCTAGATCACTTGGAATATCTTCACCTTATGAAACTAACTTTCCTCATTTGGCAAATAGAAAAATAATCAGTAGCACCCTGGGCTGTTGCAACACCCGAGTGAAAAGCAGGATATCAGTGGGAGACATGTCTTTCTCCAGTGTTCACCAGTGAAGAGCATACTTCTTATACTTTATTTACTGTGTGTGTGTGTGTGTGTGTGTGTGTGTGTGTGTGGTGTGTGTGTGTGTGTGTGTGAGAGAGAGAGAGAGAGAGAGAGAGAGAGAGAGAGAGAGAGAGAGAGAGAATCTGTATGCACGCATGGCTGGAATGTAAGCAGAGATAAACACGGCTCAAGTATGCATCTAGGTCTTTCCCCTGCACTGCAGAGGCACCAGCTGCCCCCCTCCCACATCCTCCTGTCTCCTGCACCCTTGGGCTGGCTGAGATCTTAGCAATCCCCTTTTTTTTCCCCGCGCTTGTGTTCCTTTCTGCTCGGTTGTACCCAGCCCCGTGTTTCTAGTGAGCGCCCTGGTGACTGGCCTGCACCCCTCTCCTTCCACAGTGTCTACAGGCTCCGTGACGCAGGTGTCATCGGTGAGCACCGACTCTGCAGGCTCCTCGTACTCCATCAGTGGCATCCTGGGCATCACGTCTCCCAGTGCCGACACCAACAAGCGCAAGAGGGATGAAGGTAAGAGATGGCCGCGCATCCCGGTCCGGGGTGCACCAACCAGGGTCTACGAGGGGCACTCATAGAGGGCGGGCAAAAGTGCCAGCTCAACACCCTCACCTGCAGAGGACTGGAGTTCCCAGGGCTCTGTCCTTTCCTCCGAGACAAGGAAGACAGACAGGCACCCATCAGGACTCGTTCCCTGCTGGTCTCTACCCATGTTCACTCCTTGGGTGAGAAGAGCCACTGCGGCCCGCGCTTTGCTGCTTTTGAGAGAATCCTGAGGACAGATGGCGCCCAGGGCTGCTGTGTAGACGGTCTTAGCTCAGCGACAATGTCTCCTTTGTGGGTTTTGGAGGCAAGAGAAGGGTTGGGCAGGGCAACCACTGCTTTGCTCTGCAGTGAGGGCCACGTGTGGGGAGAAAGGGCAGGAACTGGGAACACTGCTCTGTGGGGAAAGGGGAGAGACGATGATGAAGGGCAGAGGGAAGTCAATAACCAACTCATCGCTGCCCTTGGACCTGAGATGAAGGAGTGCTGGGTCTCCTGGGGATTACAGAGATGACAGCCTTCTCCTGTGCTGTCGGGGCTATTGGAACTGGCCACCTCTGTGTAGGATACAGACTATAGTGACCAGGTCTCCTTCCACTAAATGACCCCCTGGGAGTCTGTAAAACCTTAGTCAGAAAATGTGTGTGTGTGTGTGTGTGTGTGTGTGTGTGTGTGTGTGTGTGTGTGTGTAAGCTCTGGTCTGGGGCTGGAGAGCAGAGTGACAGAAACTTTGATTCAACTGTCTGTCTGCTGGCACAATGCTTCCTCAGCGTCATGTAAGGGATGAATGTTGTCATGAATACATGCCTAACTACTTAAGATTTGTAACTAGAAAATGTAGTCAGCCCCGTGGTGGATTGGCCTGGGGTCTTGAGGGCCCCAGGCATTGGAGCTGGCCTCAGTGTGCAATGGTAGGCCAAGCTGGCATGATTCACGGCTCTCGGAGTGTGCTTCACCCCCTTCCCCTGCTCCCATACTTCGGAACAGATGTCAGAAGTCTTTAGCTCTGTGGGTGGCGGTGCCAGCTTGCTGCGGGAGGCAGTGGGCCTGCCATCTCTGTTGGTTTATGGGGTTGATGGTGTTATCTTTTTCCTCCATGTCACCTGGACTCTAAGCAGATGTACCAAGCTGGTGCCTGGCTGTGTTTGATCCCAGTGAAGGGATGGCTTAGAGGATGCGCCTTTGCAGCTGGAAAACTCAGGCAGAGAGTTTTGGAGAAAGCAAACAAACAAACAAACAAACAAAAAACTAGCTTAATGTTTATTAACGGACAGATTCTGATGGGGCATGGTGCTAGAGAATTCTATGGGTTAACTTGATCAGAAGAAGCTTTTGACCCTCCAGCCAGGCACACAGTAGGTCATAGGTGGCACATAGTAGGTGGTTGATGTCCTTGAAGGTTCTGTTTGTCAGCTTGTTTACTGAGGATGGTGGCTGCTCTGGAAATACTAATTTTAAAACATTTATGTATGTATGTATGTGTGTGTGTATGTATGTATGTATTTATTTATTTATGGGTGGGGGTGCACAGGGCCATGGTGTGCACGTGGGGATGAGAGGACAACTCTCAGGAGTTGGGATGTGGTGGTGCATGCTGTAATCCTAGCACTTGGCAGGCTGAGACCAGACTCTGAGCCCAGAGTCAGGGTGAGCGACACGGTGAGTGAGGAGGGCCTGTCTCAAAGACAACAGAAAACCGAGACCGAGGAGGGTTCAGGATGAGATGTAGGACTGGACGCTCTGCACTCCTGCCAGTTCTGAACTCTAGGAGAGTCTTGAAGCCTGGGAAGACGTTGGGTGAAATTTCTGTCTGTGGTACAGAGGCCAAGACAGGAAGACTTGGTAGTCTTGGGAGGTTCACAGGATTGAGAAGAAAGAGGACCTGAGTGAGGCCCCTCTCGGCTGCCCTGCTTCAGGAGGAGCAGAGCGGCTGGAGCCGAGAAGTGGCTCCTGTTGGGGAGATGTCTCAGGGGCGGGGGCACTGACAGGTCTCCCCGTCCTTTCTCATCCTCCCTCTGTCTTATGGATCCCTGAGTTAGCCTCAAAGAGAGGTGAAGGGGCAGAGCCAGCACCCCCACTTTATCAGGGACGGTAACCAAGGATGCAGGGTGCTCTGTGCCATGGACAGTCGCGTAGCTTGTGTAGACTGGGAAGCAGAGGAACTGAAGAACCCCGAGGCTTCACCCCCTGGTGTTATCCGGAGGCTTGTCACTGCCTGATCTTCCAGAGGGGAGCTGCGGAGGTGAAGCAGCCTGTGGCTGGGTAGAACCTTTGGTGGGCATGAAAGAGTGGCAGGCCGCAGAGCATGGTTAGTAGGCTGGATGATGTTGAGGGTGTGGTGAAGGGAGACCTTGAGGGAGCAGAGAGAGTATGATTCAGTAACCAGGGCAATACAAAGAATGGCTGGGCCCGCCAGGGGCCAGCTGGGGTGAGACTTCACACTGTGGATATGGAAGGGTGCTGATCTCCAGTATGGTAAGCAGGCTGCAGGAAGAGAATCTGCAGGAAAGGGGTATTCAAGAGTCAGGAGGAAGACAGCCAGGCACCCCATTCCACGTCTTCATGAGGTAACTAAGACTTTCCAGTGGAGTCTCCCACTCAGCTCGCTGGTGCACTATCATCTCCAGCTTGGACTCGGGTTTTGCCCTGTGGGTATTTCCTGCCCAGACCCCAGGTTTGGGGAGCCAATGATGGGACGCAATCTCATGCAGAGGGCAGGCTAGGGGGATCAAGACTGAAGGCTCCAAGTCTCTCCAAAGGGCAAAGTATGAGGTGACACTCTCCCCGGGGGTGGGATGAGCAAGGCCAAGAGGGGTCTGTTTTGATCCGAAGGGTCTTGGAAGACTCTTCTCAGGAGATGCATCAGAGGACTAAGGAGAACGTGCCGGTCAAAGGTAATGGAGAGCGTGCCCGGTCTGGGACTCCAGTGAGCAGGTACAGAGAAAGATCAGCCCCAGGACTTGGACAGGGAGAGAGGTGGCAAGCATGTCAGGTGGCTCGATACCAACTGTAGCCCCTGAAATTTTAGTTTGAAAAATTGGAGACTCAAGAAATACTGTGCTGAATGTTTGGGGGTGTTGGTGTGGTTTTGGAGGTGATTGGCCCACCAGCCCTGTTCTGTAGAAACAGAACAAAGGCCATAGGTGGCATTAACCACTCTCTGGAGACCAAATAGTAACAAGAAGGGCAAGAGTGACCGTGTCCTCCTCGCACTTGAAGGTGGGATTGAGTTCAAGGCCAGCCTAGCCACACCGCAAGACTGTCTCAAAAAAACTAAAACCAAATCTGGGTGTGTTAACACACTTGAGGATCAAGAGTTCAAGGTCAGCTTCTGACTGTTTAGTAAGTTTGAGGCTAGCTTGGGCAATGGGAGCCTAGTCTCAAGAGATAAACAAAAACAAACAAAAGATCAACCAACCAATTCCCCACCCCAACCCGATAATGAGTAAAAAGAAAAAGAAAGTAAGGAGTTAGAGGTTGAGAAGATGGCTAGGGAGGTAAAGTACTTGCCACACAAGCATGAAAGCCTGGGTTTGGACCCCCTGCACCCTAAAAAGCAGCTTCAAGCAGTGGTGTGAGCCTATAATTCTGCTCTGGGGAGACAGAGGCAGATGATCATTGTGTTCACTGGCTGACCAGCCCAGCTGAACTGCTAAGCTCCAGGTTCATTGAAAACCCTGTCTCACTGGACAGCGGTGGCGGTGGCGGTGGCGGTGGCGGTGGCGCACGCCTTTAATCCCAGCACTCAGGAGGCAGAGCCAGGCAGATCTCTGTGAGTTTGAGGCCAGCCTGGTCTACAGAGTGAGATCCAGGACAGGCACCAAAACTACACAGAGAAACTCTGTCTCAAAAAACCAAAAAAAGAAAAAAGAAAGAAAGAAAACCCTGTCTCAAAAAATAACCTGGAGGGCGATGGAGGAAGACACTCGGCGTGACTCTCTGGCCTCCCTATGCTTTTACACCCACACACACTTGTGTATGCTCATACACACACTTGCATAGAAACAAGTGGAATTAGTCTTAGTAACGTGTTTTCCTAGTCTGAACATTATCACTTCGACATATAATCAAATCTTCAGATATGCCATGCTGTCTCTTTTTGTTTGAACTAAGTTGTTGAAATATGGTGTACATTTTACATGCATAACACATCTCAGTTTGGACCCCAAACATCTGAAACCTCCAATCAGATGTTGTCAATCCTGTTTTTTCTGTGGCTTTTGTTTTTTTATTGCTATTTGTTTTAAATTTGTTAATTAGTATTACTGTTGTGTACGTGTGATGTGTATGGGTTAGGGCATTCACATGCCACAGAGTGGAGTTTAAAGGTCAACTTCGCAGACTCGGTCGGTTCTCTCCTTCCACCTTTCTATGGTTGAAGTCCTGTCAGCCAGCGTGTGCCACAAACACTTTGACCCTGAGTCACCTCGCCAGCCTAGTTTCTGTTTGAAAATTTAAGTACATTGAAATGAAATGAAAAAAAATTAGACAAACGTGGTCGGTAGACCATGCCTATAATCTCAGCACTTGGGGAAACGATGCAGGAGCATGGGTTGCTGCGGGTCTGACGGCAACCTGGATTGTTTCGTGAGTTCAAGGCCAGCCTAGGATACATAGCCAAACTGTTTTAAAACAAGAAGAAAAGCTTTAGTTCTCAGTTGTACTAGCCGTATTTCCAATGTTTGCCCATCATAGTAGGCTAATGGCTACTGTATTGAACAACGCTGAGTATGTCATAGATGTTCAGTGAATGCTTACTGGTAGAATGGGTCACTCACGTGCCTTCAGAGGGTTCAAAATTAATGAGGAGGGCAAATGAGGTCTCTGGTCTCCTCAGTCACAGGGCTTCTGTCTAGCAGGTTAAGGCCTCCACAGAAAGCCCTACTCGAGGAGAGTCCTGGAGCCACAGCAAACAACTTAGGACATTGGCAGACCAGCATATGAGCAAGGGTCCTTTCAGACTAGAAATTCCAGGTTTCTCTCCAGGATGTGTCTTGGACCATACCTGGGGATATGACCCTTATGCCCAAAGCTCAGATGAAAGCTCTGTGACCGAGGCAGCATCAGGCAGGTCCCTGTGTCCTCTGAGGGCAGAGCATGGGTGGTTAAAGGGGGCCATGGGGAGCAAGAGGCTGCTAGAGTAGTATGCATTTCCCTCACAGCAGCTAGACTGGACCAAGGATAGAAGAACTCACTATTATCAACGTAGTGAGTTCCCCGTCACTGGAGGTATGAACAGGGGCTGGACAAAAGAAAGGCAGCAGAATCAAAGAAGGCATCTGTTTTGGTTACTGTGACTTTTGGAGGCTGTGACAGCTGAGGGGTGCATCTGTGACATGCAGAGTTTGAAGTGGTCTTCCTATTCATTTCTCCCTTTGCTGTCATGCCTGGCTCCGAATCTGCTTTTCATGGATGGAACTGGGTAAGGGCCCCATCTTGGGTGGCTCCACCCCTTGCCAAACCCTTGCTCAGAGATGCCTGGGAGTCTTGGGGAATGCCTGGACCCTCAGGTTGAGTTGGACCTTGTGGAGAGGCAGCCTGGTCCCTTGGTCTCACCTGTGACCTTTCGGGGAGAAAGCTGTGGTAGTGGACCTAGGACCCTGCTGGGTTTGGGGTTCAGGGCCAGAGGTGGGACATCTGTCTCCAGAAGACCTAAGGGAACTGCTGGCAGGCTGGACTTGGGAGCACCAGGCAGGGCTGTGAATAGCAGCCATGAGTGAAAAGGTGGCCCCTCTGCTGCTTCCTGGGACTTTGATCTCCCGTGAGGCCTTCTTCTGCACTCTCCTGTTGGTCTCAAGGGCCCCATTCAGATCCCCTCGACCTTCCCTTCCTGCCCGCCCTGAGTTTGAAAAGCCTTGAATACAGGAGGTCAGTGGAGTGAGAATCCTTTCATCAGCTCAGAAAACCAAATGCTCCAGCTTCTGGTGAGGCAGCCAGGGTCGCTGCAAAGAGGCTTCTGGCTTTTTAGGGAGGACAGGAAGGACAGCCAGGACCTTGAGGTGCCAGTGTGTCTAAATAACGGCAACTTCAGTGTGACCCCATAGCGAGGTTGGGGCAGTTGGCTGGGGCTCCTCTCAGGACTGTCTGTTCTTGGTGCTGGGGGTTTTTGTATCTCTGGTGCTTGGTGCCTTTTGTGTGGGAGTGCCTCCCACATTGGGTTCTCCTAGTCCTGTGTGTTTTCTATTAGTCACCCACCCCACACTTGCCTTTCTTTGTTTATTTTTCGATCTCTCTCTCATCAATGCCGATAAGAAACTTCTGTCGTTCAGTCAGAGCCCTACCCAGCAAATCCCTGAAGGACTGTGTGGTGGAGTGATGGGCCGACAAGGCTCAGCACTCACTCTAGCCATAGGCTGGCGGGCCCTGGTCTGTCTGTCTTTCCCTGGACACATTTCCTGTGTTCTGGGGAGGGTGGAACAGAGTAGGGGAACTTCCTGTCAGATTTCCTAGAAGAAATGGAGGACGGGCAAAGCTGGGGCTCTTTTGTCAGGAGTTAGTGGCAGCCCTGGCCCGTAGATCTCAAGATTTCACAGACCTGTGACCTCTGGGGAGCCCTGCCTCCTAGAGATGCTGAGTCTGGGACACAGGTTCTGGGGCATCCTAGAGCAGGAGTAGAATGGTCTGAGGACTCCCTGTTTTGCCATTTGGAAAGGAGAGGTGGCCAGAGCCTTGTAGATATCCTGAGGTTAAAGGGAACTGGTTCCCCCAGAGGGTTTAAGTACCGGCATTATAAACAGCCCTGTGGGCTTGAGGATGTGAGGCCCATCTCAGGCGTAGGATGGCGGGCACAGTTCGAGCTGCTTGGCAACTGAAACTCACAGGTCTGCCCGCTGTTGACTTCCTGTTTATAACAGTCAGGGGTTGGGGTGGGGGGCACTGAAGGAATAGGAGGAAAGGAGGACAAGCTGGGGAGCCCATGGACCTCCAGGCTGAACAACAGCGCCCCCAGGTGTCCGCCACAAAACCCGGGGTCACTCGGCGTTCTTTTTCTTTGCCTTTGGGAGTTTACCACGCTCCTTCACAGGAGGGGAAAAAACCAGACCTGAGCAAGCCTCATTTTTCCGTGGAAAGAGATGCAGGGTGCCCGCCAGGTGGTGCCCTCCAGGGTAGAGGACAAAGGCAGGGGCTGGAGGGCTGGTGTCTCAGGTTCTTAGAGTCACCAGCTTGTGTCAAAGAAGGCAGCCAGGAGGTTAGGGCCCCCTCCTCCAAGGTCATTATGCAGATGAGAAACGAGGCCGGGATGGAAGAGGAGTCCGAGTGGATCAGAGGGTAAACCCTAGAAGACCTGGCTCCTCAGAACATCCTTGATGTCCTCTGTGGTCCTCACTGTTCAGAGCCAATGTGACCTCACCTTAAGGTGAGCGCCTCACCCACTGATCCCCAGAGGCACTTCACCCCGAGCTCTGTCTGACCTTCCTATGTCTCCTCTCACTCTTCCACTAGGGTTCTGTGAGCCCTGTGTCTCAGCCACCCTGCAGCAGCACCCTCCATCTGGCAGCCCCCCCCCCCAAGAAGTGGTTTAGCCAGCCTGTCTGGGTTGTCCATAGCCAGCTCATTCCCCTGTGTGGATGCTCAAGACTGGCCATTCCCGCTTCACAACTGGCTATGGCCGTGGATGCTCCCAGGGTGAACTTTGCCTGAAAGGAGGCATCCGTTCTCATGGTAGCTTTTAGGGGGTAGGTAGCTGGTTACTGCCATTTTGTAATGGCCCCTGTTGTGGCTTCCCTGGCCCTGGGAGGGGTGTCCTGTACACTCATCTAGATGGCCTCTTCCGAGTTCTCTTGTTGTCCAGGCAGGAACCATGACGAAGGTCCTCGCCTGCAGTCACTGTTCAGACGGTTTCATCTGCGGGCTGAAGTCAAATCTGGAACTCGGGTGATAACTCACAGGTCTGGCCGCTTTGGGTTTCTGGGTGGCTGCTCTCAGCCTGCTCTAGCACCTCAGCTGTGCTGGTTTCTAAGCCCCAAGAACCTAACGCTCTTAGAATCTGAGCCCAGACCCTAGAGAAAAGCGTTCCACACAGCCAAAGGCCGTAGGAGGCAGGTCCCAGAAGTGGCAAAGGGTGTATAAGCTTGTGTGCAAGTGTGTGCACCCTTGTGGTCAGGGTGTGGGTGGGCCAGCCCAGGCCAGAAGCAGGTGGTTTGGGAAGTCAGCGTCTTGGGGTGAGGCTAAGGAGCCATGCTGCAGATGTCCAGAACAGTGGGGCTGGGGTGACTTGTGTTATATTCCCCCGGGGCATGAAGCTCTGGAGTCACCCAGTGATTGTGTTGGGGTCCACAGACATGCTGTTCTGAATGTCTAGTTCCCAGCCTGGCTCTTCCTCGTCCTTCCTTTGAAACCGTGAGCACCCCAGCGGAGACCCAGGCAGCCAGGGTTCCTGGGCGAAGAGTCCAGGTGGTCTCTTGTGGGGCTTCATGGGCCTTTCCCTCGGGCTTGGGGCCTGTCCCAAGGGTGGGGGGCCAGGTTTCAGTTCCTCCTAGCTCTGGTCCCTCAGTTTCACTTTGATTCAGTGAGGGAAAGCCTGTGTGGGAGCCGGAGCCACTGAAACCCCTCACCCCTCTGTTTACATGCCTGCTTAGCCCAAGCCTCCCCAGTCCCCCAGACTCTAGTGCCCATTCACTGCTTTTGGGTTCAGGGGAGCCCTGGGAATATGACAAGCAGTCCTCAGAGTTTGGGTACTGGGACCCCTTTAAACTTAAAACTTATTGAGGACTAATTAAAGTATTGGGGCTAATTAAAGTGGGTAAAATTAAATGATTAGTTTATTAAAATAACAACAATCAAGAAGTAACACATATAACAACCATAAACAAAACATGTATAAGAACTGTTTTCCAAACTGAAGATTTAGTAGGAGTGATGCTGTTCTACACCTGTGCAAGTATTTTTAGGTCTGGTTTGACAGGACAGCTGGAGTCTCAGGGGTGCCTCTGAACTCACTGTCATAATGCCACACTTCCTAGGCTCTGGAAAACTCCACTGTGTGCTTGAGTGAAGGTCAATGACACTGTGACATTGTGGTGAAAATAGTTCAACCTCACAGACCCCCTGGAGGGTCTTGGGAACCCCCCGAGTCTCTGGGTTCCACCTTGGGGGTTTCTGCTCCTGACTCTGATCATGCTCATCTCATACAGACAGGGAGAGCGGATCTGTGGTTCTAGTTAAAGGAGAGGTAGCGCTGGGATCTCCCATTCTTAACCGGGAGGGAGCGGCAGGGCACACCTGGCTTTGGCCATCCTCTCACAGCGGATGTGTAGTTTCTGACTCTCAGCCTTTACTTCCACAGGGAGGCGTGACCACTGAGCATTTCGTATTCCAGCAGAATGTCTGTAGGGTCTGAGGTCTGACTTCCTTCCCTCCAGTTTTCATCCTTCTGTGCTCCCTCCGAGCAGGGGAGGGGGCCCACCCATCTCTTCACCCGGTTCAGTTCTGCACTAGCTTGCAGGCCCCACCCTGGGCATATTTTTGGTGGGAGGAAAATCCAGCTATGATATTGATTGGGAATGAAATATAATAAAATAAAATAAGAAAGTGCCTTCAGTATTTATCTTGATGCCCAGTACTAGACGAAAAACGAATCTGAAAGGAGATTTTTGAACTGATTACATAGGGGCTTCTGGGCATTTCTGGGACACTAGGGGAGAGTGACTCACACACATGTGTGTGCACTGTGCGTGTGTCTGATTTCACTTTGACCCCCCCCCCCCAGTCTTCACTTTCACTGGCGTGAGTATCATTTGCATTCATCTCTGCTTAGCTGGAGAAAGAGCCTGCCCTGAGGCAAGCTGAGATGTTCCAGGGAAAGAAGATTCACTAAAAGAAGTTGTAAAGAAGGTGATGGTGTGAGAGACATCGCTTGTAGTGAGATCAAGGGAGCTATGAGCAAACAGAGAAAGGTGTGGCCCCTTGGGGAAGGGTTAAGGGAGGAGGGGTTAGAAGTTCCCAGCACCAACCACCAGGTGGCGCCATTGACCCAGGACAGCTTAGTTGCTGTGTAGGGTACCCGGGCGGTGGGTACTGGCCATTTGTGAATTGCTATGCTTGTTCCTGGGCAGGAGTGGCATGGCTGGGTAGCCCTGACTCTCACTTCTCTGCCAGAGGGGAGGGTGGCCGTGGTTGTTGGGGTAAATTCCACCCTTTTCTCATCCTGTGGCCCCGACGTCTGGACACAAACCTTTGCAGGAATTCTTTGGTCTAGCCTGAGCTTTTACTTGGTGTGTGACCCTGGGCAAGTCACCGCTTTCTGAGGCTTGCTTCTCTGACGCTAGAACCAACAGTTGGATCTTAAGGGTCCCACACTGGGTGGTGTGTCAGGAGTGAGAGTGGTGTTGGAGCTCCATTCTGGCTCTTTCTGTTTGCTAGCTGTGTGACCTTGGGCAGGTCACTTCTCACAGGAAATATCTTTCAGTAAACCTTTCCCTGGTTTTAAATACAATATCTGATTGGAAAATGCCTTGAAATGTGTGTGTGTGTGTGTGTGTGTGTGTGTGTGTGTGTGTGTGTCTGTGTGTCTGTCTGTCTGTCTGTGTCCCTGGGGACTGACTGTTAGATAGGGTTCTTAATGTCTCTCTCCTTAGGTCTGAATCTCTGCCTGTGAACACAGAAAAAGGCCTTTTGGCAGATGTCTGCTTGAAGACACTGGGTCTCTGTCTTAAATATTTCTTCAACCTCCTTGCTGCTCTCTATCTCCACTGCCCTGGCACTGGCCAGAGATTCTCTTTGTTCCCTTTGGACTATTGCTACAGTCGCTCTGCTGGTCTCTGTCTCCTGATTTCTCCAAAGAGTCTGGCTTTCACATAGCACACTTAATGTCTCCTCTGCAATTCTGTTCTGATGCATGGCCCTCAGGAGAGTTTTAACAGTTCTCATCCACACACTGTCCTCAGAAGCCCTTTGAACTTCTTAACAAAGCTGGCTGCCTCCTGAGAGGAAGTCCCTCCCCGCTCCGTGCTCAGTCTGTCAAGATGGAAGCTCCTTCAGCAGTGCCTCGGTACCTCCTGCCCTTTCCTGCTGACATCACGCAGGTGGGCTAGAGTCAGGCAACCTGGGGCCTTCTACTTCACCCACTGCTATTCCTCTGAGAGCCACCTGTGAGCCTCAGTTTCCCCATATGTAAACAAAGGCACTGGTTGTACCTGCAGCTGAGCCACAGGGATGGACTGAGCATGTGGGGTGCTGAGGAGACTCCCAAGGCCTTCCACTGTGGTGCAGTGTCCCTTCCCTGCCCCACCATAGCCCAGGTGACATTTTATGACTTAGGATCCAGCTTGATTGCCACTTCCACAGAGAGGAAGTGCTGCCCACCTGTCCCTGCAGCACTGTTAATAAAAAGGAAACATCTGTCACTGATCCATCCCCCTCGATTCCCCAAAAACCGAGCTCCATGGGGGCAGGGTGTACATCTGTGGCAGTCACCATGTCGCCATGTGCCCAGCTCAGGGCGTATGTGTCCTGTACGGGAGACTGGATGTCTGAGGCGTGGGTTTGGCTGCCCAGTAAGGGCAGCCTGTGGAGTGGAACTCGGAGCCTTACCCGTTCGTTATAACGACTCCTCCTTCCAGCATGGCGGCTAAGCCCATAGAAGGGAGTTGGGAAGACCATTCTACAGGGCGCGGAGCACCCTCTGGCCTAAGGCACACATGCATACATGTGTGTGCCTAGGATTCTCTTGATGGCTGAGCATGAGCGTGTGCACCTAGTGTGAGTGGACTGTGGTCCTGACCAGGAACTACCGTAAGAAACAATACAATCACCAGCACTGAAAAGTTTTGACGACGTGCATTTAAATGACTGATGCAGTTAGTGCGACCAGTTTACCAACTGGGTACTCTCATCACCCTCCCTTTTACAGAGATTCAGAGAGCTCAAGGAAGTTGTCCAAGGTCACCCAGCTCAGCCCGGAGTTTGGCAGAATGGGTGGGGACCTGGTTTGCCTCCCAGTGTCACAACAGGATAGTGCTGGTGTAGGGTGGAGTGTCCTCCAGGGCGTGTCCTCAGCTGTCTCCAGTTCTGCCCTGAGGCTGGACTTGGAAAGACACAGCTCAGGTTTGTTTCACCTCTCGGGCCTCCATTCCAACACATCTCCAGCTCTGCACTCTTCCCGGCCACATTTGAGCCAGTTAGCTCCAGTATTGCCCGGCCACTCACATGGATGACGCCATGGATGCATGGGATCCCTCCCAGCAGTCATGTGTGCTTTCACAGCTGAAGGTCTCCCTTGATGCCTGGTTTCTTTATCTGTTAGAAAGGGGGCTTCCCCATCTTTCTTAGTAACTAAAAATGTTACCTATAATATCTGATTTGCGCTGGCCCAAGGGAATGATTATTATTTTTCTAATATCAGAGCAGAGTGGTTTTACCCTGAATCTAAGATTCCACATGAAAGCCTTGAGGAGACATTTCTCTATTCCCTGTTCTTTTGCCTAACCCCCTCCCCCCGCCGCCCCCGCATCATTTTTCTCTCAAGATCTCATTGTATAGCACGCTGGCCTCCAACTCACACTGAATCTCCAGCCTCAGTCTTCCAAGTGCTAGGATTGCAAGCACCATGTCTGGCTTTCCCTCTTGTTGAACATGGTATATCAGCTTGATAAGGTTATTCTGGCTAGGTTCAGAAGGAAAAGAAGAAACAATCAGAATTTATTCACTTATTGAGATAGGGGCTGGTGTTGCTCATGCTGGTCTTGAACTTGCTTTGTAGCCCAGGATGATCTTGAGCTTCTGATTTTCCCACCAGGATTACCTGGATTAGAGGTGTACCACACACTCAGTTTACAGAACGCATCAGGATCTTTCCCGGTGCTTGTGCATGCTGGGCAAGCACTCCAGACAGGTAGCATTTTAACCCCATGCTTCGGAATCTCAGCTGATTCCAGCTGTGCCTGGTGTGTGTGTGTGTGTGTGTGTGTGTGTGTGTGTGTGTGTGTGTGTGTGTGTGTGCTGTTGTAGGCTGTGAGCGCATACTCAGGTGGAGGAGCCCGAGTCCCCTTGTTTGGTTTCAGTATTGCCTTGCTGTGTGATCTTAGCTGTGGTCCTGTCCCATCTGGGCCCCATTTGGATGCGGGAAGCCTGACAAGTCCTCTAGCTCCCGGTTCCCTCTCTTCTGTCCTCCTACGCCGCCCCCCCTTCTCCATCTTCCGTTCATTTCTTTTCTCTCTGAGACACAGACTCCATCCAGTACCTCTGAATGGCACTTTTGTTCAGTGAACATTTCTTCTCTGCAAAGGACGACTGGCCAGGTTTGTAGCTTTTAAATGCTGGACATTTTATCAGTTAAGAACTCTTGTAGCTCTCTCTCAAGAGACAGCCTCAGGGAAGCAGACAGAAGAGGCAGAGGGAGAGGTACACTGGAGACAGTTGACAGGCCAACAGCCAAACCTCTCTGGGGCCCAAGGCTTCATCCTTCCAGCGAATGGCTCCTTCCTGGACCTCCTTCCTATTCTTCCTCATGGTTCAGAGAATCTTCCAAATCAATGTCACATGTCTTCCTCTCAGCTCCCTGCAGAAGGAGAGAGGGGTGAGAGCAAAGCCCAAGTCTGAGCTGTCCTTGTTCAAGGCCTCTTTGAGATAGGGCTGGAGCACTGGACTGGGAGTCCTGAGCTCTCAAGTCTTGCCTCTGCTCTCCCTTGCTGCTGATCTTGAGCAACCCTTTCTGGGCCTCAGTCTCCCCTCCCTTTCCCTCTCCCCCTTTCTTCTTTTGGGTGTGTGATTGTGGCATGTATATGGCATATATGTGTGTGGTAAATGCATGTGAATGTGTAGGTGCACACACCCATGCACACTCATGGGGAGGCTGTAGAAGGTCATTAGGAGTCTTCCTCTATTGCTCTCCATGTTTTTGCATGGAGAGACAGGTCTATTACCAATCTTGTTTGCCTAGGCTTGTAGGTCACTGAGTTATCAGGATCCACTACCTAATGCTAAGGTTACAGACACGCACAGCCATGCTCTGCTTTTTATGTGGGTGATGGGGATTCAAATTCAGAACTCTATACTTGAAGAACAAGCAACCTTACCCACTGAGACATCTCCACAGCCGTTTCTCTCCTCCCTCTGCTTTTTGAGACAAGGTCTTGACGTGTAGCCTAAGCTGGTCTTGAACTCCCAATCCTCCTGCCTGGACCTCTGAGAGCTGAGGTTTCAGGAATATGCTACCACACCCAGCCCCGTGTGCTTACCAGCAAAGAGAAAGTGCACGATTCCCTCAAAGTCCTGGCAAATTTGGTGAGCGCCAGTGCCCAGGAAAGTGCTCTGAGCACCTACTGGGCATCAGTGCAGTCCACCTTATGGGTCTGCTTTGGGATCCTGTCCAAGCAGGAGTTTTGCCACCTCTCAAGTGGGGACAAACAACCATGAAGCCACCGCTTTCTGAAGAAGGCAGGCCCGACTGGTCACTTGTCCTCTGGGAACTCTGGGACAGTTTTCCTGCCTTGTCCTCCAGGCAGTCTCTTGGAGGTGGTAGTGGTGATGGCAATACAGTCTTTTTCAGGAGTCAAGTCATGGTGGTGCTCACCTAGCATTCCAGTGGGAGAGGGTGGAGGCAGGAGGATCACTATTTCCAGGCCTACACAGAGAGATCCTGCCACAAATAAAAACAGAGCTTAACAACAACAACATAGTACCTCCCGGATGGGTAGAGCCTTTGCTTAGGGCCTGTGAAGCCCTGAGTTTCCTCCCCAGATCCACACAAAAAGGTGGTGGTGCACACCTGTAATCCCAGCTCTCAGAGAGTAGAGGCAGGAAAATTCCAAGTTCAAGGTCAGTTTCATAGTGCGTGCCAGGCCCGCCTGGGATACAAGAGACCTTGTTTCAAAGCAAGCAAATGAGCTATCCAGCCACCCACCAGCCAGCCAGCCAGCCAGCCAGCCATCCAGCCAGCCAGCCAGCCAGCCACCCAGCCACCCAGCCACCCAGCCACCCAGCCACCCATCCATCCATCCATCCATCCATCCATCCATCCATCCATCCAGCCAGCCAGCCAGCCAGCCAGCCAGCCAGCCAGCAAGCAAGCAAACAGAATCTGCTTCAGAGGGTTGTTGGGGGCTCAGGCCATGCCTTAGGACTTGGCTCTGCGAGTGCACCAGGCTACTGGCTGATGCTTCCAACCCTTGCATCCAGCACACTCAAACCCGGGCTTAGGCTAGAAGATTCCAAGCCTTCAAGTCTTTCTTAACCTTAGCAGTTGAGGAAAACCAGGCGGGAGAAGCAAGAAGGGGTTTATTAAAGGCCACGCCAAAAGTTGCATCCCAAGACCCTGCTTTGCCACCTAGCGAAGGTCCCTCCTCTCAAAGCCGGAGCTATTCCAGAATCAGGGCTGGTTCGGCGCCCCGCGGGCTTTCCTCCAATTCCCAGGCTAACCTGCGGGCTCTTGGCCCTGGAGGGCTCGGCCTTGTCGCGCGCGGTGTGGAAGGAGAAATCAAACCCACCACGGCAGCACCGGGCGCCCTCAGGAAGGGGCCGCCTGCCATCGCGCCCCGCGCTGGGCCTCCGCCGAACATTTGCAATTTAATTGACATTTGGCGGCTGGAAGCCAATCAGTATAAGTCAATTGACGTTCCGAGATAAAACTAATCGGCGACCGGGAGCTGCTCCTGCCGGCGCCGCTGCGGCTGGGCCTCGGGGCGCAGCGTGGCGGCCGCTGCGCCGCGGGCTGGCCCCGGCAGGTAACGGCGCTGGCGCGTGTCTCGGCCCGCGAGGGGGCAGCCCGCGGCCCGCTGATTGCCGCGCAGCCCACGGTGGCCGGGAGAGGCCCGTAATGAATGACTTTATTTGCTGGGGCCCTGCTGAGAACAATTGAGTTTGTTATGGTAACAACGGATGCCAGCTTTCCGCCGCCCCGGGGGGCGCGGGCGCGGGCGCAGTGGCGGCAGGAGCTGGGCAGCGGAGCAGATGATGCGCGCGCTGAGCAGAGGGGCGCCGCCGGAGCGGGGGCTGGGGACAGAGCAAGTGTTACATCCGAGCCTGGCTGATCAGGAGAGCAGCTCCGGGCCGCCTTGGACCGTGCTGGATAAGGGACACACAGTGCAGAGCTGGATGGGAATTCATCCAGTTCCCTGGTTTGTTGGACCGGCCAGTCTTCCTGGTTGTATCTGTGACCGTCCGTCCCCTTTTGCCTTGAGCTTGGAAGCAGATTCCCGTCATTTTTTGTTATTTTTGCAAAAGGGACAAAAGGCATCCCTTCCTCGAATACTGTGGCTTGAGGAGTCGAGGGACAGCATTTCAGATCCAGTATTCTCTGTCTCCTGTCTGCATCCCCATGCTTTCTGGCGTGGCGCCTGCCACGGGAAGCCTTCCTTGCCCACGCAGAGAAGGGTGCCTTCGAGCTCTTTCAGCCTTCTGCTGCCTCCTCTATCGGACCATGAATTCTGAGGGCAGGGGGTTGAAGGTGCATCCCAGAAGACTTCAGGGCTTGCCCTGAAGCTGTGAGCTAGTCGCTTCTCTGTCTCTATCTCTGTCTCTGTCTCTCTCTCTCTCTCTCTCTCTCTCTCGTCCTCAGCGTCTGAGAAAGCAGGGTGACGCACTGAGAATGCACCACAGGCTTGCAGTGTGAACCTTGTCCCTATTCTGTTCTCCTTCCAGGCCTCAGTTTCCCTATCTATAAAAAAGGAGGACTTGAAACTGACTCTCAGAGCCAGTTGAGTGGGAGACATCAGCAGGGAAATTGGGGCTGGGATCAGGTCTCTGCTTCTGCCTCAGGTGTTGCATGCAGTGTGACCACTGGAAATAACTCGTCATCCCCCCCACCCCACCCCAGCTATCTGAGGCAGACAGTGAGATTGACATGCTTTCTATGTGACAGGCATAGCTCCCTGCAGCTCTCAGAAGCACGGGGACTATTACTGTCTTTGTTTGTGTAGAGGGGAACTAAGAGCGGTTAAATAAACAGCCTAAAGTCACAGAGGCCGTAAATTGAGGGCTAGCTGCACACCCAAGCAGTTGGCATAGACAGCACATACCCTTGGCCCCTTCCCTGCCCTTCCCTGCTCACCCGAGTTCCACTCCTTTTGTTCTTGTGGCCCCCAAACTCATTGTCCACATCTGCAGGACAGCAGGTGAGTGACATTTCCAGTCGCCCTGTCTGTTTTAGAGGTAGGGTCTCATGGAAACCTATATTGCCCTGAACTCACTGTGCAGCCAAGTCTGGCTTTGACCTTCTGATCCTCCTGCCTCAGCACTCTCAGCTGGGCTTACAGGCATGTGTCACCATGCTCCGTTACCCAGTGCCATTTCTTCCTCTGGCTTTGCCCTCTGTACCTGGCTGTGGCTAGCTAAGAGTAGGCTCTGATAGTAAGGGCAGCTAAGGCGGAACCCAGGGCCCTCCTCAGCTTAGTCTAGCACGATTTTGAATTTCAGAAATCATTCTTTTTTTCTACCTCACTTCTTGTTTCTTTAGACCAGATCTCGTGTAGTTGAGGGTGACCTTGAACTGCTGCTAATCCTCCTGCCTCCACCTTCTGAGAGCTGGGATTGCAGGTGTGTGCCAACGCACTTAACTTTGAGGTTTCCTGAAAAGCAGAGTGGAGGATCCAGGCCTTGCCTTTTAGGAGCAGGCTTCCAGAACAGTTTTTGTCTTTTGTCCCGACAACAGCTTCTGGAGAACTCTTTGCATCCCTGAGATAGCCCTTTCTCAGATGGATGGACTAGGAAAATGGTCCCCAGTCGGGAGTAGTTCTAAATGGCAAGACTGGAAAGCGCTGGGAAATTGTTCATCCCAGCCAACTTTACACCCTGTCAACCCAGCATCTCCTCTTGGCAATGGATGTGATGTAGTGCCTCCTTTGCTGCCCTAAGATGAAATTCAGGTAAAAGATAACCTACCAACAGACATCATTTTAAAAAGTAATACAACGCCCAACTGTAACAAAAAAGGGAACGTACAATAAAGTGATAATGAAATGTGTATTTCATTATGCAGAGGCTCAGGCGTGACAATGTGAGGAGACACAGGGAGGTGGTTAGCGCCTGTTTTCACTGTGGAATCATCATGAATCAGCAGCTGCAAATGCAGACAGCTGTGGCTTTATGCAATATCAGCGCCTGCGGCCATCCTGCCACCAGTAAACAGAGTCTCTGAAATTGTGAACACATCCTGATAAAATTCCAGCCAGGGCAAAGCGCCATCTCCCTCTTATTTATACGGTGGTTGTTTTTTTTTGAGTCAGTAGATATTAGAACACCAAGGGTTTGTGGATATGAGTAAAAGAGAGTTAGGTTCTTGGCTCGGATGTTTATACACGGTCTCTAACAACCCGACAGCTGAATGTGTCATTCTAAAGATATCTGGGGTTCGTGACAATGTTGTTTTGAGACATGTAGGCTTGCCCAGCCTCTAGCTTGATGCACAGCTGAGGATAAACTTGATCTTTCTACCTCCCTCATCCTAGTGCTGGGACGGCGAGAATGTACCAGCAAGCCTGGCAGCACAGGGCAATCGTCCTCCAACCACATCGCGCTTCGTGGACCTCTGGTCCCTCTCATTCACTGTCCTAACTCCCCCACCTCCCTGCCAAAATGACAGTGATTCACAGGCCCCCCAAACCTCCCACCCCATCACTCTTACTAAGAGTCACTTGAGCAGGGCTGGAGAGATGGCTGTCCATAAGTACTTGCCACGTAAGCACCAAGACTTGAACTCACACCCTCAGCACCCACACAAGAAGCTGCGGGAAATCCGTCCTCCCAGTGTTGGGGAGGGGAGACTGGAGGATACCTGGGGCTTGCTAGCCAATAGGTCTAGCTGAATTCTCGAGGTCCAGGTTCAGTGAGTGACTGTCTCCAACAGAAAGGTGGTGGGCAGTAGAAGACATTGCCAACATTTCCTCTGACCTCCACATGTGACCTTATACACACAAATACCAGACCCCTCCCCCCAAATGCACACAGAGGGCTGTGGCTACAAAAGGTCTCCTCTGTGTCATCTTCCTATGGGAAGTTCTGCAAGTCTTCTTAAAAGCCAAACCCTGCAGTTGGGGATGTAGCTTAGTTGGTAGAGCGGGAGCTTGCCTAGCGTGCAGTAGGGTTTAGTCCGTTCCCTGGAACCACATAACCCGGATATGGTGGCACCTCAACACTCATAGAGCAGAAGTTCAAGGTTGTGCGCAGCTGCACAAGGTCGTGTCTCCCCAAACCAAACACACACACACACACACACACACACACACACACACACACACACACACACACATTCATATGTTGTGCAACTACTGTGTGCAAGAACTGAACTGTGAAAACAAAACCAAAACAAAACAAAAGCTTGTCACTTGATTTATATGTGAGCTGTGAGAGCTGCTGGACTCCCAGGGGATCTCAGTCAGAAAGTGCAGTCCCCTCACCTCTGTTCTCCAGGGCCCCCTTGGTCTCTTTGTTCATGCCCCCAAATCCAACACTGGCTGGAATATCGCCTTCCTCCAAGAAGTCTTCCTTGATTCCAGGACCCAACAAATGCTTGAACCAGAGGATTCAGTGTAGCCTTCCTCTCTTTGTGTATCTTGTTATTTTATTTGTTCATTTATTTAGAGACAGGGTCTCATGTAGCCCAAGCTGGTCTTGAACTTACTATGTAGCTCAGGAGGATGACCTTGAACTCTTGATCCTCCTGCCTCTGCCTTCTAAGGGCTAACATTACAGGCATGGGCTACTACACCCAGCTTTGGCATTTTAATTAATTAAAATATTTAATTACTTTTGGAGGCAGGGTCTCACTTGGTAGCCCAGGCTCGCCCTAGCTTTCATTCCTTCTCCATCCTTCAGAGCGGAGGATTGCAGGGCAGGCCTCCAGGCTCCTCTTTCCCTCTGTGCTCAGGGAAAGGCTGGTTTTCTTTGTCCTGTTCTCACTGAGTGACCCCGGGGGCCTTGCTGTGCTCCCTTGTTTGGGGTCTGCCTGTTCTGACCTGCTGTGCCTTACTCACCCCAGCGGACAGACGAGGTAAGGGACAGAAAGGTTCCACAGCTAGAGCTGGCACCTAAAAGCTAGACCTTTGCCACTTTAACATTGCCAAGGCCAGGCCTCCTGAGGAGAGAGTCACCAGTTGATCAGCTCCTCATGTGGTACCGGTCTCAGTAGTGGACAAGGCCCTTCCTTTTGGAAATTCAATGGTACCTTGAGCTGGGTGTGGAAGCCAGGAGGACACCAAGGGGCAGCTGGACTGTTTGGTTCCACTTTGATCCATCCTTTAAGTGTATGCCTGCTCTGTGCTGGCCTTCGTTCTAGGTCTAGGAGGCAGGGATGCTGCAAAGGATGAGGCAGATGGAAGTCCTTGTACACAGGAGTGGCCTTCCACTGCAGACAGGGAGAAAATAAGAATGACCGATGTTGTCTTGTTAAAACGCTTTTTTTTTTTTTTTTTTTTTTTTTTTTTAACAGAGCTAGGCATGGAACCCAGGGTCTGTACACACATGCTTGGTGGTTGTCAAGCAGGAAACAAAATTAGGAAAGAGTTAAGGGATGCAGCGACCCTGTGGGTGAGGGGCCCTGTCTTATGGAAGCTGACCTGAATGTAGAGATGACATTTGAGTAGAAATGTTAAGAAAAACAAGAATAAGCCAAACAGATATCTGAGAAAGTTCTAGAACAGCAAAGGCTGTAGTACAAAGGCAGGGTGTACTTTACAGAGCTGGGAGCAGTGAGGGGAGATGTGGGGGATCGGTGTCAGAGAGGTGGGGTGGGGTCAGGGAGGCGGGCAGGGGGATGGTGCCCTGGTTAAAGCACTTGTGGTGTGAGCGGAAGACCAGGAGTTTGGATGCCAGAACTCTTGTAAATGCCGGATGGGCGTGGCCGTTCACTGGTCACTCCAGCCACAGAAGGCAGAGACAGAGAGCAAGCTAGTTAGCCGGACAGGCAGGCTAACTCTTGTTCTCAGGGTGGTTGAGGGACCTTGCCTCAAAGATTATAAGGCATACGAACAATCAAGGAAGATACCCTTTATCAACCTTAGGCTTACATATGCGCACGTGCACACATTCATGTGCTTCTACCACATCCATTTAAACATGCACACACATACACACACACACAAAAAAAAAATAAGAAGAAAGAGGAAAAAAAAGTAAGGGAATGTGGGGCTGTGGTGGAAGCTTTCAGGCCCAGTAAGGCCACATCAGCTGTGAGCAGTTGTGGATCTTGCTGAGAGAGCAGCCAGAGCCTCCGAGGTCCTCCCACCACCTACCCCTAGACAGCCACCACTTCTAGAGACGGTCCTCGCTAACAATCTTGCACCTGCCACTTCTGTGGGTAGCCATTCCCCATCATGACCTTCTCTCTGAATAAGAAGTTCCTGCTTGCCTGGGCGATGTCTGTCCCTCCCCAGCAGGCTCCCCACACTGCTGTCACCTCAGACCATGCAGGGCCCCTCCCCAAGTGTCTGAGACAAACTGAATGTATTGATAAGGTCGGATAAGAGGCTGGCTTCCTAGGACAGAGACTGGGGAGCCTGGATGTAAGAACTAAGGCTGCTGGAAGATGGGCTGTTGTTTTTGTGCATGGCGGAGGTGTGGTGTAGAGGGTGTCCTGAAACTCTCTGTCCCACCTCCAAGCTTCAGACCTGTGCCAGCTACCTCAATGGCTTCCCTCAGAGACGCTAGCTTTTATTTGTGCTTCTTCCTCAAGCCCTCTGAGTGCAGACAGTAGTTCTCACCAGATATAAACCCTGTTTGCAAACTGCTATTGCCTTGATCACTTTGGAGACCCCATGCTGTGGCAAGAGTCTCTTCCTCCAGCTAGCCCCACTGGCTACAACCTCTTGACTTCCCGAAGCATTGTCTTGGCTTGCATTGGGAAAATGAAATTAAATGCCACAAAGAAACCATAACAGCACATTGGACCATGTGGAAAATGGAGAGTGAAGTTCTTGCTGTGGATGCAGGTGGGCACTTTTGCATAAATTAGGGAAACTTCTAGGGAAAGAAAGGAAGTCCTGAGTGGAGCGCTCAGGGCAAAGGTATCATCAGTTCCTGTGAGGCTGCTGGGTGTCTGGGTGGCTTTGGGTGACTCTGAGCTTGACTTGTTCCTCAAGTTTATAGGTTGCAGATAATCTTAGAATCCATCCTGAGTCCAGAAGTTTTCAGAAGGAAAGAGCAAAGATCCAAGAAGTCGGGATCAAAACGGCTTGCCTGAAATGCCTGGGCATTCTGAAATTGCCTATGGGGTGGCCTCTGAGGGTCAGAGGCGCTGAGGAACTGACAGACTGGGACTTTCGTCTCATCTGGCCTGGTAACATTGTGATCCTAGGCAAGCTACTTCGGCCTCAAAGAGTCCATTTCCTGTTCATCGGCACATCGGGGGCCATAATCTGTTGCTAGTATCTGAGGTCATCATTAGAATCAGATAAGCAGGTAAATGTCCCACTCAGCATGAACATGTCTGAGGTGTAGAGGTTGTTATTTTTATCATTTTCTAATGTGCCTTTCCCCTAGGCATACCACTTGACTGTCTAATATAGAAATAGGCTCCTGTTGAGTTCAGAGCCCAAACAAGTCAACTTGCTCTCATAGAGAAGAGGGAACAGGGCTTCCATGCAGAGGGAAGAGCCTTCTGGGCACGCGGGATGGCTGTCCTCCATAAACCCACCCCTCTCATTCAAGTGCTTGGTGGGAAAATATGCCAGATACACACAAAAGCCTCTTGAGTTCTTTTCAGCTGGGACGGGAGATGACACACATTGTCAGGCAGAGGCTGATCTCTGTGTATCCAAGAGAAGTCGAGCCAGTCCGAGTATATCTAACAGGTCAAGCTCTGAAATGAAGAAGCAATAAGCCAGTGAAATGGTACTATCACCGAAACATGATTGATCAATTGAATTCTATCAGAGACAGTGGACAGTGAGATTAACTCAGGCCTGATAGGTTCAATGAGTTAAAGCATGATGTTCATTTCAGCTTCATTTCACCAGTCTTTGCTTGTGAAATTGGTCAATCAATAGAGGTTGAAGATCATATATATATATATATATATCGGGGACTATCTTATGGAGAATATCATCTCTGCCGTTGGCTCCTGGCTGGGGCTGCCCGAGGCAGGTAATGGAGACAGAGCAAGGATTCCATCAGTCCCAGCAAAATGGCCTGGTATCTTCTCCAAATGAAAAGTATTTTTGGATCTCTGATGATTTATCTTTTTTTCCTCTCACTTTGATCTATGACTAAACCCATACCCATCTTGGAGGAATATAGTGATTTCTCTGGAAAGATTTGTGCAATGATCAGACAGATACACTTCAACATATGAATCTAGTTATATTGTCCTTGGATGGGGGGGAAATAAAGACAGTGATTTAAAAACTCAAATAGGGGTAATGTGAAGATTGCAGGCTGTATATGATTTTAAACTATTATTTATTTATTTATGCACAGCAGGGGGATGAGAGACAGACTGCTGTATGCTGGGGGTGGAGGTTACATTCTGCATGAGGAGGGAAGCCCTGCATGGGTTTGTGGACTTTTTTTTTTGTTTTTTGTTTTTCGAGACAGGGTTTCTCTGTGTAGCTTTGCACCTTTCCTGGAACTCACTTGGTAGCCCAGGCTGGCCTCGAACTCACAGAGATCCCCTGCCTCTGCCTCCTGAATGCTGGGATTAAAGGTGTGCGCCACCACCGCCCGGCTCGGTTTGTGGACTTTTTATAGTACCTCTCAGTCCACTCTTTCTTTGGCTAACTCTTTCCAGCTCACCTTAAGACTCAAGTTGAATTGTTTCCAAGGAGTCCTTTTGGACTATTCTGTCCCAGTGTGGATTATGTGGAGTGGGTTAGATTGGGTTCAGAACACACGCTGGAATACCTGCTTGCGTTTGGATCCTACGTCTTCTACTTTTCAGCTGTGGCGCTTGAGCAAGGAATTCAACCTCCCTGTTCCTCGCTGCCTCATTTCTGAAATAAGGACAGCAGCGCACTTGCTGTCCTTGGGGTTTGTTGAGTTAGCTGCTTGACTCCAGGGCTGTCTGCTTTGCAGGCTCCCGGCACTTCTCTCGGCACAATAGCATGAGTGTCCACTGTCCGCATCCTCCTCCCCAGGGTGGGAGTTAAGACCTGGTACTCCTGCATGATGAACTGAGAGATTTGGTGCTGGCTTCAGGGGCCTCATGGCCTGGGCTGGCAGCTTGGACCTGCTATCCGGCCCCAGACAGAGTGCTTTGCCATCCGGCCTCACTGCTACCGTCCTGGAGGGAGTGATATTTAGTCCCTTGAGTCCTTTCCATCGCCAATGCCTCTGACTCATTGCGTAATGCGCAGCACAATCAGATTCGCTCGAGTCAAACCTGAACGCATTTGCCAATTTTACAATTTCGTCTTTTCCTCCCGTGAGAAGAAAGATTGAGTGAAACTAATGGCTGAATCGTGGTGGTTCCAATGGAATTTTCCTCCATGCCACTTCAGATTTTCTCAGTCTGTGGCCCTAGTTTCAGGAGGGATGTATAAAATCATCTGGAACGTTAGTTGGGTTCTGGGCTGCCGTGGGATATTTCCTGCCCTGCCACTCTGGTGCCTAGAAAGATGTCTGGTCCCCCGTAGATGCCCTACAATGGCAGCCAGCTGGCTCTGACTGCCCCTGCCTGGATTCCCGTGGCCTTGCCTGGCTTGGTGCTTTGTGACTGTTCCCTCCTCCTGGCATCAGGTAGCCCCTCCTCAGGACCCCTTAGGTTGTTAGGCTGTCCCGGCACACCCCAAGTTACCCCAGAGGACAGACACTCTGAATTAGCTGGAGTAGAAAAACCACATGTGCGGTTAAACAGGCTCCAGACAACCGGCTGCCTTTGCCTCTCGGTGTGAACTCTCTCGGAAGTCGGAGGCTCAGCTCAGTCTGGGTCCTTTGTCTTTGTCTCAGTGTGAACATTTTGTGAACAGCTTCAGATCCTAGGTAGAAATAAACCTGTGCTTGCTGTTCCCTCCGGAATCCCTGAGACAGTGGGTGACTTTCTGAACTCGTAGTGGAGGCTGGCCATTGTGGAGTTCCCCTGGAGTGTGCAGCCCTGTGGTCCCTTGCGTCTCCTTAGGTTACGCATCTAGTCAGCAAGCACTGAGCAGAAGAGCAGCATCTCCTGTGTGAGAGAGTCCCTCAGAGCCTCTGCACAGACAGCTCATACTTCCGTGAGGGAATCAGACTGTCACGTGATCTTAGAACCAGCACCTACCACGCACCAGGTGCTCTATGGTGGTTTACAAGGACTCTTTCAGCAACCCCAGGTATTATGAGCATCCCATTTTGCAGATGAGAAAATTAAGAAATAGGGATGCTAAAGAAGTCTCCAGGCAGGACCTCATGGCACAAGCCTGGAATCTTAGCTACTCTGGGGGCTGAGGCAGAAGGATGGAAACTTCAAAGCCTGCCTGCAGAGTGAGCTCACAGTCAGACTGGCTGACCTAGTGAGACCCTGTCTTAAAATAATAGGTGAACTGGTAGGGGAGCGGAAGGAGGATGAGATGGGATGTGTGGTGGGTATGTAAAATGAGTAAAAATATTCTTAATAAAGAAAAAAATAGGTGAAAAAAGTTCAGTGGTAGAGTGCTTAGAAAGTATGTGCAAGGCTCTGGCTTCAATCTGCAATCTGAGTAAAACACACACACACACACACACACACACACACACACCAGGAGACCGGAGAAGTTGCTTAGGTACCATGGGTTTGTAAATGTGGAGTCCCCAGGCTTCCCCAGTATTCTGAAACACATCACTCCATCCTCATGCACAGTTAAGAGGCCTGGCAGTGCTCTGCTGGGCATTTACTGTGTGATCTTGAGCGAGCAAGACCTCTCAGGTTCCCTTGACTATAAATGGAGATCCCCCTCCCTGAGACCGAGCCCGCAAGAGCGGTGGGTCAACTGCAGACCATAGTTGTGACCTGTGAAGAGCCCTCTAACAGAGCCAGAAGGAAGGGTGTCTAACCCAGCCTTTGGACTTTCAGACAGCGCTTCCGCATCACTGCCAAGTCCCTTTCTTTCTTTGCTAGGGACAGATGCAGAAATGTTTTTGCTAAGGTAGCCCTGGCTAATGTAGCCAGCCTTAGCCCCTTCTGGCGGCTTACCCTTGGTGAAGCCTGTGTGACCTTGAGCTCCTCCTGTGGAGAAATTCCACAGTTGATTTTGCTCATAGCAAGGTTCTTGTGAATCCCACCCAAAACATTTAAGATGTGGATTAACATGACTGGTCTGTTTTATAGATGTTGCTTTTATTTATTTATTTTTTGTTTATTTTTGAGACAGGGTCTCATGTATCCCAGGCTAGCTTTAACCTTGCTGTGTAGCAGAGTCTGGTCTTGAACTCCTGACTTTCCTGCCTCTACTTCCCAAGTGCTGAGAATTCAGGTCTGGGCCACCATGGCTGTCTAGATTGCTTGCAGAACTGGTCATTATACTTGCAAAGATCAACTCCAAGTTTCTTAAGCTCATCTGACCCAAGTTGGAATGTCCTAGATGACATCCAAGGCCCATTAGGCTGGCTCAAGACTCCGGGGCAAATGATGGGTCTGGACTTTCTCTAGTGTTCTCACTGTGTGTTGAGGGGCATTCTGGGAGTGTAGTGGTACCACAGTTGTAGGAGGAAATGACAAACCAGTTGATCTGGAAGACCTGGGGCCAGAGTAAGGATGGGGAGTCTCTAAGCACAGTAGTGGGGTCTGAGAAGTACTGTTAGAATTGGAAAAGGCTCCAGGGAATGTTCCAGGGGAAGAAGGAGAGACCTTAGGCCTGGGTTCCATTGCAGGAAAACACACACACACACAGAGAGAGAGAGAGAGAGAGAGAAGAGAGAGAGAGAGAGAGAGAGAGAGAGAGAGACAGACAGACAGACAGACAGACAGACAGACAGACAGAGAGGTTCCTTCTTTTCTCTGACAGGAGCCTCTCTCCCTAAAGAGATCTCTTCTATACTGCTTGTCCATTTCTAAACAGAGCATTGACAATTAGATACTGGTTGGCTGAAGCAATAGCTTAGAGCATTGGTAGTGGCGTGTGTGTGTGTGTGTGTGTGTGTGTGTGTGTGTGTGTGTGTGTGTGTGTGTGTGTGTGTGTGTGTGTTATTGCCTACAAAGCAATATAGAGAGGACAGTGATCATTTGATATTACTTAGCAGATAAAATCTAAGTCAGTTTTGAAGGAGAAAGGAGTTAGAAATGGTTTATGTTTTCTCTATGTATTTTTAAGGCAGGGTCTCACTTTGTGGTCTGGGCTAGCCTCAGACTCACTATGAAGCCCTAGCTGGACTCAAACTCCTGATCCTCCTGCCTCAGCCTCCCGGGAGCTAGGATTACAGGTGTGTACCACCATAACCTATTAGAAAGGACTCACTCAGCCTCCCTCGTTTACTGATGGGGACTCTGGAGTCTGGAAAGAGAGAGAGAGAGACACTTATCCAAGCACACATAGCTAGAAACCAGGTTTGCTAGCTCTTAATGCTTTTCCCGCTGGGCCTGGCCGCTCGGCTGGGGACAAGCTGTGAGGATGAAAGAGGCTTGCATGGGGCTGGTCTGGTCCCAGCTCTGTGGAGAAACAGAACTTTGAGAAAAGCTAGAGGTTGATCCCAAGAAGCTAGCCTGGTTTCTCAGGGCTTCTCAGTGCCAAGCTGAGGCCGAGTCCCAGAGGCCATGATACCAGAAGGGGTTTTGCAGACCCCTGTTTGTCCTTATCTTTTTCCTCCCAGCAAGCACCGTCAGACATAAAATGTTCGATGATTTTTCAAAGAAACAAACCACAACCCTGCAAGAAAAATGCAAACTCCCAGAATCCGCTGTGCTTTGAAGAAAACGCAATGGCTTTATGATCTTTTAAGACACACAAGAGACAGCTTTCCCCCGACAGATGGGAATCTCAGGCCATCTTGCTTCCTCCTGCTTTGCGTGACCAGACCCAATTGTATAAAGCTTTTAGCTTCAAAGCCGGGTTCTGAATAACATTGGCTTAACCTGAAATTTGAAGCCAGAGTTGCTTTGCTTCCCGAGAAGGGGCTTCCTGCCCCTTGCTCCCCTGAAGCTAGCTTCCAGAATGTTAATTCTACGAGCCATGGCTGACTAAGCCCAGCACCGTGTCTATTACATATTATTTGATTTGGAGCAGAGAAAAAAAAGATTTAAAGATACCGTGGCCCTGTATCCTTTGCGCTTTTGCCTGTATCTGTCTATATATTTAAGCATACTATTCACAGTGTGAGTTTAGAGTTTCTCCCTGGAATAAAATGGGTCTGAATTTTTCTGTAGCCTGCCTCTGAGAGACCACAGCCTCCGATGAAGTCAATATCTCTTGAGTGCCACAGCCACACTGCCGGCCTGGAAGTTCAGACTTGCCCTCGTGCTGGGCATGATTTGTGTATTCATTTCTGTAGCTGCCTCGGAGCATGTAATCTCTTTGTGTAGCTCGTACCCACAGTGCACCCACGGTGTGCAGCATTCAGAGGCAGACTGGTATGTCCTTGCCTTCTTGGAACCAGGTACCTTTTTGCAAGAGTGCTCATCTTGGGGATACTCGCTCCTGGCCTGGCCTGATGAGTTTTCAGTTAATGCTTTCCTCGTCCATTGATGGAACTCCAGGAAGGAAGGGCTGTGTTAGCTCTTGTCTATGGCTGCATCCTCTGCATCAACACTTGCAGAACGTGGTGGAGGGAAGAGTGGATGTTTGAGTGAAGACACACGGAGGGATCCTGATTCGTCCAGACCACATTTGCTGAAGGAAGGTGTCGGTCATAAATTTATTGTATAGGTACTTTGTCTGGCAGCAACAGAGGTGAACTAGTGAATAGGCCAGTGTGAGTATGTCAGGCTGGGGCTTGCTGCAAAGATAAGGGGTGTTTAGAGCCCTAAGAAGGGGAGCTGGGAAAGTCCTGGGGCAGGACGGAGAGCATCCTGGAGGAGGAGGAGGAGGAGGCGTGTGCACTTGCAGGCTGTGTCTGTCCTGGAGAATGGGGCACGGGGCAATGAGAAGTGTAGTCTGTGTTCATGCTGGGCTGAGTGGCTAACCTGTGGCTAACAGGCTGATAGCAAATGCTGTCTTGATTGGCTCCTGGTCTCCAAAGATGCAGTTGGAAGCAGAGTTTAGGAAACAAGGCCTAGGATTGAGAAATGAAGTGGGTAATGGTTTCCCCAGCTGCTCAAGTCTGCTCAGGGATCCTTCAGCAAGACTCAAGTCTTCTGTGACCTCTGGGCCTCTCTGTAGTCTCCGGGGGTTTCGTCCCTCCCCTCTCTGTTCCTCTCCTGCCCATCCTGTACTTGTGGTTCAAACACAGCTTCCCCTTGGAAACTCTCCCCCACTCTCCCCAGGGCTGGGGCGTTCACTCTAGCTTTCCGTGGTTACACGTGCATGTTTCTGTGCGTTGTTTTATAGTTACCGCCTGTCAGTTTGTAATCACGCGTTGATTTGTTTGATTACTTCCCTGCGGTGGGCTGTCCTATCTAGATTACACCCCTCACCACTGTACCCTCTCTTCTTGTTTGCTTTTTAAAAATTCAGTTTTGGTGACTGGAGAGAGGGCTCAGTGGCTAAGAGTATATACTGCTCTTGTAGAGGACCCAGGTTCAGTTCCCAGCTCCCATATCCAGTGGCTCACAACTACCTGTAACTACAGCTCCAGGGGATCTAAGGTCTCTGGCCTCTGTGGGCACCCACATTTGTGAACACATAATCCCCCCACATACAACATATATACGTACACATAGTTAAAAATAAAATCATCTTAAGTTTTTAATATTACCTGATACAGAGTAACTTTTTAAATATTTATTAAATTGAATGTATAATTATGTGTTTAGGAGTCTCCTAAGTCTTTTTGCTATTGTTCGTTATGTTTTTTTTTTTTTTTTCTTGACAGAGGATCTTTTGACAGGCTGGCATGGAACTCTCGATCCTCCTGCCTCCGCCTTCTGAATTTTAGGGTTACAGGCATGTGCCACCACACCCAGCAATCCCATGACTTCTTAAGGAATTGTCACTTAATTCTTTCCCCACTCAAGCAAGCATGTGGATGGAGGTGCTTGCTGGGGACAAGCTGGTAGCATCTGGGTCATCGAGGCAGCCTGAGTTCCCTTGAGTGCAGCCCATGGGGACCAATACTGACCTAGAGAAAGTCACAGCTGGACGAGGCTGGTTCTTTTCCCAAAAGACTCTGCAGAAGTGAATACATGTCCCAGCTAGGCTGCTTGGACTGCAGTGTACACAGTGTTGTATTGGAGTCCAAGGACTCATTGTATGTAACTTGAGTTGGCTCCGTGCCCTGAGCCCTCCCTCTGTGCTGGGCCCTACTTGGTGACCAATGACCTTGTCCACAGGGATCCAGAGTCAAGCCACCCTCTCTGGGCTTC
Organism: Peromyscus leucopus; assembly: GCF_004664715.2. Classification (NCBI taxonomy): domain Eukaryota; kingdom Metazoa; phylum Chordata; class Mammalia; order Rodentia; family Cricetidae; genus Peromyscus; species Peromyscus leucopus. The sequence goes on along the minus strand of NC_051064.1, from coordinate 55,574,952 downwards.
CTCAGGAGATGAAGCTCTACCCTTTCAGGGCTCTCAGCTGAGAGGGTCTGATTGGCTGGGAATCCTCCAGGCAAGGCAGAGTTGGATCTTCTCAGGAAACAACCAGGAGAGAAAGGGTGGAGACCTCGGTGGGAGTTGGAAAGCTGGTTTCATCTGGAGTTTGCTGGCTGCCTGGGAGGCAGCCTGCAGGCTGGAGAATTTAGCTGAAGTAGGGAGGCAGAAAACAATCCCTTAAAAACTGATGTGATCTCCATGGCAGCAAGAAACTTGCTGAGTGCTCTAGAGTGCAAAGGTCACTGTGGCAAGAGTGGCTGGGACAGGGTGACTGCACAGAGCAGTTGCTGAGTAGGAGCAAGCTGAGCAGCGTGCGTGCGTGCATGTGTGCGTGTGCGTGTGTGTGTGTGTGTGTGTGTGTGTGTGTGATGTGTGCATGTGTGTGTGATGTGTGCGTGTGCGTGTGTGTGTGTGTGTGTGTGTGTGTGATGTGTGTGCGTGTGTGTGTGTGATGTGCGTGTGTGTGTGTGTGTGTTCATATGTGTGCATGCACATGTGTGCACCTAGGTCCATTGGACCATTGATAATAAGGTTCTCTGTTGGTGCTGGCCAGCACAAGAGCATTACTGGGCAGTAAGCTTCCACATCTGCTATTCTTGGTGACCTTATAGGAATGATCTCCAAGGGGATGGGCCACGATGGAAGAAGGGGCACTAGGGAAGACATACTGTAGGCCAGAGCAGGCATCTGGCTTGTGGAAGGCCAGTGTCACTGCCAAAAGAGTGACCCAGGTTTTATGCTGAGAATGTTGTTCAGAGGGACCAGCTTCCACTTTAGGCCACACTTATCGGGTCGTGTAGGCTGTGGCCCAGCCTTGCTTTGAAACTGATGAGGCACCTGTTTTCTCAGGTAGCTTGTAAGCAGTCCCTAAAAGCCCTTCCTGTAGAACATGTGGGGTGCTCTGGGCCTGTCAGCCCTCTTGGGGATCCTGAAAGGGCAGTGCTCAGGTGAACCCCCAAAGTTGGTCTCTATTCAAATTTCAGGCTCCGCAGACAGAGGAGTGGCTGGAACTCTCTTCTGCCTGAGGTCCAGAGATACAATATCCACCACTTCAGGTTCCTTGGTTTGGTCTCATTCCTTACATGGGTAGGGGGTTGTCATGACAATGGGCAGTATGTGCTTCTTGGGGCAGAGGCTGAATGAGGCCTGGGGTATGTGGTGGGGTATGTGGTGCCTCTCAGTAGGAGAGCTGACCTTTGGTGGTGCTCTCACGGATTCAACAATACAAGCAGAAGCCCACCAGGGCCTGATTTCTACAGCCTCTCATCAGCCAGCAGGGACGACTGGTCCTTGAGAACCCTGGGCAATGATGAGCCCCAGAGGCCATGTGCTTGCAGGGACCCTCTGTTCTCGCGCTTACTTTTCTCTTGAACAGGTCAAATCCAAGACCCACAAAAGACAGTTCAACCCCATTTTTTCAAATTAATAATTCATTATATTTTCTTTGAAATATAAACACCACCCCCAGAGACAGACACAGTGGGTAGTTAACACAGCAGAATACTTTCTTAACTTACACTTCAGAATAGGCAATGCTCTCAAGTCCTGAAAGAAGACAGCTGTTTTGCATGCACTGCTCCTCCTGTGTATATTATATGCAACATTTCTATTATGTAAGACTTTACACAGTATACATATATCTGAAAATTAGAAAGAACACATCATACCACCTTTTCTTCTCTTTTGTCACCAAACATCGTGACCATCCTGCACTTCGCTCATCCTTCACCTAACCCTGGATCCTGAGATCTCGCTCATCCTTCACCTAACCCTGGGTCCTGAGATCTCGCTCATCCTTCACCTGACCCTGGGTCCTGAGATCTCGCTCATCCTTCACCTGACCCTGGATCCGGAAGATCTTGGCAAAGATCTCACTTCCTTTACACTGCTGCATGGCTTTCCATTGTCCAAGAAATGCCATGGTCTCTTTAGCCAGTTCTCTATGAATGAACTTGGGTGGTTTCCAGCCTCTTGTTCCAAGAACCTTGTGCATCCATCACTTTCCATATACACAAGCCAGCTATAAAGCACACTCCCAGAAATGCAGTCTCTCAGGGACAGTGCCCACGTGATGCTGATAGGTTTTTGTCAAGTCAACCAGCACAGGTGTGTGACTCGAATTGTACGCCGCTGCCTGCTCTCCCAGGACAGTGTGTCACAGACTGGCCACGATGGTATGACAGATGTGCAGGGTGAGGACATCAGGGAGAGGTACAGAGGGCCGATAACACCCATGACTAAGTCCTTGAGTCACTCTGAGCTGAAATCCTCAGGCAAAGAAATTGTTTCATTTCTCTAGGCCTGGAATTTTCATTTGTGATAGGGGGAAATAGTAATATCCCGAGTTAGTTCCTTTTTTTTGCTTCTGTAATGAAATTCCTCAGGGCAGGAAAGTTTATAAAGGAGCTCATGGCTCTGGAAGTTCAAACCTGTGGTGCTGGCTCAGCCTTGGTGAAGACCTTGTGTGAGTGTGCACACGCTTGTGTGAGAGAGAAGAGAACTGAGAGGAGGAGGAGGAGGAAGAGGAGGAGGAGGAGGAGGAGGAGGAAGCAGGAAGAATAGGCACCACCAGACTGGACCTCCTCCAGCTCTTAAAGGCCCCATGCCTTTTAAACAACCACTGACCATCAAACCCCCAACACCCAGCACTAGGGGCATGAATACAAACCACAGCGCTCGTGCCGGGGCCAGTGCGGAAGGTAAAGGACATAACATCTAACAAAACGGCCTTTGTGCAGTGCCTGGCATGTGACTAGGAGAGGCTGGCTCTGCGCCGGCAGCAGGTGGTCTTGTCCCGCAGCCCCTTCCCTGAGTCCCTGTCATGGGCAGGGAGCAGGGCTGGAGGGTCGGTCAGGCCCCCTTCCCAGCCTCAGGGTCTGGCCTTTCCTCCTTTGGCGTCAGAACAGCCTCCACTCACCCTTTCTCTCTCTCATGCTCACCAAAGGTATCCAGGAGTCTCCAGTGCCGAACGGCCACTCACTTCCAGGCAGAGACTTCCTCCGGAAGCAGATGCGGGGAGATCTGTTCACACAGCAGCAGCTGGAGGTGCTGGACCGCGTGTTCGAGAGGCAGCACTACTCAGACATCTTCACCACCACGGAGCCCATCAAGCCAGAGCAGGTATGCCCGTGACTCCCGCCCGCCACACCGGCAGCCACCTCGCAGGCCCGAGCCTTTCCGGGAAGCTGGGGCATCGGCACAGAAAGGGTGGGGGTCTTTGCAGAGTGGGAATTTTGTTTTTGGCCAAGCTTGGTTGGTCACAACACCCCACCAGGCCAGGAGGATTTGCTCAGGGGGGCCTCCGAGGCTTCTTGGCCTGGTGGCTCTGTTTCTGGCCAGCCACAGAGGCACGTGACTCCTCTGGTTGCTCTGCTGCTAGGGAATGGTTTGCTTTCCAAGGGCTTTTTGGACTGGGGTGTGTGTGGTGATCTTCTGGGTCACTTCAGGTGGTTTTGACATCCTGTCAATTAGGAACATGATCTAAACAGATAAAATCACTTTGTGGCGTCAGGCTTACAGCCGTGGAGTATGGGATGATATCTCATGACAATTGGCCTATGCTTGGCATTATGGGATTGCTTACAGGTGTGGATTGCCCAAGCATGGGGTCAGCCATCAGAAGGCCCTGCTCTGACAGGTAAGTCAGACAGACACCAGCCTTTCTTTCATGGCTCTCTCAGAGCTGATCCTGTGGAGACTTTTACAGACCATTTAGACAGTTTGATTTCGGACAGGGACACTGAGGCCCACAGAGACAAAGCAACTTGCCTAAGGCTGCCCAGCGAGTATTCACTTAGCAAACATTGGCAATTGTCTAGTATGGGTAAGGCATGGAACCTTACCTCACTGTGTGTCCACCAGTGAGCAGACAAGCTTGGACTTGTCCCCAAACCTACAGATTTGTAGGAGAAGCATAGCTCGGTGCTGGAAAGCTGTCTGAGGCAGAGACTGAGCCAGCTTGGAGGCTGCCATGGTAAACAACCGTAAAGGATGTGGGTGTGGAGGAATGTGCCTGGCAGAGTGAATGGCAAGTGCAAAGGCCCTGAGGCGAGAGGGAGGTAGCAGAAGTGGAAAGATCCAGTGTGCCCGGGATTCAGGGTCAGGGTGGGAGGTGATGCTGGAGGCATGAGTCTGGTCTTACGGACTGTGGGAGAATGTTGCTCATTCCCTTACAAGTTAAATGGTATCTCCCCTGCAAGTGGCATGGCCATGGGCACTGGGCGAAGCTGATCCCATTCTAGAGCCTGGGTTTTAGGGATAAGAGTTTCTTCTATCACGAACAGCTGCCTTCCACTGCTGAGTCTTTCTGAGAGATGGTAAAAGCCACACTTCATCTGAGCTGTCTTGAGGTGTGAGTAAGTGACCAAGGGTGAGGGTCCAGGGCTCCGTGCCCGGCCTGACTTTCCCACACAAGGTTGCCAGCATCTCCATTAAGGCAGGATGAATGAAGCATAGACACTGAGTGTTGTGAGTCCCTCTGTGTTTCATGGGAGTCTTGAAGAAGGCCTGAAGCTGTATTCTACTTTATCCATTTAAATGCCTGGGAAGATTGGCTCAAGACCAGTTGTTCACTGGGAGGCATCCCAGAGCTGTCCAGCACCTCCTCACCCACTCAGGAGCTCACGGGTCCAACATGTTTCCTGAGCATGGGCAGCGGGCCCAGGACAGTGCCAGGCTTGGCGGGGACAGAGGCACAGACCAGATATCATCTCTGTTCATTCTTGTGCAGAATGGTGTGATGTGAACTCAGGAGCCACAGACACACGAGAAAGCTCAACAGACGATGTGGCGTGCTGTGGGTGGGGGTGGGGGGTGGGGCATTCACTCTGATGTTTGCACTGAGGGCAACAATACTGAGGAGGGAATGTCGCACTGGATCCCAAGGCCAAGGCCATATGGACTCAGGTGGAGATGAGGCCCAGTAGGGAGGAGGCCTGTGCTGCAGGCTCCGGGAAGCTGTGTTTCTATGGTGTCCTTCAGAACGCTGTGGCCTGGTGCAGGTCTGGCTGTGAGTTCCGAGGCCGGTCTAGCAAGGCTAAACGCGGGCGGGATAATGACTGACTCAGTGTTTTCTGGTTAATCTGGTTCACCTCTCTGTGGCATGCTGTAATGAGGAGAGATGGAAGGTGAGGCTGTAAGGCTGCCCTGCGTGCATGCAGGCACTGGACTATGAATGACATGCCCCCGTGCCCTGTTCCCAATCACTATGGACAAATGACGGCCTGAGCGCGGGGCTGCTGCTGGGAAAGGCGCGTACATCAAGCGTATGAGTTCCTCAAGTCCCCTCCTGCTCACTGTCTTCTGACTGACTGACCACGGGCCCTGCCTGTGACCCTCGTGATCCCCCAGCGTGAAATGGTGGTGACACTAAGAAGTGGGCCCTGAGCTGCTGGCCATGCAGACTGGCCATCTCATCCAGCGGCCTGGCCCAGGGCTTGCTGTTACTTTCATTGAATGATCTAATGGGGGAAATAAAGGGCACCTCCTGCCTGAGGAGCTGGGGACCCTGGCTCTGAGCCCTGCCTCTGCTCTGTTGAACTCCTCACTTTTCTCTGGACCTTGGTTTCTTTATTTGTGTAATCATCGTGGACAATGGCCGCGGCTGCAGTCAGCTCACAGTAAGAGCAGAGGTTACTCACCTATGCGTGATAGTGTTCAGCTTTCCAAGGACTTAATGTAGTCCATGCTGGACCTTCCCTTTAAATGTCCTCTAAGCAGCTGGGTCACACCTGTGAGGCCCTGTTTATGGATTTGAGCTTTAAAACAGACTGTATATACCCATTTTCAGGGCCAGGATTGTTGAGGCCACAGAGCTGGAGTCTGACCTCAGGCTCTTCTCTGTCCTCATGTTGTACAAGATGGTGTCATGGGTGTTTGTGTTCCTGGAGGTTTCTGGGATCAGTCCTTGGACTGGCTAGTGTTCTGCCGGGCCTTCCTCAGACTGTAGGTCATTCCAGGACGTACATGGACCTGGACAGGTCACCCACTCCATTCCTGGGAAAAGCATTGCCAACTGAATGTCAGGGTGGTGCTGAGGCCACTGCTGGGAATGTTTCCCCGCTAAGTTCTACTCTGAGTGGGTGGCCAGCTCTGACTCTTGGCCCTTTTCATAGGGAAACTCAGAGTCCCCTTTGCCTTGGTAGAAGACGTTAACGAGACCCACTCTGGGACGATGAAACACTTCCTTCTCAAAATGGTTATTGAAAAGGCAATTTTGTTTTCTCTACATGGGGAGTGAGTAAAAATCACCCCAGAGGAACAGAAGGGGGGTGGGGAGGCAAAAAGAAACTGCTGTGTGTGCATGTGTGTGTGTGTGTGAGTGTGCATGCTCACGTGTGCGCGAACGCACATATGTGTTCAGCAGTGGAATCTGTTTCAGTAAAACTCAAGTTGATGCTGGCTGTCACTGTGGTGGGCTCCGGCTCTGGCAGAATGGGTCCCTCCTCCGGCCACCGAGAGGACGCAGCCTGCTGTATTTACCCTCGGCAGACTATTAACCAACACTAGGCTATTAATCTGGCTTTTGAGCCTTCACTAAAGCCCATAAAAGCTCACAGTTGTCAAATGGAGTTCATTTTAATTTCCTTTCAATCACAGTAAATTATTCAGGTGATAAATCAGCTGGAGCAGCCTCCTGGCTGTAATAGAAACCCTAATTCCTGGCTAATTATCCAGCCCATTGCTGCCAACAGATCAATACGGGCGCAAAATGGAACGGGCCCAGGGCCCTCCCTCCCATTGGGCCAGAGACAGAGAGACAGCTGGGGAAGGGGACGTGCTGCTGACCTCCTGGGAAGTTCAAAGGTCATGGGGGGTTAAATCAGGAGATGGCCTGTCCCTTGTCTAACAGAAAGCCACCAGAAGTGCCCCCTGTTCTCCCGAGCAGCTTTGTCCACTGCATGGTGGCTCTGCTGTCGGCCAGCAGGTGGACTGGCTTCTAAGTCTGCCTGATCCCATGAGCATCCCTGCCCTGGGAAGGGGCTGGTCTGTTGGCATCACCCAACAAGACTGATCTGGGTCTTCAGAGACAGACTCAGAAGCTACCAGGAGCCAGATAAAGGTCTGGGCTCTGTGGGGGACCCGAGGCCCTGGCTTCAGGGGGCTCATTTTCCCCCTGGTGCATGTGTGTTCTGTCATGAGGAAGTGGAGGGGGGAGAGTGAGACAGGCATGCCAGGCCAGAAGCAGAAAGGTGCCTGGAGGAGATGCCCTTGGGGATGCCTAGAGAGCTGGGCAGATCTGGGCCGGTGGAGATGGCAGCGTTGGCTGGAAGGGTGTTCTGGAGACTTGGAACTGCATGAGTCAAGGTCTGGAGGAATGCCAGCATGGAGCTGGAATGCTATCTGAGTGACAGGAAGTCAGGGACTCAAATCCCAAAAGGATGGAATGCGGAAGTAAGGACATTTGATGTTGCTTGGGGAGCAGAAAGTCTCAAAGAATCTGGGTGCCGAGGCCTGGACCATGCTGTGGGACTTCTTGCTTCTCGCCCTGCCCCTGCTTGTGGCCACTGGAACTTCCTTCCTGCAGCCCATCCCTCCACAAGAGCTGCTTGTGGCTCTCTCCCTGTTCTGTCTTCCACAGGACCTTTTCACTGCCCCGTGTCCCTTTGCTTGCCCATAGGAAGAAGCTCTTGCTCTGGCTAGGCCTCACCCCACTGCCCTCCAAGAGCTGGGCTGCTTCTGTGTCAAGAGGGTTGCTAACCATGTCTCTCAGGCTGGCATGTGCACATGTATGAGTATGTGTGTGGACACCAGGAACAGCTTGGCCAGTGCTTGACGGCAGGTACCCTAATCACAACTACTTTCTTATGTTGTTTACACTCTCAAGTGCTGGTCACTGGCTCCCTGCATGGAGCATCACCCTACAACTGCATATATATATATATCCCCTTTCCCCTGGTCCAGGCTGAGCCAGAGTCCCACCCACTCCTGTGAGTCACCCACGACCCCATAAGGCCACACCCACTGTCTCCTGTTTGAACTCAGGCTCCGAGTGCTAACGCTTGCGGCAGAGTCACGGCCAGTGTGAACTCACTGCTGACCATCTGCCCTGGAAGGTCCAGCACAGAGCCCCTTGATGCATCTTCCCCCCGGGCCACAAGAACCCCTGTCAGCCCTCCGTGCCGACAGGACAGCAAAGGTCCAGTGAGACTGCTATACAGTGACTTAGCTAAGGGACACAGCGAGCCCAGAGTCAAGATGAGAAGAGAGCACTCATCCCTTGGCAGGGGGCTGCAAGAGGGTAGAGGGAACGTCTATGGCAGGACAAGAGGAAGTGAGTCAATAAGGAGGCCTCATCCTCCAACATGAGGGGAGAGTACAGACACCCCCCCCCCACACACACACTATTTCACTTGAATGTCTCCTTGTCTTTGGAATGGCATGGTGGCATGGAGTGATCAGTAACTCTTGCTTTCTAGAGCCCTAGAGGCACCCAGTGTGCCTAGACTACCCTCTCTTCCCTTTCCATCATCATTGTGTCTAAGAGACCCGAGTGTGAAAAGGACCTGGGTCTGGAGGGCTCAACCTTCTTGACTTTGCTGTCTAGAGACTGTCTTGGAAATACCCATTTGTTCCCTGGCAGCTTGGAAAACATTTTCTAAGCCACTGGGCATTCTTTGTCTTCCTGCGGATCAAGCATAAGGGTGGATTCCCCCAAATCATATGTCTGTTTCGTGAGGCAAGGGAATTCTTGGGGGATGACCAATTGGGGTTTTACAGTATGAAAGCATGGGGCCCCTCGTCTTCAGTAATGCTTTTCCCAGGGCCTCTGCATTTGTGGTGTTGGATTAGCCTGGGTTATCCTTGAGATTCATTTAAGCTCCCGAATTCTGTAAGGCCTAAAATTAATCGGAATCCATCTCTTATTTTTATTTTGACATGTTTACATTTTCCCCCTCCTGTCTTTTCTACTCTTTTTGATGACAGGCAAATTCCGTGTCTGTGGGGTTTAAGATTACAAGGGAATTGTCACAGAGCTGCCTGCACTTGGCTGGGTTGTTCTCTCATTCATTTATTCATTCATTCATCCAGGAAATCTTACAGACATGCCGTGTCAGTGACATTGGCCACCTGTGCTATGGTGTGCGGCATAAAGAAATAATGGCTGCCACAGCCTAAGGTACTATGTGAGAACTGACTCCGGGTAGAGATGTTTCCCCTCAAACTATGCTGGCCGATATTTGCAATTTAAAAAGGAGGAAAGGTCTGGGGATGTAGCTCAGCTGCTATAGTACTTGCCTAGCATGCACAAAGCCCTTGATTCAGTCCCTGGACCATGGGAACCCGGTGTGGCAGTGCCTAGAGTTCCAGCACTTCTGAGGTAGAGGTAGGGGGCGCAGAGGATCAGGTATCTCTGGCTACGTGGTGAGTTTGAGCCATCCTGGTCCTGATGAGACCCCAGCTCAAGGAATAAAATACAAATTAAAAAGGGTGAAAGAACCAGCCATTCTTGTCCAATGGCTTCTTTAGTTTTGAAGCCACGTTGGAAGTTTGGCTTAGGGAATTTAGTATTATAAAGCTCTTCATTTAATTAAGTCTAAGAACAAACCTTTCCTGGTTTGCAAATTATATTTTAAATGCCCACAGACCATTAACATGGTCAGGTCCATATCAGGTTCCCTTCACATTTCAAAGGATAAGAGCGCTGCACCAGGAGCAACAGTAAAACACTTTTGCTGGGTCTGAGGTTGGGAGAGAGGTTAGCTCAGGGGCTGAAGCTAAGCGGGAACGCGGAGCCAGAACTCTCAGAGCTGGTGCTCAAGTCCTGGTGGCCCAGGGTGCCTGTTCTCGGTTGTTTCCAGTGAATGGGGGCGGGGGTTGGAGCCTGCTGCTCATTTTGGCAGAGGCCTGGCCTAGGTGATGTGGGAGCTGAAACCAATCTACTGGCCAACTGCCCAAGAGCTGGAAGGCCCACACTGTCTGTGAAAAAAGCCGTAGGCCAGGTTCATCCTTGTCTTGAGAGAAGGCGGCGGCACGGGACTCAGAGTAGAATAAAAGCTTCCAATAAGAAGTGGAAACCTCGAACCTGTGCTATATCCAGGTGTGGTTTCTCATGTCATAGTGTGCATAAGGAACCCAAGAGTAGCAATTCATACTAACTGAATTATGTCAGTGTGATCCCAGTGACGCCTCAGAGAAGCTCATGCAACGTGCTCCTCTTGACCCTTGACCCAGGTGTGTATCGTGCCTACAGAGTAAGCCACAGCTAGTAAAAATGATCTCACAACTTAAAAGATGTAAACCTGGCAAGGAAACGAGAGTGAGTCAGGAGAGAGCCAGAGAATCCAACTCCAAGAACCTAAGGTAACAGACGAATTGAAAGAAACTATAAAACGACTGAGGCAGTGATAGAATTGGAAACCATTATAAAATTCCAAAACATCTTTTTCAAAAAGGAGAGAGACAGAGTAGAAAATCGCATCTAGAAATAAAAGTGACTGGTACCCATTAGAATTAAAGGTTCAGTGACAGGGTAAATGCCCGCTAAGAAACAGCTGAATAGAAAATTAATGGTTTGGGAGACAAGAGTTGAGGAACTGGAACCACCGAGAAAGGTAAAGAGTGGGGGAGATAATGTCATAAAATACCTAAGTTCACCCTAAGCACCACCTGTGCAAGGCGGGACTGAGGGTGTAGCTCAGTGGTGCAGCGTTTGCCTGAGGTCTTAGGGTCGGTCACCAGCACAACACACACACACACACACACACACACACACACAAAGCCCTGAAATGTATTGTCACGTGTGCATAGAACCCCAGGGCTGGGGAGGTGGAGACAGGCAGATCTCTGCGGCTCACTGGCCATCCAGGTCACACCAACTTGGGGACCCCCAAGACCCAACGAAAGACCCTGTCTCCACAAGGTGGGTGGAGGAACGGCATTTGAGGCTGACTTCTGGCCTGCACGTGCACCTGCACACGTGTATGTACTTGCACACACATGGCCATGAGCACACACCCGCATATACCCTGAGCCCCCAAGAGAGAGTCACAATTGACTTATAATTAAATAAATCACTTCCCATTTAAGGTGGTGTCTACCGCCAAAGACGCACTGAATGGCTAACCAGTGACTTCAGTGAGATATTAGGGACGTCCTGTTTCAGCTCTGAGAGGTGAAGTTTAGAAGTTGTCATTCCCACCTTCATGGCAAAAAGAAAGCTGAATACATGGAAAATAAACAGACTTTGTTGGCATATCAGAGAACTGAGGTCACAGGGTTAACAGTTGCTGCAGAACCTGAAGAAGCATGCAAAAACAGAGCTCTCCTGTGTAAACACTGACCCTCACACTGAAGTCCTGCCCACCGCCATTGCTACTACTTGATGTATCACATGGACATTTCAGGACCTTCTGGTGAGTGGGGTGCTGGAGACTGGATGCTAGGACCGGGGATACAAACACTGTACTACTGAGCCATAACCCCAGTCTCCCATGTGTGTATTTCAACCAAAAAATCAGGCAAGAGGAAGCAAAGCAAGAAGAGAGAAAGCATCCTATGAGAACGACACACAACACAGAGTCTGGAAACATTCGAGAACTTAAAATAAGCATAATTGTTATGTTAATGGCACCAGCGGAAAAAGTAGGCAGCATACAAAAACAGGTGGGTAACAGCAGATGATGGGAAGACTCAAAAGGAAATGCTAGAAATAGAAAGAGGAACAGAAATTGAGAATACCTCTGGTGGGCTCGTCAATAGAGTGGATACAGCCTAGTAAAGGATAATCAAGCTTGTTGAAGATACAGCGACAGGAAGTTCCCAAACTGAAATGCAGAGAGATGGAAAAAAGGCCAAAAACAAAACTCTGAACTGCGGGGAAATGTAAGGAGGAGCCACATATATGTACTGTGAGAAGAGAAAAACAAATAAATAATTGAAATAGTAATGGCCAAGAATTTTCCAAATGAGTGACAAGCGATTTTAACCCACAGATGCAAGAGTCTCAGAGAACCCTAACCCACATAAGCACCAAAATATCTACATGGAGCCATGTCACAGTCAAGTGTCACAAAAAAAAAGAGAAAATAGAAAACCACCATTGTATCTCCTGGCATAGAGATGCATGCCTTTAATCACAGCACTCAGATCTCTATGAGTTTGAAGCCAGTCTGAGCTGTACAGTGAGACCCTGTCTCAAACAAACAAACAAACAAACAAACAAACAAGTAGAATAAAAATAAAAACCCACTATGTTATCAGAGGAAGAAGGCAAAGAACTACAGAGATTTCTGGTCAGAAACTATGTAAACAGAGAATGACGTTTAATATTTAATGTGCTAAAAGCTTAAGGGTGTGCCTCCTGGTAAGTCAGCCACACTCCAGCAGATGGACCATCCCAGAACCAGAAGTACACAGGAAGTTGGAGTTAATAAGAGATTGAAAAAGAAAAAGTATAGGGAGTTGAGGGGGTAGGGAGGAGGGAGTGGATCTGGGAGGAGTTGAGGGGGTAGGGAGGAGGGAGTGGATCTGGGAGGAGCTGAAGGCAGGGAGGAGGGAGTGGATCTGGGAGGAGTTGGGGGTAGGGAGGAGGGAGTGGATCTGGGAGGAGCTGCCAGGGAGTGGGGCTCACTATGACTAAAGTGCATTATATGGAATTCTCAGAGAACTCAGGGGCTAGGGAGATGGCTGAGAGGTTAAGAGCACTTGTTACCCTTGTACCCACACAGTGGCTCACAGCCGTCTGTAACTCCAGTTCCAGGGAGTTCTGACATCCTCCTATGACCTCCATAGGTACTGCACACACTTGATGCACATATATGCAGACAAAGCACTCATACACATGAAATAAGTCAATTAATCTAAAAACACTAGAGAGGGAACATTTGAGTACTTAAGGGAGAGGGAAATTATAGGGTCAGAAACGAAGCTACACGAAGAAGGAGGCCAGAGAAGGGATGAATGGAAACGAAATCAAACCTAGGGTGTTTATTATTCTTAACTGGTCTACACCACTAGTGTAAATTAACAACAGTAACAATATAAAGGGGGATTAATACAGATAGATACAGGAAATGAACTGCAGCAATGTCCTGGGGGCAGGAGGGAGGAAGTGGGAAGTACCCGTGCTACCGACGAACAGAAATAATGGCATTTTGGAGTTAGACTGTAAATGTCTATTACAAATTTCAAGGAAAGTACGGTAATTTATAAAACTTTGTAAAAGGAATAAGTGAAATGCTAACAGAAGAAATGAAGTGGAATCCTGGGAAAAGGAACAAAGCAAGGGGAGGATGGAGCAAAGGACGAGCCTGCAAACCAGACAGCTAACACAGTAGCTATCGATCCAGTTCTGCTAAGGATCACTCCGAACGCAAGTGGTCTGCATGCACCCATCAGAGGGCGGCAAAGGGCAGTGTGTGAGAAAAGCCAGGGGACGCAACTGTACATTGCCTACAAGAAGGACACAAAACCCAGGAGAGAGTAGGCTTTATGGAGTCATGGTAACCGATACGTTGACAAATTAAGGATAATCTATTAAACCGGATTATTCAATAAGTTGTATTGCCTGTCAAAAGCATGGCTAGTTTGGGGGATTTAGAAACAAGTAGAAAAATAGATAATAATGGCAGGCAGTACTGACAAGGGCATGGTTTAAGCTACAGCATTCCAAGATGGCACACTATCCAGGGAGAGGGCAGACATGTGAGGCACTGGAGGAGATGGGCAGTGGTTCAGGGTCCCCACTAACACATGTTGTTAGATGTGACAGAATGCATGGCTTCCAAGCCAGAAGAGACACAGGGAGACACAGAGAGTTCTCAGTAAGTCCAAAGAAGACAAAGGGAGGAAGAAGGACGCAACAGAAACGCAAGGTAAACGACAAGTTAGAGATCGTAAAGAAGAGAACTACGTGGACATCTTCAAGATGGAAACTTCCAGATCACAAGCCGTGTGAAATAACCAAAACATGCAAGCGTGCTACTTGTAGAAAACAACTTCAAACAAGATGGGTAGAAAGAATCTGAGTAATGAGATATGGATGATATATAATATGGACCAGTCAGTGCTAACTGGAAAAATCTGTCTGGTCGCATCACCACCAGAGGAAATAAATTCTAAGGTCTTCCAAAGACAAAAGGGTCATTGTTTAATGATAACAACAACAACAACAACAACAAAATTCCTAGGAAGATAGTAGAGCAATCCTGAATTTCTACACTCTTACCCACAGAGCCTCAAATATCGAAAGCAAAATTACCACCGAATAATCCTGTGATCCCTTTTGAAGACTTTAACAACCCAAAGAAGAGCTCATGCTGACAAAATGCTGGCAGGGATATTTGTAAGACTCAAGCAATGCAGGGAACGAGCTGCATAGAACAGCTTGCACCAGGGCCACGTAGCAGAACCACAGGCTCTTACGTATGGTGACGGAACTCCGGGACTGACAGTTCCCCAGGTGGGACAGCAAGCCTGAGCAATCCCAGAAGCCCACCCTAGACACTGTGTTCTCTGATCACAATGCAGTAAGATTAAAAATGTGCAGTCCAGGGGCTGGAGAGATGACTCCATTGTTAGGAGCACTGGCTGCTCTTCCAGAGGACCCTGGTTCAATTCCCAGCACCCACATGGCAGCTCACAGATGTCTGTAACTCCAGTTCCAGGCGATCTAACACTCACACACACAAATGTGCACATAAAAATAAAAATAAATAAATAAGTAAGTAAAATGCATAGTCCAAAGAAGATATATTTAGAAACTCAAAACAAGGTCTTGGTGGATAAAGATGCTTAAGGCCTCGCGGCCTGAATTTGATCCTGGGTACCCACGTGGGGGAAGAACAGAATTTCTACAAGTTTTTCTGTGATTTCCACCTGTGTGTCATGACAACTCAGTACTCACACATGTACGAGTACACAGACAGACAGACACACACACACACACACACACACATATACACACACAGGTAATTACAAACAAAATAGGGCATCCCTTCTTTGGAGTCCCTCCTACTTGTGAGAGGGACTTGTCCTATCTTAGTTTTTCTTAATAAATCTACACTTGATTTGCTCAAAACAACAACAAAAATAAACCCGGAAACACCCAAGATAAACTTTCTGGAAAAAAAAAATCCACGTACCAAAAAATTTAAATCCTGGTGAAAAACCATAAAAAATGAGAGCATCTAGCCATGCACCTACACACACAATTGAGCAATGAAGGCAGACAGCACGTGGAGCAGATCATGACCTTGAAAACGTTTATAAAATACATGTGTTTGCGTACCTGAATGTATGTCTTCGCACTGTGTGTGTGCAGTGCCCTCAGAGGCCAGAAGAGGGCGTCATATCCCCTGCAACTGGAGTTGCATATGGCTGTGAGCCAGCATGTGGGTGCTGGGAACAAACCTGGGTCTTCCGCAAAAACGGCTGGTGCTCTTCATTGCGAGCCATTTTTTAAAGGTTTATTTATTTATTTAGTTAGTTAGTATGTATTTATGTATGTATGTATGTATGTATGTATGTATTTATTCATTCATTATGTATACAGTATACCTGTGTGCCAGAAGAGGGCACCAGATCTCATTACAGATGGTTGTGAGCCACCATGTAGTTGCTGGGAATTGAACTCAGGACCTCTGGAAGAGTAGTCAGTGCTCTTAACCTCTGAGCCATCTCTCCAGTCCCTGAGCCATTTTTTAATACAGCCCCTGGATGCATTTTACTTAAAAAGTAAAAGTATAATGACAATTAGAAAGTATCAGAAAATTTGAAAAAGGCCAGCAGAGTCTATTCCAACAAGGTAAAGCAGAAGGAACATAATGCATTGAAAAAACAAAACAAAATATCCAAACATAAGGCAGTAATACACAAAAATGAAAGGCTCTCTTCCTGTTCCTCACCTAGTCCGCCTCCTCAGGATGCCAGTGCCTGCTCACACCACCCAACTTCCCCACCTCCAAACTTGTCTTTCAAGGAACTGGAACTGTCTAGCCTGGAGAAAAGAAAACCCAGTGACTGCCGCGGGCATTGTCTGCCTCAGAAGGGCCCTGTGGGAACGCGGAAGAAACTGGTATCTTTGTGGCCCAAGGGACAGAACCAGTCTCAGGAGAAATCAAGGAGAAGCGACTTA
This sequence comes from Peromyscus leucopus, assembly GCF_004664715.2. Lineage (NCBI taxonomy): Eukaryota > Metazoa > Chordata > Mammalia > Rodentia > Cricetidae > Peromyscus > Peromyscus leucopus. The sequence continues at coordinate 55,558,823 of NC_051064.1, read as the reverse complement.
TGTCTTCCGTCTTGGGGAAATGATGGATTTGTTAGTCACGCCTATCACCTGCTGCAGCCTGGTGTTCAAGCTTTTGAGATGAACCTGACAGTCCTGGGGTCTGTGAGGAGACTGGCAGCATATGGCTCCACAGCAGTGACTCACGGAAGTTAAGGGCAGGTGAACACGAAGTGGGAGGTCTGGGGGACGCTGGAGCGGTCAGGTGTGTGAGTGGTGTGGCAGACTGACGGGGGCAGGTGAGTGGAGACCTAAGGAGGCGTTACAGCAGACAGCGATGTGTGGTAGCTGTGGCTTGGATAAGGCACCGAGGAACAGGGAGCCTTGAGATCCCAGCCCCAGAGATAGGAGAGAGGCAATGCCTCCCACGGAGGAGGGCATCAGGGACCTGATAGTGTCACCACCTCTCACATTGGTTGTGAGCTTCCTGGAGGAATCAAGGCTTCCTTGCAGCTTCTGTGGGAGCCTCCTGCTCTTGGGTTTGATCACTGATCACCCTCACTTCCTGGCAAGGATTCACTTTCCTACCCTTTTGGATAAACACATTTAGACATCCTCAGATTACCAATGCTTTCCCCTCAATCTCCTCATACCTACCGTAGGGACAATAATAGTACCTTTGTCCCAGGTGCTGCATGGATTAAATGAGATGAGTACAAACAGGGCTTACAGGGTCGTTCTAGAAAAGAGCACTGGAAATCCCAGCAGGTAGGTGTTGCATTTGACTAAAATCTCAGTTGTTTGATTTTTACCAATAAAGACTCCAGAGCCAGATGCTGGGGTGAAAACCTGCTAGTCCAGAGAGCCAGAGAAAGCAGCCAGCTGACCTTCCTCCTGAGCCAACTCCCAGAAGCCTCCTGCTTCCTCCTCTGCCATCTCAAACAAATTCAGTGTCCCTCCCATCTACTTCCTGTGTGTCTCTCTATCCGTCCTCCTGACTCCCTCTTACTCTATATGGTATTTCCATAAATAATTTCATAAATTATTTCAAAAATAATCCCATTTTCTTCCTGTCAACTGGTTGCTTCTCTGCTTCTTGACCTGTGGCTGACTTCACTTAATCCTGTAAAATAGTCAAGGAGAAAGCTCTTGGATTAAAGGTGTGTGCTAGAGCCAAGCCACACCACAACTAGAAACAGGTTATCCAGCAAATAACACAATCTCTGGGTTCACAGTGTGATCAAATATCCTGCAACAGGTAGGGCAGTGTGGGGCAGGATCCGGTTTGCATCAGAGTGCCTAGAACTGGGGTGGAGAGGAGCGATGGTCCAGAGGTCCCATCTGCCTGCGGTGGTAGAAGAGCCTTAGAGCCGTTGTGTGGCTGGAGCCTTATCCTCCCCAGGCTTTCTCTGCTTTTACTGGCTGTAGCGAGAATTCCTAATTGGTCTTAATAATAAAAACCTGGAGCCGGATATTGGGCTAAATGCTGAAAGATCAGAGAGACAAAGGAGCAGCCGCAGCCACCTCTGACCTTTCTGACTCCACAGCTGAAAAGGGCTGAGCTCCTGTTTCCTCCTGCCTCATATTCCTCTCTCTGTCTAGTCGTATCACTTCCTCTCTCCACCTCCCTAGTGCTGGGATTAAAAGCTTGAGATCCCAAGTGCTGGGATTAAGGGTGTGTGCCACCACTGCCTGACCTCCATGGTTAACTAGCGGCTAGCTCCGCACTCTGATCTCCTGGCAAGCTTTATTTGTTGGAGCACAAGCAAAATATCACCACAGCTGGCTATAGATTATCCAGGTAAATGAACTCAGGCTTCCCTGGGAAATCCCGTTAAAGCAATCAAAATAACAATTTGTATCACTTTTAGGACTTCTGCGGAAGGAGCTAAGAAACCTTGTAGTAAATTATTAATTCTGGTCGGACATGAGTACTTCTACAAATCAGTGCATTCCTGATTCCTCTTTGGAGAAACAGAGGACATGCCAGGAGATGGCTATTCCTCAAAGGGAGGGAGAGGTTGCCAGTGAGGCTTGGAATATCCCCTCTGGAGGACGGGAGGGAGCATGTTCAGGAGACGCTGGTCACTGTCACTCACGCTCAGATTGCACTGCCATTGCCCACATACAGGGCCCTGAGGAGAAGCTCAGGATGAGCCTGGTATTGGAATCTATCCCCACACTCAGGAGACACTTGCATGTTACTGATCCGTCGTCTTCTGACGCCCCCGGAGAGTGTCTGAACGATACAGACAGGGCTCCTGCCTGCCCCAGCCTACCATCTGGGGGACTAAACATAAAGTGTTGGGGAGGACAGTGAGGAAGGGATTGTCACATGGAAGGAAAGGGAGAGGGGACTTGTGGGAATGCGTGTGCTCTGTCTGGAAAAGGGGGATTCTGGGGGCTAGAGTAAGAGGTGCAGCAGGGGTGTAGACGATGACTCTGGAAAGCTTATTTTACTCGCATATACAAGTTCAACATACCGTGTTTACTTTATCCAGATGTATACACACGTGCATACACATAATTAAATGTTATATATGTGTGTACATAATCTGGACAACTCACACAGCTAATTACTTTGCATCACCTGATTTCATCCTTATGAACCTTTCAGGAAAGTATTTCCATCCTTTAAGCTTCAGTGCTCTTTGCCTCTGGTTGGTGACTATAGATTGGTGGCCTCCCGAGGCTGCATCTGGATCTGCTGTGGCTTCGCTGTGGGACGTTCTCTTAGGAACAGGCATATTAATTTATATGAATGCGTTTATGATGGAATCTGGGCACCAAATTACAGGATATATGGGATGTCTGGAGAAAACCTCCCTTGTTACCTGTGTCCTGGGCAGCATGGAAGAATCTCTTGTTAGGGTGGGGGGTTCTTTTCATTCTCTTTAAGAACTGAGGGAGAAACTCGGGGGTGAGGTGCATGCTCAGTATATATAAAGCAGCAAGAATAAAATAACATGAACAGAAAAGAAAGGAAGAGAAGGCCAACGTCGGTATTCGGGATTTGGTGAAAGTGACCCTTTGCCCCTTTGCCTGTGGCTGACCCATCACTGTGTATTGTTCTCGAGGCTAGGAGCTCGGTGCAGAAAGTGGCCAGGGATTCTCACAGTCTGTTGTGACCTGCCTAGTGTTAAAGAATTTGCTTCAAGTGTCTCCAGGGGGTGTGTCCCAGCTACCAGAATATTCCAGATGACCCAGTATGATTTTAATCCACAGAGGTCCTTATGAACAATGCTTGGCTTTCTTTTCCATTCTCTAATAGTCTGAACATTGTGTTTATACCCCAGGGGCAGATGTGACCTTGACAGATGACCCCACAGATTTGGGGTGATTGTCTCTGAGTCTGGGACAGGTTCTGGATTGCTATAGGGAAGCTTGTTTTTCTAGAACTACAATAGAATGCTTGATTTTTCTAGGTTCCTGACTGGCTCTAGGAGCTAGTCCTTGGCTTAAACATTCAGGTAGTCCACTTGTGCCCTGGGAAACAGATGCAGGAATGTAGGCCCAGTGATGCCTGCCTTGTGGCAGAATTCTTGAAGCTCTTTGCAGCCACACCATGGTACCCAGGACCCTCCGGGCTGGGGAGTCACTTCCTGGTGGAGCAGTGGCATGCAGGATCTTGTTTTATGGTGTGGTGTATGTGTGCGTGCTTTCTTCTATGGTGCTGTGAGTGTACAACTCACACTTCAGGGTACTGTGTGTGTGAACATACTTCTCCTGTAGGGTGAGGTGTAAATGTGTGTTCTGGTGTGGAATACTCTCGAGTACTTGACCACATTGCTTTAGAATAACTGAGTAGCACTGTGTGCAAACATTGGTCAAACCCTTCACATACACTAACTCATGTGATACCTTCAACAGCCCTCTGGTGGGGGTGGGGCTCGTGGGGAGACATTTGTTACCTTAATTTTACAAAATAGGAAGCTGAGGGACAGAATAGCTGAGTGACTTTGTAACAGTCGAGAAGCTAGGAGGCTGTGTTGCTGAGATTTGGAAAACTGGATGTACTCCTATTCGAGGGGTGACTGAAAGACTTGGACCAGTGGATGGAATTTGCTAGAGAGAATTTAGTATCCTCAAAATAAAAGTTACTAGTTTCTGTTTGAACTGTTCTATAAATAACAATCCCCACTGACCGTCTACTTGATTTGCTTATCTTGACATGAATTCCGTGTTGGAAGATTCTGGAAGCAGTTGGTCAAAGCCAGCTATCCAAAGGGAGTTTTTATTTCCTTTGTTTTTTAATGGCAGAGACAGGAGTGTGGTTACATCTGTCCCAAGTGTCTTCCAGAGCAGAGTCTTCTGACAGTGCTAAATGGGTAAGGATTCTAAGGTCTTGACTGGAGCTCTCTGTGTTGGAGAGGATCCAAGACACTTCTACAGACACTCTTCCCATCATTGTCTGCGGGTCACTCTAGCCTGGGACTCTTTCAGGCCACTTGACTCTCCCAAGAGGGTACCAGCACCTCCGCTATTCAGGTCTGCATCTACCTGAAGACAGAAGCTTCTTTGCTGCCATTTGTTAGGGCTCAGAATGCTTCCTACTGTTGTTAGTTTAGCTCATACATGTGATATTTGGAGAAAATTGCTGAGCAATGTACAACCTCTACATCTTCCACTTATTCTAAAATTTTTCAGTTGCATAACTGGGCCACCTGGATGGTGTCCTCAATGTTACTTCCACTAAGATGCACTTTGAGGTGATCTGTGACCCCATCTGTATAAGGTCACCTATGGGAATCACCATGTAGAATGCATCCAGCAACATCTTAGTCAATTCTTAGGGGGCCTGAGAGAAATAATGCCTGGATGAGACTTGGTCAGAGAATGCTAAATAATATGCAGGTCTCCTCTCATGGGCTCTGTGAAGTTGCTCATCATTCTCTCTTCTCCAGGTGGTGGTGAGGAGGACCAAGTGTGGCTCCTCCTGCAGCATCTTCATCAGCCTCCTGTCTTGATTGTGGTCTTGGGGGTGTGGAGAGTGGGACCATTGAGAGTGTAGGTTCTATCCTTGCTTCAGCAACCACCAACCTCAGGATCTTGGAAGGCTAGGTAGCCCTGCTAAGTCTCAGGTTCTTTATCTACAAAATGGACACAACAAGAGTCAGCTTTCCTGAGCTGTGGGAGATTTAGCCGAGGATCCCTATGCGTGTGTGTGTGTGTGTGTGTGTGTGTGTGTGTGTGTGTGTGTGTGTTCATTACTGGTTACAGTTGTTATTTGTTTCTACACTTTATTCGTCTGTATGCGTACACATGTGGAGATCAGAGGACGACTTTCAGGAGTCATCTGTTCTCTCTACCCTGTGAATCCTGATGATCAGACTGTTCTCTCTACCCTGTGAATCCTGATGATCAGACTCAGGTTACCAGGCTTGGTGACAAGTGCTTTTTCCTGTAGAGTCATTTTAAGCTCTGCTTTGGCCTTTCCTTCTTCCCTCTACACCTCTCTGCATTTCTTGCATCAGATGAGCGCCCTTCAGCCTTTCCTGGAAAGCGGGAAGTGAGTGACGGCGCAAACGAAGTTAAACTTGACAGCCTCCAACAGACCCTAAGGGTTGTTGGAGGACTTGTCTGTCCCTCCCTAAGTTTCTCTTGCTTTTTGGGTACAGGGACTTTAAGTATAAAAATTCTCTTGAGATCATTTTTACCCTCATTCCTTGGACAATGATCTAATTCTTTCCCCCATACTAAGCCATATTCGAAGACGTGGCTTGTGGGTGTGCAAGCAGGTGAGGGCTGAACTAACTAACCCACAAGCTCTCAGCTACGTCTCCAAGAACACCGAAGGCAGCAAATGCAATTAGCTCCATTGCAACACCAAGTTCTGGCTTTGAAAAGCTGCTCTGGGTGTGTGAAACTCCAGGCTCATACCCTGGAGACCAGGGGTGGCCATTCGAAATGAGGAATGGGAGATGGGACTGGAGCCACTGTCTGTGGGCTACTGTGAATCAGTCAGGTCAGTCAGGTAGGCACTGGGGAGTGTCTGGGCACACCCTTGACCTGCACCCACCTCAAGGCCATGTCTCTGGGAATGCATGCTTCAGTTGTCCTGTAGACAAACCCAAATCCTACAAGACTGTGGGATCCTGGTCATATGATGGAACGCAGAGAAAAGAGTATGAATCCATGGAGTTGGGGCAGGGAGACCTGAGATGGAGAAGACCTAATGAGGCTGGGTAATCTGAACCAGAACAGGTTCTTCCCAAGGATGCAGGGAGCCCCAGATGTGACAACTGGAAGCTTGGTGCAGAGAAGGAGGGCTACGAGACAAGGCTGGTGGGAATTTCTCACTCTGGTATTCTGCAGGGGCCCTGGCAGCCTCACCAGACCAGACTGCCCAGTTTGTAAGGACCTTCCATGCGCACTCACTTTGGGGGAAAGCCAGGTCCCACCACTCCAGGGAGCTGTCCCGCTGGGTGCTTCGCCTCCAGCACAGGCATGTGAGGCATCACAACCCAGGATGGAATTGTGCTGTGTGTTCCCAATACTCTATGCTCAGCTTCTGCACCTGGAAGTGAGGAGATGGGACAAAGCCCGGGACAAAAGCTGTGAGCAAGTGAGAACCAGAGAGACACAGAAACATTTCTTGGTGCCTCTCATTGACATGTATTGCTTTTCCTGAAACCTGAGTTCTGATTTGAGGCCACCTGTCATCATACAGTGTCCCCGGAACAAATGTTCCTCTTCAGTTTTCACCTGAAACTCAGGGAGGCTGGGAATGATATTGCCGAGTCCCTTCCAGGTCAGACACTATGCGGGACTGCAGGTCAGATCCATGAGAGAGTTGGAGCTCTCGCCCTGGGCTCCTGGGCACACAGATTTACATACCAAGTGTCCATTGCTGAGCTCACTGTCCTGCAGACTCATGCCAGCCAGGTTGGGTGAAGTAAGGGATATCAAGACAGAGGGGTCCTGAAGGACCTCTGACCACAGCCATGGCTCAGTTCCAGTCCAGATGATACTTACTCATTGCCACTGTAGACCACTGTTATTTTTCTCTTTAAAAATTTTAGCTGGAGCCGGGCGGTAGTGGCACATGCCTTTAATCCCAGCACTCAGGAGGCAGAGGCGGCTGGATCTCTGTGAGTTCGAGACCAGCCTGGTTTATAGAGCAAGATCCAGGACAATCCCAAAACTACACAGAGAAACCCTGTCTTGAAAAAACAAACAAACAAAAATTTTTTTTTAGCTGGTGTGGCAATGCCTTTCTGTAATTCTGGAGAGGCAGGAAGATTGCAAGTTCAAGACTTGCCTGAACTATATTATAGCAAGACCCTGTCTCAAAAACTAAATAAAAAAATTATAAGAACATAATAGGGGGTATTGCGGAATGGCAAAAGTTTGAAATACTACAGAATGTATGCAACAAAAATTAAGTCTCTCCTTTCTTCTTCTCCCCCACCTTCTTTAATTAATTAATTAATTAATTAAGCCTCTGAAAGATAGTCCTATTATCAGTTACTTCTATATCTCCTAAAGACCATGGGGTGAGAGGGTGAGGGAGACATCTCTGTGTTTGCTGCAAGAACAAGGACCTGAGTTCAATCCCTAGAACACATGACAAAAGCCACACATACAGGAAGGAAGATCCCTGGGCCCACTCGATGGCCAGAGTAGCCTACTTGGCCAGCTCCGGGCCAGTGGGAGACCCTCAAAAACCAAGGTGAAAGGTGCCTGAGGAACAACCAAGGTGGACCTCTAGCCTGCAAGCACACAGGAAGAATGCTTTGTAATGGACACACAAGTATCTGTGGGCACAGGCGGCCCGGCCTACCTCAGTTTGACTTAGAATTTTTCAAGTCAATGAAGGTATGTATGACTGTGTCGGTGCAACCAGCCTGCTCCTCACTTTTAGTGCTTGACAACTTTAATCCCCAAGTGTAGGTGGGCCCTGTGACAGACACTTTTACCTGAGTGCAGGCACCAGCAAGTGTTCTGTGCACAGCCAGGGCAAGCGAGCCTAAGCTGTGGTATTCAGTAGGGGAGGGAGCTGAATGCACATTGACTTCCGTTATTTTCAGTTTATTGGGACACACTCCATTATAAGTTGAGGAGTGTGTAAATCCCATACTTTGATGAGGCAAAGGATATACGCAAACATGTATTTAAGTCTCTGCCAACAACCCCCCTTTTTCATTTCAAGTTTTTATTAGCAAATATTAATCATATATAAATGAAAAAGGGGGGTTGTTGGCAGAGACTTAAATACATGTTTGCATACATCCTTTGCCCTCATTAAAGTATAGTTGCAAAATTCTTTCTCGTTCTCACACCCCACCCCTACCCACCCCATATGTGTGTGTGTGTGTGTGTGTGTGTGTGTGTGTGTGTGCAGGGGTGTATGGTTTGCTCATTTGAGATGGGGGTCTCTGGCTGGCCTGGAGCTTGCTATACACATCAGGCTGGCCTCAGACTCCCAGAGACCCGCTTGTCCCTGCCTCCTCGGTGCGGTGATTAAAGGTGTGCCCCACCACATCCGGCCTGCATCTCATCTGCTTTGGTCATATTTACTCCCCATCTCTGTTCCTCCTCCATTTCTATTGATCCCTTCCTTTTCTCAACTAGCACTCTCTCTTGCTTTAACGTAATTGAACTTTAGTTTATGAGGACTCAGTAAGTCCTTAGGGCTGCTCTCAGACTTACAGGGGCATGGGTGAAGGGATAATGACAGGGGAGTGCCTGTAAGTCCTCATGAGCCCTTCCCCTATCCGTGATGGTGGGTCGACAGGGCCCAGTCTTGTCCGGACCTTTCGAAGGGAAGCATAACTAATGTGACCTCCCGCTTTGGGGCGCAGACGATCACACACTACGTACAGTGTTCTATTTTTACCATTTTCTATTAATGAGTATTTCTTGGGATTGTTCCGCATAAATAAAATACCGCTTTTTGGAGCTGGCAAGATGGCCCAGGGGTAAAGTCACTTGGCCTCAAGCCTGACTACCTAGGTCTGGTCCCCATAGTCCACATGACAGAAAAAAAAAAATAACTGACTCCTGCAAGTTGTCCTGTGACCTCCATGTGCATGTTGTGGCCCTAATGTGCACACATGCACACACGCTATATAGATGTTTTTTAAAAATGTGCTGCTGCTTTTCTTTATTTTAAATTTTGAAACAAGGTCTCATAAAGCCCCATGCTGGCCTCGAACTTGTTAATGTAGATGAGACTGGCCTTGAACTCCTGATCCCCCAGCCTCCGCCTCCCAGTGTGCACCACGACACCCAGCTTTGCTTTATTCTTGTTAACAATGGTCATAGCATTCTACGAAGCTCGTTAGGAAGTGTGCTTTCGGTTGCTTCTAAAAGTTTTCCTTGTTAAAAGTCTGTAATGAGCATTTCCCCTCGTGTTTAGTTATGTCTGTGAGAGACTAACCTGGCAAACGTCCTCAGGGGTAGAATGGCTGGCTCGGTGTGTGAGCATTGGGAATCTTTCTTTTTTTCAATGTCTTTTGTTTATTTTTGATGCTGTAATTTAATTACAATAACTATCCCTTCCCTCCCCTCCCCCTAACCCTCCTGTATACCCTCCCTGTCTCTCTTTCAAATTCATGACCTCTTCTTCCACTAATCGTTATGATAAGCATATGTGTATATGTTTATACCTATATATTCCTAAATGGAACCTATTGAGTCCATATAATGTAACTTGTATGTGTGTTTTCAGGGCTGACCATTTGGCACTGGTCAACCAATCTTCGTGCTCTTCTCTGGGAAGGACCACCTCCCCACTCCCAGATTTGCCTGTAGTTCCTTTGTGTGGGGCTGAGGCCTGGTGGGCTTTTCCCCATGCATGTTTGTGTATGTTGGTGTCCTCCTTGTTCAGCTCATGTCTGGGCGGTCATGGTGGTGAGACTTCACTGGTGTAGCTTCTGGTGTGACTAGGAGACACAATCTCACAGCAGACTTCCTGGTCCTCCAACTCTTTGCGCCCCCTCTTCCACAATGTTTCCCTGAGCTCTAAGTGCAAGAGTCTTTTGTAGATGTGTCCACTGGGATTGGGCTCCACAGCTCTGCATCTTGATTGGTTGTGGTTTTCTGTAGTGGTTTCCATCTGTCGTCGCAAAGAAGGCGTTTCCTTGATGAGAGGAGAGAACTGCTCTGAACGTTGGGTATCAGGAAAATGTTTATAGACTGTGGTTAGGGATTATGCTAGTTTAGTAAACTGAAGGTTGTAGATTCTCCGCCAATAACCATGATTTCATTAGCACCGAGTAGTTATCTGCAGCACCAGGCATGATCCCCCACTTGTTGAGCAAGTCTCAAGTCCAACTAGAGAGCAGTCGGCTACCTTTGAGGTGTGCATGCCACTACTGCATCCATACGTTATCCTGCCATGCTGGTTGTTGATGCGATTCATAGGTGCCATCGCTGGGTAGGACTGCTGCTTGCCTCCCTCCTTTGGAAGCTTGCATGGTGCCTTCCGGTGTCATGGAAGCTGGTCTTCCGGGAGGAGGCTTTCAGGCCAGTTCCAGCTCAGAGGTCTCTGGCCCTGTGTCTGAAGTGTATGGTGTCTTCAGCAATAGGACTCACCTTCCACCTTTGAGGCCAACCAAGGGTTACATCAATAGGCTGCGTGTTCCGGGACTCTCTTAGACAGTCCTGGCCAACAAACAGAAGAGGGCTTCTCATGTCTGGGATTGGGGGTTTTGTTAGGCAGTCTTTGGCTCTTGGGGGGAAGATTATAAACCTAGATGAGAAAAGGTCATTAAAACTGTATGTGTAGGTTGGGTTGTGGTGGTGCACACCTTTAATCCCAGCACTTGGGAGGCAAAGGCAGGCAGATCTCTGTGAGTTTGAGGCCAGCCTGGGCTACAAAGTGAGTTCCAGGACAGCCAGGACTGTTACACAGAGAAACCCTGTCTCGAAGAAAAAAAAAAGAGAGAGAGAAAACAAAACTATATATGTATATTATACACTGAATCACATGCATTATAGTTGTTTTTTAGTTAAACAATTAGTAGAATAATTCTTTATGGCTTTTTCAGATATCCATATTGTTATTATACCCATCTCTCTTCTTCTCTTGTATTTACCTCCCTCTCCCTTCCATAAAGAGCCTCTCTTTCTTCATTTCCCCCATCAGAACGTTATGAATTTTTTTTTTAACATAGATTTAAACTGCTCCCCTAAGAGGTTCATGCCCCTGTGGGAGAAAGACCTGGCTCTATACACTATGGTTTCAGCCTTCTGAGTCTGAAAGATGAGAAATGAGATGTTGTGGTCTTTGTTCTTTCTTCACTGTGAGTGGGGTCTACCCCACCTCATACACTTTAATTTTGGAAAAATTACAGAAAGTTTTCAGAAAAGTTGTAAAGGTAGATCAGCCGGTTCCCACATACCTCTCACCCAGTTTCCCCTAACACTGATGTCCGACCTAACCACAGCTTGCTTGTCAAAACTGAGAAACCGATGTTGGTACAGTACTAAAAACTCAACTCCACGCTTTCACTTTTGAGCAAAACTGTGCATGGCTTGGTGAAAGCAGGAATGGAATATAAAGCTGAAGATGGGGTTGCGGGCACAGAGCCCCCCTCTTTCCTGAGCTCAAGGCTACCACACCTCAAACCTTCACTCCATACCCAGCACTTCGCGCTCATCACCCAAGCCTCTCAAGGCCAGAAAGGTTGGACTCCATGGAGCAACGATCACTGTTTCTTTTCCTTATTTGGGGAAACTATTGCGGCTTCTGCTGTTAAATGTCTATTGTCTCTTCTTTGCCGTTCCAGCAGCAGCAGCAGCAGGAGGCCAAGGCGTGGAAATAGGGTACTCCATCTGTCAAAGTCTCAGTGAGACAAGTGGGACCACACAATGGCTCTTCTCCACTTGTTCACTGAGCTCGGGGCAGGATGGCTGGGCTGAAACTCAGCCCTTTCTTCTGTCCAGAGGCAGCCCTAAGTTTGGTTTGTTGTACATCCTGCTAGAGCTTTCTCAGGGAAGCGTGGACTTCTCAGGACGCGCTGTCAGGGGATGAGAGGGGCAGAAGAAGACACTGGTTCTATACACTATGGTATATATATTTTAAGGAATAGAGAAACTTCCTTCTGCAAACACATCAGGAATGTCAACCCTTTGTGTAAAGAATAAAGCACTTCATCGCACAATTGCAGGTGTCTTCCGGTAGCTCTGGGAGGCCCGTGGGGACCTAATCATTGTGTCCTTCTCAGGCAGAGGAATCTGAGGTGTATTTGCTCCAAAACACACATAGTAAGAAGCTGAGTCAGTCCTTGATCTGGCTTTGGCCTCTGAGAGAGCTGTGTGGTCCCTCTGCACGCAGCCTGTGGTTTACTGTTCAGGGTTGCTCTGAGCAAACACTGGATTAGGAGTATTCCACAGATGAGGAAGTTGAAGCTCAGAGAGGTGAGGCCATAGGTCTGACAGGAAGGGCGGGAGTTCCCAGCCAGCCGTGGGCTTAGCTTTCCTGCGGGCTCCTGCCTCACCGTCTGCGTGCTTGGCCTCAGGCACAGCTGCCTGCAGTGTGACAGGGGCTCCTGGGCATTTTTGAGCTGCCCCCACAACATCGGGGATACCGGCTCCTCGGTGCCAGTCCAGCATGGACTCCTCTTGAGGGACGTGCCTCAGCCTGCCTGAGCTTGGTTTCTGGCCTGTTCTCATTGTCTTATTGCCCAGGCCGATCCCTTTCTCTCATTACCTGTCTTCAGGAATTTTCCAGAGAATGGGCTCTAGAAACTGTACCGGGTACATAGGAGAGGAGGAGGAACATGACAGATAAAAGTTGCTGCCCTGGGGGAGCTTCCATTCTCCTGGAACAAAGATAGCAATCTGACCTAGAGGCCTAGAAACTTCTGTGGGTCCAAATGGATTCTCCCTCCTGCTGGGCTCTGAGCATCCTGCCCCTTTCACCTGCTGTTTCCCGGGACAGTGGCACATTCTAGTGGCTGTAGTAGAGGCTGAGGATGATTCCCCCCTGGAGGCCTGGCATTCTGCAGTGCCCCAATATGTCACCACGGGCTGAGGGCAGGTCCCCAGGCTGCTCTTGGGGCTCATGTGCGCACGCACGTGATTTACCGCACCTCGCCATGCCACATGTCTTTGAAATTACAGTGCCCATTTCCTGCTGAAATAATTTCCACAAAGAGTGGCTCCTATTACCACAAGAGGCGTGCAGACGTCATGATTTATTATTATTTATGGTCCCAAGGCCTTGTTTATGCAAGACGGGTTAGGTGCGTGCGATAGAAATGCCATTATGCAAATGACATTGAATGTCCTTACTGCGCCTAAATAATTTTTGTGTTGGACGATTAAACCTCATCTGTTATTGATATGGGCTGCAGTCGGGCTATTACAGAGTCCCAACAGTACTTACTCCCAGTAATGGGAAAATTGAGAGAGAGAGACCAACACAATTGCCTCAAGTGGGCTGTGATGGTCTGGAAGGAGCTAACACCTCTGAGGCCTGAGTAGAGAGAGCCATGGGCTCCTCGGGATAAATAAGGCAGGCAGCATGGGCAATAAATTAAGTCCGGGTTGGACTGGACGCCTTGGAGGATTTGCGGCCCCTCAGTCTTGTGATTTAGCTATTTGATTTAGCCAGGGGACCAGAGCTGGGGCCGAGGGAGATGCCAGGGTGGAGGGGAGGGGACCAAGGGTGGCCTCCATGATGCTGGGCATCCAATCTGCTTCGTCCACGTTGCTTCTGCGCTCTCCTGCCCGTGTGCGCTCCCACTCCCACCTCCCCCTTTTTGACACAGCTGTGAAGTCCCATTTTGATCAGTGTTGATAGCTTATGAATTCCAAAATTGACAAAATTTACAGAAAAATGAGGATAATCCATCTTCCTTAGCAGCCTGTCAGGAGCTGGCCATACTTCATAATCTCCAATTACAGATGCTATTTTCCGACATTTACATGCAGATATTAGAACCAAATGAAAATGAGAAACAAAGAGAGAATGGAAATGCAGCTATTTATATGTATAAAAGACAAACAGGTAAATTCGAAACATTTAGATTGGGTTTGGGGGTCCCTCTAGGAGGCTGGAAAGAGACAGCCGGAAGCACGTGGGGTTTGAGAACAAAATGGTAAGACACGTGGTCTGCCTGGGTTCTGGCAGTTTGGGCTAAAAATGGGGTAAAAACTGAGGACATTTGTCTGGGAGTAAAGGGTATAATAGGATCCTCCCCAGGGCTGTTACACAGATTTCACAAAAGGACAAGCTTAGAACCATCCACATTTACGGGGGTGGGGGGAGGGGGAGGGAGAGTGTCTGCCACTGGTGTTGACTTTTTCTCCAAGGCAGAGATCAAAAAAGTTGATTCATTCTGATGACAAATGCATAAACTCCCCTTGACACAGGGACTTGGGAAGGTACCACTGCCCGTCGTCAGAAGGGCTCTGGCCAGGCACGCAAGGAGTTGCCAATAACTTTTCAAACGGGGTATAAATAATAAAATTAATGAGGAGCGATGGAGTACTGAGAGAGATCATCCCTGCTTCCTTCTCGAGGCTAGTCTGGCAGAGAGGAGGGCATGGGAGGCAGTTTAGTGATGAAAATGTTCCTCCCATAGAATTGAAGGGAGAACAGCCTGGTTGCCCTCGCAGCTGTATGTGGCATTGGCTTCTGGAAAGCCAGGGATATTAATTAGCACCGCTTTGGATTAAACTCTCCCAACCATGTCGGATGGTACGATTTTTCTCTTTGTGAGCTTGACACGGGGTGGCAAGGAGAAGCCTGCCTAGGTTTCTCAGCCTCCCATCACACCAAACTTGTCTTCCCCTTAAGAATCAAATCTCCTCCTAGTCTGGAAATGAAAATGAGATATTTGGAGGCTTTGCCGGGCAGTTGGGCTCAGAGGCGGTTTTGTTGGATGAATGCAGGGATTGGAGGCGGGTCTCAGTTGCCTTTGGCTTGAGAGCTTTTGTTTGTTTGTGCAAAGCTTGTTTCTAGCCTGCATGTTTGTGTTATCTGAGCCTTGATTTGTAGGAAAGAGCTAAATGGATGTAAGTATCTCTGAAAGGGGAGCAAGGCATGCTTTAAACCAACTCCAACCGAGCCTTTAGGAGAAGTCTGTTTGTTTACATGTGTGGTCTCAAGGCAAATGGTTTGCTTGTTTAAATAAATTATAGGCATTAGCCTTGAAAATAATTACTATGCTTTGTTTCCTGTTCTGAGGTACAAGCTTCATGAAATTAACACATAACTGCAAAGTGCAAACAGTGTGTAATGAAAACCAGAGGCTCTTAAGTAAACTTAACCTTGACAAAAAGGCACATAAGCAGGAAACGCCATTGCCACTGAGCCTGCTTTTTCTTTACTATTAACTCAGGTAAAATTTGGGCTTCTCCAGAATTGCTTAGACCTAAAGCCAGCCAGCATCTTCTTCCATCAGCTTCTAGCAACGTGAGTGTGTCGTCTTCATTAAAGAACACAGAGGCCGTGAGCCAACTCACGGGCAGGGGCCCAGCTTCTCCTTAACGATGCTAAGAATACTACGCTCCTTCTTTCTCTATTGTTTCCCATGAGCATTAGGATTAATTGTTAATGTTGACATTCGATCTGAGCGTGGCTGTCCTTTGAATTTGTCATCTAGGAGCTTTCTGGGGGCTGGAGCTATACCTCAGTGGGAGAAGGCTTGCCTAGCATACATGTGGCCTTGGGTTCAACCCTAAGCATTACAAACACCCAAATCCTATAAAAGCTTACTGTATTAATAGCAAGAACGGGAGGGGAGGAGACAGTTCAATGGTTAAGAGAGCTTGTTGCTCTTGCGGAGGACCTGAGTTTGGTTTCAGCACCCACATGGTGGCCCATAACCTCCTGTAACTTCAGTTTCAGGGAGCCTAATGTCTCTTCTGCCCTCTTAAGTCACTGCATGTATCTGGTGCATATAAATTTGCATCAGCAAGCACACATACACAGGAATTAAGAAAAAGAATAAACAGTAAAGTTAGTGACATCTGTGGTTGGGTCAATCTTAAAGTATTTTGTTTTAAAAAATATTTTTAAAAAATTGTATTCTTTGTTATGCATGCACACAGGTATGTATGTGTGTGGGGGTGTAAAAGATGGAGGTACGGGTGGGTTCGTGTGAGTGCATTGCCCATAGAGGCCAGAAGAGGGCATTGGAGTCCCTGGAGCTTGGGTTATAGAGCTTTGCAAGTAATCCACCACAGGTGCCGGGAATTGGGTCCTGAAAATGGAACTCTGGTCCTCTGCAAGAGCAGTATGAACTCTTAAGCATCAAGCAACCTCTCCACCCTAGCCTGGTAGTGTCTTCCAGAAGAGGTCGTTATTGGGCCAGGATTGAGGGCCAGAGAGACAGGACTTGGGCAGAGGAGGGAGTGGCCACAGACGGGGAGGTTCAGTTAGCAGCAGGTTGAAGATGCTGTAGACCGTGAAAAGTCGTCGTATCTGGCCTTGCCGCTGGCACTCCTGCCCCGGGCTGCAGCGCTTCATCACAAGGCAGTCGAGAAGCAGAGTAATGCATGTAGACTTGGGAATCAGCACATGCATTTTACCCCTGCTCTGTGTGCTCCTCAGCCTCAGTGTCCTACCTGTGGGGTGACAGGGCTAAGGACAGTGACCGAGGATTGGAGGTGTTCATCCCTTGCACTTTGGAGCCGTACTGCTGAAGGAGGTGGTCTTCACACGTTCATGGGGCTTGGCACCAGGTCCTTATGTTCACCATCTGTAAGGGGGTTTGCAATACCCTTCGGGGTTGTTCGGGAGATTAAGTGAATCAATACCTTTTAACCTGCAGCAGTCCCCTGTGTGTGGGAAGCATGCAGAACACGCACGCTATTTCCAGTTTTTAAGGTGTATTAGGATTTCTTCGAGATCCAGCAGAGTCCTCTAAACTGTAGGCCGTGGATCTGTGTTTATGGCTTTCTTAGCCTTCTTTTTCTGGACGTTCCATCGCAGTTTCTGTTTGGCCGAGGGAAATCTTTGGTGACAAAGAGGGCATTCCCTTCAAGGCTCCCTGTGCTGGCCTTTGCGGAGAATTGTCTGTTAGAAAGTCCTTTCTGATAGGGAGCAGAAGGAGCAGAGACGTGACCCTTTGGCCTAAGGGAGGGGGTCGGAGAGAATAGGCATGGTTCTACTCTGCTCTGCTAGTGGAGGGGGTCAGAAGAAGGGTCTGCCCCCGCCCCGCCCCACCCTTAGCCTGCACCTACTCTGTCTGAGGGAAGTGTTCCCTTACCATTTCTTCATGGTCCCAGGAAAACCTCCCTTTCCTCCTCACAGCTAGAAGGAATGAAAGAGAGTGAATTGTGGGCATCTTGGGATGGCTCCTCTCCTCCCATGTCAGGTACCTGACATGATGAAAAGGGCCCCCCTTTTTCCTCTCCCACTCAGACCTCTTGGTAGATAACAGTCCCACGTGTCCTTGAGAGGAATGACCCTCCCAGCCTATTGCTAGCTTTAGAGCAGGATGGGGAAAGCATGGAATTTGGCTGCCTGGAGATGGAGCTTTGTTTCTGGAACTTTCCTTCCTTCCACACATGAGGACCTGAACTGATCGATCAGCCGAGCAGAGTTGGGGAAGGCCCAAGCCTCCAGCAAGGCTTCCTCTCCTATCCTCAGGCCTCAGCCCTGCAGGTGGCCTTTCAGGTGGCCCCAGATGTGGGTGTCAGGTCTCCACATGCTCCAGGACTCAGAACTTTGTCAGGACAACGAGGGTGTCCTTGTCAGGAGAACCTTCCTGTTTGTGTCTGGGGACACGTGTGGACTTGCCCATGCCACACTGGTTGGGGGGCAAGGAAGCAAATGCTTATTTACTCTTTTGTCACATGCACAATTTCGTCGCACTTCTAATAAAGTTGGAGTGAGTGCTCATCTGTGAGAGCACCGTGAGGAGCCAGGAAACGGAGGCCCGGGAAATCAGAAGCAAGCACTCTACACCCCAAACAGAGAAGGGGTGCAGGAGGGCCGGTGGAAGTGCTGGAGCCCTGTCTGGAATCAGACAGGAAGTCACCAGCCTGGGACGCTCAGGGGACATTTGATGGAACTGGAGCAGAGAAAGCTCACCCAAGGCCTCTGGGGACAGACTGAGCACCGTTCCCAAGGCTGGCTATGCGGCCGTAGAGTGGCCCCTCAGGAAGTAGCGAGTCCCTTGTCACCAAGACACACATTTGTGAGCTCTGAGCACCAGATAGAGACTGGCATCTTACCTTTGGGCCCCGAGGCTTGAGGCTCATCTAAAGTCTACCAAAGGCCAGAGAGAAGGGTTTCTCCGGCACTCTTTGCTGAAAGTTTTCCCTGAGACAGAAGGCATGCCGTCTGACCCCACTGCCCCCCTGGAATGTCCCTGCTTTTCCCATCCCACCTGGAAGGTTTTTGGGGTGCTCTGGGGTTGCAGAGAGCAGACACGGACAGAAGCAAGATACATCATCCAACTTTGCATGTGTCTCCTTGGAAACCCTTTGCTCTGCTGGGAATCGTTTTGACCCGCAGATGGCCACAAACAGAGGATTTGCCAGCCCTGCCCCTACCATGTACTTCTGCTAGCAAGCTGAAAGAACTTTGACATTACTTATCCTTCCCTTGACACTGTGAAGCCTCCCTGGCATCGCGGGCAGAGCTCGGCCATGCACCTGT
Source organism: Peromyscus leucopus (assembly GCF_004664715.2). Classification (NCBI taxonomy): domain Eukaryota; kingdom Metazoa; phylum Chordata; class Mammalia; order Rodentia; family Cricetidae; genus Peromyscus; species Peromyscus leucopus. The sequence goes on along the minus strand of NC_051064.1, from coordinate 55,540,321 downwards.
CCCAGTTCATTTGGTTCCAGATGTTTGTGTCACCTGTTTTGAGCTGGGTCAGGAGCTGCTGCCACAGAGATAAGGGAGACTCAGTCCCTCCTTTTGAAACTGGCCCTCTAGCTGGAGAATGGGGACCCTGAGTGGTTAAAACTGCAGTGGTGATTTGGGCTCGGTTGAGATCTGCACACTGAGCTGTTTTAGGAACATAGAGGAGGGAAATCAGGGAGGACTTCCGGGAAGAGGGAGGCCTTTCAGAATCCTTGACAACCCTTGCCTCTGGTTGACAGTGACAGTCGTATTTTGTAGACGATGGATACCATGACTAGCGTCATTCACAGTCTACATTCAACAAAAAGTTTATTTTAAAATTTTGATTTTTTTTTAAAATTTGGTTAGTAGAGACAGAATGCTAAAGTGTGTTGGACTGCGGTTGTTATTTTGAGATCGCCGTAGACACACATAGAGTAATGCAGAGGGATCTCATGCCTCTCTCACCCCGTTTCCCACAGTGACCTCACAGCCGGGCATGGTAGCTGGCAGCTCTGCCCATATGGAGTCAACAATCCCATGTCTGCGCCTCTGCTTCTAACCCATTTTATTGAAGTATTTTCCACCCTAACATTTTTGCTGCTGTCCTGTTTAGCAGGTGTTTTTCAAGTTTCTTGTTGCTCGCTTGTCTGTTTGTTTTTAAACATGCCTGGTCCTGGGGAGTAAAAAACAAACAAACAAACAAACAAAACAAAAAAAAAACAGAGAATAGAAAAAGATCTGGCCTCCAGTACTGAGTTCGTATTACTCCCTTTCTATGCTTCTGTGGCCTTCTGAAATTGGTCACAAATCTCCAAATTCCAGGTAAGAAAAGGAGCCGAGAACAGGAAGTGTGTGCCCATTTTCGCGTGGCATGAACTTAGGTGAGACCTAGTGCTGGCCTGCGGCTTCGGCAATGGCACTGTCTGAGAGAAGTCTTCCCCCACTCCACCTCGGCCCCTGGGTTTGAAGGACAGGCACCCAGCAGACACGAGAACACCTGGGCTCCCTCCTGAGCTTCTCATCTGCTCACACCCCAGGGTCCCAAGGACATAAGGGACCTGCGGGGATGTGTCAGGGAAGGTGCCAGGCAGGAGGAAGGTGTGAGGTCTCCTTTCTCCAGAACAGTCCCGGAAGGCAGAGGCTGGGGTAGAGGTGTGGCAGCCTGGAAGAGCAGGGCAGGCACAGGGGAGCGGGGGCAGAGAACAAACTCTGGCTGTCCTTGGCCTCTTGGGTGCTCTCATTATGTCACAGGTGCTGGGGACTGCTGGTGAGAGCGCCAGGATCACTTATTTCCTCCTCGCTGGGGCTGGATACCTGAAAACAGCCAGTTAGTGGGGGGACTGAAAACAGCCAGTTAGTGGGGGGACTGAAAACAGCCAGTTAGTGGGGGGACTGAAAACAGCCAGTTAATGGGGGAACTGAAAACAGCCAGTTAATGGGGGGACTGAAAACAGCCAGTTAGTGGGGGGGACTGAAAACAGCCAGTTAGTGGGGGGACTGAAAACAGCCAGTTAATGGGGGGACTGAAAACAGCCAGTTAGTGGGGAGGAGTGAAAACAGCCATTTAATGAGAAGGACTGAAAACAGTCAGTTAATGGCGGGGGGTGGGGGTGGGGCGCGAATTGAGAACAGCCAGTTAAGGGGGGTGGGTTTGTTTTCTGGGTTCCGAGGGATGCAGTCTGTCCAGCAGCTAAGGCATGGCGGCAGAAGGATGAGGAGGCTGGCTAACCAGCATCTCTAGTCAGGATGCAAAGACAGGAATGCGGTGCTCTGTTCCTGGTAGACGCTGTCTCACTTCACTACCAATGTTTGAAGCAAATCTTTCAAAGATTTGTTTTAAAGATGTTGAGCAGAGTGTAACCATCCCATTCATCACACCTGAAAAGTTAGCAAATTCCTTGATGTTATCAAGCACAAGTTTCCCATCATACGGCATGATTTCTTTTTTTTTTTTTTTTAAATTTTCTTCATTTTATCTATCAACCACAGTTCCCCCTCCCTCCCTTCCTCCCGCTCCCCCCCACACCTCCCCCCACCCTATCCCCCATCCAGTCCTCAGAGCCTAAGGCCTCATGGGGAATCAACAGACCCTGGCATATCGAGTTGAGGCAGAGCCAAGCCATGCACGGTCTTTTCAGTTACGTGTTTTACAGTTTGCCTGCATCAGGGTACGCACGGAATTGACGGACACATCTCCGAGTGTCCTTTAGCTTGGTGGCCCCCTTGCCTCTCTTTCCTCACCTTGGAATTCACTTCACGGAGACGGAGATGGTATTTTGTCTTGTGGGCCATAGATAACAGCAAAGATTAGAGATCATAGCGTGAACGGCCCCAGAGGGAAGTCTCTAGAAACCATGAGGTGTTCTTGGGGGAAGAACCCTTAATTCCCCAGTCTCAGTCTTGCGGCCAGGCCCCAGGACTCCCCTTTGCTACTCTAGCCTCCTCTGGGTAGGGGTGGAGATGAGCAAGTGTCTGGTCCTTCAGGATGGGAGTGGGTGTCCTGGCTCTGACTGGGCTCCCAGGGGCCATCTGAGGCCCACAGTTCCCCAGCATGGAAGTCCCCTGCGCAGGGCTGGCTGAGTCACACTCCCCAAGTCTCATCCCTGTGCTGTGCCCCCATTCTCCCCGCCCCCTTCTCACGTGTCTGTTTCTTCTCTCCCTCATGCTATGGCAGTGGTGCCCGGTGCTGATGAGACAATACTTGGTGCAGCCCCAGGCAGTCCTTTTCCAGGTAATTTCCTAGGGACCCAAATGACTCCGAGCCTGCGGCTAGGATTCCTCAACCTCTCAGTACTTGCCCCCAGCTTGCTTCCCCTCTCCCACCCATCAGGTTCTCAGGAGCTTCCTGCAGGCAGGCAGCAAGGCTTTAGAACGAACACACCATTTCACCCTGTCTCGCTTGCATGGCCTTTCCCTCTGGAATGGGCCTAGGAGAGACCGAGCTGGGACAAGAGTCCCGTGTGGTCACCCCAAGCTCCATGTCTGGCTACCATCGGGCTGAGACTTCAAATGACAGAGAACAGTGAAGTGCCCCCACCTCTCTGCTCCTCAGAGTTGTCGCCTCAGATGAGGTGGCTCTGGGCATCTTTGTCACTCTGTTGTTCAAGAGCAAGTGAGCGAGCGAGCGAGCGAGCAAGGCCAACCGTACACTGGAGCCTACTGTCTGTCAAGGAGGGTGCACAGTCTGAGCTGGTGGTCGCGGCCTCTGGGAACTCAGGGGAGTCTGTGGCTGCAGGCGTAGGGGGTCGAGGCTGCTGTGTGTGTGGGACTGAGCAGTCTGTGAACTGCTGGCCTCGGTTACTGTTTCTTTCTGGGTCACGGGCAAGGACAGCAGCAGGGTCTCCCAGGAGAGGGAGCGGGAGCTGACATGACAGCTTCAGACACACACTGAAGGACTCAGAGAAGGGGAAGTGGGGAACACAGCTGGGGTCTGTGACAGTCTGTGGCGGGGGCGGCTGGGATGGGGTGATGTACCCAGGAGTGTGGGTACATCAACACACACTGTATGCCCTCCACACCCCATTGGCTAGCCCTTGGCTTCCCAACAGTGAGAAAAGCAAGAGGACAGACATTGCTACCAGGAACCGGGGCACCCGGGAGCGCTCTCCTCCGGCTCATCTTTCCCTCTGTCTGTCTTCCGTTTTACACGTGTCTCTCTCTCTCCCGGGTCCCATTTTCTACAAAGGACTTGCTTGCAGTGGTCTGAGAAGTGGTTGAAGTTATCTAAGTCAGGCTAAGGAGTCCACGTGTAGCCTAGAGAGAAGGGGAGGCTGTTCTTCCAGGGCCCAGCAGTGATGTCTGGGTGCTAGTTGAACACTGAGTTTGACTGAGCTTCCTGCCAGCCAAAGCAAGAGGGGATATACAACGGTTTCTAATGTTCTAGTTGTTTGATCAGAGGCAAATTAACAACTCAGCATGGGAAATAACCTTTTTTCCCCAGTGAATTATGAGAAGGAAGGGCAAGGAATTTGAATATTCTAATGGACAGTGTCTCCAGAGGTTAAAAAATACCTTTGTATGACCCTTTTCTTTTTATTGTCTTAAATAAATATACTTCTCCAGGGGCTTTAACCAATACTGGACAGGGGCCTAACTTCCTTGTCACCTGACTTGATGCGGAGCCCTGGTGGGAGGAGGCAGGGCATGTGACTGGGTCACTTGGAGCTACTGTTTAAAAACTTTCTAATTAATTCCTTTGTTAATTTCTGCTTTTTGAGATAAGATCTCACTGTGTAGCCCAGGCTAGCCTGGATCCCCCTGTCTCATGGCTGCTAAGATTATAGGCATGTGCTGCTATTCCTGGCCTCCAGTAAATTCTTGAGATCTGTAGTTTATATTATGTGGATGGAAAATCCATTCATTCATTAATTTATTCATTCATTCAATATACACTCGGGTGGGGGGGAGGCTGTAGGGAGGCCCTATGTTCTGAAAAAGGAGAGACAAATAGTTGTTATATATGGAGGTGCTACGGCAGAGTCCTAGACAAAAAGCCACATAGTGAGGGAGCGTAGGAGGAGCCGTGATTTTGGTGGTGGCTATAGAGTCAGGGATGGCTTCGCCAGGGAGGTCATGTTTGAGCTGGGTCTTACGGACAGTGCAGGAGCTCTGGACATACTGAGATGGGCCCTCCAGGTGGAGACAGTTCGGAGCCTGGAATGCCGGAGGCACAGCCCGTTCAGCCACGTTTGTGGAAGCCCAGGAGATCTGAGAGAACACAGTAGCCCTTAAAACATCTCAGGCAGCTCTGAGGATAGACTGGAGGGAAAACTGAACACCCACACAAAAGATGATAGCATCCTGCTCCTAGAGGAGCAGAGGAAGGATCCCAACAACATGCTGGAACCCTGCTGGGTGGCCACAAAGTTGCTGAAGCCTCGTTTGTTTGTGAGAACCATAGCCCACCAGCCTGGGCCCCTTAGTCAGGTTCTTTCTCTTGCCTCCTGGAAGCCAGTGGCGTTTAGGGACTGGCCGAGTGGGCCTCCCCCGCGTGGTGGAAATACCTAGTCTTGCAAACCCAGCTGTTTGGAGTGACTCCATGCACTTCGTCCGACACTGAACAGAATCAAATACTGGTTTCCACCTGGAAATTTAGATACATGAGGAGGCAGGAAATCTCTATCAGCCACGCTTTCTGCACCTGGCTCTGCCTGTCTCCTAGGGGGAATCCTAAGCTTTCCCCCACAGGCTCAGCTGCCAGCCACATCTGCAAATGAAGTCCGGAAGGCTGCTGCGGCCAGGGATGGGTGTGAGGGGTGTGCTGACTCTTGGCTGGAATGCTGAGGACCTGGAGGAGCATGCTCATTGTTGATCTTTGTATCCATGGAAGAGGTCCAATGTGGTCCACTTCCAGCCGGTCTCGGTCTATCTTCATGTCCACTTCCTCAGTTGTGCCCCATCTTGGTCTTTCCCTTCACCTCTCAGCTCTGCTCAGCTGTTCCAACCCAAGGGATGGAGCTTGCTCAGCCCATCCCCCAGAAACCTTTCCTGACCACACCACACCCCTTGAGAATGAATGGCTCTGTGCTTTTCTCCATCTTGGATGGACTTTCTGGGGCTCTGCATCTTTCTCTGGGAGCTCGTGGAGGGTTGCTTCTGTCTCACAGACCCGCATGCACACAGCAGGGCCTGGCATGGCTGAAATAAATATCCACTCACTGTGTTCAGGCATCCAGGGAGACACGGGAAGAGGAACTAGGACCCACGTCCAGGCATCCAGGAACTGGATCTCAAAAGAGACCCTCCCGGAGGCATAGCAGTGCGCTGAAGGAGGTAGCTGCCTCTGGTGAGCTTTTATCTCAGATGCAGTCTCAGCAGACTAGAGGCTAGGGCATGCTCAGTTCTATCCTACAGGGAGGGAATCTAGACAGTGACCTCCCCCCAACAGCTCCCTGCTGCATGGGATGCAGACATGCTCTTCAAACGCCACTGTTTCCACCTCACAGCAAGAAATGTATTTTCCTCTCTACCCACTGATATGTGAACCATGATTTACAAAATAGGGCTTAACTTCTCTAGGTCTGGAAGCCTCGGTCTCTGTTCTTTTCCTTCTAATTCCCTTACCAATGAGCTGGGGAAATAGCTCAGCTGGTAGACTGCCTGCCTGGCATGCATGGCGCTTTGAATTCAATCCCCAGCATGGCAGGAAATTGAGTGTTCTGATCCATGCTCGCTATCCTGGCCCTGGGGCGGTGAATGTAGAAGGATCAGAAGTTCAAGGTCATTTTCAGCTACACAGTAAATTTAGGCTAGCCTAGGCTACTTAAAAGCCTGTCTCAAAACAACCCCAAAATAGCAGCAACAAGAAGCCACTAAAAGAAAACAAAACAAAAAACTCAACTTCAAACAGTTGGAACCAACTGTTTGATTTCATCACTGTTATGGGTTTGGGCCTCACAGTTGGATAATCATTAGGGTAACTGTCAAGATGCTGGGGTGAGATGGACCCATGTTTGAATCCTGGTGCCTAGGCGCTGTGTGGCTTTAAGCACATCCCATTTCTTCTAGAATTGACGTCTCAAGCTCTTGCATTGAGAAATGGAATAACACAGCCCCCTTTGTGGGCAGAGCTTGCGGTTGAGATGGAAGTCACAGGTGAAGCCCTGGACACAGCAGTCGCTGAAAGTCGGAAAGAACTTCCTGAGCAGTGGTGTCCCGAGGTGGTGCCCATTGAGGACAGCTCGGCCAGAACCCCTGGGGCTTATCAATCATCTTCCAGAAGAGGCCGATTCCAAAAACATGTAACGAAGAATCGCTAGGCCCATAACAGGCCCAGGTACTCCAAGAGAGAAGCCGGGCTGGGGGCCAGGTCTACCTGCACCAGGGACCATTAGAAAAGTGCAGTAATTAACATGGTGTGCTATTGGCACAGGGGTAGATAAATAGACCAGTGAAACAGGATCCAGGCTGGGAAGCCATCTGTGCACATATGGAACCTTGATATATGGGTAAGGAGATGTACAAATCAGCAGGGAAAGATGGGCTCTTAATAACCAGCAAGGGGCACCTGGTTATCCATTCAGAAGTAGGGAGAAGGAAGAAATTAGATTTTTATACCAGACACAAAAATCAATCCCAGGTGGATTAGAGGCCTAAATGCAAAAGGCACAGCCACCTAATATGGTCAGCTCCAGGTCCTGCCCAAACTCCGCAGGTACAAACATGGCCTCATGGGAGAGAGAATGAGGCCTTGGGGAGGGGCCCAGGGATGCTCATACAAGGTGGCCTGTGACAGTGAAGACAGGAACAGGCCTTAGTCATCTTCCCGTCTCACCTGCTCTGGAAAGTCTTCTCCTGGTGACCACTCTGCAGGTGATGTGTGTCCCGCTCCACCTGCTGGTCCTGCCAAGTGACGCCTCAGAAATAGCAACCATCATTTCCCCAAGTACACAAGGAGCTCCCTATCTCAGGCTCTCAGCCTGCTCACCCACCTACTACTGCCCCTGCCTGCCAAGTATATCATCTGGAACAGATGGGGATGTGACCTCCGTTGGCAAGGCCAGGCTCCAGAGAAGCCCCCAGCCAAAACTTGGTACACATAACCGAATTCTTTGGCTGAGGGGTTTGCAGGGGTTTGGGAAGGAGGCAGAGGCATGCTGTTTGTGGCTATAATGTAGTCTTTCCTTGAATGGGAAGGTCCAGCCTGGTATCTTTTCTGCCTTCCCTGGAGGCCATTCTGCAAAGGTTTCATGACTCATCACAGGCTTGGATTTCATGACTTAGAGAAATGGACACGACTCACTGCCCAGCACATTCGGTTGTCGTGCGTTTGATAAATCTGACGTCTGTACCTGGAATATTCAGCACGCAAGTGTTCATATACTTCCAGAATCCAAAAGTCACTCATCAAACTGTGACTCAGTGGCTCTGTATACTGAATTAGGGCTGGGAACCGTCGGTCAGCTGGCCCCTGGACTGGGATTCTGTCTGATCTTACGTAGACACAACCCTCCTCCTCTTGAACCCCAATTTGTCCATCTGTGAAATGGGTCTTGATTAGGTGATCCCTCCAACTCCTTTTTAATGCTTGTTTCGGGGGTCCCACCCTGTTGTCTGAGAGCCTGCAAACCAGAAGCCATGTGGCCCCTGTCCTTGGAGGTCGACTCTTATTTCTGCCTTGCTTGCTTTGGCCCCCTCCCTGGCCTGTGGGGCTGAGCCGGGAAATCTGCCGGTGAGATCTGACTTCTGGGGATGCTGTGTGGACTCCTGCCCACCTTTTCTCCGGGAACAGTGGTCGGTTCTGGATACATGTGCTGCTCCGTTGAGCTGCATCTGCCCTTTCAGCCTGGGTTTCCCAGAACCTCTATGGACAGATCATGGCCCTGCATCTGATGAGGGTGCCTCTGGGCTACATGCTGAGATGTCTGCTTCCTCTTTCAGACCACAGAGTATTCAGCCATGGCCTCGCTGGCCGGAGGCCTGGATGACATGAAAGCCAATTTGACAAGCCCCACCCCTGCGGACATCGGGAGCAGTGTGCCGGGCCCACAGTCCTACCCCATTGTCACAGGTGAGCATGCTTGAATGGGGATTTGGTGGGGGGAGAGAGAGAGAGAGAGAGAGAGAGAGAGAGAGAGAGAGAGAGAGAGAGAGAGAGAGAGAGAGAGAGAGAGAGAGAATGAATGTGAGGGGGGAAGTTGTTCTTGATGCTTTTGGATATGACTGGCCCCGGCTTTAACGAGGTTATAAGGTCCCAGCTCAGGTCAGGGGGCAGACTGCTGGGGAACACAGGTTGTGGCTGAGATGCGACATGGCTGCATGCTGCTTCGATGTATCTACAGGAGAATAAGGGCTGGGAGAGGCTGGGCTTGCCCTGTCAGAGGGACCCCTGTGGTGGGCCAGGCACTCCAAGGACTGGGATTTCTCCTTTTCATGAGCTGGGGAAATCTTTTGGTCGGCATCAACCTCCAGGAGTAAAGAGACTCTTTGTAAGTTATCACTGGCATTTCAGATTTCCCAGCAGAGGCTGGGTGCAGAAGGGCTGGGAGGGGCTGGGTGTGCGCCAAGCAGCTGGCTTTCCCAGCAGCCTCCACGATCACCCTCAGTGTGAAGACTGAGAGCTGGGCCCTCAGGCTGGTGGTGCAGCTCAGCAATAGAGTGCTGGGCCTGAGTTCTGTCCTCCACACAGGCCTCCTCCACTCCCTGCAGGGTTCCAGTTGTGTGTGTCAGCCATGGCAGCTTGGGTGAGTGGTATCAGAATTCCAGCTGTGCTTCTCTGATCTGTGTGCTGGGAACAGGGACAATGGCTATAGCGTGGCACTCTTGTGAGGATGACTAGGTTCCCCTGCACGAGGAGCTTGGACTCTTGCCTAGCACAAAGTCATCAGCCAGCAAGTGGTCTGCTGTGATTCCTCAGACCCCCTCGTGTGGTCACTGTAGCTTGCTGCTCTGGGGAGCTCCCTTCTCCAGCCCAGCACTGTGGAGGCCTGGGACAGCCACTCTACCAGCCCTGGGAGGGTGTCTCACCCAGGAGGCAGGAGGGTCTCCAGAATATGGAACAGACAGATGGTGGAGCTGGGAGGCTATACTGGGGTTTGGAATTAGGGATCCAGCCAGACGTCTCTGTTGGCTGATGGACATAACCTCAAAGTAGTAACAGAGCCAAGAAATTCTCATGTATTAGAATTTGAAGAGAAGGGGTGAACGAGGCAAGAGCTGAGGCCCAGGGGTCCCTCAGTGACAAGACTAGAGGCCTGTCTCTGGGACCTAACAGTTAAGTCAGCCCTGGGGCTCAGGGGAAAAGTAATCGTGTGCAGGTCTGGGTACAGAACAAAAGTGACTTGTCCTCAGTTTGGCTAAGATGGGGAACAGCCTGAAGCCAGGTGAGCCTCAGGGAGGGGATGCACAGAAGGGATGCCAGCCAGTGAGCTGCAGTCAGTGAGGTGTTTCCTGAGGACCCCTGCCGAGGCTCACCAGGGACCTCAGTGACAGTATTCCCATTATACAGGGGCAGATGCCAAGCTCAGACATGCCTGCTGTATGGAGTGAAAAGCTGAGTTACAGTCACCCTAGCCTTCTAGAAGACCACACTGCAGAGGAAAAGTTTTGGGCAGGATTTAGGAAATGAATTTGGGCACATGCTTATCTAGGTGGCTAATAGTCCAGTGAACACTGAGGCTTAAGATCCTTGTCTGTGGGAATGAGATGCATGTTTGCTAGCTAAGGCTAATCTAGCCTTCAGATAAATCTAATTGGGCCTCATGGGGCTTTTAGAGAATTTGAGCCAAGACTTAAAAAAAAATAAATCTAGCCTCCTGTCTTCTCAAAAAATTAGAAGAGCTGGCCCCATTGGGCTGTAGTCCCATGGGTCATGGCAGGTGGGGCTCAGTGTCAGCAGCTCCTCAGACAGGCCTCCATGGTCCCCAGCCAAAGGCCACCTCATTCACGTGAGAAGCCATGCATGAGGAGTGTGTCTTATACTTGGATCCACAGAGTTGCAGAAAGTCAGCTGGGTGCTTCTGTAGCTCCCAGTATAAACATCCCTGACCAAAGTTAGGGGTATGCTTAGTTCTGAAATGTCAGCGACATTCCAGAGCAGGGCATGGGAGTGTGCACACCTGTGATACCAGTGCTCAGGAGGCTGAGCTGGAAGATCAGGAGTTGGAGGCCAGCCTGGGCTACATAGTAAGACCCAGTTTCAAAACACACACACAAAAAACGAACATACAAAATGGAGGGCATATTCTAATTGTCAGTATAATCATTAGCTTTCTTATACATAAATAATAATTAGCATAATAGAGCAAACCCTTCAATGACAATACATACAATACCAGAGAATAAATTTAGCTGTAGAGCTACAATGATACGGGAGAATAATGGAGAGATGTTTGTTCCTAGACTGTCAGGAAGACGTTCTTTCCCCAAGCCTCCTCTTACCTTAGAGCAATCCCGAGGAAAACGCAACAGACTTTGAGAGAAATCATCAAAATGCTGCTAAGGGCTGGCTAAATAAATACGATAGGATAGCTAGAGACGTTCTGAAGTAGAGCTTCTGGGACATTCCAAAACATGACAAGGAGCCAGCAAGCTCAGCCGGTGGGTAAAGTGCTTGCTGCCAAGCCTGATGACCCACACACACACGCACACGCATGCACACGCACACGCATGCACACACACACGCACACGCATGCACACACAACCAAACAAGCAAAACAATAAATGTAATAAAATTTTAAATAAAAAGAAAAAGGTATAATAATTCTATAGTAACTAAAAAACTATTGTAGAAGCCGAGGTTGCAAACACATGAGCCAGAATGGGCAGGATACAAACAGGTCCAAATATACTCTAGTCAGATCCCTGCTTCACTGTCTCCACTGAAACCAGTGGGTTGTGAGGTAACAGACATGCTAATTAGCCAGGTTTAGTCATGACACATTGTAATGTATATCAAGACATCACTATGTACCCCATAAACATGTATATTTATGTATTATTTATAACAAATTCCCAGCTAGCTAAATCTTTAAAAAAAGCCATAATAAACTAGGACAAAAAAAAAACAGGAAAAATTATAATTTTAGGGTAGAAAAGGCCTCTAAAAATGTTTCAAATACAAATGTTTGAAAAATATTAAAAAGTAAATATTTTTTATGTAAAAACATCCAAAGACAAAAAGAAAAGCTAGGGTAGGAAATGCAATACAGATGGTAAACATTAATTTATTTAATATATAAAGAGCTTTTGTGTACACACAAAATATTGCTAGGCACTGTTTTTATATGGCTGTGTGTGTCTCCTTCTCTGTATGTGCACCATGTGTGTGCAGGTGCCCAAAGAGGCCAGAAGAGGGCGTCAGGCCTCCTGGAACTGAAGTTACAGGTTATTCTGAGCTGTCTGATGTGGGTTCTGAGAACCAAATCCTCTGCAAGAGCAACAAGTCCCCTTAACTGTTGAGCCATCTCTCTAGCCTTTATATAAAAGGCTTTTAAAAAAGAATAAGAAGGGGCTGGAGAGATGCCTCGGCAGTTGAGAGCACACTCTGCTCTTGCAGAGGGCCTGAGTTCTAATCCCAGCACCGGTGACAGGTGGCTCACCGCCGTCTCCAGATCTGATACCTCTGACCTCTGCAGGCAATTCACTAGTGTCCACATACTCTACACAGACACTCGTGCACACACATAATTAAAAATAGTAAAAATAAATACTTTCAAAATTAATAAAAAACAATCTGTGGAAAAAACTAGACAGTGAATGGGCAGTTTGTTGGCAAAAACACAATAAGAGTGTATGGGGAGATGTGCGCCTGCCTCATTGTCTCCAAGCTGCAAATTAAAACAGCTCTGAGATGCTTGAACTGATACTACTAGCTCTGCATTAAGGCTCAGTGTTGGAAAGGGCACAGGAGAGATATTTTCCTATATCGCTATTGTAACTCCTGTTGGAGGGAAACTTGACAGTGTCCATCAAGGTTTTAGATACATTAAGTACCCTCTGACTCAGAAGCTTTTATATCCTTTAAGGAACTTATTCTCCAGGCCTGCAATGATGGTTTTGCCTGTCATTTATAAAGGCAAACAAATGGAATCAAAGCAGGCCCTGCCATAGAAACTGGCTCAGTAGATTGTGGTGCTTCCACACAATGCAATATTAACTACTGTGAAAAGAAGGCAAGAGGCTGGAGAGAGGGCTCCGTGGTTAAGAGTGCTTGGCGTCCTTTCAGAAGACCCAGGTTCTGTTCTCAGCACCCATGTCAGGTAGCTCACAACCTCCTGAAACTGAAACTACAGCTCAGGGGATCTATTTTGCCCCCCCACACACCCCCCACCCCAAGCATGTAGAACTAGAGGCAGTGGTTAAGAGCACTTGCTGCCCTTGCAGAGGACTCAGGTTTGATCCGCAGCACCCATCACATGGCTCACACCTGTCTCTAACTCCAGTGCTCTCTTCTGGCCTCTGCAGGCACCTGCATGAATGTGGTGCACATAGAGGCAAGTGGGCTCACACACATACAATGAAGTATGATCCCATGTATAAAAATGAAAATGCAAAACATAACATAAAATTGTACTGCCGTGAGTGGAACCACTGAATTCACACAGTGGGCAGTCACATACTTGCATACACATTGTATGGAGCAGATGCTTGTGCATGAAGTTTCAGTAGGAGGCTTCTGCACCCCTTCCTCCGTCTTAGTGGGCATTGAATCCCTGTCCTATCACAGTGAGTGGGGTTTTCATTTTATCCCCACCAGACTCTCTTTGGATTAACCAATGTTTGCAGAATCTCCCCCCGCCCTTATGTTCTCGATATCTGAGTTCACACAGAATATAGCCTATTGTCTTGTTTACTTTTCTAGTGCTGGGATAAGACACTATGACTGAGGCAACTTATAAAAGAAAGCATTCAATGGGGCTAATGGTTCCAAAAGGTTCAAGTTCATGACCATCATGGCGGAGTCTGGCAGCAGGCAGGCTTGACACTGAGGCAGTAGCTGAGAGCTTACATCCTGATCCACAAATAGGAGGCTGAGAAAGAGGCACTGGGAATAATGCCAGCTTTTGAAACCTCAAGCCCACCCCCAGTGACACACCTCTTCCAACAGGGCCACACCTCCTAATCCTTCCCAAACTGTTCCACCAACTGGGTACCAAGCATTCAAATATATGAATATATTCAAATATATGGGGGCCATTCTCATCCAAACCACCACATCTGTTTTCATATCCACTTTTAAATAAAATCAAAACAGTTCCTGAACTATGAAGCCAAAGAGGAACTAAGTGATATGTATTTTCTAGGTACACATTCTGAAAGTCCATACTGCAGGACGTAATGAGGCGAGCTAGGGCCTCCCGGTGCACAGAACACATGTACGAAGGAGTGTGGATGGAGGACTTACCTGGGCTCATCCTGGCATTATGGTTTACCAGCAGGCTGGGGCACTCCTGGCACAGCTCCAAGTGAGACACAGTAGCTGGGGTCCTAGGAAATGTGAGGTGTGTGAAGCCTGGAGATGGCAGGTTCACACTTAAATGGAAACAAACTCAAATGTCTGCAAACAGGTTTCCACCTACGTGGATGTTTGGTGGGATGAGGCAATAGTGGAGGCAAAAGAGAAATGTGGTCTGTTTGTCTGTCAGCCAGCAATGTCCCTCAGCACAGAAAACCCCACAAACGTTCCAGGCCTTGAAGGAGAGACTGCGGAGCCTTGGGGCCCGGATCTCCATTACCTCAGCCTGTGGTAGTGGCTGGCTGCAGAAGTCCAGAGCTCTTCGATCCTCCAGCCCACCTCTGTCCCTCTTTCCTGGCCACAAGGAGAATGGGGGAGGGGGTCCCTGAGCTAGCCCATCCTTGCTTCCACAAGTCAGGCAGCCCAAGGAAGGTCTCATTAGAGACCGAGTCAGTTTCTCTGTACCGTTTATATGCTGCATTAAATATTAAGATAAACCCTGCTCTGCTGGCCAGGGCCACGCTTCAGAAACCGCTCACCATCTGCAAATTTGGTGACATGACTAGCCAGTTCCTATACTGTCAGCAGTTTAGGCCTGACCTGATTGGGACTAATTATCTGCAGGTGTGTCCTTGGGCCACAGGCCTGCTGATGGGGCAGCTCCTGGGTTTACCTACCTACAAGAGGGGGTGACAGGTAGGGTGCCAGGCTCCTAGCTTCTGCCTGCCTCCCCACTGGTCAAAGAGCTGACAGTCTTGCCCTCGCCTGGGCCCACCTGACCTTTTGCCTTTGAGAACAAAGGAGTAGGGCCAACATATGACCCTGTGGTCTCTTTCCTGGGGACCATTTCTTTGCATCAGCAGATTGGCATGGCACTGAGAAAGGCTGCTTTTGGCCCAAGTGTGGGAGGCTCTTTCTGGTAGTGGCCTGGGCCCCGGGATCTGAGACATCCTGGCTACTGCTCCCGTCAACCCACAGAGGCCAATCTATAACACAGTGGATGAGACTCACAAAAGCAGAGAGAGTAGCTGCCAGGTCCCAAGTCTCCAGCTCTGCCTGCTACATCCAATGTTTGGAGCATCAGGACCCCAAACATGGCCGCCTAAGAAAGCACACTCCTGCCCTCTTGATCTGAGCAAAAGCTGAGGCTAGAGGAAGGAGCACCTGACTGGGAGTCAGAGGGGTGGGATTAAGTCTGGACTTGCCACTTAAGTGCTCTTAGGTTGGGTCAGATTCGGCGTCCTCTCTAAGCCTCAGTTGTGAAATGGGGCAATGGCCGTTTCTGCTGCCTGCCTTCGATGTTTGGGGTTTTGTCTTATTTTTAATTTTCTGGTTTGTGATACTGGTGATCCCAGCAAGCCCCACTGCATATTAGGCAATTGCGCTGGCGTGGTGGTGGTGGTGTCTGTATTGGCATCTGGCATTTGTGAGGATCATTTGAATGGACCTTGCATAGGGCTAAGAAGCATGGTGCCTAACGTATGTCTTATTCATTATGTAAATGAATCCTTTACCTCCATCCTCGGTGTTTAACACAAAGACCCTCCCAGTGCCAGCTTCCTATAGAGGCGAGTGGACAGGCAAACTCCTTTGGGGACTCTCCAAGGGTCCTTATTCTGCCTGTATAAGTCCACACTGAACGAGGTTCAGGACATTTGCTGTCAGGACATCTGGCTGAGGGGCTGGCAGGACAAATGCCTGAGTGCATGCACGGATGTGTTCTCATATGTGTGCCTTGCAATTCTCTGTGTGTGTGTGTGCTCATGTGGGTGTGCACACCTGTGTGTTCTGACATATGTGTGTGCATAAGCATGGAGGCCGCAGGTCGATGTTGGGTGTCATTCTTGATCCTTCTTGAACTTATTTTTGAACCAGAACTTTTCACTGTACCTGGAGTTCACCAGCTCGGCTGCCCTGGCTGGCCAGTGAGCTTCAGAATCTGCCTGTCTCTGCCGCCCCAGGATGGGGGTTACAGATGAATACTGCCCAACTTTTAAACACACGGGTATCGGGGAGATGAGCTCAGGTCCACATGCTTGTGCAGCCAGCAACTGCCACCTGGGTCATCTCCCCAGCTGAGAAACACTGAAAACCCCTACATTGCTTTTGGCCTGTGAACCGAGGGACTTGGACCCTTGGGTGGTGTCCAGTGTTGGGAGGCAGTTCCAGGCCCCTGGTGGGCGACCTCCTCATACTGAGTGGCTCGGGAGCTTTCCTAAGGAGGCTTCCTGCTCGGATGTGCTCCGCTTCCCACTCAAGCTCCGTCTGGCTGGCCGCCAGGCAGCTCTGAAGAGCCAATTGTTCATCTTTCCGTGGGGAACACCTCTTTTGACCCACTTTTTATGAGGCTTTTGGAGGCTCATCAGACGCAGCTAAATACCTCTTCCCTCAGAGTGGAGTCATAATGAATAATGAAAGCAAGACTCTGAGAAATGTCTGTGTACCCAGGCTGCTGAAAGGTGCCGGGAAAGCGACAATAGAAGCTGTCAATACAGTATGAGAGCTGGGACCCAGTGCCGGGCCACCAGCTTCCAGTGGAAGACACTGGGCTGTGGAAGATGCTCTGTGCATTGGAAAGGGATGATACCTACGCACTCTGTGGGGCCTCTGGGGTCAGTCTCTGCCCTCACTGGGTGTGCCTGCATGCTAGGGCGAGTGTGAGGGGAGAAAGCCAGCACAGAGTGAACACACAGTGTGCTTCCATAATGTCAGGGGCTCTGGAGACAATGCCAAGGGGAGAATATGGAAAGACCCAGCGGGGACTGAGGGGGAGGGTGGGGAGGCAGTCTTCCCAGAATGTGATCTGAGGTTTAAATTATGAGAAGTTTGGGGGTTCTTTGGGGAAAACAGATTTCCAGCAGAAGACACAGCCCCAGGAAGTGTCCTATAAATGTATACATGAGAGAATGAGGGGCCTCCGGGGTGGGGCTCTTTCTCAGTTCCCTCTCTGCCACCAGTGGGGACCAGCCTGTAACTCAGACCTTGGGGATTTTCGGGCTCAGTAGAAAGTCCACAAGCAGGGTAGCGTGACTCTTTACATGGCTCTGGACAATTCCTTTCCAAAACTTGGTCGCCTCTGCTGCCAGAGATCTTCCTTCCTCAAAAGCAAATGTGGTACAGGCTGGAAGCTGCCCTCGGTTGAAGTCACTTCAGGTCAGGAGCTGAGGCTGACACCTTTGCTGTGAGCTCACAGACCCAAGCATTGTCCCCAACACCCCTCAGCGTGGCATGTGCCCTGGGCATGTGCCCATCCCAAAGAGCTTTTGATCTGTATGCCATGTTTTTAACATTAACAGTATCACCTATCGTTTTGAAGATTGGACGCAATGTCCACTGGGAGGAGAGGTATGCAGTAGAGAGCCATTCCCACAGCGGAGCAGCAGGCAGTTGTGGAGAAGACTGAGGAAGCTCCCAGTGGCCTGATGGGGAGCCGTCTTTGGGATGATTAGCATCATTAGCATCTTACCTGTGAGGCAGAGAACAGTGCGCACAGTAGGCTGCCTTTGGGTAACCATGCTCTTGCACACTGTAAATGCATGTTTGTATTTGTGCATCTTACAGACTCCCTGAAAGTAGCCTTGGGAACAATATGACCATGTTTAAGCACAGGGTGTGAGAAGAGTACGTTTTTTACTGAACTGTTTATAAAATGTTAGTGTGGTTTGTATGTGTGTGGTGGGGCACAAGAGCCACAGCACTCACGTAAAGGTCAGAGGAAAGTCTCCTGGAGTGGGTCTCTCCTTCCAGCTTTACAAAGTTTCCAGGGATGGAACTCAGGTCACCAGGCTTGCTTGGAAGAACCTTCACCCACTGAACCAAGTCCCCACTTAGGTTTGAAGGCTTTTGAATGTTGTCTATTTAGCAACTACCAAAACAATTTAAAAGTGGCCTGAAAAAAATCAGAGGGTTTGACCTAAAGATTGAAACACCTCTCTTAGCCAGACAGTGGTGACACACCCCTTTAATCCCAGCACTTGGGAGGAAGAGGCAGACAGATCTCTGTGAGTTCAAGGCCAGCCTGGTCTACAAAATGAGTCCCATGACAGCCAGGGCAAAAACCAAAGGGGAAAAAAGAACAAACAAACCCCAAACGCCTCTCTTGAAAGCTCGGTGGGTTTGCTCCTCTTGGGTCAACATGGGGGATGTGAGAGAAGCCACCCTCCCTCAGATGCCCCAGGCAGCTCCTTCCTAGCCCTCTAGCTTACCTGACTTGCTAGCACTCTGGGGCAGTCGGGTGTTCAGCCCTGCCTACTTCCACTGCCCCGTCCCTCCGGTCTCCTTCACTAACTGCGGAACCTCCAGCTGTCGGGAGCCCTCTGCGGTAGCAGGAAGCTCTTTCTGTACATCACCAACAAGACAGTGCTGAGACTAGATTGCTGCATAAAAACCTTCAACACCCAAGATTGCAAAGTCCCCTCTCTCTCCCCGAGACATCAGGCTATTTGCCTTCCAGAATGATTTGGGGCAATTTCAATTGGATTTAAAATATTTGTTTCCACATTAGGAAGGGTACCCATAGTGGTCGGTCCTTGGAATCTTAGTATTTGTAAGACCACTCCGAGCCGCTGAGAAGCCAGAGGTCTGATCATTTGAAAGCCAAAGTGAAACACAGGCCTCTCCATAATTAACATGCACACTGAAGAAACGGTGCCTTGCTTTCAGGCTAGCCCAGAGTTCCCAAGAACTGTTTGCTGAATAAATGAATTAGTATTTGCGTAAAGTGTGATGTCAATTAAAAAAAATAATTTCAGCTGAAAGTGCTCTACTTGTCTCTGACCTTGTATTTTGTAGGATAAAAATAAACGAAGCTGGATGGCCCTCCTGGTAATGCACTCATAGATTTTTTTACACTTGCAGGCAGCTTGGAAGCCGACCTTTCCAAATAGCCTTCCAGCGGGTCTCTGGGCCTCCAGCTTCCCAGTCCACCTGCTGTGATCCATCCTCCTAAAATAGTGATTTCATTAGCCAGTTCTGGCCAGAGAGCTCCCAGACCTTCTCATTGTCTGCAGGAGAAAAGCTCCTGGCTAATTTGTAGAGGTGTTTCCATGTATCATTCATTCACTCATTCCTTCATTCCTCCCTCCATCAAGACTTGGGTCTTCTTGCGTATTGGCCTGTGTTGGGTCAGAGGGTCCTGGAGTTTCTGCTGTCAACACACTCAGTCTGATGGAGGAAGCAAATATGGAAACCTGTTCAAGGCAAAACAAAGCAAAGCAAAAGTGTCAGACTCCTGGGAGACACACGTGCAAGAGAGCCTGTGGTGAGGGGTGGGGGTGGGGTGGTACTGTGTGTGACTTCTCTTTGGCCAAGGATTTGAGGGAAGGTTTTGTGGGGAGGCGGTGTCTAAGAGAAGCCATGTGTCCCTGCTCTCAGGGGTTAATTTTTCATCACCTCGTCTGTCTGTCAATAGGATCTTGTTATGTAGCCCTGACTAGTCTGGAACTTACTCTGTAGAAGGGATGGTCCTAAATCAGTGGGCAATCCTTCTGCCTCTGCCTCCCCGAGCGCTGGAATTTCATGCCACCGTGCCCTACTTACCATGCTCCTCTCTTAAAACGTTCAGGGTGCTTGCTTGTTTTGTTGTTGTTCAGTTTTCCAAGACAGGGTTTCTCTGTGTAGCCTTGGCTGTCCTGGAACTCGCTCTGTAGATCAGACTGGCCTTGAACTCAGGGATTCACCCGTCTCTGCCTCCTGAGTGCTGGGATTAAAGATGTGTGCCACCACCACTGGCTAAAAGTTCATTTTTTAAGCGAGGCATCGTGGTACATGTCTTTAAACCCCAGCATTTAGGAGGGAGGTGTAGGCAGATCTCTATGAGTTTAAAGCTAGCCTGGTCTACATATCAAGTTCCAGGATGACCAGAGCATCATAGAGAGACCTCGTATCAAGAAAAGTTTCCTTTTTAACCAAAAGCAATCCAAGCTCATTCTAAAGGTAATTCCAGAGGCACAGAAATACATACAGCAGCCTGTGACCATGTTCCTGCACATTATTCCCGAACCATTCTAGAATGCAGATGTTAGCAGAGTTGATGGTGTGGTATGTGTCTTTCTGGAACCTTATCTGTGCATAATCAACATGTACCACGTTACATGCATATGGCTGATTATCTATAATTGCCTTTATACTCTATATAATGTTAGCTTTTTAAAAATTTTTACTTCATATTTTTATAGAGACCCTAACCCAGTAAAGAACTGTCCCCTCTAATGATGTGGACAAACCACTGTGGGTTTTTCTCCAGCAAGACATTGGTCATGGCCCATATCTTCAGAAACACTGCATAAATGGCTCTTAGTATTTGAGGCCAGAGGCCAGTGGGGAATCCTGTTGTCTTCAGCTGGCACAGGGCTGTGTGTAGAGACAGCTGCTTTGGGGGTCTGGCTGCCACCTCCCTGTGCTCAGTGCTGTGGGGTGAAGATGTGAAGTTGTGGGGAGCCCTGGGGAAGCCACAGTGGGGCCGACTTTAGATCAGCTCCTAGGAGAACAACTTAAAAGTTTTTCAGCTCGATTGTTTCAAGTGTACGGCTGAATGTATATGTCTGTGTACCACATGTATCCCTGGTGCCCACAGAGGCCAGAAAAGGGCATCTGATCCTCTGGAACTGGAGTTATAATAGTTGTGAGCCAACATATGGATGCTGGGATTGAACCTGTGTCCTCTGGAAGAGCAGCCAGTGCTCTTAACCACTCAGCCATCTCTCCAGCCCCCAGGAGCCCAACACTGTGTTCTTTGAGAACTGAATAGGCTGCTGCTGGAGCCAATCATGCCCTTGTGTGTGCTTTGGGTCTCGCCGCCCTTTACTCTTTGAAATGTAGACACTATTTTTTCCTCCTAACAGTTCAAGAGAGTGCCTGGGGTCCCTCAGCTGGAAGGGGAAGGGGTTTTCTCCTGCTCCCCCACCCCTGCCCCGTCCTGCTCTTGATAGCATTGAGCTCTGCGTCATCACAGGACTCTGAGCAGAGTCTCTGTGTTCTCGAGCATAGCCTGGCTGGCACTGCGACTGTGAAGGCTGAGCACATGGCATGGTGCCCATGTAGACTCCAGAGCAGTCTGCCTACCTTTGGCCTGCAGCTCGGTGACTTAGGATGGGAAGACCTCTGTTTCTCAGCTGTCTGTGTGTGAGCCTCCATTCTCTCTAGGCATGGGGTAGGACCTTGCTGTGTGACCCGTATGCCTGCAAGAACAGTTGAAGGGGGGAGAGACACACTTCCGCCCGCTGTTTCAGAGGTGTCCCTCCATCCTATGGGAGGAGGATGGCTAAGAAGAGCAGTTCACACCATGGCAACCAGGAAGCAGAGGAAAGCAATGTGGGGTGAAGCGATGCCAAAACACACCCCAAGGACATGCCTCATGGGACTTCCTTTTTACAACTAGACACCATCATCTCCTCCCTCCGCCTCCCAAGAATGCTGTCATCTATCAGTCCATCAATGGGTTCACCCATTCTTTAGGCCAGAGCCCTCAGGAAACACCATCATAAATGCTCTCCGAGGCAGGCCTTACTGATCTCCTAGGAATTTCTCAATACAACCAACTGGACAATTAAGATGAACTATCACGTGGTTAAATGAGTTGATGCTGAAAGGCTTGGCGCCTCCTCCTGGGCTGGTTAAGTCTTGTTTTAAAAATCTGGAGTTCAGGAAGCTAGCCGGAGGCAGAGGCAGACTTTGAGGTCTTCACTCCAAGGGATGGCTGCGGTGGAACCAGGGACACTGGTTTTCTATTCCAGATACTCCTGTGTCTTAGTTTCTAGTTGTTGCTATAGCAGACTACCTCAGTGGTTATCTCAGTGGTTAGAACATGCAGCCTGGATTCAGGCCTGTTTTCACCTTCTTCCATTTGGCCACACTGAAGCCCTTGCTTCTTCTGGACTCCAGACTAGAAAGCTTCTGTTGTTTGCCCAGATGTGGTGGCCAACTGTGAAAGGAAGAATGGATGCCTTGGAGTCTATCAGATCCACACCCTGAGCCCCCCCCCCCCCCCCCCCCCGTAACTTCTATGGACTCTTAGAATGCCTTTCCCTTCTCTGAGTAATGCTTTTCACTTCTTCGAAATGGGGGTCACAATCTCAGCTCATCTCTAGGACTCTAGGACTGTATCGAGGTGTCCCTGGAGATAAGGCAAATGTCCCATAAACTGTAAGCACTGTGCCCTTTCCTATGAACCCAGAGAGCCTGTCACCCTGCCTGCACCAGGTGTTCCAGGCTTGACTCCCAGAAGAAACGTGGAAGCTGGTCCAGGGCTTTGCCTATAGATCACTTCCGCCCCAGGCCTTAGGAACCAGCTGACTCTCCCTATGTGCCTTCAGCAAAGGTCTGCGGGGAGCAGTCCCCCCGTGTGTTACTTTTTCCAGGAAGCACTCTCCGCCCCGCAACTATCCGAGTCAGAAGTGATGCTCTCTCATCTGGCCCTGACCAGGCCACCGTTAGGCTGATATCCCATTGATCCTCGATTCGTAATTCTTCAAGCCCTGCTTAACTTCCTGTGAGATTCCCAGCCCTCTCTGCCTCCTCGGTTCAGTCTGATGCAGGGCTTCGCGATACAGTGGGGGCTCAGGAAGTGGAAGACAAATGCATAGATGAGCTATTATGATTGGTTGTTGCTAATCGCCCCCCACTCCACCCTTCTAGGTCATTGTCAAGGTTATTGATATGATTCACACACTCACATACATATCTTCTGTGAGCAAAGAGGCACATTTGATTTTGAGATATTATCATAATTATTATTTCTTCCCCAATCCATTGCCTTCTACTATCTGCTGCCTCCACTGCCCACCCTGCTGCCAATGTTCCAAGCCCAGGGAAAAAAAGCCTCTCTAATTTATCTCTATTAGCTTTTATTTTCATTATCTGAGACTGTAGGACTTCTACACTCTGGGAATGTCTATGAACGCCCGGCCAGGCTGCAGCCAGCCTGAGACTTGAGGTGCCCTCTGTTTATCGGATGGGCCTGTCTTCTTTTCTCACTAATCTCTTTGTATACCTCGAAAGTGCCATGTCCAGGCTGGTGTCTCTTGCCCACCTGGAGGGAGCTGGTAATCTATGTGAACTCTGTGGCAAGGCCTCTCCCCTGAGAGATGGTCTCAGTTTTGAACAGCCAGAGGCACACCCAAGTTGGGGGCCGGGCAAGCTAAGGTCACCATAGGAGAGAAAACACACACTTGCCTCCAAGTGCCAGGCAGTGTTCTCGGTCTCTGGGTTTCTCCTGGCTTGTCCGTCTGCATACTCACTCTGGAGGGAGTTAGTCTCACTGTCTCCATTTTACCGTGTGATAACAACAGGGGCGAGGTGCATAGAAACTTGCTGAATGCCTCCGGCTTGAACATGGTTGAGTCCGGATCCAAATGCAGACAGCCAGGCTGCAGAGGCCACCATGGAGCCTCTCACCAGGCCTGCTGTGCTTGTGACAGACAGGAAGTACGGCAGAGGAGATCTCAGTGGGGCAGACCGTGGACAGAGCAGGCGCAATGCTGATGGCAGCCGGCCAACGGTCCTTTTATCTTGGGAAACCGTATTTGCTATTTTCCTCGTCTTCGTGACAGAACGCCTGAACGGAACAACGGAAGGAAGGGCAGGCTTGCGCTGGCTCACTGTTTCGGGGGGATTTCAATCTGTCACCGCGGGGAAGGTGCCACAGAACAGGTGGCTGGTGGCAGGTGGGCATGGCGGGTCCCTCACACTGTGGTTTAGACAGGAAGCAGAGGATGCAGACGAACCAGGAGTGCGTGGACCCTCCCGAGATTAACTCCTGTGGAGCCTCTTTCCACCAGCCATGTCCTGCCTCCTACAGCCACAAGCTGGACCCAGGCATTCAAACCACGAGCCTGTGGGAGGACATTTCAGACTCAAGCCATAACAGAAATCTGGGCCCTCTCCGTTCTAGTGTATTCTTACCTGGAGCAGGCTACCTGAGATGTCCAGCAATCCCGGGATGCTTAACTTAGCCCTTGTAAGGCTTCCCCACCCCATAGGCTGTCAGTGGTGAGCCCACGCCAACCCAGCAGCTCCTACCTAGACCCAAACTTTCCTTGGTTCTTTTGTTTTGAGGGAGTGGGGAAGCACTAGAGAAATAATTATCACTATGCTCCTCTGTCAACTTCCTGGCCAAGCCTGGGAGGGGGCGCTCATGACTTCAGGTCTGGTTCTCTTCAGACATGGTCTCAGTTCTTCACCTTCAAGCTGAGAAGGCTTCCTGCTTCCTTATCCTGTATTGCCCTGCCTGGCTGAGAGGCAAAAGGGGGGGAGTGCAAGAGCAGACCTTGAGGGGTAGAACCCCCAGCCGGGCGCCTGACAAGGATAACAGGAGGATGAGACGGTGGGATGGGAAGGACGGATGGACTCTCTAACCCGAGCCTTCATTTGTCTCCTTTTCCCGTCTCTGTGTACCATCAAGTGGTTGGATGTGGGGGTGAGGTGGGAGCATGGGGCTGAGAGAGGAACAAGCTAAGGGTGCGGGGATGCCGCCAGCTAGATGGACTAGGAATATTTTAGTATCCTTCACTATCGGGACGCCAGCCCTGGTGCTGCTGAGAGGAGCAGCATTGACATGCATAGCCAGTGTGGGGCTAGGCAATGAAAATGTTCTGGTCGGATCATTAGTTCAAAATCTCCTCTGGATGGAGGAACCAGCCCTGAGGCTCTGGGTTCCTCGTGTGCTTCCCCATTCCCCGGAACTCCCAGTTCAGGTCTCCTGTCCCGTATTCCTGGGGTGGCCAGCCTCTTTGGGACTGGAGCTCACCTGCAGCAGGAAGTGACTGAGGCCGACCAGGGCACCCTCTCGGGTGCATCCCTTCCTTGACCTTTGTAATTATTCCTGTTCAGTCTCCCCTCGTGTTTTTCCCTCCCCGCTTTGAGGTGCTCAACTCGGCACCCTCTCCAGGGTATTAAGGATGTGAGTGAAATTGATGACCAGGATGTCTCGGGTCTTTATGATGATGAATGGCTTTCACTGCCAAAGCTTTTATTGTCTGTGATTTGGGGAGAAGGAGAACTGATATATCAAGGCTGCCTGTCACACCATTTAATACAGTTATAAATCCTGACGTCACTAACTGGTGGTCAGGAGCTGGCGAATTCCACCGGCCTCCACTTTGCAGGGCCTTTATGGATTTTCACCCCCTCTCGTCCCTTCGTTTGCTTGACTGTCACAGTTGTGTTGGCGGGGGGGGGGGGGGGGGGAGATGTGGGGGGTGGACACAGTAAGGTGGTTTTAAATATCCAGAGACGCTCTGGTCTAGGGAGGAAATGGGAACCTCTCCCTCACCTTTGGTCTCAGTTAAAAGCCTCGGGTTCTAAGATGAGCAGGAAATTCCTCCCTGGGACAGTTCCTAAAGCCTACTCTGTCACCTGGCCGCTGACTGTCACTACCAAGTGACTCAACATCATCTACCTGCTGGAGCTCCTTCCCTCCGAGGGAGGGTAGCAAGGAAAGAGTTAACTTTTGATTTACAGAAGGGGAAACTGAGGCTAAGCAAAGTGAAGTGTTGGCATGGTGGTGCACACCCAAGTGGATACCAAGGGAAATCGCCCAGGGTGAAGCCACAGAGCGTTTCCATCAAGATTTTGGGGTGCCTGCCTCACTGCCAGTCCTAGGAAGAATCCTTGACCCCTACCTTAAGATCCTGGGAGGATTTTAAATTTTCTGACCCACAGTTTCCACACCTAGAAACAAGAAGAGCGTTGTCCTCACAGACTGTTAAAGGAGTCATGTGGAGTCATGTACATACCGTTCCTAACGAGTTCCTGGGACAGCAGAAGTAAATGCTTCTAAAGGTTGGAGCTGCAGAGAGGGAGGCATGTACCCACAGGAGCCAAGGAGGCCACCTCTGCCTTCTGAGGTTGTGTGGAAAGCAGCCAGGGGAGGCCTCCTACGAAAAGCTGCAGGAGCCTTGAAAGGGGAGGAACTAGCCAGGCTGGGACAGAGCTGAGGAAGCTTCTAAGCAGAGGGAACAGTGTGATAATGGTGAGGGAATGTACCCAGCAAAGAGAGAAGCAGGTGGAGACGGGGGAGGGGCGGGTCACAGGCGCTCCCAAGGACCTGGATCAGATGTTAAGACGTCTCCAAGGCCTCTAAGTAGCGAGTGGCATCCTATAGGAATCTCTTGGGGGGGGGGGTCTTGGCAAAGGATGTACGCAATAAGGATGAGACGCAGCGAGAAACTCGGATAGCTTGCACACCCTCAAGAGAGAGAGGATGAGGATCTGGACCAGACTGTAACCATGCAGATAAAAGGGAGTGATAGGGCTAGAGCTGGCTGTAGTCCAACCCGGGGGTTGGGGGCAGACAAATTGGAGACTGAAGTCAGGGTAGCTCCCTGGTTGGAGCTGGGAGACTAGGCCGATAATGAAACACAAAATAAAAGCCTCCCATCCACATGGTCTCAACACCCCCAGCACCTCACCCAGAGTCCAGTGGTGCGACTGGGAAGATGTTCTCTGGGCTAATGGGCACTCAGTCTCAGCTCTGTGCCAAGCGTGGTGCGGGCACTCGCAGGGGACAGGTGACAAGGTCCCCGGTGACCGTTGGAGGCAGTCAGGCTTGCGTCTTCTAGGGAACAGCTGTCCCAGCCATCCCACAAGTGCTAGGATGTGAGCATGTGTGCAGGGCTCTGAGTGTGCTCACGGTGGGGAGTGTGAGGGGCAGGGCTTCGGTACCTGGGGAGGGGGTCTGCCCAAATGGAGATGGCGAGGGCATCACAGAGTTTGCTGAGGAGATGCAGCGAGGAAGAACAAGTTGTCTGTGGTGTGGAGCGAATATACACCTTCAATCAAAATGGTTGGGAAAAGGGCAGTGGGAGTCTGAGTGTGAGCTGCAGGCCCTGAAGAGCCACAGGCAGACCTTCAGAAGGCTGGAGCCAGGCAGGGGTATGCTTCAGGGTGAGCAGCAGTGGGAGCCTGTGTCGTGACTGGAACTGGCTATGAGGATGTTCCCTAGTCCCCAGCTGGAGGGTACGGCAGGAGAGGTGGGTTGGCCTGTGCCAAAGTGTCCAGGCTGGGCCCTCTCGTCCCGGGGTGCCACCAGAACCTGCTGGGTGCCCTCATTATGCCTCTCATGTGTTGGGGGAGAGACATGAGCATTGCCGGCTGCCTCCTGCTGGTGTGCGGAGCGCCGGGCAAACCACATGAGATCCCATCTCGCGCATAATGTGCAACCGAGGACAAAATTAGATTGAGAAGTAAATGGAGCCGAAAATTTCCAAAGCATTTCCCGTCAAGACGCTGTGTGATTGCATGTTTTAATTCTCTGCGTTTTGGTGGGGATGGCTGGAGAGAAAGGGACTTGGATGGGAGGGAACTTCCGGGTTCCCGGGGGCCTGATGGCCAGAGGGGAAAAGAGATGCCTTTTGTGCCTGTGAATTGAGACTCCATGCAGCTCCTTCTGACTTGCAAAAAATGTACAAAGTGGGCACTATTTTCTCCATTTTGGAGCTAAGGAAGCTGGAAGTGGAAGCTACCTTGCCTGGGGCCACATAAACAGTGTGCAGGTAGTGGACTGCCAGTCCCGGAATGATGAGCTTTCAAACTCTAGGTGATACTATCCCCACACACACACACACACACACACACACACACACACACACACACACACAACAGCACACACACTGACTACAAACAGGGGTGATAGCTAAATGTAATCCCACCAAGCAAAGCCAAACTCAGCGAACAACGGGACTCCTCTCACCTCTGCCCCCCCACCTCCCCTCTAGTTCATCTGGAAATCAAGCAAACGCAGACACTCACCTTTGCAGGTATATAAAATGAGGATTTTTGTTTCAAAAGGAAAAAATAATAAAATAAAATAAAAGGTGAGGCCAGTGAGACAGTGAAGATGGCTCAGCCAGAAAAGGTGCTTGTCACCAAGCCGGACGACCTGAGTTCAATCCCTGATCCCTACATGATGGGAAAAAAGACCCAACTCCAGCAAATGGCCTCTGACCTCCACACATGCGCTGTGGAGCATAAAAGCATGCATGACCCTTTCACAATAAAGCAATTAGGAAAAAATGGTGGGCAGGTGCTTCTGAGGAACAATACCAGAGGTTGGCCTCTGGCTTACACACAAACAAGCACACCCATGTACACACACACACACACACACACACACACACACACACACACAAGATCATGTCTACATGCCCTCAGAAACACACCAACACCAAATAAATAAGTAAGTGAGGTTTAGCAGGGCGCTATCATTTGTTGGTAGCACAGAGGCAGAGGGCAGCGGCAGATCTTCTTCTACCAGGTTTCTCTGTGTGTTACCCCATCTCTCTCTACCCAGTAGCTTCCAGAAGGCTCCAGAGACCCTTCTTACTTGCCTGCAGAGCCCAAGAAGATACCAATATTCTTGGGGTTCTTACCAAAAAACAAAATGAAACAAACAAATCGCTTCTGGCTCATTTCATCTGGGACCCCAGGCCCCAGACGAGTGAAAAAACTAAGATTCAGTTTCCGAAGCTGGAGGAATGGATGCTGTGTGATTGGGGGAAGAAGTGGAGTGGGAGAGAGCTGGAGAAAGCGAAGGGAGGTCCCAGGGAGCAGCGAGGTGCGGGTGGCTCCAGAGCCCAGGCCTGGCTGTGCTGGCTCTCTGCACACAGCTGTACCCTTGCTGCGTCTTCACTACTCACAGAACAGGCACTTCATCGTCTCCGGTATTGATAAGGCCTTTTGAGACTTTGTTGTCTAGACTGGTCTTAAATTTCTGGGCTCAAAAGATCTCCTTTAGTAGGAAGTCCTGTAGGATCAAACCCAGGATGATGATGATGATTCTTCTTCTTCTTCTTCTTCTTCTTCTTCTTCTTCTTCTTCTTCTTCTTCTTCTCTTCTCTCTCTCTCTCTCTCTCTCTCTCTCTCTCTCTCTCTCTCTCTCTCTCTCTCATTTTAAACTAAGAAAACTTGGTTCATCTGGAATCTTCCTGGAGAATCTCAGATAAGCCAAGTGATGTTCACTGGTGGAAAGCATGCATCTAAGTCCTGACATCATAGAGGCTCAGAGAAGTAGACTGAAGCCCCGGGCTTGACTTCCACTGTCCTTTGGGCTCTAGTACCCGCTGTCTCTGCCATGGTTCCAAGTCAAGACGAAGGCTACTCAGAGGACGTGCATGCCTGCTGTGTTCTCAAGTCCTCCCTCCCAAGCCCCCTATCCTTCCCCCCAACCCCTGCCGGCCTTACATCTTAAACCCAGCTGCCTCGTCAGCACTCTGCTGCTGTCTCAGCTTCAAGCACACTGAACCCCCACATTCTGAACTCACCCCAGCCAGGCGCAGTGAGAGGCAGCAGACCAAACCTCACAGAAGCCTGTGCTTACCCTCCCTTCCAGCCCCTTCTGAAGGAGGCTGGCTGTGAAGACTGGCTGGTGTCTCCTTTTCCAGGAATGTCCTCTCTCTCTCTCTCTCTCTCTCTCTCTCTCTCTCTCTCTCTCTCTCTCTCTCTCTCAGACCAGGTCTATATATCCCAGGCTATCAAGCTAAGGTTAGATTTGAACTCCTAATCTTCTTACTTCTGCATCCCAAGTGCCGGGATTACAAATGTGTGCCACTTTGTCCAGCTGCTCCGCTCTCAGTTATCATGAGACCAGAGGCACGACCTTAACCTCTGCTGTGCTAAGCCTAGCTTCCCCGCTCCCCCTGCCCCCCCAAGACAGGGTTTCCCTGTGTAGTTTCGGTGCCTGTCCTGGATCTCTCTCTGTAGACCAGGCTGGCCTTCTGGCTCTGCCTCCCGAGTGCTGGCTGGGACTAAAGGTGTGAGCCACCACCACCCGGCCAAGCCTAGCTTCCTTTGCTGAGGGCATTAAGTTTGTGCAGTAGACAATAAATTGAATCCAGGCCGGATGACTCCCACGTTCCTTTCCCTGTGGTGCTCCCCATCCCTGCACTGCACAAGCCACCACCCCTTCTGGGAATCCCACTTGTGCCTCCTGGTGACCTGTGAGGGAAACAGGGCAGGGGTGATCAGCTGCATTTCACGCAGCAATCAAGGTCCGAGCCGGCAAGCCGGAGTCTGAGCAATGCCGGGGCTCTGAGAACAGGCAGGAACGCCGTGACAGTCAAACCTCATACTGCTTCTCTGGTGCCAGCCCAGCAGTGGGACTGAGTGGGTGTTCTCTGCAGCCCATTCATTTGGTATGCCCCCCCCCCAGGAGGTGCCCCAGCAGGGCAGGCTTGGTTTTCTTTGGCAAGCCGCACACCTGCCCAGCCCTCCTCTTGCTCTTGGCCATAGGTTAGCAATATTGGCCTTACTAATTGGATTGGGAAAAGAGTTGAGGGTGAGAGTAGGTTTTGCCAGATATCAGCATTGCCCAGATGTGCCCCCCAGGCAGGGCTCCGTGACATTGACATCTAGACCTCAGGATGTGACAAGGACAGGCTGTGGTGGGGGTTCAGGGTGGACCGGAGTCCCTTGCAAGCGATCACTATTATCAGTGGTGTGGACATTTACCTACTGGCTTTTTCTTGAGTCCTTAGATATTTCTGTAGCACTGTTTGATCTCTTAGGTAAGCAGACCAGGGTCCAGGTTCCAAGGCAGGGTGTCCCAAGAGGGGAGAGAACATCCTGAGGTACAGTAGGGAAGGGGTGGGCTTTCTCACTCTCAGGCCCAGGCTGGCTCTGCCTTAGTGGGCTTTGCACATGACCTGCTAGCTCTGACCTCACTCCTTAGCTTAAAAGGACCAGCAGGCCCCTCCCACCATGCTTGATCTATGCTAGACTAGAGAAAGGCCTTGGTGGCTGAGAGTACAGGCTGTTGGGGTTCTAAGTCAAATCCTCCTCACTCCTCACATGCTCCAGTTTCTGCCCATGCAACCTTAGGCGGATCACACTGTCTCAGCATCACTTGGCACCTTCATTCATGGGCTAGGTGTAAGAACAGCCCAACTGATACGTACAGGCATTTATTTGCACACGCTTTATGCGTGTGAAGTCTTCGATCCTTTCTACCAGTCTGAGTTTGTAGATGAGGGGGCTGATGCATGCCCAAAGCTGTCAATGGCTGGAGCTCATAACTTCTAGGCTCGGCACCCCAGTAACAGCACTGGTTACTGTCTTCCATAGGGCTGTGGGGTGACTGAATGGGACAATGCACTCAAGTAGGAGTGTCTGATAGACAGTGGGAGCTCCCCGATGTCACCAGTGTCCCACTGCTCTCCAGCCCCAGTGCATGCACAGCACAGGCTGCACCCCTGTGGGACGGGGTGAGAGGCTCCCAAGGCCAAGATGGGTCCATCTCCACTCACTGGCCTCCAGTTCTACCATCACCTAATGCACACAGGTCCCAACCTGGCGGAAGAACAGCAGAAAGGAGCTTTGTGTCAGGAAGGGCTGGTCCTGTGGAGAGTGGGCCAAGAGGGAGGCTCCAGGCCAGATGCTGTCCACATGTGTCTTAGAAAAGCCTCCTAACTGTCCCAGCAAAGAGGAGCTGCAGCCGCCCTCGCCCTCAACTCACTGGCAGTAAGGACAAGAGGCAGTTACCTTTGCAAAGTCTAGTAAGTGGCAGAGCTGGGGTTTGGGCGCCAGTAGGTGGAGTCTCTAGAAAGTTCTTTCAACTTTGCCATATAAGTGGTGAGGACCAATGGAAGGTTTCCAGCAGTGACCTGATGCAAAGCAGAACAACACTTCTGAGACCAACAAGGACAGACTGAGGGTGGCTGTAGAGCCAGGGTGCCACAGGGACGACAGAGGCATTA
The DNA here is from genome assembly GCF_004664715.2 of Peromyscus leucopus. Classification (NCBI taxonomy): domain Eukaryota; kingdom Metazoa; phylum Chordata; class Mammalia; order Rodentia; family Cricetidae; genus Peromyscus; species Peromyscus leucopus. The sequence continues at coordinate 55,508,719 of NC_051064.1, read as the reverse complement.
GGAGTGGACATGCTGAGTTGGGCCCAGTGCTGTGTGCACATTGTTCATGTAATCCATGCAACAATGCTGCAAAGCAGAGGTTCTTCGTTTCATGAATTTGAGACTGGGATGTGGCGAGGCAGCTTGTTCAGGACCACATGTCTAGCAGACTTGGAGCCAGGAGCTGAATGGAGACCACAGTCCTAGGCCTTTGTCCCTAACCACCAAGCCATACCACCTACCTTATAAAGATGGAATGGTCTCAAGTATTCTCAAATCTAGACAACATCTTCAGGAGAACTCTGTGCTTCCTGTGCCTTCATTTTCCCCCCATTTAACAATGAGGTATCAGATATGGATGCCATCTCCCGGGGGGCAGGCTGTCCCGCACGTTAGGTCAGGGGAGTGTGCTCTGCAGTAGCAGGAGATACCAGGAGTGGCCAGAGTGATTGGAGAAATAGGTGAGAGCCGTGCTGGCAGCCTGGGTGGAGGACGCTCGGCAACCTTCACACTTCAGTCTGGGCTAGCAACTGTGGGATCCTGAAACGTCAAAAGACAAAAAGAGGTCAAGCATGGTGACCCACATCTGCAATCCCAGCACAGGAGAACCAGGAGTTCAAGGTTACCCTCAGCAGCATAGTGAGTGAGGCCAGCTTCTGTCTCAAACAAAACGAACAAACCAAGAGGCAAAGATGTAGTTTTGTTCTCCAGTAGCTCGGAGATGGCTTGGTCTGGGCAGGAACAGACAGGAGAAGGGGTGTGGCTGGCACCCTTCAGCAAACCTCACGGAGGTTTGTCCTGGTACCACCCTCTGCACAAAGAGCTTTCACCCTCTGTTAATGACAACTATGGGGGGGGGGAAGGCACGGGGGGGGTGCTTACCAGACACTTCTTTGTCTAAACAAGTCTTGGTAAGAGATACACAGCCAGTCTGGACGGCAAGGCACCCCCTGCTTCTGACGACCTCACCCAGGCTTACCCTGTGACTAGGCATGCCCCCCCCCGCCCCGTACAGCAGCAAAGCCTTGGGAGACTGTGGGCAGTCACTGGTGTCACCACTAATCACCCTGACCCCTGAGGTTTGGGCTCTGGGTCTGCTCCTGTCATTTTCCTGTCCCCACCTGTGACGGTGAATACTGATGGCCACCTCGACTGACCCTAGCACCACCTAGCAGACAAACCTCTGGGCATGTCTGTGAGCAGTGTTCCAGATGGGATTACCCGGGGTGCGATGACCCACCTAAGGTGTGGGGAGCACCATTCAGGGGGCGGGGGCCCTGGACTGAATAAAAGCAGAGTTGAGCTGAGCAGCAGCATATTCCCCTCTCTCTGCTTCCTGAGTGTGGAAGCAATGTGACCAGCTGCTTCAAAGATGCCGCAGCCACGACTCCCCGCCGTGAGAGACAGTACTCTCAAACATGAGCCTTCTGGCTGCTCTGGCCAGGTAGTTTGTTACAGCCATAGGGGAAGTAATCAACACACCACGGTCCTTGCTGCCCACCGGCCACTCTTCCTAATGGCAGTGTGAGCAGGTCCCAAGTCTCCTTCCCCACTTTCCGCCCTGCTGTTTGCAATGCATTGGTGGCAGCCTGGGAGCTAGGCCACCAACTCTGTTGGAATAATGTGCCCCTGAAGATTCAGTTTTCTAGAGCTGGAGGCAGGAAGGACTCAGACCAGGTCTTATACCTTCCTTCTGGCTGCTCATACCCACGTAGAAAGGAGCTGATGTTGGTGAATGGGGTATTTCGGACAGGCAGGACAGGCCACCACTGAGCATTGGGTACTGGCCAGGAGAGGCCTGGTGAGTTGTGGATAAGTATTTGTTACATGTATAAGTGACATGGCCAAGACACTCCTGGCATCATGAGGCTGTCCTGAAAAGCAAGACTGTCTCCTATCACAGCTCAGTTCCAGAATAAGGGACAGCAACTTCATGCATCTTAAATATCATTCTCCTAGACTGTGAGTGGGCCCCTTGGGGTATAGACATTGTCTGGCTCTTAAGAAAAAAAAGTTAATTTTAAATCAAAATGTTAATTTTGAATAGAAGGTAATACATTCATGTGATTAAATATTCAAACTTTACAGAAAAAAATATAACGAAACTGTTATATGGCTGTGATGCTTAAATAGAATGTACACAGAGCCCCTGCACTGAACTCAGTAAGAGCTACATGTATGATGTTGTTGTGGTTGTTTCAAGGACTGTTCTCCTGTCCGAGTCCTTTGGACTCAGGGGCACCACATAGTGGATTTCAGATAATGCGTGAACAAGTAAATGGACCAGTCTGCAGTTGCTTTGTGACTCCTCCTGCGGCAAACATGGCCTCCTCCCATCCCTGACTCAGGACCCGTCTTGGCAGAAAGGCCCAGAGCATAGGTGTGGTGGGGCTGCTTGTTGGCTTTGCTCATGGCAGCTCTGTCTTCTTCCTTTCACTGGGTTGGGTCAACAGTTGCCAGTGCAGCCAGAGTAAGCCACCAGGTGCACCAAAATACTGAGTAAGCCCAGCATCTGCTCCAAAACTCCAGGCAGATGAAAGCCACTCTCTCAAACCCCAAACACAAGGACTCAGTGGTCCATCTTACCTAGCACAGGCGAGTTCTGGGTTTAGTCCCCAACACCCTCCAAGCACACAGGCTAGCTAGTCAGGTATAGTAGCGCACACATATAATCCCAGCACTTGGGAAGCAGAAGCAGGAAGATGTGGAGTTCAAGCTACCTAGTGACTTTAGAGTTTGGGCTACAGAGGACTATCTCAAAAACCAAAACAAAATCAATAAAGAAAAGAAAAAAAAATCCCCAGAACACCGGACTGGGGAGATGGCATGGCTCCCAGCGACTTCAGGGAAGTAGATGAGGTCTGCCCTGATGGAGGACTGGGCAGTCTGGAGATAGAAAAGTAAAGGTACCCAATTACTTACTGAGTGCTCATATTTGTCTTTCTGGCTCTTCAGATCCAGGCTGCACTTTTAGTCTGGCTACTAAGAGACAGGGCAGTCAGAATTAGTTACATGTGGGGAATTAGTAATTTGGGAAAAAGAAATGTAGGCTTATTGTTTCTAGATAAACAGCGCTCCCTAAACGAACGGCTAATAAGCCTGGCATTAGGAGCCTGCCAGACCTCCTGTGATGGCTAGCTGCGGCTCATCTCAATTAGCTGGTCACTGTCTGTAGGCTGAGGTGGGCTGAAACAGCACATCCTTTAATAGTGACAGGTCCAGAAGAAGAGGAACTCCTGAGCAGAGGTCTGTTTGTCCATCTCAGCTGCCAGTGGGGGCTGTGAGCTCGTGCTGTGTGCACTGGGTGCAGGCAAGAGAGGCTGAGTACCAGGCCTTGTTCCCTCTCCGAGTCCTTGGCATTGTTCTTCCATTTCCCCCAAAGTGACAGTCATCCGTCTTGCTAAAAAGATCTTCAGTTCACGTCACCCTCTCAGGCATGGTTCCTCTAACAGGTGTCAGATACACCCTTGAACAGCTACAAACATAATTGCTTTAGTCATAATTGCTATAACAAGATACTAGGAATAAAGAACCTCCAGAGAGATGTGTACTCAGCCCACAGTGCTGCAGTTCCCAGCCCAGGATCCTGCGGACTCGCCACTTTGAGTCTCTAGTGGGGATGTTGGGTCACGGTGATGTGGCGTGTATACGGAGGGCATTTTACATTCATAATGACCAGGAAGAAAAAACTAAAAAAGCCAGGGTCCCACAATCCCCTTCAAAGACACGCCCCAAATGGCCTGAGGACCTCCCCCTAGGTCCGACTTTCTTATAGTCGCGCCCTTTCTCCAACGGTGCCTCGCTGGGGACAAAGCACAGGACCTCTGACAGACACTGACCCATGCCACAGCATGAATAGCCTACCGATACAAAACTGACAACACACAAAATGAAGATCTGATTCTACTTGTTAACTAACTGGGAAATTTGTTGATTCTCAGACTACTTGAGAAACAGGGATTTATACCCTCTATCAGGAAAAGCCTTTATAAACGTCTTTGTGGGTTCAGTGGGTGACGGCATTTGCCACAAAGTCTGATGACCTAGAACCCACCCGGTGGAAGGGGAAAATCAGCTTCCACAAGTTGTCCTCTGACTACCAGACACATGCTATGACATGCGTGTACACACAAACACTCATGCACAGACAATAAATGTTTTACCTGCATGTATGTCTGTGCAACGCATGTGTGTCTACAGAGGCCATAAGAGGGCGTTGAATTCCCTGGAACTGAAGTTACAGACAGTCACGGGCCTCCATAGCTACACAGGCGCGGAGACTCAAACCCAGGTCCTCTGGAAGAGTAACTAGTGCTTAATTACTGAGCCTATCCCTTGAGCCCCCGAAATCTTTTTTAATTAAAAAAATAAATAAGCCAGGAATGGTAACACACGCCTTTAATCTCAGGTCTTAGGAGACAGAAGCAGGCAGATATCTGAGTTCGAGGCCAGCCTGGTCTACAAAGCAAGTTTCATGACAGCCAGGGCTACACAGAGAAACGCTGTCTCAAAAAACAAATAACATTTGTGGGTGGGGAGTTCCGGGGATTGAATCCAGGTCTTGTGGGTGCTAGGCAAGCACTCTATCATTGAGCTGTACTTCCAATTCCTCAAGAAAAGCTTTTTAAAAAGTCAGCCTAAGAAGCAGATTGAAAACAAAACTGGTTAATAATGTTCTATGAGGCCTCTCTGCCAAACCTGGAAGATCATCTCTCTCATCCGGCAGAAATCCGCTCATTAGCCTGGGCCCCCACTGACTCACAGCTCAACTTAACACACCGCTCTCCAAACAAGGGACATTCCCTGAGAAACACAGCCTTTGGTCTGCCACTGAGGAATGCCCTGCGACACTGAGGGGTCCCGTCCACTGCCCACCTTTATGACTTGTTTAAGTTGTGAGGGATGTTCCGCAACTCATAGGAGCAGGGTCTCTTTGACTGTGAGCAGGGGGCTCCTGGGAAGACACCATGAACAGCCCTGGGGGAGGAAGAAGTGTCTGCGGTCATGGTGACAAGGACATGAGGGGCAGGAGCAGGTGTGTTACCTTTGCCCTCTTCGGTTCGGCCAAAGTGGACCTTGGCATGGCGTGGGGGTGGGGAGGTCTGGGAGCAGCTGCTAGAATGGTGGGGAAAAAGGGGCCGTGTGGTCCGGGCAAGCGGATGTCATGGAGCAGGGGGCAGAAAGTCAGGAGGGCCCAGAGACTGGCTGGGTGTGGAGAAGTCTCACTTTCATAAGGAATTTTCTCACTCTGAAGCCAGAGTGACCAGGCAGCGAGGAGTGTCACCCACAGGGGTGAAAAGGCAGGGGAGCCCCAGGACGCTGACTGGCTCCCACCCGTCTTCCTGAGGGCTGTCTGTGTTTTATTCGGCCTCCTCCACCACCAGGGCTTTCCTCTCTGGCAGGTACCTGGGCCCTGGGTAGCAGCGGGGTCTGCTGCCTTGAGGACGGGTACTGGTGGAAAATTGGAAGTCTAGGGGCTAAATACTTGGACATATTTTCTTTGTTTTCAGGACATATATTTATTTTAATTTTGTTTAATTTTTAAATAAATTTTATTATAAACCCTTGGAAAAAACAATTCTTTTTAAAATTTTAAAATCACATTAGTTATGAGCATTGACATAGTTGAAATACTCCCAGTGAAGTGGAACTCTGTGGAAAGCAGGACTCCCACTACCCTCGGTTATCCGAGAAGGTACTGCACACCCATGTCCACACTTAGAGAGGAGACCGTGGTGATGGTATACAGGTCAGCAGCCCCATCTCCTTCACGAAGTTTCTTTCCTGGGCACGTGGCAACGAGACTGACTTCGAACCTCTTTCTGCTGGGTGCAGCTCAGAGGCTCTTGGAAGCAGCCGTAACCAGCCTCTCTGCCTGTCCCTAAACCGATAAGGAGCCCACCAACTTGTAGGGTATTGCCATGGGAAGAACCTCTTCCAACCGGTTCCACCATTGTCCTTTATAGTTAGGACAGAGGGAGAGACTGCGCGCCGAGACCTCCCTCCTGTGGGCAGGACCTCCCGGCTACCAGGGGCTGTCAGGACCAAGGACAGCGTCCCGTCCCCCCACTTGGTTAAGAAGCCATCTCTCACTTCCTGTGCGCCCACCACACCCACCCCAAACCCATTCGCAGTTAAGGGCTGCCCTCCAGTGAGAACGGAGTGGTATGTCCGTCCTTTGCCTCTCCCTCACCGTCAGGTAGGTGGAGGGGGAGTTGAGTCTGTGCCCCATGGCATTCACCGTGAAGGCTTTGCACACTGTCAGAGTAATGAATTCTGCAAGGGCTGAAGCGAGGGCTGGAGGATTTTTGTGTCATGTGTCTAAGAGTGACAACCCCCAGTGGTTAATTACTGCCACACGACGAGAACCGAGCTGGTAGCAAAATGAGATAAGTTCATTATGAGCTAAATTTGAAGTTAATTGGATTCACACACTCCCCCCCCATTAGTATACATACAGACTACCTAGGAAGGGGGCTGTGTAGAAAAAAAAAACGTTGCATCTGAGCAGAAACTGGTCATCAGGCAGGTCTGGTCATTTTATGGAGGTGGCGAGGAAGAGCCTCTGAGGTGTGAGGAAGAGGGAGCCATAGCTCTTTCAGCTGAGCAGAACTGAATCGTTGGGTTAAATTCATCTTAGCGGACACTTTCTGAGCACCTACTGCATACCAGGCCAGGAGAGGGAGGCAGGGGACAACAGTAGCTCCTGATCTCTGGAAAGCTCCAGTCCAGAGGCAGAAGGACATGAGTCAGGGTGCAGGGAAGGAATGGGGAGGGATCTGGTGTCAGAAGACCCAGGGTTTGGGTGTGGCTCCATTCCTTACCAAGGGTGTGAACTTGAGCAATCGATCGATCGATCAATCGTCTAAACAAAGCCTCCGCACCTTCATTCTCATGTCTAAATGGCTGGTAATGGAGCTTGTCTCAGGACGGCGTTGAGGGGTAAATGAATGAGTATCTACAAAACACAATGTGACGTAGAACACAGCCCACGCTAGAAACATAGCTGGCATTGGAGATTAGGCACAAGAAGTATTGGCCCAAAGTATGGCTCATAGGAACCCCTGTGGCTCTTTTGATTGGCCGGTGTCCAGGGATGCCCAGAGTTAAGGTGAGGGAAAATAGATCCCGGATCCATTTGAAAACAGTCATAAAGAGTGCCATTGTTTCATCCCCTAAAAGAACTTTTTCCAATTATAGAAAGAAACTCAGGTAATTTTATTACTTTCCTAAAAATCACACAAGTAGTAAGTAGTGGAGGTAAGATTTGAACTCAGGCCTGTGTGTCTCCCAGACTGGACCCCTCCCTGCCACATTCTAAGGTCTAGATTTGGCTCTAGAGGTAACTGGGGAAGGCGTGTGAAAGGGAGTGGTTAAGGGGGTGGTGGAGGGGGGGTGGGGGGGTGGAGTTGGGGGGGTACGGGGGGGGGTTGCTTCCTGGCTCTTCAAGCCTGACCCTCAGAGAGCTGACCCCGCATCTCCTCCCTGGAGGTAAGGCTGCCCTCTGGCGGCCATGGCCCTCAGGTCAGCTATGGTTTGTCTGCCCACCCTTGCTCTCTTCCTGAGGTACATCCCAAACCGGCTCACACCTCCCCTTCAATTGTTCATCCATAGTCACACCCCTCTTTGTCCCTCCAAGACTTTCTGTGACTTTTGGAATCTGACCTTGGGTTTTCTCCGCTCATCAGCTGGCGGGTACACGAGCAGTCTCCATTGTCTGGCTATTACAAATAATGCTGCTATGAACCCTCACACACAGGTTTTCACAGGGACAGTTGGTCCCATTTCTCTTGGTGATACAACTGGAGTGGAATTGCTGGGTCACGAGGGAACTCTGTGTCCAGACTTCCTGAAGTATGCACACCCTTTTACATTCCCTCCAGTGGGAGGTGAGAAATCCAGTTCTCTTCATCTACGGAAGATTATATTCTGTCTTTTAAATGCACCGTCCCGGTCGGGGAGAAACACGGTGTCACCACGGCTTTGATCTGCATTTCCCTAATGGCCAACGGTGCTGAGCTGGGTCTGGGCTTAATCTGGGCTTCCATTTGCTCCTTTTTGTCCACCTATGAACATCCTTTGCTCATTTGAAACTGGTTTGTCTCTCTCTCTCTCTCTCTCTCTCTCTCTCTCTCTCTCTCTCTTTATTAATTTCTGACTTTTTAATATATTCTAGAAGAAGCCTCTTATGAGAAACTTGATTTGCAAATATTTTCTCCCATGCTATGAGTCATCTTCATTTTCTTTTCCTTTTAAAACTTTTTTAATAAAAAAAATTTTTTTAGACTATGTGGCCCTGGCTGTCCTGGAACTTGCTCTGTAGACCAGGCTGGCCTTGAACTCACAGAGATCCACCTCTCTCTGCCTCCTGAGTGCTAGTATTTAAGGCGTGTGCCACCACCCCCAGCTCATCCTTATTTTCTTATTGGTGTCTTTTAAAACATAAAAATTTTTAATTTTAATTTGCTCCTTTTTAAATCATTTGTGTGATTTTTAGGAAAGTCTGGCCTAACCCAAGGCCATGGATGTTAATTTTTTCTTCTGAGGGTGCCTTAGTTTGAGTGAATACACTTAGGCCTTCGGTCCATTCTGAGTTATGTTAAGGCAGCTTGAGCACCTCTGATTGTGAGTCATCATTACCTGCCTCTCCACACATCTAGCCTGGAGGGGAGTTCAGCCGCTTTCTTGGCCATGTGTAGCTCTGGTTTTTGTCTCAGAAGCACATGGAGTTTGTTCTTCTGAGTGGTGTAAGGAGCTACTCACTTAATCTCTTTTCCCCAATGGTGAGTGAGTTATCCAACACCACATATAAGGTCCCCTTGTGCCCCAGTAAGCTGGGATCCTTCCCTCACCCCAGGCAGGAGCTGTGTGCCCATGATGGTCTATTTCTCATCTTCCTATCCATCCCATTGGTTTCCGGGTCATGAACAGATATCATGCCTTTAATTATAAAGACTTCCTGGGAGGTTTTAGCATCTGGGAGGCCCAGTTTCCTTGTGGGAGACACTGAATAATCCAGCTAGAGCTGAATTTCACTGGACATCAGGACAGGTGAGGTGAAGTCGCCACCATCCACTTCCTCTGAGACTTTGAGCAGTCATGACCCTCCTCTGGGTTTCCTCAGTGATACATCAGGAGTAGGTACCAACTCTTCCTTTCCTCCCAGAATTGCAAAGAGCAAGGTTCCGTCTTGAGTTTCAAAATCACTAGAATTCCTTGCTATTAGTCTGTCTAAGAGAAGGCTACACAAAGTCGGACAAAGTCTACTCACATGTGGGAGTTCTGTGTGTCGGGAATGCGATTCTTTCTGCTCAGTTATCAGCAGCAGCAGCACAGCGGCACAGCAAATGACGTAACTCATCCCCTTCTTGGTGAGAAGGGACAAGGACATGAGCCTCCACGTCATGCTGTGATTGGAGATGTTGCTTCTGTTTGGCCTCCCAGCCCAGAGCTGGATCAGCTAAGCAAGAGCTGTAGTGTCTCATCAGCTGCTTTGACTGAGGCAGTGATAGAGAAGCAGGGGAAATGCCCATTGCTCTTGGGTCACGGGACCCACAGCTCCAGGCCAAGAGAGTCCTCAGAGGTCAACATAGCAAAGCTGAGCTTTGAATTCTTTCTATGTTTCCTCCTTAGGATGTGTCCAGCTTCTGCTTGGATTCCTAGGTCTCACATACAAATCTTCTTTTTCTTTGGTTTTTTTTTGTTTTTGTTTTTGTTTTTTTTTTTTTTTTTTTTTTTTTTTTTTTTTTTTTGAGGCAGGGTTTCTCTGTGTAGCTTTGTCCTGGAACTCACTCTGTAGACCAGGCTGGCCTCGAACTCACAGAGATCTGCCTGCCTCTGCCTCCCAAATGCTGGGATTAAAGGTGTGCGACACCACCACCAGGCCTCACATATAAAGCTTGATTCAGTCATCAGTTATCAGACCACACTGCAATCAGGGCCGGCCATGACGTATCTTGCTCATGCCTTTGGGGGTCAGCTGGAAACTGGCTGAACTAGGGGAGGCTGAGTCACTCTCTGCTCTAGCATCTGCTTCACGGATGAGAGGCGAGGTGACACATGCTCTCATGGTGACACAGAAGTGTGGCATGTGACGGGGTGCCACACCCAGACACGCACTCATGCCTCAAGTGCTGCCTGGGGAGTAGCAGCTGGTACCCTGTTGTCCAAGGCAAGCTACATGCTGAGGCCCCACAGGGCCAAAGAAACCCTCTCTGTTCAGTAAAGGGAGATAAAAAACCAGTCCTTTCTGTTTCATTAGTTTTTAAAGGTGGTTATGTCCTTGCAATAGTTTTTTGGAGTCACATCATCATTTCTTTTTCAAGATGGCAGCAAAAAAGATGAAGCGTTGCTTTTTGTAGAAGAGGACATTGAGTCTCTCCCAAGGTCATACAGGGGTTAAGGGTAAAGCAGGACTGGCAGCTTAGGAGTTGATGCTCCTCCTCACTGCTCTGCTGGCTGCTCCAATGTGTTAAAGATTATATCTTTAGTGATAAAGATAACATGGATAGTGTCCATCAACAGCCTCCATCCTGACTGGTGCTGGTACCCAGCGGAAAAGCAGGAAGTTGAGATGACACAAAGAGCTGTCGGTCTGACTTCCTCAGTCTGCCCAACAACAAGTTGTATGTTCCATGGGGGTACTCGTAGCCACAGGATGGAGCCTCTGTCCCTAGGGTGTTCTCTAAGTGAAAATGGATATGTGGGTAACACAAAGGAGCCCCTAGGAACCAAAAGACTCAGTGGCAGGGTTCCTTGTAGAACACACATCACCATTTGCCAGCTTCTCACAGGGCACATTGTTGGAAAGGAAAGGAATGAGTCCCAGTACAACGGCAAGTTCAACGACAAGGCTTGAGCCAGCATCAAGCCCCACTGAGCCTGAACTTGGGAAGAACCTGCCACCAGCAGCCCAGGGCACACATGCAGCCCTCCAGGCAGTGCTACACACCTGCAGGAAATTAAGGCTGTGAGCACTTACAACTTTACACTCATAGCCCTTCATACACGTGTGCACACTTCAGCCAGCAAGAGCTTCAGGGGCTCTGGGAGGCGGAGCTTTAAAATCAGTGTAAGATTGGAGTGAGTTTGATCTTATTTACTAGCGTATAAGGAATGAATTTTGGATGCCGATGTCTTTTCGATCTCTTTCATATAGTCAGACAGGTTTTTTTTTTTTTTTAATAGTGATAGGATGTTCTAACCAATATTTTGATCTTGAGCCATCCTTACATACCTGGAAGAAAACTCATAGCATAGGAGTTGGTCATAGCACATCACTGCGTTGCTCAGTCAGTGTGACAGTGGACGTTTGCTACCACTGTTGGTCGTAGCAAGAATGAAGTAACTTGGTACCGTGTGAATAAGTCATGATGCTAGCCTTCAATTCTTAGTTTTTCTGCCGTGTCTGCTAAGTGCCTACGTCACAGTTAGGCCAGGTCGGTGGAATGAGTTAGGAAGACGCTCTTGGTTTATAGACTAGACCGTTTAATAACATAAGGATGTATCCCTTGAAGATTTAAAACAAGAACAAATAAAAGCTTGCTCAGGAAGCTAAGTGGACAAGGCCCTTATTTTTAATAGAGACATTTTTAATAGAGGAGCTCTACTTCTCCAAGACTGTCTGTCGGGCTACTGGTATTTTCTAGCTGCTCTTGTGTTAATTATGGTAATTTACGTTTTCCTAGAAAATCGAACCTTTTGTTGAGAATTTCATATTTATAAGTGTGCAGTTTATGTTCTTCTTTATAAATGTTATTTCTCTATGATTTTAGTTATATCTTTGTTCATTCTTTATCTTTTTAAATTTTAACATAATTTCTTTATTGATTCTTTGGGAGTTTCACATCATGCACCCTAATTTTCCTCACCTCCCAGTCCCCCATATCCTCCCCTCACCCCGCAGTGCCCCCCAAATAGAAAATTTTAAAAAACCAAACCAAAACAAAGCAAGCAAGCGAACAAACAAAAACAAGAACAAAACAAAATAAAACAAAACCCCTCTTTTCTTCTCTTCTCTTCTCTTCTCTTCTCTTCTCTTCTCTTCTCTTCTCTTCTCTTCTCTTCTCTTCTCTTCTCTTCTCTTCTCTTCTCTTCTCCATCTTTCCCGCCTCTCCAACCCCTCTTCATTCATCTGCTGGCATTGGGAGCTGCGGTGTGTCACAGTGTACCCTTTGTCCAGTCAGCTTTACTAGCAAATGTTCATTGCAGTGAGTCACTGGTCTGGTTCAAGGCCTCTGGTGTCTGATACACCGTCATCACTGGATCCTCACCGGAACTCCTCTGGGATACCCCGAGGCCGCCTCAAATCACGGAGATCCTGCCGGTATCATTCCACAGGACCAGTCCCTTCACGAGCTCCAGCAGGTCCTAGATGGGGTAGACGTTAGGGTGGCCAACCCCAGGCCTGGGTGGTAGCTGAGCTGGTCAGTCCAGGCCACTGGGGTCGCCCGCCTCAGGCGAGGAGGCAGGGCCAGCTCCCCAATGCCCATGCCATGAGGGTCAGTTCCCCCTCATCTGTGGTGAGGGGTAGGGCCATCTCTCTGGAGTGCAGGGAGCCAGCTCTCTTGCTACCGTGTACAGCAAGAGGCAGGGCCAGCTTTCCCAGGGCCCTCGAAGGCCAGGGTTGGCTCAGCATGGCCCTCTGATTTCACCACGCATGGTTTCTATGGCCCCTGAGGTGACACAGGCCTCAGACATCAACACAGAGCCCAGCTGCAACTGCACCACAGACCCAGACATGGCCCTCGGCAGTAGCTTGGGCCCATTTATCTTGACAATTCTTCGGGATTTGTTTTGTCTTGACTTAGATCTGTCTGTTTTATTGGTCTTTTCAGGCGAGACTGGGCCCATTCAGGGTGGTCTGGCTAAAGATGTCACTTCATTTTCAAATAGTGACTCCCGGTTGTACCTGGGGTGGTGCCTGTCTTTTTGTTTCCTCTTTTATGTATCGATTCCTTCCTCCTTCCCCGAGTTTCTTTTATTGCTTTTTCATCCAGTCTTCTGAGTCGAGCTCTTTGCCAAGGTTCTGATTTTCTGAACCTTTGTTTGAAGGATCAAGGTTTTAAAGTGTGTGTACCAGCAGCAGAGACTGTTGACCAAACATGACCCAAAGGGCAGACACTGGTTGAAGAATGAGCCAGATCCCAGGAGGCAGGTGCCCCAGAGTCCAGGCCAAGCCTTGCTCAGATTCTCTGAGTTTCCATGGGTCCACCCTGCCCTTCTCGGGGCCCTGGTCTCCATCTCGGGCAGCTGGGAAGTGCGTGAGCAACTGTGCTAGGTGGACCTCACCACACACCCTCATATTCCGGGGGACATGTCTGGCACCCTCTTTTGTCTTTACCCTCAGAAAAATATGTTCACTATAAAAAAAAAATCTATGTAGTCAAATTTCCTTCTGGAAGACGGAGCCAGTACGTAATGGTGATGGTGTCCCAGCTGAGAGATGGGACTTGAGGAATCAAGGCCAGAAGTACAGATAGTCCCAAAGCAAGGGAGAGTCACGGATGGATTGACCAGCCATGCAGACATAGACACTGGCTCACCGGGGACATCTCCTTTCCTGTAAGAAAGGACTCATATCAATACCTCAGCTCCCCGGGTGGTTGAGGGCTACAGGCATTAACCTTTTCAAAATCTTGGCAAGAGCCTCACGTTTCCTAATTTCTTTGTAAGTGTTCTTTGCATGCGATTGTCATCATTAGGTGGGAACCTGGGGTCAGGGACAGGGTGGGGAGATGCTGCCCAACTTGGTAGAGATGCTCCCACGATCGACAGAGATGCCCCTCACCAAAGCAGGCCCTGACTTTGGTTGTCTCACAGCCTGGCTCATGACATCTCAGCCCTGTGCCGAGTGGTCCGATGGGTGCCCACTCCCCTTCCTGAGACAGCGTCACAGCTCTCCGCCACCCCCATCCCTGGTCACTGACTCTGTAAAGGAGACTGAGGATGAGACGGCCTTGGGCTGGGGTAGGCACTGGGCTGACGTGTCTGCTCTGCCACAGTCCTTGTGGACCCCAAGCCAGTCAATCCCCTTCCTCCACCAGGCCTGTTTTCCATCTGTAAAGTGGCAAGAAGAGCCTGGTCCAGAGTCCCCTCTTGAGTCTGTCCTTGAACAGGAGAGGAGGGGGCTGAGTGGACCCCCAAGACCCTTGCTTCTCCAGCAGAGTGGCTTCTTTCACTAAAATGATGTAGACCTGTGCACTTCTGACCTGGGGGTACAAAGACTTGACTTGGAGCTCCGACTCTGCAGAGAGGCACGGGAAGCCTAATAGGGCAAACCTCCTCCATCGCCTCTGGTCCTGCAAGCTGGAGCTTTCAGTTTCAGCCTGGCCCTCCTTGAGAGGCTTGCCTGGGTGCAGTTCATGCTGAAGATGAGGGACTCCCAGAGTTAATCCTGGGGTGTTGGCTCAACTCCAACATCTCATGTAAAGACACATGAGTCAGGGTGCCCAGCCCAAAGCCAGGGAGGTGATGAGCTCGGGCAGGAAGGGGACTTCTTTTGGGGATTGTCAGGAGTGTTTGAAGTTCTGGAAGGCTGGCAGACTGGGAGTTGAGGCAGCTTCCAGGATGGTCACTGACGGGGGGCACTAGAAGGGCTGTGGAGTCACTCATGTTCCTGTTGTCACACTACACACTGGACTCTGTTCTTTGGGGGGGACATGGTCAGAGATGGCCCTCCTCTGTGGAGTCACTCATGTTCCTGTTCTCACACTACACACTGGATTCTGTTCTTGGGGGAGGACATGGTCAGAGATGGCCCTCCTCTGGCCACCTCTTGGTGGGGCTGGGCTCAGAGTCCCTACTGAGCCTGCTGGTTTGTAGGAAAGACCGACAGGTACTCTGGGACTCATCCTGGCTCTGCACGACCAGCCGTCACTCACTGTCTAGCCCACGGGCCCCTCATGACCCCCCCCATGCTCAGTGTCCACTCCCTAGTCCCAAATCTACATCCTTTCCCGTCACTTCCCATTTCCCATCACTTAGCTTCTTAGGGTTAGCTGTCCGTTCTCTCCCCTAGGACTGCAGCTTCCTTCAGGGGAGTTCTCGGTGCTCTTCTTGCACTGATTCTTGAGCAAAGTGAAAGACTCTTAATGGATTCCTACCTCTCCAGCAGGGCCATGGTGATGGACATGATGTCATCCCTGCCCTCAAAGAGCTGGGAATCCCCACTTGAGATTCAGGGCCTTCACCTCCACGTACCAGTATTGGTGTTGGGAGAAGTGCCCTGCACGTTCACTGAATAAAGGAACAGCTCTGGGTCTTGGAGGGAAAATGCAATACACGGCCAGATCCGGTGCTGGGAGATTGGAGGTGTTCCCACCATGGGCTGTTGGGAATGGAGGAGGGAGGTGTGTGAGCCTGGCAACGGTGGGCGACTCTATGTGGCTGGAGGAGGGGGCACTGTATGCTGAGAACCAATGGGAAGCCACAGGGTGGAGATGGAGCAGTCTAAGTCACACTTGAGGAGCACACAGCCCGCTATGTGGCACGGCCATTGTCGCACCCCCTGAGCGGTTCTGATTTCTCAGAGATGGACCACAGTTCCAGCTTGTTCCTCGCCAAGTAGAGCCGGGAGAGCTAGCGTGGAGTGTGTGTGTGTGTGTGTGTGTGTGTGTGTGTGTGTGTGTGTGTGTGTGTCATGGGGAGTAAGTAGAGCATGCTGGTGTTCAGCATCCAGAAGTGACAAAGGATGTCCAGGGAGCTGCGGCCGGGCAGCAGTCTGCAGAGATGCTCACCCTGTGATCTGTTGCTTTGATTCTTCAGGCCGCGACTTGGCAAGCACGACCCTCCCTGGGTACCCTCCGCACGTCCCCCCCGCTGGACAGGGCAGCTACTCTGCACCAACGCTGACAGGGATGGTGCCTGGTGAGTTTGCACTGTCCTCGTCCCCACAGCAGGCAGCAGACGGGGTTGCTGTGGGAGGGCACTCTCTGCCCCAAAGCAGCCCAGGTGACCTCTGTGCTTCAGAGAAGCCAACCTGAATAAATCAGCACAGGTCGACTCAGCCTCTTCCGCAGCAGGGTCTGCAGTGGGGCCAGGCTAGCAGAGGCTCCGCTGGGGAGGATATCAGAGGCTGGGTCCTTGTCTGACACTTAAAAAGTCCCTGGCCAGCCACGCTGGGCACCAGAACCCATGGGGGTGCCGGGCCAAGAGTGCAGGGCCAGCCAGTTGGGGTATCCCCCTAGCCTTCCTTCCCTCCTCCAGCTTCTCCTTTATTCCTCAATCTGTGTACCAGGAACCATATAGGAGCCCCGCAAGGTGCGTGCACTTGGTGGCCTTATCCCTTGAGCGTGAGCCCAGTGTGTTTTCATGACTGGTAGGTTGTTGACGGCTGAGTTTGCCACTTGGACTATACTGAACTCCATTAAAACCTCAAACCTGTTCCTCCACCAGTGAAGTGTTGGTTTTGACACTGAGATCTCCATTCCTTAAAGGATGTCCTCTGTTTCCCCCTCTCCATCCATCCCGTGGACCAGGGTGAGTCCACAGAGCCGAGGGGCTCCTTTCTCCACTCTGGAGGCCCACCTGGAGGGGGCTATCTGTGTTCCTTCTGGCTCTACCTCAGGGCTGTCCTCTTGAAGGTGCCATACTGGCCTGTTTGTGAACCCCTGATGGTGAGCTCTTGGTGGGGACTCACAGGTGTGTGTGTGTGTGTGTGTGTGTTGTGTGTGTGTGTGTGTGCTGGTGGTGGTGTGGTGTGTGTGTGTGTGTGTGTGTGTGTGTGTGTGTGTGTGTGTACACATGCCAACAAGTGGAGCAGTTTAGGGCACAGGCAAGTGGAGTTTCCCACACTGCCCACCCCGGCAGAGAATATCAAGGAACCCCGGAATTGGAAGTCCCATCCTGGTCTAGTTGTGTGCGCCGTGTATTTAACAAGGTAGGAGGCTGGAGCATATTTCATTTAACGGTTTGTTAGCTTGATTTATGCCTTTTAAATATGAGACATATGGGAAATGGCCTCGGTGAGCACTCTTGTCCTGGGCCTTGCCAACACCGGGGAGGTCTGCCAGGTGTTACCGCAAAAGCTTCGCCTTTCCTGCTGCAAGGATGGCCCTGTGGCAGACGCCAAAAAAATGCAGTGCCCAGACTAACAGAGGTGGTGGGCACACACTGCCACCACCACACCCTTGGGCTCCTCATCTGCCAGCCTCTAGCCGTTGAGGCCACAGACCACATTCAAGAATGGCTCTTCACCTTTATGTGGCACTTCCATAC
Source organism: Peromyscus leucopus (assembly GCF_004664715.2). NCBI lineage: Eukaryota > Metazoa > Chordata > Mammalia > Rodentia > Cricetidae > Peromyscus > Peromyscus leucopus. The sequence goes on along the minus strand of NC_051064.1, from coordinate 55,491,523 downwards.
CAACAGGCAGACTTCTTTCTCTGTGCTCACACGGAACAGCTCTGTCAGATGGGCAGGCTCGAGGGTGTAACCCCATTTCTCTAAGTGGCTGGAATCCAAAGAAGTTAGCGGACTGCATGGAGCTGCGAATGAGCTCGGCCCCTGGCAAATAGGCTCTCTAAGTCCCCAACTCTAGCTTTTCAGAAGGGGATTATAGTAACCCTGGGTCCTGGTCCCAATTAGAACCGGTGAAAGGGAGACCACATTGATGGCCCTGCCAGAGCCTCCCCTTCTCCCAGAGAGCTCGTTGAGAGAAGCAGCCAAACCTCATCTGGTTTATCCAAAGAGAACAACCCTTGGGCCCTGCCATCCCTCCAGCCCCAACTCCCAGGCCGCACACACCTGGCTATGGGCTGGCAGAGCCCCCACGGGGATGGTAGCTTCTCATCCAGTAGGGATGGGAGCAGGAGTCACAGGACCATCCAAGGGCACAGTGTCCTGTCTGTTGCAATGGGAACACAGGGCCTCCGGGACTCAGTCCCTCACCACAGAGGGCAAGCGCACAGAACCAAAGAGAAGAAAGCAAGGACTATGACTGGGGGCATGCTGCTCAAGGACCCTGAATTCTTCCTGCTCCGTATCTCTCCCCCTGCTTCCTGCCCCTTCACCGCCCCTTCCTCCTCCTGACTGGCTCCGCTCTTTCTCTTGTCCCACACTCACAGCACTTAATGCCAGATCAAGACAGCTTAGCTCTTGCTCCTCAGTGTCCTGGCCACTGTCATGTCCTGTTTCTACGTTGTCTCCAAGCCTGTTTCTTAGATGGCTTACATCCCCAGCACAGAGGCCCTCACCCTTCAGCAGAACAGTGATCTGGCCTGCCCCCCATGCATTGTCAAGGGCTGGCCCCAGCTAGCTTTGTGGGCCCCTATTCCAGCCCTCCTGGTCCTGAGTCACCCATCTTCATTCTGTATCCTTGGCTGGACACTTCCCACCTTGGCCTGTTGCGATCCAGCCTCACTCTTCAGGTCTGAGCACAAGCGTCACTGCCCACAAGCTTCCAGGATGCTCCCACCTGGGGCCAGTGTTTTGTGTTCCATGGGCTATGTGGCGCTCTCACTGGAACCTTCTTAGACTTGGTATCATCATAGCACCAGGCAGGCTCTGGGTATTCCCTGTGAGTGTTGGCTAGGGGACGGTGTCAAGGCAAAGCAGATAAACCTGTGTTTTAATTTCCTGTGACAAGTAGAAGAAAATCCTAAACGCAGTGCTCAGGAGAGTGGGAACATTCTCTCACAGCTCTGTAACGAGTCTGAGGTCAGGATCACCGGGCCAAAATGCTGGTGCTGTCACAGTCCCCCTCCCTGGGAAGCCCTGGAGTGGCTGTCCCTCAACTCGTCCAGCTTCGTCCTTGCTGGAGCTGCATCACCTCAAGGCCAAGTCTCTACATCACCCTTCTTTCATATAAGGGCACTCATGGCCCGTGTAGGCAATCAGGGTCCTTCATAGCTGAAGGTCCCAACTTCTGCACATCTGCCACCTTGTCTCGGCACTCACAGGTTTCACATAAGGAGCTCACACGTCAGGTTCCAGGGACCAGGACGTGACTACTCTGTGATCTGTTTGAGGGCTTCGATCTTACATTTGTTCAGATTTCTGCCGCTTAACCTCTCAGGTTTCCAAGTCCATGAGGTATTTACTTGACGGGATCCAGTTATCATAGCCGTGGGGGCCTGTTGGCGTGTTCTGAGGAAACAGTTGACATGACTCTGGGGGAGCTGTTATCTAGTTTCCCAGCTCTGAGGCGGCCTCACTGGGATGGATGGTCTCGCTACGTGAATCAGTCTCCCGCACTTGCCGCGGGCCTGCAGGGCAATCTGCAGGGAAACCGGAAACCCCATAGCTCTCTGCCTCCATGGGCTCTAGGAATCGCTCGGCTGTCGCTGCTTTCCACATGTAAGTAGAGCCTTCCATTTATAACATATGCTTTCAGGACACACAGAAGAAGGACTGCCTCCAGGGTATACTCAGGCAGTTGAACTTTGGGATGTGAAAAAAAAACCGGGCCCAGCGTGTTCTGGGTTGAGTGGCAGCTTGTTGGCATGCCCTGCTTCCTGGTCCTGATGCTGTTTACCGTGTTATCTGCCTCCCCTGCTCCAGGACGTTCTCATGTCCGGCAGCACACGGCATCCAGCTCCTCTGAGGTGTTTGCAGACTCCCTTCCTGCAGCCCTTTGCAGATTGCTTACATTGAAGAAAGCAAAGCCCGCATATTGTATCCGCTTAAGGTGGAGACAGTTTTCAGTTTCTATTCTCATCAAGTCTCAGCAAATGCCAAAAGTTTTGCACCAAAGATTCCATAGTGTCTTGACTGGTGAGTAAGTATCAGACGCCTGCCTGAAGATATTTGTGCAACCTAACAGATATTGACATGGCATTTGGAACTCTTAAGCGCCCCAGGCTGCAGGGAAGGGAGTTCGCTGCCCTTTGGCTTCAGTGAGTCTGAAAACAGGGCAAGCATCTTTGAGAATCACTCAAGGGATCAGGGACTCCCGCCCCAGCCCCTCGCTTGGCTCCCGCTTTGGAGCTGTAGGCCAAGTGCCAGCAGGCCTGACAGTGTCCTGTCCTCCCCAGGCTGTGGCGGGTACAGAAGCTGATAGACAGGAGGCCTGTCAGACAGTGTGGACAAAGGAGCATGGCCGTTCCCCGCGGTCCCCGTGGGCCCTGCGGTCCCCGCGGTCCTGGGCACTCTAGTAGTCACTAGTAGTCAAGGATTGGGAAACATTACTTCTAGAAGCCTTGCAATTAAGTTACATGCTGAAATGAGAGGTTTTGGTCTCTTGAGGAGGTGGTATCTGAGGACGAGGGACAGAAGGGGCATCTGGAACCAGAAGGGATGTCTGGAGCAAGCTGCAGGGGTGAGGCAGGAGCCTCCTCTGCTCTGCCCTGATGGTGAGGGACCTGATCCTTCAGCCGCGGCACCTGTGGCTTTCTCAGCTCCTCTCTGCCATCCTGCCTGGCTCATTCACGCCTTTCTGTTCCTCTCCATAGACAAGCCTTCTCCAGTAACCCAAGTGTATTAATTTCCTGTTCCACCCATAGCAAATTATCATAACCCAGGGACCTAAAACAATGGAAAATGTTCTCTTCCAGTTCTTAAAGTCTGATCCCCAAACAGTCTCATCGAGCCAGCGTCAAGGTGTTGTGTTCCCTCTGGACCCTCGGAGGGGAGAGCTGTTTGCTTCCGTTCTCTGGCTTGGACCCCATTGTTTCCATTTAAGGTTGGCAGTGTTGGACCTCATCACCTATGCGGCCATCCTTCTCTCCCGGCCTTCCTCTGTCTCCTGTTAGAAGGAGTCCTGTGCTTACCTCAGGCTTATAGTCAACCCAGGCTAACTCCTTTTTCTTCAGGACAGTTCACCAGCAACCTTAATTCTCTCTATCACCTCCGTTTTCCTCTGCTCTGGGGATTAGGATGTCAGGAGAGGAAGGATTTTTCTGTTATGGTGAGACTATGCCTGATTCTGAGTTCTGCTAGCCAGGTTGAAGGGGTGGAGGCTAGAACCTGGCAGGATATGGCCAAGTTTGGCAGGGTCCCGTGTGGTCTGCCAATTTTTACTGGTGGGAGTAACGGACACTTTGCACAGGTGGTAGATGATATACTTCAGACATTTTACCCCCACCTTGTGTAGAGACTCTTCCCACAATTAGAACAGAACCCAGTGAACTGGACAAGTTTAGAAAAGGCCCACAGAAGCTAGCCAGCAAAGACTTGGTGGAGACTCCAGCACTGATGGGAGTTTGAACCTTTGCCCTCTGGGTGCTTCTCTAGAGAATGAAAGGCTTTTTGCTCTTCGTGTGTGCATGTTGTGTGCACGCACATGCGTGTGCATGTGTGTGTGCACGTGTGCCCCGCTTTCTCCTCGAGCTCTCCTTGGGCCTGTCTTCCGCTGGAGCTCTCCTCGGGCCTTCCTTCCGCCGGAGCTCTCCTCGGGCCTTCCTTCCGCCGGAGCTCTCCTCGGGCCTTCCTTCCGCCGGAGCTCTCCTTGGGCCTTCCTTCTGCCGGAGCTCTCCTCGGGCCTTCCTTCCGCCGGAGCTCTCCTTGGGCCTTCCTTCTGCCGGAGCTCTCCTCGGGCCTTCCTTCCGCCGGAGCTCTCCTCGGGCCTTCCTTCCGCCGGAGCTCTCCTTGGGCCTTCCTTCTGCGGGAGCTCTCCTTGGGCCTTCCTTCTCCTCGAGCTCTCCTTGGGCTGGCCGCAGCACGCACACCTGTTGCTTGTCTCTGACTCTTTGCTGCCCTCTCGTGGCCTCCAGTCATTCGGCCGTGCTAGGACTAGAGGAAGGAACCCAGACACAAACCGGATGAAGCCACAGCCAGTCCATTCTCCTGTCTACTACTCACTCCTCAGACATTTCCTAAGATACACTAAGTGCTGGTTCTGGGTCCAGTGTGTTGTTTCAGACCTAGTTGCTGCCCTCAGGGAGCTTCCAGTCTAATTTAGGAGACAGATTAAAAATAAAATCACTCCATGTACTATGTTAAAAGGTATGGCATTGAGGAGATGACTTAATAATAACATTATTATTATTATATTATATATTATTGTACAACAGGTATTAATAACAATAAAATACCTGTTGTGCAAGTGTGAGGACCTGAGTTCAGTCCTCTGAACCCACTTTTAAAAAAAAAATCCAGACATGGTGGCACACACTTGTCATCCTGGCTCTGGGAAAGCAGAGACAGAGGATCCCTGGGGCCTGCTGGCCACCTTGCTTCTTTGAGTGAGCTCTAGACCCGTGGGGGAACTGTCAAGACAAGGTGAACAGTGCCTCCTGAGGAGTGACCCTGAGGCTGGCTATGGCCGCCACATGCATCCACATGAGCGTGCACACTCGATAGGTAGGTAGATAGATAGATAGATAGATAGATAGATAGATAGATAGATAGATAATAGATAGATAGATAATAGATAGATAAATAGATAATAGATAGATGATACATAGATGATAGATACGTAGAAGGATAGATAGATGTTAGATAGAGATGGATAGATGATAGATAATAGATAGATAGATAGATAGATAGATAGATAGATAGATAGACAGACGGAAGATAAACTCCAGGAATGTACTCAGTGCTCAAGAAGTCAGAGGGAAGGGATTGTTGAGTTGCCTGGGGCAATGGGATGGAGTGGAGGCAATCAGGAAGGTGTCTTAGAGCTTAAAGCTTGAAGGCTGGATTTGCCAGTCAGAAATGCCAATACTGGGTAAGGAACTGGTATTGTCATCTAAGAGGGACCAGAAAGCGTGGGCACCTGGGAGGAGCTGGGTCTGAAGCCTTGGAGGGCTAGAAGAGAAGAGCAGGAGAGGCAGGCTGGCCCTGATGGAAAGGCCTCTGCTGGCACCCTCGACACTCCCTTGTGCGTCAGGACATGAGACAGTGCGCTGCTGCAGATGTCCTCCCAATAGCTCAATTCTGTGTGGGTAAATCCACTGAGGTGTCTCTGGACTTGGGGAGAAACGGGCGGCCACACAGGCTTTCTGAAGTCTTGCTACAGTTGGGGAAAGGTACCCTAAAAGCAAAGACTTGGAGTTGGAAAAGCCCCTGGGCCTGAGGGCCCTGTCTAAGCCAAGGAGACCTGGGTTCTGATGCCAGCGACCAGACTGTCTGACACTAACGGGACTTTGGGCCTGACCCCGGGGCTTCCTGCTCCTAAAACAGGGGGCAGTGGGCGGGGAAACAGGACTGAATGCACCTAGGGCGTTTCCTAGCCCTGCCACGCCAGGCCAGTGTCCACGCAAACGCCATCTGGCCAGCCTAGGGAGCTCTGGAGTCCCACCATCTCTGCTCGCTCTAAATGGGCAGTAAATGCTTCCAGGTTCTCTTGATATTTGGGGCTATGATGTGATAGAGCCCCTCACCCCCACCCCCGGCTGCAGGGTGACTCAGCAAGGACCTCTAGGGATTGCTGAAGGAAAGAGGCCAAGGATTGCAGATCTTACATAATCCTCCCACACTTAAACTAGAAAGGTCCCCAAAACTGCCTTGCAGGCCAGGACTGGCTCTCAGGACCAACACACCTGGAATCAGTGCCCAAAAGCTCGGGAATCTGGAAACTTAGGGCACTCTTTTGCTCCATCGGCATAAGCTAAGTTCCTTTCAGAAGCGTAAAGGTGGTGAAGAGGGAGCGTATCCCGGGTGCCAGCAGGTGCTGGGAGTCTGTTCACACAGGTCAATCAGAAAAAAAGCTCCTAGCTGAGAAAGACAGCTCAGCCCAGGTATCCTTGGCCTGCCAGGAAGGGAAACACTTGGCCACACTAAGGGAACTTAGAGCTGGTAGATGAGGAAACCTTATCTTGGGTGCTTGTCTGGATCACAGTCAATGGCTCCCAGGTCTCTGACCCCTCTGATGGTGGTGGTCGACCCCAGGCTCCAGTCACGGTATGTGAGGCTGTGTTGAGATTCTGACCAAGTTTCCACCAAAGGCCCTTGTTTAGTTACTTTTCTATTGCCACGATGAGATACCATGACCAAGGCAGCTTATAAAAACAAAAGCATTTAATTGGGGGCTGGCTTACAGTTTGAGAGGATTGGTTCATTACCGTCATGGCAGGCAGCAGGTTGGCTTGGTGCTAGAGAAGTAGCTGAGAGCTTACATCCGATCCACAAATTTCAAAGGAGGGAGGAGCGAAAGAGAGAACCTTTGAGCCTGCTATTGGCTTTTGAAACCTCAAAGCCACCCCCAGTGACACACCTCCTCCAACAGGCCACATCTCTGGATCCTTCCCACTCCCTGGGGTCCAAGTGTTCAAACATAAGGGCTATGGGAGCCATTCTGGTTTGAAATCAGCACAGACCCTCTACTGGTGGTTTCCTTGAAAACAATACAGTGACTAGGTTGTAGTGGTCTTGTAGAGAAAAGGGCTATGGTCAAGATCTGCTTTAGAAGGAATGAAAGTGTTTTTGGGAGCCTTGCACACTGGATATATAAGGATGCCCTCAATGCCCTCCCCTGCTGAGAGTTTGGAGTGTTTGGTTGGTACTCAGAGGAGCATGGGAGACACATGAGGTTCTAAGGGGGATCGATGGTCTCACTGGGCCTTGGGTTGGGCCATCAGCTTCTAGGTCCTGATGATCAAGGTAGATTCTGATGAGAGAGAGAGATCAGCTGTGAATCCAGTACAGAGGAAGAACTGACATCCCTAGACACTGGCCCCAGTCAGTACAGAGCAGCTTGACTCCAGGCCTAGGGCTCCAGGCTGCTCATCTGGGAATGCCTCCAGTATCACTGCCTGCCAAAGGCCAGCCAAGAGGGCCTATGGCAGTTCTCTCTGGTTACCTGCCTGAGTCTTGCCTGGGGGCAAATGAGGAGGAGCAGATACAGGCCTGGCTTAGCAGGGATGGGGTGGAGCAGAAGAGGCTGCAATCATAGGAAGAGCCAGGCCAGAGGGCACCCCACCACCACTTTCTTGTCCTTACCACCCGGGATGCTCATGCTGGAGAGCCAGGGCTCACACCAGCCTTTGTCCACTGGACATCAGTGGTCTGACCACTTAAGGCTGAGGACCCGCCTCACACCTGCCCAGCCTTCCTTCTGGTTTCCCTCCCATTATCGTGAGTATCAGCCCCTCCCAGACTGGAGAACCTGCAGAGGACCCATGCTGGATGTCCCATGAGACTGTAAAGAGGGGTGCAGGGTCCCAGACAGGCCCTGTGTGAAAGATCTATTCCCTTTTTTAGGACTTTACAACAGTCTGATGCCTGAGGGGGGAATATGTACTTTGCCTCTGAAATTCAAAAAGGAAGCTGGCAGGCTAGCATTAATAAACGCTATGTGAAATGTCTGCATATTGCAACATTAACTTTTATTAACTATTACATTTAATGCTCATAAAAATTTCATCACACTTGAAAACAATTTTAGGTTAGAGTGTTTCACTTTGTAAAAGTTCCCGAGTCCACACCATGATTGCTAAGAAATCACAGCTAATAATCACTCACATTACTCATGGTCAAGTGGTTTCAAAAGCAAGAATATAGATAGAAGCTTTTGGTGATTTTGGAGCAGGAATTAACAGTGGGCTGTAGTTACTGTGCTGTGGAACAGAAGGGGCCTTCACAGCATGGTACTTGGGCGCCTGGGGAGGAGGGGCCTAGGATAGACTGAATTTCGTGTTAAACCATGTTGACCACATGAATAAAGGCAAGGCCTTCAGACGATGAGGTGTCAGCAGCTCTCAGTCCCTCCCTTCAGTTCATTGACCATCTACTTCTACACATGAGCCTGAGGACACCTTGTCAGGCAAGTCATTCAGGGCCTAGAGAGGAACAAGTGTGGTGTCACATAAGCCCAGGGATTTGGCCTAGCCGGGGGATGGAGGTGGGGATGGTGGGGGGGGGTGTGTGCTAGGCTCAAAAGAGGGGGGCATGTGCTTCTACAGAGGGCTGTGTAAAGATAGGGAACACACCGTGGCCCATATCCAAAGGCAGGGAAGTGAGAAGCCAGCTAAGGCCTTCAGAGGGGTCTGTGTCGCTGTCCTACACATGGGAGGGACCTGGCAAACCAGTCCTCACCTGGAGACACCAGGTGTGAGTCAGTGCGGGGAGGGGATGAGCAAAGGAAGGGCCAGAGCACGATGGCCTTCACAGAAAGGGCCTGAGCCATGTGCTGTCCTGTGCACTGGGGCCCTCTGTATCAGCTCTGTCCTGTGAGGCCACCCTCTTTGTGTGCTTGAATCCACAACCCCATTTCCAAGACTTTGTCAGCCTTCAGCTGGACCAGCCACCGCCTCTAGCTCACTGCACCTAGGACACTTCTTTCCAGAGCCCAGAGCCTGCAGAAGCAGTGGGAGTCAGTGGGTGACCTCCAAGGGAAGAGCGTTCTCAAATGGCACCAAATCTCCATGCTTCTGCCAACCTAAACTCCATGGTGTTGACCGTCCAGAGAGGTGACACACACTTGTTACCCAAGTTGCCGCTGAAAGCACCTAATGAGAGCGGAACATTCACCCCAGTTCAGAAGCCAGTTAATAGCTCTGGTGGTGATGTACCTAGTTTGGACCACACCATAGGCAACCTGGGAGCAACCAGGCTGAGTGAGGTCTAGAACTCCTGTCCCAAGTTCAGCCAGCCTTGGTGCCCCTGGAGACTAGGAGGGCATGGAGCCTATTTTAGAGCAAGTTCTAATTGGTCTTAATAAAAACCCAGAGTCAGATATCAGGGTAAATGCTGAAAGATCAGAGAAGGAAAGGAGCAGCCACTAGAGAGACTTCTCACCTCTACAGAATCCTCAGACCGAAAGGGCAGGCTGAGCTCCTGTCTCCTCCCGCCTTATATTCCTCTCTCTGCTCAGCCATATCACTTCCTGTTTCCTCCTCCCTAGTGCTGGGATTAAAGGCGTGTGCCTCCCAAGTACTGGGATCAAAGGCCTGAGATCCCAAGTGCTGGGATTAAAGGTGTGTGCCACCACTGCCTGACCTCTATGGTTAACTAGTGGCTGGCTCTGCACTCTGATCTCCAGGCAAGCTTTATTTGTTAGAGCACACACAAAATATCACCACAGCCTATTTAATAGGCACTGGGCCCAGGAGAAGAATATGGCTTCCCTGGTGTTCCCCTGAGGCACCAGACCCACACTTCCTTCCAGGCCCAGCAGAAGCACTTCAGATTCTGGGATATTCCTTTCTCCCTCCCTATCCATCTGTCAATGTTGAGTCTGCCCTGGGCTAATCAACACTTACTCTTTCAGGGTACCTATTTGTCATTAAGGACCTCAATTCCCCTGTGAGCACCCAGGGCCTTGTCCATGGTCAGCTCAACCTCAGGCCACCAACCATGATCTGCTTGCTTGGAGCTGTTGGGACTATGTGCCCCTGTCTCCCCATGGCTTCTGGGGTTAGACCCAGCCGGGAGCTCCTCTCAGAGGAGGGACTATGCCCAGTCCGACACACAGTCGATGTCTGGGAGATGTAGGTAGAACTTACTGAAATACGGCACCCACTGCTTCCCCGCTTAACTGGCCTGAGTGGAGTCCAGGCTCAGGGTCCAGGGTGTAATTAAACAGGGCTGGTGCTCCACTTAAATGCTGCCCTCATCCTTCCAGTATTTGCTCTGGCTGCTCTCTGGAAGATACCGAGACAATGGCCCTTGTTACCCTCTGTTTGAGCTATTTATTTTTTTTCACTTTTCCTCCTTCCCCTCCCGGGGGACTCGCCTCTCGCCCTCATCCCTCATGTTTCCCCTTTCACTTGGCTGTCACTCTCATTGTCCCCCTGGGGCCGGGAAGGCAGGGTGACAGGCAAGAGGAGTCCAACCAGGCCAGGGAGGCTGGAAATATAGTCATTAATGGGAGCTGGGAAGCCCAGATGTCCTCCCTGAATGCGGGTAATTTGTTTTTAATGAAAAACCACGCGGTGACCCTGAACAAATGAATGTTCTTTATAAGGAGTCTATGTGCAGAGGCAAAATAAAGGACTTAAGGGAGGCTTAAAGCCAGGCTGGGAAGGAAGGAAGGGAGGAAGGAAGAAACAAGGAGAAAAAAAAAGTGTGAACTGTCTCCTCGTATTCTTTTGTCTAAAGAACATCCCAGCTCAGAAATGCTTGGGAAGTGTCCCTCCAGACCAGGAGACAGGACAGTTGGGACCATCTTGAGCCGCTTTTCACCCAAGTACTAAGAACATCACCTCTCATTCGCACCCAGTTTTATGGTTTCCAAACCTCCCAGCATGACTGTTGGTCCCAGTTTACGGAGATGAAAACTGAGCCCCAGGAGAAGGGGTTGTTGGAGTCACACCGCAAACAGAGACTCTGGCCGACAGGGGAAGGACTTCACCCACCTGAAGTTCGACTCCTCGGCATTCTTGTCTAGAGGGGGCTTCCTCTGTGAGGCACCAGACGAGGGTTGTGGCGTGAGCTGATCCGCAACAAGCGAAAAGTGCCATGTTAATGTTGAGGGGACTTGGGGAATGCCCTGCTTTTCCAAGAACATGTTAGGTAAGGATTCATACAGAGAGAACACCCAAGAATGAGGCTGGGGGGATGAGGGGGACAAAAAAAAAACAAAAAAACCTGATTGACACAAAAAATTCTGTGTCTGACTTTCACAGCTCAGGAACTGGCCCTGCAGCCTCCACTTCCCAGGCTCTTTTCTGAGGGTATGGAGCAGGTCATGGTGGGAGGGGGGTCATTCAGGCACTGTCTCAAGAGAGGCTGCAGCTAGGGGCCCTGCCCACGGTGGGCAAGTCCACCCTGTTGGAGAACCATGACAGGTGGCTGAAGCAGGCCTGGGCTGAGGAGTGTGGGTGGAATCCATGTTAACACAGGCCTCTCAGGGTCCAGAGAGGCCTTCACGTGGTCTACAGCAACTTCACCCTCCATCGTGGAGAGAGAGGCCTGGAGTCCCAAGCTGAGGACAGGAGGCAGAGTCACAGGGAAGGCTAAAGGAAGAGCCAGCCTGCCTTCATGTCTCCAATTGCCTCAGTTCTTCCTGGAAGCAAGGAAGGGAAGCGTCTTGCCTCCCACCCACACACAGACTTGGAGTTTCCAGAATACTCCCAGGCACCAGAGCTTCTAATAAGTGTTTGAAAAACCCTTGTCCCACTGGCCCTCCATCATGCTCCTGCTGGAGCCTGTAGGCCTGGCCAGCTCTGAGAACCCTTCCTGCTCTGGCCCAGGGGATATAAATGGTGTCCTCCCCAGGCCAGCAGAGCAGGGCCTGGAACCTGGGGCATTGTCGGAAGGGTTGGTGGGGGAGGCCCCGCTCCTTCCAGCTCTGCTTTTCACCCTCATCAGGTAGCTGGACAAAATGCAATGATTGTGTTCTTTCTCTGGGTTCAGTCCCTCTGGAAGGGGTAACCCAGCCAGAAAACCAGGCAAACAGCAAACTCAGAGCACAACCTGTGCCTGCCATCACTAGGTCTGCCCTCTGGGTTAGGCCTTTGCCCCCCAGCATGACAGTCCCCAGCCTCCAGAAGCAGACCTTCCTCACAGCAGGCTTCGGTAATTGAGGGTTTGTTTATTCTTCACCAACTTCCCAGGCGGATTTCAGCCACATCAGGCTGGCTGGAAATCCTGATCACAGAATGGGAGGGTTGCCAACATTCCTTGTAATGCTGCATCTATGACCCCGCCCTTGGAAGGCGACCTCACTGCCTTGGTGGCCAGCCCTGCTCCTGGAGTGGCCACCCCCCTCCCCACTCCAGCTGGGAACTGGGATCATGCCAGGAAACAGCACCTCTCTGGATGCATCCCAGAGCATCCTTCCGGAAATCGCACTGCCAACCAAAATGATCACGAGACACACGTGCATGTTGCTGTTTCTACAGTGGACAATTACAAACACCCGGCAAGGTTTGCCAACTGGCAAGTGAATTCCGGAAATGGCTTGGCTTCCTTACGCTGCCCCTGGGCCAGCTGGGTGGGGTCCGCATTTGTGAGCGAGGTTCTGGCTGTCTCCCTTCATGTGCACTCTACTCATTCATTCCCCGGGTACTCAAGGCTCTTCCTCGATGCTGAGCCCGGTACACAGTGTGGGCACAGACCACGACCACATGATTCTGAAGCCCTAAGAGCTTCTAGGAGGAGAAGCGGCCATGTTTCGTGTTCAGAATGGAGGGAAGGCAACTTGAGCACGGTGCTTGGGAGTGGCTTTGCTGGAGTGATAGGCCCAGGAGATACAAGAGGGCGAGGTTGGAGGGGCCCAACAGCTGGAGGCTGGCCTGCCCACAGGGACGCATGCCTGACTGGCGACCAGCTCCAGGCCCATTCATGATGGGAGGGCTCCGAGGGAAGGCTGCTGCCTGGAAATCTCAGGCCCGAAGCCGGGGCTGACCTGTGTGTACAAACAGGAGGCTCCATATTTAGGAGCAGGGAGGAGCAAGGGAGGTGCCCTGAATGGCTGCCTGCTTTGGAAATTTCTATGCATTTGTAATAACAAAATTACCATAATTTGCTCGTTAACGCCGCTAGATCAGTCAAGCATTGTTCCTTCGCAGGCGGGCTGGGAGGTGTGCGCCTCTCTGCACACTCCACACACCCCAGCCAGCCTGCCAGCCCGTCGGAGCACGAGAAATTAGCATGCAAATGGTCCTAATTCGGTGGGCGAGCTGTCAGGCGGGCCTCTCCGGCCTCGTCTCTGTGAAGACCCTGACAGCCCAGCTCCAGAGCTGGCCCACCCTCCTCGCTCCAGCCAGGAGGAGCTGTGAGGGGCACCTCCAGACTGACAGCTCGGTGGGCTCCCTCCCTCTGCTAGTGCCATCAGGCCTGGCGGCAGACTCCCTAGGGAGCAAGCCGGGCCTGCCACCATGCTGGCCCGAGGCAGGCTAGCGGGTGGGCTGTGGGGGAGGCTGGCCCATGCTCGGGCCCACCAGCCTTGGCTGGCTTGAGCATATGGGGCAATGTGAGAATGGAGAGGTGTCCCCCGACTCAGGGTCCAGGCCTAGCCGATAGGCTCCAAGTGACCCCATGGGACTCTGGGAGTACCTTCTCTCTCTGTCCATGTGAAGGAAGGTGGGTCAGCTGCTGATTCCAGGGTTACTGGCCTCTGGAGGAGCTCGGCTTCTATCCAGGCTTGCGGTGGACACCTTCTCAGTGACGTCATCTTTTTGTTCTCCTGTGAGGGGGTGACGGCCTTGCATGGTAGAGGCAGTGAAATTAACTGAGACCTTCCATGCACTGTCCTTTTGTTGACTCTTCCCACCCCTCAGCCCCTGGCCTTTCTCTGTCCATCTGGAGGAGGTCAGGTGGGCACTACCCCATTTCATGGAGGATGGAGCTGGGCATGCTTCCCCCTTGTGACTCAAAGTACTAGGATATAAGCCCAGAGTCTCATAGAGCCCTTTTTTTTTGTGTGGAGGAGGCTGATTCTGTTGCCCAGGCTAGCCTGGAACGCCTGAACATTTCTATTTCAGTTTTCTTGTGGTGCTCAGGGTGGAACCCACGGCAAATGCTCAATCATGGAACCTTCCTCAGAGCTCTTTGAGGAAAAAACTCAGATCACCCTCTACCTGGCACGTGACCCGTGGCTTATTCCATTTACCCAGAGCTGTCCTCAGGCTGTTTCTTAGGACCCCATTCCTTCTCCTGAGCAGACAGAACTATTGCCAGGACTCAGAGTCTGGTGAGCGGAGAGCAGGCTAGATCTTAGTTCCTAAATCATCCTGCCAGTCATCTGGCTGTCCTTGTTCAGTAAGCAACACGGTCATTCCTAGGCCAGAGATGGTACCAGATGCCCTGGAACCGGAGTTACAGACAGTTGTGACATGCTGAGTGGGTGCTGGGAACCGAACCTGGTCATCTGGAGAAGCAATCCGTGCTCTTGGTGATCGAGACAACTCTCCAGCCCTCACTGGGCCTTTTTAAACCTTCAGATAAATGAAGAGGTAAGGGAGACCCTAAGAAATCCAAAGCCTTGCTTCTCCTGCTCTCTGGGGGACATGAACTACTGCTGCCTCACAAGGCTGCTTCATACTCAGCACAGAGCCTGACATAAGACACCAGCTCATGGGCCGTTTAACCCACTTTAACTAAGCTGGAGATCCACCCAGGAGGCACTCGGACCGTGCTTGGCCACCAGGATGCTCCCTCCCGGTGCCTGGGGCAGCATATTCTCCTCCTACAACTTTCCTTTCCCACTTATTCCGGTTGGACTTTGGGAGGTCATGAGAAGACACTGGGGAAACTTGGGTTCTGTATACCAACCTCTCAAGTCGTGCCAACCACAGAACCCCGGCACTATGGCAACATCTCAGGGGCACATCTGTTTTCACCCAAGAGCTGCTGGGAACTTCTGAAAATCCTTGCATGAGTTGGGAAAGAGGCTTGCCAGTTTAATTTCTGCTGGAGAAAGGGTTGCAGGGCTCCCCCTAGTGGCCAAGTAAGATGCCTCACTCCCTGCACTCGGGTGTTTGGTAGGATAATAGACACACACACACACACACACACACACACACACACACACACACCCTTGGTTTACTCACTTTCTACATCTATTCTCTGCCAGATTCCTCACCACAACCCTGGAGTCACATCTCGCTCTGCTCTTGTCATAGGCTCAACGTGAGGACGGGGCTGGCCAAGCACAGCCAGGACGAGACCAGAGTATTTGCCGTCTACCCAGCAGCCCACCACCATACTTGGTCTTAGATTTTTGCCAGTGGCCATCTGCTTGCATGGCATGTGTCCTGGCCCTCCCCCATCTTATGGCATAAGGCCCCAGGGGCCAGAGATTTTTACCCTTTGGAAAAATCAGTCTTGCAATGAATGTTTGTGATGGCTTCCATGTCTCCTCACTGACACCGTTGTTCCTACAGACCTTTGTTTTATTTTATTTCATTGAGACAGGGTGTGGTGGCTGGAATGAAAATGGCCCCCATAGGTTCATAGGGAGTGGCACTATTTGAAATGATTAGGAGGTGTGGCCCTGTTGGAGTAGGTGTGAGCTTGTTGGAGGGAGTGTGTCATTGGGGGTGGACTTTGAGGTCTCAGCAGCTCAAGCCAGGCCCAGTCTCTCTGACTGTTCCTGCTGCCTGCCAATCCTGATGTAGCACTCTCAGCTCCTCTCCAGCACCCTGTCTGCCTGTGTGCCACCATGCTTCCTGCCATGATGACAATGAACTAAACCTCTGGACTGTAAGCCAGCCCCAGTTAAATGTTTTCCTTATAAGAGTTGCTGTGGTCATGGTGTCTCTTCACAACCATGGAAACCCTAACTAAGACACTGGTTACTGGCCTGCCAAAACTTGCTGTGTAGACCAGGCTGGCCTCCAACTCACAGAGACCTGCCTGCCTCTGCCTCCTAGGCACTGGGATTAAAGGTGTGCACCACCATGCCCAGCTTCCAGGCCACTTCGAATAGCCTCTCCAGTAATCTCAAGCCGGGTCATGTTCTTCTTTGAAGTGTGGATGCCAGAGTCCTCCCATGACTCTTTGGCCACTTCTCTCCTCATCTCTTCCTTCCCTCCCCCTCCCTCCATACCTCTTCCTCCCTCTTCTTACTTCACCAGCCATACAGAACTCCTTGCTCCTCTGCCCACACTCCAACCACAGGGCCTTTGCACATTCTGCTTCCTCTGCTCTTCCCACCCTGTTCAGTTAGCTAGCTCTTGCTTCCTTTTCAGTCACAGGGAAGGCATCCCTAGTCACTCTGTCTAAAATCCCCCCCACTCCCCCTCCCCCGGCCCCGCTCTGTCTATTCTGTTCCTATGCTGTGGCCCCTCCTTACGCAGCACCGGCTAGCACCCCGTGTGCTCTGTTTTTATGCTCTGGCCTCACAGTGTGATTGTTTCCCCAGAGCGTAAGCTCCAAAACGCCCAGGACTGCTGTCTGATGTGCTCAGGCCTGCGGCTCCATGTCTAGCTCAGGCACCTCTCTGTGCCTGGACTATGAACGCAGGGGTGAAATGGTGACCTTGTTGAGTACCTGACCTCAAGGTGGGCACCTGTCAGGTCTCCCCAGCACACTGGGGGGCTTCTCCACCTGCTCTGCATTTTCCCCTAGGAAACATCTCCGTTCTTCTCCCCTCACCAAGATATCCACCACGCCCACCCCACCCCACCCCCTGCGCTTCCTTCCCCCAAAGCCGCCTCAGGCACGTCTGTGGGGTAGTCACAGAGGACACAGGAGTGAAGTGTGGTAGTATTTAAGAAGGACTAGGTCTCACGCAGGTAAGATGTTCAGAGTGTCAAGGCACCTGCTGCCCAGGCTGATGACCTGAGCTCCATCTCCAGAACCCACATGGTAGAAGGAGAAAACCAACCCCAGAAGTATCCTCAAACTTCAACATGTACACACACACACACACACACACACACACACACACACACACATATACACACACACACACAAATACATGCATACACACACATCATACATACATACATAGATCAATATTTTAAAAAAATATTTTAAAGAAGAAAGCTTTCCGTCAGGAGAGCCAACTTCAAAGTGGACCTGCTCACTATGTTCTTGGGGAAACTGAGGCCCAGGCTGGGAAAGGGCTTTGATGTAATGAGTTTTGAAGTGGAGACAGGACCATGCCAGGTATCTGCATTTGTTCTAGCCAGGGGTGGTGCAAACCCAGCCACCTTCACAGTGCCTACCCCTCACCAAACACCCTAAAGAATGGTAGCCCCAAAGTATGGCTGGAGGCCTCCTATACAGTGAGTCCTTCTTGGTGGTTAGTCTGCTGGGGACAGCCTTCTTAGCGATTGACCTCTGAGGAGCCCGTTTCAGAGGCCCCAGAGGATGCTGGGAAACTACAGTGTTGACCAGCGTGCCTCCGACTCCATTGCACATAGCCACAGGGACATCTTCTGAGCAGAAGGTGGCCAACTCTGCAGCTTGCTAATTCAGGAATCTACATTTCCAATAACTCTGCTGGAGGCCAGCCTGGCCGCTCTGAGGACCAGGCCTCGCTCCCTCGTTTTCACACTCACTGGATGTACCCTGACAGCTGGCTCCACTCATTCAAATAAGCTAGGCTGGTGGGGCTTGTTGTCGTTTTACTTTGTTTACTGCTGCTTTGGGACAGTGTGTTACTGTGTAGCTGATCTGGAACTCACAAAGATCCACCTGCTTCCGCCTCCGGAGTGCTGGGATACTGCGCAGCCTAAGCTGAGCATCCAGACTTGAGCCCTCCACAGCCCCAGCCCCGTCCCCATCACGGACTATTGCTCCCGCCCTGGGGCAGCTCTGCAGCAGGGTCTGGGGAGCAGAGTCTAAGAGGGGCATTGTTGACACAGTGAGGGAGGGTGAACAGCAAGAAGTGGGTGCGTCCACTACCTCCTTTAAGAAAGCAAAGCCCAAAGGATTGTGCAAGGATGTAGCACTGTAGGAAACGGGGGGGGGGGGGGGAGGTTGTGACTCCGTGAGGCCAGCGGGGAGGGATGGGAGCCTTGAAGCCGTTCTCACAAGGATAAACCAGGAGAGCCACAGCAGCTGAAGTTCGGCTCCGAAGGCTCTGATCTCTGGCTTCCTTTTTAACCCTAAATCTGAGAAAAGAAATAAGCCTCCTCTCACCCGCCAACACGCACCCCCAAGCCCCATCTTGTCTCTAGTATCTGTCTCAGCACACTGGTCCCCAGCCACCTCAGAGGAAGGTAATTTATGTGTGTACAGCCCCCTCCTGCAGACTGTGGGCTCTCCATGGGCAGGAACCGTATCTGATTCATCTCTACTTCCCAGTCCTACCCCTGTATGCTGGGGGGCAGGCAAGGTGTGCAAAATTGAGTATGTTCCTCAGGGTGCGGTGGGGCTCTGGGCTTTGGAGTTCCCAGCCCACAGCGAAGCCACGCATGGCAGTAGTAATTGCAGAGGTAAATCTTGTCTGGTCTCCTCGCAAACACTTGGGGAGGCATTCCATAAATATGTCAGCAGCAGCATTAAAATTTGATGGCAGGCAGTGCAGGTCGGGACTAGCACTGTGACTTCCCAGCAAGGTATGACACCTTCACCTCCATCTCATTAGTCAGCCCAGGATGCTCAGGGAAAGCCCAGCCTCGCCAGCAGAGGGGACCGGCTGGCTCCCAGACCCACGGCTGCTTTGAGGGACAGGCCAGGTCAAGGCCACAGGAAGGTACATTTGCTTTGGGCTGGCACTGTGCTGGCACCTGGCTGAACAGAATCCCTACAGGCTCTGGGAATGTGCTGGGACAGTAGAGGCTCTCTGACTTGGAGTGGCCTGGGGCAACTTTTTGAGACTGGGAGCTGGTGGTAGGGACCAGGATCTTGGTGATAAAGACCAGGTCTTTACAGTCAGCCTGGAGGAAATTGTCTGTTTTTGAAACACCAACAAATTAACAAAGAGAGCATGTTAAAGGGATGGAGATTGGTATATCGTAAAGCAAGCAAAGAATCACTGGCCCAGGGTCCTGTCCGGGAGTATTCCCCAGGGGCGGAAAGCCCAGACACCAATCTCATCTTGCATCTACCTTACCCACAGTGGGAAACTGAGGCTAAGACAATCTGGAAGGGAGGGGCAAACTGGAAGAGACACAAGATCAGGAGCCCTGGTTCCTAGTTTGAGGCTTTCCTTACAATCAAGAATTTTAGACACTTGTTGAAACGTGAGAGAAACATCTGAAATGTATTTTAATATTATATTTTGTTGATTCTTTGATAATTTAATACTTACAAAGAATTTTGATTCTATTACCCCCTCTGCCCTCCTCACTCCTCCCAGATCCACCCTCCACTCCTCACCCCTTCCCAACTTCCTGTCTTCATTTTGTTTTTAATAACCCACCAAGTCCAATTCATATACTAATAGGTGTGGGGCCGTCTACCAGAGCAGGGCAGACTCACCAGGGGCCGCACCCTTAAAGAACACGGACTCTGGGCTGGAGGGATAGCTCAGCCGTTAAAGGCTAGGCTCACAACCAAAAATATAAGAAAACGGACTCTTCTCCCAGAAGCAGTCAGCCGTCTACAGCTCCTCAGCTGGGGATGGAGCTGTGGGTCCCTCCTCCCCCATTCTCGACTGCCGACTGCCTTGGTCTTGTGCGGGTCTTGCGTGGGCACCACAGCCGCCATGAGTTCGCGGTGCAGTGTCCTGTCCTGTCCCGAAGACGCTGTCTTGCTCCAATCCTCCCTGACCTCTGGCTCTTAGAAGCTTTCTGTCCCCTCTCCTGAGATGGTCACTGAGCCTTGGAGGGAGGGAATGTGGTGTAGACGTCTCATTTATGGCTGAATATTCCACAGACACTCATTTTCTGTACTTTGACCAGTCGTGGGTTTTTGTGTTAACCCTCTGAAATATATCTTTTAACACAGAGAATATAAATTCCCGCTATGTTCATTTTTCCATCAGTCGTACAGAGCATTGAGTTTAATATCAAACAGCCTCTTACATCTGTGTCACACTTTTTAATTTACAAAGAACTTTCAAGTATGTCAATGTTATTTGGCCCCATGAGTGCTGGGATAACAGCCCCCCAGATTCAGTTACATTGACTTTTCCAATGCCATTCAAGTAAGTGCCCGTGGGCAATGGCCAGGCCTGGTGGTGGCCTCCCAACTATTAACAGAGAGGCAGCCACTACGCTCTTAGCCTGTGTAAAAAACTGCACACACCTGTCTGTCACTAATTCTAAACTCGTGCTGCAGCTCAGAGCTGCCCCTGTTTCCGGGTTTGCCAGCCAGGGTCCAGTCCCTGCAGCTGCTGTGACACAGTGTTGAGAGAAGAGCAGGTGCGTGGCCCATTGTTTGCCAAGTGTGTACACCACCCTGGATTCTCTACACAAACAAACAAACAAACAAATGCCCGAGACAGGCTACTCTCCAAGAAAAGAGGTCTATTTGGGTTCAGTAGTTATGAATATTCAAGTTCAAGATCGGACAGGCTCCCCGGTCTGAGCCTGTGGCAGGAGTGGCATGTGCATTTTGGTAAACATGGTGAATAAGGAAGCAGAGGGAGGAAGGGACCAGACACCCACCCTCAGAGAGGTAAAGGCCTCCCACTAGTCCACCCCTGAAAGACCCACAGCCCTGCTCCGGAGCACCACTCTGGGTGTTAAGTCTTTAACAATGGGCCTTTAGGGAGGCATCCAACATCCTGCTGAACTGGCCTCTTGACAGGGAAGAGATGGGACTTCCTCCATACTTGTCCATGCTTCAGAACATTGCCTGGGCTGGCAGGTGGACAGGGATGAATTTTGGAAGCAAGTATATGATGAGATTCCAATGTCCTCTAAGACCCAGACAACAGCCGCTTCCTGGCTCTCTTAGTTAATGTGATTTTCAGCTTCCACATTGCTCCTGAATCTACTTTTACTTCTGCTGACACCCATGTGCCTTTGATACAGAAGTTCTCACAGGTCTGGGACCTGGGCCCCTCCTCCCGAGGGTATTGATCTCTGGGAGAAAGGCCACTGTGAATGCTGAATGAGATGGGTTTGCTGAAATAAAGTCCATCACTAGTGTGTGGCCCTAACAGTAAAGATGCAGCCCTGAATCGGAGATGGCAGGCGAGTTTCCCTAAGTTCTTGTCTGAGATCCAGGAGTCTCGGGACTTCAAGGGTCAGAAGAACCGTTTTACTCTTTCTTTATCCAACTCATAGCTTCCCTGTGTTCTCACAGTGAGCACAATGAGTCCAGTGTGGACCTTGTGAGATCATCAGACACCTTCGTGGACATGTGGGTGGGTTTTCTTGGTAACTACTGTAGTCTAGATCTGGAGGGATCCTTAAGACCCTTGAGTTAAATGTCCAGTCTAGTGCTATTGACATGTAAAAGAACCTGTAAGAGGTGGGGCCTATGGGAGTTCTTTAAGTCGCTGGGACATTGAGGGGGATTCTAGGCACAGATCTTTCTTCTTTCTCCTTTCCATTTCCCAGGCGTGAGGTGAGCAGCTTCGCTCTGTCATGTCTTCCGCCATGACAGGCTGCCTCCGTTACAAACTTCAAACCAATAGATTTGAAACCTCAAAACCGTGAGCCAAAATAAACCTGTTTTCTCTTCAAGTT
Source organism: Peromyscus leucopus (assembly GCF_004664715.2). Classification (NCBI taxonomy): domain Eukaryota; kingdom Metazoa; phylum Chordata; class Mammalia; order Rodentia; family Cricetidae; genus Peromyscus; species Peromyscus leucopus. The sequence goes on along the minus strand of NC_051064.1, from coordinate 55,470,089 downwards.
AGTTATCTCAGGTCTTCGCTATAGTGAGTGACAGACCACACCTCAGTGTCATTCCACCTGAGCTGTGGAACTGGGGGCGTGGGGGCTCCTAGGAATAGTTTGTGACCACCGTAGGCCACACTTGGTGCCCACAGGCAGCACTGATAATTCAGGCAGGGCCCCGTGTTAGGGCTAAAGGGTCTGTCGGTGGCCAGAATCAGCCTGGAGGAGCCACAGACTCAGTGGCAGGGGAGACCAAAGCAGTTCACAGTGGCCCTGAGTCTGGCCAGAAAGTACAGTGATGGAGCCAGGGCTGGGGACTCAGGGGACAGAGGCAGAACTCTCTCACTAGGGAGGGTTGTCCAGAAGAGCTTCCTGGAGGAGGTGGCATTTGAGCTGGGTCTTGATGAGTTGGGGATAGGACATGAAGCTGAAAGGAAGGCAGAGCTTGGGTTGAAGAAAATGGCACATTCAGATGGGGATGACTGTGCATGGGAAATGTCAGCAGGGTGGGAACTTGGAACACGCCGTGTGGCAAGGGGCAGTGAAGTGCGGCTGAACGGTCCATTGTAAGCAGATCCCAAAGGGCCTTGACCAGCCCACATGAGGCAACTTGGGCGCATCCTGCTGAGGCATGGCGGGGTTCCAGGCTCCCTTGCCCCGCATTCATACCCATAAAAATCTGGTATTATCCGGCACCATAGGGAGTAGAAGGAGGTCATGTGTGTTGTCTTGCCCATTGTTTGCTTAAACTGGAGCGTAATGGATCAGAATTTTGGAATGAGACTACGGTTCATTTACAATGAACCAGAACTGCTGAAAATGTGCTACAGCATAACCAATGGTCCCAAATGCCTCCTGGACAAGCTTGTCTAAGGAAGAGGGGAAATAAGCCACAGGACAAGACAATAGACCTACCTTGCTTGGTCTATGGCTAATGCACATTTATGCCTTTAAAACTTAGTTATTCATCAGTCAATGTCAATAGGACTGTGCAGCTCAAGGCCCCATTCCTGCATCTGATAGTCCATCACAGGGTAGAGTCTGGGCGTGCCATGGCCTAAGGTGGGGGTGCTCTAATGCAGCCAGGAGTCCCTGGAGAATCTGCAGGTTTCTAAGTGTAGACATGGGAAGCAGAGCACGCACACGCACACCACACCACACCACACCACATCACACATACACACACACACACACACACACACACACACACACACACACACACCAGGGCCAGGAGGTCACATGACGGCCTTTGGCTGGCCAGTAGCAGAATCAGTGCTCAGGCCTGTGCTCACCCGGGTCTCTGCAGCTCTCCAGCACACCGTGGGCCACCAGCAACAGACAAGAATCCATTGTGCATTCTCTCCTCATGGCCACCCTCTCGCTTGGTTTTTCTCTTCCTCGGCATTTCTGAAGGAAAGCCTGAGCTGGTAGGAGTGGAGTTTTTTTCCCAGTGGTGGATCGATGCGTACCACACAGGGCTGTCCGCATTGACAGGCTGACCTTTCCTGAGCTTGGGTTTTTGCCTCCCTGTTGGGAGCCCAGGAGGGTCTTGCCGTGGAGAGGGAGGGCAAGCATCCCTTGGCCTGGGAAGGGCCGGGCTGGATGCAGGCTGGGTGCAGGGAAGTTGGGAAAGAGAAACCTCTTGGAGGTCATTTGCATATGTGCCACCTTCACAGATAAGAAAACTGAGGCTTGGTAAGAAATTAGTTGTTTATTGGTCACTCACAGTGACTCTGACAGAGCTCTGTCAAATACACACATATGCAAACACACATACCTATGCACATGGTGTGCCTATTGCTGTATATGTAATATGTATATAATAACATAATGATGCATAGGCTGGCTATGTCTGTGTCCTGTCCTCATTTTGATCACTGTGGTTACAGACAGTTCCGAATGGCAACAGCCCAGGTACCTGCAGATCCCTGATCCACCACCTGTCACGTGGCTCTACAAGGCCCTGGGAGGAGCTAAGGTAGCCTCAGCTCCTTTCAGATCTCTTCTCCTTCCTTCTCCTCCTCTTCCTCCTCCTCCACAAAGATTTTCTCTCCCAGCCCAGTTTGACTCCTTCAGAAGCAGAAGTCACTTTGAAGGACTTTCCGTATGTTAATTGCAGCTGGCCAAGGTCTGGAGCGGAGGTGGGAGCCCACCATCTGCAGACAGGTCCGCCCCCAGCGAGCTCGCAAATCCCGTCATCTGGCAGGTGTCGTTTTGGGTTAATTAAGAGCTATGCGGAGCCTGGTTGCCTGTCACTTCTGAGAATTTTAGGAAACTTTGACTTTCTTGCCATCTCTGGGTTTGGAGCGAAGGGGAAACCGGAAACACCTATGACGCTGGAGCCCAGGCTTCCCAGGCAGCCGCAGCAGAGCACTTTGTCACAGCCCCCTCCAAGCTTAATTGTCCTGAGAGTTCACTTTTGTGTTCGATGCATCTGTATTTGGAAGGCTGTGGTGTCTGGGGGAATCCCACATCTATCCTAAGTGTTTTGTTTTGTTTGTTTTCCCTTTGGTTTCTGTGTTTGTTTGACACATGTTTTTATTGCACATGCCAGACGAGCACTCTAGGCCTCCCACCCTTAGTCCTCTTCTTTCTGTTTTGAGACAGACTCTCAATATGTTGCGCAGGCTGGCCTTGAACTCTCTCTGTGGTGTAGATCCTGAACTTACTGTCCTCTTGTTTCTCAGCCTCCATAGTGGCTGGGATGAAAGGCCTGTACCAGCAGGCTCAACTTGTAGTTACATTCCTTACACTTCTGAGAAGAGCCCTTCCCCAACGTAGTCTGCTTAGGGACGTCAATGGGGCTCTGGTGGCCATCAGGAGCCTCCTTCAGTGACCAGAGCCCAGATCATCACTGCTAACCCAAGAGCATATGATGTTATATGCTGGCTGGGTTCTCCTCGTTCTCTGTAGGGTGATATTAACATTCTAGAACTTGCGAGACCTGAGCTTGGGTAACATGGTCCACACATTTGTCAAATGAAAGCATTAGTACGCTTATATTTATTGGTTTCATTACATGTAAACTTTATATCCAAAGGGAAAAATGTGTTCATTACATCAGTTATGAGCTTTAGTTCATGACGTGCATGCTGGAATACTTAAGAGAAAATGTACTGATGTTGGTAACTTAATTAAAATGCAAAAATGATAATTGGCAGCATAGAGTGGTGGAGAGATACAGCACAGACCAGCCTGGGGTAGCTGAGGGTAGAAAGGAAGTCCTCTGAAGTTCTAGGACTGCTGTGCTGGGGGAGGGGGTCTGGGGTGCGCTCCCTTCTCCCATGTCTAGAGTTTTCTCTAACAGTCATGAAAAAAACTGTTGAAATCCAGCCCCATCTCCTCAAACTGGGGTCTGCAAAGATCGTTTATTACCATGATTCCACTTGACCTTCTCCACAAGCTTAGGAAGCTGAGACTTCCCTTCCCTGCTACTTAGAGAGGAAGACACTGAACCTTAAGGAGTAAATCCATATGCCCACAGCCTACAGGTGGTGCAGCCTGGGTCCGTGTGACATCACAGGCCATTTTCTTTTCTTTTAAAAAGATTGTGTTTTCATTTGTGTGCATGTCTGTGTGTCTGTATATGTGTGTGGGTGTCCTCAGAAGCTAGAAGAATCCACAGGAGCTGCAGTTACAGGCAGTTGTGAACTGCCAGATGTAGGTGCTGGGAACTGAAATCTGGTCTTCTGGAAGAGCAAGCACTCTTTCCAGCGGAGTCCTCTTTCCAGCTCCACAGTTTTGCAGTGTTCCCAGGCTTCTCTCCCACACTGCCCTGCGACTCTATGATCTACCCTTTGACCATATGCCTACATCATAACTCCATTGGCTACACAAATATGGCACCCAGGCATCCCCTCTGACTTCCATGTCTGGGGAAAACACCAACTCTAGTCTTGGGATGTTGTCCCGGGATGTTTTCTATTGCTATAACAAAGTACCTGAGGCTGGATAATTTGTAAGGAAGAGGAGTTTATCTCGGCTCACTGTGGATTCTGGAAAGTGTAAGGGTGTAGCAGTGGCATCTAGCCGGGACGTGATGATGTGAAGGAAAGCTGAAGGGTGAAGGGACACACAAGAGACATGCAGGAAAGTTTGGGTTTGCTTTCTACAGCCCACTCTCCTGAGAAGTCCCTCTGAATGACCTCATCACCTCATAAAGGCCACCCTCAAAATAGTTACGTGACATACAAGTTTCTCCATAAATTTTGGAGAGGCATCCATGTGGAAATCACAGCAGTGAATGGCCAACTTTATGAGTGCATGAGAGATGAACAGGGGGTGACTTTCACCCCTACCAGGACACCTTAAAGCTGGATCTAGGACTGGAAATCTTCAAATGTTCACACACACACACACACACACACACACACACACACGCACGCACGCACGCACGCACGCACAGCACGCACGCACGCGCACACACACTATGCTCACACACATTCCATGTGGAGCATGTGCATCTTCAAGTCCCTCCAATCAGACCCTTCCATTTTCTCAGGCACCCCTCAGCTCTCTCTACTTTCACCCCTAAACCCAGGTCTTGGCTTCCTTTTGTGGATCTAAGAACTCAGTGAAATCCGTGAAATCCCAGTAGTACCTGGTTCCGATTTGTTAATGGGGCTTTTTTCCATTTTCTTCCCAGTAACATCCTGTTACCCCTTCTCTCTAGTCCTGTGATGTAGATGCTCACCTTAGTCCATTTCCCGTTGCTATAACCGAATGCCACTGACTGTACTTTATAGATAATGAGGGTTGATTCAGCTCACGGCCCTGAGGACTGGGAAGTTCAGTCAGGTAGCTATATCTGGTGAAGTTCTTCATGTTAGTGGGGAGCCTAGTGAGTTTGGAGATGGTTCAGGACCTCAGAGGACCACAGAACTCCCAGTTCAGGCTTCTCTGCTCGTAAAGCCACAGTTCCACCATATTGATGCCCCTCACCCATGGCCTCTGCTGTCTTTAATTACTTCCCCAAAGGCCCATCTCCAAAAGTCAGATCAGGCTTCCACCCTCTTACGTTTCTTAATGGAGATGAAGGTCAACTTGACTCTTGTGTGGGCACATTCAAACCATAAACAATGCTTTCCTTAGTCTGTATTGGAGATGAGGAGATTGCTCAGAAAGGTTCAGTCACTTGCCCAAGGCCACACAGACATTGAGGAGAAGGGCTGACATTAAGCAAGCTCTCGGCCCTCCTCAGGAGTCCTGCAGCCTGGTCCTCCCTCAAACTCCCATGGCACCATGTGGAGCCAGCTTGCCTGCTAACTACAGGCCTGCGTCCATATGGTTTCCCTTCACGGGACCACTTCCCTGGCCAGGATGGAGAAGACCATGGCACTGGTTTCTTTTGGAGAGTTCTTAGGTGATTCCATGCATCCAACTCTAGGCAGCATCTGGACTTGCCTTGAAGGAGAGCCAACGAGTGTTCTTCCTGAGATCACCACAGAAAACCAGTTCCAGCACTTGGGGCCAAATTTGAAGCAAGCTTTATTAAAATATTAAGTACTGACCAAGATGGAATTTGGTCGACCACTCCTGGAAATATCCCAGCTGAGTGGCCCTGAGACACACACTGTGTGGGCTTTGTATGGACAAAATCCATAGGCCACTGTACTTTCTCCATGAGGCTTTGTTGTTACTTTTTAAGAACTACAATTCCCGGCATTCCAGGAAGTTGCCTGGTCCTTGGGCAGGTGGGGCTTACAGGTTAATTTTGGGTCTTACATGTGCCTGGTGCCTCCTGGATGGAGGTCCCGCAGACCAAGTGACAGCTATCAGGACACAAACTCACCCCCACTTGGGCCTTACAGAACCTTACTTGTTAAAAAGAAAGAAAAGCTAGGACTTAGGAGTTCACAGCTTTGAGAGGTGCCCAGAGGATGAATCAGTAAAAAGAGGCGAGGAGCCCCAAGGCGGGGCAGTCCTTTTCACCGGGCAGACTCACAAGGGAAGGTGTTTCCTTGTGTGACCTTTGACCTCGGGCCTGCTGGCTTCACCTCTGGCAGCCCCAGCAAAAGCTAGAAGGAGAGCCTTGGGTTTCCTGCTCCCAGGAAGCCCGCTCTGGAGGAGGATTTCATACCTGCGGATGGCCAGTTCCCTCTGCTGTGGCCATGACTACTTCCATTGGTAGCTTCCACAGCCAGGGGCATGCTAAAGAACACCCTTCCACCCTGGCCCTGACATACCCTGCTCGGCAGCTGCCTCGGCTGGAGCTTCTTGGAAGGCTTCGCCACCTCATGTCACACACTGACTGGCCTCAAGCCTCAGCCCCGGCTTTCTGCTCGGCCCCGAGTCCCTACATCCCTTTGCTGCTGGAGTTCTACCCATCCTTGAGGCCGGGCTCAGTAACCCTTCAGTGGGCCAAGGAGCTGCCCCAGGACTCTAAAATATACCTTGCTTTTACAAGCTGCTTCTGTGAAGTTCTGGCAAAAAATGAGGTGCCCCTCAGTGTTGGGATGGTGGTAAGGAGTTTGGAGCCCCAAAGCTGCTGAGTGGATCCAGGAAGGGTCTATAGCAGTGGTTCTCAACCCAGGGGTCCTGACCCCTTGCGGGGTCTCATATCGGATATAAATGTATATACAAATATATAAATCTCAGATATTTACATTCCAGTTCACTACAGTAAAATTACAGTTATGAATTAGCAACAAGATCATTTTATGGTTGGGGGTCACCACATGAGAGCTGTATTAAAAGGTCACAGCTTTAGGAAGGTTGAAAACATTTGGTCTGCTCTGTTCTTTGACAAATGAGGAAACAGAGGTCCAGGGTGGGAAAACAATGTCTTAAAGATAAGCAAGTTCAGGGCCAGGAGACAGGAACAGGGAGTTGTGTTCTGGCCTGAGTGAGAACATTTCACATCTGAAATGCAGCTTTATCAATATTGTGAGCATCGCAGGGTGCCTCGGAGGTTCAGTGGGATCCTGGACTTGGCGGAGGGCTTGGTGACTGACTGGCGGAGGAACATGAGCATCCTCTGAACGCTCCACAGTACCACACCAGCTTGAAATTGCCCTAACTTGTCAGAGAATGAGCTGAGGCAGAGGAGTTGCGTAACCCATTGAGAGTTCCAGAACTTTGAAAAGGCAGGCTCAGGATTTGAACCCATGAAGCCTGGCCCCACTTCCTCGACTTTGTGCCAAATTGACCAAGGACTGTGGTGTCCACCTGGTCAGTCTGCTGTCCCACAACCAGCTTTGGGACTGCATGGACCAGATCTGTGGATAGCTTCCCTGGTCATAAGACTGGCTTCTCCACTCCGAAAACTCTGCTAGATTACTACATAATCAGACCATTGCAGAGTCCCCAACAGGTGACTGGAGAGCCTCTAGGTCAGCCTCATGTCCCTAAGATGGCCAAGCTCCCCTTACCAAGAATATACTAGTCTAACAGGGCATGTCACAGGATAAGGACCCAGGTGCCCACCTCACCCTGACTCTGAGCACACCAGGTAGGGGTCCTGGTGGGCTTGTTTCCTCTGGGCACAGGAGGCTGTGGGACAATGAATCAGAAATTGCTTTAAATTGTGGAAGCTAATAATGGAAGTAGTGGTGGCCACTGTCCAAGTTAGAGGTCCACTTGGTAATGGGTCCCTGGTTGACCTAGGAGTTTCATTCACTCACTCACTCACTCACTCACTCACTCACTCACTCACTCACTTAACAATTAGTCATCCATGCATGCTAGATGGATGCCAAGCCTGGTGATGAAGCTTGGGATCGAGACATAAACAGACAAAACTCTGTCCCCAAGGAGTTATCAGCCTCGTGGAAGAGACAGATAATTAACAAGATGAGCGTGGTGAACAAGACAGGTTGGGATGTGATAAGCTCTGAGGAATAAACCATGGCAGGACAGAAGGATGGGCTGGTCATGGAACACATCCAGGGAGGGCCTCTCCTGCATGGGGCCCAGAAAGAGGGTAGGAGGGAGCCTCAGGGACTCTGTGCCATGGGGATACCAATGAACTATTGTCTGCTGGAAACAGGGTGATTTGTGGGGAGCAGGCAGGGCACAGACCAGCAGGACCAGACTCTCCCACGCTGTGGGGACTTCACCCAAGGCAAGGCCAATGAGACACTAGAGGATCGTGCAGGAGACTGTGTGCCAGTGGGGGGGGGGGCAGGAAAGGGTGCCTCCTGGAACCACATAGGTGGAAGAACGTGGCGGTGCTGACAGGCTCACCTTCTGCCAGATTTGGAAGTTGCTTAGGCACCTTCACAGACCTCCAGGGGTCCCTGCCAGCTCACTCCAGCTGAGTGGCCCTGGGACTCGCCCCGCCCCTTGGGGGGATGGAGCTCAGAGGAGCTCCTGGAAGAGGCGGCCTATGAGCAATGGTGCTACTCAGAGATAGACCAGGCTCAGCACTATCAGGGTGTACCTCTGACGGGCAGTTTATGGTGTCAGAGCCTTGGGGACAGTGTGTCCCCCTATCCAGGCCTCCTCCAACCACATTCCCCGCAACCTGCTTCTCAAAGAGAAAGAGGAGGAGGAAGAAGGGGGGGAAGGAGGAAGGGGGAGGAGGAGGAGGAAGAAGGGGAGGAGGAGGAAGAAGAGGGGGGGAGGCACTGTCGCTGACGGGCATTCGGAGGCTGGGCTGTGCCGCCCAACACTGTCACTACTTTCTCCCTCTGTATGCCGGAACCTGACACCCTGACCACTGAGGCATAAAAAACAGAGAATTGGAAGGCTCAGCCTGTCAGGCTGGGAGTGGCCCCAGGAGAGGCCTGAGCAGGAGTGTGTGTGTGTGTGTGTGTGTGTGTGTGTGTGTGTGTGTGTGTACACTCTGCCTGTGCTTGCCTATGAGGTGGGCGGAGGACTGGCCTCCTCCACAGCCTCTTGCCCTTTGACCTCTGTGCGTTCCCTTTCGGGGGATCATGGAGTCATGCTTGGCCGCAGGTTGTCTCTCAGGACCATGTACCTCCTGTCGTCTCCGGCAGGGGAGGGCCCTACCTGAGGTTTAAGAAAACCGTTCAATGCCCCACTGGCTTTCGGTGCCCTGCTCCAAAGCCTCTGCTAGACACACCAGGCTCTCAGACACTGGCGTGGAGGCTGGAGAACCCAGTCTGCCCTCGGGGGGCCCAGCTGTAGGGAGAAGGGAAGAGGAAATGGGCAGCATCTGCGGCTACCAGAGTGTGGGGACAGGATTTGAAGCTGTGCCCTGGCCTAGCTGGCGGAAAAGAGACTCCCCTGGGACTACTGCAAACCCGGGGGACAGCCAGGGGTGGGTGCTCAGCTCCTCGGGTTGCTGGATCTGAGCAAATTGTCCTCTGGGCCCACGCCACCCTCCCTTCACCCACGCGCACCTCACAGTGCCTGCCTGAGCATGCCCACAACTTGAACAACTGTCCTCCCCAGTGCCTAGAAGACCCCAGCCCACTCCCTCTTTTGGATTTCACAAGCATTAGCCTGTCCCTTCATGTCAGCAGGGTGCTGTCTGCATTCTCCAGACACACGGGGTTGGCCCTGGGTCTCATGGCCCTGTCCAGCCGGCTGCCCTTGGCACAGTCACTCTGAATTCACAGCACAGAGTGGCCACACTAGAGCTGAGGCCGTGGGGAATGGGATCAACCCACACTAGGGTCCTTAGGAGCCTCAGCCAGTGTCAACAGCCCAGCAGGCTAGGATTGAGCTTAGGCAGGAGTACCAAGTGAGACCCCCCAACCCTGCACATGATGACTCTGTGACTTCTCTTCCCATTGATACAAAGTGCTCCAGAGTGGAACAGACAGCTCACTGCATGAGGATATAGCCCCAGTGTGCTATAGTTGGTTACCAAAAGTACCTGAAGCTGGCGGAGGAGACAAGCGCCTTCCATATTCATTCAGTATTTAAGCTGGCTTGAACCCACAGCCTTGTCTGAGCCTAATTTAACATTTGTCTCCTGTTTGTCTCTCTTCCCACCTCCTGCAGGGAGTGAATTTTCTGGGAGCCCCTACAGCCACCCTCAGTATTCCTCCTACAATGATTCATGGAGGTTCCCCAACCCAGGACTGCTTGGTGAGTACTGTCCTATGGGGTCCCTGGGTGCTCGGATGCCTTACTTGGCTTCCTCATGGGGCCAGGGTCCCTCTCAAGGTCTGGTCAGCTGGGGTGAGATGGGTATTTTGCCCCATGAATGTGGAATATAGGTGGTCTTAGGGCAGTTAATGCCACTGCAGCTCAAGGGAGCAGGAACGTGAGAAGGAAAAGGAAGCAGGGAAGGTGCTTGCCCATAAGTAATCTGTCTTAAGAACTATTAAACATAGTGCAATTCCCTAGATAAAAGGCACTGGAAATACAAACTTGGATTGATTGGTGCTGGCTGCCTGGAACACTGTCTTGCTAAGGGCTCTGAGGCCCAGTGATTGATTAATGATGTCTGCTATGGGCACAACCGGTGCCAGCTCTATTAGGAACCAGCTGCCCTGTGGCCTGCCAAGGCACGCTGTTTAGGGCTCAGCTGGTGGCCTAACCCTTATCCAAGACTCAAATTGGCAGAATGTCCATGGCTGGAACAGTCTAGTCTGTGACTATCCTGGTATATTTGTACACACACACACACACACACACACACACACACACACACACCCCAATCAGGACTGACTTTGCCCTCCAAGCTCAAGAAGAACCATTTGTTTTGTTAGCCTAGCCCACATGAAACCAGCAGATGAGGGTCTGTCAACGCAGAAGTAACTTGAAACAGAGGTCCTGGATGCAGATGTTGCCCCTTAACAGATAGAACCAGCCAATCAGCTTGCAGGTTACAATACTGCTCTCAGCCCTAAGTCAGCTAAAGATGTTCTACTTGGAGCAGTGAAAGGAGGCGCTTTTGAGACTGCTCTGGCCTGTCTGTCTGCATTAGCAAGACCTCCTCCAGCGAGAGCCCACTAATTCCCTGGCTCCTTAATTATTGCCATTCCGTAGGCCTGTAAGGTCTCAGCCTTGATTCCTTCCCTGGTCTGGTTTGGCTAAGACAGAGCATGGTGAGGATGCCACATTCCTCAGTACCACCAGACTGGGCGTGGGATATGCTCTGGGGACCTTGGCCTACTCCAAGCATTCCGGTGTGTCACACACAACTGTGGACAGAAGAGGGGCGCCAGCCATTGATGCTCCATGTGAGCGAGAGTTCCAGCCTGCCTTACAAAAGACTTCCTGGCCCCAGTTCTACAGGGAGACTCACAGGGAATGTATCTCACAGGAGGTCTGGGGCCTGCGGGAATGGCTTTCTAAGGCCACACTGGCCCAGGCCTGATTTCACAGCCTAGGGAACACAAGAAGGACAGGAATGCAGCCCATGGTGGCACAAAACCCTGCCTGCCAAGAGGAGTCACCATGTTGTGCTTTTCACAAGACATCCCAGAGATTAGCAGTGACGCTCGCTTCTGGGGATTTAAGGGGCAGAGCGGTGGGGATGAAACTGCCCAGGGGTGGTATCGGAGTTGGGATGGTTGTGGAATATGCAGGAATGAGGGACTTTGAACCAGGCTGAGAAGTCGGCAGGGCAGTGACATGTCCAAAGGGTGGGTGGGGACCTGAGGCTTTTCTGCTCAAGTCTAAGTAAAAGCCAGTTCACAGGCCGTAATGCCAGGCTTTGTCCAGTGATCTCACAGGCTCGGGTGAGGGAGCCTTGTGCAGGTGTACCTGTGCCAGGTGCTGAGGGTTTTCAGGAGGACCAGGGAAATGGGGAAGCAGCAGAATCCGAACTCTGATTATCTGCAGTCTATCTAGGCACACGGGAAATGCTTCACATGGTCATCTCATTTTATGCTTTCAAACGCCCTGTGGGACCATCCTAACATCTCTGAGATACAGTGAAGTGAGGCTCAGAAAGGCAGACTCATGCACCCACGGGCAGATGACAGACAAGGTATCTATCACCTCGGCTCCAGAGTCGGCATCCTTAGGCAGTGTGTGGTGGGAGTTTCTCAGGCTCCCTAACTAATTCAGGCTGGGCAGCCACAGCTGGAAGGAGGCCGTGGGCCCCTGCAGAAACAGGTGAGGCCCTCAACACTCAAGCCTTGTGTGGGGTGAGGACAGCAGGCTGGTTTTGAGAGCCAGGTTAATGACGTATAATTGCAAACAACAGAATCCACTCTGGCTCATTTAAGCAGAAGCATATTTAGTAAAGGACATCAGGGAGTCCCAGACTCTCCAGACTGACTCAATAGACGGGCACGGGACAAGGGCCAGGAACACACCCAGTTGCACGGCAGGCCTGCTCTGCTGTAGGCACCCCATTGCTGCCAGCCGGCACCCCCCAATTACGCCATGATGCAGCTTCCCCTAGGGGCTCGACAGCATGGGAAGCTGTTCCCTGCCACCATTCAGACACGGAGGCCTTTGACACCTGTTCCTAGTGACTGGAGTCCCCCCAGCCCACTTCCTTAAGTGGCTTTCCTTCTCCATCAATGTCCAACACAAGAAAGTCTAGTAGGCAGCCCTCAGGTAGAACGCCTGAGCCCCAGCCGCAAGGGAAGCTGGGGGGACAAGTCAGAGGCGGGCCTGTGCCTCAGGAAAAGTGCCACCACAGGAGGTGTGTAAATCCTGCGGGGCTCGAGTCCATAACCTGGATCCGTCAGGCCACCCACCAGCCTGGGCCTCAGTTGGCTCGGGGATAAAATGAGGATGGTTACCATGGTAGCCTCTCTCTCACTCAGGCCCTGAAGGTGAAGCTCTCGAGGCATGGGGCTCTGGATCCACAGGGATCCTGCTTGCATGTAGATGAAGACACGTGGCTCACCTGACCACAAGCCCTGCAAACAGCGCCAGTCTGCTCCCATCATACAGGCCCTGCCACAGACTTTTCAGTGGCTTGGCCAGACAAACCCCGTGGTTCAGCCTAGAAAGACCCAGTCTGATGATTCCTCTGATTTGGGGTGAGGGAGGCCAGGAATGTGGTGACCTGTCCTGTGTTTCCTCAGGCTCAGGTGAAGACACACGTCACAGCTCACTCTTCCCACTCAGACACAGCCTTACACCGGCCCCTCAGGTACCCTGGCTGACCTGACTGAAGCCTCCTTTACCAACACAGTCAGAGTGAGGACTGAGAGCCCCCCTCAGCACCTCATCCTGTGGGACCCCCAAGCTGGTGAGGGGCAGCAGAGGCAAGCAGAGCTGGCAGGTCTGGCAGCAGAGAAGCGGGCCATGGTCAATTAGGATTAGAATAGGGCGGCCTGTGGCCGCTGTAAAGGGATTAGGGAGGGGACCAGGCCTGAGCCAGCCTGGAATGGCGGTGTCACGAGGTAAATTGATGATAATGTGAATTAGAGAGGAAAAATGACAGGAGGAAGGACAAGTTTATTCTAGTGGAGGTCTAATGGGCACCAAGAAGACAGAGTGCTTTATGAGGTGATGTTTTCATTTTCTGTGGTAAATCAAACCCTCACAGCCAGGGCTGCCACCCCGGCTGGCTAAGCCCTGCGGGGTGAACAGAACTGTGGGAGGAAGTTGGAAACCTCACCACAGGGCTTCTAGAGAGCCATTCCCTCTACACCTGCCCCTTGTGGACCCTTTGTGAGGGCAGCCCCTATGATTTTCATATTCTTGTGCCATCTCCAGACCTGCAGGGAACGAACCCCACCCCCACCCTGTTGCTGGCCTATCCCATAGACGAAAGAGTCAGGGCTGGAGTGGGGAGGTGACCTTGGAGGCCGCAGGAGAGTGTCTTTGGGGATTCCTGGGTGTGGAATGCTTGCCTGGGTTTTCTGGAACAGCAAGGAGAGGTACGGCACTATCGATGCCTGAGGCTATTCCGTCTTCCTGAGTCAGGGGCAAGAGTGGACCAGCCTGTGAGGCTGAGTGTAGAAAGGGAGTCCGGATGCCAAAGTGTCCCCTACCCCATTGCATGCTAGCCAAATGGCTTTGGCAAGTGTCCCTCATCCATAAAACAGGGACAGTCGTAGTTCCTGCCTGAGAGTTAAGTCCTTAGAAGAAAGTGACCGTTCCCCACAGCCCCATCACACCCTCATTCCTGGGTGCCCTCACTTTGCCCCCCTGTGACCCCTTTTTAAAGATGAAAACAACTGAGGCTCAGGGGAGCAAATCCGCCTGGTCAAGGCCTTTTACTGAGACATGTTTGGGCCGGTGAAGAAAACCCCACAGCTCCGCCCCTGTTAGGGCGTCTGGGAGCACGGCCGGCTCCGCCCCCAGCTGGGGCGTCTGGGAGGACAGCCCGGGTTGGTTTGGATTCGAGTGAGACTTCAGAAGAAATCCAAGCCCGTTCCTCTGGGAATTCAGCTCATTAAGTCCACCCCACAAGACTGGCTGACAGCCCCAACTCCTGTCTGCTACAATAAGCCTGTCCCTCTGGTGTCGACCTTGAGCTGTACTGTGGTGAATGAACCTCTTGCCAAGGACACACGTCCTGGGTTCACGGCCAGGATCCAGTACTGAGGGACTTTGTGACGTGAGTGGGTTTTTATTTTGCTGAACATCCTCACTGTGAGAGATTTGAAGCTCTGGCCTCTGTGGTCTGAGAAGTCCCTGGGAAGAGTTTTAGTGTAGATAGGACTTCTGGGAGCTTCCTTAGAGAACATGTCCAAAAAGCAGGAAAGAGTCCAGAGGCGTGAGAGGAACCCAGGGACCACTCTGTCCTGAGGTCACAGGAAGGGGCCTTATCCCACACACACCCCCTCCCCCGTCCATGTCCATGCCTGAGCCCAGACCAATCCCCCTTTCTGTCAGTGGTCACCAGAGCTTGTATGAAAGCCCCGCTTCCCAGGGCACAAACTCCTTTTAAAATTTTTCTTCCCAAGACAGGGTCTCAGTATGTAGGCTGGTCTTCAACTCTCGGCAATGTTCTTGCCTCAGGCTCCCAAGCCCTGGATTATACGTGTGAGCTAACGTGCCCGGGGTCAGATTCCCCTGAACTCTGAGCGTCCAGCCATGTTGAATTGGTGGCTGCCCACTATTGCCCATGCCTGCAGCCCATGAGGTGAGGAAGTGAGGGAACCAGTGGGCGGCTGAGCAGGATCCCCACTGCTGCCTGTTCACTCAGGGCCGTTGTTCCTTCACACCGGGATCCTCACTGAGCAGAGCTGGAAGCTGGGGGCAAACGCCAAGAAGGCCAGAGCCCAGGCCTTCACTCTTTAGGATTCTCTGCCCCAGGAGAAGGGACATGCACAAGGGAGAGGTGGTCACCCCGTGTGGCTCAACCTGTGAAGGAAAGTGAGCTCATGGGAGAGTCTTCCCAGAGGAGAAAGGCAGGGTTCTAGGACTTGGAGGGAGCCTAGGCAGGAAAGAGGATAAGGGCCCAGGCCCGGAACTCCAGGCAGGAGTCCCGAGTCTGATAAAATGGGGCCACTGGCCCTGCCCCCTACATTTGAATGAGATGACGCATGTAGACGACAGGCACAAACTTTGGGTGTGGTGTGGAGTATGGCCGGGAATAATGGGCAGATTGGCCAACGAGCCCAGGGAGGTTGGCCAAGGCTTGTCAATCAGACAAGAAACTGAACACTTTTATCCTTGCTGTAGGTAAGGCCTCAAAGACATTTTTACACATGACCAGACACTAACTATTTTAGGCTTTGTGGTCCATCGGGACAACTACCCAGCTCTTCTCAATGACATGGAAGCAGCCAGAAGCCACACAAAAGGAGGGGAGACCACGTGCAGCAGCAGCCAGGAGAGAAACCAGGGCCTTCAGTCTGCGTGCAGCTCTGGGTGGCCTGATCCGACTGGCAGTTCAGGAAAAAGATCAGGACAAAGATCTTAGGGAGAGTGGACAGTGGCCCTAACTGGATGAGGGGAGACTGGTGGGCAGGGGACCCCCGGTTTCACCTCAATGCCCTCTTGTCTCTTCCAGGCTCCCCATACTATTACAGCGCCGCAGCCCGAGGAGCGGCCCCACCTGCCGCAGCCACCGCCTACGACCGCCACTGACCCTCAGAGCCATGTGGGCACCGATTCTTCAACGCGTTTCATTGAGGTAGACAGCTTCCTAACCCCCCAGACAGACAGAGGGGCCCAACAATGGCGTCTCCCATCCCATCCCACACACAGCTGAAGCATCCTCCCCTCCATTTTTCCCTGCCTAGGATCCAGGTAGGGCGGCTGGACTTCTGGATTCTTATCCATGTCAAGAGTCAATTGACAAGCTTCTCCGAAGCGGTGACAGGGTCTCTGCTGTTCTGAAGACCAATGCAGCCAAGCCCAGCCTACCAGTCCTCCTGACTGTCTGACCATCTGTGGGTTTCAGCCACGGCAGGCCCGCAAAGGAGAGCTGGCTTTTGTTGCTTCCCAGAACCCATGTATATACCTTCTCCTTCCCTGTGGCCCTGAAGGTCTGACAGAGCAGATTACCCACAATGCACAGGCTATCTTCCACCTCTGCACAGAACACCCTTCCCTCTGCCCTGGTGCCCTGTCAGGTATCTCAAAGCCGTCTTTGAAACTGATAGTGGCCACCTTGAGGATGCCCAGCCTCTAGTCCACTTCTCGAATATCTACAAGGCTCACTGGTGGTCATGGCACAAGCTTCCCCTGAGGTTCCCCCCAAGAGGAATACACTCCGGGGAGACACCCTGGCCTCTTGCCTCCATTTCCACGGAGCCACCGTAGTGTCAATGGTCCTTTTCTCAATCAAGGGACTCCAAGAGAACTGCCTGGGACAGCTGCTGTCCTAAAGAAAGAGGTCATCCATCTAAGCACTGATGGCATTGTGACTCTGAATAGCGATCTGGATCAAAAGATCATCGGACCCAGGTCAAGTCTGATGGCCCCTGGAACCACCAAACTGAGTATGTTTGCCGAGGCACGCCCAAGCTCAGACCTCTTTGGACATCAGCCATGGGCACTTTGCAACCATCCTTTGGGACCCCAATGGATCCTGGGAGAGTCTGTCCCAGCCACAGAGACGGTGGCTGGCAGAAAGGACCGATGCCGGCACTGGGGACCAGCACACCCTGCAGGCATCAGCCAGGACCCGAGCTTCCTCTCAAGCAGCGCTGCCACCCTTGGGGGGCACCGAGTGTGGCTGGGCACGGAGGTGCTGGGGATGGGGGCAGGGGCCCGGCCTACACCTGCAGGTCAGCTTGTTCATACAAGGTGTCGAGATGGAACTCGCTGTGGGAAGGCAGAGGAATCCATGGGAGACAGAGGAAGGGCCAGGGGAGGGTCAGGCCAAACACTGAGGAACCGGTGGGCGACTTGAGGGTGGGCTTGAGTCTGGGGGGCCCGGTGATACAATTCATTCATCTGGAACCTCTATTCTCTGCACAGTCCGTCCTGCCAACTCCAAACAGCAGAGGAGAACCCCTGTCTAAACTGAGGCTTAACACGACCGCTTTCACATGACAGCGTCCCTAGGGTCTGCTGTCTTGTGGGACCTCAGACCCTTGACCTCTCTGAGCCTCTGCTGGGCTGACAGCTGGCTGAGCTCACTAGTTTTCCTCCTCTCCCTTCCTCCCTTCGTCCCAGGGCTGAGGCAGGGCAGTGTCACCTGGGGCAGGCCCTCCCTTTTGAGCAAGCACGTGGGATCTTGCTAACGTTCCAGTCAAGTGTAAAGGGTGGGAACCGAAAAGCCTTCAGAAAGACCTGGGGTAGTTCTGAGAGGAAACTGAGGCCCAGCTTAGGGAACCAGAACCAGATGGGGAGACCAAACAGACCCCCCCCACACACACACAAGTGTTTTGTGCCTCAATACCTCCCACAGGGCAGTGGGACAAAAGAAGAAACTGAGGCTGTTAAGTGGAGTCCCCATTGACTGGCAGAGGTAGGGCTGGGACTTGGGCCCCTTTAGCACATGGCGGTCGCTGTCACCTCCATCTAGCCATCTCTTGTACCCGGGAGGGAAGGGACCGTGAGGATGGTAGGAGGCACCATTTGTCCCGGTACTCCAGATCAGGCTTCCGAACGGGTACAACTGCCAAGGCTTCCTGTCACCCGGCCAGAGGCAAGGCGCGTGAGCTCGAAGCAGGCTTAGTGCTTGAGGAACTTGCTGGCAAAGGAAGGTAGCCGGGGCCCCAGCCCACCTCCAGGAGCTGAGTGGGCTGCATTCAGCTTCCACTTGTCAGCTAAGGTAGGAGAAGGCCCCATCCTCATCTCTCCTCTGTCCCGTGCCGCTGGTCTCTTAGAGTGGTGTTCACCCTGGGCTCCTGGCAGTTCCAAGCTGCAAGAGGGCAGCCTCCCTGTGCCAGCCTTCCATGTGTACACCTCCCTCCCTTCCTCAGCAAAGCCCACCCAGCCCAGCAGTGGCTCCCCCTCCCCCGCCACCTGATCATGCCCATGTAAGGAGCTCCGTCTGTGTGTCTTTCCTCTCTCCCCTGAGGTGCTGCTGGGCCTCAGATTGGAGCCTGTATTTGTGAGGCACCCCATGGTTCCTGGGGTACCAGGGAGAAGCACAAGGGAGCAGAAGCACATGGCTGCTCACGCACACACTGCTCTCGCCGGCTCTTGAGGTGCAGATGCACGTGAGTGTTCTCACATTTGCACACCTGCTCTCTCCAGCCAGCACGCGCACACTGCAGAGACACATGCCAGAGAATTCAAAACGGAGTCTGAGGCTTCCCCAGCCCCATGGCAGGAGGCCTGGTGAAAAGAGATCTTTTCACACCATCTGTCCAGCTCCAGCCTGAGCACTTGTGATGATATCCCAAGCCCACCTTTGCTGAGGCACCTGCTTAGAGATTGTGCCTTCCTAACCGACACTGCTTTGTAATGCTCCACTATCCCATGGGGCAAAAATCCTGACGTCCAAGGCTCCCTGTGAAGATGAGGATGAAGAGAATCCTCAGATCCCCGAGCCACATTCTTGGCACACAGAGTTCAGCTCCTGTCGTGAAGTGCATGACCTGAAGACTCCCACCCTAGCACTCCAGATTTCCCCCAGACCCACGAGAAGGAAAGAACAGAGCCCAAAAGTTGGTCCAGTAACAGGAAGGGGCTGGGGACTGGTGGCCCTGCTGGTCCCATTAACACTGACACTTTCAGTCTTTACCTAAATTCACAGGAACACTTTTAAGTGTTCACATGGAGCCTTTCCCTGATGTACCCCGAGGCTCCCAGGACAGTGTGTCCAAGCCCATGTCACAGTCCCTGGCAGGGCCTAGACACGAACAGGTTCTGGCTCGCAGCGCATAAAGCAACAGTTCCATGAGCCATCTCCGTTCCCTTTTCTCTGCCCTTTCTACTTTGGAACAAACTGTGGCAATGTGCAGGGATGCCTGGGCTATCCAGATTGCAATGTCTGAGCCCAGCCAGACATTGGTTCAAAGCCACCCTCTGGGCAGGGTACAAAGCAGCAGGGTATGGTGCATCTCCCTGTGTCTAGAGCATGATGGGCATCTCAATAGTGAAAACTTTAAAAACACCCCGTTAGTCAAAGGAAAGGCACCCATGGGCTGAATGGAGCCCATCAGCCACCGACCTGTGAGCCACAGTCCTGTCAAAAGCCCTTCTGGTCTCTCCTCACTCTTCCGCGAACACTTGGAGAAGACAGGAGGGGGATGGGAGATGTGCAAACAGTTTGAACTTGGGAAGTGGTGGTGGGGTGAAAGATGCACGTGGTGGGTCTGAGGGGAGCTGGCAGTCTTCTGTGTATGGAGCCCCAGATGTGGCCACAGGGCATTGAGGGGTGAAATCCCTTTATGAGGAGTCAGGCTTCAGAGTGACGGCTGGTGCCTTTGGCAGCCTCAGCTCCATCCACCCCCTTGTGGGTGACATTTCAGCTAGAATTTAACTCCGAGCCATGGGGAGCAAATCTTAAAAACAAACCGAGCACTCCCAAACAAATACTAGGAACAAGTGGAGACAGAAACGCGGTCTCCCAGGAGACCCCTGCACAGGCCAGGCCAGGCTAGAGCAAGCTGACCCCGGAAGTCTCTGCGTTAGACCAGCTCCATGGTGGCCCTGGCCTTGTCGCCCATCTGGAGTCTGCCTGTGATGGTTTCCAGGCACAAAGTGGTGCACCTGGGTAAATTTATTCCTTTAGTGCTTTACCTCCCAGAGGTCCAAGGCATGTGCATTTCTTAAAAGGAAACAAAATCCGTGACTGGAGACGTGGACAGTCAGGCCACGACATCTCGCCTTGAGTCTGCCCTACCTCCCAGTGGCCGCTTCAGCCCCTTGGCCCTGTTGTCCTGGGCCTCAAGATTCCTGTCTGCATATTCATGAGGGAGCCACAGAGTCGATCCACACTTGCCTGCTGTCAGCTAAGGCTGTTCCTCCAGTGGCAGCCAGGTCCCCAAGGGCCAGCTGCAGGGCACATAGTGAGTCCCTTGCCCAGGTGCTGTTCGGGTGTAGATGCAGTTTCTGTAGAGAGAGGGGCATGCTGGGAGCAGCAGGCACCCACCTATCGGTCTTTGGTGATTCCTCAGCACTGAGGACCAGTTCCTGGACACTCCCAGGACCAACAGGGAACTCATATCTGATCACTGCCAATTCCTGGGTTTTAATCCAGAAGTTCCTCTGAGTTCGTCTCCAGGTGAGATGAGGTTGAACACAGCCACCCTTTAGTACCTCTAGATTCTTCTGACCACACCTTAGTCTCCTGAGCAGCACCAAGTTGCTGTTTCTGTCCTCACTGTGGGAGTGGCATGGCATGTTGGTGACCTCTCAGTGGGATCAGGCTCAGCCTGGACAGCTTTGAGCCCAGAGCAGAGAGGGCAGAGAGAAAACAAATAAAAGACGAGGGACTGGCGGTTCTGTGCTTCCCACTGACTCTAAGACCTGGCTTCAGGAGACCAATCTGTAGTCTCACTTGACCTGGTTCACTCACCTGCTAAGTTGCACATGGGGGTACAGTCCCCCAAACCACCATTCAGGCGGTGCATCCCTGGTCTTCTCCAAAAGCACCACCGAGAACATGTGACGATGAGCTTTTGATTTACAAATGGTACATTTCACTTAGAGTGGGACAGAAAGGAAACCACTTAATGACCCCCTCGTTTCCAAGCATGAGTACATTTTAATGAAACGATTTTATTGTATTTGAGGAAATGGAGAGTTGAAAATTCCAACCAATCAATAGCCAATTAGTTGCTATAAAGTTAAAAAGAAAATAAATCCCGTCTATTTCAAACATCCTGCAAAACTCAGAGCCTCATAGTCAGGCCTTCCTCTTTATGCCGTGTGCACACGTGCATGGACAAGGGAGTTCACACACACGTGCGCGCACACATACACACAGACATAGTCTCACCACATATACAGTCACACACACTCATACACTCACATACCTCTATCACACACCCACACACATACACACTCTCTCTCCAATACTAGGACACGGAACTCAGAAGAACTGCTGTGTCTCCCGGGGCCAGTTCTTGCTGGCTCTCCTTGCCTTTGGTCACAGGTGAGCAGACCCAGCAGCAGCCTGTCCTGAGGCTCAGAAAGGGACAGAGTTGACCCCAAGGCCTGAGCAACCAGCACAGGGTGGGTAGTGGGCAGTGAGGGCCTGCTATTGCCAATGCGCCTCTTCTCTGCCAGGCTACAGGGTCCCCCTCACAGTGGGAAGGGGGTAGAATTTTGTGGCCCTGGCTCCTGCTGGACGATGCTGCCCTGGTCTGTCATCCTCTAGTGGCCTGAGGACATTGAGTATTTGTAGGAATGCAGATGACATTCTGATGGAACTCGTGGTTTTGCTTCTCATTCTTTTAGATGGTTAACACTGTCCTAGGGACTGGCCCAGCATCAAAGAAATGCATATCTACTGTATCCGCCAAAGTTTGTGATGCCTGCATAGACGCTTGTTAAAAAAATATACAAAAAAAAACAACAAAAAATAAATAAAACCACACAATTGAATTGCCTTTGAAAGTGGGAGACGATCTGTCTCCAACAGATTGAGAAACAAAAAGCTTCTTAAAAGTGTGTATGTTTTATATTCTTTTTTTTCTAGTAGAACTGACTTGAAATATTGGTGGTTTTTTTTCTTAGTGATGTGTGTTGCTTTTGTGTGTGATAATATTTGAATGTAATTACAGCCGTGCCAATTTGCCAAAGATGTTGGACATATTTTTCTTTTGTTGGGGGAGGGTGGGGCTTCGGGTGGGACTTGGGGGGGCACCGGGATGGTTTAATTTTTTAATTTAACTTTTTTTCTCGTCAAACCTGGGATTTGTGGTCTTATGTTAAGTTAAATGGTTGACTGCAACACCTTTATTTTAAATTAGCTGGAGAAACATGCAATAAGGTTGGCGTAGTTTCAATATCTGTGTCTTTTCATGAGTGACTGTTCCTTGTGAAGAATTGATTTTATGTAACCTTTATGTGAGATAATTATTTGTAAATATTTGCCATAATTTTATTGGTTCCTAAAATAAAAGTAATTTTTTAAGTTCAGAAAAAGGATTTGCTCGTATTTGTTCTTTCTAATCCGTACATGATCTGTGACAGCTTTGGCTAAGTCACCTGGAGTAGTGACCAGCTTGACGGCTCCTGGTTAAATTGGGGTCGGAAGCAAATTTAGACACCCAGTATGTACGGCAGCCGGGGCTGACTCTGCACTTGAGGGGACCCCAGGGCAGTTAACTAGGGCAGTTATGGGTGATACCCACCCACCCCCACTACACACACCACTCACACTCTTACACACTCACACACTCTCACACACTCACACACACTCACACACTCACACACTCTCACACACATACATACACACACACACACCACACACACTCTCACACACACAAACTCACTCTCTCACACACACACTCACATACTCACACACTCACACACACATACACTCACACACACTCATATACTCATACTCTCTCACATGCATACACACACATACTCACACACACACTCTCATACACATACACACACTCATACTCACACACTCTCACACACTCACTCTCTCTGACACATACATACACACACACCACATACACCACACACACTCACATACACACACTCTCTCATACACACACACTCTCTCACATACACACTCTCTCTCTCTCTCTCACACACACACACACACACACGCATTCTCTCTCTCTCTCACACACACACACATGCATTCTCTCTCTCACACACACACACACACACGCATTCTCTCTCTCTCTCTCACACACACACACATGCATTCTCTCTCTCTCTCACACACACACACTCACACACTCGCATTCTCTCTCTCACACACACACACACACTCACACACGTATTCTCTCTCACACACACACACTCACACTCTCTCATACACACATCTCTCTCACACACACACACTCACACACACACACACGCACTCTTTCTCTCTCACACACACACACACACACATACACTCTCTCTCTCTCTCTCTCTCTCTCTCACACACACACACACACACACACACACACACACACTCACTGTGTCGCCCACTGGCCTGGGAACCTTCACTAAGCTCTTTAAGCTCAACTTCTTCAACTCAGACATCATCGGACTACCCACATCATTTGTTCCATTTGTTCATTCATTCAACAATTGCCTGAACATCCATTCTGCCCCCATTACATCCGTAAACAGCAGTGGAGAACCCGGCGCACATCACACTCATAACCCGGCGCACATCACACTCATAACCCAGTAGCTTGGGAACGCTGAGTTAACACAGCTGAATGAGTGAGCGGCGTGCGCCTGCACCTTCGCCTTTAACCCAAGCCCGGGCTGAGTCTCCTCGAACCTGAAGCGTCTGGGTGCTGGCAGCTCAGAAGCCGATCACACCAGAGTACCTTGCCCACAGTCTCCAAAGCACGGCTCTGTCTGACCTGAGCTGGGTGCCCAGGCTCTACAGTCTTGAGAGGCAAACCCTGTCCCTGAGCCTTTCAAACTGAGCAGCGGGGCTGCATGGGAGCCAGGGGTGGCTGGTTTGTTTTTCATCAGGGGGAAGGGCAGCTGTAGACCCGAGCCATGCCCCTGCCGGGCTCCGTCAGTCTGCAAGGGCAGGCGGGGACCACTGTGCCCCTTGGCACAGTGTGTGCAACTCAGTAATTGCCAGAGATGGAGTGGGCGAGTGACCATGTGGGGCTGTGGACTGCGACTCATTCATATTTAATAAAGCCGGCTGCATGGCCTCCATTCGTTTTTGCAATGGATGGTGACGATGAAGATGATTCCTCAGGGAGGGAGAAGGGGAGGTGAGCATGGAAGAGCCCAGCTCTTCTTCCTCCCAAGCCTCTGACTTAGAGCACCAGCTTTAGAGGAAGCGCTTGTGTTTGGGGTAGATAACACAGGGAGGGAGCCACCAAGGCTCGTGCTTCTGCGTCCCTGGGGACCGAAGCCTTGCTCCTGCTGTCTGTGTCAGAAGCAGGGCAGTGGTGTCTGTGATAGCCAGGGCAGGTGCAGCCCCACGTGAGAGCTGAGTGAAGGTGAGGGACAGAGCCCCCAGGACAGGAGGGTGACTGTAATTGAATTGGAAATGTTTCCCACCGGTTGGTGTTTTGAAAGTCTGGAGCCCAGCTGGAGGAAACGGGTGGGTCTTTGGCAGTATATTTTGACTGGCCATTTCCTTCCTGCCTTTCTCTGCACATCCTGGACCACCATGTGGACTTGCCTGTTCTGCCCCATGCTCCCACCATCATAATGTCCGGCCCAAGCACACGGGGCCAAACAAATATGTCCTGACCCCTCTGAAATGGTGAGCCAAAATAAAACTTTTTCGTGAATAAGTTCTTTCTCTTAGGGGGTTTGTCACAGCAAAAGGAGAGTAATAAATTTAAGATCGGAAGTGCCAGCCGGCCTGCATCTTTCTCCACCTGGAACAACCACAGAGGGAGAGAAGGGAGGCCTGAGGTCTGAAGCGCAAGGTGAAGCCTCAGGTCTGTTCATTCCCCGGACTCCCTCCAAGCCAGGCTCTGGCAGGTGCTGCATACAGGGATGCCCAGAGTGGGGAAGGAAGCCTCCATGAGACAAGGCACAGTCAGTCTCTTAAGGGGCTTGGCAGGGAGCCATTTTGTTGGTACAAGCACTCTCTTAGCTTACAGTCGTCCTCATTCCTTCTCCTGTACAATGGGTGTGTGTGCTCCTTGTCACACTTGCCTCAGTGTTGTGAGGGAGGGGTAAGGGCTGTGCAGTGTGTGAAAAGGTCTTCTAGATGATGAATGTGACATTCACCAAGATGTCTTCTCTGGTGCAAAGAAGTCAAAATGTGGGCTGGGGGATGGGTCCGTGGCCAAAGCGCATTCTGCACAAACATGAGAACCTGAGTTCAGGCCCTCCAGAACTGACGTGAAAGCCAGGCATGACGGTGTGTGTCGATAAGCCTGGTACTAGGAGAAGAGAAGGAGCAGAACCAGGGGCTTGCTGAACCAGCCAGGCTAGCCTGAGCTCCAGTTCCCCGAGAGCCCTGAGCGTCTCAACAGAATGAGGTGGGAAGTGACAGAAGAAACCCGTCTGGTGCAGGTGAAGTGTATGTTTTAATTCTAGTCACCACATGACCATAGTCATCTACATTTGGGCAGACAGGGAAGTGTGTATCCTCAGAAGGGAATTTCCATTCCGTTTTGAGAGAGTTCGCTAGGGAAAGGCTTCCCGGAAGAGGTGCCTTTTGAGTTGAGCCGGGAAGAATGCACAGGATTCCAACAGGGGCTTTAAGAGAGGCAGGAAGGAGAGCCTCCCAGGCTAAGGTGTGTTGGGTGGAGACCCCAGACTGCTCACCCAGAACCCTGTGGTCCTGCCCTCCGAGGCTCTGTATGTCAGACTCAGTGCTAACCTGAATAGGGACCAAAAGAGATGGTTACCTGGGCACATGTCATTTCCTAGCACCTAGAACTGCCCAAAGAGTAAGAGAAGGTGGCAAGTGCAGGCCGGGGCTGAAGCCCCCCCTCAGCCGGCTGCAGAGAGCGGGAGAAGCCAACACACCCAGCACATGGCTGTGTGGGGAGGGGGCCCTCCAGGCCTGCTTGCCACAGCTGACCTCAGGCGACCTACTCTGCCTGCCAAGTCCAGAAAGTGGGGTGCTTGGCACCCGGAAGCCTCCTCACAGCAGACACAGCCATTGTAGTTTTAGACTACTAGAGATATTGACGCCCCAAGTGATCATATTTGGTTTGGGTTTGCTTATTGTTACGTGTCTTACTGTCTCTAGCCAGCACGCTGTGTCCTGTCTGTGCTGGAGACTTTTACCCCACCGCCCACTTCCATTTCTTAGCTCCCCAGCATGGTCCCCGGAAAGATCTTTCCTCGCACTCCACATTTAATCCAGTTTCTGCGGGACTAAGTAAGGAGTTACTTTACAATTTTCCATGAAACTAGCTGGGTCATAGGGACTGCATGCAACATGACTTTGTAGCTCAAAAAGAGAAACAAAGTCTCCAAAGAAAAGAGTGATGTGTTTGGATAATATATTTTATATAATAGAGATAAAACTTTATGTGTGATTAAAAAAATTTTTTTAACAAAATGCAAAGGCAAATGGCTCAGTAAAATAAATCTAAGACATGTGAAAAGACACAGTGCTCTTAATATACAAAAGTTTTGCATGTAAAATGTGAAGACAGTGCCCTCCTCCACAGAAAAATGATCGAGACACACACAGCTCATTCATAAAAGGACATGTACTACTTATCAGTACAAGCTCAGCCTCTGATTAAAAGCATAACGCAAATTTACAGGAATATTTATTGTTTTGCTTTATGGTTTCAAATGGGATTTCACTCTAGCCCAGGCTGATGCTCAAACTCAGGATGATCCTCCTGCCTCAGCCTCCCAGGCATTACAGGTGAGCCAACTCACACAGTTTTTAAAAGAACAGGGGCTCTGTCAATACTGGAGACGGTACAGAGAAACAGACCCCACCGGGCTGCCGCTGAGCTGTCTGCGAGTGTGAGACCAAAGCCATCCTTCCATGTCTGGTCCCTCAGTTGCCTGAAAGTGGGGGTGGGGTTGAAAGGGGCAAAGCAGAGACCCCGAGCTCAGCCTGACCACCCCTGGGTGTGGGACTCTTCCAAGAGGCTGCAGTAGTCTTAGAGGACATGGACAGCTCAGGTTGGGAGGGAGATGTGGCTTTTCCAGATCAGTGGTGTCATCCGGAAGGGCACGCGGCGGAGGCGGCGGCGGCGGCAGCAGCGGCGGCGGCGCTTCCTCCACCATCCACAAACATGTGTAAATATCGCAACAGCGCTAATGTAACCAAGAGAATCACTTCCTGTTGTTTCCCCTTCAGTGATATTTTCTGCTTGGCTGGCTTTGCTTAGCACGCTGGAAAGGCCAACTCATCAGTTCTTGGTGTTAATCAAGAGCAGTAATTGTCCGAGTGCAGAGCCCTCCTGACTTGCACTCTGCTGAATAGGATAACAAGTTCCAAAAATGCTAAGCAGCGGTTTCTACAAGCGGGCCTCTTTTAATAGGGGAGGCCCCCAAAGAGCATTTATAAAGAAAGCCCTTCTGTGAAGTGGAATCAAAACATTGTGTGTATTTTACAGAGCATGGCAGCTAAGTTGAAAACTTGGAGAAATTCTTAAACTATGGACTCCATAGATGCTCTCGTTTTCCCCCTCATTGGTAAACTTGTGGGCTGGTTAAGGCAATGCCAGCCTATGTAATAAAATAAGCATAGCCCGTAACTGCAATGGTAACCCACTAGAAATCTGCTTGGGGCCCACCTAACTGGCGTTCCCAGAAGGCAGACAGCCATTCCACAAGGTGACCCAAGGATCCAGGCTCCTTTTTTCTCTGGGCTTTGCCATTTTCAAGTTTGCCTAATTTGAGAGCATTAGACCTTCGAAGAAGGAAAGAGCCTGCTCATCTCCATCAGCAGGGCTGAAAAGGTCTACCTTCACAGACTTCTAGCCACAGCCTAGCCCTATGGCCACACACCGTTGCAAGGGAGACAGATGCGGCCTAGCTGTGTGATGAGGGAGACAGGAGACAGGTTTGAGGCAGGACCAGCAACACCATGAATGCTGAGAATTGCCACCTTGGCTTCTTCACTCAGGATGGCCTGAACACGCTCTCCCCAGCTCCAGGCCTCACCTCTGCCCTGCCCTCAGCTGAGCCCTACCTGACACCAAGCTTGAAGGCTACCATACCTCTGTCCTGGGAGGATGGAAGGCGTTTCACAGTACAACCTCAGCAAACCTGCTCCAGACCCACTCTGCTCAGCTGGCCACCTTCTGAACAGAGCTCTGGGTTAAGCCATGAACAAGAACTCCTGTTAGCATTTACTGAGTACTAACTGTTTACCAGGCACTAATACTTAGAGGACTTTTCCTGTTGCTCCAGAATTACATAACCAAGGCCCATAATTGAAGCCAAGCATTCACGTCACTTCTTGCAGTACTGATACACTGCAGAGGCTAGACCTGATGCTCAGTAACAGCCTCCATTCACCATCCGTGACCACAACCATTGACCACAAATGCAAGAGGTTTGAGACGGAAGGAAGTGGACACTCAGGTTCATCAGAGAGGCCAGACACTCCCTCCCATTGAGGAGGATTGCTGATTCCTCCTCAAGCCGAGCAGCAACAGCTAAGAGAACCCTTTGCAATGTAACTTCGAGAAGAGGGGACTGGAATTTCCACTTCCTGTTTGTGCATCTTCTCCACCAGCCAAGATTCTGGCCCCGCCCTTCTGCTTACTGGAGCAAGAGAAAGGATATGCCAACTACATGCCAGTACCTTGTGGGCAATGGAATGCCACTGGTGATAGCTACAGTTATATTGCCCTGCTGGGACCCCAAAGAGCCTCTCCCTGGCAAAGGGGCACTTAGACACTGCAGGCTGTTTTGGGTGGGAAGTCTTCATTAAGGGGCTTGGGGAGAAATAGAGCCTCATCTTCCAACATCCATGAACTGGGCGCAGGAGTGAGGAGGGGAGGAACATAGGATTTATCTCCACAGGACCACAGTAGGCAGATGATGCAGGTGTAATTCGGGTCCCTAATACACTGATCCGAATTGAAAGAGAGTATCCTGAGTGGGCCTGACTTCAACAGGCCATCACTTTATAAGAGGGTTTAGGATCAGAGAGGCGGATACTTGCCACGCTGTGGGCAGAGTTATGCTCCAGGGAATGGCCAGCAGCCTCCAGGAGCCGGGAACATCAGTTCTAGAGCTGTTGGAACTTGATTCACTGTTCTGGGTGAACCAGGCTCTATCAGCAGCTCAGGGATGGAGAGGGAGGGTCCCGAGCTGTAAAGCAGTGGCGGCCTCGCAGGAACCTTGAGCTCAGCCTTGGCAGCCCCAAGGAGAGGATCCAGCTAAGGAATGACCAAACTCCTGGCCCACAGTAACCATGAGATAATGATAGTTATCTGAAGTCACCATCCATGGTTTGCAGCACCAGAAGAGGAACTCGGAGTCTCTTCAGGCCACAGAAAGGCCCAGCCTGCACTGGAGAGGGAGAGAACACCAGTTTTGAATTATGTCTGAGACAGAGGTTTCCAAAAGAGCAGAGCCGATGTCAAGATGAAATTGTTCTAGTAACTGGAAATAATCAGAAAGTTCTAGAATCTAACCCAGGATGATAAAAAATCCCGCCACTCCACCAGAAATGGGAAAGAACAGCTTTACCTAGTGAAGAGTGGAACTTTATCTCATTTCATGTTTACAGCTCAGAGTGATGCCTCTTAAACAAATTGATTACACACACACACACACACACACACACACACACACACACACACATACGTGTCGTCTCATTTAACCCACACAATAACATGGTGAGTGTAATTACCAGCCTCCGGGATGAGCTTGGAAAGAGATTTCACCATTATGCAGGTGGTAGGCAGTGTGGCCAAGACTTGAAGCCAAGTGGTGTGGCCCCTAAAAAGGAAGTTACTGAGCCTCTGCACCCCAACTAAGCACTCCGTTGGTCTTAGCACCCCAGCCAGCTCTGCAGGAGGCAGTGAAGGCCTGGAGGGGGGTGCCAAGGCTGTTCCACTCACTCTTCCCTAGAGGCAGGGTTCTTGGGACCTTCTCATACTCTTACGCCGCCTCCGCAGGCGCAGTTCAACTGGGCCAAACCAAAATGCCAATAAAACCACAAATCCGCTGGGCGGCAGAAGGCTGCCACGCTCTGCATTTGTTACTGCGGCTGTCATTGTTTCTTTGTGGTTTTTCCATTTTGTTGTTATTGTTGATTGATTGATTGATTGATTTCAGACCATATGGAGTCTCCCAAGTGCTAGGTTGGCAGGCAGGTGCCACCACACCTGACTGGATCTGTACTTGAAATACATTGCCAATTTTCCTTGTTCCTCAGCCAGCACGGATTCCTTGATCTCCACTTCACAGCAGGGTCTCTGCAGGGTACAAGGGCTGCAGCACAGAGGTGAAGTATGCCTGGTCCCTGACTCGGGAGAACACCCCTCCTGGTGGGCGGGGGGGAATAGATGGGGGTTCAGGAGCTCAGAAACGGTGTCTGCAAGGTACCGGGGAAGGCAGGACTGCGTGGAACGGGTGTCCTCTGGGAGTCGGTACCTGTCACCAAACAGCAGGAATAGGCCACCCCTGCTAAGCATGCTCACTCAGCCCGGTAAGGACTTACTGTGTTTCCCCAGGTGAAACCTACTGTCCTTTTCTCATCTGGGAAGAAGGTGGATGCCTGGTCACCGAGCACTGAGCAGGAGCTGGATGGCCATTTGGCAACACCGAATGGCCCATCTGGTGCACCTGGGCAGGGCCTTCGAAGACACAAAATGGGCTTCCATCTGTTCCTCTCCTGGTGCTTTTTAAAAAGGCCAGCAAATGGCTCTGTGGTGAAGACCCTTGTCACCAAGTCTGATGGCCTAAGTTCAGTTCCCAGGACCACTTGGTAGAAGGAGAGGACAACCTCCCTCGGACTGTCTCTAAACTCTGCACACACAAACACACAATAAGTACATAAACATGATAACATTTAGAAAAAATAATAATACTGACCGATGATGTTCTTCAGCTGGCAAAGGTGATTGCCACAGAAGCCTGGCAACCTGAGTTGCATCCCTGGTGCCCATATAAGGATGGAATGAAGGAATGAGCTCCACAAAGTTGTCCTTTGACCCCCCCCCATGCATGTGCCATGGCATTAATGTGCACACACATACACTATGCACACAGTAATAGACAGAAAGATAGATAGATGGATGGATAGATAGATGATAGATAGATAGATAGATGATAGATAGATAGATGATAGATAGATAGATGATAAATAGATAGATAGATAGATAAATAGATAGATAGATAGATAGATAGATAGATAGATAGATGATAAATAGATAGATGATAAATAGATAGATAGATAGATAGGTAGGTAGATAGATAGATAATGGATAGATGGATAAATGGATGGGTAGAAAAACAAATTCAAGGGGCTGGAGCAATGGCTCAGTGGTTAAGAGTGCTTGCTGCTCTTCCAGAAGACTGGCATTCAGCTCCTAGAACCCACGTCAGGTGATTCACAACTGCCTGTGACTCCAGCTCTAGATGGTTTTCCCCCCATAGGCACTCACAAGCATGTGTACACATCCACACACAGGCTCAGAGACATAAATACAAATTAATATAGGGGCCAGCAATATAGCTCAGTGGGTAAATGGACTTGGCTGCCAAACCTGAAAACCTGAGTTCCATGTCTGGAACTCACACAGTGGAAGGAGAGAACCAACTCCTGCAAGTGGTCCTTTGACCTCCACATGTATGGCACAGCATATGTGCAAACACACACACACACACACACACACACACACACACACACACACACACACGCCAATCAATCAATCAGATAAATAAATGTAAGAAAATCTCTTTAAAGTAAATCCAAAAGGAAGTTAAAAAGCAGGCAAGTGGCTCTACTTCCTCCCAACCACAGGCTCTCAGGTCTCTTGCCTCTGACCACAGCCTCTGTCTAGTCTCCCTGACGAGCATGTGTAGAGAGGGAATCACTTTATTTGAAACTACTTTTGGCCATAGTCTAGTTTCTTAGGAGTATTTTGTTGTGAAGAAGTGTACTGTTTTTCTTGGCAAAGCTAAAAGAGCAGACTTTTTTTTTCCAAATCCTTGTTAAATATTTATTCTACCGCTGGTAATAGTTAGTTATTCTGCTATGAGTGACTGACAAATTCAGAATAACAGTGGCTTAAACAGGACAGATCATCTGCTCTCACAGATGGAGCCTGGAGGTCAGTGATCCATGGCTGATATGGCAGCTTGGCCAAGGAGCCCCACAGGGAGCAGACTCAGTCAACCTTGGCCCTCCCAAGGCTGCATCTCTTCAGCCACTTGGCCCAAGACAGAGCATCGGGATTCCAGCCTCCAGAACAGAGGAGACAAAGAAGGGGTGTCCCTTCAGCAAGGTTCTAGAAAACCACTGCCTGGCACATCTGCCTACACCCCACTGGCTGGAGCTGAATCAGGTGGTGACATCTAGTTGTAAGGGGATGCCAGGACTGAGACCTCTGTCCTTAGATGTGTGTCCATCTGCATATTCTATTAATATTACTGAGAGGAGCTGATGGAACATAGCTATTGTACCCTCAGGACCCCATTGCCTACCCCACTGATTCAGTTTAGAGACATATTCCTCCAGTGGAGTTGAATTGAAAGGTGATGGGGGACAGGGGAGTCTTGTGCAGAAATGTCAGAGGACTTGGGCCTCTTCAGAAACCCGCAAAGATCCAGATGAGACCAGACCCCAGGGCACTGTCATCTTCTTGCCCGATTCCTCTCCCATCCGGATTAGAAGGTCCTCCTCTGGGATTCGATGTCTCTTCTGCACAACGGGGACTTAGATTGAGCCTTGTTATCTCGTCTTCACTTCAGAAGTCTAGGGGGACTATGGTTCCATATTGGCCACAGTCAAGTGACCAAGAATCACCATGAGAACTCAGAGGCAAGGGTGAGTCAGAGATGTGAGGGTCACTTGTGTCTGGACTCCTGTGGTGATCCTGGTAGCACAGAGGCCCTCTGCAGCCCCAAGTGCTGTGCTGCTGAGCTAGTGAGCTGGATCTCTGAATACTGCTCCCCACATGTGATGGTAATGCTGTCATCTTGACCAGATCTAGACTCACCTCGGAGACAAACCTGTGTGAAAGAGTTTCTAGCTGGGCGGTGGTGACGCACACCTTTAATCCAGCACTTGGGAGGCAGAGGCAGGTAGATCTCTGAGTTCAAGGCCAGCCTGGTCTACAGAGCAAGATCCAGAACATGCACCAAGACTACACAGAGAAACCTTGTCTCAAAAAAAAAAAAAAAAAAAAAAAGAGTTTCTAGACTGAGTTCACTGAGGTGGAAAGCCCAGCCCTGATCGTGGGTGGCACTGTTCCGTGGGCTGGGGTCTAAACTGAAGGAAAAGCCAGCTGAGCACGAGTGAGTGTCCATTTCTTTCTCCTTCTTGACCACAGAGACAACGTGAGCGGCTGCCTCACACCCCCGCCACCTTGACTCCCCCACCATGGAAGACTGTACTTTCAGACTGTGAGCCAAAACACCCCCTCCTCCCGTACATTGTTCTGCCAGGCTTTTTGGCTGCAGCAATGAGCCAATAACTAACACACCCCCAGGATGAAATTGCAGTTGCCTGGCCACAATGAGGCATGCATCTTAGGGATTAGCTCCCCAGCTAAAGAAGTACCAAGCTGCCAGGGACTGCCACTCAGTTCCAAGGGGAGCTATTAAAAATAGTGATTTAGGGGTCCATGAGGGGCAAACTTTGAGAGAAGTATATCAGTTACTTTTCTACTGCTTTGATAAAACACTGTGACCCAAAAAATTCATAGAAGGAAGGGTTTGCTGGGGCTTATGGTTCCAACAAAATGGGAGTCCATTATGTCAGGGAAGCATGGTACAGGCAGCAGACACGGCAGAAGGAACAGTGAAGAGCGTGCATCGCAAAGAGCAAGCAGGAAGCAAAGAGAGCTTACTAGCACTACATAGTGTGAGGTTTTAAAACCTTTTTCTCCAGCAAGGCTACACATGCAAAGCCTCCCCAAACAGAGCCACCAAGTGGGGACCCAGTCTCCAAATGCCAGGGCCTATGGGGGATATTTTCGTTCAAACCACCACAACAGGAAAGTCTGTTCTGCAGAGACACCTGTCTGACTTGTGGTATCCTTGAGGAAGAACGGTGTGTAGATGAGAATGAACCAAAGGTATTATCGTTTAGTCTTTGGCGGGCAGCTTTAAGAACATTCTACAGAACCCCACTAACAACACTGAAGTTCTCAAGAAATACTGGGACCCTCCCTCATGACTAGAAAACTGACTTAGGAGAAGAAAAACCAAACGTACAATTAAACGGCCACTTATTTGAATGGACTAGAGTAACATTCTCAAATTCTCTAGAGCCTGGGATTGGCTGATGTTAGTTAATATTAACAGCTATTGGGAATTTTCTGGTAAGGAAGGAGTTAAGTTGGGTATTGGAAAAATTCCTAGGCTACATGGAGGTTTGAAATGAATCAGGTGAGCTTCAGTGGGGGAAGAGTTAGTTATGGGTTTGGGAGATGCATTTCAGGAGACGTGTGAACACGAAGACTGTTCAAAGACTTCCCCTGAATCAAACCTAGGCTTAATTAAAGAAGTTTTGAGTCATTTTACTTTATTCTTATTTATGTATATGTGTCTGTTCATGTGTATACCACATGTGTGCAGGTGCCTCAGGAGGCCAGAAGAGGGCACCAGATCCCCTGGAGCTGGAGTTGCAGGCAGTTGTGAGCAGCCAGATGTGGGTGCTGGGAACTAAACTTGGGTCCTCTGGAAAAGTAGCAAGAGCTCTTAGCCACAGAGTCACTTCTCCAGCCCCTAATTAAAGAATTTTTAAGATGAGAAGTGTGCCTGCGCTATTTTTAGACAGCGGTGACCCCTGCCTATGTGAGCAGTCAGTCACAGAGAAATTCGGAACCCCTGCGGGCGAAAATCCGCTGTCCGTGGTACTGAAGCATCCTTAGGTCCTAGCCCAGCCCACAGATGTTCCTCCTTCTGCCAGGATGCTAGGGTTTCTATCCAACTTCCCCAGTGACTTGGAACCTGGTGGGGGTTTTAATTTCCTATCTTGATGAAAAATGTGTGGTTTATACACTGTCACGGGACAAATGGAATTAGGATTTATTTCCACAACTTACATGGTGTGTTTGGGTTTTTTCCATATGTCTTTGGCAGTCCTATCACATTTCTGACAGTTACAATATTTTTTCCTTTCTAGGAAGTTGAGAAGAGGCAGAGAACATGTTTCCCTGCTTCCCTAAGTCTTGAGAGTACCTGGTACAACACAGCTCTGTGCAGATGTGTTTAATGTGTGTGTGGGGTGTGGGGTTATGTTTGTGTGTGGTGTGCTGGGCTACAGTGTGTGTACATGTATATGTTAGGTATGGCACTGTGCATTTGCATATGCATTTGTGATGTAGTAGTGGTGTGCAAATGCACCTACAATAAAAAATTAGCCAATTAGATGCCATTCCAGTTCAGATATCATTAATAACAACCCTTTCTCCTCACAATGTCATGCACTGATGTGTGTTGGGCTTGCCAGCAGTTGGGAAGGGTCAGATTGTTCTCCATGCAGATTCCATGTGTTTTCAATTAATCTCACATCTGTGTTTGCAAGTGTGCTGCTTTAATTACGTAGGTGAAGAAAAGTCTCACTCCCCATTATTAATGGAGGAACATTCCTTCACTGCACGACGAAGAGCCTTCATCAGGAAGAGCCGTTAAACATGACATCAGTCCCAATCCTTCGACTAATTCCTTTTTCATTATTAGAGCAGATTTACAACTTAGGAGTCAGGGTGTTGAGCTTTTTTCTCCCGCTAGAAAATTCGTCTGTATCCTAGAATCAGCTTGTAGCTCAATGTAAATTCAGTGTAGAATTCAGTCAGTTATTAAGTGGATTTAAGTGGCTGAACCCTGGTGTAATCTGACCAGCAATGCATGAAGGAAAGAGTTGGAGGTGTAAAAAATGTCAAATAGCTTTCTCAGATGCATTAAACTATTAATAAAGATAAAACGATCTTTATGTTTGGGGTTTAGAACATCTCTTTTATGATAGCAAGAAGCCACTTTGATTCACGACTCGTTGCTTTCAGGGTCTGGTGTCATTATTC
This sequence comes from Peromyscus leucopus, assembly GCF_004664715.2. Lineage (NCBI taxonomy): Eukaryota > Metazoa > Chordata > Mammalia > Rodentia > Cricetidae > Peromyscus > Peromyscus leucopus. The sequence continues at coordinate 55,434,183 of NC_051064.1, read as the reverse complement.
AGAAGGTGTCAGGAAGAAAGCGAGACAAGCTCCTCACAGAGGGAGAGCCAAGAACGAGGCTGGGGCTTAGGAGTGCTCTGGGTCGCTGTGCTAGGTGAGGCAATGACAGCTAGGGGCTGAAATGAAAGTGTCCGGGGGACCCTCCACTAGGCTCCGAGACATCTTTTTCTGGGGCCCTTCTGGGTAGGTTTTGACCCAGAGTGGCCTGCCTGAGGCATCTCACAAAGATGCTGTGCTGGACACATTCCGTTGCTCTCATCCACACTGGTTCCCATCTTCTTGCTCTGTCTGTCCTGACCTGTCCAACTGGTCTCTGGACTAAATCACCCAGACTCCCTAGGCCTCTGGCTTCCGATGGATGGATGTAGTCAATTGGGGGGCGGGCATCAGTGGGACACTGGAGGGAGAGAGGAGTGACAGGTCAGAGTTTGTCCCCTGTTCCTGCCTGGCCTCATCCCAATGGCTGCTCTCTGGAGTTTGCGGACCCCCTCCGCGGCTGCCCTGTCTCTCTTTGCATCCTGAGTCCTCTTCCCACCTCTGCCTCGCAGCTAAACTGTTTAAGGGGCAGCCATTTCTTCTGGGAGCTGGGAGGAGGGAGCCCCAACACAGCACGTTTGTTAAGTGGGGACCACAGGTGCATGGCAGCTTCTCAAGGCTTCTCGGGCGCATGGGCACATCGCTGCATGTGCTGGTGCCGGTCTTCAACGGATACTGCCCAGGCAGCTTCCAGAAACCAGGGGATCAGGGTAGGCAGGCCCTGCCCTCAGAGAGTTTACAGCAGCAGGTTAGTCCTGTGTGTTAGACTATGATGGGGTGGCTCAGAATTAAGAGGAGAGGTACATGAAGGCCAGAGAGCAAGGTTTCCTGGAGGAGGGAACATTCAAACTATGAACTCAAAGGATGAAAACAAGTCTGAGAAAGGGAGTCGGGGGCAGGACCAGGGGACACAAAACTCCAAAGGCAAGGGAGAGCTGGGGTGTTCCACAGCTGCAGGAGTTGGAGGACAAGAAAGTGTATGAACAAAGGAGAGGCATTAAGAAAGCACCACAGGGTGGGCGGTGCCTCCTCCGCCCTCTGCCCTCCCCAGGCCCTACGGGACTTTCAGAACCCATGGGCTCTGGGACACAACCTGGTTTATATCCGCCTAAGAGCCCTGGTCTACAGTGTGTAGCACAGAAACAGGCCAGAACCAAAGTGGCTCCATCACCGGCGCTGGAGTGAGATGGATCCTAGCAGTACATCGAGCCCCACATTTTCTGCATGGGGACATGAGGTCCGGGGAGACTCAGGCCTTACTCAGGTCGTGCAGGCAAAAAGCAGCTGCTAAGATCAGGGTGGAAGGGAAAAGCCATGGTCTGCCTGGAAACCACCTCATCTGGGAAGGAAAAATCATGGAGAGGTGTTAGGGGGCAGGCTCTGAGCCCCTCGTGCGTCGTGGCCAGCCTGGATTGTCTTGTAACCCAGGAGAGCCGGGACCTTCACCTGGATGCACCCTGGGTACCTCTGCCCAGCCCCTGGCTCGGCACAGGTGACTGGCGCTTCCCACTGAAATCATGTGAATATTAAGCTAATCAAAGCCTTGCTGGAGGAGGGATGGGGCCAGGAAGGCGGCCCTAACGAGCCGCGTGTCACTCCCTCCACCCCACGCGTCTCGTGCTGTCCCATTTGTCTGGCTGTAATCTACATTTCAAATGATTACATGGGAAGCTGAAGTGGTAGTGACAAGGATAAACGAAGCTTGTTAAACTAATAGCTGCACTAATGCCCAAATATGTGAACTTCCCGACGCAGGCCGCATCCCAGCCTGGCGGAGCTGTCAGCCCAGCTCCCCCGGGCTCCGCCGCCAGCCGCGGCCACATGATGAATGGCCCTGTCGACCAAACTCATCCGGGGCCCAATTAAACAGGCAGAAATGAACTAGAGCCGTCAGGCAGCCGGGGAGGGGGGAAGTGGGATGGGGGAGGCCAAAGCAGACACACAGAGAGGCTGGGGGAAGGGGGGAGTCAGTGCAGATAGGGGGAGCGGGGAGAGAGAGGTACAGGGGGCCAGGGAGCGGGTGGCGGCATCCGAGAGGCAGCAGCTTGGGAGCGGGAAGGCAGAGCGCTGAGGACGGACGACATGGCAGAGTGGGAGAGGAGGAGAGAGGGAGAGGGGGGGGAGGGAGAGAGGGAGGGACCAGAGACACCAAGAGGGCGCGAACCAGCCCCCGCTGAGATACACAGGCACCCAGAGTGGGAGAGAGACACCCAGAGACAGCCAGAGACACAGCACAGGAGAGGCACATGGTACCCCTTAACTCAGCAAAGCAGACAGCGCCTGGGATGGAGGGAGAGAATGGAGGAAGTCGGGGTGAGGGGGGCAGGCGGGCGGGCAGAGGAGAGGATCAGGGAAGAGAGAACAGTCCCCTGGCAAGTCATTGCCGCTCAGGCAGCGGCAGGCAGCGGGAAGTCGTTCTGTCAGAAAATGGTCATTTAATGGTTTGCCGAGCCTGCGACAGATATGTCATGTGAGGCGGCTGGGCGGCGGTCCCAGGGCATTTCATTTATTAATTACCAGTTTCCAACAGCTCCCCCATGGCTGCCTTACACTCATCATCAGCCTAGCCCCCTGACTGGAGCCCCCACCCCACGACACCACTGCCAGGCACTTGGTCCCATTTTCCAGAGGAGGAAGACAGAGGCAAAGGCCAGACAGACCAAGCCTTCCTTTCTGCCAGTCTCTGGTGGGCAGTGGACCACCTCCAGGACAGAGAGTGGGCACCCAGGTCCTTCCTAACCCAAGGCTAAAGGAAGGCTGCAGCCTTGCTCCTGGCCCTTCCCTTTTTAAAATACACATTACATTTTCTTGTTTATTTTCGGTCTTGGTTTTTGAGACAAGATCTTTTCATGAAGCCCAGGCTAGCTGAGAGCTCTCTCCTCTCCTCTCTGGTCTCTCAAGTGCTGGGGATACAAGCAGGTGCCACAATTCTTGGCGATACATCACACTTTGTAAGCCATAAGTATAGTCAGCTAGCCCTTGTAACATGATCTTACACCTTTCCTGCAACTCAAGTTTACTGTGTTCTGGTCCATCCTTCCTCCTTCCAGAAATCCTTAAGTCTTTCATTCAGAGCCAAGTAATTAGAAGGCTAGTCCTTGTCTGTGGCCCTCGCCTAGAAGAAATGCTTCATCAGAATATGTATTGAGGGGGCTGGAGAGATGGGCGGTGGTGGCGCACGCCTTTAATCCCAGCACTCGGGAGGCAGAGGCAGGCAGATCTCTGTGAGTTCGAGGCCAGCCTGGGCTACCAAGTGAGTCCCAGGAAAGGCGCAAAGCTACACAGAGAAACCCTGTCTCGAAAAACCAAAAAAAAAAAAAAAAGAACACTGGTTGCTCTTCCAGAGGACCCAGGATCCATTCCCATCACCCACATGGCAGCTCACAGCCCTCTGGGGTGTTCTCAGGGATGGGAAGGAGGCTGGGGAGGAGACACTTCATCCAGGGCTCAGGGCCCTCTGGTCCAGGGTCCCTGGATCTGCTTTTTTTTTTTTCCAACCACAGTAGTAAGGCTCCTCTTTGTGGGCTCTTGTTAGCAGGCCCAGGACTAGGAGCTTTGGGAAGACTGGCTATTAGTTCATTCCCCCACCTATACAGAAGTCATATGCTTTAGATTCTTCAGTGGGATCATCAGTGTTTGTGGGTACAGTGGGTCTCCCCTGCAAAGTACCTTAACCAAGAGGAAGCTCGTACTGCAGGAACAAGCCTCAGCCCATGAGAGCCACCAGCAGAGGAAAAGCCTCTCAAATGTGAAGATGGGTAAACTTGGGACCATGGAGAGCAAAACAGCCCTTGGGGAGGGAGTAGTTTTTGTCAGCTCTGATTTATCTCTACTGGAGCTCTACTCTCGATTTGCTTATTTACTGGGCTGACAGGCAGTCTTGGCACAGGCTTGACCAAATGCCACAGACACTCCTTCTTTCTACTGAATGGAAGGGTAGAGCTGTCAACAGCTTTTCTTTATTTCCTCTTTCTTTCTTTCTTTCTTTCTTTCTTTCTTTCTTTCTTTCTTTCTTTCTTCCTTCCTTCCTTCCTTCCTCTCTCTCTTCTCTCTCTCTCTCTCTCTCTCTCTCTCTCTCTCTCTCTCTCTCTCTCTCTCTCTTTTTGAGACAGGGTTTCTCTGTGTAGCCCAGGCTATCCTGGAATTTGCTTGGTAGACTCAGCTTACCTTAAACTCAAGAGATCCACCTGCCTCTGCCTCATGAGTGCTGGAATTAAAGGTGTGAGCCACCACCTCCACTGAGGAAGTGCCACCCAGGTGGGAGATAATGAGGCCAGTATACAAAATGAGGGAACCCAGGAAATTGTGGAGGAAGAATCCTGAGGACATGATTGATTCAGCCAGGCCTGAATTCAGGGGGCATCTCCTAGAGGTTCCCATTCCTTTGGCCCAGTTATACCTGTCCTTTCTTACAGAATGTGTCAAAATCCTTTCCCTTGCATCTGTAAAGAGGCACAAAACTAACACAAGGCCCTTGCTTGTGTCATTCTGTTTTGTGCCACAGTTGGCACTCCGTGCCCTGCTCTGAGCCACATTGGGTATCATGCTCAAATACACATTGTCTTGTCACTAGGGAAGAAGGCTCAGCTGCAGGACTCTGTGTCTCCAGCTGCCTCTCTTGTGATGTCTCCTTAAGGCATCAGGACAAAAGAAAGTTGACCATGGTATGGTATCCCTTCTCTGAGCTCAAAGGTGGCTAAAGGCTTTGAGGACTTGACCGGAATTGTGTGTACCTGTTCCTGTGTGCAAAGTGTCTCCCTGAACTTGCTGCTGCGATTTGGCTAGGCTGGCTGGCACACGAGCCCCAGGGACCTGTTTGCTCTGTTCCAGTGTTGGGATTACAGACATGCACTCCCAGGCCAGGCTCTTTACGTGTGTACTGGGATCCAAACTCAGGACCCCACACTGGTGCAGTGGGCCATCTCCCCAGCTTCCTTGGGATTTTGTAAAAGTCTGTCTCCAGAAAGGATGAAGGGAGATGTCTCAGCCAAGGACTCCAGTTCCCCACACTCCTGTCTCAACGCCTTCAGTGACTCCTCACTACCACAGAGGAAGCATGGCACCTGAGCTTAGCAGTCATGAAGAGCCACAACCTGTCACAGAGACTTCATCCCCTCCTTCCTGCCTCTGTCCCCCATCCTCCTTCTCAAACACCCAGAAAGTTCTTTGTAGGCCCAGCCCAAGTACTATTCTTATGGTCAGCCTTCCTCAGCCCCCTAGAAACAAAGCAACTCTGCAGGGCCACCCCTGAAAGCAGCTCCTGACTCTAGTGGTCCTTCACAGTCTGCTTTACGCCAAGTGCGTGGCTTCTTCTACCTGGCTTTGTTCTCCTCCCTAACTGAGCAAACACTAGCAACCCTGGATTCATCCTTTAGGCACTCAGTGGCCAGTTGACCCCAGAGGTTTCCCTTACCTGCTTCCCCGATACAGTCCGTTCCCTTCATTTTCTTACCTTATCCTCTCAGAATTTTAAATCATTCTTCAGTGGTGTTATTGCATTTTATAATCAAATATTTATTATCATGAATATTTGATTGATGTTTATATCATTTGACCAGAACATGTGCTCCCTAAGGGCTGAGATTTGTGTGTGTGCGCGCACACACACACACACACACACACACACACACACACACACACACACATGTGTACGGGGGCCAGAGGTGGATGGTGAGTGTCTTCCCCAATTTTTCTTCACATTTTGTTTTGGTTTGTTTGTTTGTTGTTTGTTTTTGTTGACGAGATCTCTCACTGAACCTGGAGCTCAATCACTTAGCTAAACTGGCCAATAAGCAAACCCCAGATGTCCTCTTGTCTGGGACTCTCTAGTGCTGGCTTTACACGAACATGCCACCATGCCTGGATTTGATGTGGATGCTGGGGATTGAACTCAGGTCCTTATACTTGTGTGGCTTCCTGGCTGAGCCGCCTTCCGGGGCTAGAAAGTGTAGCTAGAATGCTGTCTGACTTATCAGTCAATGTTGGCAGACTTGGTACTGGTAGAAGCAGTGACTAGACAGGTATGCAGTGAATGAACAAGCCTGGATGACTGTCTCTCCTAGCCTTTACCAACTGAACCACCAGCTAGGACCAGAGACTTTGTGCCCCTCCTTGTTTCAAGCACGCAGTCCCTGTGAGTAGCCAGGGAACATGATTTTAACTATAGCAAGTGCACAGTCTTCAAGCATCCCTGGATTCTATTGATGACTATCTCAGGCACCGGGAAGCTTGAGCACCAACTCAAGCTAGGCCAAGAACTGAATCTTGCACACTGGGACTGCAGGAATGCTGAACAAGGCCTTCTGCACTTAGAGAGCGCATGCGCATTTTTCCTGAGATGTTCTGACCCATCACCTCTCCAATGGGCTATGACATCGTTCTCAAATTTTATTACTACAAGATGGGCGTCCTCAGCTCCTCAGTAAACAGCATTACACAGGCCCCACGCACACACATGCAAATCCAGAATGGACAATAACCCCAGGCATGGTGGAGTGTTTGATGGAATGACCACGGGAAAGCAAGCCAGGAGCCGGCTTTAAAAACAATATTTATTTATTACAATTGGCAGAGCAATGGAGAAAATCGCCACTTAGATCAGACTTTACATTTGCAGAGCATTTTGTAATCAGCACAATTTCTCCGGACAATTTTTGAGGACAGGTTCTTTTTGTCTTTCCCATTTGCAAGCAGGGAGGAAGTAGGGAAAAGAAGATGCCATGCTCTCAATTATGCAGAGCACATGCTGATAGAACTCTGGCTTGCTGGAATGGAAGCATCTTTTTCTCATGTCTACCATGTTTAGGTTCTTGTTTACGTACAAGACCTTTATTAGACAGTCTGGGCCCCAGTTCCCTGCTGGTTTCTCGGGGGGGGGTATGTTTCTCTTTTCCCACTCAAAGAAGAAAACAATGTGTTGTCATACTCCATTTCTACTTACCACTTTCCTTGGCCACCTGTCTTTGGAAACATCATGCAAGTTGTATGAGTGAGGTTAGGCTAGGTAATGCTGCTGTAACAAATAATACCAGGTTTAAGTGCTTCAAACAACAGAACTTTATTTCTATCTCAAGCCGTGTGTACACTGTGGATCAGCTGCATGGGCTTTGCTAATTGTAGGTGCTCAGAGACCCAGGCAGATGGAATAGCTTCCATCTCATATGTTTAATGCTCTGGTACAGATGCGCTATATGTCATCTCAGAGACTACTTTGGAATAGCCATACAGCACTCAAGAAGGGTAACAGCTCTGCCAAAAGGAGTAGAGGACTAGAAACACCTGGCAGCTCACACTAAAAAATTTAAGCTGTTTTTTTTCCCCCTTAAGTCTAGAAAAATGCCAATTCTGTGAATAGAAAGATGTTTTACAACTAATTGTACATTTTTAGGAAGGCAAGGGAGGGAGGGAGGGAAGGAGGGAGGGAGGAAAAAAGACAGGAAAAACTAAGAGCTTTGCAACGATTGCTTTTTTTTACCAAAATAAAGACATATTAAAGAGGAAAGCCTAGATAATGAAGTAGGACAAGAAAAGCAATAAAAGGCATACAGATTGAAGAAAAACAGCAAAAGTTGTCTCTCCTTGTAGCTGCCACGACCGTGTGCACAGGAGAACCTACATGCACACAACACAATGAAACAACCCCACTGGAAGGAGAATGTGCGTTTAGAGTCTCACTATACATCGAGTCACAGAAAAGACAATTGCATTCTACATACGAACGATTTAAAAATGATATTAGAATAAATGCCATTTGTAATAGCATTCAGAAACACAAAACACTTGTGTGTGGGTGTAATAAAAATGGTATGAATCTTCTACACTGAAATTATGAAACAATGCCTGAAAGAAATATGCTTTTTTAATGACCAAATGAAATGGAATAAATTAAAATGTAAAAATCCATGTGACATAAGACTCAATAGTTTTATGATATCAACTGTGGGAAACCCACAGAGGTTTCCTAGTGAGAACTTACTCAGGGTCAGAGAATCTGAGCTTGCTTTACCCAGCAGGGCTGCATAAAGGGATGATTTGACCATGGCCGTGTTTACCAGGTGTTTGGAAGCACACTTGACTTGCAGTGTGCTTTGATCTAGCGGGGGGGGGGGTGGGGGGTGTCTTTTGCCCCACCCTTTGGCATTGTTATAAAAAGCCCTTTTGAATAAACAGAAAAGGCAGTTGGGTATTGACCCAGGCCCTCCCAAAGTTGTCCTGTGTTTCTGTCTTCTCCTCTTTGTTATCTTTCTATCTAATATTTTCTTATTCCTCTCTCCTCCTCATAAGAACCCTTGAAAAGGTGGGAGCTGGCCGCCTACAATCAACTGACCTAAAACTGATCTAAAGATCCAAAGTATCCAAGTCATAACCAAGACATAAAGATCCTTAAATTTTACTGGAAAGCCACGTGTGATGGCAATCACCTTTAATCCCAGCACTACAGAGGCAGAGGAAGGCAGAGCTCTGTGAGTTTAAGGCCAGCCTGATCTACCTAGTGAGTTCCAGGCCAGCCAGGGATACATAATAAGGCCCTGTCTCAAGCAAAAGACCATTAATAGCCAAAGGTATTTTGAAAATCAATTAGAAATGAGAAGAATTACACTACCAAACTTCACGTTAGGCTACAACAACCGAAACAGTGTGATTCTGATGAAAAGAGACAGCTATCAGTGGAACAGAGCAGTGGGTCCAGACATGGGGCCATATATATATTGTCACTTGGTTTTTGTCAAGGAAGCCTAGTCAGTTAGTGGAGAAAGGAAAACGTCTTTGACAGTGGTCTGGAACAATGGTTATCTCTATGAGGAACAAAGATTCTAGACTCCATCTCACCCCACACACAAACACTAGATGGAATGTGGATGTAAAATTATTAAGAGAAAATGTAAAATATGTTTATGTAAAATATGGTAAGCAAACATTTCTTAGAACATATAAAATAAATTATGAAAGTGGAAAAAGACACCATGACCAATGCAATTCTTATAAAAGAAAGCATTAATCGAGGGCTTGCTTACCATTTCAGAGGGTGAGCCCATTATCATCATGGGAGAGAGTGTGGGGGCAGCAGGCACAGTGCTGGACAGGTGGCTGATGGCTTCCATCCTGATCTGCAGGCAGAGAGAGAGGGAGGGAGACTGGACCTGAGCTTTTGAAACCTCAAAGTCCACTCCCAGTGACACACCTCCTCTGACAAGGCCACACCTCCTCCAATAAGGCCACACCTCCTAATCTTCCCAAACAGTTCCACTAATGGAGGACCAAGCATTCAAACATATGAGCCTATGCAGACCATCTTATTCAAACCACCACAGCGGGTAAAAACACTTGCTGCATAAGCTTGATGACCTGAGATCAATTCCTGGAGCCCACAGTGGAAAGAGGACATTATCCTCTGACCTCCAGGTCCATGCTATAGCATGCATACACTTGCACACAGGCACACTAATAATAAAATAAGTAAATAAAAAAAATAAAGCACCATCAAGAAAAAGTATGTAAACCATAAAATGAGAGGATGGTCATAGCACAATCATCCAATGGAAGTCCTAAACAATGCAGAATTGGGCTTGGAATGTAGCGCAGGGTAGAGAGCCTGCTTAGGATGTGCAGTGCCCTGGGTTCAGTCTCTAACACCAAATAACAGCAAACATAATTTCTAAAGAAAAAGGTAAAGGTATTGAACAGATACTTTACGAAGAAGATCTATACAACTGGCTAAGACACATCCAAAGTGTCACTTGCCAGAAAAACGCAAATCAAAACCACAGTGAGCCATCACTCCTTCTCATGTAGGAAGGCTGAACCGATAAACACCGACCGCAGAAGATGCTGGGGAGGGTTTGTGTGCTTTGCAGTTTGGGATGTCAATGGCGCAACCACTTTTGAAAACTGTTCCACAGTTTCTTGAAAAGGTAAGCATATATCTTCCCAGCAACTTCATTTCTAGGTATTTGTCCAAGAAAAATTAAAATATGTTCATGAAGGCTGGTAAAAGCAATTGTCATAGAACTTTACCCATAATAATTAAAAGCAGAAAACAATTGAGATGTCCCCCTGCAGAATGAGTAAGCTGTGGGCTAGTCATCCAATGGAATGTCGCTGAGCAATATAGAGGAACGGGCCACAGTGACGCGCACTGAGGACGGATCTCAAAGCATCGTGACAAAAGGAAGCCAGGCACAGAAAGTGTGCAGTCTTGTTGCGGGATATTTGAACAAACTGTCTAAAGATGTGTCGCTGTATTACCTCACCTGCCTAAGGCACCTGATTGGTTTAATAAAAAGCTGAATGGCCAATAGCTAGGCAGGAGAGATTAGGCAGGACTTCCAGGAAAAGAGAGGAACTTGGGAAGAATCTAGGTGTGCGAGAGCCGCCAGTGAGACATGGAGGGCGTGGGACATCTAGAATGGAGGAGAGGTAAAAAGCCACATGGCAGAATGTAGATTAATAGAAACAGGTTAATTTAAGTTATAAGAGCTAGAAGGACAAACCTAAGCTAAAGGCCAAGCTTTCATGATTAATAAGTCTCCATGTCATTATTTGGGGGTTGGTCCAAGAAAGTCCAGCAAGAAAGACCCGCTATGCAATCTACGGTGCCACTTGTTCTGGAATGGGAGAGCTCACTTGCATTAGAACTCAGAGAATTTCTATGTAAACAAGTTCAGTCTTAACCTGCATCCATGGCACTGATGGAAAACACGCATGCTCACAATGTGAGCCCTTTACTATACGCACGCAGATTATTCCTCAGGGTCAACCCCCACCTGCGGGGAAGCTGGGCAGCGGTGCCCCTGAGACGCTCTGAATCAAACCATGGATCTGTCACTATGTAAAGGGGAACAGTGGTATCAAGCGATGGCGTCCGACACCCTTGGGTGTCAGAGCATGCTCTCACAGCACCAGGCATTCACTCATAACCATCCTCACAGTGACTGGGAGTGTTCTGCACACGACAGGGCTCTCTGACAGAAAGTATGGAAACTCAGCCCCATGGCACGCAGAAGAAATGGAAACTGCTGAGCCCTTGTAAGCAAGAAAACCCCAGAATTGATTACACACTCCTGACATTCCCAAGGCAAGGCCCCTCCACGTGGCCCCATGTGTGGATTAGTGGAGTCTGGGTCCAAGAGAGGGAAAAATGTCCCCCTGAATGCAGCCACTCCTTCCTCAGAGACCTCTAAGAGCCCAGTGAGGAAGACATGCCTGCTAGTGTCCCCACCCCACAGACAAGAGACTGAAGCCAGGAGAGGTCACATGACTTGTTACACAGTCACAGAGTCCAGGCAGCGGGAGATCTTAATGCTCTCTCCTGCCCACTCAGCCTATCCCCATTTAAATGGCAACTGGGAGGCAGTATGGCGCAGTGGGTAAGGCTGGAGAGCTAGAGCACCCAGACTTCGGCTCTTGCCTCCAGTAACAGTGGGGACCTTGGGTTAGAGAACCATCCTGGGCTTCGGTTTCTCTTCGGTAAAATGGGAATGAAAATATAATGGCAGCTAGCTATCTCTCAAGACGGAACTGAGTAATTCAGGAGAGGGAGCGGGGCCCCAGGTTCATAGTAAGTGCTCAGGAAGTGGTGCTCCATCTTGTTTGGTGTGGAGATCCACTTGATGGCACAGTACCCAGGACCAATGACTCTGACACCACCTTAAGCTCTCGTCCTACAAGACTAAAAACATCTGGATCGTGTATGATGTTCGCCACCCCAAGGAAAGCTGGGGCCCTAATTAAAATTGCTGCTCTGTTTGCATTATCAGCTGTCAAGATTTTTTTTTTCTTCCCACAGAGCAAAAATTTTTCTTATCAAAAATCTATCCACTAAAATGCTAATGATCGCCAGTGATTAGAAAGTGTTGCTCAAGTTTTGAAAGTTCCCAGTGGGCCTCTCAGACATGGCTTATAACTCGTCAGCTGGAGAAACGTTCTCAAGAAATCAAAGTGTGCTGTATGTAACCAAAAAAAAAAAAAAAAAAAGGAGAGAGAGAGATATTTCATTTTTTTAACGCTTCACTGTGCCGGTCCAGGAGGGACTTCCAGTTAAGTGACAGAGACCACATTATTAGTTGTGGAGTGATTTCTTTCTTTCTTTTTTCTTTTTTTTTTCTTTTTTGGTTTTTCGAGACAGGGTTTCTCTGTGTAGTTTTGGTGCCTGTCCTGGATCTCACTCTGTAGACCAGGCTGGTCTTGAACTCACAGAGATCTGCCTGGCTCTGCCGCCGGAGTGCTGGGATTAAAGGCGTGCGCCACCACCGCCTGGCTGTGGAGTGATTTCTAGTAGAAATCTCTCAAGGCAAGTTACTCAAGATAGACCCCCAAACAACCCCCAAAGCCTGTGTGGCTTACCTTAACCAGGGAGCATTCTGGTTGGCCACACAGAGGGGTGGTGTGCTGTCCACACAGAGGGATGGTGTGCTGTCCACACGGAGGGGTGGTGTGCTGTCCACACGGAGGGGTGGTGTGCTGTCCACACGGAGGGGTGGTGTGCTGTCCACACGGAGGGGTGGTGTGCTGTCCACACGGAGGGGTGGGGGGGTGGTGTGCTGTCCACACGGAGGGGTGGTGTGCTGTCCACACGGAGGGGTGGTGTGCTGTCCACACGGAGGGGTGGTGTGCTGTCCACACGGAGGGGTGCTGTCCACTTTTCCTGGCTTAGTTCAACCCCTGCTTCCCACGTTCTTCTCCTCTGCCTTCGTCTTCAAGAGGAAAGATCTACGGGATGTGTCCCTCGGGGTGCAGCCATGATCTCCAGACCATCAGCTGTTCCCCATGGTCAGACCTGAGTACCTGCGGCTTCCTGGGTCAGGTCCTTAGAGGCCGAGCAGGGCTTGGTGAGGTTCAGCTGGCAAAGGCCTTTGCTACCGAGCCTGACCACCCGAGTTCAATCCCCGGAACCTACATGGTGGAAGGAAAAAGCTGACTCACACAACTTGTCTCCCCCCACCAAAGAAAGAGACAGACAGACAGACAGACAGACAGAAATACATGCACACATAAATGTGATGGAGCCCCAGCAGGACCAGATGGGCCAATGATGCGCAGGTGGGCTCATTCTATGCTCCTGGCTGCCCACACACTGGCTCTGTCAGAAGCCAGACACCGGGCACTTGAGATACCTCCTCCTGACTGTTGGGCCTCTCTGGGCTTCTGGAGCTACCAGAATCCAGAGCTGAACTGTCAGAACAGCCACCCAGGACACAGGAGTTCTGTGTTCAGTCGTCTGGTGAGAGCAGGCCCGTGCAGCTGGAGGGGCAAGGTCAGAAGCACACAGCACCCGGTGGCGTTTATGGCATCCACTCAGCAGACAGGCTGGGGCTTTGTCTCAGCCCGTCACTACCCATTCAGTCAAGAAATGTAACTGAGCCTCGGTCACATGCCAAGAACTGTGCTGGAACCAGAGATCCAGAGGTGAACAGATGTTGTCCTTGCCATGTCCTGTCCCCCAAGCTTCCAATCTGGTGGGTGTGGTAACAACCAGCAAAATAAACAAATCAATCCCATCGTTACAGACTCAGATTGGTGTCTTGAAGGAAACAGTGATATGTTAGGAATGAGTCTTCCCTGTCTGGCCACTGAGCCAAGTCTTTCAGTGGTACCTGGGAACATGTCCCAAGTGCAGATTCCTGGGCCCCAACTCAAACCTACAGGACCAGAAACTCCGGAGTGGGATCCAGTAACCTTCAGTTTACCAAGCTGTTGAGTGTCCTAGGCACATGGTTGAGTTTGAGGCCCTGGTGATGACATGTTGGGTGGTGTCTTGGTGTTCTATTGCTAAAAAAAGATGCCATGACCGAGGCAGCTTACAGAAGAAAACGTTTAATTGGGGGTGGCTTACAGCTTCAGAGGGTCAGTCCATTATCATCATGATGGGGAGCATGGTGGCGTGCAGGCAGACATGGATGCTGGAGAAATAGCTGAGAGCTACATTCTGATCTCCAGCAGAGAGAGAGAGACAGAGAGAGACAGACAGAGAGAGAGAGAGAGAGAACACTGGGCCTGGAGTGGGCTTTTGAAAGCTCCAAGCCCATCCCCAGTGAAATGCTTCCTCCAACAAGGTCACACCTCCTAATCCTTCCAAACCTTGCCTGTGACTGAACATTCAACTATGTGAGCCTCTGGGGGCCTTTCTTACTGAACACCACAGGTGCTGAGCAGCTGTGGGAGGTTAGCCTAGGAAGCAGCATGCAGCGAGGCTGCAGGAATGAGGAGGATCCCTGAGGAAAGCAGCCTCAGCTGTGTGTCCTCCGGCCTCAGTTACCTCAGCTGTGAACCAGGAGTCCCTGGGAAAGGGCCTTAGCACAGACTCCGGCCAAGTGTGAGCTCTCCAGTAATACCTATTCTAGCAAGGACAGTAGAGCGACCTGTAGCCCCCGTTCAGGGCAGGCAGGGATGGGAAGATTGCCAGAGCTCCCTGGACAGCCGGTCTAGTCCAGTTAGTGAGCTCCGGGTTTGAAGAGAGACCCTGCCTCAAACAATGAGATGAAGAACGATAGGGGAAGACACTCAACACTCTGACTACCACATGCACACATACACCAACCAAGGTCGTTTTTAATTACTGTGGTCATGTAGGGCATGATGCCACTGGGTCCCAGTTCCAGAGTCCCTTGCACTAAGAAGTGCCAAGGAAGCTTTTGGAGAAGCCCATGCCAGCACCCTGGGCCTGTATTTAGTGCCCATAGCAACCAGGCCATAGCAATGAAGCATCCAAGGGTCATTCCATGGACCGATTGAACCACTTCTAACTCTATAATGTATTCTATATCCAAAGAAACCCAAAGTCCCAGAGCTTTTATGTAAAAATTCCTTTAAAATGAGTTTTAAATTTATCTTATTTTTGAGAGAGGGTCTCACTATGCAACTCAGACTGTCCTTGAATTTGTTATTTTCCCACACTGGATTTGAACTCATGGCCCTCCCGCTTCAGTCTCCCAGGAGGTTCTGGGAGCCATGTTTGCCACCATGCCTGGACCTTTCTGCAGTTTTAAAGCAGCACGGATCCTGGTGGTCCATCCCACCAAGATGATGGGGACACTTCCATCCTTAGCACCAAGGTTTGTTTCCTCTATCCAACTAACCAACAGGCACACCACAAGAGTCCTTCCCAAGAGCTAAGTGCCCAGTCACTGACCTCAGGGGGCTGGGACCTGGTTGTGGGACAGAAGATACAAGGAGCACCTAACTCAGAACATAGGCCGGAAAGGCTGTGGGAGATAGACAAAGCATTCAAGGGGCAGGGCCATTGATTCCTGCTGAGGCCGGGGAAGACCTTCCTGGGTCTCCCTTCCCTCGAGGGCATTCACCATTTCTTTTAGGAGCTTCCAGGTCTGAAGAACTTATTGTTCTCTCCTGCGCCAAACTGCTCTTGGAATTGTAAATCAAAACTTTCAGTTTATAGAAATCCTTAGTTCTCAAGTGGAAGAAAGAGAGATTGTAAGTCAGTTTAACCTCTCTGCCAGCCCTTTAGGGGGGCGGTGAGGTTCGAGGGGTCCCCCCACTGTGTTGCAGAACCAGGTATTCCTTGGGAACTTTCTCCCACCGACAGGGTGGAACACCACACCGCATCGAAGTGAGCAGTTGAGAAGACTCCTTAGCCGGGCCCTCAGCCCCAGGGCCTCTCAGGTGGACAGGCTGGAGGGGAGGAGCCTTGTGAACCACCCTTGAACCTCCTGCTAGAAGCCGCTGGGTCTCCAGTGCTGGCTTTTTTTGGGTTTGGTGGTTTGGTTTGGTTTTCTGTTGTTTATTACTACCAGTTTTAGATTCCTGCATCAAGAATCAGGGCCACCTACCTAGAAATGCCCCCATAAGAGCAGACAAAAGCCCAGAATCTTCTAAAGCACCCTTCCTGCGCACCCTGCTTTGTAACATCTTTTTGTTTTGTTTTGTTTTTGACAGGGGTGGGGGGGGGGTTGATCTTATATATTCCAGGCTGGCCTTGAACTCACTATTAGCAGAGGATGACCTTGCCTCTGGAGTGCTGGTTCCAGCATTCCAGGATTGCAGGCATGCACCGTCACACCTGGCTTATGCAGTACTGGGGACAAAAGGCAGGGCTTTGCGCTTGCTAGGTGCACACTCTACCAATGGACTGCTGCATCCGTAGCCCCCAGCTCACTGCCTCTTGGCCTGGGAGCTTTGAAGAAGCATGCTACCATTCCCTGGTTTTGTCCTGCTGTTGCAGTCTGTTCCCACAGGTGGGACACGCCTGGTGTGTGTTCCTGCTGGGCCTCTCTCTCCTGTGGTTCCAGCTCGCCACCAAGGTTCCTGGATCCTGCCTGGGTCCAACCTGAGATGACTGGTTCCCTCCTCCTGAGGCTGCCCCAGGAGGACAACACTCTGCCTAACACCGGGGAAACTGCCCCATTCAACATCCCTGTAAAAGTTCGGGAAATTCATGGAGCTGGTGGGAAAATAACAAAGCGGCAGGCTTGGCTAATGAAAATTACACTGCTTAGAATCAATGAAGTGAGCTAAGGTTAGTCGATTGTCCAGGTAAAGCTTTTATTTGCATCATTATCATGTGTCGGACCAGTTTGGCGATGAGTTTAATTCGATGATGCCACTGAGCTCCCATTTAGGCCTTCGAGCTGCAGTATAGTGCTGCTATCCACTCCCAATTATCAGTAGGGGAAAGATATATTAGTGTAAAGACGTTTTTCCAGGGCCACTGAGATGCTTCAGCAGGTAGAGGGGCCTCTCACCAAACCTGATGACCCGAGTTTGGTCCCCAGAACCCACGGGATGAAAGGAGATAACCACCCTCATACATTGTCCTCTGACTTCCATGCACGCATGTATGATGCACATGCAAAAGAAAGAAAGAAATGTAAACAATAAAAATTTGCCATTATCGGGTATCTGGACCTGTGTTGTGCTTGGAAAATTCTCCTGTTAAAGGATAGCAGAAATGGGCGGTGATGGTGCACACCTCTAATCCCAGCACCCAGGAGGCAGAGGCGGGTGGATCTCTGTGAGTTCAAAGCCAGCCTGGTCTACACAGCAAGTTCCAGGTCAGCCATCACAATACATTGAGACACTCTCAGAAAATAGAAAAGGAAGGAGGAGGGAGGGAGGGAGGAAGAGAGGGAAGGATGAAGGGAAGGAGAAAAGGAGAGAGGAGACAGGGAATAGCAGAGACCACCCGAGTCAGGGCAAGCCAGGAAGGAATCTCCTGTTGCTGTGGTCACTCAGTCTATTCTTGAAGATTTCTGGACATGGTAAGCTCACTCTCTAGAAGAACCCGGACCTTAGAGCAGCATTGGTTGTGTGGTTCTCTCTTAGGTGGATTCAATCTGTCTTTGTGGTAGACACCTTTCATCTACTTTTGTAAAATTGAGAAAAGATGTACGGTTGGTGCTCTCCCGTGACAGTCCCTCCAGGATTTTAAGACACTGTGGAGGCCCAAATTACTCAAGGGCTCATAAGGGGATGATTTTACCATGGGCGTGGTTACCAGGTGTTTGGAAGGGTCTGTACTTGGCTGTATCTAGCAAGGAGGAGGTCTTTTGGCATTGTAATGAAAAGCCCTTTTGAATAAAGTTCTGGGCTGGTGGATATTGATCCAGGCCCTCCCGAAGCTATCCTGTGTTTCTGTCTTTCTTCTCGTCGGCTAGGTCTCTCTTTCTATCTGATCGTTTCTTAACCCTCTTTCTTCAAGAGTACCAGGGTAAAGTGGGGGCAGGTCCCTCACAAGACACTGAGATGAACAACGGTCCAAAGCTAAGGACCTGATGACTTACATTTGGGGCTATAATTCTGGCTCCACCTCACTCTTGGCTACGGTTTATGATGAGGGAGTCACACAATCTCTTCACACCAGTTCCACTAATGAGAAAGCGGGGCACCACCCTTCCCGGTCCTTGAGAGGATTGATGAGCCAGGACACCCAAGCGCCTACGAGATCACTTCCACTCTTGTGAGCTGCTGCTGTTTTCATTAGCCTGCCTGACTAGATATCCTGTCTCTTCACTCTCTCCCCTTAAAGACTGCTCAAGCCTCCTTCCTGCTCCTCAGATACAAGGCACAGTAAAGTGTTGTTCTAAAACGTGAAAGAGCCATCTCACGGAAAAGGCTGGGTGAAGCTGCTTAGCCTGTGTGAGTTTCGGTAAACACTTCACACGATGGTTCGGGGTGCTTTTGTAACTCTTCTAGAACGGGGGCGAGAAACTGACGACAGACGTGTCTCAAACCGAACTGACTTTTGAATAACTTGGATGTGTACCTAAGTGAAATGTCTTAAATAAAGATTAGGCATGTGTGCAGAGCCTTGCTCTAATTACTCGGCTCGCGCAGACACCTCCCTTCTTGGGAGACGCGCCGAGTCTCAGTTCCCATTTCCCCCCAGGTATTGCGCTTCACGGTGATGAATGGGAACTGATTCTTGGCATAAAAATGCTATTTCCGTGGGGCTGTGGCAGCAGTGGGAACGTTGTTGTGCTATTTGAAATGCACATTCCTGGCAAGGAGGCCCGCCGCCGCCTCCGAGAACACCCCCGGCTCAGCCCGAAGAGTCTCGGAGGACCCCGAAGCTTTTGGATGGCAGGCGTTTCAGGAGCATCGGGGACTGCTCCTGGGTCGCATGCAAAGCCGCAGCTCCCACTACAGCTGTTCCAGGCACACACAGCAGCTTTTCCTTGGCCAGTCAACCATGGCATCTAGGAAACCCCAAAAGCAACGAGTGCCTCTCTTTTCTCCTCTGGTTGCCCACGCCTTTTTTGGTTTGGGGCTGTGGTTGTTTGAGTGTGACTCTATTCCACGGAGGCTGCTGCGCGCATTATCTCGTTAGACGCAGGGTGCCCATCTGAGCTTGGCAACGTTATTCCCACTGTACAGGTAAAGCAGTTGAGACTTGGGTCTCGGTTGGATTGCTCAGTTACTTCAGCTCTCGCTTCTCCATGCCCTGTAGAGAAACGGTGACTGAATTGGTTTCAGCAATAAAACTGGGGTAAAAATGAAGCGGGTCACTTTAAGAACCAGGAAGTGTCATCCTGTCCTTTCTGCATTGCTCTGGCCACCTGAGAAGCAGTAAGAAACAGAAGCTTCCACAAACCTACTCCCAAGTTACCCTTATGAAAAGCAGCGCCAGCAAACCCTAAATAAAGAACACATAGTGACGCGGCGGCTTTAATCCCAGCACTCGGGAGGCAGAGCCAGGCGGATCTCTGTGAGTTCGAGGCCAGCCTGGTTTACAGAGTGAGTTCCAGGACAGCCAGGGTTACACAGAGAAACTCTGTCTCGAAAAAACAAAACAAACAAACAACAAAAAAAAAACACATAGCAAGCTGTCATTTCAGCCCATTAGATTTCAGGGCTATTTGTTAATGCAGTATAACCTATACTATCCTGACTGGTACAAAAATGGTCAAAATACTGCCAAGGTTGTATGGATGACATCTGAAGCCAGGCTTGCCTGATTTTAAAGTTTATGCTTCAGGTACTACTTACCACATTGTCTCCCTTTCTTCCCTACTCCCTGGTGCTCTGCCCTGTCACTCCCTGTCCCAACCTGCTGATTGGATAACCACACTCCCAGGGTTCCACTTTTCCTAGCTTGAAGTGCTCCTGGGTTCCACAAAGGCAGTTGTGCCCACGAGAGGAAGAGCATGGAGTGACCTCTCCACCTCTGCTCCCCTGTGCCCTTTGCCCTGCCTCCTGTCTGGGCTCTCCCCCTGAAACTCCAATCTTACTGTGTTCTCCACTCTATTAAAACGCTTCTGCGGCTGGACCTGGGGTGTAGGCACTATTCCAGTTGCCTAGGAGACTCAAACAGGACGGCACAAGTTGAAGGCTGTCTAGAATACAGTGAGTTCAAGACCAACCCTGGGCACCTTATAACCTGGGCAACTTAACAAGACTAAATGTAGCTCAACAGTAGCACACCTGCCTGGTATATGCAAGGCCGTGGGTTCGATTCCCAGTGCTTCAAACAAAGCAAAACACTCCCTGTCTCCCTGGTGCCTTAGGAGAAAGGGCTGGTGCTCTCTGTGAACAGGTTTCCGCTTCCTGTCCAGTTGGTTCTGCATAGACCATGACATAAGAACATTCAGAGCTGACAATATGGTTCAGTGGGTAAAGGGGCTTGCCACCAAGCCTGGCAGCCTGAGTTCAATTCCTAGAACCCACATGGTGGAAGGTGAGAACTAACTCCTGCAAGTTGTCCTCTGACCTCCACATTTGTGCGCACTCATGAACATTTACACACACAAAATAAATAATCGTGATTTTTTTTTTGTTTTGTTTTGTTTTGTTTTTCGATACAGGGTTTCCCTGTGTAGCTTTGCGCCTTTCCTGGAGCTCACTTGGTAGCCCAGGCTGGCCTCGAACTCACAGAGATCCGCCTGCCTCTGCCTCCCGAGTGCTGGGATGTTTTTTTTTAAAGAAGAAACAAAAATTCAATTACCCAAACCTCACAGGCACAGGTATCTCTCTAATTCTTCAGTCTTCTTACACACACACACACACACACACACACACACACACACACATCAGGTGTCCCCTCCCTTCACTTCCCGCACCTCTGTCCCTCTCCATCACACACACATGTCACTCTGCACCATCCTTGTCTGAACATGCTGCCTCCTCAGCCCACACTGAAGCACCCAGGACAATGACCACACCAGATTCTTTTCTGTGTTCCCAGAGTTCCCTCAAGGCCTCATAGGGGGCGGGGGGCTTCTGACATTGCCAAATACCAGCCCCCACAAACTTGAACTGCAACTGAGGACAAAATGGTGTGTGTGTGTGTGTGTGTGTGTGTGTGTGTGTGTGTGTGTGTGTGTGTGCCTGTATGTGTCTGTGTGTGTGTGTCTGTGTGTGTGTGCACGTGTGTCAGTGTATGTGTCTGTGTGTGTGTCAGCATGTGTCTCTGTGTGTGTCAGTGTATGTGTGTCTCTGTTTGTGCCTGTGTGTGTGTCAGCAGGTGTGTCTGTGTGTGTGTGTCAGTGTATGTGCCTGTGTGTGTGTCAGCAGGTGTGTCTGTGTGTTTGTGTGCCTGTGTGTGTCAGTGGGTGTGTCTGTGTGTGTGTGTCAGTGCATGTGCCTGTGTGTGTCTGTGTGTGTTACATTTTGCACCTTGGCTCCATTCTCTCGAAGATCCTCTGGAACAAACAAAACAAACCAGCGTGTTCTGTTCTCTGAGCTCCAGACTGGTTCTCCCCGGGCACCGCCGCGTTTTCAAACATCATCTGCTTTCCCACTCCCAGGTCTATCTATCATCTTTGCCAGCATCTGTCCCTGAGGGGCTGTGCCATGAGAATCGTCAACATTTAACACACTCAGAGCTGGTTCCATCATGAGGGAGGCTGGCAGGCTGAGAACTGCTTGTCTTCTCCGAGGAGCAGGAACTCCAGACAGGCTTCGCTGCGGAGGCCTCATCTTCCTTCCTGCTTTCTAATTTCCTTTTATCGGAGAGATAAGGCAGGACAGATGCAGGAGAGAGAGAGAGAGAGAGAGAGAGAGAGAGAGAGAGAGAGAGGGAGAGAGAGAGCACTGTCCCCTGCTTCAAGCACTGGCTTTCCCACCAGCTCACCACTCCGACACAACCCTGTGTTGTGTTCTCACTGCCCACCACCACATGGTATTGGTGGCCAGGGCCCACGTGTAAAGGTCACCTGCTCTCCCTCGTGCGTTCAGTAGCAGCTGCTGTGCCCGAAGGGCTGGACCATGACAGACCGCTAGTGGTGGGATCCCAGGGGGGCCTCTGGCAGGCTGCTGTGAATAAAGACAGAATGAGGAAGATGGGGTGGAAACAGACAGGTGAAGGCCTTGTCGGCAGTGTCTATGCTCAGGATCACTTCCTACCCTTTTCCAGTTCCAACACTTACATCTTCCAGGAAGATCAAGAAAGTATGGGAAACTATTCCACAATAATGTCTGGGTGTGAAGAAAGATGATTTTGGTACTTGACCCTGGCCAGACTCATGCTCAGGAGCAAACACAGATAAGTATCATAAAACAAAGGTCAAAAGAAAGGTCGAGAGAGAGTGTCTGCCTCCTGGGATTCCCTCCTACTTCCTGGTGGAAAAGTCCAAGACAGAGATCCATGACCAGAGAAGTAGCCACAGCATGACCTCGCCAATCACCTCTAGACATTCCTCAAATGGAAGCTGAGGCGCTGTCTTGAAGCTGCTCTTGGGGAGTCTCAGCTTTGGAGGGACAGAGAAAGAAGACAATTGGAGATGCATGTGCTAGCCCAGAGCTCTGCAAGCTTCCTGTGGCTCTGGCGGTGCAGAGTCTGAGCCCCCGAGAAAGGGTGCTTCCCCCCAAAGCACCAGGACTGGGCTGACTGATGGAGCCGAGTTCATTTTTCCTCCTGAGGAGAGAGACAACGCTTACAAATTGGATGGGATTGATACGGTGTTTGCAAGTGAAGTCACTCTGCTTCCCAAGGCCTCATTCAGAGGTTTGCACATGCTCCTTCCAGTGTCAGGGCAAATGATTTTTGTTTGATCCCTGCATAGCTCAACCAGGTCAGTTTCCACGAGACCGGGTGGTTACCACGTGAGGCCATCCCTCAACTTTCACCTCCTCTACCTGCTCAGCGTACCCCTCGCTGTCCACCATGTTATCAGGCCCCTGAATTCCCCCACCACACTCCTAGACTTCCCAGACTCCAGAGCCATGAACCTAGCTAGATAACTTCCTTCCTTTATAAATCACTGAGCCTTCCGTATCATTTTATAGCAACAGGAGATGGAGAAAGGAACCAGGGCACTATGACTGTGAAGCTGATGTGACCTCAGGGGGTCACATACAGCTACAGGCATACCCAAGCTGTTGACAGCGCCTCCAGGTGGTACAGGAAGGAAGGGTCTTCATTTGAGCCAAAGGACAGCTGGACTCCACGAGGACATGGCAGTCACAGCACTGGAACCAGGCTTTCCGGTGCTCAGTCCTGTGCTCAGACCTCAGCTGCCCAAATCAGGCATTCCTACTCTCCTTAGGCCCTGGTTTGCAAGTGGCTTTTGTTTTGAGTGAGTGGGAAGGGGTGTATGATTGATTAGTAATGTCTGCCCGGGAGCGAAGGCCAGGGTGACACCGGAGGTGAAGTATATTTATGGACCCTTCTCCAAACCCTAAGCAATACACCTTTTTTTCCTCTTCAGAATAAAACAGTTTTGAAATTACCTCCTCCTTCCTGTCTCCAGCTCAATAAAATTTTCTGACCGAATGGCCAGAAGGTGGGAAACTTCAGTGTAATGCTACCTGGGAAGGAAGGTTTGATAAACAATTTAACATTGACTTCAAGATTGCAAGGGGAGTGTTTAATTTGCTCCAGAGACCCACTGTCCTCCAGGACTCCAGTCCATTAGCTTTTGTCCAACTAATGACAAGTGAGTTTTCTGTATTCATTAGAGCAGACTTGGGATTTGGCTTCAGGGGCAGTGAACTGGAGAGGAAATCACACCAGACTCAAGAGGAATGAATGTTCTTGATTGCTTGTTGTACGTCTGGAAAAGAATAAAATGGTGTTTTCTAGAATCCTTGTAAGTCAGACATCCCTGTGATGTGGAGGGGGGTTTCAGGGAATCAGGACCCGCCCTAAAAGGTCAAGTCAAACTGGCTGAACCCAGCTCAGGTGACCTCACCAGCAGCCGGCTGCATCCTTTCTCCAGGCCATGCCGATAGACAGAGAACTGGATCTGGTGCTGGAGAACTCACAATTTAATCAAGAAACCGAGGCAGCACCCATACCCTGCCGGCGGGAGCGGTGAAACAAGCCCCTGGTGCTCACCGTTCCTTGAATCCTAAGCCCTGACTCTCCCACTGTGGCTCACAGCATTCGGCTGCTCTCAGAACAATGGTCACAGAGATTCTGGAAGACAACAAATGTCTTGAAAAACAAAACCAAACCTCCAAGCCCTGGCCATAATGCACTGCTGCGTTCTCTGCGTCTTGGATTCAGCTGCCCCACGAGGGTCAGAGTCTGGGCTGTTCTCTGAGCCCTACCGCACCCCACCCCACCCCCAGTTACCCCAGAATGCTTATATAAGGCCAGGAGGCTGCTGAGACCGCTGTTTGTCTGAACAGTATCGTTGTGAAAATCATGTCCCTAGACCATCAGTGGCAGGCAGGAGGTTGGTGGCTAACCCAAACCCAAGAGAAGAGGGAATCTGGTGGAGAGGTTCACAAAGATGTGTGGCATGATTAAGAAAAATCAGCAAATAGCCTGGTATGATTACGTACACTTGTAACCCCAGCACTCAGGAAGGCTGAGGCAGGAGGCTTATGAGCTCAAAGCCAGCCTGACCTACATAGCCAGACTTTGTGCCAAAACAAACAAAACCCCACAAAGGCTTGGGAGATACCTCAGTCAGTAAAGTGTTTGTTTACAAGCACGAGGTCCTGAGATCCACTCCCAGAAACCACTTAAAAACCTAGGAGTGTTGGGGCTGGAGAGATGGCTCAGTGGTTAAGAACACTTGCTGACCTTCCAGAGGACCCAGGTTCAGTTCCCACACCAGGTGGCTCACAATAGCTTGTAACTCCAGTTCCAGGGAATCTGATGCCCTCTTTTGGCTCCCAAGGGCACTGTGTCCATGTTATGCATATACACACAGTCAGGCACATACATACATACACATACATGAAATAAATAAGTATGAATATTATTTATTTATATATATATATATATATATATATTTAAAAGACAGGACTGATAGCACACACTTGTACTTTTAGTGTTGGGGAGGCAGATGCAATAGGATCCTTGAGGCTCCCTGGACAGCCAGTCTAGACTACCCAGCTCACTCCAGGCCAATGAGAGACCCTCATTTCTGAGAATGATACCCTAGACTGCCCTCTGGCTTCCACGTGGCTCACACATGTGAACTCTTATACACATGAACATACACAAGAGAGAGGAAGAAAGAGAGAGGGAGAGACCGAGACAGAGGAACAGAATACCAGAAAATGTTGGCCACACTGTCCACTAGGATCGGAAGGGAGCGTCATTAGCCTCGTGAGGCCTGAAAGGACATCAGGAGAAAACGACATTAGGAGAAAGACAGCCACTGTCAAGTCAGGAAAGGAATGAGGCGCTGATACCTCACCCTCCATCGCCACCCTCCCGCCTCCTGCTGGTGCCTTCCAGAAAGCCAGGGAGCAATAAGTCCTGCAGAGTAGAAAGTGGGGCACGAGGGCAGAATCAGGACTAGGGACAGGCCCCAGCACCCCCTCCTCCTGACAGCCACTGCTTCCTGAAGTGTGTCAAGACCAGCATCCCGTCCTCACTGTTCCCGCTGCCTCCAGTGGAGGAGATGCCGTCACCATCGGGGCTGAGGCCAGTCTCCCTTCTGCCCCAACACAGCCCACCCTTTAGCACCTCCAAACATCCTGAACAAGAGCCCTTAGTGTCCTCCTTATCCATGAAAGATCAACTAGAAAATCCAGTCCGGGACAAATGCCACTTCCTCCGCGAAGCCTGTCTGAGTCTGCCCGCCAGCTGGAAGTTGAGATTCTTTCCTCCAAAGATTGTACCATCATTGCTCACAAGGGGCTTGCTGCGTCCTTCTCTCTCTCTCTCTCTCTCTCTCTCTCTCTCTCTCTCTCTCTCTCTCTCTCTCCCAGTGTGTTTCTCTGTGTCTCTTTCTGACTCTGTCTTTCTCTGTCTCTATCTCTCTCTGTCTATGTCTCTCTGTCTCTCTCTCTTACACACACACACACACACACACACACACACACACACACACACCTGGCTTCTCTGTGGGAATAGAAAGTGGCACTTGTTCATTTTAGAATCCATCCTTTGAAATAGCCAAGGCCCCGTTCCTGAGGAGAGCATTCAAGAGGCCATTCACTGTCACAATTTTGTGAGCACTCAATGACATTCTGCATGTGCCATTCAGTGACAGACTGACTGTCTCTAAGGGCAAAAAGGGATTCCCATGGCCATCCTGGAAGCCTGGACTCTCAGCAGGGCCACGATTCAGGGGCTGGAACCTATCCAGATCCTTTAAAGAGTCCCAACACCACTCTGTGTCCTCCTGCTTGCCTCACCCAAAGCAAATAGAAGCAGCAATAGTGTATCTGTCACATCTCCACACAGAGCTCCAAGGACACCTTCTGCTCAAGGGCAGAGTCCAGGAGTCCACTGGATGGCCCAAACACAGCATCGGGTGGTGTGGTTGCTTTCCTGTGCACGTAACATTTCCAGTTCTCCTCCGGGCCCCTAAGAGGACCACATCTACCTATCCACTTAGATCTAGGCCTGGCTGACTTGCTCTGGCCAAGGAAGTGTGAGTGGCGGTCAGCTTGTCGCTTCCAAGAGGGAGCTTTAAGAGTCCACACACGATCTGCCACTCTTTCGCTCTCTGTTACAGTGAGCTGCAGTGTTCCATATAATAGTTGTCCTGTCAGTCAGGGCCTGGCTGACGACGACAACAGCATGGACCAGTGCCCTTGGCTGATTCCTACGCAATGTGCTGTAGGCCACTGAGACCTGGGAGGTGCTCGTTACCACAGCACAGACTAGCTGACCCTGACTGATACCCAGGGGCCTGTTACCTTCTCCATTTCACAGCAAGGAACTAGTATCTATTGCATGGGCACATCTGAATATTACCTGGTTTGGTCGGTGTAAAACTAGAACGTAATTAGTTCTTAATAAACATTAGCTATGTGGATATAGCTCTATATATCCTCACTCTACCTAGTCACAGAACATGCATAAATCCAGATGTAGATATGATATGACTTTTTTAGGCTAGCTAGTTTTCCCGAGGCATGTCTCAGAGAAGTCCCAGGCCCTCAGCCGGGAAGGAAGGCCAAGATCTCCACAGGCACCCGCAGGTTCTACTGGGAGCATTTTTTTTTTATTCACCAGAAGCCAGAGCTCAAGAATTAGCAGCCTCAGCAAATGCCAGCCCTTCCTTGGTTCTTCCCATCTGTCTAGCCATCGACCTTGACTCGTGAGCAATTGCTGCCGACTGCGGGTGAGCTGGCAGCCATGGATTTTCTTTCCTTCTGGGTTAAATTTCTGGCCGTCAGTGGATGAGTGTCTATTACCTGCAATTCCCCGCCTCTGGAAGAACTGGAAGGCTAAGGCGTGAGGGGGCTGCAACAGCCACAGAGCTGGGTACCCTGGAGATCCAGCCCAGGACCATACTCTCCCCTGCAAGCTCTGATCACCAAATGTCTTAAGCTTCTTGATTGACAAAGGGCAATACGATCCACCAGTACATTTGTAGCATGCTCTACCTAAATCTACTATGTAGCGTTCTCCTCTGTTTTTGTTTGTTTTGTTTAAAGATTTATTTATTTATTATGTATGCCTGCAGGCCAGAAGAGGGCACGAGATCTCGTTGCAGATGGTTGTGAGCCACCATGTGGGTGCTAAGAATTGAACTCTCAACCTCGGGAAGAGCAGCCAGTGCTCTTAACCTCTGAGCCATCTCTCCAGCCCCCTCTCCTCTGTTTTTTTAAAACATGTTCAGTACTTGGTGGGCACCAGGCACCATAGTAGGCTTAGGTTTCTGCCCCCACCAACTTGCAAATTACATAGTAACAGCAACAGCTGCAACGTCAAGCATTTTGAGTGTTACACTGTGCCACACGTTACCTGTCAATAGGAGACTAAGATGGCCAAGCATGGTGGCGCACGCCTTTGATCCCAGCACTCAGGAGGCAAGGGCAGGCGGATCTCTGTGACTTCGAGGCCAGCCTGGGCTACAGAGCTAGTTTTGGGACAGCTAGGACTACACAGAGAAACCCTCTCTCAGGGACAGAGAGAGAGACAGACAGACAGACAGAGACAGAGACAGAAACAGAAAGAGGGAATCAGGCATGGTGAGATACTGTCACCATTTCAAAGATGAAGAAGCTGAGGCAGAGAGGTTATGACAGAGCCAACGATGGTTAGAAAATGGTAGATCCAGGATTTCGGGCCAGATGGGTCTGACTGCAGAATTCCCATACCCTGAAGAGTTGCCAGAGAAGGAGCTGGCCTCTCGGATACTGCTGACAACAGCCCGTGGGTCTTTCTTGCTGCTTTCCTGTTTCAGGCTGAGTTATTGGGCCGGAGTTATGAGGGATTCCTGCAGTCGCACAGCAAGCAGGTGATGGTGGAGCAGGATTCGTTCCCAAGGGCGCGACATCCGAGCTCCTTCCTTTCAGGAAGTGCCTCTGCATGAAAAGTGGAGATGGAAGCATAAGGGAGCCATATCAGACAGGGTTCTGTGGAGGAACAGATCCAAAAGGCTATGCACACATATGTACGTGCATACTTCCATGTCTATGTGTGTTTTTATGGAATCTGTGAAATGGAGGCTCTCTGTACACAGGAGGGCTGGGTAGTCAGCAATGGCAGCAGTCTGCACGCTGCAGAGCCCGAGAGCCTGGCAGTCGCTTAGTCCACTAGGCTGGACACCTCAGCAGTCCCCACCAGCCCTGAAAACCTGGAAGTGCCCCCAGAGAGTCATGGCCCGTGTCTGAGTCCATGTTGGAAGGCCAAAGAAGATGGAGCCTGAGCTCAGCAGCGAAAGATGCCCTCATTGAGAAGGAAGTGAAGGGGCGCACGTCTGCCTTCTCCTCAGACCCTTTTAAGTACCAGCCGCCCCTCAGAAAGTGCTGCCCACTGTGCCTCGGGTCCTCCCTTCCCTTCAGTCAGTAAGTACCCTAGCCGACATGCTCAGAGGTGAGTCTCCCTTGTGACTCCGAGTCTCCTCCGGTTGACAATCAACCATACAGACACCAATGACGTTTAATGGGGACATACGCAGAGTCCGAGGGAGCAGTTGGAAGTGACTAATTCCAGGCTGATGAAGGAATACTTCCTAGGAGGGGATAGCATTCGAGGAGAGAGGAGAGAAGAGAATCCTGAAGGAACGGAATGGTAGGGGAGCTGGTACAGTCACACCAGGGCACAATACTGGGACCAAGGCAGCCTGAGGCTGACACTGCCCATGCCTCTTGAAGGCTGGCACTTGGAGAGACCCTGCCTTTTCCTCTGCTTTCCTTCATTCCATATCCAGACAGCTCCCAAGAGACAGCAGACTTCAGAGACCCTGATTCCCTTCCCCAGAGCATGGGGGTGCATGTAGGGAGCATAGGGTGGCCAGGGAGATCCCAAGGACACACCCACAGAGACCTGAACAAATTCTTCAGCCACATCCAATTTCCCCCACTGCATTAACGTCTCATCTTCCTGAGTCATGATTCATTTGTTTTCTACCTGCCTGTCCCCACCCTGGGAAAAAAACAATGGACAAGAGTAAGGAGGGGATAAAATAATAGGGACTTTTGAGTCTAGAGCATTCATTAAATACTCTCTGCCCATCCAGCTGCCTTAAAAAGAGGAGAGACCTGGGAGGGCAGAGGGCATTGTTAAAACTGCCTTGGTGCGGCAGCAGGAGACAGGAGAAATAGGCTTGGAGAGAGAGGGCTTTCCAGACTGTGCTGAAGTGATGGAAAACAGTGGGTCCCCAAATGGAAGTAATGCTCACAGACCTCTCCGGATCCGGATCCGGCAGGCAGTGGCGGAAACCCTCTCCTTGCTCCTTTTCAAGCAGGACTGAATTAATTCAGGGACTATGCGGGCTTTGTACTCCCTTTTCGATTACAGACAGACCTAGTTTTTGCAGAACTCATTAACTAGCAGGTCTATGGGGACCTGGGCTTCCAAGCCTTGCTGGACAGGTCTCAAGAGCGGGCTTCCGAGGAATCCAGATGCCTGGCATTGGGCAAGGCCTGGGAGGATATTTGTGCTTCAAGTGCTGCTCTAGCTGGTCATGTGTATCCAAAGAAGGTCAAGGTGTAGAGGAGGCAGGAAGAGCCCAACGGGCTGCCTCTCCTCCCCTTGGCATGCCAGGCTGTGGCCACTCAGTGTCTCACACCGGGTGACTTAAGCTGAGAATTTCCTATCAGTGCGAGCCTCTCCTCACACCTCTGTTGATGACCCTGTCTTAAGGCATATTGACACTCACAGCGTGCAGTGGGTGTGTCCATCCCCTTCCCAGCTCCTGCCAATTTATCAGTTCCCAAGGGTCACCCCTCTGAGGCTTTGCTGTCCCAGCCTCAGTGTGTGGTGTGCTTATCTACGGATGAGCACCTCAACCAATAAATAAATGCAAAGGAGCAACTTTGGGGAAAGAAATGGTAAAAGCATGCACTATTTCACACAAAACTTCCCGAAAGCTTTGTACTAAGAGGGGAGTGGAGGTAGCCCAGTTGAGGGGCCACATTCTAGGAAGGACCCAGACAGGGGCCAGATCTTCACAGGGGCAGCACAGCACAACCTGTCCGCTGAGGGCATTTCCCAGCTCTGAACTTAACCGCTGCCTCATCTGCAAACATGGGGTGATATAATTTCTTGATCGAGCTGTTGTTTTTAAAATACTTACTGTTAGTGCTTGGCACCAAATGATGAGTCACCTGTTGCCCTCATGTTCTTCAGCACCTGCACAGGCTGCTGGCCGACCACAAACACTGCCTCGGCTGCCACGGAAACCAAGCTGCACTATGTCAATGGGGACCCCTGGTGGCAAGAACTGGAACTGTCGGACCACTGTTTCTTCACTGTCTTTGATCCCAGAGGAGAATAATGAAACCATTAAGCTCCTCTTTTCCCCACCCATTTCTGTTCCTAGCTCAGTTTGTTTCCGTAGAGACCCTCTTATACATAAACAGCTCTTTCTTAACTTTAGCCCAGTTACCTTTAATTAAACTCTTTCTTAGGGGGCTCTGTGGACCTGAAACTTTGTTTCCTTAGCCAGCTCATAGCTACACTGTTACTTCCCTTATCACACTGCCACTGGATATGATCTGGAATACAGGCCTTATGCTCCCCAGGAGAAAGGATGGGTACATAGGGTTGCTGGGAGTTCCCTTTTAACTCTAAGAAAAGTTTTCCTTCTAGAATTGTCTTTCCAACAGAGGTTTTTATTAAATGGGCATCGGGAGCCACAAAAGATTTACTGCTGTGTAGCTTTCTGGACTGACCTGAAAAGTAAAGGACCACTTACTATTGATTTCCACAGGACCACCTGCTCTGAGGTCTGAACATTGTTAAGTCTCAGCTGGGCAGTCAGTCCTTAGAGTCTATACCTTAACCACAGGCACCTGGGGCATGTGTGAGCACTGTTAAAGGCTCGGCCTGCCGGGGAGGAAGGAGGAAATAAAGCCACCCACCATGCCCACTTCCAACACAGACATAAAATGCTCTTTCAGCGTGGCCTGGTTGGCTCTAGAGGGAAGGTGCAGGGTGAGCCTCGGCAGACAGTCTCCTGCTCCTGTGCTGGTGTGACTGTCTAGCATCCTGACAATGTCAGGAACAGGCACAGGCTTCCTGAGGGAGCTGAAGTCTGAAAAACAGACTCAGGGAGGCCCACACTCCATGTGGCAGCTCAGAGGATGGATGCTATTCTTATTGGAGACGCCTGTCGCATCCTTCCTACCTTTTCTTAGAAAAACAGCTTAGACGGGGTCACCCTTCCCTGCTCCCAGCTGACTGGGCCTAGGGCCCATCTCTCATAGGCTTCTCCCCGAGAACAGACTGGAGCAGGAGGCTTTACAAGCTTGAGACTGCCCTACAGTGGAGGCCCTGGTGGGCCATGCCTGAGCAGATGAGCAAGCAGGGAGCTCAGTGAGAGTTACAGCAAAGGACGTAAAGAGCCTCCAGAGCAGCAAATGCCAACAGCCTCAGAAATAATGGAGGTGGCTGAGGCCTTTCCCGGCCTGTGAGGCCCGCCTGTGCCTTTTGAAAAGGAATGTCCTGAGTCTCTTGTGACCCCTCCCCTTTTTAGTGCCTAAAGATGTTGGGGATTAACCTCAGGGTCTTGCACAGGCTAGGCCCAGGACACCATCACTGAGCTATCTCTCAACCTTCTTTTCAACCTGAATTCCTGGTGGGCTCTACGTCTTGCCTCACAATGACTCCTGGCCAGGCTCTCTGTCTTGGAGCAGAGCTGTGAGAAAATGATGGCATCTGCTTGCCTTTGTCTCTCTGCTCTCGAGGATGATTCTTGTAAATACTGCATGAGGCCTTAATGACCCCAAGGGAGGGAACCAGACACACAGACAGGAAACTGGCATTTGTTTTGCCAGATTTTCCGGGTACCTGTGGGTAAAGGACAGAGGTGTGGGTTTTGGGAGTATACAAGACAGAGAAGCAAGGCGAAGCCCCAGCTAACTCTAGGTGGCTGGTCTCTACAGAGAGTGCTTGAGCCAGGGTGTGGGACCATCTTTCTGATTTGACTGATACTACCGAAGTGATGAATGGGCATTGTCACCTCCGTGTTTAGGGATGTAACGTGGGGAGTTCAAACATTCATCTATATGTATTTTCTCACAGTATTGAGCAGTCAAGGGACAGTTCAACATGACGTCCAAGATGTGAGAGCCTCTTCCGGACCCTTGTGTATATATTCTTCTAATGAAAACACTGTTGTGGAATATTACTTTAACTAGGCAAAGATGTGCTACTTTGTGCTATGGAATGTTACTTTAACTGTATAAAGGTGTGTTACATTTATTTAGGCTCCATTTGTTTAATTATGTAAGGATACATTGCATTTGTTTCACCTTTCCTGCCTAAGGCACCTCATTGGTCTAATAAAAAACTGAACAGCCAATAGCTAGGCAGGAGAGGGATAGGCAGGGCTGGCGGGCAGAGAGAATCAATAGGAGGAGGAATCTAGAGAACAAGAGAAGAGAAGAGAGAATGAGGGAGAAAGAAAGAGAGATGTCTGGGGCCAGACAGGCAAGGACCAGCCAGCAGAGAAGAAAGTACAGAAGGTAAAAATCCCCGAGGCAAAATGTAGACAAAGAGAAACAGATTAATTTAAGTTAAAGGAAAAATAAAGCTAACCAGAAATGAGCATAAGCTAAGGCTAAGCATTCATAACTAATAATAAGTCTCCATGTCATTATTTGGGAGCTGGTTGGTGCACACGCACACACACAACACAAAAAAAAAAAAAAAAAAAAAAGAACCCGAAAGCCTGGTGCAACACTACATACAGTAATCCTCACCAACCAATTACCATGAAAAACTGTTGCGACAAGCATCAGATTAACTTCCGGCATGCAAACTAAATCCCTATAGTTTTTTTTTTAATGTTTATTTTATTTGTGTATGTGTGTGCCTGAGTGTATGTGTGTCCACAGAGACCAGAAGAAGGAATGGCCCCCTAGAACTGGAGTTACAGATGGTGAGGAGCTGCCATGTGGGTGCTGGGATTTGAACACCGTGCTTTGCAAAAGCAGCCAGTGCTCTTGGCCACTGAGCCATCTCTGCAGCCCCAGCTCTGATAGGATTAAACACTCTCATACCAGTTACGTTTTGATTGCCTCTTTGAGATCAAGGGTGGTAAATAGGGTGATGGCTTGAATATGCCTCCCAAAGGTTCATGATTGAAATGCTTAGTCCCTAGATGGTGGTACCACTTAGAGAGATTCTGGAAACTTCAGATGTGGGGCGGAACCAGAGGAAATGAATCACTGGAAACTGAGCTTTGGAAGTATATTATCCCTGGCTGCTTCCTGCCTCACTGCTTCCTGGGTGGCATCAAGGGAGCAGCCTTCCTCCGTTAGATACTCCACCACCACGATGGAGGGTGGAGGGCTTGACCAGGAGGAACTGATCCCTCTAAAACCAGGAGCCAAAATAAATCCTTCCTCTTCTAACCTGTTTCTTCAGGTGTTCGTAAAAAGCTAGTTACTGCGTGTTTCACCCCACTCACCAGTGGAAGCTGCTTGGTGCCTGTGTTGAGAAGGATTCTGAGGACCTGAGTGAGGGGTTGATGAATGAGTTTACACGGTGAAAATTGGTACATTGAAGAAGGTAGCCACAGGTAAAAGCCACATGGGAACATCCCTACTCAGAACCCTGGGGACACTTGGCACCTGATCCAGCAAAGACCAGGAGCCTGAGTTTAGTGTGGAGGCCAATGAGAAACAGCTGGAACACTTGGAATCGGTGGATTTGGATGTGAGAGCACACTTGGAGGGCAGCAGCTGCCCTGAGACTCCTGTCAACTGTGATGGCAGGGAACTCGGAGGAGAGCCAGCTGCAGTACAATCCTGCAAGGTTGCTGTGACCCCTCCTGCCAATGCCCCCCCCCAACTTATCCAGGGGGTGGGGGTGGGCAAGCCTGTGCCTGCTTCATCAAGAAACTCTGTGTTCATTAAAGCCGTGACTCCCAGCCTGGCAGCCCTGCCGACGTGATGGTCCCCAAAGCCCTTCATGTATCTGTTTATCGAACTCAGGGACTGTCTAGGTCCCCAAACCCAAGGAAGCTCAGGGCCCTGCATTGCAGCCCAGGTCCCAGAGGGGTCCCACAGTGGGGCTTGTACCTTGTTTCTCACCCCCAACCATCCCTCTCCCAGCACCCCCACCTCCTGCATCATTCATCCCTCAGCACCCCACCCCTCCATCAGCATCCCCACCACCCCCTCACCTCCAGGAGAGCACTGACTTCAGGCTTTGAATGAAATAAAAGCTGACAGTAGACAGCCATGTTTAGGTCTAAGCTACAAAGGAGTCATGCAATTATCTTTGTCAGAATTCATTTTGTCACACCCTCTACTCCTTAGGTTGTAGCTACTGAGCTCTTTGAGAAGTTTGAGGAATCTGGGGGTAAAATGAAAGAGAGTCAAGGAACATCTCTAGAAGAACATGGCTTCAGAATGGAGTAAGTGAGGTCCAGGGGCAAGGCGTGAGCATGCGGGACTGAAGAGAGGACCCCAGAATCCCAACAGGATCTTAGAGGCAAGTCAACTGACTGGAATTTCAACCCCCTGTCACCTCCCATCTCAGGGACAGGGTTCCATCAAAGCTCAGACCCCTACAACACTTGGGCATGGGGGACTCCTACAACGTTCCCTTAGAGTTTGACCTAAAACACTGTGGAGACACCCCCCTGCTTGAAAGAACCCAGTCCAAACCTAGAACAACCCGGGGAAGGACAAGCACAGACAGGTTTTCTCACCACCCCCCAATATCATCACACAAATATGCCCTGCCAGAGTCCCAGAATCACTGAGCTTCAGGGACCTCAGAGGTCATCCAGCCCAGGTGTCCAAATTCCGGGCTGGGAAATCAATTTACTGAAGTGAAAGTGATTTTAAAATGAAATAGAAGAGAAGGGATAATGTCAGAATATATTGTTTTCAGTGAAAGAAATTGCTTTGTGAAACTTTTGTTTCAGAAGAGCGTGTGTGTGTGTGTGTGTGTGTGTGTGTGTGTGTGTGTGTGTGTTAGTTCAAATTGCAAATCTGTTTCTATGGGTCACAGTAGCAAATATTTGAAAGCCACTGATTTAGCCCACATCCCACTGGTGTGGGCTGCCTTTATGACACTTTCAATAAATCATGAGGCATTTCTTGCTCACCCCCCCCCAGTCCCCCATGAGACTCCAAAGACCCCTCACATGGCCAAGGCCCCTGTCACTGCCCACTGCTCTGTGCCCTAGAAGTGGTTTCTCCTCTGGAGCTCATATGTGCCTCTTTTCCCCTGCCCGCTGGTTTTCTCTTGCTCTCTGTCTATCCCATCCAAATAAACCCAACTCCACTCCCCCACCATCCTGAGGCGATAGAGGACAGTGCTGCAGACCTCTTGGCCATGCTCTTTGGGGGCTCTGTAGCTCATCTTTCTCTTGCCTGCCCAGTACCACTTATGAAAGCAAGGCCTTGGCCTTCCTGCTGGGCCATCATCTCTGCCTAGTTCACAGTCTGTGTGATTTAGTGAGACTGGCCTCATCCCTGACTCCAGAAATAGCCAGTGTGAACATCCCAGAGACTGGATCCAGAGTGAGAACCTGATTCAAGCTGATCCAACCAGAAACAAGCTGGGACTTCCACCAAAATTCTTAAAAAAGGCATTAAGAAACTAAGGTGGTAGACCAGAAGTCCCAAACTACTACAGTGTCCATCTTTGCCAGAGCCTGGGGAGAGATCTGCTGTTGAATGGAGCCCATACAAAAGAGAGAATGAGAGGGAAACAGTGAGAGAGAGAAGATTCAGTCCATTATCATCATGGTGGGACATGGCAATGTGCAGGCAGACATGGTGTTGGAGAAGGAGCTGAGAGTGCTACATCTTTGATCCTCAGGCAACAGGAAGTAAACTGAGACACTGGGCATGGCTTGAGCATATATGAGCCCTCAAAGCCCAACCCCACAGTGACACACTTCCTCCAACAAGGCCACACCTCCCAATGGTGCCACTCCCTGAGCTTATGGGGGCTAATTATATTCAAACTACCACAAGTTAGGAACTAATAAATTTCCGTTGTTTGGGGTGGCAAGATGGTTCATCAAGTAAAGGCACTTGCCGCATGCCTGGCCATCTGACCTCGATCTTCAAAACCCATACAGAGATAGGAGAGAACTGATTCCACAAAGTGGTCCTCTGACCTCCATATGTGGTCCTCTGAATTCCATATGTGGTCCTCTGAATTCCATATGTACACACACACACACACACACACACACACACACACATACACCAACTAACACAAAAGTCTATGTTTCCTATGTTCACACTAAGAATATCACGCAGATTAGCTCCCCAAATATTTGAAGAAGCCCTATAAAGCAAATGAGGAAACTGAGGCACACAGGTGTCAAGCAACTTGCCCAAGACCACACAGCTCATGGAGTGAACAGTATTCAAAACCAGGCCTGCTGACTACAGGAAAAGCCTTTTCCAGACATGAGGTATCTCAGTGATGATCCAGAAAGCCGGAGGGGCATGGAAGGGTCCCAGAGGGTTCAGAGGGAGAATGGCCCTGAAGATACCTTGATTTAGGACTTGCGTCCTGTCTTAGTTAGAGTTTCTATCACTGTGAGGAGACACCATGACCACGGCAACTCTTATATTTTTGGTTGTGAGCCTAGCCTTTAACGGCTGAGCCATCTCTCCAGCCCACACAGCAACTCTTATAAAGGAAAACATTTAACTGGGCCATGATCCCCTCACCACCTCTACCCCTTCCATGAATATGTTCCTACATAAGGATATCCTTTCAAATGCCTTGTTTTATATGGAAGGCTTTTGTTTTTGTTTTTAATACCGTGTGGATTCTCTGGATTGTTCTCATGAACCAAAAGACAGAATGTGTTTAGTAGGGAGCATGGGAACCATCCAGAGAGTTCATGTATTGTTAATAAACTCGGATGTTATAAGGCAAGACAATGAGAAGGACTTCCTCAAATAGTAGCAGGAACTGAAGGGATACTAAAGAATCCACAGGAAAGTCTCCCTCCCAAATTCAAAGTGGATATTGAGAAGAAAGGAAACATGCACAGGGACTTCAGGAAGTGTAGTCAGGATGAAGAGAGGGAGGAGAAAGAATAGGAAGAGGAAGAGGAGAAAGGGGAAGAGAGGAGGTGAAGGAGGAGGAAGAAGAGGCGGGAAGGAGAGAGAGGTAGAGGAGGTGAAGGAGGAGGAGGAAGAGGAGGTGAAGGAGAGAGAGGAAGAGGAGATGAAGGAGGAGGAGGAAGAGGAAGTGAAGGAGGAAGAAGAGCTGTGAGAACCGTCTTAAATCCCCTGGTGCCAGCACTGGGTGGGGGCAGCCCACCATGGATTCAAGATGATGTTTCAGGGGGAAAGATGGTATGAATAAAGAGTGAGTGATGGGCTTTAATAACCCAGGACCCCATGCTGCCACCTGGGAGCTTACAGGAGAAGGACTTGGGAGCTCAGGTGGAGAGGGTTTTGCAATCCTTCCTGGTCTTAGTGTTGATAACAAAGAATGAGGCAGGAAGTTGGAAGGAAGATGGGAAGCCCAAGGGGCACACAGCAGAAGGGACACACAAGAGACCAGACAGGACGTGAGAGGTTTGAGGGGAAAAGAGAATCTGGAATATAGGGAAGGATGCTTGCTTGGTATGTATGAGGTCCTAGGTTCGATCCCCACCACCACCACAATAACAACAAAAGATGGGAACATGCTGACATAATGCCATCATTTACAGGGCAGAGAGGCCCACCTGGAAGGCCTATCCCACAGCACACTGGGGCTCGTAGAAAGAAGCTGGCCTTCTAGGAATGGTAGAGGGAGACAGTAAGATACCTGACCAATGACACTAACGGACAGTCTCTCAGCTGATGGCCTTCATTAGCAGAATATCACAAATGGCTCAATCTGAATTTCCAATATTTGATAGACTTTAAACCAAAACAATTATTTCTAATAAAAAGGATCAATATTTGGTTTCCTGAGCTCCCAAGGAAATAATGATCTTCCAACAGGGTTGCTTTGATTGAAACTCCTTTAAACATCAAGTAAGCACAAATTTGCCTCATTCTAAGGATAGTGTTGTGGAGAAAAGCAGGGTGGGGATTAGCCTGGCTGTCTGTGGCCTCCTCAGGCTGGGTCTGAATTATAGCTCACGTGGCCATGAAGATCTTTCACGTCCTGCGATCCATTCATTGACATTCTTAGCAACCGTTGGGAAGGGACAAACTCACTGACCCAGCGAGACGAGATCCTGAAAGGGTGCTTTCCTGCTGTCTCCCTGGGCTTCTGCCACAGGTGCCCAGGACAGGGTCACATGTCTCTGCAGACCCTGTCCCTGGGGATGACACACAACTTGTCCATGTTGTTCTCAGGAGTTTCTGTGCTCCGGTGTGAGTACACGTGTT
The DNA here is from genome assembly GCF_004664715.2 of Peromyscus leucopus. Taxonomy (NCBI): domain Eukaryota; kingdom Metazoa; phylum Chordata; class Mammalia; order Rodentia; family Cricetidae; genus Peromyscus; species Peromyscus leucopus. The sequence goes on along the minus strand of NC_051064.1, from coordinate 55,395,570 downwards.
CACATGCACATGTCGGCCAGAGGTCAATCCTGAGTGTCATTCCTCACGAGTCCCCCACTCGGTTTTTGAGACAGGGTTTCTCATTAGCCTGGAGCTCACACCTCGGGCCAGGCTGGCTGGGCAGCCCACCCATGGACCCTCCTGTCTCCGCTCCTTGGAGCGTCATACCCACTTCTTCACAGACTCTGGGGCTTGCATTCGCGACATAATGCTTACTTAGCAAATAGTTTACCAACTACACTACCTCTCCCGCCCTTATGGCCACAAATCTGAAGGAGGGAAGGGCTCTGGGGCAATTAACAAAAGTCCTCAAGTTTCCTTTGCTCCTCAGGGGGACAGGTTGTTTTTCAAGCCAACATCCAGCTAAAGTCGAAAGAAAGATTAGGAGAAGGCGAAGGTGGGAAAGGGGAGAGGAAGAAGACAGGAAGGGGCGGGGAGAGAAATGGCAGGAGAAGCCAGAGTGGGAACAAAGCCTCTCCCCAGTGCCAAGGGCTTCCTGTGAGCTGGTGTTCTCCTGGCTAAGCCCCCATTGCCATGGCCTGAGCTTTGCCCCATCCTCTCACCTGACACATGGGATCCAAGCTCCCTCCTTTCACAAAACAGCAACAGCCAAAAGGAAGGGAGAAACTGGTATCGAACAATGCCAACACGATCCCTCCTTTTCTCCGGGAACTAGACCTTGGGCCCAGCGAGATGGCTCTGCAGGTAACGGCGCTTGCTGCTAAGCCGGACATCCTGCTTGACCCCTGAAACTCACAAGGTGGGAGAATCAGCTCCCTCCAGTTGTCCTCTGACCTCTGCACGTGTGTTGTGGCATGACACACACAAATAAATAAACACATTTTAATGAGTAAAGGAAATATATTACACATGCCGGGTGTGGGGGGCCCTCCTGCTGCCTGGGACAGGTAGAGATGAAATGGCTCTTCCCTGGACCCCGCGAAGCTGAAAGTTGAGAGGAGGCAAATATAAACCAGTGAATGAGACACATGGGCCCTGGGGTAACCTATCTGGGCTCCCCACACACAAATTCCTGAGACACTATGCCTGGGTTTTGTTTTTATTTTTGTTATTTATGTGTGTTGTGTCTATGCAAGTGTATATCACGTGTGTCTGGACACCTGTGTAGGCTAGAAGAGGGTGTCATCTCCCCTAGAGCTGGAGTTATAGATGGTTGTAATCCACTTAACATGGATGTTGTAAGCAGGGGACGAAGACCTGTTCATAGACTACCATTTAGTAAGGGACTGATGTAGGGATAGTGGTGGGTAAGGATGTCAGTCAGATTTCCCTTACTATAACAAACTATCTGAGGCCACTACTTATAAAGAGAAAGGTTTGTTCTGGCTCACAGTTTCGGAGGTTTGAGTCCATGAGGGACTGGTCTGTGGCCAGGCAGCAGAAGCAGGTGGTAAAACAAAGGCACGCACCTCAGTTGCTAAAAGTGCAAAAAGAAGAGAAGGAAGACACACCCTCTGTGGCCTGAAGATCTATCACTAGGTTCTTGCACTTCCCGAGAGCACTACCCTGAGATCATTTTAGCATATAAGCCTTTTGGGGTGTTTAATATTCTGGCCATAGCAATGCACAGTCTCAAGACTGTGGGCACACTGAGTGTGCAGAGACCTGGACAGTCGGCTTTCCAGTCTTCAGGAAAGACTGACTTGAGGAGTTGTCCCCTGAACCCTGGATACCATCAGTCCAGAGACTGAGTGAGGGGACACCCCTCCACCATGCCCAGTGACCGTCCTCCAGGATGAAAACTAACCTATCAGAGTTGGGATAGATAACACTATCAAGAGTCCCAGATGTCTCTTTTCTTCTCCATCCAACACCTTTCCATTTTACTGGATCAAGAATCATGCCAGCACCAAGCACTTCATATCTGGACTCAGACAAAATGCAGAAACAGAGCTTGAAGCCCTCACATCCCAGAAAGCCCTGTGCAGGGCTCTCCCCAAGGCCCCCACCTTGTAGCTCGTCTGTTTACATCCATTATTCTTCTGAACCAGCCCTGAAGGTGAATGGACAACGTTTTTCCTCTCTCCCTAGAGTGATCTCTTAGAAATACAAATTGGGTCATCCCTGCCCCTGTATAAAGACTTTTATGGCTTCCTCTGCCCCTTAGAATAAAAGCCAAGTTCCTTACGCATTCTGTGGGGCTCTGGATGTCTGCGTCTCCCACAGACCACACACGGGTTGTCTGTTTCTCACCCACGCCTGTCTTCTCACTCCTACTCATGTGATGCAAGCCACTTTCTTTCCTCCCCCAAGGCCCTGGCACCAAACCTCAGCTTAAACAGGGCCTCCTCAGAGACTCCTTCTCCAGACACTCATTGACACGAAGGACTTCCCTCACCGCACCGTTCCTCTCCCCAGACCCAGGGATCTTTCCCTTTGCAGCACGTGCTCCACAAATTTGCGTCCTTCCTTGTGGAAAGTCAGATTTGCCCTCCCTGGTTCAAGTTACACTAGAAAAGCCTAGGGCAGGTATATGAGGGCTCCTCAATAGCTGTTTGTTAGATAGATGAATTCATTGACTAAGTCAACATTTATTGGGCCTTCCAAATCGTGACAAAGATCAAGTGAACTAACACGACACAATATGAATGGTTTTCCTCAGCTGACATTTCTGCCCACAGCAAACTGGCAGGCATCAGCCCGGCTAACCACTGCCCGCTTTGGGATGTGTCCAGTGCAATCTGAACAATAGCAACCATGGAAAAGGTCAAGGATTCCTCACAGTTCGCACAACAAGGGCCATTTGCAGTCCAATCATTTGAATTAATCTCCTGACTGATCTATTTTTGTCAAGCAAGCAAATAAATACATATTGATATTTAAGAGGCTCGTGCATGTGGTGTTTGCTAAAATATGACTGCATTTTCCATAGTCATTGTCTCTGGAAGCTCATTCCCAGCTGTGCTGGCTCATTTAGCTAATCTGCAGTGAGTATAGTATTGATCCAAGCAGCCAGGGAGGAGACATTAGCCTGGTCACATGCGTGGTTGCACGGTCACTTCACGGACTGACTGAAGCCAAAAAGCCATGCTGGGGGAGTGTGGAAGTCATCCCTCTGCTGGCCTCCCTACCCCTGAACGATGACACACACGTGTGCACACACACACACACACACACACACTCACGGTGACATCTGAGTTTACAGGACAGGGACAGTATGATGGCAACTTCCCAAGGAGACAATCCTACCCCCACAAAAGGCTCTTTCCATCCCTTTCTTCACTATTTTGTTACTGGTAATACTTCACAAGTGTAATACTTAATGCTTGCGAGGATGAAACCAAATGGACATTCTCTCATGCTGCCTATGCAGATGCAAATGAACACGATCAATTGGACAGTCAACATAGCTCTTCCTATTCTCTGACCCTAAAATTCGACTTCTCGGAGCCGACTCTCAGTAAATAGTCATGCATATGCTTACAGTCATACAAATATTCCAAAACAAGGGATGGGTTAACGGAAAAAAAAAAACTAGTGTATGTCTTCACAAGCAACACTCTTTAACCGTGGAAAGCATTTGTGAATAATCACGTGGGGCGGACGAGAGGGAGAGAAACAGCCCTCAAACAGTATAGACAGCTCGTAGATCATCATTCAGAAGTGTTTCAACCTGCAGTTATACATAGAAAAACTGCTGTGTTGATTAAAGAGAGGTTTGTCACAGGGAAAGAGATAGTGCTCTACAATTCTACATTCTCAATTCAAATCCACATTTGAAATGAGAAAAACAAAAGGGTATGTTTTGAAAATGCATATGCCAAAATATTAAGTCTGTGCAGGGTGTCAAGGTTTCTTCTTTCTAAGAGATTGTCTAGATTTTTCAAATTTTCTAAATTGAGTATTTTTGTAGAATCAAAAAGAGAAAAAGTTCAACTTTGTTTGCAGATACACACATCTGGCCAGTGAGGACCTACTATCCATGAGGTCTGTGAAGCCACAGTGGAGGCGGGAAGAGATACAGGAGGAAGAGAATAACTTGTGTAAGGTCTGGGAACTGGGGCCTGGGTGCAGTGGTGCACACCTGTAATCCCAGTACCTTGGAGGTAGAGGCAGGAGAATCAGGAGTTCAAGGTCATTTTTTGATGTCTTAGTTACTGTTCTAGTGCTGTGAAGAGGCACCAAAACCAAGACAGGTCTTATGAAAGAAAGCATTTAATTGAAAACTTGTTTATAGTTTTGGGGGGTTAGTTCATGGTCAAGATGGCAGGAAGCAGACAGGCAAGGCACCGGAGCAGGAGCTGAGAGATTTATATCCTGATCCACAGGCAATAGGCAGAGAAAGAGAGAAAGAGATTGGACCTGGTGTGGGTTTTTGAGACCTCAAAACCTACCCACAGTGGCACACATCCTCCAACAAGGCCACACCTCCTCATCCTTCCTGAACAGTTCCACTAACTGGAGACTAAGCATTCAAACATAAGAGCCTATGAGGGACACTTTCTTTCAAACCACCATACTTGGCTACATAGTGAGTTTGAGACCAGCTGTTACACAGAACCCTGTCCCAAAATAATGATAGTAATCATAATAAAATATTTTTTAAAAGGCTTGGAGATGTGAAGATATTTCATCTGCAGAACATGGTAAGTTGTTTCGCTTGGCCAGTTGGGAGCCACAAAAAATGCAGTAGAGGGTTAGACCAGATGGGTTGGAAACACTCCTAAATCAGACACTTGGGAGCTGTTAGGTCATGTGATGGGACTTAGAGAAGTGGCATTTTGGGATGCTCTCTCAGGACAGTGTCTGCAGGCAGGTGTAGAGAGTGCTTGGATGGACCACACTATAGGCGTGGCACGAATAGAGAGGCTGGAATGTGGCCAGGTGAGAGATCAATGGATAGTCACTGGACTACTCCCTGCCCATCTCCCAAGACCTGCCGTGAGCTCGCTGAGGCAGAGGTCAAGAGCCCATGGTGCCAGAATTCCTGAGATTCACTCTGGCTTGACCACCTACAATTTTGTCATCACAAGCAAGCTATATGACCTTTGTGCATCAATATCTTCATTTTCATGACACCATGTCCCGAGCTGTCGTGAAGACACAGTGAGGACACAGGCGAGTACTTAGCCCAGGGCCTAGGACAGAGCAACAGTACTGGCTAGCCGCCATGAGTCCTCCGACTGGACATTCCCTTGAGAGAGCTTGCCTGCAGGAGGCCTATATCCAAGGCATGCAGCAGGAGTCACCAAAGAGTTAAAATGCTGACAAAGTCAAGATCACGGAAAGACTGGAAAGAAGTTGGTCACAGCTTTGTGGTTAAGTTCTGGAATCAGAGACCAGGGTAAGATCAGTGTGTCAGGACAGAATTTCTGGGCCCCTAGCCGATGACAAACCCCTGGGCATGGCTGCCTCTTTTCTGCTTGAAAGTCATTTGTTGTGACTCCGTGGGTACAGCTTCCCTAACTGAAGAAGACTACAACAGTTCCTGTCCCCAAATCAAGGTCCATGCACTCACATGGACTTAAAGGAAATAAAGAGTCCCACTGCCCTCTTACTCACCTCACATCCACTAGTCCCAAATGTGAGGTGTAAGTGACTTCTTTAAAAACTGAAGGGCTGGGAGCAGAGCTTCCTCTGGTCTGAGTGGACAGGAGAGGTTGGTGGGAGGGCCATGGCCCCAGCAAGCCCGTCTACACTCGCAACTCCAGGACCACAGAAGTGATAAACAGGCTGGCTCACTACAAGGCAAAGACACGCGCAATCGATCCATGCCTTTAGGGCTGGGCTACAATTTAAGGAGAGGCAAACAGAATAAAAAGGCCTATTTTCAAGAGACTCATTTGAACCCAGAGAGGGGCCGTAATAATGTGCACAGCAGCTCTGTTTAATTCGTCCTGGCTCTCTCAGAATAGCCCTGAGATAATCAAAAGGAAGTGAAGAGGAACCACCCAGACTCCGGTTCAGAAGGGATGCAGTAATTAGCATCCATGCCTGGACCCCGCTGTCAGGCAGAGCCTTGGCTGCAGAGGGGCCTCCTGCTGTCTTCCAGTGGCGGGAGACACGTTGGTCCTTCCTCTCTCATCCTGCTGTTGGGAAGCGCAGAAATGACACATCCATGACCATATTTCTGAAATCATCTCTCAAAGAGATAAATGACTTCTGCCAGGCAGCATGGTCCGACCTGAGGCCTGGGAATAGATAAATCCATTTACTCAGAAGCTGGGGTCCATTTTTCTCCCAGGGCCATCCATAACCCCATCTCTTTCCATGTAGGAGACGCTCAGGGTGATGAATGGATCTCGGTCACAGACAAGAGGTCAGATCCTCTTGGGAAGGCACCGGCAGCCAATCACAGGGTGGCCTATACACAGCCTGTTCAGGGTTCTTTGAGCGTAAGTAGCCTCTACACCAATGGTCTCCCAGAAGGAGATGTGCTCCAAGTCAGAAATCCTCCTTTCAACACTCAGCCTCTTGCACTGGGCCCGAGCAGGAGGAATCCTGCCTCGAAGAACAGCAGAGACCTGGTGTTTCCAGCTGCAATCTCAGCACAAAGGAGGCAGGGGTAGGAAGATGTTGAAGACCCTGTCTCGGTGAGCAAAGCACTGGGGCCTCTTGCAGATGGACAGAAAGACTAGCTGGGACCAGAGGGAGACAGTCCCTGAAGCCTGGCCCTCAACTGACAGTCCCAATGCTGGCCTCCTCCAAGAGCAAAACGGGCCTCACGAAGATTTCCCACTGTTGGCGATGAGGTTTTACAAGGCAAGGCCACAAAAATCATCTTCTTTGTTAGATTGTTGCTTGTTGTCATTGTCAACTTGGAACAGTCTAGAATCACTGGGGAAGAGCGCCTCCATGCGGGGCTGCTAGATAAGGTGGGAAATAACACTATTCCTTCCATCCAGATCCCAGGCTGTGTAAGTGTAGAAAGAAGACAGAATACAAGTTACCATAAATACATTTATTTCTCTCATTCCTTTACTGTGGATGTGACATGACTAGATGCTTTAAGTTCCTACCTTGATTTCCCCCAAATGATGGACCGTAACCTGGATTTGTGAGCCCAACGAGCCTTTTTCTCTCCCTGAGTTGCTATTTGTCACAGCAAGAGAAATGGAACTAGAATGCTCTTCTAGCTCCTCGCCACCTTCCTGATCTCCCCACCTTCCCAAACCTCCATTTCCTCACCACAAAGAGGGGGGCTCTTGCCTTCATCCTGTAAGGATTGGATGAAACCAAATACATCCTCTGGTTAAAATACAAGGGCGGCACTATTCCATCCTGACCAATCAGATCACAGCAAAACCTCTGGTCCAGCGTGTCTCAGCCTGAGCTACATGTTAGCATCCCTGCAGTACTGTAAAAATAAATGGAAGACTGAAGCCCAAAGCCCACCCCAGGTTGGACAGCTCCACCTCCTGGCTGCTGGTGGACGTGCACCTGTGCTTTTCACTTGCTTTTAGCCTGGAGGCTGAGGAGTAACTCCAGGACTTTTCCGTGTGCAGCCAGGATAAGCAGTTCTGGCCATGTGCCCTCACACCCATCCCCTTCCTATGTACTAAATGGTTGACTGAGTCCCATGAGCTTGCCGGGGGCTTCCCACGGAGAGGTAAAAGAAAGACTGCACTCTGGTTGTTATGGTCATTTTTTTGATTGTCAACTTGACTAGAGAAGAAACACCTAGGGCACTTGGTGAGGACCACTTTTGGATTTTCTGTGAAGGCTTTTCCAGAGAGGATTAACCGTGTGGATATGAACTACCCCGAATGTGGACAGTGCCATCCTGTGGGCTAGAGTCAGGGATGAAGGAAAGGGAAGAAGGAAACAGTCACTGAGGAGCACCAGCTTTCTGCTTTCTCTGCTTCCTGATCCTCTAAGATGTGAGCAAGCAGTCTCCTGCCACCACGACTGAGAATGGTCCCATGGCCACACAGTGCCTTCCCCGCTCCAAGGGTCTGTATCCCTTAGCCATGAGTCAACATGGATCTCTCCATCCTTACATCGCCCCTTGTGAGGGCCACAGCAAAGAGGAAAGGGACAAACGCTGTCTGGGACACAGCAATGGGACACCGTAATATAGAATTAAGACAAACTACATTTCCAAGATGCCCTGGCAGCCAAGACATAATTTCGGTTTCAGGGGACTATTTGGCAGGTGAGTCCAGGCTACCGTCCTTGTGTTTCAGCTTGTCCAGAAGTGCCTGCAGGTACCCTGGTTAGTCAGGAAGCAGAGCAGACCCAAGGCCATTCTGCTTTGCTGTTGTGCATCTGGCTGGCTGCTTTCTGAGTCTTCCACATGTCTCGTGGTGATAGAGGTGGGGACCCCCCTGGTAGCCAGCTCTGCAGTACGGCCCCAGGAGTGATTTCTGGAGATCCAGCTGAGCTCTGCTCCTCAAACACTTCTCAGCCTCCATGCACAGCTGGCTTTCTATCAAAAGTCCCTCTTTTCTTCAAACAGCTGACGTTATTTTTATTATCTGCAACTCAAGAGCCCTGATTCATGGGGATGGAGCCATGGCTCAGTGGTTAAGAACCCTGATTCATAAAAGTACATTCTTCCCAACCTACCTGGCCTCAGGAGTGGGACCCACATTAAATGAGCGACGGGGAGATGGCATTGAACTCACTAACTCGGGGCCGGAGACGGGGACCTCTGCTCTCACCCTCAGAGGGCAGTTGCCTGATGTAAGCCTCGGTGCCCACACACGTGCAGGACTGACAGAGGAGCTGCCTGCACCCGCTGAGCTGAGTCCCTCCAGTGCTCAGTCACTGTCCCCACGCTCCAGCGGTGTGAGGGGTGGCGCAGTTCCTGTTGTGAAAGGACTTTCCGGTGGAAGAACCAACCAGAGCAACGTCTCAAGAGCGTCGGTCGTGGGACTTTGGAAAACAATGAAGTGTGGGCCAGAAGAAGGGCTGGTGGAGGAGGACATGGCCTCTGGGCCTGGCTGGGCATCTCAAGGCCACGGCAGGAGCAGGTCAACCATCACACCGGCCAGCATCCCAGCTCTTGCCTCTTCGTGATCTTAATACGTGTGGTGGTTTGGATGAGAATGGCCCCCATATATCTGAATACTCGATCCTCAGGTGGTAGAACTGTTTGAAAGGGGTCAGGAGGTGTGGCCTTGCTGGAGGAGGAGCGTCACTGAGGGCTGGCTTGGAGGTTTTGGAGACTTGTGCCATTCCAACTACCCCAGTGCATTCTCATTCTCTCTCTCTCCCTCCCTCCCTCCCTCCCACTCGTGGATTAACATGGGAGCTCTCAGCTGCTTCTCCAGCCGCCTGCCACCTTGCCTTGCTCTGACGCCATCACACACTCTAACCTCTGGAACTGTGAGCCCAATTAAACTCTTTCTTTTATACGTTGCCTTGGTCATGGTGTTTTATCACAATAATAGGAAAGAAATTAACACAGTATCTAACTCCCTGCCAACTGTGAGGTGAACAAGTCACGTGTGGCCGCATTTTATAGACAGGGACACAGAGGCTCCGAGGCAGGGAGCCAGCTCAAGGTCAGAAGAGGAGTTTCTGAGGAAGAAGAATGCAAGCCCACTCTCTTGTGATATCAGGTCTGGTCTTCTTCTTCCCCAGACCTCATCAGCCCTGTGGGACCCGATGCTTGGCAGGGGCTACACCTGCTGGTCAAGCAGCTTCTCTCACCGAGCTGCCTCTGGGCCTCAGAGACCCCATTTCAGAACTGAAGATGGATCCCAGGCCTCTGCTGAAGAAGACTAGTACCCTGGAATGAGGGAAACTCAGAGCTCTGTCCACCTCAGCCCTGCCAGTCTCCTGGTTGTAAGGACCTAGCAGCGACCCGGAGCAGCTCATCACCTCAGAGCGGCAGCTTGCAGTAAAATGGACCAGAAGTAGTGTGTTGTTTGCTGCCAAGGTCTTTGGAGAGACGAAAGCAATGAAGGACATAAAGGCCTTGGTCACCCTTGAGACCCAGCTGTCTGTACTCCTCCACTGGAGCATGAGGGGACCAGAGGGACTGTACACACCCCAGGGTGGGCACTTGTCCTCCTGACTCCTGTTTCCTGTCTCCAAGTCCCACTTCCTTTTTCTCTCCTTGGCTTCGCCCTGACATCCCCCTGCCTTATCTTTGTCCTTCCTGAGGCCTCTTCCCTGACGAGGAAGGGGAAACAGAGCGTGTGGTAGCAGAGAGGACAGCCCCACGGTGGGAGGAAAGCCCCAGCAGCAGACTCTTGAGGCCCAGAGCTCAAGCTGGCTTTGGTGGTGGCCCCGCATGGCCGAGGTGTCCCCTTTTGTTTCCAGTGTCTCCGTGCCACTGTGCTATCCCACAGCCGGCCCTGTGAGAAGTTCCATCCCATTAACTCCTCCGCATCACCATGGTAACACAGGCTCCCGACTCTCCCAAAGACAGGAGATGCTCCATTGACACCGGGGTAGGCCTGTACTCCAACCCCAGATGAACAGGGAGGGGTGGAGACTTCTCTCGTCTCCAGCGGAGGTCAACACTTGCCATCCTGCCGCGAACCCAGCACAGGGCTGGCCCCAGGAACCGGCCTCCACCTACAGCAGCCACAACCACCGAGCGTGTTAGCAGATGGCTTTCCACCTGGTTGATGTTAGCTTCCCAGGATGGCATCCCCGCCTTGTCTCTCTGAAACACTGGTATCCAAGCTGGCTCATCACAGACCCAGCGCTCACGCAGCAGCAATCCACAGCAACAGCAAACTCAGGCTTTCTCCTCGACTCCTGTTATAAACTTCTGAAGTCTGTGTGTGGCTCCTCCCACAGAGGAGAGAAACTGAAGGCCAGAGAGGTTCAGGAATGCTGTGAGGACTTAACTTTTGAACCAGGGCTATATTCTACTTGGCATATTTAATACTTAATAGTTCTTACGGTGTGACAGGCACTTTATTAGGGGTGTGTGTGTGTGTGTGTGTGTGTGTGTGTGTGTGTGTGTATGAAAAGGGACTATTTGTAGGAGTTGGTTCTCTCTTCTACCATGTGTATGCTAGGGACTGAACTCAGATCATCAAGCGTGGCTGTAAGAGCCCTACCCACTGAGCCATCCTGCTGGCCTGTAGTCTCCTAAGAAGTAGGCACTGTCAATTCACTTTACAAATGAGGAGACTGAGGCACAAGTAAGTCGGGTGACTGGCTCAAAATCACAAGAAAGGCTGGAGCCTAGATCCAAGCCTGGGCAACTCATTTCCCTAGTTTGTGGCCAGAGTCACAATTCTGGGATGGTTGTAATTCTACCAGTCCTCGCTCCCAGCTACATTCCACCACACTCTGAAGTCAAGAAACCGACCACTTGGCCATCGGCCATCTCTCTGGAATCTACACCTGACTCTTACTGAACTGGCTGGCCTCTAAAGTGACCACCATCCCCGGCTGGCGTGGAGGGTTTTATCTCCCGGCCAGCCTAGAGCTTTCTTTTCCAGTTTGCTCTGCTCTCAGAATGCTCTTGCCTTTCTGCTCACAGTTGTGGGCTTTAAAAGGCTCCCATTTGGAACAACAGACGGGACTTGTCTTCTTCAGAGAAAAGAGCCCTCTGACGCCCTCACAAGGGAGGTCCCCCCTGTCCTCGTACGTTCAGCCTGTCTCCAAAGACCATTAACGCAATCAGTTAACAAGCGCCCTGCTCTAATAGAAAGGAAGGAAGAGGAGGAGCATTGTTAGTGGTTTGAAGGGGAGAAGAAATCATAAAATCCATCAAACCTGTATTTGTCTCATTAAAAGTGTTCCTAATTTATAATGTCCTGGAATGCAGATGCCGCCCAGCTGCGCAGGCCTGGTCGCATTGCCTGGTACACACACGTCCCCCCTCCCACTCCGGGGCCCCTCTCCCACCTCGCTGGGACTGCCATCAATTGCTGCTCATCAGCAGCACTTACAGTAAATGGATTCATTTGTGGCGATGGGAGCTGGGAGACAAAGGTGACAATATAATTAAGGTTTTTAATTCTATGCCTGAACAGTTAAGTCCAGAACTCATGATAATTAGCCGGCTGTAATGAAAGATCTTTAATCGTTATTTTCCCTTTGTTTCCTATAATTGTTCATTTTGGCCAATGACATTTGTCCTTTCGTTTGAATCCGGCTGCACGGTTCCACTGTGCCTATAAACTCCGAAGAGAATATGGTCATTTACACGCAGCTGGTCATTCACAAAGTCAGTGGCGAGGTGGCCCCCGGAGCCCCTCACGACACTGCCACTGATGAGGGGAAGAGGCTGCGGTTACTCTCTGAAGGAGAAAAATCAAAACCTGAGTTCCCGAAATCCCCAGACAGGAGAGGGAGCCCGGGCAGGCGACGGAGAAAGCAAACGGGCCCTGCACAGAAGACCCGGCCTGAAGAGTCAGCTTGCAAAGCGGTTCTGGGAGATGGCTCTCACCACACAAGTGTCTGATTCTGGAGCGAGCATATTGTCTTTTCACGGTTTGGGGCTCTGTTATTAGGACGCCTCTTTTCGTTGCTTTTCATCCCTGTGCGTGTTGACTGGCATGCCTGCCTTTTGTAGCTCCTGAGAAGCTGAAACTGATTCTGTTTCAGTGGGAGGGTTGTTTTGTTTCTAGGGCGCTTCTTAGGGCTTGCACCTTGGGCTTCAGAAAGCTTAGTAAACACATCACTCACATGACAAATACTTCTGGAGGGACTGTCCCATGCCAGGCAGGGGCTGGGATGAGTAGACACTCACCAGCCCCTGCTCACGTGGTCTCTACAACCTAAAGGGTCAGCCTCTCTCCAGAGCTGCTGCGGTGGCAGAGACACCTTCCCCTTGCTGGGGATGTTTGAATTCTGCTTCAACCAGGAGTCCCACTGGACAGGTTTCCTGAAGGTAAAGACTTCTCAGAAGCCAGAGCAACAGTCCAAAGACTAGAGCCTCCAATGTGGAGATGGAGGAAGCGGGGTTTGAGTCCTGCCTCTCACTGCCAGGACTCAAGAAGACTCTCGCCCAGGAAAACCGAATGGTGGGCTTGTGATAAGAAAGGGAAACGGGCCTTTGACAACATGAAAGGGATGTAGTAAGGTGCATTAGGGCTAACCAAATCTGTGTGGCTTTATGACATCCCAGTCCATCTCTCCTGACCTGAGTCATGCCAGATGCATGCACAGACCAACTCATCTCCCTCTGGAGAGGACAGAAGACAATCAACACCTCCTCAGCATCGCCCTCAAGTTCTAGATGGGTGTTATCTCCTCTCCAAGTTTCCTTTAATTACCTGAGGAGGGAGGCAGGCTACCACAATAAAAAAAAAAAATACCCTCGCCAGGCCACCACAATAAAAATCCCCTTTCTTGTCCTCATCTTGTTCACACAAAGTCAGAGAGGTTGTTTGAAAACCGCAGGGCATTTCTCTGTAAAAACCTTCACCAGCTCCCCCAGGTCCTGAGGGGAAAAAAATCTCAGCCCTGAGTACAGTCAGGAGTGAATGCTGCCTGCCAGCCTATGCGCTCACCCCAGGCCTTCCCTCCAGGCTGGCTGCTCAGCCCAGCATGGAGCAAGCTCATTTCAGCAACTGACCTTGGTCCATGCTGTTCCCTCTGCCTAGGGACAAGCCCCCCTTCCAACTTCCCTCTGCTTGGTGAATGGTGTCCTTCTCCCAGGCCCTGCTAAAAATGTCACTTTCCCAGTAGCTGTCTCTAAATGATGTTGCTATTATTTTATTTCTGGGCAAGCTTCCTGTCGTGGTGCATAAATTCATAGAGCAGACTGAAGAGTGTGTTTACGTTCTGCTTTCAGCCAGGGACTGTGAGCCCTGTGAGAGCAGATCTGAAGCTGTGACCTTAAACCTAGAATAATGACCAGTACAGGAAGTGCCCAGGCCTGCTGTATTAGCCCTCGAAGTCAAGCCAGACCCGTTAAGCTAGCCCTCAAAGGCCTTGGTTTGAGTGAAAAGAGACCAAAGGCATCTCGAACTCCTCCAGGTGGGAAGCCGCTGATGAATGGCTAATGAGAGCCCAGGACGGTACTGTGGGTGGAGCTCATGAGCCTGAGCGCCTACCCTGGGGTGCCAGCTGGACAGAGCCAGGGTTTCTCAGGTGGAGGTGGCCAGAGGCCTCTCACTTAAGGGCAGCACCATGGCCCAGTTCTGGAGCGGGCTCTTCCACAGTGAGCCTTCTTATTGGTCATTCTTCTGTACAACAAAGCCCCGCTTCTCCGCCTTTGGGATTTTGGAGGCTCTACCCAAGCAAGTCCCCTGTCTGTGTTCCCACCTTCTTCACCACAGGTTCCAAGAGGAACCACACACATCAGCCTTGAAGCTGAGGCCACTTTCTCAAGTCCAGTTTTCGACCCCGCTGCCTTCTTACTATAGCCCCTTATGCAGAGAAAAGGTCCCTAGGACTGAAGCACAGGTTCATCATTCATGAAGAAACGCCCATCACCTTCTTCCAGGCTAACCTGTGCTAACCATCCAGGGTACAAAAGGTGAACCGCTGCTCTCTGTCCAGTCCCTCTTCGGACCATCTCATACTCCTCTGGGCTCCTGCTGCTGACCTCCAAGAACAGGATTCTTACTCACTCTCTAGTCCAGCTGGATCATTGTCCCAGAGTCCCTCTCCAGCAGTGTGGGCCATTCATTTATGCCTTGGCAAATATTTAGTGACCACCCACTGTGGGCATACTGTAGGTGTTCCACATGAATCCCTGCTCTCTTCCATGCTAGGCTGGTAAAGAGCAAACACGTGAGTGTGATCATTTCCCATGAGTCTGGACCCATGAAGGAAAGAAAGCTGAGCCCTTGGGGAGGCTGTGTTCGAGCAGACAGTTGTGGGCAGACCATCCTGGCAAATTCTTCCTAAGCTGGCTCCTCCTCTTCCTGGGCAGTGACATCTCCATTTCTGTCTGTTTTCGGCTTTTTTTTTTTTTTTTTTTTTTTTTTTTTTTTTTTTTTTTTTTTTTTAATGTGTATGAGTGTTCTACCTACATGTATGTATGTGTACCACATTTGTTCCTGGTACCCTCAAAGTTCAGAAAAGAGTGTTGGATCCCCTGGAATCCCCTAGAGTTGGGAACCACCATGTGGGTGCTGGGAACCGAACCAGGGTCCTTTACAAGAGCAACTAATGCTCTTCGACATCTGTCCAGCCCCCATTTCTGTTTTCTTGACCAGAAAACCCAGAGTCCCCAGCTCAGTCCCATCAGGCTGCTGACACCAGCGCTGTGTCTTCTCTTGGAGTCCCTCCCTCTCACTCGGGTCAAATTACCACATCTGGTTGCTCTCAGCCTCCTGCCCCACCCTTGACCCTCTGAATCCATCTTCTCATACTGCTGCCACCTCTGCCTTCTAGAAGCTTCTCCAAAGCATGGTCCTCTGCTGCCTGAAGACCTGTGGTGGCCACGGAGTCCTCTCAGAATAAATACCCCATTTGGAGCTTGGTGACCAAGGTCTCTGCCACCTTGCTCTAACCAATCATGCTGGGTCTTGTCCTGATAACAGCTTGTCCCTCCAATACCCCAACCAAGCTGTGGATTCACCTCTTGCCAACTGTCTTTCTAGTCATGCTGTCTGTCCCTCTTGTCCGGAGTGTCCTCTCTGCCCTTAGTAGCTTAAGTGACCAAGCTTGCTGCCTCCTCCATAACCCTTCACTCAGGCACTATAAAAACACACTACATACATCCCCTACACACACATATCACACACACACACACACACACACACACACACACACACACACACACACACACCATAGAAACAGCCCATGCATCCCACACCTCCACACTCCCTGTCTCATTGTGATTAAGCTCAGATCCTCTACTCCCGGCTGCCCCCACTGGGAAAGGTGCATCCTCAAGATCACCCAGCAGGCCTGAGTGTCCAGCTTTCTGTGCTTCGCTTGGTGAGCTGAGTGTCTGGAAAGCTCACACCCACCCAGGAGGCCTGTGCGGGGATGGGGGTGGGGGTGTTGCCTGGCCCCTCCCCCAAAGATGGATGGTTCATTCACCAGCACAGGAGGAACAGAACTCATAGTCACCTTGAGCAAGGCCTTCTCCCCTGGCCAGCGCATCTCTCACTGGAGACAGAAGCGCCCACGTGCCTGCCTGCCACCAGCCGGCCACAAGGTGACTTCAAGTTACTCTGGGAACCCCACAGAGGAACCCAAGAATCCCTTCTACCTGTGAGGGGAATTTTAAAGAGTCCCATTATCCCTCGCACCTCCGGTTCTCTCCTCAGTGAAATGGGAGCACAGGGCAGCTTGGCCTGACTGCATTGCCGGGGAAGGCTGGTGAGGTAAACCGTGGTGGATGATGCCAAGTGGGACCCACCAGACTGCATTCATTTTAGACCGAGGAGGGAATGGACCCTGCCCCACCCCCATGCTAGGGTCCTACTCTGAGAGACAGAGGCATGGAGGGCACCACCTGCAGCATCCTCCCACCTCAGAAACCCAGGTCCCTGCACCATCTGCCTGCCGGAATTCAACAGGTCAACAGCAGCCATTTGCAACTTCTGAATTGTCTGCTGACAACCGCCAGGCTGACCGGCCCTTTCCAGATAACGGCCATTCAGGCTTCGAGGCTGTAAGAACAGCATCACTACCACCCCTATTTTACAGGCAGAAAAACTGGGGCTCAGAGAGTGTCATTTCTGCCCCCCAAGATGGCACAGTTTCTGAGTGGTGGGAATGAGGCCCAAATGTGGGTTAGCCTGGTTTCAGAGATACTACCACAGCCTGGCTGTCCCTGCCTCGGGATACTTGTTCACTCCAGAAATCACCTTAGACAGACTCAGGCTAACAGCACCAGGTCCTGGGATAGAAGTTGCCTTCCTGATGTGAAAAAAAAATGCTGGGCCATGTTGAGAGCAGTCGGAGTGGTGCCTGGAGCATCCTAATGCAGATGTGAGTCCAACTGACTGCAGGGCCCTACCCTTGGACCACCTTCCTCGGGACCCCTGGACCTCCCATCCCTGCCACTCAGCAGAGGAAGAGAACTCAGGCTGAGGAGTCACAGGTGGGCCAGCAAGCCCAGCTGCACTCCCTACCTAGGTACCTTTGAAAAAGGTACTTGAGAGATGGCTTTCTCCTGAAGCCAGCTGAATCCCAAGTTTTCCTTGGGACACATGGGGACGGGGGACGGGGAGGCATAGCTATCCTGCCCACTTCAGAAGGTGAGGACAAAACAGGACAGCAGAAGCCAAAGCCCTTCGTGGGCTGAAGAGGAGTGGGCCCGGAGCTCACTGGGTGGCTGGACCAGGCTCTTGTTGGCTGGAGGACACACAAGAATCCTGGGACCAGAGACAGATAAAGTGGGGGGATGGGCAGTATCACATGTGTCTTGACGAGCAGGTCTTGGATGAAGTGGAGGGGGTGGGTGTCTTGGCCAGGCCCAATCCTCAGGCCCCACCCCCACTGATGATATCTGGGGTCTGTGTCCCCAGGGCCTGCCAAGATCGTGGTGACAGCAAGTGCCATTCCTGACGACTGGCTCCGGCCACAGGGCTGTTCTTGTGCCCTTGAATCTATTAAACAGAGCAAAGTGATTAATTATTTTACTGTCTTTATGGCATCAACTTTAACTTGCTTCCCATCCAGATTTCCAATTACATAAGCCAGAGCCTTAAACTCAGGAGGACATGTATTATTGAACTATTTATAATCGGAGTTTTTCAGAGCAGAAAAAGCTCTGCCAGGCAGCAGCTACACAACCAAAATTAATGATTCGGAGACCCAAAGACAATCTTTCTGCAATCAGAGGGGTGTGGGAGGCTGGAGGGGAAAAGCAGAGAGGTTGAGTCTGAATTAAGTACGGCAAGCCATTTCCCACTAAAGGACACAGACCCTCAACGGGAGGACGCGGCAGACGGAGTGGAGAACGGGAATCAGGACATACCCATGCA
Organism: Peromyscus leucopus; assembly: GCF_004664715.2. Lineage (NCBI taxonomy): Eukaryota > Metazoa > Chordata > Mammalia > Rodentia > Cricetidae > Peromyscus > Peromyscus leucopus. The sequence goes on along the minus strand of NC_051064.1, from coordinate 55,377,796 downwards.
GAGAGCAAGCAAGCACCCTATCTACCACTAACCATTCTGTGGTTAGAAAGAAAGGTTTATGGCGATCAGAATGCCAAGGCTGTCTCTCAGGGGACAGAGAGAAGAGGAAAAACAAGATTTTATAGGACAGCAGGGTGGGGTCTTTGAGGTGATACTGTCCAGATTAGCCAGATTGACCCTTGCCTGAGATAGTTGACCTTTGGGGCCAAAGAGAGGTTCCCGGTGAACAGACACTGCCTTAAGAGATCTGCTCTCAACCGGGTAGTGGAGGTGCATGCCTTTAATCCCAGCACTCAGGAGGCAGGTAGGTCTCTGAGTTTAAGGCCAGCCTGGTCTACAGAGTGAGTTCCAGGACAGCCAGGGCTACACAGAGAAACCCTGACTTAAAAAAAAAAATCCACTCTCCTAGCAAACAGACTTCCTCCAGCTAGCCCTTCTTCAAAACAATTCTGTTCAAATACCACCTCTCCAAGGAGTCCTTCCCTAACCCATGATTTAAACTTGCCTTTAGGCTTGTTTACTTGATTACAATCCTGTTTACCCAGCCCAAATCCTCCTGTCTAGGACACGCCGCCAGCACTGTCATGGCTGGAGGCCTTTGGGCCTAACACCCAGGCTGTGTTATGGGTCCTTCAGAGATTCACGAGTCCAACCACAAATAAATGTTAATAAATAAGATGCTTTATTAAATACTGGATATTAATAAATACCGGCCAGGTCCATACCTGAGGCTGGAAATTCCCGGACCATGGTCCCCAGTTACATTAGTCAAGGGATTAGAAAGGCAAATCTCACAAGGCTATGCCCTTCCTGCCTTCCTGCGAGCACACATCCTGACGTACCTCCTGCCCGTGTGTGATCGAGCACATCCTCTGCAGTTGGGGCAACCAAGCTTGTTTACAGACACACACACATGATGTCCGTCTTCTGCCATGAACAACAGCATTTCAGGAAGTTATCTGTCCACGGGCGAGTGGGGTTTACACTCTAGGGGTGTTTTGTTTTATAGATCTCTGACGCACAGTAATTTAAACTGAAAACATAACATTAGTCATCACAGCTGAAGGTGGAGGAATTGGAAGTGTGAGGGAACCTGAACTCCTGAGTCAGTATTGGAGTCCCATATTTCTGGAACAGCCAGAATTAGCAAAACTCAAAACAGAATGTTCTATTAAATTCTAATTTCAGATAAGCAGTGAATACATCTTCAGTTACAATGTGTCCCATATTTGGGACAGAGTGACCCCAAATGACCTTTCTGAAGGAGTTCTGGGCCCCCAAGATCACTGGGTTGTGTTTTGGAAAATGTCTTAGACTTTTAAATTTAGGCTCTGTTTATCAAAACTGATGCAACCAGCTGTCCTGTTCCTATGCATACCTATTTGTGTGCATGTGTATGTGGGTAAGCATGCATTCGGGTTTCTGTGCATGGGGTGGGGGCAGAAGTCAGTGTTAAGTGTCTTCCTCAGTCACCTCTCCATTTTATTTTTTGAGACAGGGGTTCCCACTGATCCTGGAGCCCATCAGTTGGCTAGACTGGCTGGCCAGAAAGTCCCAGCGATCCTCCTGTCTCTGCCACCCCAGCACTAAAATTATGAGTGCATGGCTTTTACGGGAATGCTAGGAAAAGGAATCTGAACTTGGGTCCGGTTCTTGCATGGCAAGCTTGTTACTGACTGGGCCATCTCCCAGTCTCTGGTTAGCCTATCTTTACCTGGCAACCATACTCCTTTCTATCAGAACATCAGCCATGCTTCACAGGTGAGACATAAATGTTGTGTTCAAGCTGTCACACACTTGGAAGGTTGTCACAGCAGCTAGCATTTGTAAGCATGACTGAACATGACACCCCACCCACACTCAGAGACAAGGTCTCACTACGTAGCTCTGGCTAGCCTAGAACTTGCTCTGTAGACCAGGCTGGCCTCCAACTCACAGAGACCTGCCTGCCTCTTCCTCTCCTGAGTGCTGGATTAAAGGTGTGTGCCACCATGCCCAACCTAACATGACTGTCTTGTGGCGCCAGGGATGAAGCAGTCCTGTAGACTGGTTGGTACTCATTCTAGGAGTGTGGTTGGAATTTTCTTTGGGCTGCCAAAAAGCTCCCAAATAAAGACAACAGAGACTTATTATTAATTATGAATGCTCCGCCTTAGCTTAGGCTTGTCCCACTAGCTCTTTTAACTTAATTTAACCTGTTTCTACTCATCTATGTTTTGCCTCGGAGCTTTTTACCTTCCTTTTATTCCGTATGTCCTACTTTGCTGTTTCCTCTGTGTCTGACTGGCTGGCTGGCCCCTGGTATCTCCCTGGCATTTCTTTTTCTTTCTTCCCTTCTTGAACATAAATTCCTCCTCCTACATACTCTCCCTGCCCAGAGGTCCCGCCTATACCTCCTCCCTTGCTATTGGCTGTTCAGCTTTTTATTAGACCAATCAAATGCTTTAGACAGGCAAGGTAAAACAGCAACACATCTTTACATAATTAAATAAATGCAACACATCTTTACATAGTTAAACAAATGTAACACATCTTTGCATAGTTAAGTAAATATTTCACAACAGTCCCCATTTTTGTCTAAATAAAAAGAAAGGTTTTAGCTTTAACATAGTAAAATAAGAACATATACAATAACAACATATACAATAAGAACAATTATCAAGTAAGAATTACATTTACAGTATCCATTCCATTTGTACGTGGCAAATTCAGAGAAAATATTCCATTATCTATCCTACCTTGGTGAGTTCAAAGTTGTGTACCTAATTTATTTTCTATCCTAACTTTTATTACCAACACAAAATTATGAACCTCAAAACATTTTCTTAGATAAACAATTTAAGCTTTTATGTTTCTCAACCTTATAAACTTTACAAAAAGAAACTCATTTTGGACCTCAAAACATTTTCTTAGATAAACAATTTAAGCTTTTATGTTTCTCAACCTTATAAACTTTACAAAAAGAAACTCTTACATAAGTTTCTTATCTGAATTTGGTAACAAGGAAAACTATAACCATCTCACCTTCAACTCCAATAGAGACCCAAGAAGGATATACTATTGCCTGAGTAAACAGGAAGTGCAGAGCAAGCAACTTCCAAAACTATAGAAATAACAAAGACATCTGACTGCCTAAACAGTTACCCAAGGTTCCTCTGCAATGCTGGGGCATCAATCTTCAGTCTATAGGCCTAGAATATCTGACAGACTTTTCTATGAAGCAGGAATTTTGAAGAACTACTTTCCCTTGTCTTGGCAAAGTTCAATAATCTTTTTACAAACCCCATACCAATGTAAATAAAGTATTTGAGATGAATAGGTGTCTTGTTATCCTTATTCCTATATCCTCACTAAATGATGACAAACATCCATAACCCACTGAATGAGCAACAACCACCTACTCTAAATCTTGGGAATATGGGCATTGTATTCTTAAAATTACTTCCTACTGTCTGGGGGCGACAGCATCCCCAGAGACCCTGAGAAAATTGAGATAATGGGCAAGTCCTAAGAAACCTAGCTATAACACTTGTCCAGTTTCTGTACAATGGGAAAGTGCAAGGCTTATCTGCAGCCTGGCTAGAATACTCTGTGAGGCTGGACCATCTCAGTTAGCAGCCTTGAAGTTGTTCTGAACACAGAAATCTGAGGAAACTGCAACAGAGGCATCTGATAGGCTGGGTCACCTGGACCACCCATTTTCACTGGTGTCTGGTCCCCTTGCTCTGAAAACACACAAACTTTCAAAGGTAACGTACATATCTGCATCAACACAAGTATGGACTGTGCATTGTACACAAGCCAGCCAAAGATGATTTTTTTTTTTGTTTTATGTTTGAGCAGATAAAAGACATCTGTCAATTTTATATAAGTTTTTATAAGTTTGTTTGGACTGTAAAATCAAACTGTAATATAAATCTCTACCCATGCCATATGAAAGCATAACATGTAATAATAAGTCATGAGGACTCTGTAACCAACAAGATTTATTATGTCTCATCTAGTCTGAGAGCTGTTCTTAGGTCAAAGGATCAGCATATACATCACCTGTCTTGTAGTTTTTCTAGGTTTATTCTTTATGTCTGTAGTCAAGATTTTTCAGGGAGTCTCCCCCAATCAAACCTCTATTAATTTTGAAGGAATCCACAGCCTTTCATTTTCTGTGGAAACAAAAGCATAACCTTTCCCCCAACACAATACATTTCCTGAATTCCATTTTAAACTTAAGACATCCCTAAATTAACTAGGCTGGTTTAATTCAGCAGTTCCTTTTACAATCTCATGTCTCTCAGCAACTGTTGTTCACTCATCAACATTCAAAAAATTCAAAGTCGCCGGGCGGTGGTGACGCATGCCTTTAATCCCAGCACTCGGGAGGCAGAGGCAGGAGGATCTCTGTGAGTTCGAGGCCAGCCTGGGCTACCAAGTGAGTCCCAGGAAAGGCGCAAAGCTACACAGAGAAACCCTGTCTCGAAAAACCAAAAAAAAAAAAAAAATTCAAAGTCAACACAGCACCATACAGGACCCAGACTCCTTGTGTATTTCCAATCTTTATGTGGCCTTTTTAAAAAATATTATTTTACTCTTTCTTTAAAGACTTTACTTCATTTTTTAAAACTACTTATTTTTTCCCACCACTGTCTATACCAATTTTTTTTTTTTTTTAAGCACACTGTAACCTGTTGAAAGAATTTTTTGGCCTGGACCTGTTTTATTGTGTCACCTGTTGCATTCTCTGGCCATGTGGACCAAACCTTAAACTGCTAAACAGATAGCTAGGCCCTCCACTGTATGGCTCTGGTGGTTGCCTCCACTCCCTCCTTGGGTCCCTGAGAGCCAAGCCTTAAGTCCACAGGCCTGGCAGAGATCTGAATTTAACTGGGAGCTGTGTTTAACCAAGAGTTTCATTTAACCAGTCTAGCTATAGGAAGTTGGTGCCCACACTGTGGCAGGTGTTTTTACTTACCATGCTGGTTGCTCAAATGTTCTGCTGCATAGCAGTACCCCTTAAAGGAGCCATATCTAGGTTTGGGGGGATTTTCTCTCTTTTTTTTCAGCTTTCTCAGCCCTATGTGGAAATTCAGGCCCCATGTTGGGTGCCATTTGTAGTTGGAATTTTCTTTGGGCTGCCAACCAACTCCCAAACAAAGACACAGAGACTTATTATTAATTATGAATGTTTGGCCTTAACTTAGGCTTGTCCCACTAGCTCTTTTAACTTAATTTAACCTGTTTCTATTCATCTATGTTTTGCCTCGGAGCTTTTTACCTTCCTTTCATTCCATATGTCCTACTTTCCTGTTTCCTCTGTGTCTGACTGGCTGGCCTGTCTCCCTGAGTATCTTTTTCTTTCTCCCTTCTTGAACCTAAATTCCTCCTCCTTACTCTCCCTGCCCAGAGGTCCTGCCTATACCTCCTCCCTTGCTATTGGCTGTTCAGCTTTTTGTTAGACCAATCAGGTGCTTTGGGCAGGCAAGGTAAAACAGCAACACATCTTTACATAATTAAACAAATGCAACACATCTTTCCTTAGTTGAACAAATATTCCACAACAGGGGGCCTCCTCACTGGCTCTCCCTGCCTGGGCAGATATCAGTGAACACACCCTTGGAAGTTTCTCCCTTCCATAGATACATTTGGGGTATCACAGGGGAAGGGAGAATGGATTGATTTCTTTCTCAGCCCACATTCCAAAAGCCCTCCACTTAGTGTCAACAATAATTCTAATAGGCCCATAAACCAAGCACAGTCTAAGGCTAGGAGAGCCCAGAGTCTGAGCAGTCTCATGACAAAAACAGTGAGGAGAAGGAAACCACAGACAAGCCTGAGTCCCTGCTGGAGGCACAATATCCTTCAGCTTCGGCGTCCCAGTGCCTCAGTGGCTAAATGATCAACCAGCCCAAGTATCAGGGTGGAAGTGGCTGGACCAGAAGATGTATCTCGGCTCAGGTGTATGGATTCTTGAGGTTAGGCCATGGAGCCATTGCAGCAGCTCCCGGGAGTGATTCCCAGCATAGCCCAGAGCACAGAGAAAGAGTTTTCTTTTTATTTGTTTTTATTGCATGCCTATGGGTGTTTTTCCTGCATGTATGAATATGCACCACATGTGTACCTGCTACCTTCAGAGGCCAGAAAAGGGCACTGGATCTCCTGCAACTGGAGTTACAAATGATGGTGAGCCATTGTGTGGGTGCTGGAAACTGAATCCTGGTCTTCTGAAACAGCAGCCAGTGCACTCAACAGCTGAGCCATCTCCCCAGCCCCTAGAAGCAAGATTTTGAAGTTAAACAGACATAAACTCAGGTCATGGCTTTGCTGATTTTTAACTATATGATTCCCTCTCTCTCTCACTCCTCTCTCTCTCCTCTCTCTCTCTCCTCTCTCTCTCTCCTCTCTCTCTCTCCATGTGTGAATGTATGTGTGCATACATGTGTATGTGCGTGTGTGCGTGTGTTATTTCACCTTTCTGAACTCCAGTTTCCTCTCCATAAAATGAGCTAACACCAAACAAGTGTTACAGAATCACCAAGAAGGCCAGGGGTGCAGCGCAGTAGAAGACTCGCCTGGTGTGTTAAACCCTCGCTTACACATCTAGCACTGCAAAATCATAATCATAAATGAATAAATATATAAAGTAAAATCACCCGAGACAGAAAACCAAAACCAAACAATAAGTAAAACCATCCAAGACAGCATACCCAAACACTCAGCTCATAGTCAGTGCCCAATAAAGGGAAGAAGATGCGGAGGCTGGAGAAGGGGGGGGAGGATCCTGCTTTTTAACCACTTCCTAGTTCCCATGAATACGAACATCATCCACCCCCATCTCTGTGGACCCACTTCAGCCAGGGCTAGGTTGAAGGAAGTGTTTAAGGTGCCTTCATCTTCCTTTCCCACAGGGCACCACAGAGTTCCCATCGCCATAGAAACAGGGTTCCTAACAGAAGTTGGTCTCCTAGCTAGTCTAACTCCAGCCTTGCTCATTGGTGGTTGAAACGTGTCCCTCGGCATCAGAACAGACTGTGTGACCTACCTCGGGAACTCAGGCACTACTGCCAGCTTTGTCCCTCCACGCCAGAGCCTTCCTTCTTCAGGCGAGGATGTGCTCCTGTGGACCTGTACCCTGAGGATGCAGGTGGCCTGGGCTCTGGCATCTCAATGCTCTTTCGCAGCATCGTCTTTCACCTGCTCCCGGAAACGCTGCACCAGCTCCTCCGAGCCATTACCGTTCGTCATGTTTATCTGCATTTAGGTGCAGTGGGGATTCACACGCTTCGATCTGTCTTTGCTCATGAAGCAATGGCCCAAAAAATGGTAATGACACCTCTGATGCCACAGCACTACTGCGCTCCTCAAGCCTAGGACTGCCAGACTCGACAAACAGAAGCACAGAACACCATGGCCCATTGGAATTGCACACAAGCAACAGATTATTTTTGTTGGGTGTGCGGATGTGTGCAAGGTGTGGGGGGGCTGTTAGAGGGTTACATCAGCTGCCCTTCTTAATAGACCTCTACGTTATTTTTTGAGCCAGGGACTTTCACTGACCGTGGATCTCACTGATTCAAGTAGGCTGGCTTCATTGAGCTCCAGGGATCTGCCTGTCTCCTCTCGCCTCCAGTGTTGGGGTTACAGGCAAGCACAGCTGCATCAGCGTTTATGTGGTTGCCAAGGTTCTGATCAGGTTCTTGTGTTTACACCGTAAGCACTCTACCTATGGAGCCCATTTACCTATGAAACCATCATTTTGAACCATCCCCCGTGGCCCAAAAGGTAACTTTTAAAATAAGTGTGTCTGTTGCTTTCACTACAGAATTACTTACTGTTTGTCTGAAATTCAAGTCCAGCACACTGTCTGTGTTTATCCAACGACCCTTTTTCTGGTATATCAGGTCAGGCTCAGATAAAGAACTTCCAGTTAAACAGGACCTAACGGGCAGGGGAGTTCTCCACACAGTCAATCTCACTTCCTCTTGCAGCTTCCACAGGGTCATGGGGCAGGCCCAGGGGACCCAGTCCCTGCTGCTACAGGGGAACAAAGCTGTCCCTAATGAAGAGGGCCTTCTTATTCTCCTTGATCCCTCAGATGCCACGGACATCTGTGTCCTTGTCATCACACCTTTGCTTGCACTTAGTGGCTGCCCTGCCGTTGGAAGACTTCTTTCTGACAACTTACATACATGTCCACCATCTTGATTTTCACCTGGCCAGGTAGCAGGGAGGTTCCACGGACTCAGAACTTTCGGTCCTAAGGCTGTGCAAGTCAAGCTGGAATGAACTGTCACTCTACTATCCAAGGAAGATCACCTTGCACAGGACAGCTGCACTCTGGGGTCGAACACTGAATACTGCAGGTGTCAGTCCTGAGTGCCTCCGTTTTCTGGCAGTGCCTGGAAGGAGGAAGGGGCAGTTTATGTTGTGTCTAGATTCAAGACAATGAGCTCAGCTCTCCACAGCAGGGAGGTGTGTGTGTGTGTGTGTCTCTGTGTGTGTGTGTGTGTGTGTGTGTGTGTAGTGTGCATAGCTGTGTGTATCTCCATCTCTGGGAATGTGCACAGGACAGATGTTGGAGTAGTACAGGAAACCCTCAAACGTTCACGTGAAAACAGATACCCTTACTTACGAGCAGATGGAGTTTGGCCCAGGGAAACTCAACCCAGCAATTTTTCTAAGAATAATTTTAAGAAGATGGTGAGAGCATCTGAGCACTCAACAATTTGCCAAGTTATAAAGCTTGTATACAACGAAATATGGTGTAGCCATTAAAACTAATGATTGCGGTAAATACTCGTGATGTACAGAAGTTAGCAGCAGAGTCGGGTGCCATTCTGCCTTCTCTAACTCAGCCGGTCAGGTTCACAGCAAGTTGAGAGGAAGGCAGAGCGGTTTCCTGAGTGTTTCGAGGAAAGATAAGTCAGGAAGCAGACATGGCCAGCAGAACCAGTTATTCCCCAAACCCTCTCCGCCTGGAGGCCAGTAGGGGAATTGCAGGGGAGGCGGTGTTCTGTTATTAGGAGACTCCTAATTACTTCCATCACCATCTTTGGGCCAAATCTCATAAGAAGGGAGAAGGTACTAAAGGCTTGTAGATAAGTCTGTGCTTCCATACCTATACCCATTGATTTCCTTGAGGGAGTGGCTCTGGGGCAGATGTAGGACATGATATGAGAGGGTAGATCTGTTTCACCGTGAGAAATTCCCCTCAGTCCCAGAACCACTAGGGAAGACACTCAGAGAACTCTGGCTTCCAAACGGGACACTGGATCTTGGCTACAAGAGAAAGCCATGGGCCAATGAGAAGATCGTGAACAGGCCAGCCTCCTGAGGGGCCAGAGACAGGCGTGGCTATGCTTGGTACGTTTTCTCTTCCAGAACTGGGCTTTGAGGATGAGCCCAGTGTGTCTGAAGTATCCTTAAACTAGAGCCATACGGCCATGACCCTGTGGTCTCGTGAGGTCACTGGCTAAGACCAAGACACACATCTCTGATGTGGGGGTAAAGATCACATGAACAGGGTCCCAGAGCCACAAAAGGAAAGGTACAGTCACTGTGCCTTCCCATCTCTTAGTCAGTCTAGAGAGTGGGACAGGGAAAAACTGTGACAGAGAAGTAATCCTGAGTGTGACAGAGCTTGGAATGGCTCTTCCCATCAGTGAAGAGTCCCTGAGTTGGGGCGGGGAAGAGTCCCCTGAATAATCATAAATTCATCAGGAAATTACTGGGCTGATTTCCTTCATTAGGCACAACAGGGCATGTTAGGAGGGAAGCCTGGTTCCTAGAGAAAGCAGACTCCAATGGGTGCACCTTGCCTGACTTCAGAGCATCTGCAGCCTCCCAGGAAGACCTACACCAGCATGGCTGCAGAGAGCAATGCCCAGGGAAGGCACTGTGAGATTTCCTGGAGTCTCTAGTGTCCGACATCAGAGCAGAGGCCAGTCTACCACTCGGCTTTAGCCCTCAGAGCTATTTCTCCAAGAGCAAACATCTCAGAAGGCCCATATAACCATGCCACTCTGCCTAGTCCCATTTTGCCATCACTCACCATTACCTAACAGCCCACATCCCATAATAAGCAGTGCAAACTCTTTGCAAGAGTAGGAAGGAAGCCATTGCTAAGGGCCCTGTAGCTAAGGGCCCAAGAATGCATGTGGGACCCACTTTCAGACCCTCCACTGGAAAATGGCCCTGCTGATCCAAGGCAGTACCCACACCAGTGCCCTCACCTCCCTTCAAAGGCATCCCTGTCTCCAGAGCACCCTGTCTCTCCTCCTCCCCAGCAGAAGTAGGCCTGGAAACTTCCTGCGGGGCCCTTAACTCTAAAATGATGGTGGGACAGAGTAGGATCAAGGCCACTGCTGGAGAGGGTTCCAGATATTTCTGTGCTGGGGAGCCCTCCGTTTGTGTCTGGAAGCAGCAGCTGAGGCAGGCAATGGACAGGGCACCGAGTCAGGAACCCAAAGGGCCAACTCTGGAACAGAAACTGCGAGACCCTGAGCCTCAGTTTCCCCTCACATGAAATGGGAGTATTAAAGCACACTCTGACTGCAACTGAGAACAGTGAAGACTCTACCATTAACAGACAGGGAAACTGGTGCCCACGGGAAAGGGCTGAGTGACGGGCCCGCTCACCAGCCTCGTGCTCTCTTCATCCCTCTCTTTTCACGCTCTCAGAGGAGAGTCTCTGTTGTTTGGCACCCAGGACACCGTCCCTGTCACACTGAGCATTTGATTAAAATTAATTCAGACGGGAAGGATTCGAGGCCACTTTGTTTTGTTTAGCTCTGCTATCTGACCAAAAAAAAAGGCTGCCAAAATCCTCCCTACCAAGTCCTCACGGCTGCTCAGGCTCCGGTCCACCCCGCAGCACCCCTCCTCACCCGGGCACCAGCTGACGTCAGACGCCCAAAGGTTCCAGGGTATTGGCTCCAAAGCATCACCACGCTTTCTCCAAGTTGCCAAGAGAACAAGGGGACGCCTCCAAGGCCATGCCGCTTACAGACAATCCTTAACAGTGACAACGGCAGAGCAATGACCTTCCTAGGAATCTCTCGTAGTAACATTTCAGCCCTGGCCTGCGACAGGCTCCACTGACTCCTGGACATAAATTACTTGTTCATTATCAGGCCTCGACACGGGGGGAAGACGGCTGCAGCTTGATTGTGTCTGTGTCCTGTGGCAGGTATTTGCATGCCGGTGTGCTGCTGTCCGTGGTCCTGTTTCACATGGCCTGGCGCTGCAGCCTTCCTCATCATCACGCAGGCTCAAGTCTCAAGTCCCCCACCAACTTCAAACTTCACCCCAGATGCCCGAGAGCCTTGGGAGCTGGACGGCAGGGAAGATGCACACATCCACACACAAGTGCTCACAACAAGAAGCCAGGGGCAAGGGAATATGGAAAGGTAGCTCCATCACCCATGGGCACAGAGTCTGGCTTGACTTAAGAGCCCTTGCTATAAGCCAAGTGCTGTGCTAAGTAGATGTGTTAGTTAGTAGTGCGGTCATGTCTGGAACCCCAGTGCTGGGGGTTGGAGGGGCAGATAGATCTCCGAGTTCGTTGACCAGTCTAGCCAACCAGTGAGCTCTGGGTTCCGTGAGAGACCCTGTCCCAAGAAGAGAAGCAGATACTCAGTGTCAGCCTCTGGTCTCTTACATGTACACAACTTATGTGCACAAACACACACACACACACACACACAGAGAGAGAGAGAGAGAGAGAGAGAGAGAGAGAGAGAGAGAGAGAGATATGTATTACTTAGTTGGAATCTTTTGGTTGCACATAATAGAAACCCAACCCCAGTCAGTTTGACAGGAAAGGGAAATGTCACATGCATTCATTCAAGCAGGAAAAACAAGGTCCATTCTAGACTAAGATGATGGACCCTGCCCTGCATGACACACAACCAGTGTCACTCTCCCCACGTCTCCAATTTCTCCTACTGACTCAGCTGTCCCCACAGCCCAAGACCGGAACTCTGTGTCAATGTAAACCTGTCCCCACAGCCCAAGACCGGAACTCTGTGACAATGTAAACCTGTCCCCACAGCCCAAGACCGGAACTCTGTGACAATGTAAGGCCTGCGACAGAGAAGAGAGAACGCTTATTTCCCCAGCTGCAGTAGAAAGTCTCCAAGGACAGGCTGATTGGCTCCATGTGGTCACATGATTTGGCCAGAGCAATTCAACCCTGTGGCTTCCAACCATGAGAGCAATAAGGAGTCCTTCTCTAGAGAGAGGGAGCCATTCAACAGGGCAGAAAAGCCACAGAGGTCACCCAGATGTTATGCCTCCCCATCCATTTGGCACCAGAGTTGATGTCCTTTGCAGGTGAGGAAACCAAGGCTTGGGAGCATGGAGTGATTGGTAGTGATTGCACAGCTACAAAGAGGCAGAGCAAGGGTCAAGTGCAGGCCAAGTGTGTTCCAAAGCCACGCACTTTATCCCCACCGGTGAGACACTAACTTGACAAGCACATCAGTCTGGGGCAGTCTGGCCTAGAGAGGAGAGTGGCGTGGGCAGAGTCTTCTCGACTCACAGGCCAGGTCTACGGCTTCTGATTGAGGCTTTGCTGTTTGCCCCCAGGGACTCTTTGGGTGGAGGATAGGGCAGAGGAGGTCAAGGCATCAGCACTGGCCTGAGTGAGCCGTGACCTCAATCCAGAGGCTTCCCCCAAGGTCCACGGGTTCTAGTTTAGGTTCGGTCGAGCACGCTTCTCCTTTGCTAAATGTCTCTCATCGGCTGGTGGTCCACTGCATGCAAAGGAGGAGGTCTGCAGGGAGAGGACAGAAAGACAAACAACCAAAACAACAAAAATGCTCTGACAACATCTAGCCACAAGTGCCAGGAAGGGAATCATCCTGCAACCTATGCGCACTCCACAATGTCCCAAATCGTCACACCTGCCTCGGGTCAGCAGGTGGCTGAGAAAGCAGGGTGTTCTTCCTGTATTTTTGCCAGTGGTTTCTGGGTAACTATCTCCCCACCCCAGTTCTTCTCCATCAGCTCTCCGTGGAGTCAGCATGTCATACAATCCGAGGGTGGGGACCAGACAGAATTAACACCCTGTTCTGTAGAGGAGAAAATTCAATGCCCAGGAAGGGCATGGCTTTCCCAAAGACACACAGCTAGTAGGTGATTTTAATATTTTTGGTATCAGTATCCAAATCTCTTCCCCAGCCAAAATGCCAATAGGGATTAGTCAGCTTTCTGCTGCTATGACAAAATCCCTGACATAATCAACTTAGAAGGAAGAGAGGTTTGTTTGGTGCCTTCTGACTCTCTCCTCCAGTGACCTAACTTCCTTTTACTAGGTCCTACCTCTTAAAGGGTCTATCACTTCCCAAGAAAGACATGGGTTATTCAACAAATGGATCTGTGGGGGACATTCAAAATCCAAACTACAACAAAAGCTTATTAAAATACATCTGTATGCATCCAGTATCTGCACAGGAAACACTAGGTGAGCAAAGACAAAGCCAGGCGGTGGTGGAGCACACCTTTAATCCCAGCACTTGGGAGCCGAGACAGTCAGATCTCTGTGAGTTCAAGGCCAGCCTGGTCTACAGAGTGAGTTCCAGGACAGCCAGGGCTACACAGAGAAACCCTGTTTCGAAACAAAACAAAATAACAAAGACAAGAGCTGTGTCCTACCCTGCTGTGAGTACACAGCAGCCTTCCTGGAGATATCATTAGCTTTCTAATACAAAGAGAAATTTTTTTTTCTGAGAACCACAGTTACTGGGGAGACTTACAGGTTAGCTCCCCTGGACGCTGACTCGGGGTACAGAGGGACACTGACCTGCCAATGTCTGGTCCAGAAGAGCATGGTGTATGAGGATCCTGAGATGGGAGCAGTTTGCCCAGGCTCTTCCATGGGGATGTGAATACAATGCTTCCTCAGCTCCTGTCAACATCCCTGAGTCTCCAAAGCCTTCTCTTGTCCCCTGCTGGAAGGGACAACACCCTCCTCAGACCTCACCTACCAGCACCCCTGTGAGTCAGTGCTTGCCAACTCATCCTCCTCCCTCAACTAGTCCCAGAATCCTTAGAGACAGGGCCTGCTGAGTCTCCCTGCCTCTCCCCGCCCATCCTAACCCCAGTGTGGACAGCAGCTGATTAATACGAATCTGAAGAATGGGTGCTGAAGAGATGGTTGGGTCAGAAAAGCGCTTGTTTTTATAAGCACGAGGACCTTAGTTTGAACCCCAGAACCTACATAAAAAGCAGGGCATGGAGGTGTGTATGCTTGTGATTTGAGTACTGGACAGAGGGGGGTAAAGAGACCCCTGGAGAGCTAGCAGGGTCTATTTGGTGAAGTTCAAAAAGTAATGCGACTGACTCTCTCAAACGAAGAGTGGAAAGCATATGAGAACCAACACTGAGGGTGTCCTCTGACCTCCACACATACATGCACATGTACACACAGAAAGCACATGAGAACCAAGACTGGAGGGTGTCCTCTGACCTCCACACATACTCACATACTCCCCCCCCTCTCTCTCACACACACACACACAGAGAGAGAGAGAGAGAAGGCCCTAGGTCACCAGGGTCTCTGTTTCTAATCCAGGAGGACTGTAGTAAAGGCTGTTCCTGGCATCCTGCAAGACAGACATCTCTGCCTAGAAACCACCAAGGGGCAGCGAGGGCCAGCGCTCTGTCGGATCCACCAAATCCTCAATCCCCAAGCAGAGGAGGCTGTCAGCATCTCATCTGCCGTCACACAGAGTTCCCAAGAGCCACGCCCAGGGCGTAGCACACAGGAAGTGCTTGACCGAGCCTGCGAGTGAATGAAGAAATTCACGGAAGGAAACTGACCAAGTGAGGGAGAAATAGCAGTGTTTGCTGAATGACACTGTGTGACGAGCCGTGTGTGTGTGTGTGTGTGTGTGTGTGTGTGTGTGTGTGTGTGTACACATGTGTGCACGCACGTGCTCTGGGGTAGGTTACCTCAGTTTCATACCCAGACACCATCCCAGGAAGTGGTAGATGATCCAACCTAAGCTCAGAGAGGGGAGGTGACAAGTCCGTGGTCATATCCACCCCCAGATAGCTGTCTGGTCTCCTCAGAGTCTGCAGAGAGTGTGTCACGAGGGCAGACCTGACGCTCCTGCTTAGCGCTGCCCTGCCAGGGTCCGACACTGTGCCTGGCTTAAAGGAGATGCCCCTGGGTGAGGGACTTGAGACTGTTCTCAGTGGCAGTGAAGGGAGACAGAGCAGGAAAGTCCCAGACTTGGTGGCCAGGGCCAGGAGGCACACAAGCTCCCCAGCGATGACCCTGGCCTCCCCCACACTGGTCCTACTGGCCAGGCTGCCCACAGTGGCCATGCCACCCTGCGTGGCTGGCGAAGGGTTTCAGCAGCCAGAGTCCCCGGGCCAAGCAAACCCCAAGGTCCCCAAACTTTCTACTTCCATAAAGTGCTCTGATCTTGTCAAATTGCTACCAGAGGAGTCATAGCTGAGTGAGCACTTGCCAGGTTCCCGCGGCTCTCCCGAGAGCTGTCAGCATCTTCATCCATCATCATTGAAGCCGTCCACCTGCTCCGAGCCCATCCTTCAACCGCAGTGAGGGCTGAGATGCAAAAGATGGGTCCTTGTCATCACCTTGACTTTTTTCCCCGGAGAACGCAAAGGTCAGAAGGGATCTTGCGCAGGTAAAGGTGACGCAATGCCAGCCCCGACCTCCCCACTGTGGCCATCTGCCAGCTTCTAGCTGCTTTTCTCCACCAGGACCAGAGCGAGCCGGAGGCTCCCTTCACGCCCAAACAGGCGCCCACACCTGCCTGCCATCTTCAGTTCCGCAGAAAGGTGGACCCAGTGGGGGTCGTGGATTTGGAGTTGATTTCCATTGATACCTGGACTCGGAACCACCCTGTGGCACGCTTGTACTGTCCCTCCTCCCAGTCCATACCGTGGTCCCGATTATCTGAAAGAGACTTGCTGATCACTGGTTTCCTGGCCTTGGGTTCCTAGACTAAGGCAGAGGAAGATGGACAGGCCTCAAGCTGCCCTTCTTCCAGGACTCTGGCCCTGCCCAGGCAGCAGCAGCATCTTCCCTCCCGAACCTGGCGCTGCCTGGTCACAGGGCTCCTGCTCTGAACCTGCCAACAGCTCCATCCATGTGCCGAACAAACTCCCAGAAGCTTGTGCCGGCGCTGGAAGAAGCAGCAATCCAAGGAGCAGCAGGGACGCCTAGGAGAGTCGAGTTTAAGAAAAAATGTGTTTCTTAGCCATCTGAGATGCCCCAGGACACTAAAGGATGTCAAAGGGAGAAAAAGCTGCCGGCCTGTGCTCCTGAGCCTCCCTCTGCAGGCTCCTCCCCATTCAACCATCTCTAGGCCTTAGTTTCTCTTCCTGTTCCCTGCAGGACTCTCACTCGGCTGTCCTCTGGGTTGACAACCATTTCCTGAGCACCTACTCTGTGCCTGGGTTAGGGATAACTCAAAACCCTGTCCCAGCTCCCAAACCATCACCCAGCGTCTCCCTCCTTCCCATTGGGCGCAGCCAGCCAGTGTCACCTGACTGCACAGCCTTGTCCACCCCGCCCCTGAGGAATCACCTGCCCCTCTTCTGACATCTCTAAGAGAGTAGGGGACAGAGGGTGAAGTCCAGGGTGGACAGGATCACAAGGAAGTCCAGGCGGCGGCTCAGAAGGGCTTTGTCCCAGACGCCAAGCATTTCCAGACTCACGCGGGCCACTTCTGCAGCGCAGGAGAGTCAGGCGCTGGCCCCTGATCACTGTGCCTCAGTCACAACTCGGTCATAGCAGGAAAATCCTAGTGTCCTCCCCGTCGGGTCTGGGTCCCAGCTTCTTGCTTTATCTCCACAGCTCAAACCCTAGCCTGCAGCTTACAGTCGTGGAACTGGAAACCAGAGGAGCCTCCTCTGTAGTGGAATTCTCATCTGAGAAAACTCATTATTCTCACTGGGGCCACGTCCTAGTCCACCTCTGCCCACCCAAAGGGGTGCCCACAGGCTGGAAGATTAGAGTCCTCTTCCTTCTTCCCGTCCCTAGTGAGAGTCATGTCTAACCCGGCCCAGGAAGGAGCCCCTGCCTCTAGGAGACCCAGAGACTCGAGGGTATATTTTGGGGAGGGATGGAGAGTCAGAGCTGCAGTGGCATGGGGGCAGCATGGCCCGAAAGCCCTTCCATCCGGTCCTGGGAGGGGCATGGCGAGCCTAACATCAACGCCTAGAGCAAGACTGGAAACAAAGGAGACAGTGGAGGTGAGGGGTGGCGAGGGACACCTGTTACCCAGCACTCGGGAAGCTGCCGCAGGAGAGCCACAAGGTCAAGGCCAGTCTGAGACACACAGTGAGGCCCCGGCTCACACCCCAAATGAGAGAGGTAAGTGGGTGGGAGGGTGGGATGGGTTCTGTGTGGAGACTTCCCAGTGCCGGCTCCATACCTTCCTTGTGGTTGGTATGACTGACAGACAGGGCTCAGCACGTCTGCCAGACAGAAAATTCAGGACAATCTGCAGTTTTTCTGAAATCCACTTACCCCACTCTTGCTAAGAACCCCGCTGGGAAGGAAAACCTGGGTGCTTGCTCCCATCTCATCTACCGAAACCGGACAGCTGCTGTGGCTTCCAGCCTTGACCCCTCCACTATGGCATCCCATGTGGTGGTCGAGAGAGTGGGGGGTCGGCAGTCAAGGGGGCCAAGGTCCAGCTCAGCCCTTCCTGACTGGCTGGCCTGTGAGTCTGCTCAGCTTGTTTAGAAAACCACACTACTAGCAGGGCAGTGGTGGCGCACGCCTTTAATCCCAGCACTCGGGAGGCAGAGGCAGGTGGATCTCTGTGAGTTCGAGGCCAGCCTGGTCTACAGAGCAAGATCCAGGACAGGCACCAAAACTACACAGAGAAATTCTGTCTCAAAAAAAAAAAGAAAAGAAAAGAAAAAGAAAAGAAAGAATAGCTCTGTGCTAACAGTGAGGCGATGTGATGATGTCTGTGTAACTCTAGAATGCAGCAAACAATTCCCAAACACACACACACACACACACACACACACACACACACACAACACACACAAGGGACATTGTACCTGGCAGAGGGAAACCAGCGTGGGTCTCAGTTTCCCCTATGCTGAAGAACAGGGTAATGTCTATCTCCTCTCCTTATTCAGTTGAATCGTGAGGATGAAGTGAGATTACCGAGGGCAGTGCTTGGCCGTGCAAATCTTACCACCATGACCACGGTCTCCATTTGACATTGCATCATCCCTCATCTGGGTTGCGCGGCTGGTAAGGAGAGGAGCTGCAATCCAAGCCAGTTCTCACTCAAGTACAGCATCTGACTCCATGGCAGCCCTCAAGGCAAAGTCCACCCAAGCAGTCAGTCCCTCCACTGGCACCGAGATGGAGAGACTGAGACACTGGGGTTTGGAAAAGTCCTCTTTGCGGGTTCACAGGCACTTGTGACCCCTCATCTTAGAACCTGCTACCTTCCCACCATTTCCAGAATGTATCTCAGACTTGGGCCCTGCTCTGCTGAGAGCCCCAGTGTGTCTACACTTCAGAACTGTACTTAGGGGGTTTTAAAGGATCTACCCACTGGGCTCCCAAGGACCCTCCCCCATCCTTCCCACCAGCACCACACCATCCACCTTCCCATTGCCAGGCATCCTGCTCACGGTCCTCTGTGCCTGTGACTCTTCAACTATTCTAACCCAAGCCTCTTCAAGATGCCACGCTCTGCTCCCTCCTCCACGAAGACTGCTCTTCCAGCACTTTACCGATGCCTGCTCAGGTCCCAGTTTCCTTCTGCCTGGGGTCCCGGCAACCAGTGTGCTCACTGAAGACAGGTAAGTCACCTCAGCTTCCCAGGACCCAAGAGAGTAATCCCTATTTTAGGCATAATTTCATGATAACAATTTTGTGTGGTTCTGTATCGTTCTACGCTTTGAAAGGCACATTTCTATCAATTACCTTAGCTTTAATCTTAAATTGCTCCTCCCATGATGGTAGGCTAAATATCATCCCCATTTGATGGATGAAGAAACCAAGGTTGAATTTCCACCTCCTTGCTATGCTCTCTCTCACACACACACACATACACACACACACACACACACACACACACACACACACACACTACCCAGGCATCACAAAAAAACGTCTGGGGAACAAGGCAGGGGAAAGCAGTGGCCTGAAGAATATTATTCTGTTAGTGTTTTTTTGTTTTTGTTTTTGTGGTTTTTTTTTTTTTTTTTTAAAGAGAAATAAAGATGGCCTGAACTAATAGAGACCAGTGACCTTGACATTCACCCAGGCAAGGCTGATGAGTGTGGGCAGGAAAAGGTGGAATCAGTGGGAGAGAGCAGGGCCCAGAGTGAGAGAGCTCAGAACCCACATTTCGCAAGTCAACCACAAAAGCCTGTATGTGGCCAGGAAGTCAAGGCAAATTTAACATGTGTTCTGTTGTGTTTGGTTTCTGCAAGTCCTCTGGATTCTTCCCCTCTTAGTCACCTAGGTGTTCTGTGCTAGCTCTCTCTCTCTCTCTCTCTCTCTCTCTCTCTCTCTCTCTCTGTCTCTCTCCTTCCCTCCCTCCCTCCCTCCCTCTCCCTCTGCATATGTGTGTGTGTTTATCTCTTTCTCTGTCTCTGTGTCTGTCATCTCTCTCTCTCCCTCCCTCCCTCCCTCTCTCCCTGTGTGTGTGTGTGTGTGTGTGTGTGTGTGTGTGTGTGTACGTATAAAATCCTCTATTACCTAGTGCCAGCCACCCCATCCTAGGGCTCAGGTCTTGTTTCTTAATGATGATTGATGGCTTTGAAGATGCAGCGAATCAATAGGGTCTGAATTCCTAAACTCTTGACAAGAGCTGAGGAGAACACACCTCTCAATGTCTGCCACTCGAAAGCAGATGAGGGCCTGCCCCTCACTCTCCGGCTTCCTCAGTGCTCACATCAGCCGGAGACAGGGCCTTGCAAGTCACTCAAAGAGATGATTTGCCAGTTGGTGCACAGCATGGCCCATTCATTTAACCGACTCTCAGCCATGTTATCTGCACAGGTACTTGTCCTTGGTACTAGGGTAGGTGCGTGGAAAGAAAAGATGAAAAACTGGCTCCTGTTCCGGTGAACTTAGTCTCCTGAAAAGAACACCACCATACTAAGTGACCCTGCAGAGAGAAGGCCCAGAGTCTGTACAGGCATCCTGTAGCTCTCCAGCCCTTCTCTGTCCTCTGGACAGTCCTTTAAGGAACATGTCGTCACAGAGGCTGGAGTCCCAGATGAGGTCACTGGGCCAAGGGTACAGAGCATGGCAGGAATAGAGGGAGGATGGGGCACCTTCCTTATCTGAACTCAAGACTGTGGAGGGAGGGGAGATGCTGCCAAGGAGCCTGGGGCTTGTGAGCCAGCTCTCCAACCAGAAAACATGACTTTAAAAAAAGAGCTTGTGTGCAGGTCTTGTGCTCAACACAAACCAGATTTCACAGTCTTTTTTGTTGTGGAAGGTAGAGACACACACTCCTTTTGTTTGTTTTATTTAGTTTTTGTTTTTTAAGAACGAGAAAGAACAGGAAGTTGGATGGAGGGGGGATCAGGAAAAGAATGTGATCAAAAATATTGTAAAATTTAAAATGTTTTAAAGAAAGAGAAGCAGCCATTCTAGATTGAGCTTGTAACAGAAGTTCAGGAGAAAGGAAGGCATTGGTTTGCACGGAGCAGATGCCTTAAGCAGTGGTTCTCAACCTTCCTAGTGCTGCGACCCTTTAATACAGTTCCCCATACTGTGGTGACCCCCAACCATAAAATTATTTTTGTTGCTGCTTCATAGCTGTAATTTGGCTACTGCTATGAATCGTAATGTAAATAATATAGGACTATAAAGGGGTCACAGGTTGAGAACAGCTGCCTTAAAGCCAGGCACCAACGCAGGACAGAGCTGGGTCAAATGAAACCAGACCACAAGGGGCGTCTGGCTGAGTGGGAAACAGGGAGCCACCAAGGGTGAGTTTCTGCTCACCAAGGGGAGGGTCCTAGGACAGAATAACGTGGAGGCTGCAGGCACAGCAAGAGAGCCCAGCACGGGACCTTGGGGGACTTGGCCTGGGTCCCCCGGTCCCAGGCAGCAGCCGGGCGGCTGCAGGCGGGTGCCCCGATCCCGCTGCGCGCTGCGGAGGGCAGGAGGAGGCTGCGGGGCGGGCGGCCACGCGCCCCGACAGGTAAGTGATTGGATTAAGAGACCCGGCTGACAGGATGTCCGTTCAGCCGCTGAGGCTAATCAACTTCCCCATCCTGTCTGCTAATAAATCCTGCTCCGGGGACCACTCGCCTGATGATGGCTCCTCGGGGACCGCCGCCGACTTCTCCCGGAGCACTCGCTCGCAGTCTATTAAGGAGGCAGCGCGCGCCTGTCAGGTCCTCAGTCCCGCGGCGGCTCCGAGGTGCCCATCACCCAGGTGCAGCGGCCGCCAGCCATTGTTCCCGCCGCGGGGGTGACAGCCCGGCTGGGGGTCCCTCGCCTCGGGGGGTCCCGGGCCCCTCCGGGGCGGCGGCCTAGCGGACCCCGCGCTCGGCCCTCGGAGCTGCCACCCGCTCAAGCCCGGGCTCCGCACATCAATTAGCAAGTGGCAGTTGCTGGATCTATAATATCTGCAGAGAAGATGTATAAATAAATTAAAGCTTTAATTATTTTCTTGCATTCGCAGCAGCTCTGGAGAGGTAACCGGCGCTGAGCTGTTGAGGAAGCTGCACTTGGCTTGACTCCCACCTCCCCCACCCCCCAAAAGGCGCTGGGCAGGGGGCTAGGGAGGAGAAACAATTTCCTTTGTTGCTCAATATAAAAAGTACAAGCCTTTTGACCTGAAGTCCCAGCTGCTTCTAAAATAATATGCTCCCACTTCAGTAACACACACACAAACACACACACACACACACACACACACACACATACATTCCTGTGAGTAGTGTCTATAAGCAGAGTTCAATCCCATATTTTCATCATGTCTGAAAGAACCTCCAAGGGCATTATTAAATATGTGAAATACGCCAGAAATATCCAAGCAATCCCCATCTGGCCCTGGGAAGGAGGAGGAAAGGACTGGGAAGTAATAAAGAGTGTTTATTTTTTAATTTTGATGACATGTTTTACATCATTAAAAAGGACAATTATTTTTAAAATTCAGCCAGCACGCTTCAGTGATTCAAAAGGTCTGCTGCCTCGGAATCCATCAGAACCTCCTTCCAAAAGCCCAGCTTGGTCCACCTTCAAGGCCAAGTTACATTTTTAAATATCCTAAACATGGTCATGACTGTGAGTCCAAAAGAGAAAGGAGGGAGGGAGGGAGGAAGAGAGGGAGGGAGGAGGGAGGGAGGGAGGGAGGGAGGGAGGGAGGAGAAGGAAGGAAGGAAGGAAGGAAGGAAGGAAGGAAGGAAGGAAGGAAGGAAGGAAGGAAGGAAGGAAGAGCCCTCATCTCAGGAAGCAGAAAGGGCAATAATGTTACAGATTTGCCTGTCCTTAAAAGGGATTTGGCCAGGCAGTGATGGCGCACGCCTTTAATCCCAGCACTGAGGAGGCAGAACCAAGCAGATCTCTGTGAGTTCGAGGCCAGACTGGTCTACAGAGCAAGATCCAGGACAGGCTCCAAAACTACACAGAGAAACCCTGTCTTGAAAACAACAACAACAAAAACAAACAAACAAAAAGGTTTGGATCTCCAAGCCCAGGGGGTCTTAAACTCCGTCAGAAATTCAAAAGCCTGGTGGAAATTGAAGTTGGTTCAAAATGGCCCATCCTTTGCCAATTGGCCAATATTTCCAAAGCAAAATACCATTGTTCCTCTATGAAATACCTGCTGACTGCGCTCCAGAATATGGGTGACTCCTCGCCTGTACCACTCACTCTTAGTGAGAAAAGCATCCAGAATGTCACCAAACGCAGCACATAACAGCCAGCCCTAAAGACAGGTTTATCCTTCTCTCTGGATCCATTTTCAATACACATCAAAAGGTCAGTGCATGGCAGTGTGGGTCTCCTTAAGAGCAGGTGCCTCATGTTCACTTCCCGGTCTGTTCATGGACCTACAATCCTAGAAACACACAAACATTATGTGAAGAGTAGCCTCAAGAGCAATCTCCGATGTGTTGTTAGCCATTTCTCAGGTCAAGAGTTGAAAGTCAGAACTTGCATATTGTTCAGCAGAACAAAATTAACACATCAGGAATACCTGAATGTCCAATTAGGGAAGGTGGTTAGCTACATTTCTGCACCTCCTGGACAACCATGTGGCTGTCACAAATGATACTGCAGACCTATACTTAATAGAACAGAAAGGTTTTAGGATTAGAAAGATTTTAGAATTATAATAACTTAAAAAGAATTCCTACAGCCTGACCCCTTCCCTGTAAAAATGAAAAATACATGTACAGGAAGTGATAGACTTCACGACATAAGAAGGCATTTCTCTAACATTGGGACGGGGCAGGGTTTTTATTATCTCCTTTTGCTTCTCTGTAAGCACACACTGCTCTCACTTCTGCTAATGACACAGAAGGCAAGTCATAAAGACAAGAAGGTAAGTTATAAAGACAAGAGAGCTATTTTGCCTCCTCACAGTTCTGATCCAAAGCTGGGGGACAGAATCTGGTGATGACCTTTTTGTCCTCAGAGTCCTGGGGTGGCTCAGGCATCATGTGACGAGAGACAGGGAGCTTGAACATACATGTGTGAGTGTGTCCCGTGGTCTCTTCTCATGAAGCCACCGGCATCCAACCTCTGGCTGGCCTGTGTATTACTTTCTCATCGCTATAACCAAACATCTGACGAAATAACCCAGATGGAATATTTATCCTTATTCCTGGTTTCACTGCAGGGAGGCATGGCAGAACACAGCAGGCCTCTTCCCAACAGACTCAAAGCAGAGAGCCCGAAGAATCCAAGAATAATCTGCCTCCAAGCACCCCTCCACAGTGACCCACTTCTTCCGGTTAGGCCCCACCTCCCAAAGTTCCCAGAACCTCCCAAATTAAGGCACCAGCAAAGACCCAAGCAAAGCACTCAAATCATGAGTAGTGGGGGGGGGGGGGCTTTTAGATTCAAACCACAACACCCTATCCACGTCTAACCACACCCCAGTGGCATCACCTGTAACCACTGTGGCTAGGGTTTTTCCATACCTTTCCTACCTCACAATGAGGACTAAACTGTACTGAGTTTCTGGGTGGGGTGGTGGTGGGGTAACATGGTCAAACCGTAGCACAGTATTTCTAGCCTTAAAAACAAAAACAAAATCTTAGCATCCAGGAGGCAGAGGCAGGTGGATCTCTGGGAGTTCCAGGCTAGCACGGATTTCACAGTGAGATCCTGTCTCAAATAAAGATGTAAATAAATAAATAAATAAATGAATAAATAAATATGCTTTTAGTACACGAATAAACAGAAGCAGCAAAGGGATGTCTGAAAACCATTAAGTGTGGGTCCAGGGTGGACTCTGACGCTGGCACAGGCTGCCGAGCCACACTTCCTTACTCCCTGTCTTCAGTGGGGGTGTTTATCGGCATAACTGAAGTAAGGACAGGGTCATGCCCATGGTATGACCTTAGGGAAAGCAAGAGGACTGGGAAGCATAGGCAGGAAGATGGCGTCTCCTGAAGACAAGCTGGCATCAGTGTGTTGCTCCTGAGAAAAGCCAACGGCTAGTTGGGGTTGGTCCAGAGCTGCCCTGTGCCACCCAGCCTCCCGGTCCTCTGGCTCGATGTGGTGGGCCAGTGCTCTGGGATGAGGTGATGGTCTTACTCTCACGTTTCCTTACAGCTTTTGCTGTCTTTAAAAATGTATTTGTCCTTATTATTTTTAGTTACGTGTATATGTGTCTCTATGTAGGTTTGCGCACAGGAATGTAGTTTCCCCAGCGTCCAGAAGAGGGTGTCAGATCCCCTGAAGCTGGAGTTACAGGCAGTTGTGGCCTACCTGCTGAGGATGCTGCAACCTGAACTCTGGTCCTCTGGAAGAGCAGTGCATGCTCCTAACCACTGAGCCATCTTTCCAGTCCACAGCCTCTGCTCTTGCTTCAAAATAGATACTTCAATATAGGTTGCTATGATATAGATAATGAGGTAATTTCAGCAGAATCAGAATAAGGGGCCAGAGAGAGGAAGGAAAAAATAGAGAAAGGGACAGAGGGATTGAAAGCAGTCTTTGGTTTTGTTTTTGGTTTTGTTGGTTTGTTGTTGTTGTTGTTGTTGTTGTTGTTGTTGTTGTGCCAACTTCATGTCCACCCCAGAGGACATTAAAAAAACAAAACAAAACAAAAAACCCTGGGCTGAAGCAGAGAAAATGGATGAAGGTGGGATACTGAGGGGCCCCCAAAAAGGGCCCTGAACTCTGCTCTTGTCGGGCTGAATAGAGCTTACAGGGATAGCAAAAGCCTTTGTTGGATTTGGAGAGCTCTGAAAATGGGAGAGGCCTGAGGCTTCCCCAGGGAGTCCGAGGAGACAAGAGCCTGGGAGAGCACCTGTGGACAAAGCTGTTGTGGGAGGAGGGGGCCCTGCGGGACTTCAGGAGAGGAGAATACTAGATTCCTTTAATCCCTTAAAAGCCAGGGCGGCTGAGTTTTTCCTCACTGCTACAGTGAGTTCTGCTAGAAAGCAAGGGAGCCACAGCCTATAAGTACTGGTCCTGTAGGTACTGAGGTCTTGTAGGTACTGAGGTCCTGTAGGTACTGAGGTCTTGTAGGTACTGAGGTTCTGTAGGTACTGGTCCTATAGGTACTGAGGTTCTGTAGGTACTGGTCCTGTAGGTACTGAGGATCTGTAAGTACTGGTCCTATAGGTACTGAGGTTCTGTAGGTACTGGTCCTGTAGGTACTGAGGTCCTGTAGGTACTTACTGGTCCTGTAGGTACTGAGGATCTGTAAGTACTGGTCCTGTAAGTACTGAGGATCTGTAAGTACTGGTCCTGAGAGCCTACAGGACAGTGGCTGACGGGCAGCCATGGGACGGGTATCTCCTAAGATAGGGCTTCTCACAGTTTTCCCATCCATGACCCCTTTCAACCAAGAAATGTGTGCAAACTCAAGAACCTAGGTATATAAATAGGTATACAAATCAAGCATTTACTGACAACAAATCGTAAAGAAACGTAGTTTAAAGCAATTCTTTGGCACATACAACTTGACAATTTGTTAAAGACAAAAGCAAATTTACATACTAATGAGACGGATATGCTTATTTTTACAGAAAGAATTAAATCCTGGCTGAATATTTGATATTGTAGGACATAACGCATCGTTAACATTTTTCAGAGTTGATTAGTATTTTGATTTCATAATTGTAAGTATTGAGAGTGCTGCTTTGCATAAATACATAGTACAAAATGGTAGAAATATGTTTAGGGCGATTTCAGAAATGGTTGGAAATTCTGCCCTAATCCCAAGCCAGACTTTATGTCATGATCTTTATGAGACTCAAGTCAGGAAGTCGAAAGGCAACTTTTTAGAATCAAGCATCCTAAGACAACACAATGAAAATATATACTAATTTGATATTTAAATGCTGAGAAATGGCAGGAGGGGAATACCGAGTCTTTGTTTTCCATAATTAAACCATTATACTTCTCTAAGAATGTAAAACACTGCAATTACAAACATACAGTCTCTGATCTGGTGGGGGGGTTACACAGTACGAAGTCATGTGCAGAATGAGGTGCACACGTTATGTTCAGGACCAAGGCCACAGCGACATCCCACAGAGCAACATGGTAAGCACCACCAGAAACTCCCTGGATTCAGTCACCCTCAGTCTTTGTAAAATTTTGGTCATTGAGTACTCAGAAACCTTTTTCTGCTGCCCCCTCTCTCTATTTGATCACAGTTTAAGAAGCTGGATCACAGGCAACCCTAGAACGCAGACAACCCAGCTCTCTACTTGTGACACTGAGAGCCTCCCCCCTACCCAAAATTGAGGTACAATCTGTCAGATGAAGAGAGAGAAGAGAATCCCCAAGTAGCTGAGGTTACCTGCAGTTCCCTGAGACGACCTTCCTACTTCGTCTTTGGCCGGACATGCGGGACAGGACAGAAGCTGGGGGTTGATTAGGGTCGCACAGGAAGCCACACAAAACCAGACTCTAATCCCTGTTCTTCGGATACCCTGTCCCCTTCTCCCATCCCTGCACTGTGAGTGGCCACAAGGGCAACAGGACAGAATCAGATGGAGGGCTGGGACATCCCTGGGGCATGTGGCTGTGCAGGGAGGTGACGCCCCAGCCACTGTTGGGGGTCCAGGTGCTCCTGTGCCCCTGTGCCAGCTTGTCCGCAGCCATGGCAGTCCTGTGCATGCTCCCTGCCCGCACAGCCTTCCAGCCCCTGATTTATCAGGATGGAGGGCGTGCTCTTAAAGGGTCACAGCCCACGGTGGATCTCTGGCTCCTTTAGCAGTAAGTGACAGAACATATTTTCTCTGCTAACTCCACTGTATGTTCCAGGATAGATTATTTTAAGAATCAAGACTAAATTGAAACAAGGCAGGCTTGAATTCTCCTCCCACAGAATCACAGGAGAGGGTCATCTATCAGCATGACACAGCAGGAGGAGTTCCAAAGGACGGACTCCAAAGCCCAAGACTGTGGACTCAGCTCCAGCATTTACTCGCCTGTGTGACCTTGGGTAAGTCACTCGCCCTCACGACCTCTCAGGCTCCTCACCGACTAAGTCCCATCCCGGCACACAGGATGGCTTTTGTCAAGTCTGTCAAGGAAGTCCAAACCTGCCAATGGACATGACAGAATTTCCCCGGGGAAGGTGCAGAGTCATGTGCCCTGCTGCTGACAGAGAAGAAAGTCTCAAATCCCTCATGATGTTAGAGATACAGGTCAAATCAGTTGAGGAGAATCAAACTGTCGAAGGTTCCGAGGTGGTCAAAGCCAGTGTTGGTGAAGGTGGGGAGTCACAAGGGCTCCCTAACACTGTTGTGAGGGGGGCAGCCTGACAACCCCCGACAGAGGGTGGATTTCTGTCAAAAATGAGCTTGCCCTTGGCCACAGCAGCGCCACACCCTGGAGCTGTCTGGAGAAGGTAAGTCACTGTCTGAACAAAGATGTATAATGTTAGGAACTGGAACCTGATTCTGCTGGTAGCATTTTTTAAAAAGAGAAGAAAAGGGGTTTGGGGGGATGTCTGGCCCATAGGGGTTGGCTAAAGTGTGGTGTTTGGTAGAACATTGTACATCTGGTTTAACAGTTAGTTTCAAAAAACCATTAGTGATGCACAAATATCCATTATTTGGTGTCCTTAAGAGGCAGAATACAACAAAACAGTACGAAGAAAGAAATATACTAAAATAAGGACAGCGGGCAATGAGATGCACAGCTGGGTGGCTTTAGTTTTGTGTATATGTACCACCCACGTGTCCTATGATGGCCAATACATCCTTTACTTCTAAAACAGTGAAGGGGCCGGGCGGTGGCGGTGGTGGTACCGGGCAGTGTGGCGCACGCCTTTGATCCCAGCACTCAGGAGGCCAAGGCAAACGGATCTCTATGAGTTCGAGGCCAGCCTGGTCTACAGAGCGAGTCCCAGGAAAGGCTCCAAAACAACACAGAGAAACCCTGTCTCTAAACAAACAAACAAAACAATGAAGGGTGCTTGTAGTAATAATAATTATTCTTTCTCTGTTTCCCCAGGATGTGTATGAGGATCTCAGCGAGAAACATACGCCACACAGAAGACTACACTTACACTGTCCTCCCCAAGGACCTAACTCATCTCTGTGACCTCACTAATAGTTTGTGTCTCTTTGCCAGCCCTAACCGGGTGCTGCCTTGTCTTTGAGTTATTTGTTTCTCTACCTCTCCCCATGCTCCAAGAAGTCATTGAGCAGGGTGGGGTGTCCTATGTCTTGCCCTCAAGATTGTAAAGGGGGATAGCCAGATCCGATCTCTGCCAAGGCTCAGTGTACACACACACACACACACACACACACACACACACACACACACACACACACACGCTCTTCACTGTGGGCTGAAAAAGCCCTTAAAATATCAGGCTCTCATCTCTGTAAGTCTTGCCTTAACAAAATAGCCTTTGTGGGAACTGTCAGAATAGATTAAGGATTCCGAACTGGAGACTCCTCCTTTCTCTGGAGTGGATGGGCCCTAATGACAGTCACAGTGTTCCCACAAGAGAGTGGGGGACGTTTATCACAGAAAAGTCATAGTAATACGACCAAGGAGCAGAGGTTAAAGGGACGGGAACACAAGCCTAGGTGTTCCGGCAGTCACCAACGCTGGAAGTGGCAGGGAGAGACTCTCCTGGAGTCTTCGGGGTGCTGGGGGAGTAGCCCCAGAGGTACTTTTTTTCTAACCAATAGAACCAATTCTGTGTTTCTGGCCTCGAGGACCGTGAGAGAATCCACTGCTGCTGTCTGAAGCCAGCAGATTTCTGTTGGTTTGTTACAGCAGCCCTGGGAGATGGGCACACATGCCCTGCTGAAGCCCATGTGAAAGTTCCATAAACAAACGCTACTGGCCAAGCAAGCCTCCAGTTAAATGACGCTGAAGATGTCTCATTCCCTGATCATTGGACAGTGAACACGACCTGCTCCAGGGCCTAAGGGCCAGCACAGGGGTCAGCACAAGTTCAGTGTCCTCGGAGCAAGGCTCCACCACTCCCCAGACCCTCTGCCTGGCACAGCTTAGCTGTAGTCCTTATATATTGGACCCTGTATTTAGTTTTGGGGGAAAAAAAAAACATGATTCTTTTAAAAAAATGGTTTGGCACAACCCAATTTTAAGAAGTTAGCAGAGCCGGGGGGTGGTAAGGCCCACCTTTGATCCCAGCACTCGGAAGGCAGAGACAGGCAGATCTCTGTGAGTTCGAGGCCAGCCTGGTCTACAGAGCAAGTTGCAGGACAGGCTCCAAAGCTATGATGAACCCTGTCTTGGGAGTGGGGTGGGGGTGGGGGTGAGAAGAAAAGGAAAAAGAAGTTATCAGAATGAATTGTGAAAACCACTGGGCTAGTCCAACGCCTTCCTATCCAGACCAAGAAACCAGTGTCCAGGGAGGGCAAGGGACTCATCCACGGTCATACTGCCAATTGGCAGCTGGGAGCAGGCAACAGTACAGACCTTTCAGCTCCGCTCACTCAGCTGCACTGCTGTGCTGTAAGATTCCTGGCATCTTCACCCTCGCAGAGTGGCTGTTCTGTGGTTTGCTGTGGCTACTGTAACAAATTGCCATACTCTGCATGGCTATGGCTCCAAACAACCAAAACTTACTGCCCCACAGATCCGGACTACCAAAACCGGGACATCTGCTAGCCATGTTACTTTAACCCCAGGGGAAGAGTCTGCTTGCCTCTGCAGCCTCCCCAGCCTCCCCAGCCTCCCCAGCCTCTGCAGCCTCCAGCGGCTCCTGCCGGGATCTGTCACTCCACTCCAGTCTCCGCCTCCGTTTCCCAAGGCTTGCCCCTAGGCCTCCTGGGCCTCTTTCTCAGGACAGCCCCCTCTAGTATGGCATCACCTTAACTTCTTATATCTGCCAACACCCCCATGTCACAGTCACATATTCTAGGTGTATAATTTAGACATGGGGGTGACACTATTCAACCAAGCACACGTGGATTTGGGGTCTTTCTCCAAACCTGTGGGTTGAAAGGCCACTTAAGAGTCAAATAACTAAACATCCAGGTTTCTCTGAGTCTCTCTGCACTCTATGGTTGAACAGGTGGCCTGTTCTTCTGCCCCTTATAACCCGTTATCCTGGTCAGTTTATTGCCAACTGGACACAAATTTGTTACTTGAGAAGAGGAACCTCGGTTGAGAAACCATCAGATTGACCTGGAGACAGGAGAGGGCGGCACATTTTCTGACTAGTTACTGGTGTGGGGGCACCGGCCCACTGTAGGTGGTGATACCCCTAGGCAGGTGGTCCTGAGTCACGTAATACATGGATCCAAGCCCATAAGCACCATATTTCTGGGGCTTCTGCTTCAGTTCCTGCCTCCAGGTTCCTGCCTTGAGTTTCTACACTGGTTTCCCTCAGCAATGGACAGTGATCCCGCCGTGGAGAACAAACCTTCTCATGTCCAAGGTGCTTTGGGTCATGGTGCCTTTCGTTATCACAGCAACAGAAAGCAAGCAAAGACACCTGTGCATTCCTTAGGGACAAAACCGCCGGCCCCCAACAGCAGTGCCACAAGGAGGGACTTGGGAACATAGCCTGAACAAACGGACTCGATGCGCATTTGGGAGCATAGCCCCCAAAATGAAACAGAAACCCAGGGGATTGTCCCCACAAAGTCTTGGACGGTACTGCGGACTCAGGTCTGGCATTCGGCCACCGGCCAGCAGGGGGCAGAGCGGTCTCAAGGACAGAGCGAAAAGTGAGGGAAGCTGGCTTTTCCCCACGCCTGGAATCTGAGAAAACTGCTAATCAAACTCCTATTTGTATGGATGGAGAAACTGAGGCCCAGACAGAGGGAATAGCTGTTCAAGCCCACGCCAAGAGGTGGGACCCAGCCCTCCAGCCACAGCCCCGGGGCAATTCGAGCTCTGCCAGCAAATGTCGCTCTCCCGGGCTCATCAGGAAGGTTCAAATAGCTTGACTCTGAAAAGTGGCTTCCTTAAGACTCCTGGTAACCACTCTGTCCCGCTTCGACCTAGTGACGTCAGTTCCAGAAAGTGCCCCAAGGGTACGTGAGGATGTCCATGCTGGTGTTGTTTATAGGAAAGAATTCGAAACATGAAACTTAGAAACCCATACAGGACTGGATTAATAAATGATTAAGCACCCGTTTATGGACTATTTGTACAATTGCTAAAATCTTAGTATTTATAAGGAAAATGTTCATGCTAGAAAACGATAAATAATACATCAAATACATTCCCAATATTTTCAAATTCCACATACATATTTCTTATGGTTCCAAAGATACATACTAATTAGCATTAATTAAAAATTAGACCTTGAGCCGCACGGTGGTGGCGCACGCCTTTAAACCCAGCACTCGGGAGGCAGAGCCAGGCGGATCTCTGTGAGTTCGAGGCCAGCCTGGGCTACAGAGTGAGTTCCAGGAAAGGCACAAAGCTACACAGAGAAAGTTTGTCTTGAAAAACCAAAAAGAAAAATTAGAGCTTGAGACTGAGGAGCTGGCTCAGTGGGTAAGAGCACCCCCGGAACCAAGTTAGAAACATGAAGTCGAAGTGCTAGCATACTGTAACCCAGCACTTAGGGGACAGAGACAAGAGGTTGGCTGGGTATGGGCTTTGCCCTCGCTCAGTCTCCAGCACGTGGCACAGGGCTCTGCAAACCTTAGAAACAATGGACTAAATGAACACAGAAGTCAATCTCCACGTGATCCCGCAGCACAGAAGCTACAATTACCCCGTTTTCTCTGCCAACAAACTGAGGCCCAGAAGATTAAGAAATGTGCTCCTAGACCCAGTTACTAACTGGAGGGACAGAACAGGAGCCTGCCCAGAGCTGCAGTCCCTGAAAACCCCAGGGTTCCTGCCACTTCCAGGAGTCCAGAATCCTGCAGGGTCAGGTCCGCCAGGCCTCTGGTTCACATTATGTCCTGAAACTACACACTGTAAATTCTCTCCCTCCATTTTCCCACTAGAGTTCTGTTTCTGCCTTGCCTTTTTTTTTCTACTCTCCCAATTCTGCCTTCTCATGTCTGCCCATGCTCTCCACAAACTGAGAGACATCGGAGACCTGGCAAGACTTTAATGAAGAAAGTCTTAGAATAAGGGAAGGCTTGAGGGGGTGTGGGGGGTGTGGGGCACACACCATCATACTCAGGGGAACCAGAGGCAAAGAGGAAATAAGAAGTATGCTTTTCTCTTTTTACGTCTGTCTCTAACAGAGAAGACAACAAAAACTGATGGAAAATGAAATCAACTGTTGATGAGGAAGAAAACAAACATCTGGAAGACTTAGGGAAATAGATATAATAAGCGTCATTTGCAAGTGGCTTCCCCCTTCATAGCAAATCCCGTCGGGCAGCTCGAAGTGTAAACAGATTTGAACAATAAACTTACCGGACCATACACAATTATTTCTGGGGAGAAATGGATGAGCGCTTGGTTAGACAAATGGAAGAGGTGTGAATGAGTCTTAACACTCTGATCTAGCAAAATGGTCCTTTGAAATTAATGGAACAAAAAATTATACTGGGCAAGAGCAGCAGCCGGGGGGAGCAGGCACTAAAATAGGAACCATGAAATGAAAACGCATTCTTATGAGTACGAGCGTAATGAAATGAATTTAAGAAAAGGTCAAGTTCGGGAGATGATCAGATGGGCTGTGGCTCCACAAAACCCCTAATTTACTGTGACATTTGAAGCCCAGGACTTTGGCATATACGGAATCCATAAGAAATCACCCATTCCGTGAGCCTTTTCTATGGCTGAAGGATCTCAGGTCCAGAGAGGGTGAGTGACTCACCCAAGACCACACAGCTTGGTAGGTATCCGACCTTACACTGTATTTAGAGCACATGTGGGTGGAAAGGAAGTCACGGGCTTCCCGGTTCTGGTTTGGTTGACTGACAGACTCTAGGCTTCATGGCTCAGAGAGGCAGGAAACTTGAAGCTTTTTCTCATCATGTAGACAGAACACACTTTCTGGAGTCTGGAAGAGCTGGGTTCAAATCTAGATCTTACCAAGGTCTGTCTGAGACCTGTTGATGACTCCCGGATTTCTAAGCCTCAGTCTCCTCCTGAGTAAAACACAACCAGCAAAGCACACGGGGCAGAATGTGATGAGACCCCCAGGAGACGCACCTAGTGCATAAGCTCAAAATAAGTTCCAAGATTTAACTAATTCCTCAAAATTCTAAGTTTGCCCCAGAATAAAGAAAAATAATGACAATAAATGAACTCTAGAGGTTTAGGGTGGTGATTCAAGACCAGCCTGAGCTGCAAGCAGTTTCCAGGAGAGGCCCGACAGAAAGGGACCAGGAGCAAAGGGTGGCCTCTGAGCTCCTTGTCTCCCCTCCGAGAAGACGGGAATGCAGACTTAGACGGTGGCTCCAGCTTGGGACGTGCTGGGAGACGCTTCCCCGTGTGGCCCCAGCCTCCTCTTGAGGGTGAAGAATGCCCTTCCCCAGGTCACATCTCTCGAGGGCTTGAACTAAAACCCTCCTCACAGAATATTCCCTCTTAAAAACTGGGGTGTGCAGGGGCCGGAGTGTGGTTCCCTGGGTCATCTGACGCCTTGCCTGTGCTTCCCCAAAGAGGCAGAAGAGCCCTGGAAGGTGACTCCATTTCCCACCACAGGGGGCACCAGAGAGGCACTGAGCTCCCAGCCGTCTCCACGGCCGTCCTCTGGAGCAGGGAATTTCGAATTTTATTTTATTTCAGTGTGTCTGGTAATAGTCACAACTATTCAGACCTGAAAGGTCCTGAGGGGACCCCAGTCATCAGTCCTGCCACCCAGCAGAACTTCCAGTTACAAGGGAATTAAGGAGAGTGGCATGGTTGAATACTAATAACTTTCTCTGATCCCATGAGAAGCCAAAGCATATTTGGCTGGAATTGTTTTCACAAAATAAGCTAATATCATGAACAGCACGCCAGTTTATGGCCAGGTAAGTTAGTATTAGTGTCAGAGATCTGCACAGACAGAACCTGGGTGTCCCTCAGCCAACAGCCCAATCCATGCCCTGTGCTGAGACCATTTTCTAGAAGCCGAACATTTTGGCTGAATTAACTGGCCAGCAACAACATGAGGGTTCAGATTCTGACATCTTCATGATGTCTTCCAGATTGTCCCATCCAAACCACCTCAAACTCCCACGGCTCTGTACCGACCATTGTCTGTTTGAATTTAGGGTGTGGCTGTAAGCCACATGGCATGGGCTGGGAGTCGGGGGCCAGCATCTCTCTGTTGTCTAGCTTTAGCAGTACTGTGCTGGGATCTGACACATGGCCAGGGCTCAAAAGCATTTTTTGGAATTAAATTAAAACCATGGGGAATGTGTCAAAATTTCCCCTTATTCTTCCTAGGGAAATCCCAGGTGTTTATGTCAAGAGACCCGGAGAGTTTTGGACTCTGTGTTCAATCATGGGCTTGGTTGTGGTGCAGGGATGTTGAGGGAAGGGAAGGGGCTTTTCTCTGTCAATGGGGAGATCCAAGGCCAGACTCTACCTTACTGCTAACTCCCTTGGGCTTTTGGTTGACTTATCTGCGACAAGATAACTTCATTCACATTGAAGGCTATAGTTGGGATTTAAATGGACAATGTGAAAAGTGCCTGCATCAGAGTAGACCCTCACCATGGGCCTTCCATTCTCCCTTCATGTTGGGAAAGGACACGGTGAATAGAAAGGGGCTCAGGCTCTCACGCCAGGCTGAGCTGGACTGGTTCTGAAGGCTCCCTTCTTCACATACCTGTGTGGGACTTTGAGAAAATAGCTAAATTTCTGCTTCCTGTTTTCTCATCTGTGGAATGGGAACAACGGAATCAATTGTTTGGGGGCAAGTTACTTGAGATTAGTCCAGCAGTGAGGCTATTGCTCAGCTTGTTGAGTTCTGAACACACGGGTGCTGTTATGTGCTTCCTTAACCTGGGAAGACGCATCAGCCAGACTCACAGTCCAGGTTTTGGCTTTGTAGTGGGCTCTGTGTTTGGGGTCCTGGCTCAGAGGGCCCAGACCGAAGGGCCAAGGACTCCGACTAATGGTAAAAAGGACCCCACTCCATCCGCGGGTCTGCTCAGCACCACGGACAGCTCAGCTGGCACCAATACTCCAGCGCGCTGCTGAGGCAGAGGTTCACCCCTGCTGAAACACTAAGGGATCGTCAGCACAGGTAACTTGACAGGTATCAGCTTCACGGGTCTCAGTTTTCACAAATCTGCTCTGGAGAAGCATCCTGCCAGCTTTCCATTCCCACCTTTCCTTGTGGGACCCTCTCCTGTACAGCAAGACCCACGTTTTTGTCACCTGGATCTTATCATTGTGTGTCACTGAGTCAGAGCCTCTAGTATCATATAAAAAGGCAACTTGACAAATGGTGTTCTCAATGTCATCTTCAGTCAGGGAACTATAACCACTACCCTGCCCACTCACTTGAAGGGCCACCACATACGGTTATGTAGAGTGTCCACTCTACAACTCCAGAGTTGCCCTGTACCTAACAGTCTGTACAAACAGCTCTCCCTAGAGTTTTGTGGCCACAGCCTGCGTGGCTGCGTGAGACAGTTCTGCCTCCATCCATCGTATCAGGAGAAACATTTCTGATGACATCTAGCTGTTTAACCCAAGGGCAGTGGTGCAAGCCTGTTACCCCAGCACTTGGAAGAGAGAGACAGGAGGATCACCACGAGTTCCAGGTCAGCCAAGGCTAGATAGTGAGACCATGTCTCCCAGAAAAACAGAGGGGCACTGGAGAGACGGCACAGTGGGTTAGAACACTTGTGGTGCTACCATAAGGATCCGAATTCAGATCCCTGGCGCCCACATCCAAACAAAGCTGGACATGGCCACATACGTCATAACCAAGTCCTGGGAGGTGGGGTGGAACCAGGAGGTTTGCTGGGGCTTGCTCGCTGCCAGCCTACCAAAAACACCCGAGTTTCAGGGTCAGTGAGGTACCCCATCTCAAGGGAATAAGGCGGGAGCAATAGAAGGGGGCGCCCTTTTGACATCCTCATGTGTGCCCACATGCACACCACACGCATGCACAACTCAGAACAAAACACCAAAAGGCTTTACACTGTTTAGTAATTACCTGGACAATGTTCGGTACATTTATGTTGCTTTTAAAAATCAAGTTTGTATCATTTGTATTTAATAAGATCATTCAATCCAGAAGAGTTCTTTTAAATGTAGAGGCTCATGGTTGGGGAAAAGTGTTTTTTTTTTTTTTTTTAATCCAATTTATATACATCTCTTTGTTGTAGAGGAGTATGATGGGAAAATCAATAAAAAGATTTTCAAGCATAAAAATACATTACATTGGGATAAAAATCTGTGGGGGAAGTGGATCGGAAATGCAATTTCCCACTGTTAAATAAAAGCTCGTTTGCATGTTTTTTTTTAAAGGATGGGGGAATCCAATTGCTCTGATGTTTGTATTTTATGGGGTACATTTAAAACAGCAATGTTGGAGTTTTATAAATTCTATTTTCATAACGTACTAGACATTACAGCCTTTGCAATTATCTTAATTGTTACAAAACACCCTAAATACTAGTGTTAAGATGTTCAAGAAGGGGCAGATATTTTTCAAAATTATTTTCGGCACCACTGAGCAAAATGGTTCACCTCACTGATGCAGCTCACCCCACTGGACACACCAGCCTGCCCCAACAAGTAGATGCCAGGTCTTCAGAGAAGACATGTCCCCCATGGGAAATGCTTGTTCTTTGCTTCTCTTTGGACCAAGTTTAGGCTCAGGAGTGGGGACTTCAGTGCATGGGAAGGTGGTCTCTGGCTACCACATCAGGTTGTCCTGGGTATCTGTTGACCTCCCTGCCCTGCCAGAAGTTTCTTTCTGTGTGGCCTGGGGTGTTGTGAAATATCATTTTAACTGTGTAAAGGTGTGTTATATTTGTTTCTGCTGCTTTTGCTAATGATGCAAAGACGTGTTACATTTGTTTGGTTACATAAAATTAATCAGGGGTCAGTAGACTGAGTCAGCAACTAGCTGACAGGAAGTGATAGGGAAGAACTAAGTGTAGCAAGCGTTCTTTAGTGGGGGCTGAGTAGAAGGATGGCCCCCTTTTTTCGGGAGATGAGCAAGGAGAGGAGGTTAGCTACTTATTATTAGTCCCTCTGAGCAAGCAGGATTTCACCTCAACCTTGGAATCCTGACTTCTATAGAAGGATAGAGATTTAGGTAAAGTTCCCTTTCATGGCTGAGATAGAGCCGGTGCCTGAGGGAACAGAATTCCCACCAGGCTGTGGCCAAACCACTGCTGGTAGCTGCAGAGTTACAATTGCCCATCGCCAGCAGTTGCTTAAGATGCAGCCACTGTATTGAATGTAAAACAGCTCGGGGATGCATGCCAAACTCCTCTGCCAGGCAAATGAAGGTGTTTTATCAGGCTTTCTCTACACCCACCCCCGATGGTGTGGGCGGTTCATTCTTCTTCACCTAGGATCCTTCACTGTGTATTTGATAACATACCTGACACATAGTCCACAGAAAACAGACCTAACCATGTGACATCCCCAAGTGTAGACAGCTCTGCCTTTTCCCAACAGAAAGATGCCCCCAATTAAAAAAAAATCTTAAAAACTTCTGCATTACAATTATTTATAATAATAATTATAAATTATTATAAATTATTATAAATTATAAATATATTATATATTATATATAAATTATAAATATATTACAATTATAATATAATTATACAGTATATAATGATGCAGAGGTTAGAGGACAAATTTCATGAGTTTATTCTCTCCTTACACCATATAGGTCCTGGAGTTCTAACCCAGGTCATCAGGATTGGCTGCAAGCACCAATGAGTCATCTTGCCAGCACCTCCCTACCCCCCACAAAAAAAGATTTTGTCTTTTAACTTACAGTATAAGTTTTTCCAGATTATTGATGAGATCATCAAAGGCCTACTTAACAATCTTTAACTAATTTAACATTTTTAGTTTTACCCACATTTAAGGTCTTTTACAAAAAATATGTTAACGGTGGCTATAAATTAATATACTTGAATTATAAAATCTCATTAATGTTAGCATAAAGTCCTATACAAAAGAGAAGCACATTCTGAAGAATCCCTTTTTCCTATTCCACACTCATGCCTGCAGCAATTGTGTTTGCTCTTCACAGACATCTTTGGCATTGGTATCTTTGTCACCGGCAAAGCCACTGTGCTCTCATCTAACACAGCTTTCCAGAGCGCATCCTCTAGGCTTCCATCTAAGTCGTCTAAGATACAGGGCACTTTGTATCCACCGATGATCCTGTCACTGGAAATTATTCTCCCAGCCCCAAGTACCCATTCTCTATTCATGAGCTCTGCAAAGCGACCATTTAGCGGATTGTTTTTTAAGGGATCTTTAAAAGCCTTGTTTACAGCATCCAACAATTGCAATTATAAGGAAAAATCACTAAATCTGAGCTTAGAGATTTTTTTTTTTCTCTTCACATTTGCTCCAGCGAGTGACCTTTATAAGCATTTGAAACACGGCACTAACTGAGATTATTTGGACGAAGATGTTGTTTCCAAAGAGTGCTTTGTGGGTCAAAATTAAGTGATTTCAGGAAAGTCCTGACACACAGTGGTTCTAGCAAAGGCTCGAGCAGCCTCTTCCCCCCATCCCCACCCCTGGTTTTTTGAGACAGGGTCTCTCTGTGTAACAGTCCTGGCTGTCCTGGAACTCACTTTGCAGACCAGGATGGCTTTGAACTCACTGAGTTCCACCTGCCTCTGCCTCCCAAATGCTGGGATTAAAGGTGTGCGCCCCCACCACCGGGCCAGCATGCCTCTTTTTTGAGAGATACTAGTTGGGGTCACGGGTGCCCCAGGATGGGGCTGCCCTTCACTGAGCTCAGTTTGCGCAGAAGCTACCCAGAAGACTGTAACCTACCTGGGCCCAAGCCAGGGAAAAAGCCATGCTCACCAGGATGTCACACCTGGGTGTGATCACTGCAGGGGCCTGTGTGCCTGCCACCCTGCTGAGCCTCCCCACCAGGGTAGGGCTGTTCCTCCGGATCCTGCTGGAGCACAGTGAAACCAGGCAGCTGAATTTCAAGGACATTCTTAGAGACATGGAAGGGTGAGGGCCAGAGAGATGGCTCACAGGTAAGATCACCTCACTTGACACCAAGCCTGATGGTGTGAGTTCAGTCTTGGGGACCCACATGATGACGGGAGAGAGCTGACTCCCACAATTGGCCTCAGACTTCCACATGGATAGTGTAGCACCTATGTGCCCACAGGCAAACGAGCTCGAGAACACACTCACACACCACACATAAGACACAAACGTAAAAAGCGTTGAATTTATAATTTATAAACTAGGCTGACAGAACTGGGGACATACATGGCGGCTCATGCCTGCTCCACTCAAGAAGGGAGCAGAAGGATTGGGAGTTCAAAGCCAGCCTCAACTGTACAACAAGTTGAGACCCTTTCTCAAAAAAAAAAAAAAAAAAAAAAAAAAAGATAATGATAAAAAAAAAAAAAATATAAGGGCCGGGCGGTGGTGGCGCACGCCTTTAATCCCAACACTCGGGAGGCAGAGGCAGGCGGATCTTTGTGAGTTCGAGGCCAGCCTGGTCTCCAAAGCGAGTTCCAGGAAAGGCGCAAAGCTACACAGAGAAACCCTGTCTTGAAAAACAAAAAAACAAAAACAAAAACAAAAACAAAAAAAAAATACAAATAAACTTGGCCAATAAATAATCACCCATTGGTAACTCTCTTCTGCTGGGAAGCTCAGAGCTAGCGTGAGTGTGACAATCCACATTTAAAGCCTTGTTCTTCCAGTTCAGACATAGTAGCCTGAGACAGGAGAACCGAGTTCCAGTCCAGCCTGGGCTATGTAGCAGGACCTGTCTCAAAAAGAGGTAGGAGTGTGCAGAGACAGCCAAAGAGAGGGAATACATGGCCAGTAACGGAAACAAAGCCTACCCACAGGGTGGTCAGGAGAGTTCATGGAAGCTGGCCTCCCCCATGAGGGTCAGTGGAAAAGCCAGTGCTTAGCATGCATGAGGGCCTGGGCTTGAGTCCCAGCAAGCACCACACACGAAATGGTTATGGAAATTACGGCCCTAACCTACAACTTACATCATCAGTGCT
Organism: Peromyscus leucopus; assembly: GCF_004664715.2. Taxonomy (NCBI): domain Eukaryota; kingdom Metazoa; phylum Chordata; class Mammalia; order Rodentia; family Cricetidae; genus Peromyscus; species Peromyscus leucopus. The sequence continues at coordinate 55,337,077 of NC_051064.1, read as the reverse complement.
GCCTGTAAGAGCCTGGGCTTCTCAGAGGCCAGAGAACACTACATAAGAAGAGAACTCGCTGTTCCCTGGAAGAACACGGCTTTCCTGGGCAGTGAGTGACCACAGTGTTCACCTCTGTGCAAGCGAAATTGCAAGAAAGGAGATGGACCGCCCACTCAGGGCTCTCAGCAGGAAAACGTCTTAAATATCGTGTCTGTGGTTTGTTTTTCTTACTACAAAATGATACAATCGACTATACAGGGGAGCAGAAAGAAAATAACCGTCAACTCTAATTCCCGGGAATCCCTTTGGTTACGATTCTGGGATAGGTCTTTCCACATCTTTTGGTTGGTGTGTCGATGTTTGCTTCCTTACTCTCCCCTTTTAACAACAAACAGAAGGCCATCCTCTCTGGACCTGTGTGTGCGTGTGCACGTTCGTGTGTGGGTGCATGTGTGCACGTGAAAGTCTGGGGATACCTCGTTCCTCAGGAGCTAGCCACCTTGTTGAGTTTGTTGTTGTATTCTGTCTTGAGACCGCCTCATTGTGTAGCCTTGACTGACTTTGAACTTGCTATGTAGACCAGGCTGACCTTGAACTCACAAAGATCTACCTGTCTCTGTCTCCTAAGTGCCAGGATTAAAGGCATGCACCACTTTGTGGTTTTTGAGACAAGGTCTCTCAGTGGCTTGGAGCTTCTCCAAGTGGGCCAGGCCGGTGAGCCAGTGAGTGAGTTCCAGGGTCCTCTCCAGCATGGCAGCAACGCACGGTAAGCCTGCTTTTCCTCTTCCCTCGTCCCCCTCTTCTCCCTCCTTTTCCTTTGAAATGTGGGGACCAAACCCAAGACCTCATTTCAAGTGTGCTGCCACTGAGCTCCATCCCCTGAAAACCAAGGCCATCTTACTTTGATCATTATAATTATTGTTATTTATTTTCTTCTCTTCGTTGTTGTTGCTTTGAGAGAGCATCTTACTACGTAGCTCAGGTTGGCTTTGAACTTGCGGTCCTCCTCCTGCCTCTGTGCCACCACACCCTCATTAACTTGTCCTTCATGTAGTTCAGCAGCCGTCAGAGGGACAGATGTGTTCCTAAGAGGTACACTTTGCTAGAGTTAATTCAGTATTAGTGTGTTTTGTGTTCTGTGTGTGTGTGTGTGTGTGTGTGTGTGTGTGTGTGTGTGTTCACTCGCGAATGCACGCACAAGCACCTGGATGCCACTGCATAAGTTACTATTCAGAAGCCTGTTTTCCCTTCCACCGAGGGTTCTGACTATCCTCCTGCCTCTGCCTCTTCGGCGTATCCTATCCATGTGCACCCCCACAACCTGCTCTCTGTGAGTTCTGGGGTTTACCTTGGGTCGGCAGACTTGAGGAGCAGGTACCTTCACCCAACGAGTCATCTTGACAGCCTCCAGGAAGGGATTTTGATCACCAGTGATTGGGGGGTGGAGAAAGGTGGAATGCCAGACGCTCCCCTCCACAGAGCCCCACGGCGTTTGACTTTTGACATCGGGCCGTCGAGGCCTAGACCCCTCCTACTTATCTGAACACAGACCTCCACTCTGCCGGCCATGAGCACACGGGGGGTGGGGGGGTGGGGGGGGGGGGGGGGGGGGGGGTGGTTAAGTTCACAGTGACTTTTCCAGGAATGAAACCAACGTGGAAGCTGGGGAGTTTTTTGAGAGAGGTGTTTTTTAGATTATTGTGCTCATTATTTAATTTTCTTCACATCATTGCCAGTGACACTGTCCGTGGCATCCGCGTCCCTGATGCCACGGTCTGCTTTTGTGCTTTTGTGGCTGGTACCCTCAAAGTCATTCTGTCTTCCATGTACTTTTTTCAAGTCCTTATTCCAAAATGTCAAAGATAAAGGGAAAATATCATCAACATTCACATGGGTATGACTTCCTTTTTTAAATTCAAATATTCAAGTAAGGAAGGTTAAATTCCTTAATGCTTCACTGTGCTTTCTTGAACACCGATAATGAAACATTTAAATATTGAAGTACATATTATTTTTATTAAAGTTACTTTCTTTTTACTTTTACACTGTATGGCAGTTAAGATGCTATATTGATTTTTAAATTGTGTAAGTAAATGGAGTATTTATGAATTTAATTTCAAGATACTAAAGGGGAGATTCTTTTTAAAATTACATTTTCAATGGTCTGGTTGTGCTGAGAACCACAGGCTTGGTCTCTGTTTCAGTTAAATCTAAAATATCCCCAACAAGGTGCCTGATTTGAATGCTTTTTCTCCAGATGGTGATGCTATATTGAGAAGCCTATGGACTTTAGTAGATGTGAGGGGTGGGAGGAAGCAGGTGTTCTTGACTTCCTGGTCCACCATGATGTGAACAGCTTCTGCTTCCTGTGCCCGCTGCCACAGATGCAGCTGCTATGACAAGCTGTCCCTGATGTGATGGGCTGAGACCCTCTGAAACTGAGAGTCCAATCCACCAGATAACAACTACACAATTGTCTCTGTCTCTGCGTCTCTGCTGGAGGATCAGAGCACGAAGGCAGGTCTCGGTCCATGGGGCCCTGTGTTTGGAATTCTCGATTAAGTGCAATTGACTAGGAACAGTGGCTCATCCTGGACACTGTAGGGTCCAAGGTTTTGTAGGTGAAGAGACATTTGTTTCTTTCTTTCCTTTGTTTGTTTTTGAGAGCGTCTTTCTATGTAGTCCTGGAGCTTGATATGACTGTGAACTCAAAGAGATCCTCCTGCCTCTGCCTCCTGGTACTGGGATTAATGGCCTGCACCACTATGCCCAGCAAGAGACACCATTTCTAAAATTCCTTTTTTTTTTTTTTTTTTTTGGGGGGGGGGAATTCGAGACATGGTTTCTCTGTGTAGCTTTGCGCCTTTCCTGGAACTCACTTTGTAGACCAGGCTGGCCTCGAACTCACAGAGATCCGCCTGGCTCTGCCTCCCAAGTGCTGGGATTAAAGGCGTGCGCCACCACCCACACCACCACTGCCCGGCCTAAAATTCCTTTTCAAAGGACAGATCCAGGTAGAACTTGCCAGGTCTGGTGACTGAGAGGATGAAAAATCTCATATATGGAGGCTGCTGGCACAGCTCCTGGCCGAGGAGAGGGCTGAGGAAATAAACGTGGGGTGTTAGCCATAGATTCCTCAGACTGGAAACCCCGAGTCTCCACCACCTTCTCTCTCTACCCAAAATCCAGGAGCTGTTGTTACTCAGACATCTTCAGAACCCACTGTGTCCAGTTTATTTCCTCCCCTCCCGTCTCCCACGTCCCCAGCCCGGGCCACCTTCAATAATCTCACTCTAATTGGAAATTGGGGGTGTCAGCACGACTTTCCTTTCCCATCCCTGAGTCTCACCGTGGTCCCCAGCTCTGACAGATGCCAATGTCCCCACAGCTCCAAGCAGTGATGGCAGCCGTGGAGGGGACTGTGAGGGGCTGACTCCTGCGGGTGCCGTGGACGGGACTGCGCCCCAGACTTCAGCTGCCACGCCGGGGAGTGGACCTGGCATGGCCAGTGATGAGCCGCGCCTCCGGCCCCGGGGGAGCTGTCTCCAGCCCTCCACAGTGGCGCGGCTGCAGGTTTATCTCGCTCGCTGAGAGAAGACATAATCAATTCCCCAGCTGGCACTTTGCGCTGAATACCTACTTTTTCAGCTTGATAGCAAGACTAAATTAGTTATTTAGCAACTAGGCCCTAATTTAGAGCGAGCGAGGGCCTTGACAAGGATCATTGTTCAAGGCCGTCCCCCCTTTGCCTTCAGATAGGAGGCCCGCAAATCCCCAGAAGGTGATAAATAGACAATTAGAAAATAGATATATTTGGTTAGATCTACAAGGCTCCCCAGTGCTGTCAGGCCCACAATGAAGGGGGCCAGGGTAAATTGGTGGCCAATGAACACCAGCTGCCCGGCCATCCGTCCTGCAGACACCCAGCCATATGTGGCCATTTATAGACCATCCTGAAGAATAGATCGGGCCAATAAGACCAGAGGGAACTAAAAATACTTGACAAAGTTGGCTGCTCTTCATTTAACAAGAATAAAATATCTAATGGGGTGTAATGGAGGCCATCAATCACATACTGCCAGGCCCAAGCGCAACACCACACTGTTAACTATTAATGCAACTTTGTTTCTCTAATAAGTAGGACAGGCACAGCAGCCCGGTGCGGTGCACAGGGTAGGTGTCTGGGCGGGGAGATGAGTGGGGGACGCTGGAGAGCTGTGGCAGAAGACGGATTCCAGCCTCAAAACAGAAGGGACAGAGGGATAGAAAATGGTGAAGCCACCATGCAAACCAGTGTGGCGGCCCTTGAAAAGGTTACAGGTACAACGGCCAGAGGCTCCAGATGGTCTGCTCCCGGGTAGAATCTCAAAAAGCTGGAAGGCAAGGCCTCAAACTGACTCTTGTATAGCCAGGTTCACAGAAGCTCTATTTAAAAAGTAGAAGCACCCCAAGCATCCCTCGACACATGAAAACATACAACACGGATTATTTTCCAGCCTCTGAAAAGAAGGATACACTGATACATGCTACAGCATAGATGAACCTGATGGGCACCATGCTAAGTGAAATAAGCTAGCTGCAAAAACGCAATCATCACCAGAATGGAGACGGCTGTGACCTAGTGACACACACATCAGCTCAACACTTTGGAGGCAAAGGCAAGAGGATTGCCATAAGTTCCGGGCCAACCTGATCTACCCACTATGCACCATGCTAGCCTGGGCTACATAAGTGAAGCCCTGTCTCAAAACAAAAGACCAAGAGACAAGAACAAAGGAGAAACAGGGTACCGCCGTATTTACATGAGCCACCCACGTTTACAGTCACACTTACAGACACAAAGAGCAGGGAGCGGTAGCTGGCTGCAGCATCAGGAGGCAGGTACAGGGAGTCACTGTGGAGAGATGTGAGAGTTCTGGAAATAGACGACGGTTGCAAATATTATGGGTGTATATAGTGCCTCTGAGTTACACTCAGAACAGTTCAAATGGCGAATCCTGAGTTACCACAGTAGAGAATAATCGTAACAGGAGAGAGGAGGCAAGGCCCTAGAACCGCCTGCTCCTGTTGTAATGGCTTCGTCCAGCCGCTAGGCTGCTTGGATGCATCCCACAAGCGGGTTTTCCAGTCCTTCTGCACATGGTTGGGAAAGGGTAAGGTATCCTCAGTGTGCCCCTCCCCGGTGAGGGAGACAAGCTGACTGGGAGGTGCTGGTCTTGAGCTGGGAGGACCTGACCTGAGAGAGCAGGAGAAGACAAACGCGGAGCTCCTGAACTGCACACCCCCATTGGGCCGTGGAGGGGCAGCCCAGGACAGAGAACAGGGCATGTCCTAAACCGTCAAGACAGCCTTCATCTTTGCTCACTCACTCTGAGAATTAACTATGGTTTAAAGGTTTGCAGGGGGAGGGCTGGAGAGATGGCTCAGTGGTTAAGAGCACCTATTGCTCTTACAGAGGACCCGAGTTCAATTCTCAGCACCCATATGGCATCTGCAACTCCAGTTCCAGGGGATCTGCCCTCTTCTGGCCTCCACAGGCATTAGGCACACATGTAGTGTTCAGACAGACATGCAGACAAGACACTCATACACATAAAACAAACGAATCTAAATTTTTAAAAAAGATTTCAAGAAGATAAAAAGATAGTTGTGAGATTTTTAATTGCACATGTTAATAAGAGCTTGGTTTTACTACTGAGCTACATCTCTATACTTGGAAAACAAGGGGTTTTTTTGGTTGATGATTTCTGCCTTCTTGGCTTTGTAACATCAGATTTAAGGTCATCTTACAGGATGTCACGCTGTCTCACTCTATTGAGAAAAAAAGTGCTGACCTCTACTTTCATGCCAAGTGAATGGCAGGCACCCTCTAGTCCTGCAATGTGGTCACACGTGCCAGCATGGAAGGGGGACACTGGCCCAGGCATGGAGTGGGAAGTGTTCAGTGGTAAAGAACAGGGTGCTGATTCCAGCTGACCACACAGGGAAAAGGCTGGCTCAGTACTGGAAGCCAGCATCAGACTGGTGGTGGATTCTGAGGGTCACCTTCAGTAACATACTATGACCACGGCAACTCTTATGAGGAAAGCATTTAACTGGGCCTGGCTTGCAGTTCAGAGGCTCAGTCCACTGTCATCATGGCGGGGAGCATGGAGACACACAGGCAGACATGGTGCTGGGAGGTAGCTGAGAGTTCTGCCTCCAGGTCCACTGGGTTGGCTTGAGCATTTGAAACCTCAAAGCCCACCCCCAGCGTGTGGTAGTATTGTGTTCCCCAAAATGTTGTGTACTCTAATAAATTTATCTGGTTCAGAGAACAGACAGCACTAGATACAAAGCAAAAATGGTGCACTCACACCTTTAATCCTAGCATTCCAGAGATAGAAATCCTCTGGATCTCTGTGAGTTCAAGGCACATTGGAAATAGCCAAGCATGGTGACAGCTTTAATCCAGAAAGCAACTCTAATCCAGATGTGGTAGAAAACTGAAAGATATATAAGGCGTGAGACCAGAAACTAGAGCTTTGGCTGGTGAAGGTTTTAGCTGGTTAAGCATTCAGGCTTTGAACAGTAATTCAGCTGAGACCCATTCCGGATGAAGACTCAGAGGCCTCCAGTCTGAGGAGACAAGACCAGCTGAGGAACTGCAAGTGAGATAGCTGTGGCTTGTTCTGTCTCTCTGATCTACAGCATGGACCAATAACTTGCCTCGGTTTGATTTTATTAATAAGAACTTTTAAGATTCCTGCTACATCAGCGAGACTTCCTCCGACAAGGCCACACCTCTTAATAGTGCCACTCCCTAGCGATCAAGCATTCAAATCTATGAGCCTATTGAGGTCATTCCTATTCAAACCACCACAGTAACCAAGAATGACCTTGAATGCATGTGTGTGTGTGTGTGTGTGTGTGTGTGTACATATATAGGTACATGTGTGTAGAAGTCAGAGGTCAATGTCAGATAGCTTCCTCAATCACTTTCACTCTATTTCTTGGAACAGTGTCTTTCACTGAACCTGAAGTTCACTGATGGGCTGGACTAGGCTGGCCATTAGGCTCCTGGGATCGACTTATCCCCTTTCAGTTACAGATGAATGCTGCCATTCCCAGCTTTAACATGGGTGCTGGGAATCCAAACTCAAAGCCTCATGCTTGCTCAGGAAACATTTTACACCTCTAGCCATCTCCCCAGCTCTACCCCTGGCCTTCTGACCCTCTTGCCTCCATATCCTAAGAGCTACAGACATGTGTCACAGTGCTACATATTGAGCCTAGGACTTCATGCATGCTAGGCAAGCACTCTTCCAACTCAGCTGCATCTCCAGCCTCAGTTTCCTCTTTTGCCAGAGCAGGGCGCTAGAGCTTATTTCCCAGCCTCCCTTGCGTTTGAACATGCACACGTAATTAGAAATGGATAGCTGATGGTGTGAGCCACCCCCAATCTACTACAGAGAAACTTGCCTATGCATCTACCTTGTGCCTTCTCTTGTCTACTGGCAGATCACAGGGCCCTACCATCCAATGGCATAGCAGAGTGCCTGGAGGAGGGGGTTTGATGCCTCAAGAGTTAGTTTCCAGGGCCACAGAACAGGACCTGAAGGCTCAGATAAGATAAATGTATTTCCCCATGTTCTGGAAACCAAAAGTTCAAGGTCAAAGGGGCATTAGGACTTAGAGGTGGCTGCCTGCCCAAGGTTTCCACATGGTGTTTTCCTCTGTAAATGTGTACCCCAGCTATATTTTCCAATGCCACATCTTCCTCTTCTCATAAGGATACCAGTCACACAGGGTAGGTCCCTAACTGAATCACCTCTTTAGAGATCTTATCACCCATCCTCACATTCTGATGTATGATTTCAACATACAAATTTAGGGAGCACATATACAATTCAGTCTATGACACCATCAAAGTTTTTTCCAGTGGATGTTCATATGACCAAGGAGGAAATGGCTCTTGTGTTAAAGGACTGGGATCTGGGAACTGGTTAAACAATTAAAGGCCATCACCTCGATCGGTGAATGTGCCACTTTCCAGCTCTGTAGTCAGTAGTGAGCTTTGTCCAAAAGCTTCTTCATGAGATGTGAGCTCCCTGCTTCCACCCGAGTAGAGTCACATCCAGGTGTGGTAGCTCATACCTATCACCCCAGAATGCAAGAAGCTGAAGCAGGAGGATTACTATGAGTTCCAGACCAGCCTGGTCTATAGATTGAGACCCTATCTCAAAAAAAAGAAAAAAAAAAAAAGACAAAAAGTCACTTCTGGAAGCTTTGTACCAACATGGAATACCATCCTTCCCCAGAAACCCCCAGTAAACCCTCCTCCTGCTACATCGGCCCCACATGGGTCACATGTTCACGACCAATCACATCCCTGCGGGGTGCAGTCAGGGTTCTCCAAGGTAGATGGCTACCTGTGTGGGAAAGGAAGGAACGCCTAATAGAACCAGTTTGTTAGACGCAGAGAAGGACAGAAAAGGGACAAGGCAGCTGCTGCTCTGACAGTTATACTAGAATTCTCTTTATTCTGGAGCCGTAGGGACCACAGGTTTGTTGAGCTCGGTCCTGGGGGAGAGCGGAGGAGGTTTAAAAGACATTGAGAAAGTGGGACCCACACTGAGTGTTGAGGTCACCTAGAATGTGAGGTCCAAAGGCAGCAATCAGCATGAAGCCCAGACTTCAGTTCAGGGGCCTGACTCACGCTCCGCCCTCCCTCATCCCTTCAGCACCCCCCCACACACACACACACACACTGCACCGCTCACAAGGAATTCCTGGGAAAATGCCTAGCTATCCTGTCTAGCTATCCAGACTCCCGTCGTACCTGGGGCCAAGCTGAATCAGCAACCCCAGGAGTGGAATTCAAGATTGTCTTTGAAATGTCTCTCTCGGGTATTCTGGTTAATAACAGATTTGGGAAACAGAATGCCGCATTGTTTTCCAGAGAAATCATCTTTATATCCTAAGGTATCTTGGGAGAAAAATTTGTGAATTCAGTCAACCTCGGAGCATTTAAAAAGAACATCAACCTGGAAGACTGGCTACCTCTTGAGCAACTTGTGCTCTCTTTAGACCCTTTTCCTTGTCAATAGATGCCAAGTCCCTGGTCGCTCTGCCACCCTGAGGGACCCTGTGGCCCATAAGAGACTTAAGAATCTCTGTGTGCTCTTAAGTGACATTGTCTCATCTGCCAGCCCATCCCCCTTCCAGTCAGGTAAGAACTATTCAAGGAAACTTGGTAAAGATCCTTCACCCATGTGAACTGGACCGTTAGTCTGAAAGACGTCACGATGGGATAGCCAAGTCTCCACAGATGGAGACGAGACCTCGTTCTCAACCCACCACCCACTCAGGGAGGCTCCCACTTAGCCACCGCTGTTCTCATGCATTATTCAGTCACAAGAGTCACCCTACACTGGCCTGAGTGTGTCCTTCACAGTCTGAGAGTGTCTCCAAGTAGGGCAGACCAGGGACTAGGAGCCCGGTGACTTTGAACACACCTCCAGGATGCAGATGGACCAGGTGCTTTGGCAGCATGGGATAAAGCACTCTTCTGGGGAAGGCGCAGGAGGGCCGAGCATTTGGAGGCATGGTGACAGCTACAGAAAACAGGCCGTCAGGATTGGGACAATGTCTGTGCTTTGGGCTTCCTGTAGTTTTCCCCACACCCCAGAATAAATATTAGGCTTGTTATAAAATCCTCTTTGATTTCACACCTAAGCCCAATCACACCTCTTGGCTCATTTGACCCTCAAAACCGCATGTACGTAAATAGAGTGGGTTTTTCTTTGTCTTGAATCTGGCATGCTGTGCTTATGTCCTGGCTCACTTTGTTTGATTCCAACTCAGTTCCTCTGCTCACTGTTCTTTGTTTTTATTATTATGTCCATGAACCCAAATGCCTCAGGCCTCCATTCTTTGTCTTCCTGAATCATAATCAATAATTAACATATTTATTAGTTAAGACTCGCAAGTGGTATAAACCAAACTCAAATAAGCTTAAGCAAAAACAAAAAGGAATGACGTCATCATGAAGATAAAAAGACTCGAAGGCTCAAGCTTTGCCCCGCCCTCCTTCCTCCCCCTTCTCTGATGGGGTAGCTGGGTAACGGCCGCGGTCTCCCTCTCCGTCTCTCCTCCCTGGGACCAGTCTTCGCCAGTTCTCTGACTCAAAGAGAAAGAACTATGACAGCCGAGAGTTCCTGAGCCTCACCTCTTAGTTTCTACCTGCAGGGAAGAAAGAAATCTGGCCACCCCCCTCTCCGACTTTAAGAGCCCCCTAGGAGTGGGGCTCACTGACGTAGGTACCCACTCCTGCACTATAATGGTGTGAACCCCCATATGGACACATAGGAGACTGGAGGGCCGCCCTAAAAGCTGATGTATCTCCATCAGGGGAAACAAAACGAATGTGTCTCTTAACACAAATACTTGAGTCTACCATGTGCAAGACAGATTCATTCACAAATGTATAATGTGCACCTACTGGGTGCTAGCCACTGTCTTGGTCAGCGGCGATGACCGTGACACCACCCTTGCTGTCACATGATACTCAGTCATCCCTGGTTGTTTTTGCGGTTGTGGTACTATAAACACAAACAGGATGACCTGAAGTAGTCACTTTCCCCAGGGCTAAGACAGAAGAGCTGAAGGGAAGAGGGAATTACTCGGCCCAGTGTTTCTGAGGGGCCAGTCCATCGTGGGCAGGGAGGCATGGTGGGTGGTTACTTCCTGGTGACTCAGGAAGCAGAGAACAGGACTGGAAGTAGCCAGGCTAGGCTGACTCGGAGAGGTCTGCCCTCCAGTGACCCACCTCCACCAGCCAGGCTCAGCCACCTAAAGGTTCATAACTTCTTCAGGCAGTGTAGCCCACTGGGGCCAGGTGCCCCAAACACAGGGGCCGATGGGGGGCAGACATTTCACAACAAACCACAGTAACAGGACACACACCAAACAAGGTCAGGAGAGGAAGAGAGATATAAACTGAAGTGGGGCAGGGACCACGTTTGGATAGTAAGTAACATGTTCTTTGACATGAAGTCAGACTGAAGAGTGAATGGCAGATGGCAGATGATACTCCCAGTGGCTGAAGTATCGAAGTTAAAGATTCAGGAGATTTCAGTCTAGCCAAGTGGTGTTAGCTGAAGCACCACACCGAGCCTGGCTCCACAGCACAGTAACAAGTTTCTGACTGGTCTTTAAAAAAAAGAGAGGTGCCGGGCGGTGGTGGCGCACGCCTTTAATCCCAGCACTCGGGAGGCAGAGGCGGATCTCTGTGAGTCGAGGCAGACTGGCTACAAGTGAGTCAGGAAAGCGCAAAGCACGCAGAGAAACCTGTCTCGAAAAAAAAAAAAAAAAAAAAAAAAAAAAAAAAAAAAAAGAGGTTCTGTGGGGCGCAGAGGATGTCTCAGGTAGTAAGGCACTTGTTTACAAGCGGGAAGACCTGAATTCAAAACCCAGAACCCATGTAAAAAGCAGAGAATGGTGCCCCTCTCTTATAATCCCCGTGCTGGGGAGAGGCAATGGTCTCCCAGGGCTCCCAGGCTAATAGGTGAGTTCCCGGACAATCGGAGACAGCGGCTCAAATTGAAGTAGACAGAATTCCCGAGGATGACACCCAAGGCCGTCTTCCAGCCTACAAGTACACACACACACACATACAGTAATAAAAAAGATTCAGTAGCCAGACACATCTTGGGAGCGCTGGGCTGGCTTCAAAGCAAGCTTATTCTCTTTGCTGCAGAATTTGTCAGACTCCGGCGGCATGCCACTGTGCCCTGAGAATCACCGGGGAGACTCTGGCAGCCAAGCCTGCACGAGTGTTTCACCTTGGCTCGCAAGCGAACGAGCTGTCAGAAGCCCTCATCAGCTTCTGGAGGGTATTCATTTCTCTTGGGCATTTGTTTTGCTTTGGTTTTAGACAGGATCTCACTACACAGCACACGCCTCAGCCTCCTGCGTGCTGGGATTTCGGACCTGTACCACCACAGCTGGCAATTTATAGGGACTGAGAGACCTTGATCCCAAGGACGTGATGGGCTTTGGACTCCACTGGCCTCCCAGAGGCCGTTCCTCTCTCCCATCTTTGCATTGCCGAAGCAAAAGAAGCAAGGTCACCATCTCCTGATCCCCTTCACGGGTCTGATTGGCGTGCGAGCAGTTCCGCTAGTGAGATCACAGAATTCTATGCAGGTCTTGTGAGAAAGATTTCACTCCTAGAGAGAGAAACTGACAGTTCTCTCCTTCTTTTTCTGCTCCTGACCACAGAGGTGGTGCTCTGAGCTGCTGCAGCCACCTTGTGAAGATGAGGAGACCCACCACCAACACCATCAGAGAGGTAAAGCAGAAAGCAGGTGAGAATGAGGATAGCCTGTGCTAGACCAACTCTGAGTGTCCTCGCTGGACTGCCTCTAATGAGGACACCCTATTGCTTACAGCCAACAAGTTCTTACCAATTCAGTTTTCACCCCGACACCTCTCTCTCTGTCTCTGTCTCTGTCTCTGTCTCTCTCTCTCTCTCTCTCTCATGCTTCTTTAGAAGCATTCAGAATGTCAACCAAACAGCTGCAATTATTTTTCTTTTTGCAATTACAGAGTGGCATTCAGTTAACAGAACAATTATCTTCGAATAAGCTGCATCAGAGACAACTGAAGATAACAAAAATAAAAATAAAAAAAAGCTACCGTCCCCATATATAACTTATTTGTGTGTGCACCAACAAGAACCTGCTTTAGATTTCTGTGTCAATTTACAAGCCCAGACTGTACCAGGCACAGTTAGTGGCTACCAAAAACACCACCAGGACAGGGCTATCTAGAGACACATTCGGCAGTGTGTTAACTATACAAAACAAAACAAACAAATAAACAAAAAACAAAACACCCACTGTGATACAGCTTCAAAACAAATCTTACAGTCTTACATTTCAATGTTTTGTTTTTTTCATTAAGAGGGGTGAATTGTGTACATGGGGTGTTAAGCGCGTTACGGATGAGAAAAAAAAAAAACTTAGCTAGAACCAACTTATTCAGCATCCTTCATCTTCCTTTTCCTCCTCAGCTTCCCCTTCCTTCTTTTTCTTGACCACCTGCTTTCTGCCCCATCGGGGTTTCCTTTAGCTCTGTAGGCAGCAATATCCTTTTCCTGTTTTCCCTTCAGCTCAGCAGCCTTCTTTCCTCCAGGCTGTTTGTCACCTGCAGGAGGGCTGTCCACATTGCTCCCAGTTTCTTTGCGAAAGGGTACACCACGATGTTCTCCTTTGGTTTGGGAAGATACTCAACAGAACAAGGAGGCTGAAGGAGGTCTCTTGGGCACACCGGGGTCTTTGAACTTCTTTTTGGTCTCCCTTTGGGGGATGTAGGTTTTCATTTCTCACTCTCTGTTTTTTTGTTTGTTTGTTTTGTTTTGTTTAGACAGAGTTTCTCTGTGTAGCTTTGTGCCTTTCCTGGAACTCACTCTGTAGACCAGACTGGCCTAAAACTCACAGAGATCCGCCTGCCTCTGCCTCCCAGGTGCTGGGATTAAAGGCGTGTAACACCACCGCCCAGCTCATTTCTCTTAAGAGAGTCTTGTCAGCCTTTGCCATGTCTTCCTTTCCTCTTTCCTTCAGCAGACACATCCCATCCGGGTCTCCGGGCACTTCCAGAGAACACCGAGGAACTGGCAGAGCGTCCCTTGGGGCTTCTGTGCTCCTGGCAAGCTTGCACGAAGAATGCATCCGAGGACATTTGCCTCTTGGCTTCCTAGCCTCTTCTCTGCCCACGTTTAGTGGATTTTCCTGCGAGGCCAGGAGTTGCCCAGTGTCTGTCCACTCTCGCTGTCTCTCCATCTTGGACTCATAATGCCTTCCTGTTTAACATCTTCCTGGTGGGATGCCTTAGTTTGAAGATTCAGATTTCAAAGAAAATGTTCATCTTCTAATATATCATTTCAGCCAATATCATGAAGGAAATTTTGTACATACATCAATTCAAAAACTCACTGTGACATTATGAACAAAGCATATGAAAAAAAGTCTTCATTAAATCCCAACTCCAGCTGCTTGAATGTCTAAATCATATGCAAATTCTGAAGAGTACATGGGAACCCAGCGTGCTACTCAGATGGGGCCGGCACCAGAAGGATCCCAGGACTGTCCACGAGGACTGAAGGGGTAGGGTCATTTCACATCTCCTTAATTGTTCAATTTTTTTAAATATTTGGTTTTTTATCATTTTTAATCGTCTCTGTGTGTGGTGTGCACGTGCAGGAGAGTGCAGATGCCATCAGAGGCCAGAGGTGTTGGATTCCCTGAAACTGGAGTTACAGATGGTTGTGAGCCACCCAACACGAGTGCTCGGAGCCAAACTCGGGTCCTCTGGAAGAGCACTAAATAGCTGAGCCATCTCTCTAGCTCATGTTTTCTATTATTTTTTAAAAGATTTATGTTGTAGAATATTATTTTAAGATGTGTTACATTTGTTTATGCTGTGGAACATTTATTTAATGATGCAAAGATGTGCTGCATTCTTTGATGTTGCATTTGTTTAACTCTGTGAAGCTGTGTTACTTTGCCTGTCTAAAACACCTGATGGTCTAATAAAGAGCTGAATGGCCAATAGTGAGGCAGGAGAAAGGACAGGCAGGGCTGGCAGGCAGAGAGAATAAATAGGAGGAGAAATCTGGGGAGAGATTGAGGAACAGGATAAGGAGGAGGACTGCAGGGGCCAGCCACCCAGCTGCACAGCAAGACACAGACAAAGAAGTAAAGAAAGAAATACAGAAATAGAGAAAGATAAAAGCCCAGAGGCAAAAAGATAGGCTGGCTAATTTAAGTTAAGAAAAGCTGGCTAGAAATAAGCCAAGATAAGGCCAGGCATTCATAGGAAAGAATAGGACTCCTTGTGATTTATTTGGGAGCTGGGTGGTGGGCCCCCCCAAAGAGCAAAAGAGTAAAAAACAACCAACAACAGATTTATTTAATTTTTAATTGTCTGTGTACATGTTGGCATCTGCAGAGGCCTGAGGCCTCAGATCCCCCAGAGCTGGAGTTACAGGTAGTGTGAGCTGCCTGAGGTGGGTGATGGGAATTGAACTTGGGTCCTCTGCAAGCGCAGCAAGCACTCGACCTGCTGAGCCATGTCTACAGGTCTATTTTCTATTTACTTATTTATTTATATACGTTTGAGACAAGTTCTCAGTATGCAACCTTGCTGGACTAAAAGTCACTATGTAGATCAGCCTGCCTCTTCTTCCTGAGTTCTGGGATTAAAGGTGTGCACCACCTTGTCTGGTCTATTTTCTATATTTCTAGATGGAATAAATATACAACTTATCATATGTCAACCCAAAACCTTACAACAAATTTCCCTAAAACATTAGCTGCAATGTAAAGGAATGCCTTTACTTACCTACAAACTAAGATATTAAGATGGGGGCTCTATTTCCAGAAGATTCAACACCCTCTTCTGGCCTGCTCTGGCACTGCACACACATGGGGCACAGAAAGACACACAGGCAAACACCTATGCACATACATTTAAATTCTTTTTTTCCGCCAGGCAGTGGTGGCGCATGCCTTTAATCCCAGCACTCGGGAGGCAGAGCCAAGTGATCTCTGTGAGTTCAAGGCCAGCCTGGGCTACAGAGTGAGATCCAGGAGAGGCACCAAACTACACAGAGAAACCCTGTCTTGGAAAACAAAAAACAAAAAAATTTTTTTTTCAAGACAGGGTTTCTCTGTGTAGTCCTGGCTGTCCTGGAACTTGCTCTGTAGACCAGGCTAGCCTTGAACTCAGAGATCTGCCTGACTCTGCCTCCCAAGTGCTAGGATTAAAGGAGTGCACCACTACTACCTGGCTAATTTTTTTTAAAAGTTCAAAAGAAAACAGGCTCCTAGACAGTATTTCTGTGTGAACTGTGTGATTTTTCAAGGACAGATTACTGAAAATACAGGTGTCTGTAGTCCAGTTGTTTTAGAAATGTCTCCCCTGAAATACTTCTCAGTTCCCCTCCTACATTAAGAATGGTTTCAGCTGGGTACTGCAGTGTGTGCCTGTGAGCCCAGAACTTGTAAGGCTGGGGCAGGAAGGCTTCAAGTTTGAGCCAACCTGGGCTCCATACTGAGACCTTGTCTCAAAAAGAAAAAAATAATAATCAATATGATAACTGGCTCTGCTAAGAATGTCCTTATCTTGGAAATTGGTTAAAATCACTGGCTGCCCCTGCAGAGGGCTTGGCAGATTCCTAGAGCCCTCAGGGCAACTACAAACATCTGAAACTCCAGCCCCAGGGCATCCAGCGCTTCTGGCCTCCTTGGCACGTGTGTGCATGTGCACAACACACACACACACACACACACACACACACACACACACAAATTAAAAATGATTTCTGGGTCTTCTACAGAACAGTGAACGTTAGTTTGTCTTTCATAAACCACTGACGGTAAGTGTGCCTGGACGCCAGCCCGCCTGAGAGATGTTTTAAGAACATGCACGTACATGCCCTGACCTACTTGGCTGAGCTAGGCAGAATGTCTAGGTGGGTCTCATTTGTCAGTGTTATCCCACAGTTCACTGTAATATGTGCACTCACATTTGAGGATCATTGCTCCAGGAACTCACAAGCACGAAAACCTTCTGAAAATCATAATTACAAAATCCTCTAATCTCCATTTCATCTGGCTACCAGGAGGCGCAGCCAAATTTAGTTCCAGTAAATCTCTCATTCCTAGTTGTCACTTTACCTCCTTTCTCCAGGCTTCCAAATGTTCTTTGGTCTGAACTCACTCTTAATCCAATAAAGTCCCAGATCGCCTGTGCCCACTCAATGGGCCTCCTGCCAGCCTGACCACCCACTCCAAAGAGCGCGTGCACACACGCACACACACACACACACGCACACCAAGGTCTGCTTGCTTTTTCAAGTCATGTGGCTGCTTTTGACGCCCTCCTCCACGCTCCTTTAGAAGCCAGATTGCCGGAAGCATGTTCTACAGCGGTTAAAACCTAGACTGATTCGTTTCTCTAATCAGAAATATCAAACATTACTCTCCATCCGCTTTCTGTGGTTAAAAACATACTTTACTTTGGGAACAAAATCCATGGCCTCACTTGGGCCTGTCTATCAACCCATTCAAATGTTTTCTGTTCCTTCCATCAGTTCTGACAAAGTGAGATGGAGTTGGACACCCTGTGAACTGCCTCTGTGCTCTCGTGTGTGAGCCGCGCTTCACTAGAGGGGATAAGATAATCCGCTGTCATTTCTGTTTTGATCATATTCATTTTGGGCAGAGAATTTATTCTCCCTGCACCATATCACTATTTATGTGCTGCAGTCTCCCGCTTCTGCATTCCCCAGAGAACGCACCATTAAAACTCTTAATGTGACACCTCATATTTTAGTAGACTAGAAAATAGTTACAATTTTAATTTAAATTGAAATGACTATGTAATGGCTGGACAAATCAGCTTGAGCTCCCCCGAGCTCTTAATTGTGATTCTCCATTGTTTTCTATGCATAAATGTCTTCTCTGAGCTCATTCTGAAATACTCTCTCATGTTTTTCAGCTGCTCTAGTTCATTCCAAACTCACTTATTTAATAATTTTCTATGGTGAGTAACTTCACGATTAAACTTTAATGTTAAATATAAATGGTTGGAATAATAAGCTTTATTAGAGAATTTAGGGGGGGGAAAGAAGATTCGGCATTTAAGGGATGGTAAGCTTAAGAATCGAGTGCATGAGGAGGAGACGACATTCAGCTAAGAACAAAGCAGATTTTGATAGCTTAAATACATGCATATATCGGATATAAAGGGCTGACATAAATGTCTAGATTTCCTCAAGCAAGGGGTAGTGGCACCCAGTGACAGAGCAGCAGGGAGTGTATCTAGTGTAGCCTCATTTATGAATGAGAGACAAGACTCAGAAAGGAGACGTGATTTTTTCCCCCAAATCAAATGACATATTAGCCAAGTTCAGGCTCAGAGAACAATCAGCAGCGAAGCAAAAGGAAGCAGAAAGGATTCTGTAGAGGCCATCACACAGGTGTTTCCCAGAGTCCTCTCAAACCGGTGCTCCGGGGCAGACTGAGCAGCAAAGTGCCTCCCAGCCTCCCGGAAGCTGTGCTGTGCTGAGTGAGGCATTTCGTGTTATCTCGTGCTCGGCTTAAAAACAAAACCAGAGCTGGAGACGTAGCTCGGTTGGTAGTGCTTGCCTAGCTCACACAAAACCCTGGGTTCAGTCCCTGGCACCACGTCAACTGAGCGTGGCGGCACACAGCTGTAACCAGAGCACCCGGGAGAAAGGAGAGAGGGCTCAGAAGTTCAAGGTCATCTCAGGCTACACAGTGAGTCACAGCTAGCACTGGATACACAAAACCCAGTTTAAAAATTATTAAACCAAACCTAAGATACTAAGAGATGAGATGTGATTTTTACTCTTCTAGACAATGTTAAGAAGTAAGATGTGCTTAGTACATATGTACTAAAGCTGGAGTGATACAGGGAGAATTAGCATGGGCTCTGCGCAAGGATGGCATGCTAATCCATGAAGCATTCCATGTTGAGGAGCAGGAGAAAGATGCCGCCTAGAGAAAAGTGGTGGAATGCCCATCAAATATCGACTCAGCTCCCTGGAAGCACGTTGGAAGTCTGAGGAGACGGCTTAGTGGAGAAAGCGCTTCCTGCCCAGGTCTGATTCAGATCCCCATGGCACACATAAAAAGCTGGGCGGCCACATATCTCAGCACCCAGAAGGCAGAGAAGGAGACCCCACAGGTAAGCTGCCTAGCCAGGTTAGCTGGGATTGGTGAGCCATGGCTTCAACAAGAATAAGTAAGGTGGAAAGTGATCTAGGACACCCAGTGTCAACTGTGGTCAACCGTGGCTATCCACATGCAAATACACACACACACACACACACACACACACACACACACACACACACACACACACATACACACGAATCTGTGTACACAGACATGCCCCACACACATGTGAACACACACACAATTTTTAATATCGTGTAAACTGAGCATGAGATACCACAGAACCCCTCAGCACGGCGCACTTTCATGGAGTCTATGAGGAACTTTACTGCTAAATTCAATCCCAGATAGAAAGGGGGATCAGTGGTTAAGAGCACTGGCTGCTCCTCCAGGGGACCCAGGTTTGACTCCCAGCACCCAAATGGCAGCTCACAACTGTGTGTAACTCCAGTTCTAGGGATCTGATGCCTTCTTTCTGGCCCTGTGGGTGCCATTGTGTGGTACACAAATGTACGTGGAGGCAAAGCACCCATATACATGATATGAAATAAAAATCTTTTTATTAAAGAACCACTGTTACAGTCAGGGTCCAAAGGAACCTTCAAGTGACTTAGTCATCGCTGGACCCTCAAGTCCCCTGTCAAGAGTCCCAGGAGACCCACTTCTGCCTGAGCAACCAAGGACAGGGAGTTTGTCATTTTTCAGGGTAAGCTTTTTTTTTATTTTTTATTTTTCCTCTAGAAGCTAAAGTCTTACTTCAGATGGTGCCAAACCTGGCTTCTTACACCATGCACTAGCTACTCCTGGTAACCCATGGGTCCACCTATGAAAGGCCAAATCCCCTTCCACACGTCCTCAGATTTTTTCTGGCTCTCCTCTCTTCCTTCCACGGTGCCTCGCCCCACACAGACCAAGTCCCCGAACAGCCGCGCCGCCCCCTCTCCTGAGCGTAACCATTCCCAATCGTGAAGTGTGTGCTCAGCGCACAAAGGGAATCTCTTTTAGTTTTCTTTTAAGTAGTTCATTTTTGCAAACATCAGGGAACAATTTTCTGAGAGGCAGGATGACGTATGGTGACATGGGGACAAGGTTATCCAGAGCCCGGCACATCAGACCGTCTGGAAAAGCCTTAAGTGAAGAATGCGTGTCTCCATGAAACCTTTGTCATTTAAAGGGGACAATGACCAGCTGAGGCAGTCAAGGTCCCTGTTCAATCTGGCAAGGCTGGGTGACTGGAAGCAGGGGTGTCTCACACAAGGGGACCCTTTGGTCTTTAGCGACATCATTATCTGTGGGTTATTATCATTACTACAAATACTAATACAGTTTATTAAGCACTGGCAATGACCCAGGGCAAGTGAGTTTAAGTTCATATTAGATCCATTTTCATTATCTAAAGGAAAGAAGAGGATGAACAAAGGACTATAATGTGAAAATCTAAAGTAGGAAAAATGAAAAAAGGTTAATTAAAAAAAAAAACAGTGTAAAGAGAAGGGTCCAACTGTTCGTAGTCAGAAGCCATGATGGATGGTGCATCTTGTCACCCTGGACTTGTCCCTTATGATTTCTTTCCACCTCTTTCTCTCTCTTAAAAAACACTCTCTCAGCTAAGGACATGGCAGGGTCAGGAGAGGGTGAGGAAGGAAATGGACCTTCATGCCAAGGGCCCCCTGTCCCCGAAAGCCCGAGAATCGTTGCTTCCCGGTTCTAACAGCTAGCCCCACGCAAAACCAAATTTATCATTAAGCAGATTTCAAATGTAAAATAAAATTAGGATAATTAACCCTGGTGGACAGCTCCTTCTCTGAGTACCTCCTCCTCTTCTTTTTCTATTTTTTTAAACCTCAGAGCCATGCATATTCAGATACAGCTCATATATCTCAGAACAAATCCAAGAGCTGTGCTGCTCACAGTCACGCTTCTTGGAAAGTCTCCTGTGAAGTTCTGCCTTTCTGATCTGCAACTGTGTCTAATCACTCAGATGGCTTTCTAGGCAAGTTATTTTTCTCCATAAAGGGGATGGCTGGGGTTCTCCAGAGTATAAAACCCAAACCAGGAAGTCAGAACCAGGAAGCCAGCAGAACGGCACTAACCAGAGGGGCAGATGCCCAGGCTGAGGTCCTTGGAAGGAACCCTGCATCTGAGTCTGAACCATGGCACACAGTGAAGAATTCCAAGATGTCCCAGTGCAGCCTCTTGACTATCTTGGCTGAATCTGTTCTATCATTCCAAATTACAGAGGCATCCTGGATCTGTAGTGTCTGCTTGGAGGAACCCTAAAAAAGGAATGTGTGTGAGCCTTATATAAGCACACCCAGAAATAGGCGGTGGCTCATCCAAGACCAAAAAGCAGAAACAGGTCTGGAGTCCCCAGATCTATTGGTCTTCCTGCCGATGTGCAGGGTCAAGTTCAGCACTTGTGAACACCACAGCTGGCCTTAGGAAATCCTTTACAGTGCCTCAAAGCAGGGGTCAGAGGCTGTCTCCAAGCCTTCCTCTTCCCATTTGAGGTACAAACGTCTTTTAGAACACGGGCTTAGAGTAAGCCCCTGTAGAAAGAAGACACCCAAATCCCCACATGAACGTGTACGGACATCTGGGTTTCCCAACGGCCTTGCCACCAAGGCCTTCCACAAACATCTGAGGAGAATAGTGTTTCCCATCTCACACCTTGACCCAAGTAAAGAGTTCAGATCCAGTAACTGTTGACTAAATACACGAAGCAGTTAAGCAAGAACAATATCTGGCTAACAGTGGTGGCTCACACCCATAATCCTAGCACTTAGAAGACTGAGACAGGAGGATTGCCATGAGGCTGTGACCAACCTTGGTCACATAGTAAATACCAGGACAGCCTGGAGTACATATTGAGAACTTGTCATATCTACCCCACAAAGAATGACTATTCAGTGAAGGGGAAGGGGTGAACTGGCTGACCATCGTGGGGTCTGGACAGCTGAATTTGCTGGTGGAGAGACTGGGAGTCGGGGAAGGAGCACACTCATGCAGTCAGGGTGCTGGGCTTCCGGCTCTCTCTCTGGGCAAAGCCTCTGCTGTGAGCTGCACAGACATCTCACTATGCTTGCAGCCTCCCTTGGAAGAAGGCACTATCTTATGAGACACCTAGGTACTCAACATCACTCTATCAGGACATAACAGAATTTATAGAGTACCTTCCATTTCATACATCTTAAAAAACCCCAGCTGGGCAGTGGTGGCACACACCTTTAATCCCAGCACTGGGGAGGCAGAGGCAGGCAAATCTCTGTGAGTTTGAGGCCATCCTGGTCTACAAAGTTCAAGGACAGGCTCCAAAGCTACACAGGGAAACCCTGTCTTGGAAAAAAAATTAAAAAGCCCACCAAATGTCACGCGGTCTCCTATACTCATGACATACACCTGGCAATGTGTGTTCTGGTGTTATTATAGTTTTTATCCATTCTAATATTTCAGGTTTATTTTGTGTATTCTGGCCATGTATACTTACTCATTTATCCAACCAGCCCTGACTCCTTTTATTAGAGAGTTGTATTTGAAATCAAGATCTGCATTGAGTGTGGTAGCATTTGCCTTTAATCCCAGCACTCAGGAGATGGAAACAGAAGGATCAGGAGTTCAAGGTCAGCCTCAACTATATAGAGAGTTTGGGGCCAACCTGGGTTATATGAAACCCTATCTCAATAAATATAAATGCATTGCTGGGTATGGTAAAACATGTCTTAATATCAGCGCTCAGAAGGCAGTAGCAGGTAGAGCTCTTTGAGTTCAAGGCCAGCCTGGCTCTACACAGCAAGTATCAAGCCAGCCAGGGCTACTTAGTGAAACTCTATTTAGATAGATGATAGATAGATAGATAGATAGATAGATAGATAGATAGATAGATAGATAGATAGATAGATAGATAGATAGAGTCCCATATGTAGCCATTTGTGTCTCTATGAAGCTGCACATGGCCCTACCACAGTCCATCACCAGGTGGATCATTCCAGCTCCTGCTCTTTGTTGTCAGTGAATTTCCACTCTAGCTGTGAGAAGCCTGGCTTTCTCCATCTGCCATTCACTTCAGTGTTCAATTCTAGCACACACAACTCTAGTGTGCCAAAATTGTTAGTGTGGGATTTTATGGGAAGCAGCCTTCTCAACTCACATGCAGTGTGTGGATTCTCTTGCCTTTTGTCCCACAGACTCTCATTTCAAGCCACTCAGGCCAACATTCTTTCCACCCCATCATTGAGGCTGCTTCACAGATCTGTAGTCAAAAGTTTCTCAGGTCCCACCTGCCCGCCCCCCTCAGGACCCACAGCCACTTATAAAATAATCACTCAGAGGCTTAATATTATTTATGACTGCTCAGCCATTAGCTCAGGCTTATTACTGACTAGCTCTTACACTGAAATTAACCCATTATCTTATCTATGTTTAGCCACATGACTTGGTACCTTTTCTCAGTTCTGCCTTGTCATCTTGCTTGCTCTGTATCTAGCTGGTCACTCTTTCTCCTCTCCATTCCTCTTCCTGTTTCTTGGACTTCCTGCCTGGCTATAACCTGACTTGCCATAGGCCAGAGTGGCTTCTCTATTAACCAATCATAGCAACACATATTCACAGCATACAGAAAGACATTCTCCAGCACAGATCTGTTCACAGGGAGAGTCTCTCATCACAGTATATTCTCCTCTCTGGATCTCCCTACTTTGTGAATGATTTTTAAACATGAATATACACTCTTTGTGCTATAAAGCTCTACAAGTTCTTGACAAATCCAAGTGTGCACCACATAATGATGGATGAATTCCACATACCTGCCACACCATCGCTTACTATGCCACACCATCAGCACTGGCAGCCAATGACCATTTGCATGTCTCTAGTTCCTCCTCTTCTGGACTGTTAAGTAATTTGAATCATGTGGAAGGTAGTGTTTCCAGATTCAGAGGTATTGATGATCTAATAAGCCAGTGAGATGGACAGAAATCACCTGTGTTGACTTTGCACCTGAAGGGAGGGATCCATGAGTCAAGGAATGTGGAAAGTGTCTAAGGCAGTTCTCAATCTGTGGGTCACAACTCCTTTGGGGTCACATATCAGATATTATGCACATCAGATATTTACATTACAATCGCATAATATAGCATAGCAAACAGTATCAAAATTACAGTTCTAAAGTAGCAACAAAATAATCTTATGGTTGGGGTCACCACAACCGGAGGAACTGCAGTAAAGGGTTGCAGGAGGGTTGTGTTGCAGAATATTATTTAAAGATGTGTTATATTCATTTATGCTGTGGAACATTTGTTTAATGATGTAAAGATGTGTTGCATTCTTTGATGTTGTATTTGTTTAACTCTGTGAAGCGTGTTACTGTGCCTATCTAAAACACCCGATGGTTTAATAAAGAGCTGAATGGCCATTTGAGGAGGCAGGAGAAAGGATAGGCAGAGCTGGCAGGCACAGAGAATAAAGAGGAGGAGAAAACAAAAGAGAAAGGAGCAAAAACAGGAGGAGAGGAGGACATCAGGGCCAGCCACCCATCTACACAGCAAGCCACAGAATAAGAAGGAAAGAACAGATAGACAGAAATAGAGAAAGGTAAAACCCCAGAGGCAAAAGGTAGATGGGCTAATTTAAGTTAGAAAAGCTGGCTAGAAACAAGCCAAGCTAAGGCCAGGCATTTATAATAATTAAGTATAAGCCTCTGTGTGGGATTTATTTGTGAGCTGGGTGGCAGGCCCCCAAAAGAACAAAGAACAAAGAGTAAAAAGCAAAAGACTAAAACAACCAACTACAAGGTTAGTCACTAAATCTGTGACAGCAACATTAGAAAACTAATAAAATAAAAAATGTGCTCATTTTTTAACGCTGTTCTATGATCCCTATTTATATCCTTGTGCCATTACTGACTGCACCATCTTGTTTTCTGAAGAGTTGCCATACATTTTGAGAGAATGAGAATCCTCCAACTCTGCTCTTTTTCAAGGTTGTTTGGTTAGTCTCCACCCCATACACAGTCACATGAATCTTAGAATGAGCTTGTCAGTTTCTGAAAGGAAGAACCTTGGGATTATAAGGATGTACTGCCTCCAGACCATCTGTGGGCACGGCTGTCACAGGGACATCAAGTCCTCCTATCTATAAACATGGGGCATTACTTTATAGTTTTAAGAGTGCAAATCTTGCCGGGCGGTGGTGGTGCACGCCTTTAATCCCAGCACTCAGGAGGCAGAGGTAGGTGGATCTCTGTGAGTTCGAGGCCAGCCTGGTCTACAAAGTGAGATCCAGGACAGGCTCCAAAGCTACACAGAGAAACCCTGTTTCAAGGGGAAAAAAAGGTAGTTCCTGCCACCTTCTAGGGTTGAAAAGGGAAAATGTAGATTTCAGGGTCTGCTTTGAATGTGAGACCTACGGAGTACACTGGACCTGCAGTCAGGAGCACCGTCTCACTGAGAGCCTCAGTTCAGGCTTGAGAGGGTGACAGTGACTGAGAGGGTGACGGTGATAAGGGGGTGACGGTGATGAGGGGGTGATGGTGATGAGGGGGTGACGGTGACTGAGAGGGTGACGGTGATGAGGGGGTGATGGTGAGGGGGTGACGGTGATGAGGGGGTGACGGTGAGGGGGTGACGGTGATGAGGGGGTGACGGTGGTAAGGGGGTGACGGTGATGAGAGGGTGACGGTGAGGGGGTGACGGTGATAAGGGGGTGACGGTGATGAGGGGGTGACGATGAGGGGGTGACGGTGATGAGGGGGTGACGGTGAGGGGGTGACGGTGATGAGGGGGTGACGGTGAGGGGGTGACGGTGATGAGGGGGTGACGGTGGTGAGGGGGTGACGGTGATGAGAGGGTGACGGTGAGGGGGTGACGGTGATAAGGGGGTGACGGTGATGAGGGGGTGATGGTGGTGAGGGGGTGACGGTGATGAGAGGGTGCGGTGAGGGGGTGACGGTGATAAGGGGGTGACGGTGATGAGGGGGTGACGGTGATGAGGGGGTGACGGTGAGGGGGTGACGGTGATGAGGGGGTGACGGTGGTGAGGGGGTGACGATGAGAGGGTGACGGTGACTGAGGGGGTGACGGTGACTGAGGGGGTGACGGTGACTGAGGGGGTGACGGTGATGAGGGGGTGACGGTGACTGAGGGGGTGACGATGAGAGGGTGACGGTGACTGAGAGGGTGACGGTGACTGAGAGGGTGACGGTGACTGCCCTTGGCACTCTTCCTAAGAAGAGGATAAAGCCTTGCTGAGGAAGGTATCATCTACAATTCTGACAACCTTTAATATAAAATGTCTATCATTCAATAAATAATTACTAAGAAAAATCAAAATAAAGATGGGTGTGGTGTCATAAGCCTGTAATCCCAGTATTTGACAGGACAATCAGGGTTCAAGTTCATCCTTGGCTATACAAGGAGTTCAAAGCCAGCCTGGCTACAGGAGACTTTGTCTTAAAGGAAAAAAACAACAACAAGAAAAGAAAAAGAAGCCGGGCAGTGGTGGCGCACGCCTTTAATCCCAGCACTCAGGAGGCAGAGCCAGGCAGATCTCTGTGAGTTCGAGGCCAGCCTGGGCTACCAAGTGAGTCCCAGGAAAGGTGCAAAGCTACACAGAGAAACCCTGTCTCGAAAAACCAAAAAAAAAAAAAAAAGAAAGAAAAGAAAAAGAAGCACTAGTTTTTTTGGTGGTGGTGGGGGGTGTTGGTTTCGATTTTTCAAGACAGGGTTTCTTTGTGTAGCCCTGGCTGTCCTGGAACTCACTTTATAGAGCAGGCTGGCTTCAAATTCACAGAGATCTGTCTGCCTCTGTCTCCCCAGTGCTGGGATTAAAGGTGTGCGCCACCACCACCACCACCACCACCACCACCACCACCACCACCACCACCTGGCTAAAATACATGTTTTTTAAAAGGGGAAAATAACCAGACCCAGTCCTACAACCTGTAATCCCAGCTACTCCGGAGGCTGAAACAAGAGGATCACAAATTCAAGACCATCCTGGACTGTGAAGTAAGTTTCAGGCCAGCCTGGACAACTTGGTGAGGGCTTCTCTCAAAATGAAGGCACGGGCTGCAACTCCACGGCAGAATGCTTGCCTAGCGTACGTTAGGCCCTGGGCTCAGTTGCCAGCACTGAAGAGGTTAAAAAGACAAAAAGATAGAGCTTAGTGAGAGTGCCTGCCTGGCGTTGGGTCCTCACCACCAGGAACACAAAACCAAACTACCCTTCTAATAGACTTTAGGCTTAAATCATGATTTTTAAATAAATAAGTTTAAAGGTTAAAGATACAATTTCTACAGTTAAGAAGCAACAGATGGGTATGGCTGAAAATTAGACACGAGGAGACAAAATGAGTGAATAGGAAGACAGGCCAGCAAAGTGAGGCGCACAGAGAAAAACAGAAGAAAAGCACAAAAGAATACGAGATGTAAGAGACACAAACGGTGAAACGAACACGTGCTGGAGTCCCAGGAGAGAGGGGGCTGCCACTGCAGCTCAGAGAGAGCACTGGCCTAGCATGCACAAGGGCCTGGACATGATCCAGAACGAGGACAGGGACGGGGAGGGAGAGGGGAGAGAAGTAAACAGTATTTTAGAAGATAAACATCTAAAAAAAAGTAGAAATAATAAAAGATAACAGAAAAGTCTCAACAAAGCCCAGACAACATACATTTCAAGGGAAAACAAAACAAAATGACATCAACTTATGGAAAAAAAATTAAAAACAAGGAAAACTTCAGCAGGTGGAGAAATGCCGCAAGCAGCACCCTTCAAAGAAGCATTTGGCCAATGTCCCCCCCCAAAAATTATGGGGTCCCAGTGGCAACGGAAGCACATCTTTAACACGACGAAAACAGAAGGAAGCAACTCTGCCCATCTATAATTCTATACCAGTGGGGAAGGCTTTACAAACGCAAAGAAGGTAAAGATGTCTTCAGACGAACAAACAAACAAACAAACAAATAATGTATCCTGGAAGAGCTGCACTAAAATCAGTAAGAGTTCTTTCTGCAAAGGTCAGAAGCCACATGACCATAGCTGAAAACATGAAGTGCAGGAATAAAGAACGATGGAGAGGGGAAATGTGTAGATAAGCATAAAACTAGAAAACACAGTAACAGTTGGGCATTTTGAGCTTAAATGTAGGCAACAAGAAGGCAAAAGCCAAGAGGGGGCAACATAATTAAATAATTAGGTTTTCACTATTTGCAAAGCCCCATGGGAGACTGTAACACACTCATCTGGCGTGCTCACTACAAAGAGCATTAACAGGGCAGGAACGCTGCTCTTGCAGAAGACCCTGGGTTCAGTTCCCAGCACCCACAGAGTAGCTCACAAACATCTGTAACTCCAGTTTCAGGGGATCCAATGCCTCCTGTGGCCTCTCAGGACACAAGGTATGCACATGGTACCCAGACATACATGCAGGCAAAACACCCCCACATCCAAAATAAAACAAATCTGAAAAAAGAGAATTAACAAGTGTGCAAGAGCAGGTAGCAAAGAATACAGCTGTGAAATGAAGGCAAAGGTGAATATACAAGGTGGAAAAATTAATAGGAAAACGACAGCTACCGATCCAACTGTGTTAGAATTGCATTAAAAGCACATTCTTGGTGGGTGTGTGGCACAAGCCTCTGATCCCAGCACTCATGAGTCAGAGGACAGCTAGGGCTGCATCACTTGAGACTCCAGAGGGAGCAGGGAGCGAGGGAGAGAGAAAACCCTCAAAGCTGGGGATACAAAGAGTGCTTGCTTAGCCACGGAGAAACCGAAGGCTGAGTTTCAAGAAAGACTGCAAGAAGTACTTTTACTACTGCCACTGTCCCTTACATTGTACACAACAAGCCCGTTTAAGTAACATTGTTTTAATTCACATGCTCAAATCTAAGAGAAAAATCCATACAACTCCCTCAGTTCCTGCAGAAGGCTATCTTCTAAAGTCTCTTTTATCACAACGTTATCCTGATGTCTTAATTTCTTTTCCAGGGGAGAAAGGGTTTATTCTGGCTGAGGTGACGGTCCATCACTGCAGGGACGTCACAGCGGTGAGCTTGGGGTATCTGATCACACAGGACCCACAGTCATGAAGCAGAGGGCAACAACTAAGCTCACCCCCATTTTCACTCAGTCCAGGACCCAGCCCAAGAAATGGCACCACCCACATCTACTAACACAATGAAAACAAAACCCCATAAGCATGCCCAGAGGCCCATCTCTTGTCAATTCTAGATTATATCAAGTTGACATTTAATACAAACCATCACAAATGGAGGTCCTAGCTTTAATAATATGATAGGAAATGGAAAAGGGAGGTACAGATTGAAAAGGCAGGAAACAGCTGTATTCACAAATGAACATAGTTACGTACACTGGAAACACCCAAGAATCTACCAATAGCTGAGCTGTGGTGGTGCTCGCTTTTAAGCCCAGCACTCTGGAGGCAGAGGCAGGTGGGTTTCTGTGAATTTGAGGCCAGCCTAGTCTACAGAGTAAGTTCCAGGATAGCAGGATAGCCAGGGCTACACAGAGAAACTCTGTCTCAAAAAAAAAAAAAAAAAAAAAAATCTACCCAATAAAAGCTACTAGAAGAGTCATAAAATTATAGAGTCAATATATATATTTGTCAGAGTTCTCTAGAGGAATAGAACCAAGGGGCTGGACACACACACACACACACACACACACACACACACACACACACACACACACACACACGAATGCACCTGTAATCCCAGCACAGGAGAGGTCATGGCAGGAGGATCCTTAGGTCTTTTTGGCCAGCCCACATAACCAAACCAGAATCTCCAGGTTCAGTGAGACCCTGTCTCAAAAAATTAAGGTAGAGAGTGACTGAGGAAGCCACCTGATGTCAACCTCTGACCTCCACACACATGCACACATGTGTGCAGATGTACATAATCAGTCATTTTGGAGTACTTTAGATTTTTTGTTTTGTTTTTTTTGTTTTTTTTTTCGACATTTTTGTTAGTTGGCTTGTACTGAGACACTCGAATACAGATGCTGATTTCAACAATAAAAATGAGTTACTACTATAAATAATGACATAAACAAATCTCAGAATCATGTTAAGTGAAAGAAGTTACACTCCAGATAGATGATCCACATGATAAATAGTAGTGTAACAAAACTCTTGATAAACAAAACTTCTGAGATGGACATCAGCTGGGTGTGGTGGTGAAGGTCTGCATTCCTAGCACTAGGGAGACTAAAATCAGCACGTACCAGGCTAGCTAGGTCTACAATGCAAGACCCTGTCTCATATAAATAGAAACAGGGGTGGGGTGTAGCTCAGGTGGTGGTGTGCTTACTATACACAAAGCTGCAGGTTCAATCACCAGTACTACATAAACTGGGGATGGTGGCACGTGCCTATAATCCGAGCACTTGAGAGGTGGGGGCAGGAAAATCACAAGTTCAAGGTCATCCTTGGCTCTCCCAAGGTTGAAGTCAGCCTGGGATACATGTGACCCCATCTTTAAACAGGATGGAAATCAGAAAAGAGTGGGTCCAGGATGTGGGGGTGTAGGCAGAGACTGACAATAAAAGGGCATGATACAACCCCTTGGGGTGATGGAAATGTTTTAATTTTGGCTGTGGTGATAATTTCATGACTATGTGTATTTCTCAAATATGTACCTAAGAAGGGTAATTCTACTCTATGTAAATTATCTCTCAATAAACCTGATGCCCAAAAAATGAATTATTAAAGTAAATGTAGTGAAAAGCCAAAGATTACAATTGTCAGACTAAATGTTTTACAGAGGTCTGGAGAGAAGGCCAACAGTTAGGAGTAAACTGCTCTTGTGGGGGACACAAGTTCGGTTCCTAGCACCCACATCAGGCTGACAACCACCCGTGCCTCAAGCTCAGGGGATCTGAAGCCCTCTTTGGCATCCTCAGGCACATACCCAAACACAAATATACATACACATGACTAAAAATAAAATATTTAATTGAGAAAATAAAATTAACTGGACACAGTATAGTTACAATCCCAACATTTGGGAGGCTGAGGCAAAAGGATCTTGAGTTCAAGGGGCCAGGCTAGGCTACATATCAAGATCCCACTTTGCCCATTCCCATTTCAGACCCAAGCATGTTTGTCTTGAAGTGTCCTCCAAGGCTTCTTGTCTGGGAGTGGGCTGGTCTCCCCAACTCTATGACAGGAATGAAAAACATTGTGTGTCCTTGAAAACTAGAAAACAAAATATTTCTAACAGAGATTCCTATTATTTATCCTATGATATAAAAAATCCTGCAGTGAGAAGAGGAAGCTGGAAGTTGTCATGGAGTGGAAAGCTCAACAGGGAATTGCAGCCAACTGCCTCGGCTTCCCCAGTAGTGCGTACTGGATGACTGTCTGGTCTGATGTTATCTTTCTGCTCCTATTTGTTCTTTTACTCAGAAGCTTCACCCGTGGAGACACTGCTGTGCTCAGGACTCTCAATGGATCGGGACCTCCAGCTGGATGCTCCTATGCGTCCCCAGCTGATGATTCCTGCTTTGTTTCTAAGTCCCTGATGTTGCCCTTAGTGTGCTCTCGAAGTTGGGTTATTCCAGTTGTCTCTGCAGGGTGTTTTGAACACTGGCTTTGGTCTGCTGTCTATCTGCTGCTCCTCTGTACATGCTATTCACTATTTATGCTTTTACTTTTGCTTGTCATACACTTAATAGTAAATTCACTCATTCAAAACTGAAAATGTCTGTCATAGCTCATTCTCCATACTGTCCAGAACAGATAACAAAGTGATTAGAGAAACATGATAAAAATATATAAAAAATGGTATCTCACTGAGGTTTTGTTCAATAAGTCAATAAAGATCTAGGTCAGCCTGAGCTAGAGAGAGATTGTGCCTCAAAACTCTCTCCTCAAAATCCCCAAGTGAAGCTGGGCAGTGGCGATGCACACCTTTTAATCCCAGCATTCAGGAGGCAGAAGCAGAAGCAGGCAGATCTCTGAGTTCAATGCCAGCTTGGTCTACAGAGCAAGTTCCAGGACAGCTAGGGCTACATAGAGACCCGTCTCAAAAATACAAACAAACAAACAAAAAGTCAAAAACCCCCAAGTGACACACTACTAATGTATAAGGGCTTACACTACATGAATTTACTGTGGGTTTTGGTAAACATACTGAGGTTCACTTTCTATGCCATTCTCCATAGAGGACGAAGGGTAAATGCTGTCTTATGCCATCCAAGAACAGATAAACTGGGCTTCAGAAAACTAAAACTTTTGTTCCTTAAAATTTACCATCAAGTTAGGAAACCCAGAGACATAACAAAGCTGAACAAACAAACAGAACAGAATAAGGTGCTGGCAAGACAGCTCAGCCATTTATAGAGTACTTATTGTTCTTGTGGACAACCTGAGCTGGATTCCCAGCACCCACATCAGGCAGATCACAACCACCTGTAACTCCAGCTCCAGGGAGATCCAGCACCTCTGGCCTCCAAGAGCACCTGCAGTCACATGCACAAACCCACAAACACATACATTTAAAATGAAAATAAACTTTAAAACACCACAGAATGAGAAAAACATTGTATATCACATGCTATCAAACCATCACATGTCACCTTATGACAGTAGAGACCAAACTTACATCTATAATCTGTAAAGAGCTCCTATGACTCAAATAAAACCCCAACTGAAACTGGACAAAGGATCTGAATAGATGTTTCTTTTATATATAGATGAAAAAGTACACAAAGACATGTTCAACATCTTTCATCATTTGGGAAGTACATGGTAAGATACACCTATTGAGATGGCTAAAATAATAAATAAGTGTTGCAGAGTGTGGAAAATATAGAACCCTCTCATACATCATAGATGAAATGATAAGATGGTATAAAGTGTCTTTGAAAGGTTTGGTGGTACCTCAAAATGTTAGAGTAATCAGTATTTCACTCCTAGGTATACACACAAGAGAACTGAAAACTGTTCACACAAACTTGCACACAAATGTTCACACTGGCATTATCTAAGATGTAAAGGTATAAATATCCAAATGCCTTTTATCAGCTGATAAAATGGATATGTACTGTATCCACACAATGGAGTATTTTTCAGCTATAAATTAGAATGAAGTACTAATACAGGAATCATGATAAATCTTGAAAATGTTAGAGAAATTAGATCTCACAGGCAACATATGTAATCTATTTTGTCCTTGTTAGCTTTAAAAAAAAAAGTTTATGCGTGTGTGCGCGTGCGCGCACACACACACACACACACACACACACACACACACATGCGCCTGCTATGAGATCTTTGGATGGAGTTAAGATGTCTATGAGCTGGCTGACATGGATGCTAGAATCTGAACCCCCTCCTGATCTGAGCAAGTGCTCTTAACTACTGAGCCATCTCTCTAGCCCTATTTTTGTCCTAGATAGCTTTGCTAACCTGACATAGCCTAGAATCATCTGAAGTCTCAATTGAGCAATTGTCCAGAAATGTCCTTTGGACATTTCTGTGAGGGATTGCCTTAATAATTAAGTAGGAGGGCCTAGCCCCTGTGGGCAGCACTTTTCCTAGGGCAGGTGGTTGAGCCATATAAGAAAGTGAGCTGGGGCTGAAGAATGGTTTAGTACAGCAGTTCTCAACCTTCCTATGCTGCAACCCTTCAGTAGTTCATGTTGTGGGGACCCCAACCATAAAACTATTTCATTGCTACTTCATCCAAAT
Organism: Peromyscus leucopus; assembly: GCF_004664715.2. Lineage (NCBI taxonomy): Eukaryota > Metazoa > Chordata > Mammalia > Rodentia > Cricetidae > Peromyscus > Peromyscus leucopus. Next base: position 55,303,637 of record NC_051064.1, on the reverse strand, counting down.
CATAAGGTAAATATCCAATGTCTATGTGATCCCAAAGGGGGCAAGATCCACAGGTTGAGAACCACTGGTTTAGTGGTTAAGAACACATGCTGTTCTTTCAGAGGACCCAAGATCAATTTCCAGCACCCACACCAGGTGACTCACAACTACCCTTAAGCCCACCTCCGAGGAATCCAACATCCCCTTCTGACCTCTAAGGGCACCTGCACTAATATCTACAAGCCCACACACATAAATAATTTGTGTTTAATGTTTAAGATAGGTACACGTGGGTCTGCAAGACAGCCAGCAAATAGTATTTCCCTATGGTTTCTGCCTTTGAGTTCCTGCCCTGTTTCCCTCATTGATGGACTGTGACCCAGAAGCGTCATCCAAACCAACCCATGGTATTTGTCAGAGCAACAGCATGAACCTGGAGTGTATTTACATGGATCGTGCAGATAGTTAATGTGTAAAGACAGAAAGCAAATGTATATCTATCAGGGCTACGGGGTGGAGAGTGAGTCTTTCCAGTGGCAGTTTCTGTCAGGATGAAAATCTTACATGGTTGCATAACTACAAACGAGCTTTATCTCCCCACTTTCCTACGTGAGCATGTGTGTGCATACATGTGTGCACAGGTGTGTGTGCATTTATGCACATATACACAGAGCCTAAGGTTGGTGCCAGTAATCATCCTTCATCATTTTTCCACCATACTCATTGAACAAGGTATCTCAGTCGGACAGAGCTGGCAGCTTACTCTGGGGATTCCACCATCTGAGGCTGGAATTCCAGGTGGGCATTTGCAAGGGTTCTAGGAATCCTACCTCTGGTTCTCATACTTGGATGGCAGATGCTTTTACCACCGAGCTATCCCCCAATCCTTGCTTAATAAAAATTTCACACGTATTTCGTCATGGGAGAGAGGAGGGGAGGAGAGCATGCACACAGGAGGCGTCAGAGGACAGTTTGTAAGAGTCAGTTTCTCCACCACGTGGGTTCTGGGGACGCCTGGCAGCAAGCATCTTTACCTGCTGAGTTATTTCACTGTCCCAGGAGTACGGTTTTAAAGTCTCTGAATTATAAAAGGTAGAACCTGTAAGATGTGACTACATGTCAATAAAGTTGTCACTACACAGTGTAAAACCTGCGGCCGTTGGTTCAGCGGGGCACTCAGGTTCCTTCAGGCCTTATCTTGGCTAAATTTCCAACTCTCATCTATTCTCTCTTAATACTTACTGTCATTCCTATCCAGCACCACCTGCAAATGCTTTGCCTTTGCATATATTCTGTTAAGAACATCATACTTCCCACTTCTGTCTGGTGTATCATCCCTGTGGATTTGTCAACAATAAATGCTATTTTCCCCAAGACATCCCTTCTACCTTCAGCTCTTGTGTGAATACTGAAAACATCTGGCCCTCATGACGGATTCTGAACTCCCTGGCTTGCTAGACAGTACCAGCTTCAGCTCCAGCAGCAAGTGCTTGTAAGCACTCAGTAAATGTTTATTGAGTAAATGAATGACAAACACACCCTCACTACTGACCAGAATCAGTGCTGTTTTTTCTCCAACTAGTTTAATTGGTAAAATCCATACAAATGTAACTTGAGTTCTGGCCTTTAGAGACCAATAAAATGAAATAAAAATACAAATTTGGGGCCAACGTTGAGACTCAGGGAGATTAGCATAAAGTAACATTTCATGGGACCTGCAGTTCGGATACTTATCATTGTTGACTGGACATACTTACTGGAGTCAATACGCTTTTATACCACATATTAAATGTGTTGTTTAACTCTGGTAACCACAGCTGTGACTTAGTTAACGATCTCAATAAATCCTACTTAAATCAGAGACAGGAAAAAATTATGCAAATGAATTCTTATCTGTTTTTCTGCCCAAGGCATATTTGATAACAGATAAAACACACTCCAAATAGTCTCTACTTAACAGTCAGAAAGCCATTCGAGGTTTATTTGGATCAAAATCAGATACAAAGAGAAGCCTGGTATATTCACAAATGGTTTTAGTTCAGAAAGTAACTGTACATCAAAATGACTCACAGGAAGAGCTGCCATTCCCCCATGGAAGTGAACACAGAAAATAACAGTTACTAACATGCCAAGCCAAATGATTAAAAAAGAGTAAGAGAAAAATGACAGAAGGGTTGGTTGCCTTGGATTCATACACAAAATAAAATTTTTTTGTTGAAAAGGCGAATGGGTCTTGGTCTTGAAGATGGCTATTTAGAAATGAGCTTCCAAAGGGCTTGAAAATCCAACCAATCACACGGGTCTTCTTGTGCACAGCATGACATCCACATTCATCCAGGCAGGATGGAAACCATCCATCAGTTACATCTTGCAGCTAGACAGAATATCTTCCACCAATCTCTTGTAAACCCAGGCGTCACCCTTAAGCCGCTGTCTCCGGATGCCCACTACGTCAGGTCTCTGGAGCTGGCACACTTCTAGTTCAAACTGCATTGTCACTTTGCCAAAATCAGACTGCGTTTGACACTTCAGTGTGTAACTGTGAAAACATTAAGATACCAGGTAGTTAGGGAGCCAGAAGTATTCTGGATATTGCGAGAGGTCTCGAGCTTCTAAGAGCTGGTGGGAAATGAGCCCTTATTTCCCTCTAAGCAATAAATTCTCCACGCAGTTTCCAGCTGGCCTAGCCATGCTGAGTGATGGGGTGACTGTTGCATCCCCAGAAGCTGAGCGATGATCCGAAGAAAAGGTGAGAAAGCTTGACCAGAATGCTCCCTCAAACCACAGGAGAGCCTTTCTGAAGTAGCCGTACATGCCACGTGTACTTGGGAAACCTGACATTTTTTATGTGGCCTTTTCAACAGTGTAATACAAGAATGTGAGGTCATTTCCACAGTGTTCCCAACAAAGGAAAACAAGGGAGATTTAGAACATTCTTACCTCTGAAGCTTATGACTTTCATTTAAATAAAGCTGAAGCTGAAGCAATTAACCTTCTAGAAAGAAATCTGCCTTGAGATTTTTCCTATACAAGTTTGGAAGTTATGATTGCTACACTTAACAGTAAAAACAAGAGCAAAAGAAAGACCAGGGAAGTGCATCCCCACACTGAAGGCATCGGGCATATGTAGTCAAAGCGGCAACACAAAATCGGGCTTAGACTATGAAAGTGGCATGGACTGAACTCATGTAAAGAAAATTAATTACTTTACATTTTAAATATTAGAGTTGTCTTACTGATCTTCAAAATAAAAAATATTTGGGTTTCTTTTAAATTTAAGCTCTCTAGATATTTAAGCATATGATTAGGCCCTGTTGTTCAGACAATTTTGGGGGGTTTTGAGACAGGGTCTTGCAACCATGGGCTCCTAGAACTTGGGAGAAAGAGGCAGTAGGAGTAGGAGTTCAAGGTTATCCCCTGCTACACAGCGAGTTTGAGGTCAGCTGGAGCTGCATGAGAATGTCTCAAAAATAAACACGCACCAAACAACAAAGACAGCATCTTTCCATACAGCCCAGACTAGTCTGGAGCTTACTATAAAGTTTAGGCTGGCCTCCAACTCAGTCATGCACTTGCCACCACGCACAACTGCAATTCTCTATGATTTATTATGAAGTTTCACAAGACATCTTTCTTTGTCTTGCTTAGTACAGTGAGTTTGAGGGAAAGGATAGAGTATCTTAGGAATAAGCAGCAATATCAGAAATGTCAAAAGGAACATCCTAGGGAGCAGCGGCTACACAGGAAGGTGAAGAACAGTTTAGTTCTGTAGAACTAGAAGAATATGACCCATCACACCACTGAGAAGCTGAATGCTGTCCCTTTTGTTTTGTCACAAGGTAAAGCAGACAGAAAGTAACGATCAGAGAGGGTCACTCAAGACCACTCTGGCTGCTCAGGATGTCAGAAGGTCAAAGCACTAGCTAGATTTCAGCTAGTGATCTGCTGCTGAATCACATGCCAAAGGGAAGATCAGCACAGGCCTGTGAGATTCAGCTAGAGCTTCTGGGGCCAGAGAAACACCAGCATGAATAAGAAGCACTAAGAATGGGCAAGACAAATGTTCTAATGAGGCTGAAAGAAAACAATGCAGGAGTTCACGTAGGTAACACACCTACAGAGTATGAGTGATGATACAATCACAAAAAATTGTCTTTAAAGTATTACTCTAGAATAGTCATGATGGTACAAGCCTGTAATCCCAGTGCTTCACAGGTGGTGGTAGGAAAATCACAAGTTCAAAGCCACCCTGGACTAGTCAATTGCAATCCAGGTCAGCCAGAGATAATCTAGAGCTTGGGTGCAAAGGCAGGAGGATACAAAGTTGAGGCCAGTCTGGACTACACAGTATGAGGTCCTGTCTCAAAAGAGTAAATAAGGAAACAACAACAAAAATCAAACTCTATATAGATTATCCTGTCTGCATGCTTTTGGTAAATTCAAACAGTTGTACACAGCTGTTTAATAAAGGCATTTTAGAAGCTGATGTGATGGATGCATGTAATCCAGTGCTTGGGAGACCGAGGCAACCCAGATCAGGAGATCCATGCCAGCCTGGGATACATAGAAGGCTCTTTTTCAAATAAATGAACAGAGTTGAAGATATGGCTCAATGGTTAGGTGCACTGACTACTCTTTCAGAGGATCCAGGTTCAATCCCCAGGACCCAAAAGGCAGTTTACAATAATCTATAACTTTAGTTCCAGGGGATCTGATGCCCTCTTCTGACCTCTGCAAGGACCAGGCATGCATGGGATTCACATAAATACACACAGGCAAAACATCAATACACATAAAAACTAAAATTAAAATAAATAAGTCATTTTAAAGATGTAGTTAGTAGCCAGGTAGTGGTGGCATACACCTTTAATCCTAGCACTCAGGAGGCAGAGCCAGGTGAATCTCTGTGAGTTCAAGGCCAGCCTGATGTACAGCGCAAGATCCAGGACAGCCAAGGCTACACAGAGAAATCCTGTCTCAGGGGGAAAAAAAAATTAGTTAGTGAAATTCTTAGAAATAGGAACAGTTTGCATGCTCAGAAGAGACCTGGCTACTCAGACCATGAGATCACACCATGGAGCCTCTGACAGCTCACTCAGCAGGGATACTCAGCTGAATTTCCTTCGTTAACCCACCGAAAACTAACTCTATAGGGTAGCTGGTCACAGAGACTCAATCTACAAGCTTCCACTTGTCCAAAGTGTCTCACTGACTAAGATTACAACTGACAAATAGCACAAGAAAGCAGAAAATGAAAGGACCTAGAGGATTGTCCTAAAATAAACGGAAGTCCAGATTTCCCAATTCTGAGATGAAAATGTAAAGACAACCAACTCTGAACAATGGCACCATAGCATCTTTCTGGAGAGTGGGGGAGAACGCTTCAGTAGGGACCAGGAGGGATGGCAGCAGAGTGAAGAACATGGTGGTCAGGGATGGCTCACCCTTTCTGCACAAAGTCCACATGCTTCTCTGGAAGAACCCTCATTATCTCACTCAGGAGCTGGTCAGGATTCACCAGTCTAGTTGTAGTCACGTTATAGTGCAGCTGAGAAAGAAACGGGAGAGGAGTCAGACTTCACCTTGACACAAAAGCTCAAAATTCCTTTTCAAATGGGAACACTGCAAGAAAACACTGCAAGACCGGCCAGCTGAGCCAGCTGCTTTACCACAGCAGTCGGGTAGAGACTGTCGGAGAGACTGTCTCCATCAGAAACTACTGTATTATCCCCATTTTAAAAAAAAAAGTGCTGGGCATGGTGGCGCACGCCTTTAATCCAAGCACTCAGGGGCAGAGGCAGGCAGATCTCTATGAGTTCAAGGCCAGCCTGGTCTACAGAGAGAGTTCTAGGACAGCCAGGGCTATACAGAGAAACCCTGTCTGGGGGAGGGGGAGATTGTGTGTGTATAGACATGACTATGTGTGTGAAGGTCAGAACATGACTGTATGGAGCTGTTTCTCTTCTTTCCCCTTCCTGTGATTCCAGGGTTTGAACTCAGATCATCAGGCTTCCGTTGGGACACCTTTACCCACTGAGCTATCTCAGTAGACTCATGTCAGTATTGTATGTTCATCTTCCTTTCTTAACAATTTTTAAACTTTTTAAATCACATTTCAGTGTGTGTGTGTGTGTGTGTGTGTGTGTGTGTGTGTGTGTGTGTGTGTGTGTATGTGTACACACAGTTCTGGCTTTAAAGCCAATGATGCACTAAAGGGGTTGTGGAATCTCCCTCCTTGGCTAAGGAAAAGCTGCTGAAGACAGGAGGGTCAGGGGTGTCCCTGCATGGAGGCCCAGAGAGACCACTGTGTGAAGCGGTACAGGTAAAGCCTGGCTTGTGTTGGAGACCCCAGAGTGGTGGGCACCTGCTGAGGGGGCTGTTACCGGGTGTGGAACCAGACCAGGAGAGAAGTGTGCTGCAGTAAACAAAGCAAGGAACTGGAGTTCTGAAGAGCACTTTGACACCAGACGTGGAGATGCAGAATTTGGAGCCTGCCCTACTGGGTTTTGGTCTTTGGTCCAGAGTTTTTTCACTATGTTCCCTTTCCTCCCTTTTGGAATGGTAGTGTACATTCTGTGCCATTGTGTGTGGAAAGCACAAGATCTGCTGTTTAATTATGATTTTACATGGGGTTAACATTAACAGTTAAGAGACTGCATGAGTCTCAGAAAAGACTGAACTTTGGAGTTGTCATCCCCCCCCCCCAAGCCCCCTGGGTTTCTACGTGTGGTTTTGGTGCCTGTCCTGGATCTCGCTCTGTAGACCAGGCTGGCTTTGAATTCAGAGATCCACCTGGCTCTGCCACCCAAGTGTTGGGATTAAAGGTGTGCGCCACCACCGCCCAGCTGAACTTTGGACTTTTAAACAGTGTTGAGACTGTGAAAGATTATGAAGACTTTTGAAGTTGAACTGAATACATTTTTTCATTGTGATATGGCTACAAGTCTCTGGGGGCTGGGGAGTAGAATGTGGTGGTGTGAAAAAGAATGGGCCCCCATAGGCTCTTATATTTGAATGTTTAGTCACCAGGGAGTGGAACTATTTGAAAAGAACGTAAGGATTAGGAGGTGTGGCCTTGTTGGAGAACATGTGTCACTAAGGATAGGCTTTGAGGTTTCAAGTCCATGCCAGGCCCAGTAGTTCTCTTTTTTCCTGTGGCCTGCAGATCAGGATGTAGCTCACAGCTACTTCTTCAGCATCTGCCTGCTATGCCTGCTGCCATGCTTCCCACCATGATGACAATAGACTAACCCTTGTAAGCCAGCCTCCACTGAAATGCTTCCTTTTATACGAGTTGCCTTGGTCATAGTGTCTCTTCATAGCAATAAAACTGCTAATAGCCTATTTTTTTCCTTCCCTACCAAGTATACTGTCTACACCAATAGATTAACTCTTTAAAAGTTTAACAGCAAGCTGGGCGGTGGTGGCGCATGCCTTTAATCCCAGCACTTGGCGGCAGAGCAGGCGGATCTCTGTGAGTTCGAGGCCAGCCTGGTCTACCAAGTGAGTTCCAGGAAAGGCGCAAAGCTACACAAGAGAAACCCTGTCTTGAAAAACCAAAAAAAAAAAAAAAAAAAAAAAAAAAAAAAAAGTTTAACAGCATTATTAAATAAGATGCAAACCTCTTAGCCAGGCCCTTAATGCCCTTCCAGCCTGTCTGCCCAACCTGTCACTCACTATTTTCCTTACACATACTACAAATCAACGTTTAAACTAGGCTGCCATGATGGTTCAGTGAGTAAAAGTACTTATTCCCAAGCTGGATGGCCTGAGTTCAATCCTCAGGACCCACACCATGGAAGGAGAGACCAGACTCCTGCAAGTTGTCCTCTGACTTCCACATGTGTGCATGTGCACACACACAGGGAGGGACGGACGGAGGGAGGAGAAGGAGAGACTATGAATCAGTGCAACCAGGTGAGGTGGCGGTAGCACATGCCTGTAATCCCAGTATTTGGGAGGCTGGGGGAAGAAGATTGCCCTGGTTAGAGACCCTACAAAGAGGCTGGGGTTAGAGACATCCAGTTGAGAGTGGCTTCTGAAATCTTTAGTAGATTCTGGTCCACGTACCTTTCGCCTTCTTGGCCCGTCTTTGGCAGAGCTCTTCTTCTTGCTCCTTGTAAGTGCTGTGAGAACCTTGTCCAATCCTCTCTCGAGGCTTCCGAACACATTGGCTCCTCTCCTCTTAGGGGTGTCCTCCATATGTGCCTGGTTGAGATCCACCTCCATTGAGCGGCACCTTCAAGACCAACAGAGCACTAGCGGCACTGTCCTGCGGCCCTCACGGCTGCTGTGCCTGCCCCTCTACAGGCACCAAGGGCTGCAGGCAGGTGTGCCAGAGCCAGATCACCTCAATCCTCCTTTGGGGAGGGGCACTAAAGCCATCTCCTATTAGAAAGACGTTCACTCCCCCACCAAACTACTTGTCCTTTCATTTTATTTATTTAGGAGATAACAGGGATTAAACCGAGCTCCTCATTTATACTAGGAAGGCATTCTACCAATGAGCTACACCCCTACCCTTCTTTTTACCTTTTATTTTTGTGACAGGATCTTCACTAAGTTCCCTGGGCTGGCCTTGAACTTGCAAACCTTCTATCTCAGTCTCCCAAGTAGCTGGGATTCCAGGCCTATGCCAAGGCTCAGATCTTTCACTTTTTTATTTAAATCAAACATAGGAACATGAACAGATCAGTACAACGGACATCCACATGCCCTCCGAGGGTCAACAACTACCAAGATGTGGTCAGTGGCTTCTCTATGTAAACAGACAATACACAGATTAAGTATACAAGCATGTTTGCTCAGCCACCTGATGGTATCAGAATACGGGACTCTGAAACACTTTGTGTACACCCCCAGTAAGCGAGACTATCTTCTTACCCAACTATAATACTAAGGACATTCTAAAAAGATAACAACTGCAGCAGCATTCAATAGTTTATATTTTATTTCCCCCAAATAAATCATGCTTCTAAAAAAACTGAAATGCAGTGAAGGTTCACTTATGCTTTGGGATTTTTCATCTTAGAGAAATGAGTTGGTTTTCTTTGTAACCTAGATTAGTGTTTTTATCATTTGGAGAATACAGACTGTTAGTGTACACCGAGACTCTGCTGGCAGAGCAGCAGAAGGAAGTGCACGGCCACAGGCAGGGGCCCTGTCTTCCAGCTTGCTGTGCTTTAGTTAAGGCCCACAGCTGATCAGGTTCATGACTTCGGCCCGAGAAGGCAGAGCACCAGCTCCAGCCCCATGCTCGGCCACAAACCGTCCTCATGCACAAGTCGCCGTAGTGCCAGCAGCTTCGTCTCCACTCCCTCTGCCAGGCTTCTCATGGGTGAAGAGTAACCCCATGACCTACACTAAGAATGGCTGGAGTCTGAAAAGCAATACTTACCGCCTCTCAGGGCTGATGACACCCGTTGTTAACGTGTCTGCTCCTGTGGATTTCCCTGGCGTTCTGACTGGGGCGTCTCTCAGGCACTGGTTTCTAGCTATTAGAAAAACAGCAAATACACACCATGTGTATCTGACAATACCAATCAATAATACATATGTCACTTCCTTCATTGACTCCAAAATATTGGTACCACTTGGCCAGTAAAATTGCTGGCTCTAATAATTGGGTTTTTTTTTTTTTTTTTTTTTTTTGGTTTGGTTTGGTTTATTTTTGTTTTTCAAGACAGGGTGTTGCTGTGTAGCTTTGGAGCCTGTCCTGGAACTCACTATGTAGACTAGCTGGCCTCGAACTCACAGGGATCCGCCTGCCTCTGCCTCCCGAGTACTGGGATTAAAGGCGTGCACCATCACCGCCCCGCTCTGGCTCTAATAATTAAAAAAAAAAAATGTTTCCTGGTACAATGCCTTACTCAATCTTGATGCAGGAGGAAGGGGCTAGGTCTGGCCCCAACATGGTATAACAGCCTCTGTTGACTACCCAAAGGAAGCCTTACTCTCTGTGAGGAAAGGAATGGGGGTAGCTGGGAGTAGCGGGAGAGGAGGAAGGAGAGGGATCAGGGGTTGGTATGTAAAAGGAAAGAAAATCTTTTTTTAAATAAAAAATTATAATATATATATATCTATGAAATGTTTGAAATGAAAATGTTTCCAGATGATCTATATTAAAAACAAAATCACCTGGCGCCATGAAGCACACCTGTAATCCCAGTGCTCAGGGGGCAGAGGCAGGCTGCTCCAGAGTTCAAGGCCAACCTCTGCTATATAGCAAGTTCAAGGCCAGTCTAAGGTATATAACACCTGTCTCCAAACAAAACCCCCTTTAAAAAAAAATCATTTTGCTTTACATGTAATGATTTAAAACAAAACAAAATATAAACCTGAAGCATACTTGAAAAGTGTTAATTCAAAACCCCATTTAATTCCTGTTAGGTAAAGAAACTGATCTCCTTCTAAAGTTTGAGAAAAGTTCCTAGTGAGTTTTCTTAATTGACTGTTTCTTTATTCCAGAACTTTGTGCTTTACCCTACATAGGGTAGGGTCTACCACAGATGGGTATCAACAGATCTGGTTACCATAACTGAGTAGCCTTTGTTTAATGATCTGCTGGGGTGTATCGCAGTGGCAGAGCACTTGCCTAGCATGCCCAAAGCCCTGTGTTCAATCCCAGGAAAACACACACACACAGATTGATGTGCTTTAGTGGTACTATTGACAATGCACTCTGGGGACTTTGTTTTGTTTTTAACTAATAAATTCTATTCTCTCGAGGTTCACAAGGACAACGAAATAGTAGTTAAAAGTAGCTGTTTTTAAAAAGTTTGTCTCTGTGTCCTAAGAGAATGTGGTACATACACAGCTGCCCTTTGACAACTACCACTGCCTGGACTACATAGGTGTCACACAGGAATTGCTGCTAATGTCAAAAAAGACACACTAGTGGAGGCTACCAATTACATCTTCAGCACTTGCTCTCTGGAAGTGCTTTTCTTTAAAGAAAATAGCCAATATTAAGTTTTTCACTAACACAGTCTCGCAGGGACAAGATGTGTAAACTACATTTCAAACCATCTACATTTCAAACCCTTTAGAGTCCCATTAACAGCATCAACAATAAAAAAGTATAATAATAAAGACTATGTTGTCAAAGGGTTCTTGTGCTGTTTCTGTTTGTTTCTTTTTTCTTTCTTTCTCTACTTACTTACTTATTTATTTATTTTATTTCAGGGCTGAGGACCGAATTTATTTATTTATTTATATTTTATTATTTTATTTTATTTTATTTCAGGGCTGAGGACCTTGCACTTGCTAGGTAAGCGCTCTACCACTGAGCTAAATCCCCAACCCCATTTGTTTCTTTGAAGTTCCTCAATGAGGTTGGGGAAATGGCTGAAGCATGAAGACTTGAGTTTAGGTCCTTAGTACCTTGGTGGAAAGAAAAAACAGCCTGGGATGGACTGGCACGAACTTCTAATTCCAGCACTGGGGAAGCAGAGACAGATGGGGTCCCTGCGGTTTGCTGGACAGCCAGCTCAGCCTAATTGGCAAGCCTCAGTCCCACTAAGACTTTGTCTCAGGAAAGTAGGTGGTTCCTCAAGATGACAGTCAAGACTGACCTCTGGTCTACACACAAGTTCTCTTCTCTCTCCTCTCTTTCTGCGCTCTCCCCTCCCCTCCCCCCTCTGTCTCCACCAGGCAAGGTGGTGCACATCTACAATCCCAGCAGGATTGGGAGGTAGAAGTAGGAGGATCAAGAATTCAAGGTCGGAGGCTGGAATGATGGCTCACTGGTTAAAAACACTGCCTTCTCTACCAGAGGACCTAGGTTCAATTCCCAGCACCCACATGCCAGCTCAAAACTGTAACTCTTAAGATCTGACACTCTCATACAGACAAACATGGAGGCAAAACACCAATGCACATAAAATAAAGCTAAATAAATAATTTAAAAAAAAAAAGAATTCAAGGTCAGCTGGAGCAGTGGTGGAACACGCCTTTAATCCCGGGTAGAGGCAGCTGGATCTCTGAGTTCAAGGCCAGCCTGGTCTACAGAGCAAGTTCCAGGACTACCAAGGCTACACAGAGAAAGCCGTCTCGGGGCAGGGGGTGGATTTCAAGATCATTTTCACCTATATATTCACAGTGAGTGTAAGGTTGGCCTAGGCTACATGAGACACAGTCTCAAAAAAGCAAAGATAAACAAATTAAAAGGCAGTGCGATTATAGTAAGAGGAATAACAAAAGAGAGAAACCTTTGTTGGGGAAAGATGAAATGGCAACCACTTTTGAGATCCTACTATGTTCTTAATAAACCTGCAGTTTACTGAGACAAGTGCAGAAAACCACATACAAACACACCTCATTATATCAAACTGGCCTCACATCTGGAGGAGACTGAGTTGATGAAATGAAAAATTCCATTAACACAATAATGGAACTCTAGCAAATATTTCAGTAAAATCTTCCACCACGCCTTCGTGTATAATATGATGACCTCTTGAAGTGGTGGTCGACCCTACTAGCAAACTAGAAGCACAATGGGAGAAGGGGCTTGGCAGGAGTTCACATGGCAACCCTTAAGAGTTGGGGTTCATTAGGACCTCAATACAGCACAAGAGGACACAACTGTTGGGAAAAAGACGATAAATTAGCTGCTGCGGTTAAAAACGACACAACCAATAGATCCAGCCCTGGTTTATTTCCTCACTCAGCAAATATGACCCTGCTACAAAGCATGAAAAGTCTGCAGTAAATACGACAGAGCTCTGCTGCATACATCGACCGCTTGTCTCCGGGAGGCCTGATCCTAGCAAAGTGGCCTTACACTGACACAGCAGAATGTGTCCAGATGAGACAGCAGCCAAACACCACGTGTTAAATAACTGCTGGAGATTACAGTGAAGAGGAAACCAGGGGGGAGGGGAGGAGTCACAGACCCCCTGCCTTCTGGACTCCAGCAGTACTGCTGCAGGGCAGGGCAGGACCAGGTTACCACAACAGAGAACCAGATGGTAAGAAGAGCTCAGCAGACTCCAGCCTCAGTCATCCTTAGTGGGGATGAAGAGGCTAAGGCTGGACATAAGACCTTGGCATAGCATTCGCTCCTCTGAGTCTTAGGTTCCTACACTGTGGAAACATGACAAGCTCTAAGTTGTTCTCCTATGGTGCGATGCTTCAATCCCACAGATGGGAGAGAGGGGCTGGAGATGGCTGAGCAGCTCAGTGTGCTTGCTGTGCTTCCAGAGAGGACCAGAGTTTGATTTCCAGCACCTACATCAGGTGACTGGCAAATACCTGTAATTCCAGCTCCAGGGGGCCCACCATCCTCTTTAAGCCTCCTTGGATACCCCCTATACACACACACACACACACACACGCACGCACGCACGCACGCACGCACGCACGCACGCACGCACGCACACGCACAGCATATACACACAGAGACATTAATGTAAATTAAATATTTTTAAAAACCTTTAAGTGTGGAAAATAAAGTAACACCACCATCTGAGAATTACAAGGTAAGCACTGTCTCCACTTCCACCAAAGCCCGTACATACATAAAGGCAGCCAACCCGCCCTAGCAGCCAGAGAACAAGGCTAGTTACTTCTAGAAGTCCATGTGTTCGTTTACAACAGTAAAAATGGCATTTGACCTTTATGTCTCCGCTTAGTTCCCTTAGCAAATACCTTTTGCAGGTGTTGTGTAACGGTTTGGCGAGGTGAGTATTTCTCTCTTATACTGGTTCTTACTAACTGGAGTCTTTGGCTCTGGGAACACAAAGTTCTCTTCATTCTTCACAGCAGACTTGGGAGTGCCCACATTCTCTTTGTCCTTTAATTTATTTGCCAATGCTCTGCATACTACTGGAGCTGGTGATTTAGATGCCACATGATTTGATTCTGCCCAGTGCTTGGTAACCTGGAGGAAGAAAGGTACTGAATAAAGCACACTGAGGAAGATAAAGTCATTTCTTTACACCTTACCTTAACACTCAGCAAGTCACCTTGTGCTGTTCTGGTGAAAATCAAATGCTACCCAGAGGCCACTGCTGGCGATAGCAGGACCCTTGCCAGTGTCCTTCAGTTCTCCTTAGCACAGGCAGATCAACATTTCAAAATTCTCAAACAGCAAGAGAAGTTTAAGGAAATGATGACCTAGGATGGAGCTTAACTCCTGGCAAATCTCAAATCTGAGCCAAGGCATCTCAAGCAACCCTCAGGGCCCACTGTGGAGCATGTGTGGTATCTTGGTGCACAGTGCACATGCTGAGTGCTCAGGATGGAGGCTACAGTGAAATCACGTGATGCAATACAGGCAAACATAACCAGGAACACCTCAGGCTCATCACATGCTGATGTTAAATTAATCTTTGATCCTTTTATACTCATAAACATTTTGCTGTTGCCAATTTTTCTCAACTTCAACATTCACATCAACACAACCTAATGAGGTTGGGACTCATAGTTAAGAAGCTAGGCCTTAAAGAACTAAAGTATAGGGGCAACAGCACAATTAATAGACAATCAATGGAGACAAAATTATTTACAAGAACTATCCAGAAATTCTAGGATTGAAAAGTACAGTAATTTTAAAAATTAGTTGGACATAGCGGTGTGTCCTTATAATTCAAAACTCAGGAGGCAGAAGCATGAAGGAATTGCCACTGTCTAGGAGCTAGCTGCACTGTGAGTTCTAGGGGAGCCAGCACTAGATAGTGAAGTCCAGTCAAGAAAGAGACAGGCAGACAGACACAGAGAGAAAGATGGGGGTGAGGGGTGGGTGACAGGACAGGCACAGACAGACAGACAGACAGGAGGGGAGAGATGACTCAGCATTAGAATAATTCGCAGCATTTCAGGAAGCATTAGAAAGGGAAGCAGCAAACTGGAAACGAGTGGATCAAATTACTCTGAGGAACAGAAAGAAAAAGGAATAAAAACAGATTAATAATGGAGGAAAAAATAGTATTTAGAAAAAATGGCCCTAAAGTCCCATATTTGGTGGGAAACTTTGAACTACACACCTAAGAAGTCCAACAAACTTAAAGTAGTATTAAAACAAAAATCCTCAGAAGAGGAGAAACACATATCTGTTGCTGCCCTGAGTTAAGAGGAGAGAGTTCAAAGGGGCCTGAGGGACCTGGAGAGGGGCGATGGAATTACTGTGTCATTTCTGGTGGCTCTATGTTGTCAAACATATAGAGCTAGACACTAAAAAGGGTGAATTTCAACTATTTAACTACATGCAAACTATACTTCATTTAATGAGGGAGGAGCAATGAAGAGCTCCAAAATAGAACTTTGGTTTTCTTAACTTCTCTTTCATTAATATTCCGATAATCTCTATTAATGTCTTCAGTGGCATAAAGATTCAACAAATTTACAAGCACAGACTTGATTTCCTCTTAGACTAGATGTGTTTATAATTAAGACATGCATTCTGCGTTAAGTAGTAATAAAACTACCTACCTGTGGTGTCTGGGGAGCTGATAAATTATCCTCACACAGTTCATAGTCTATTAATCCAGCCACACAGCTATCGTCACTTGTGGTCATATCTTCCAGGCTCAGATTCTTTGACTATTAATTTAAAAAGTAAAAGAAGTTAGCAAAAACAACACCACGATTCAAATTTGACAACAGCACATAGCAGGCCTGGGGAGACACCCTGGGAGCAGGAACAAGAGACCAGCTAGATGTTAGACGGAATATAATTTACTTACCTTCTCAGTACTCCACAGTGACAGGAGACACCTCATTTGCAAGTTTACAAATAAAGCCCCAACCAAGCAGAAGCTGGGAAGGACGTAACTCCTGACAGACCGTGTAACAGGAGCTAGCACGGTGGCTCAGCAGGTAAAGCACCTGCCCTGCAGTCCTGGCCATCTGAGTTTGAGCCCTAGAAACTCTCCACACAGTTGTCCTCTGACCTCTAAACTCATGCCAGGGCATGTATACCCACCCCTACATATATATTATATAATCTCAATCAAAATCTTATTTTTTTATTTTTATTTTATGTGTATGCATCTTTTGTCTGCATGTATGTTCATTCACCACATACATGCATCATGCCTACAGAGGCCAAGAGGGTGTCAGATCCCCTGAAACTGCAGTTACAGACAGTTGTGAGGCACCATGAGGTGCTGGGAATCAAACCTGGTTCCTCTGGAAGAGAAGCCAGTGCTCTTAACCACTGAACCATCTCTCCAGCCCCACAAATAAGTAAATTTTAAAAGCACAGTATGGCTCATTTTTTCTACCAGGAATAAATTAGCTTTACAAAAGATCGTTCACAAACAGGACACTTGGGGTCTATGCCAACATTACCACCAGATTCCTTATTTTCCTTCATCCTTGCCCTATACAAACTAAGTGTATGCTAGACATAGCCTAAAGGTTGAGACTATGGAGCACTACTCACCGTCTTGTTAACCTGACCAGGCACGTTTACTTGAATTTCTAATACCTACATCCCTATGCCCAAACTTACAGCTAGTGCAGTTCAAGTCCAAATCTCCTCATATCTACGTTACTCAAACAGGCAACCTTGCCCTCTCTGCCTACTGTGAGAGTTCTCCAGGGTTGCCAATTACTATCAATGAGAACTCACTGCATAGAGTGCCAGGCTGAAAAATACTGATGTTAAGTTTGGCCTAGTGGGGGAAAGTTCAGTGTTGTATATAGATGGCTGTGATGACGCTGCCTACAGTAGGCAATAACCATACACACAGCATCTTTGACTGAACAATTCTATATACATTTTTTTCTAATTTTACATTTATGTATTTCAGTGTGTGTGTGTGTGTATATGCTCAAACATGCAGGTCAGAGGACAGCTTATGGGAACCAGTTCTCTCCTGCTGTGTGGGACCTGGCTATCAAACTCAGGTGTCAAGTTTGCCAAATGCCTTTACCCACTGAGACATCTCCAGCATACCACTGGATACATTTTTCAAAATCACTGTTTTGCTTCTCTCTTGTTCAGAAGGCAACGGTTCCCCATGACCTACTACACAGTCAACCACTGTGACCCAGCATTTCAAAGTTCTCCAGAGTTTAGCTCTTCCCTATCAAAGAAGTCTGCCCACTGTCATCAGGACAAACGGAGCACAATTTGGTACCTGAGCTCTGCTAATTACATCTATTTTGCCCCAATCACTATGCTCCCTCTTTTCCATGTTTCTAAACTCAAACGCAACTGCTGGCCCAGTCTGGATCTCCCAATGGTGGCCACTCCTGTTTTCTAGAGTCCCCACAGCAGCCCCTTAACCTGGAACCCACTGCCTGAGGTGTAGAGTCCCTGTGGCCCTGTGCATGTATACTTTGTCTCAGCAGGACTACTCCAAGAGCAAGTACCATACTCAATAGATCTGCTCCCCAAACCCATGGCTCCTGAACACTGTTGGTGACTGTGTGGGCTCTGGTGATTCCTCAGTCAGACTTCATTATTTTCTCACTGGGAGCACCATCAATTGATTGCTAAGTCAGAATTACTTATTTTCTTAAAAACAAAACCCCAGAAAAAGAGGCCATCCTATCAGGGGAAAATGGGCTCAAAGAAACTATATGGCCTATTCAAGGTTCACTGATTTGCATAAACACCAGAAAAGAATCCAAAATTTGATTCTATTTATTTTCTGGTCATTAAAAAATGTTATCGCTGGGCAGTGGTGGTGCACGCCTTTAATCCCAGCACTAGGGAGGCAGAGGCAGGCGGATCTCTGTGAGTTTGAGGCCAGCTTGGTCTGTAGAGCGAGATCCAGGAAAGGCGCGCAAAGCTATACAGAGAAACCCTGTCTCGAAAAACCAAAAAAAAAAAAAAAGTCACCTGCTATAAAAATTGGTTCACTAGTATGACTATCCAAATAATTCAAATAATGAAATGATTAGGTAAATATTCACTATGCAGTAGAATAAATATCTTCTCAGATCTTCCCACCTGGATACTTTATAGATCAAGGAAGCCATCCACTGAGACCACACCAACTCAGATACAAGAAAAGCCAATGGCTCAGGAGAATGTCCCAGGTATCTTAACTGAGGTGAGTAAATTGAAATATTTAGCTAAAGTAACTACTCTAACTGTAGAGGTAAATAATACCTTTCTGCAATTACCCTGATCAAAAGCAAAGCCCATATTGTAATGCCTTCTTGGACTAAAATGAACCTGATGGTTAAAAGGGTTTGACCAAATCAGCAAGAAAAGTAACAGGTTGATTCACTAAGCATACACACAAAAGACATATTAACTAGCCTAACAAAACCCTCCAAACCTAGACAGAATACCAGCCTGGGAATGAGAATACCTCACTTCACAGACTTCACATGGTGGTCAACTGCACCGATACTCTAGTACTGAGTTTGGTCAAAAGATCAAGAAGGGAGAAAAGATGGGAAATATTCATAAGGTCTAGCAAGACCCTAACATCCACTTAGACCTACAGCTCATGACAGACAGGCAATAAAAAGCAGGCTGTAAGGGAGTTAAAGGAAGCTGGAGATGGATGATTCAGCTAGAGATCAAGAAAGCAGTGGTCTTAACTTATTTAAAAACAGTTTGAGATCTAAAAGAAAAAAGAATAGCCTAATTCAGGTCCATTGGGTTATATTAAATCTATAAAGAGGATCAACTATGGCTCTCTGAGGATAACAAAGCAACATTTTCTTTCTGATTTTTTTCATTCTATGATCAAACCTAGGGCCTCAGGCACGCATACTAAATGAACACTCTACCACTGAGCAACAGCTGCAACCCTAAGGGATGTCTTCCTAATATTGGAGTCATTAAACTGCAATCTGAATTAAGGTGAGGGAAGATTATATTACAAAATCCTACACCCATCTAACAAAGTATTCAGACACTTGTGTTTGCTTGTTTTACAGGGTCTCACTTTACAGCCACAGGATGGGGTGAATTAATATACATAACCCTTGCTGGCTACGGACAGTAATTCTTCTGCTTCAGTCTACCAAGAGGAGACAGTTAAATTTTAAGCAATGGGGGCAGGAGTGGGAACAAATGCAGAGATAGTGGGTAAAGCTTAGTGGGTAAGCTTAGTGGGTAAAGGTGCTTACCATAAAGCCTGAAGACCTAAATTCAATCCCCAGAGAGTCAGTTGGCATACACAGACACACAGACTGAGACACACACACACACACACACACACACACACACACACACACACACAAAATAAGCTTCAACTATGAAAGACAGAATCAAATGAAAATAAATGTGAGCATCTAGGAGGAATGAGATGTTGCTTGCATCTCTATAAATGTTCACAACAGGAGAAACAGAAAAAGAATCACAACTTGCTTAAAAACAACTCGCATGGAACGAATTTACATGGCACAAGCTATAGTAACTGCAGAAACCTAAATCAAAACAGTAACATAAACATGAAAGTATTTATATTAAAATACATCATATGAGATGTATCATGTATTCACAGGCCTGACCCCCTTTACAGACCCTGTATGTACAAGGGCAAGCAGAGACAGGAAAGACACATTACAGATGAACTAAATCTAGAGCTTGAGAGGTGGCTCAGTGGATAACACACTAGCTGCTGTTGTAGAGGACCTGGGTTCAACTCCCAGCACCCACATGGTGGTTCACAACTGTCTGCATCTCCAGTTCTAGTGGATCTGACACCCTCTCTGGCTTCCTCTAGCACTATGTGCGTGTGCACATACATGCACACACACCACTCATACACATAAAAAATAGTAAATCTTCTTTTACAAGATTAACTATATCATCTAAAGCTAGTAGGTTTATAAGTAAATCCTGTATTTCCTTTTAATCTGTCTATTCCTATAATAATCAGGATGTGCTTTTATGGAGAAAAAAGAAGGGCAGAGGAAATGCTTTTTGTTTGCGAATTTTTTGTTGTTCTTCAAGACAGGATTTTTCTGTGTAGCTCTGGCTGTTCTGGAACTTGCTCTGTAGTCTAGGCTGGCCTTGAACTCACAGAGATCTACCTGCCTCTGCCTCCCAAAGTTCTGGGATTAAAGGCATGTGCCACTGCCAGGCTAGAGGAAGTGTTTTCAAAATGCTATATTAGGGCTGGAGAGATGGCTCAGAGGTTAAGAGCACTGCTTGTTCTTTCAAAGGTCCTGAGTTCAATTCCCAGCAACCACATGGTGGCTTACAACCATCTATAATGAGATCTGGTGCCCTCTTCTGGCCTGCAGGGATATGTGCAGGCAGAACACTGTATACATAATAAATAAATCTTAAAAAAAAAAAAAGTCATTTAAAAAATAAATAAATAAATAAAAAACAAAATGCTATATTAACTTCAAACTTTTTTTGAGTCAAGTTCAGAACTCCCATTTTTCTCTTCAAGAATGTTTAAATCAATTGGAAAAAGCTCAGTGGTAGAGTGCTTGCCTCAAATGTACAAGGCCCTGGGTTCAATCCTGAGGCTGCAGAAGAAACAGAAGTTTTCTTGCATACGGCTGATAGTCATGCCAGTTGCTCATGAACAAGGCAGCCAGCAAGAGGAGTGGGTATTCACACGAGGGTTCTAGAACTTACCTTTGGAGTGGGGCTGGAGGTTCCACAGGAGAAAGAGGGAAGCTGTAAGCGAGCTGGCTTTCCTCGAGACTTCTTGGCCAGAAGCAGAAGGTAGGTGGCTGTGAGGTGATCATACTGCCACTGAAGGAAAAGATCAGCAGTTAAGACACTGCAGTGTGTGAGGAAATGCTATTCTAGTTAAATGGCTCTTTCAATCCAATAGGCATTCAGAATTTTAAGTCAATAGCTTTGCAGAGACAAGGTATTTAACAAACCCCCATACCTAAAACTGCCCTGTGCAAAAAGAACTTCTAAACACCTTGAAGCTATTGTTATCAATTTCCTATTCCTAAGTTAATTTCCTTTGTAGTTCTAAATGTTTTATCTTCAGGTACTCTCCATAGAATTCTTAGTTATGGAAAAAAGAATTTTTGATCTATAATAACATCTTTCCTACATAGATCTTCCATCTCCTCCTCTGGTAATTTTTAAACAAATCATTCCAAATTTACATCATAATGCGTTTATAAGTAATATTCACAACTAAATAGGGGTAATATTCTGAATATTTAATTATTATCATGATACAAGCAGTCAGAACAGAGACCAAGAGGTGGCCAAGAAGACGCTGGGGACCCTGCCACATCAACTGTTAACTATGAGATGAAGAGCTGAGGAAGTAGTTCAATTAGTCTAGCATGTGCAACCCTCAAACCCCAGCACCACAAAATAAAAGTAGACAAGATGTAGGGGAAGTGGTACCCAGGGTATCTGGGACAGGTAACAGCAAAGCAGTCAGAACAGTGGTTATTTACTAAGCTTTATATACATATTTTAACATCTTAATAATAGTCATACTGATCGGTTATAAGCCAAGGAGCCAAACCACACAGAGCTAAAGAAAGAAAGAAAGACACAAAAACAGAAGAGTAAGAAAGATTCCGCATTCTCGTATTTCCTTTTTGTTGTTTTAGAACTATATCATTCTTAAGATCAATTTATTTAAGTTCATCATTCTGCTTCTCCCACAAATTCTAATATTCTTACCTCTCAACATTCACGGTACATCAGCTAACCTATCCTCCCTTCTCCTAGAGACACTCCCAGATATTGGCATTCCGTGTGCCACCTGCCTGTCTAGCAACTTCTCCTCCATGCTACAATGTACCCTCACTTTCCTAGATCCAAGCCTTCTTCTTTCTTGATTGACACTCTGGTGGTAGAAATCATCCTCCAGTAACTTTCTGAGGCTTGACAGGAGGTAAATGTTTTAAAGCCCCACATGTCTGATATATGACAGCATTCTAGCCTTATGCTTGACTCTGGTTTGGTCAAGTAGAGAGTTACAGACCAGCAGTAATTTTCATAGTTTGGAAGACACTATTCCTCTTGATTCTGGTACAGCTATATTTAAAAGAGCTCCCCAACTCCTAGGCTGTTAGTTTTTGTCTCTCCCAATGAGCCCCTCTTCCCAACAAATCTCCTCTTTCATGCTCCTTTGGTGTGACCCACTGAGGTTAATGAGAGCTGCTTGCAAGAACATGGAGAGAGATTCTTACTGGAGAGTGGACAACTTATCACTAAAGAAAATGGCCCCTTCCCCCGGAAACCTAGCTGCCAACAGTCCATCCACGATGAATCCTGACAGGCCCAATCTTGTTCCTGTCTGCAGCTGCCGTGTCGTGTCCGGAAGACATCTTTCTGCAGCACATCTCTCCTCCCTCTGGCTCACACATTCTTTCTGCCCATTCTTCCAAGATGTTCCCAGAACTTTGGAGATGGTGATGGCTCACTTGGGGTCAAGCATTCCACCATCACTTACACTTAGCATTTTGGCCAGTTATAGGTTTCTGCATTAATTGCCTCCTAGGTAATAAAAAGCTTTTCTGAAGCCAAGTGCAGCACTAATCTTAGATGGTGACCAGGAGCTGGCTTTTGTTCATTTTTGAAACAGGGTCTCAGAATGCAGCACAGGCTTGTCTCACCTTCCCAAGTACTGGAATTACAGGTGTGAGCTACCATGCCTGGTTGGTTTTTGAGATGGTCTCACACTGTAGTAGCAATCTTCCTGCCTCAGCCCTCAGAGGACTGGGATTATAGGTGTGAACCACCAGGCCTGGCATTAAATTTCAAATTTGTCCTGTTCAAGGCTAAGGAGCTGTCACTTTCTGTAAACATACTCCAGAGCCACTGCATGCAGCACCCTTTACATCTCACTGCAAAGCAGAAAAGCTCTGTTTCAAAACTAAGTGTTTAAGGTTTCTACCCTGGACGATGGAAAACAGAAAACAAATACGAAGCACAAGTGACTAAAGACGTAGTGTTGAACCAGGAGCAAGAGGGGGTATGGGACTCACTTGCCATACCAGACAGGACTCAAGAGCTGTGAATGCCTGTCTCTAGAAAAAGATCACATGTTTAGCCTAGATATCAGGGACCTAAAAAAGCAAAAATGATCCAATATCAGAAATCCTGCCAATGATTTCATAGCATCCATTTCACATGCTGATGAACAGCATGATGCTCCAGGACTGTTTTTAGGGAAGAAAACTGTGGTATGACCTGGGCAGTAGTAGATGCCTGCAATCCCAGCACTGGGAAGGCAGAAGTTGGAAAACTGAGAAAGCTAACCTGGATTACATACAGTGCTCCAGGCTAAGGCCAGCCTGAGGCACACAGCATACAGAAAAACTGTGTCAGTCTGTCAGTCAGACAGTCAGACCAGACAGACAGACTGAGACAGTGTGGGGCATGTTACCTGAGGCTTACTACCTGGGCTACTACATCTAAACCCCTGCCTGAAAACAAAACTTTTATTCTTGTTTAGTTCTAGTGCTAGAAATAGAACCCGGAGCTTCAAACACACTTGGCAAGTACTCTACCACTGGCTAGACACCCAGCTCTTGAAAAAAGATGTGTAAGTATGTTGTCTTCTTGTTTACAGCAGAACTAGAACTCTGTTTGAAAACTTTAAAACTGAAAGTCAGAACTACTAATTCTCTATGGATTCATTTGCTCTGATTCTCAATTGTTTATTCATTACATTTCTCCAATCAATGTCCAAAGTGCAGAGTTCACATTTAAAGAGGACATCCAGGATTGGTAGAGAGCTCAGTGGGTAAAGGCACTTGTCATCAAGTCTGACAACCTGAGTTCAATCCTTGGAACCCAATGGTATAAAAAGAAAACCAACTCCTTCAAGCTGTCCTCTGAGCTCTACACACTTACATGGTGAGTATGTGCTCAACACACACACACACACACACACTAAGCAAATAAATAAATGTAGATACTGTTGTAAGAGACCCAGAAGACATAAGCAAAGAAATGCATCATACATGAATATACAGTCAGTGCCTCACTTAAATTCATGATGGTCCCACAGGTCTTATAAACATTCTATGACTGTCAATGTACGAACAAAATAAAAGGACAATGAACAAAAGCTACCACCCTTAAGTTCATGCTGTACCAAATCTTACCAATGAAAAGTTCTTACCGATAAAATTAAATCCTCCATTGTTTGCCTGTTGTTACGGTGATGTACGGAAAGCTCTGTTATGCAATCATCATCAAGGTGAATCAACTATAAAACACAATTTCATAAACTGTTACGTTTACAAATATATTCTTCTGAAACTTAAAAATCAACATAATCACTTCAAAAAAATCCAACAGCAACATGTGGAAAGAACATGAATTTATCAAACTTTTGGGTACACATCAATATGCATGATTTTTTTTTTCTTTTTGCAGTGCTCAGACTGGAACCCAGTCTCACATTAGACAGATGCTCTCCTGCTGAGCTACATTCTCAGCCCACTAGTCCTCATTTGTCCACAAGCAATCAGAGGCCAACAACATTTCAAGAAGATGAGTTCTTTCCTACCCCATCACCTGACTGACTGTTACAGTGTTTCCACGCTGTAAAGGGGTCACATTCCTCCTGCATGTCTACTCCAAGCCTGTCAGGCATTTCCTTCAAAGAGCAGCCATGTTTAGAAATCAGCATTGACACAATGGTCAATGGGTGGCTCTGACCTGTGTCATGTTTAGGTCTGCACCATCCCAGGAGGCCTTGTGACAGTGTGACAGATGCAACACAACCACCTTCACACAGAAGGTATAGCACACCATGGTGCTGAAACACTGAAACTCTCTCTGCTTCAACTCCAATTTGCTTAAGGACAGCAATGACAAGTCCTCAGACCCTGCATGGTGGACCTCACTAAGAACAAAATGACAGGAATGGCCTTGTCTGAGCTGGAAAACACTCAGAAGACGGAATGTGAAGAGAATCACAAGGAACATGATTTCCAAAGGAAGACCTCTTTGCAACAGCTCCAAGAAATAATGTCTTCCTTTCTGCTTCAAGTCCCCCTCTGTAGGGAAGTTGGAACAGCCGGGGTGCTCAGCCTCACCCTGTCACCTATGTCTGTCCCCATGGGATCTCCAGCCACCGAGTCTGTGCAGCCTGACAGCTCACAGGCTTTGAGATTAGACACATCTTGGTTTTAATTGTGACATCACTTTATAACCATGTGACCTTGAGTGTGCCACTACACCTTGTTTTGTATCTGTAAGAGAGAGATGGTACCTGCCATGCCACATATGTAACACATGGGAACATTCAAGTATAGCATCTAAACAAGGCCCCCAAAATGGTTAACTATTTTTATTAATATACACAATCCTATTTCCTCTTTAACTTGATTAACTTTTCAGAAACTTAAATAAACCTGTTACAGGCCATTTTCCCCTCTAAATGATACAGCAGTATCAGATACAGCAGTATCATGACCCACCCTCATGCAGAACATCACATGAGTGTAACAGTGAGCTCAAGAGAAACTTATGCCACCATCATGGATGGAGAGAAACAGAAAAGATGACCTTTCTGTGATCCATTGCTTCTGTTCCTTAAAAACTAGATGCTGAATCCTAATGGCCAACGTGATAGGAGGTGGGGATTTTGCAAAGTGATAAGATATGAGTAGGATCTGTCCTCCTGAACAAAATTAAGCCTCAAAGGCATTCATCCTTCAGTCCTTCCACTATGGAAGGATGATACAATGTGAAGGAAACAACCACCCAATTTATGGTATTCTGTTCTTGGAGGTCGAACACACTGAAGAAATCAAGACAAACTTGCACTATTGGCTGGACAAGCACAAACTCAAAGGTTATTTAGAGAAAAAAAAAAAAGTACAAATTCCTCATTTAGGATGATCTCAACCTCAAAAGCCCAAACACTTCAACACCCAGTTGGATATCTTTTTATTAATATCATAGCTCAAATAAGAGATTTATGGAGTTCTTTCCAGATTCTAGCTATCCCCTAAACAGGAAACACTTCTCAGCCAGGTATGGTGCCACATGTAATTCTAACACACTGGAGGTTAAGACAAGAAGATCAGCGAGGTGATGGTGGTGCACACCTTTAGTCCCAGCACTCTGGAGGCAGAGGCCAGAGCATCTCTGCATTTGAGATCAGCCTGGTCTATGGAACAGCCAGAGCTACACAGAAAAACCCTGTCTCAAAAAAGCACAAAAAGCAAGCAAAAAACCAAAGACAGGAGGATCAAGAATTCAAGGCCAGACTGGGCTATGTAGCAAATTCAAAGCCAGCATAGGCTATATAGAAGACCCTATTTTTATTTTATATTTTAAATATTTATTTTAACTTTATACGTATATGTGTGCCTGAATGTATACATGTGTACCACCTGTGTCCTGGAGCCCAAAGACGTCAGATCCTTTGGAACTGGAGTTAAAGATGGTTTTGAGTCACTATATGGGTGCTGGGAACTGAACCCAGTCCTCTACAGAAGCAGTAAGTGCTCTTAACTGCTAAGCTATCTCTCCAGCTTTGAGAGAGCCTATTTTTAAAAGAAAAAGAAAGAAAAAGAAGGGGAAAAAACAACAAAAAACAACCAGGCCTGGCATGACGGCATAGTAAGTAAAGGCTCCTGCCACCAAGCTCAATGGCCTGGAATGATTGTAGGGCCCCACACGGTAGAAGGAATGTCAACTTCTCTGGCCTTGTCTCTGTCTGTCTGTCTGTCTCTCTCTCACACACACACATATACACACACACAAATAAATGAAAATGAAAAAAAAAAAAAATTCACGCAAACCTTTTTTAAAAGCAAAGACAGGCAGCCTGCCTCTCCACACCTCCCAACCCTGCAAACCTACCATGTTATGCAGAAGAGAAGCGGGCAGAAGGAGGTACTGTGCTTTCTCATGGACTCCTAAACTGGAATAAAAAGGATGGGGTGACAGGGTCTGAGAAGGACTCTCATTTTAAACTGAGTCTTCCAAAGGGACTCGGATGGTGCTCTGAACTCTCAGCTTAAGGACAAAAATGCATGTCCAAAAGTAGCCAATTATTTCGGATTATCCGTGCCTGCTACATTTCCTGTTCACTAGGGCAGAAAATGGAACTGAATATGACTTCTATTTGATACAATACTTGGGTACTAGAGCTGTGCATGAAAATAGCATGAGGAGATCATGCGTAGAATTATTACAGCATCTTATGCCTTAAATATCCAAGTAAATCAGAATTATTTTTATAGTTCATTCTTGATAACACACACTACTGAAAGAAAAAAGCAAATATTTCAAAAAGCGACAACAATCTTTATATCTCTTCTATTTACAACTCATTTTTACCCTGCAACAGCACTGTAAGGAGGCAGAGCAGATGAGTAAGCTGATGGGTAAAGGTCCTCTAGAACGACAGAACACTAAGTAAAATGTCCAGATTATGGGTGATGAAATGAAGATTGAGAAAAGTCAGCTATCTGCCCCCAAAACTGGCATTTTTGATTCCTGGCCCAGACTTTTCTACCACGCCATGATGCTCCTTATCTATGATTCTATGAAAAAAAGGGAAGGTTTGCCACAAAGGTTGCAGACAGGCAGGATACAGACCCGGGTTTAATCCAGTTGACCTCCCAGGTCCTCTCCATGCTGCAGCCCTCCTGCTTGATTCAAATTCTGGTTTTCTACTCTACACATACTCGCCACTCGACTGTGGACAAGTTACTTCATGATAATGTACATCCTAGCTCCATCTGCAAAATAGGGAAATAACAGGCTCTGCTTCAGAGAGCTAGTCAAAGCCTGAATGAGTTAGCAAAGCCTATGGAATAATACTTGACCTAAAAGTACTATCCAAAGAGTTCTACCCATATCATTCCGCAGTAAAATATAAAACCTGAATCTTATAATAGCATGCTAGTGTAGTGCTCAACAAATACTAGCAATTTTTAAAGATTTATTTGTATTGTTGTGTGTATGTGTCTAGGTGCCTGAGCAGGTCAGGTGTTAGATCCCCTGGAGCTGTAGTTACAGAATGTTGTGAGCCACCACCTGCTACAGGTGCTGGGATGCAAACTTGGGTCCTTTGCATGAATAGTAAATATGTGCTCTTAACCTCTGAGCCATAGTTTTATTTGTTTTTTAAGACAGGGTCTCACATTGTAGCTATGGCTGGCCTAGAACTCATTAGGTGGCCCAGACTGGCCTCAAATTCATGTCAGTCTTCCTGCTTTGGTTTCCCAAGATCTAGCATGTGCCACCACATCCAGATCAGCAGTTATTTGTTTTCCTTTTTTTTTTTTTTTTTTTTTTTCCGAGACAGGGTTTCTTTGTGTAGCTTTGCGCCTTTCCTGGAACTCACTTTGTAGCCCAGGCTGGCCTCAAACTCACAGAGATCTGCCTGCCTCTGCTTCCTGAGTGCTGGGATTAAAGGTGTGTGCCACCACCACCTGGCTTGTTTTCCTTTCTTTTTTCCAAGACACAGTCTCACTATGTTTCCAAAATCGACCTCAAATTTGTCATCCTCCTGCCCAGACACCAAAGGAGTTTGGGTTATAGATGTATGCTACCACAGCTGACTAGCAATTATATTAAGATGTAAGTAAAACTGTATGCCCTGGGAACACTCAAAACTAGTTTTTACTTTATACTATGCCCCAAATTAGAAAAAACAAAACAAAAAAAAAAACAAAAAACAAAAAAAAACAAAGAACAGAAAACAAACACACAAAACCTCTGATGTTTAAATCAGAGACTGTCCTCAGGAACACAGTTAGGAGGCTCTGAAGTTCCAAGCCAGCCTTGACTACATAGTAAGCCTGAGCTAGGCTACATGAGACTATGTCTCAAAATCAAACAAGCTATGAGAGAGACTTACTTGATTTTGGTAACTTTTCTAACATGAGCAGTAGTGTATTCTATCATATTAGAATCATGGCTCAAAAGACATGCAAAGCCTTCTACACATGGAGAAATGATGACCCCCAATGGTTAAACACAGGCATTTGCATCCCCCAATCTCCACCTCACAAAGGACACATCAGTTTCCCTGTTTCTTCTGCTGAACTGCTCAGACACACTCATGGTCTCTCAGCATTGGTAATCTCTAGATAAGCTGCATTTACTCAATAGATAGCCACTACATCATGGAGGCCTGGAAGAATATGGATAAGAGATAGAGTAAGAGTTAACAATCAAAGCAGAATCAGGAAGAGTTTTAGTTAGGTCTGTATGGCCTGAACAGTGGGGAGAAGAGTAGATGCTTGAAGCAAAAGTCTACTTTTCTAAGGCTAGCTAGCTAGTGGGAAGAGTAATTATATTCACTGATGTGATTATTCAAAAAGCAAATGCCCCATTTGTCTACATGTGACATGTCTTAGACACCCCCCCTCCCCAAGCTATTCCAATCCATGTGCATATCATACACCACAGCAGAAGTGGAGAAAAGTCTCAATTATCTGCAAAGGTTACAAAAATACTCCTCCATTTTCTAGCTACATATATGGTGAGTCTGTGTGTGTGTGTGTGTGTGTGTGTGTGTGTGTGTGTGTGTGTGTGTGTAAACTATGTATATGAGATATGTACCTGTATATACATTATATGTGCCTGTGAGGACTCAAGAGGGTAGGTATATTAAACCAATTGTTAAAGTGTGATCTGCAGTCTGCTGAGGGCCCCCAGGTACAAAACTACTTCTACAATACTATTTCCCACATTTCACAGTGCTGACATCTGAACTGAAAGCACAAAGCAAGGGGTGAAACCGGTGCTTCCATGGAAATCCAACTGTCCAGGACAGGGTGTTGTCAGGTACTCATAATCCCCCATATAAGCCAGTTGCTCTTAAGTCCTTGAAGAAGCACGGGAAAGAATTCTATTACATGTCAACACAGAACATGTGTGTTTTTAGTGTAAGATGGAAGTGTCAGGGGCAAAGCCATTGCTGTCTGGAGTAAGGAACCTATGTGACTAGAGTAAATCTACAATTAGCCATTTTAGTCATAGAATACCACTTCCTACTGGCTATTCAGACTGGGATATTTTGGAAATACTTTGTCAAAGCCAAACAAAGTGAATTAACTAATGGTATTTGTTATAAACAATGCAATTTTATCTTTCAAGCAAAAATTAAGAATTGTTAAAAAAAAAAAAAAAAAAACTAGTGACTGTCACACAAGCTTGACAGCTTTCCAACACTAAAAATGTCTTTTCCGATGAGGTCAGTAGTGACTTTAGGAAATGTGTTTTTTTTTTTTTTTTTTTTTTTTAATGCTGTGTTGGAAAATGTGTCAGCACTGGAAAATCTGCACCACTCAGCGCCGCACAAGTATTTTCCACATGACCAATACAGAATAGTACATGGAAAAAAGAGCCCATGAACAGACTAATGACTTTTATGAGAGAGTCCTAAGTGCTCAATGACTTCATATTCCACCTGCAACTAATCTTTAAGAAATTACCAAACTGAGGGCTAGAGAAAGATAGTCCTCAGTACTCTTGCTCAGGATCAAGGTTCGGTTCCCAGCAGCCACATGGTGGCTCACAACCACCTGCAACTCCAATTCCAAGAGATCCCATGTTCCCTTCTGTCCTCCTTGGTCACATGGTGTACATACATACATATGTACACATAAGCAAGCACCCATACACATAAACTAATTTTTTTTTTAAATGACCATACTTTAAGGAATTATCAGAAACTATCAGAAAGGGCTATTAAATATTCCCCATGTTCCCTCTCTGTCTGGGTGAGGTTACATTTTCTAAATGGAGGAACAGGAAGACTATACAGGTGTCTGCTATTATGCCAGACCTCACAGAAACTTGTAAAGACATCAATATGCCACTTTTTTGTCAAATTTATTTTTCAATGTTTTTTTCTTCACAAAAATATTTACTCATGATATGTAACAGATTTATTAATTGCTTTTTTCCTTTTGAGACAGTCTCAGTATATAGGCCAGGCTGTCCTCAAACTTGCAATCCTCCTAAACTCAACTTCTCAAGTGCTAGGATTGTAAGTATGTGTCACTACACTCAACTCCTACTGTTACTTTTTTATGAATGAATGAATGAATGAATGAATGAATATATATATATATATATATAGAGAGAGAGAGAGAGGGTACAAAAAAAACCTCTCAAACTCAGATGTCTAGAAACTGATGTGATTTTGTCACTATACTGGGAAGCAGAACTGGTTGAACTTATTTCTACAGATGAATAAATAGGTTTAAGCAAAGTTAAATAACTCCTTCAAGACTCCCAGAGCACTGTTCACAATCCTGACTGCATGTGGAAAACAGCCGGGAGCTTTTAAAAGCACTCATTAATATTGTGGGATGGAAAGCAGGGATTGCTGGTGGCAGTGGGCACTGAACTCCTGAACTTCTGCTCTCGTCTCCTACATACTGCAACTAGAGACATGTGGCACTCTTTCAGGCAGGCCCTGCTGTTTAAGGTTCTAGGTGATCCTCATGTGTAGTACAGGGTAAGCAACCACTCACTGGCTCAAAGACTGACAGGTAATATAGGACTGGGCTATTAAGTCTCCCAACAGTGATCCAGACAATAAACTTTCTTTCCTCTTTAGAGCATATTATCACAGGTTCTGAAGTCACACAAACTTCTGAAAACAAATACTGGGTTTCATTATACTTACAGGAGTCTTGCTTTGCCACTCAACTGGACAGTTGTAATCTTGCATGATCCAGGGATGGTTCAAGAGATTTTTCATAGAAATCCGTTTCTTTGGGTCCACCTAGTGGCCATTGAAGCACATTTCAAACAGAGACTACAACACCTTTCCTCCTGAGAACTCAAAATGCACCAGAACAGATGTAAACGTTATCATCACAAACAACGCTGTCAAAGACCTTAAAATGGCCTTGGAATGAATTCTTTTAAAAAGGCAATTGAGGCAAGAAAACTATAGCAACCAACACAGGCCTACATGATAAATGTTTAACAAACACGAACTTCATTGGTATGGACATTATTCATGAAGTTCAGTCAATCTATTGTATGATGTAATAGTCTTTTTGCTGGAAAACCTATTCATGGGAAATAGTCACCAGTTTAGTATTCAAGCAAGCGCAATGCCAGGCATTCACACTGAATATGCAATCTCTACTTCCGATTCACTCGCAATCACATAGAACAAGCTGAAAAGCACACCTTTCGTTTCCATTTGTGATGTTCAAATGTGAGGAGAGAAAAATTAATCAACAAAGATTAAGTTTTGGGGTCTAGAAGAAAGGCTGAGGCATTTTTCAATCTCACTATGGAGATTTGGTGGTCTGGCTCTACTTAATCAAGGTGGGTGAGCCTGAGGTACATTTTAAATTAAAGGTAAAGACGACTTAATCGATGGAAAACTGGAAGATATTCAGGGAACGTAATAAATAATTCACTATTTTCCAAGTGTTTCCAATTCATTGTATCCAAAGCACAGGACAGAGCAGTGAAATGGGCTCAGACCTACCCTTTCCATTCTATAGACCACAGCTTAGAAGACAGGCTTACTGACTGGTTAAGCGGGTGAGCACCTAGACTCCAGCACCGTTCACCATCATTCCACCAGAGTCATTCTCAAAGTGGTCCCAAACCACCAGCATCAACACCATTCAGGAGCCTTTTAGAAATGCAAATGCTTAGTCCTGCCTGAGATCTGTTATGTCAGGTAACTGAGATAGGGCCTAGTAAGCTGTGTTTTAACAGGCCCACCTGGCAATTCTGACACATGATTTGAAGAGCACACTAGATCACAGGGCCCATAGACCACACATCAGTCCATCCAAGCATCTGTTCAGTAGTTTATATGCCTAATGTGCAGGAGTAGAAACAAGAAAATGGAGAGGAGAGCCAGAGCTAGAGAAAACAGAATGATTATTAAACAAACCAATAAATAAATGAAGGTGTTAAAAAAAGCACATCATCAAAGACAGACGAGGTCTAAAGCAACTGTGTTTACAACATGATTAGCAGAGGTTCTCAGAAAGGGTATTTACAAGATACATGATGATTGGAATCTTTTTTAAGCTAATAGATAATGATAAATGCCGCAGCCCCATGGTTACATTAAAAGTTAAACCAAACAATTACTATGGGCTTCTATTATTTAAAAATAAACAACAAACTTTACCTGAAGCATCTGTTGGAGAAGCAGAATGCTACTGGGAGAGAGCCACTTAGGAACATCATATTTCCCTCTCTACAAAAAAGCAAAGAAAACACAGAAGACGACTTAGGTCCAACCTGCCTTGCTGATATTCTATGGTAGTTAGATGCTAGAATTTGTTTCTATAACTTTCAATACTTTACCAACTGCAAGATTCAGTCAACATTGTCAATAAGAACAACTCCCAGTTCTTGCCAGAAAACAAAAAAAATCCAGTAAATTAAAGACTATCATCATCTCTAAATTATTCACCTGTCAGAAAAGGACTACAGTACTGAGAATATAATTACAATTAACAGTGAAATATATAAATATACCCACAGGCTTAGGAATCCATACTATTACAGGAAGAGCAAAGAGAATACTACACTCATTTTGGACTGCCAAAGCAAACTGAAGTTGATCATCTTAGAGCAATTATCAGCTCACACAGTGAAGCAACAGCAAAACATATTTGATAGCAGGACATGTAGTTAAAAACAGGCCACAAAGGACAGGGGATGAACTCAGTGGTAGAGTGTCTGCCTAGCAAGTGTAAGGCCTTGAATTTGGTACCCAGCTCCAAAACAAAACAAAACAGGTCATTAACACACATGGTACACAGGGCAGAACTTTTAATCACTGAACAAACTGATAAATGTCAATTATTGTGTGAATATGTGCATGCGAATGCAGGCACATGTGTGACATGATGTGTGTGGAGATCAGAAAAGAACTCTGTGGAGATGGTTATCTCCTTCCACCTTTGCAATGGTTCTGGGGATTGAGCTGAGGCCATCAGGTCTGTGAGGCAAGTGCTTTTACCCATCTCACCAGCCCTCTAAAAGCATTTCCTAAGGCAAACATCTTTTGAGGGAACAGAAGAGACTAAGGAAAGAAATGCTTACAACCTTGGCTAACTGGCACATCATGGTCACTATATCATCAACCAAAGACAAAGCCAGGAGGTTGTTAAACCTTAATTCAGGTCAAAATACCTTTGGATAGAACCTGCCACAAACATCCTCTTTTCCAATTCTGGGGAAATGATACAATAATTTCTTGTAGCAGACATCAAATTTCTTAATGATGCTAAAATAACAAGATAATTATTTGAGAAAACCTAAATTAAGTTGAATGTATAATTCATAGCATACATAAAAATTAACTTCACCCAAATTAAATGCAAATACAAAATCTTAACAGTACTTAGAGAAATAAGGGGAAGTTGTTTTTAGAATTTTTTCCAGACACAACAGCAAAACCAAAAACTTTAAGACTATCACAACAAACAAACATTTAACATTTCTGAACAGCAAAACACTAACAAGATTAACAGCCATCGGGGAACAGACTTGCCTGCCTAGATGAAAGACTATGACATTTAATTACATTAAAAGGCCTGCAAGTCACTAAGCACCACATCGGCTCTTCCATGCCTCCCCGCCCAGTGAGTGGTGAAGCACTGACGACTGCCAGACTCGAACCTCTCTCTCTTCTGCCCACACCCACATTCAACCCATCAGCATCTGGGCTGTGCTCAAACACATCCGGGAACCTCATCTACACCATCACGAGCCTCTTGTGGCACATCCAGACTGCACCACTGCCCCTCAAGTCTAGTCTTCACTCACTACCACTTATATTCCCTAAAAATAGTGGGGCGAGTCACGTCACCTCACGACTCTAAGCTCCCCAGTGCCCCCCATCTCACTCAGGGTGGTCCGTTTCCTCATGTCCATCCCACTTCTTGCTGCCTCCCAAACTCATCTAATGTCTCATTCTTCCTCACCAAACGAGTCACTCATGAAAGCAGCCTGCCTCGGTCTCAGCACTCATGGTTCCCTGTCTGCCATGCCTGTGCTAGCTGCCAGCCGAGTGTGCGCTTCAGTGAGGATGCCCTGCCCTGCGACGTTCACCACAGCACTCCACCTGTCATTCCTACTCTACTGGCTTTACAGTCCTTATTACCACCATCGGTTTCTATTTTATTCCTCACTACATTCGAAAACAAGCTTCTTAATACAGAATTTGCCATTCTGTTGACCCAGAATAGTCTCTGGCCCTAGTGTGCATAAAGTGCTCAATTAATTTTTTTTTGACTAAAGAAGGAATTAGACAAAAAGCATACATTCTAAAAGAAAACAGGCAAAGAATATCGACAGGACATTTAAATAGCCAAGCATCAAATTATGTTCAACTAATTTAACAAAAAATTAATTTAAGGGCTGAGGATGTGGCTCAGTTGGAAGAATGACTGCCTAACATGTACAAGACCCTGGGTTCAATCCTCAGCACTGTGTAAAACCAGGTACAATGGCACTCACAATAGGTGGAATTTTCTGTCCCGACAGCCAGTTCCCAAATATCAACAAAGACTTATTATTAATCATAATGCTCAGTCACTAGCTTAGGCTTGTTACTAACTAGCTCTTACAACTTAGATTAACCCACATTTCTAATCTATGTTTTACCACATGGCTGGGTACCTTTCCTCAGTACTGCATGTTTATTTTGCTTCTCCCAGAGTCTCCTGGCAACTCTGCCCTCCTTCATCCCAGAACTCTCTTCCTGTCCTCAAGTCCCACATCTTCCTGCCTAGCTACTGGCCATTTAGCTCTTTATTAAACCAATGAAAGCAACACATCTTCACAGTGCACAAAAAGATTATCCAACAACAACTCACCAGTAATCCTAGCACTTAAGACATAAGAGCAGGAGTTCAAGGTCTTCCTAAACTACATGCAAACCCAAGGTCAGCTTGGACTGTAGGAGAATAGTCTCAAAAACCAAGCAGGAGTGGTAGAGATGGTTCAATGGGTACAGTCACTAACCACACAAGCTGGGCAACCAGAATTCAATCCCAGAGACCCACACTCTAAAAACCCTTATGTGCTGCACCTGTAATCCCAGAAGTCCTCCAAGGAGAGAGGAAGCAGAGACAGAATCACCTAGAAGCCAATAGGATAGCTAGCCTGAATTATACTGCACAACAGCAGAACAATGAGAGAGACTGTCTCACCAAGGTGGAAGGCGTGAACCAAAAGCTGTCCTCTGACCTCCATAGATACATCTTCATGTATACATACATACATGCATAATACACACAAAACAGAAGCAAGGAGATGCCCTGTCTCAAGGACAAAGGGGCTGCAGAGATGGCCCAGCAATGAGGAGCACTGACTGTTCTTATAAAGGATCCCAATTCAGTTCCTAGCACCCCCAAGGTGGCTCACAACCATCTGTACCTTCAGTGCCAGGGGATCCAACACCCTCTTCTGACCTCTCTGGGCACCAGGCACACACAAGGTACACATATATACATGAAGGCAAAACTATCCTAGACATAAAATAAAAATAAATCTTTAAAAAAAGTTTAAGATATTGCCTTCATAACACTGACAAACATATTATTTAGTTTTTCTAAGATAAGTGTCACTATAATTGCCCAGAATAGCCAGGGTTCAAGTTATCTTCCTGCCTCAACCTGAGTAGCTGAGACTAGAAGTACATATAAACCAAAACACTTTTAGAAAGATAGATATTTAAATACACACATTATTACTAGAAAGAGCTCAGGACCAGGAGTATTTATATAATCTGAAGAATAACTTGTAAATATGTATTAGGACATTCAAAACTGTATATCCTTAATTCAGCAACTTCATTAATTTAATCTAAGCAAATAATCTGGTGTACAAAAATGTAAGAATGGCAGGGCAGTGGTGGCGCATGCCTTTAATCCCAGCACTCAGGAGGCAGAGCCAGGCGGATCTCTGTGAGTTCGAAGCCAGCCTGGTCTACAGTGCGAGATCTAGGAAAGGTGCAAAGCTACACAGAGAAACCCTGTCTTGAAAAACCAAAAAAACAAACAAACAAACAAAATGTAAGAATGGTAGTATTTATTACACAACTGCTTGTAATACCACGAAAGAACCTATGGCCGAGTTCAAAGGGCCTCCTAAACCACAGAAAGCCACAGTAAAATAAATCCCTTGAGTGAGGACTGTTAGAAATGTAGTCTAGGATGCCGGGCGTGGTGGCACAAGCCTTTAATCCCAGCACTTGGGAGGCAGAGGCAGGCGGATCTTTGTGAGTTCGAGGCCAGCCTGGGCTACCAAGTGAGCTCCAGGAAAAAGGCGCAAAGCTACACAGAGAAACCCTGTCTCGAAAAAACCAAAAAAAAAAAAAAAAAAAAAAAAAAAAAAAAAAGAAATGTAGTCTAGGGAGATACAGGTAGGCACAGAAAGAAAGTCAAAGTCAGTTGTAATGAAGAAGACTCCAAGAATCCATCCACTCATACACTAGTAAGGGTATAACAGAAGTCAAACCAGCTTACAAGTCGGGGACAAGTTACGGGTCATTCAAAATCATAAGCTATATGGTAGATGTTTTGGGTCAGGCCTTTAATCCCAGCACTTGGAGAGCAGAGGCAGGTAGATTTCTGTGGGTTCGAGGCCAGTCTGGAGAATATAGTGAGCTCCTGGTCAGCAAGGGCTACATAGTGAGACCATCTCAAAAAAGAGAAAAAAGAAATAAACAGATGA
Organism: Peromyscus leucopus; assembly: GCF_004664715.2. NCBI lineage: Eukaryota > Metazoa > Chordata > Mammalia > Rodentia > Cricetidae > Peromyscus > Peromyscus leucopus. The sequence continues at coordinate 55,266,139 of NC_051064.1, read as the reverse complement.
ACTACATGGCAGACTGGTTTTCCACTATGTTAAAGAGGTAACCAGAGTTCCAAAGTTGCCACTGTCTTTCTCTTCAGTCTTCAATATGACACAGAGAGCCCACTCATTTATACCTTGCTAGGGGGTCTTAATGCTTGACTGAATCAGAAACTGACCCAATCTGTTTCTAGACTATGGCGACAAAACCCCTAATTTATTTCTCCCTATTGGCCTTTACCTATAGCCAACTGAACCCCAATGCGAAGGCTCAGTGCTACCTGGCCCCAATTCTTATCCCAAGGATAGAGGGATTTAGACGCTGCAGCCAACTCTCCTGTAATATAAGGCTGGACCACTCGCTGGCCCCCTCCCATAGTTGCATATTTCCTAACTCCTAACAAAGGCTTCTCACGAGTCTCCCCCTGGGAACTGGATTTGTTCTCATTCTCAGCAAACTGCCCATCTGCCTGCCTCTCTCATAAGCTTCAGCTTGCTCTTGTCAAGGTCCCACAGAAAGAAGAGCTGGACCTGCTACCAGAGTTTCTGATCAGAACTTGCTCCTCTGACTGTCACTCACTGGTCAGACTCCATGAGCTCTGGGTGGCCTTGCCTCATGCTAACTGCTGCAGACTTTTGCTGCTTACCCTCTGGCCCTCTCCATACTGGCTGGTGCCCAGCCCCAACTGTGTGAGTAAATCAGCTGGGTTAAGCCACAACCCTCAAGTTCTTGGCTATAGCAGCGCAGCACTAAGCAACTCCTATGGCTTCAGTTAGGGTCTCACCTCCTCAGCTACCACTCTCCCATCAGCCTCCCAAGGAGAAGTCTGGTTCCAGGTTCCCAGCTTTTCTGATACTCCAAAACAGGCTCCTAACTACCAAACTATGCCCTTAAACTAACATCCAAAAGAAAAAAGAGGAAGAAAAAAAAAAACAAAAAACACTCTTAGCTAAAAGTGGGAATACTCCACATTACATAATACCACTACACCCAGCATGAGGAACTTTTTAGTAGATGCCCCCTGCTTTGCCAGAGTGTGCAGGGTCAGGGGATACTCCTGACCTCTAATAATGCTGCTGTACACCCCAGTGCTACGGCACTCCACCACCTACAGCCAAGAATGATCTGGTCCCAAATATCAACAACAGAGCCAAGGTTGAGAAACACGGTTACAGAGCACATTTTGTAAGTGGCTAGAAAAGGACCAGAGGAGGCAGTGCTGCTTCCGCTGTGCTGTACTGTGAGGTCCAGGGAAGCCTACAAGTACAGAGGGGTGATTTAAATGGTAAAATATACATCCCAAGACCAAACAGAGAAGACCTCAGGGAACAATGCCGCTGAGGAGGGGCATCTCCACAGAGGGCCCTGTGCCAGCCAGGGCTGTGCCCCTTAACCCTGCTTCTTTATTTAAAGGATGATTACCTTGCAAATGAGAACAAGCGCAACAGCGGGTAAAGCCAAGTGGGAGGAGGAGAAAGATCTACGGGCTAAGAATAATCCTGGGAATTCTAGCAGCCTTGAAATTGTTCATTCTGCACATGGTACTAAGAAAGGCAGGCAGTCTCTCCAATACACAATGACAGCACCATAGTCAACTCTATAAAAATTATAAAAATATAATCTCATAAAGAGACAAGTTATTCATTTTCTTTAAATTTGAAAGTAACAGCTGATAAGCAATTTTACCTTCGGGCTATCCAACTTTGACTTCTAAATTACATAGACTACTCTAATATTTGTGTACCAGAACTGAAGTATGGTCATGCTTGTCTTCAAATACTGTGATAGCAAATGAATAGGTGACTTTAATAAGATTAATACACAATCTCTAAGTAATCATGCTGAAAATTACAGCTCAGCATTTGAGTTAAAATAGCCAACAAATGCAAAGATAAACGAAGCCTGCCTCTTAAGTAAGTTACACAGTGTGTCTGTCAAATATTACTGGGCTTTTCAGCCAAGCCAAGAACTGAGGACTGTAATAGTCCCAAGTGAGAATTTTTAGAACACTCTAGGCAGATACATACTGTATGCAAGTGATACGACACCTTAATTAGATTCAACCAGCAGACTGTATTACACCGCGACTCGGAACAATAGTTCTGAGCCAAGATTACAATAAATTTCAAAATCTATAATGTGTGAAATTAAATTCCACAATAATGCATAAAAATCCTAATTTGAATCAATTTTCAACTTGCAAACACATGAAAAACTAAAAAATGAAATTCAGAGTAGGAGAAACAAAGAATACACAGTATTAGTAAATAATATTAATTAAGAAGGCCAAATTCTACCAAACAAGAATTAGACATTTTCTACCACATTCATGTCACTGCAAAGGCACTCAATTTGCCAAAAATAAAACCTTGGATTTTACTATTAGGGTAGAACACTTTCATATTATTTTAAGGTAATTTCCAGTCCCCAAAAGATTTATTCAAGATCCACTAGTGCACTCAAATAAATAAATATACTGATTAAACAATATTAATAGTTAATAGTATTAATGCCACATCTGCCGTATGAATGTGACTTTGCAGAAACGGCAAAGGAAAGCAAACAGCACGGTAGTTTAAGGTCCGGACAGGCAAAAACACCTCACGGTCAAGTTGGTAAATTAAGAACATCACGGACCTAATGTAACTCGGTTTCCACAGACTATGAACAATCACTTCTTTTATAAAAATCTTGATAGTTTGGATAGGATTCAGCCTAAAACTGAATACACAAACCCTCAGGTAAACCTGTACTGCTCAGTGTATTTTTCCTGCTAGCTTACTCTTTAATTAAATACAATAAGTGTGCACATGAGCTATTTGTCTGTTTCACTGTGCAGCCTTGCACCAGGACTGGTGATTTTGATGGCCCACTTAGCTCCTCTTTCTACAGTGGATTAGGGTTTTCTGGAGGAAAATTGGGTAATTTCAACACAGGTAAGATTCTAGTTCCCTCAAGCTACTGACCAGGAACATCTGGAAACCACTGGATAGCTTTGTTTTCTTGTCTCTCCAATAACCAGCACTAAGAGCATCAAGATGCCATCCTTGGACCCCACCCCCTACTGTTGCCAGTGATGCTTGCTTTCCACCACTGTAGTCTGACTGGTGCCAGATGGACATTTGGTCCTCTTTTTAACAATCTTGGGTTTCACAAGAGGTCTGAGGACAGCCATGTTGCAGAGTAAGAGATAGATGGCACCTCCCTTTTTTTTCTGGAGCTGGGGGGTTGAGTGGGGAGCTGGGTCTCATGCAGCCTTAAATTCACTATATAGCTCCATGGGGGCTCCTCAGCTATTGGTTCATAGTTCATGTGTTTCTACTAGTTTGGCTATTTGTTCCTGTGCTTTTTCCAATCATGGTCTCAACATCTCTTGCTCATACATCCCTCCTCTCTCTCGCTGATTGGACTCCCAGAGCTCCACCTGAGGCCTGGCCGTGGATCTCTGCATCTGCTTCCATCAGTCATTGGATGAGAGTTCTATCACGACACCTCCTAATGGCTAGAATTACATGTGCCACCACATGTCCTGCCCATTCAGTTTTTAACAATTTAGAAATATTAGTGGCACAATGCCCACTGGCAGTGGCAGTTATTATTACATGACAAAAGAATCAGCATTCAAAATTTCAACATAACAGTAAGAAAAACATAAAACAATAGTCAAAGAATTCAGAGCTACAGAGAGTTGAAACGGACCCTAGAAATCACTGATTATTGGAATGCTGTAACAATACTGATGAACAAAACCAGAACTAGTCAGGATGCAATGCCATCCAGTCAGTGGAAAAGCTCATGCATAACTACTACTACTGTGAACTAGGGAAGTGAACTTGTAACCATGGTAAACCTGAAAAGAAGGGATTTCTGGAAACATTCCAGACGATAGGTACAAACATAAGCTTGCAGTGGAAGTCATGTCTCTTCTGGGCGCCTGTGGTTTTTGTACACTAGCAACTACAGAACTGAGAAATCGTGACTAGTAGTTATGAGGAAGGGCTCTGGGCTTGGGTAGCCAGAAGAGCCTGAGGAAGTAAGTTATCAAAGTCTCTACCTTCGCTCCCTCCACTACAGAAGGAAACAGTAACAGTGAGTGTCCTCCTTAACAGAGCCTGGCAAATCAGCACAGCTCCCCAGACGCCATGTGTTCTTCTTGTTACAAAGGAGTAAGGTACACATGCAGCAAGCATTTTTCTTTTTTCTTGGGCAACCATGTGCCAGCTAAACAAAGACATGCAGCCTACATGTCAGAAGGCTCCACGCTCTTGGAGGAACAGGGGCAGTAGGAAAACAAAACTTCAACAAAAAGCCTAAAGTGCATGATGTAGGCACAAAGATTTCAGCACAGCTCAAAAGCAAAGAACTCTTTTTCTATACAGCTACAGAGAGACTCACGGCTGGTCAGTACCATCATCTCCCCACTTTCCACATCAGCTCACTAAAAATTTACCATCCTATCCATAAAGTACCAATTCTCACAAAACAAGTTCAACAGCACATTAAAAAGATTATATACACCATGACCATACAGTCTCTCTTACAAGGTCTGAAGACTATTCAACATACCAAAATCTCATTAACAAAACACATTATCATCTACAGTGATACAGAAAAGCATATGGCAAAATTTAATGCCACTCCATAAAAGCACCTAACAAAGTAGGAATAGACAAGAACTACCCCAACATAATGAAAACCTAAGGTTAGCATCATATGCCACAGGAAAACCCTGAAAGCTTTCCCTCTAAGATTAACAGAAAGAGCTGAGTGTGGTGACAGTCTATAATCTCAGCACCCAGAACCGAGCACAGCAATAAGGCCAGCCTGGGCTACAGAGTGAACTCCAGGACAACCTGGAATATAGTAGGAGACACCACCTCAAAAATACAAACTGCAGCTGGATATGGTGGCGTATGCCTTTAAGCCGAGCACATAGGAGGTAGAGGCAGACAGACAGAGCTCTGTAAACTTGAAGCAAGCTGGTCTACATAGCAAGCTAGCCAAGGCTACATACTGAAACCCTTTTCCAAAAACAACAAACATGAAGCACGCACACACGCACGCACGCGCGCCTTGGGCCAGTGAGATGGCTAAGCAGCTAAGCATGTAGGGAAAGGTACCAAGGCTGACAACTCAAGTTCAATCCCCAGGATCGACACGTTAGAAAAAAAAGCAATTCCCACAAGTTGTTTTCTGACCTCCACACACATAGTAGTACTACCCCCAAACAAGTAGATAAGTGAATTCTAAAAACAAAACTTTGAGGTCAGCCTGGGCCATATGAGACCATATATTTATATATTAAAAAGGGGTGGAGGAGGCCTGGAGAGATGGATCGGCAGCAGTTAAGAACACTGGCTGTTTTTCCAGAGGACCCAGGTTCAATTCCCAGCACCCACATGGTGGCTCACAATTGTCTATTCAAGAGAATCTGACACCCTGAACAGAGACCTACATGCAAGCGAAACACCATTAAAAAGATAAAACATTTATTAAAAAAAAAAAACAAGAGTTGCTCCCTTTCACCACTTGTATTCAACACGGTAAAGGAGTACTAGCCAGAGCAAGTAGGCAACGAAAAAGTAAAACCTTTATATGATTCTACTGCTGTAGGCCAGGCTGGCCTCAAACTCAGAGACCCATCTGCCTCTGCTTCCTGAGTGCTGAAATTAAAGGTGTGCACCACCACCACCCAGCTCTTTTTTAAACCTACAGGTGTCCTACTAAATATCGACTGTAATTTAACAAGAATGTTTTCCAAAAGAAAAAAAAAAGCACGAAGACTCACGGGTGCAGAGAATTAATAAGATGGATATAAAGTGTATTAAGATTTGATCTGTACCTGGTAGTGCTACTTTGAGAGGTTTTGGAAACTACTGGAGGAAGTACATAAATATGATGGTTAGCTTTAACTGTCTACTTGACATAATCTAGAATCACTTAGAGACTCTCAGTAAAGGACTGTCTACATTAGGTGGGTCTGTGGGCATGTTTGTAGAAGATTTTCTTAATTAAAATTGACTGATGGGGGAAAAATCTAGCTCACTGGGCAGCACCATTCCTTAGGCAAGGAGTCCTAAACTGTGGGAAACACAGGCTGAGCACAGGCAAGCAAGTGAGAACAGAGGCTGTGGCATGACTGTCTCAAGCTCCTACTGCTATGACATCACCATAGCAATGGACTATAATCTGGAATTGTGAGGTGACCCTCTCCCCTCTAAGTTGCTTTTGTCAAGATATTTCATCACAGCAACACAAACCAAACTAGAAAAGTAGGGGTACCTTGACCCTGGACCCTTCTGGTCACTCCACTCTGCTTCCTGCCCATATTGTGAACTATGAAACTATGCTCTCCTGACCATGACAGATAAAACATAAAATGGAACAAACTACACTTCTTCTATATAAATTGCTATGTCGCACATTTTGTCACAGTTTAAAAGAGTTTGCAGAATCGGGGTCAGAAAAGCTTAAAATGCTGCAAGAAGAGTTTAATGAGGGACTGGAGGGAGCTCAGAAAAGAAGAATGTCAATGTTAATTCAAACAAAGAAGGCCAAGATTCATGAGGCTGAAGATGGAGAAAGGAGACTCTACAAGAAGCTATACTACTGGCCATTCATGTTAACTTCTAGCTAAGAATTTGCCTATATCTGACCTATATCCCAAGACTTTGATGAGAATGAATGTAAAAGGAATAGTCTAACTAAACATATTTCAAAACAGCGCAGCATCCAAGCTGTAGCACGGTCACTACTGGCTGGTATTCATTAGTTTAATAAGGGCAGAGGGATTCAGAAAAATGTATAGTTTAGTCAGAAAAGGACCATTCGAAGCTGTAGACAAGGAAGGCATGAATATTAAGAGACTGGTACACTATTAAAAATTCTCATTTTAGGGCCTTTAGAGCACTTGCTCTTGCAGAAGACTTGGTTTTGATTCCCAGAACCCACATGGGGGGCTCACAACCATCTGAGAATCGGAAGCCTTCTTCTTACCTCTACAGACACTAAGCATGCATGCCGTGCATGCCGGTAAAATATTCATACACATAAAATAAAACAAATCTAAAAAAAATGATGAATTACTGATAAATAGTATTGAAATAAGCAGCTAATCCAATGAGGAAAAGTAATGTTGAATCACTAGAAGCTATTCTATATCAGAGAAGACTAAGGAGAGAAAATGAAGGAATCTAAACTACAAAAAGGACATTAGAGAAAGTGTGCTGAAATCCAAGTAAGAGTTTAGTTAATGCGAATACAGCATTAGTTCCTTAGTGTGACAAGTGTGCCTGTAACGGACAACAACACAGGGAAAGAAGTGAGGGCTATGGACACTCTATATTACCTTCACAAGTTTTTAAGACAAAAGGGTATTTTAAAATTTCTTAAAAAGGAAGAAGTTAGGTGTAGCTCAGTAATGGAGCACTGACCTGGCGTACACAAGTCCCTTGATCAGAGACCCTGGTACCTCAAGAAAAAGAAAAGGGAAAAGTTGGACCCCTACCACATCTGACACTAAAATTATTAATCAAAGAATTACTACTAAAAAGTATAAATAGAGTATAAAAACCCTACACTATGTGGCTTAGTAACATGTAGGACAGGTATTAGTCCTCAGGACTCGCTCTAGCAGGCTAGGAATATAGACTGACTCCGAACCAGCTGAGTTCCTATCAATCTGCCAGGAAGTGGGTAACCGCAAATTACTTTCCCTCTCTCTTCCCCACTTTCTCTCCTGTAAGTTACTATTTGTGCTGTGATAAGACAGTGACCAAAAGGAACTTCAGAGAGAAATGCTCTAGACAGATCATCCAGTACTTTTTGTTTTTCTTATATGCATTAGTGTTTTGCCTGTATATCTGTGTGAGGGTGTCGGATCCCCTGGAACTGGAACTACAGACAGTTGTGAGCTGCCATGTGGGTGCTGGGAATTGAACCTGAGTCCTCCGGAAGAGCAGCCAGTGCTCCTAACTGCTGAGCCACCTCTCCAGCCCCCAACCAGCACCTTTTTAAGAGGATAAACAGACACTTCCCCACCCTTTCCTCTCTTTCACTTGCCCACCTTCTCACCACTTATGCTGCCCAATCTCTCAGCTGAATCCCTACCACACCCCCCACCCTGGTTCTGCTCTGTTCTCTTGGTAGTTAAGAGCACTTACTGCTCTTCTGAAAGTTTAGTTCTGAACACCCACGTCAGGGGGCTCCCAATGCCTATTAACTCCAGCTCCCGGGGAACTGACACCTTCCTCTGGCCTCTGCAGGCACCTGCACTCACATGCATAGATACACACATATACACATAGTTTAATATAATAAATCTTTTTTTTTTGGGGGGGGGGTTCGAAACAGGGTTTCTCTGTGTAGCTTTGCGCCTTTCCTGGAACTCACTCTATAGCCCAGGCTGGCCTTGAACTCACAGAGATATGCCTGCCTCTGCCTCCCGAGTGCTGGGATTAAAGGCGTGCGCCACCACCCGCCCGGCCAGTAAATCTTTAAAACTAAATTACATCATGTCCGCTGACCTCCACATGGATGCTATGGCACACCTACAGGCTCATACGCAGACATCATGTATGCATGCACACACACAGACATGCATACATACAAACACACACAAAAATCATCACAAATTGTTTTGTTTCCAGACAGGATTTTTCTGTGTGACAGCCTTGGCTGTCCTAGAACTTGCTCTGTAGACCAGGCCGGCCTCAAATCCACAGGGTGCTGGGATTAAATGCCACCACTGCCCAACATCATTACAATTGTTTGTTTGTTTGTTTGTTTGTTTGTTTGTTTTGAGAAGGGTCTTTCTATGTAGCTCTGGCTATCACTTGGAACTCACTCTATAGACCAGGCTGGCCTTGAAATCACAGAGATCCACCTGCCTCTGCTTTCCAAGTGCTGGGATTAAAGGCATGTGCCACCACCTCCTGGCCATCATTACAAATTCTAGAAAAAAAAAAGACACATTAATCTCTGAACAATTTTAAGTCTTAGACAAAGCACTAGCCGGACTTAGAAATGTGCTAATAATAACAACTGATGTCTAGTGCACACTACTCAGTGCTTTTCATAGCTCACTCACTAAATCCTTAGACCCCTATGCTGTAGGTATAGTCCACCCATTTTACAGAAGAAAATCAGATACAAAGAAGTTAATTCGCCAAAGCCCACAGCCAGAATAGTCTTTAATTTCCAAAATGTCACCTGGCCCAGATGTCCTAAAGGCTGAAATCAGCATTTCCTTCAGTACCGAAGGTGACTCTGTCGTTCAGTCAGCATCGTGAACTGCTCCTCATAGTCTATTTCCAAAGGCTCCTCCCACCATGAGGAAACCACACCATATATCTAAGGCGTGAACAAGCATCAAAGGAAGAAAAAGTTCCCAAGATTCTTTGCACAAGTATAACTTCTATAATTATGCAGCCCCACACTGTCTTTTTGGAACTTTTGGGAGGTGAGAGCCAGGGAGGAACTCGGAAAGAGAACACTCACCTAGATAGAATTCTGGGGGTGTAAGATTCTGCACTGTACCAGTAAGCAGATTTAGTCAGCCCATCTTTGGAAAAATCAGTTTACTTCTTTGGCATCAGGTTCCCCAAGGAAGCATAGGATATAATAAAATAGCAGCTTACAATACTAGACTTTCTTTTTCAGACCAAGAAACATAGCTGTACTTTGCAGAAAAGACCAGGCAGAGGAAAGAATTCAAGACAAGCTACTGTTTATTCAAAACACAACTGGAAAAATGTTCTTTTTTTTTAATTTTATTTATTTTATTTTACAATACCATTCAGTTCTACATATCAGCCACGGGTTCCCCTATTCTCCCCGCTCCCACCCTCTCCCCTTACCCCTTACCTTCTTGCCCAAAGACCAAGGCTGCACTCTGTCAACTAACAACAAAGCTCCAGAGTGAGCCAACCCTATTCTAAATGCACTGCTACCTTGGGGTGACACAGCTCTGTGACAGGAAGTGCTGCCATACTCAGCAAGCAGGAGCCAAAGCCACAGCTGACAGCCCACAAAGCTTAGAGAAAGCTTAAGAAGGGGTAGGTGGAAATACAGACCGTGCTGGCCACACCAGCAGGCTCCAGGAGGCTGGCCTTCAGCTCCATGCCCATCTCTCTTCTTTACCAAGAAGGAAAGATGCACACAGGCTGCCAAGGCAGTAGTAATGGCTACTACCATCATTCCACTTATCAGCAAGCCTGCAGGATTAGACCTATTCAGCCTCCAAGGAGCCAAATTCCCACAATTGAATCTCTTCCTAAAATTATTCTTAGTAGTGTAGACATCAATTCTAAAGAGTTTTTTTACAACTTAGGAGAGAAGAAACTATTGATTTTTTTTTTTTAAATGAAGATTAAAACCTGTGTCCTTAGATTTGGCATTCCACAGTGAGCCACAAGTCAACTAGGCCTGGCATTTCAATTCTATTGACTTAGCATCTCTCCTTACATAAAGGTGCTAGAGGATTGCATGGTCCAATCAAAAACTTCTCAACATTCCTCCCCACATTTCTCCCATCACTATGTACTTGCTTGCTACTCTATCAAAAGCACTTTTTATAAACACCCTGCCCAATTCTTACCTGTAGGATTTCTACCAAATTCTTCCTCGGCTGCTGCTGCTTTTACTTATACATTGATATTATACAGCATTCTTTGCCCTTTGTTTTTTTGGACAGCCTGTGGTTGACTCCAACAAGACCCTAGCAGTCATTAAGTTTCATCCTCTGTCCATATCTTGCCTCTATATGCAGACACATGCATAAGCACACACATAAACATACATATATATATATTGCTTTCTCCCAAGGTTGGTGGGAGAATCTAACAACCAGCTGGGAATCTAAAATCTGAGAGATATTCAATGAATCTAAGCACACTGAGTTCTTTAGTTCACTCTCTTTATTCTTCTAATTCAATTCTATCTACACAGCTTCTTTTCTGTTCTTATACTTAGCTCCCCTGTCTCTTTTTCTGCTGTACTCTCATTGTTCTAAACTTAGTTCTTCCTCATCTTCGTCCTCCTCTTTGTTCTTCCCAAGCATATACATACATACATACATACATACATACATACATACATACATACATACATAATCCATTCATTTACAACTTGTTAGTAAAAACTACAAAGTAAACTCTCTCAGGAACATAGGTGCTACTGATCTCTTGAAGGACTAAGGTACAATAAGGCCAGACACCCACAATATCACTTCTAGTTCACTAACAATTCTTCTAAAGGGTTTTGATCCAACAAGGCCAGGCACCTGCAATTCTGCTCTGTGAAAGTTCTACGAGGACACTTTGTCTGGCCAGTTTTACCTAGTTAGTAGCTAGGGATAAAGAACAAGACCTCTAAGTGTCTACAGTCCACATGGAACAATAGACCTAATATGAAGCATATTTTAGTATATTTCTATTCATAAAAATTGTACAGTTAAATAAGAAACCATCTTCTAGACTATCCACAATTATGTGTGCCCATAAGATTGAGATGCAGTCATGAGATTACATGTACACATAACATGGAAGTGCACGGTAAATGGGGAGAATCATAGCTGTTATTGCTCAAGAAGTTTACAACAAGAAACAGCCAACTCATTCAAAAGGCAGTAATTCCATAACGCCTTGCGTGATAGTTTCCTCTAACAGAACCCTTGGTTCTGATAGGTTGACCCTCTGAACACTAGTTGTCATCTTCTGTATACTCCCAGTCTTTTGCTACCAGCCGCTCTCGATACATGTATTCACATACATATAGACACACACAACTCTTAAACAGGAAAAGAATCTTACATGTTTATTTCATTTTGCAGCAGCCTAAAATACGGAACACTTTCAGCTTGTGTTTTGTTAAACGTTTTATTGAGTGAGTATGGGAGATAAATATAGCATATTTTATTAAAATATATCATAAACATATATCTTGATAAGTTTTCAAAAAATGAATACAAAAAGTATGACTGGAATCCAGATCAAGAAAAAGCAGCCATTCCGGGCAGTGATGGTGCACACCTATATAATTGCAGCACTCAGGAAGCAGAGGCAGGAGCATCTCTGAGTTTGAGTCCAGCCTGGTCTACAGAGTGAGTTTCAGGAGAGCCAGGGATACACAGACAAATCCTGCCTCAGGGGAAAAAAAAAAGGCAAAGAAAAAGCAGCCTCCAACTCCATTCCTTTTAACCATGGCCAAACAATACCTATAGTCTTAACTTCTAACAGGCCAGAATCTGTTTGCCTTTTGGTACTTTCATCCATGGGAGCATACAATAAGCAGCAGAGAGCTTTTATCCCGAAATTCTGTACTCGTAATACTCACCATAATCTTCTTGTACAAAGCCATGACATTATCATCATCAAACGGTAGAAATCCGCACATAAGCACATATAAGAGGATGCCCATACTCCAAACATCTGCCTAAGAGGGAGAAAAAATAGCATTAAAACACATTTCAAAAAGGCAGAACACAAAGAGACTCACAGAATCTTCACAAAGCTGGAAGAGCACTAAGAAACCAGCCAATTCAACTTGCTCATTCTACAGACAGTGAACATGAAGCCCAGAAAGGAAGATTCGTCCAAAGTTACTGACTCAATGGAAGACCTCCTGACTTTCAATTTAGTATACTCCTCTAGCTACATGCTAATACGGAATAGAAAATAATTCCCAACAAGTGATCTGTGTTCCAAGCTGTAGGAGATTAGAAGTTAAGCATTTATACCTGAGAGGTGTCAGCCATTTCATTTATTAAGTTGAAGCAATACAGAAAGTAAACATAGCCTTGTCAAATACCATGAGCGGTCAAAACAGATTATGTCTGAGATTACACTAAAAGACGAAAAAAAAAAAAGTATCGTAATGTTTCCATAAAAAATCTACAACAGCCTACTGAAAAGAAACACTTTCCAGTTAACACAATCAGGCATCTCACATCACTGTTTCAAATTAGATAAGAGAACACACTTATTAACTAAAATCATAAGCCAAAGCAAATGTAAATAAGCTTATCAATTGGCAAGTAAGATCAAAACAACTGGGGAAAGAAAAAACTCTGAAACATTTCCCATGAGAAATTTGTGAAAGCCTTAAGAGACCCTACCATGGAACATGTCCTAGGCAGGATAAACACCAGAATTACCTCAACTGCTTGCTTTAAAATGAAGCACTATTCTTAAACAATCAAACCAAACTCTCCAAGGGTATAGGCCTGAGTTTTGCATCATTCAAGCATCACAATGGACTCCTTGGCACAGCTCTTAAGACAGTATCTCTCAAGGACAAAAAGTCAAACTCACATGGACAAGGATACTACTTAAGATCACATAAGAGGGCTAAAGAGATGGCAAAATAGTTAAGTGTCTGCTGCACAATTACAAGGACCAGAGTTCAAATCCCATGACTCATGTAACAAGTTGGGCACCCTGCCAATGCCTATAAAGTCCAGCTCCAAGGAGAGCAGGCACAGAAGGACTGCAGTGGATTGCTGGCTTCCAACCTAGCCAAGGAGCCTCAAGTTCAGGGAAGCCCTCACATACATAACACACACACATTTTTTCTTTAAATGACAAATGCTACTACACAGATAAACCTTGAAGACATTATGTTAAGTGAAATAAGATATTCACAAAAACTTATTAAAATAATATGTGACAGGCGGTGGTGGCGCACGCCTTTAATCCCAGCACTCGGGAGGCAGAGCCAGGTGGATCTCTGTGAGTTCAAGGCCAGCCTGGTCTACAGAGTGAGTTCCAGGATAGGCTCCAAAAGCTACAGAGAGAAACCCTGTCTTGAAAAACCTAAATAAATGAAGGAATGAATAAGAAAAATAAAAATTATATGTGACATGGAATAACCAAATTCAGAGACATGGAGAACAGGACAAAAGCCAGAGAGGTTAGTAGAAATGGGAGGTATTGTTCAGTGAACATCAGGTTTTAGCTCTACAAGGTAAAGAGAACTATAGAGCTTCATTGCACAACAGTGTGACTATACTTAACAAACTGAACTGCAAACCAGTTACCATGGTAGACTTTATTTTATGTGCATTTTTCCAAAGTTTAAAAAGAAAGGGCTGGGGGGGGGATATAGTTCAGTTAGCAAAACACTTGCCTAGCATGCATGAAGCCCTTGATTTGATCCCCAGCACCACATAAACTGAATGCGGTGGCATGTCCATCATCCCAACACTTGGGAGGTAAAGACAAAATCAGAAGTTCATAGCCTGAGCTATATGAGACCTGTTTCACAAACAAGCCAGGCATTGTGGTACATACCTTTAAACCCAGCACTCAGGAGGCAGAAGGAAGGGATCTCTGTGAGTCCAGCCTGATTTACATAGTGAGTTTCAGGCCAACCAGAACTATATTGTGATATAGGGGGAGGGGAATGTTTGTAAGGAAAATGAAGAAAGCCTAAGTTTTCCAGATTTAAAAAGAGCTCAAGAGTGCCAGCAAGATGGATCAGCAAGTAAAGAAGCATGTTGAAAGGCTAACATAAATTCAATCCCCAAGACTTTCACAGTGGAAGGAGAAAGAGAAAACCAATTCCCATAAACTGTCCTCTGGTCTTCATCTGCATGCACAATACATACATACATACATACATACATACATACATACATACACACATACATACATACAACTAGAGCTAAAGAAATACAGTAACCAATGCAATAAGGATATAAAGAGTATCATTGGTACAGGCACACACTTTACAGGGGGGTCTGCAGCCGAATGGCTTAACCCTGTAATCCTAGCACTGGTGAAGGGAAGATGAGGTAAGAACACTCAACAACTCAAGGCTAACCTGAGCTACACAGTGGGTTCCAGACCAGCTTAGGATACAAAACGGGTTTGGCTCTGTAGATAAATACCTTCCCATATAGGCATGAGGATGAGATTTAGATCCCCAAGTCCACATAAAAGGGAGGCAGTGTGACTTCCAAGCCTAGCACCTGGAAGTCAGAGACAAGTGACTCCCTTGTCATGGTGGCTACCTTTTGGAATTGGTGAACTACAGAGTTCAGTAAGAGACCCTGCCTCAATAATGTAGAAGCTGTCAACCTGATGTCAACTTCAGATTTATGCACACAAATGCATATACACCTATAAACACACATGTGAACACACACATACACACACCAAGAAGGAAAGGTCCTTCCTGACTTTCAGAAAATATACATACATAAAGCTTCAAGCTTTTTAACTCCAGTTACTGCCCAGCCTGGTGCTCTCTTGAAATATACTCAATAAACTATTCTTCCAAAATAAACAAATAAGCATTTCCCTGCCACCGCCAAGTCACCCAGACAGAGGCAGGGACTCAAGTGCATTCAAGATTCAGTGTCACCATACCCCACCACCATGGCTAAAAAAAGGCACTGCTGCTGAAGCTGTAATGGGTGGCTTTACAAGAGGTGTTCAAGGCCACACTCATCCATGAAAGCCTAGCACGTGAATGCACAGAAGTGCCAAAGCCTTAGACAAGCTCCAAGCATGTCTTTGTGTGTCTGTTTCCAATTGTGATGTGCCTATGTATGTCAGGAGGATGAAGGCCCTTGATGCTGAGCACCAAATCAACCTAAAGTTCCCGAAAGCAAGAAACTAAATGATGGGTAGGCCTCGGAACTATCAAGGAGGAAAGCCCAGAGTGGGTGGTTGGAGCCACATAGTGGGTAAGGACTATGGCCAAGAATCTCAAGAGATCATGGAAGAGCACTTCAAATACAAGAAATAAACAATTTAAAAAATTGGCTCATTTAAATAAAACAACAAACAAAAACAGGGCTGGCAAGATGCCTCAACAGATAAAAACACTTGCTACCAAGGCTGACAAGCTGAGTTCAATGTCTGGAACCTTAACAGTGGGAGGACAGAACTAACTCCTAAAAGTTATCCTCTGACATCCATATGTACACTGTGGCATTCGCTGCCCCCAATATATACACAAAGATATAGTAAAGAATTTTTTTCTTCTTCTCTTTTTTTTTTTTTGGTTTTTTTCAAGACAGGGTTTCTCCATGTAGTTTTGGTGCCTGTCCTGGATCTAGCTCTGCAGACCAGGCTGGCCTCGAACTCACAGAGATCCGCCTGGCTCTGCCTCCCAAGTGCTGGGATTAAAGGCGTGCGCCACCACCACCCGGTAATAATTTTTTTAAAGAGAGATAATATATTAAAAAATAAGGGCTGGAGAGATGGCTCAGCGGTTAAGAGCACTGACTGTTCTTCCAGAGGTCCTGAGTTCAATTCCCAGCAACCACATGGTGGCTCACAACCATCTGTAATGAGATCTGGTGCCCTCTTCTGGCCAGCAATCATACATGCTGTATATATAATAAATAAATAAATAAATAAATAAATAAATAAATAAATAAATAAATAAATGAATGAATGAATGAAAGAAAAAAGAAAAAAGAAAAAAAATAATAATAAAGTGTACATATAGTTACAACAGGATACGATGTTCAGTTCACATTCATATGGTTAAAAAAAGGATCTGCATATGTATGTTCCGAGAAAGAAGCAAATGAGGAAAATGTAAATAATTACAAATTTAAATAAAAATATGCCAAAGTTCTTAATTCTATTTTTGTACAATACTTTAAATGTGAGATCAAAATGAAGTCACTAAAAATATACAAATTCCCATTTACTCCTGTTCCAAATTAAGTAAGCTGGTATTTCCAAAGTTCTCCCACATAGCAATTCTCCCCAGAAATGTTCCATAGAAAAGTGGATTCTGCAGGTAGAGAAAGCTGGGACCAGCTGCCACCTAGGCTGTTTCCTTTCCAAAGGTCCCACTGTACAAGCGTGCATGCAAGACAGGAGATGCTCAGCCCAGAAACGCCCAAGCTCTGACAAGTCATGTTTTATTTCTCTAAAACGCTAACGCAGCAACACCTGAACTCCAGAGAATAAGAGGGGCTGCCTAACTTGAGGGAGCAAGTGCAAAGGAGCAAAGCCAGGCCTTCTGAGCAGGGACCCGTGACAGGACCACTGGCTTTGGGGTGTCAGCTATACTTGAAGGGTAGTTTTTTTCTGTACTAATAAACATCTTTAAAAAGTAGGTGTTCCAGCCGGGCGGTGGTGGCGCACGCCTTTAATCCCAGCACTCGGGAGGCAGAGCCAGGCGGATCTCTGTGAGTTCGAGGCCAGCCTGGGCTACCAAGTGAGTCCCAGGAAAGGCGCAAAGCTACACAGAGAAACCCTGTCTCGAAAAAAACCCAAAAAAAAAAAAAAAAAAAAAAAAAAAAAAAGTAGGTGTTCCACTGTAGCACTGGGCCATACCTAGCTGACCTAACCAGCTTAAACTGCAGAACACTTTAGACAAAAAGCAACTACAACAAGGATGGCAGAAATATGTCACCAAACTAATCAGTAACAATTACCTCTGATCCAAGATACGATTTGCCTTGTATTAGTTCAGGTGCTGCATAAGCAAGACTCCCACAGCATGTCTGTAGATGGTAGTCCTTGTGACCCTACCACAACATAAAAATGAAACATCTATTAGTTACAGACCCTAAAAATAGTAAACCTCAAGTTAGGCATGGTGTGTACATTTGTAATCCCAGCATTTGGGCAGTAGAAGCAAGAAGCTCAGGAGTTCAAGGCCAGACTCAACCACATAGAAAGCTTGAGATCAGTCTGGGCTATATGAGACCCTGGCTCAAAAAACAAAAATAAGCATTAAAAACATTCAACTTTGATAAACTCTCCCCTTTGAACTAAAAAAAAAAAAAAAAAAAGGCTAGATGAAGAACTATCCCATGCCAGGCATGGTGGTGCACACCTTCAAACTCAGCACTCTGGAGGCAGAGGCAGGAAGATCTAACTTCAAGGCCAGCCTGGGTCTGGTCTATAGAGTAAGTTCCAGGACAGCCAAGGCTACACAGAAAAAAATCTGTCTCAAAAAAAAAACAAAACAAACAAACAAAAACCTATTCCAAATAATCAAGAGATTTCTGTAAATGCTCTTTGTATATATGTACATGCACATAAGCCAATTGTGATTCTCTGGATTTCCAATACCACTCAACCTCACATGAACAAGATCTTTTTCCCCTTAGTTAAGTCAAATCAAGTCCATACTTCCTTAGATATTCATTTGCACAGTAATTAACCTCATATCCATCCAAGCACCCATGATTTCCTACCCCCAGGTATTCAAGGAATAACCACACAATTTAAGTCCGTATCTTTAACATCAAATCTTTACAAATACAGAAGAATTTCCTTTTTGTTCACAGGAAGAAGCAACTGATAAGTAGGAGATGCATTGCTAATCTGTTGTCCAGACTGTGTGGTAAGACAAATCACCACCTTAACTGGTGATCTACCAACCTCTCCTGCTCTCCCACAGAAACACATGCCTTATGAAAATGAAGTTGCTCCTGCACTCCTATGCTGAGCCCTATAGGGTGCAAAAGACCTAGAAACCTTAAGATTTTGTTTACAAAGGAAACATGCCCAAAAAAGAGAACCCCACAGAGGCCGAGGCCATCTTTCCCAGACCACGCCCATTTTCTTAGATGATGTCTATGTGAGTTGAATCTGTGGCAGCCATTTTTTAAAAAGGCTAATAGTCTTCTACAAACATCCCCACCGACCTCCTGTAGAGAATGTAACTTATCTGTCAAAGGATGATCTTTATATGCTTTATGTCTGTAAAAACAATTTAAACTGCCTTCTGAATCATCTGCTTCCCAGACACAAGCCTCCACTGATAATCTCAGAATAGACATCAGTGGGAGAAGAATCAGAAAGAACCAGACATTCAAAACTGAAGAGGCAAAATCTGCTTCCCTCTCCACCTTGCTAATTCTGAGGGGCAGGAAATAATCATGGGACTACAAAGAGCTGAGAGGAGTCTGCAATTTCAACATTCTTAATGAATGTAGACAGCTCATTTTAGCAATGGAGTGGCATCATTAGAGAACCAAGAAGGAAGCCTCCAACAAGCAGCCACACAGGAGACCTGCTGCAGGCAGCAGAGCTGAAAAGTTCAAAGTCACCTCAAAGAGAAGTTATGCTAGAGAACACTAGGACTTACATGAGACGTAAACTAGGGGAATTCCAAGCAGTATAAATGTAGAAGCCCGTGGCCATCAATTCTCCTTCTTCTTCACAAGGAAAGGGGAATCACCTCAGAGTATAAACTAATTCTCAGTTATCAGTAAACCATCTGGGTAATAAAAACTAGATACGCACCAAATTCTCAGGTTCTACACAAATGAACAAAGGGATCATCTAGCGGCAACATACTCAAAACTGCAAACACATGATTAAGTATTCATAGTATAAGGGCCTCTTGTTACCTGGCATTACAGATTCTTATAGCTTACCTGTGGGGACAAAGCCTAGTCCTACAGTGGTGGCTCACAATCTTGGCTCCATATCAGAATTATCTAGCAAACTTATAAAACTACCAATTTTCATAGAAAAAAATTAACTTTTTTCAAAATGGATGTAACTTAGCTCAATAAAGATTAAATGAAGCCGGGCGGTGGTGGCGCACGCCTTTAATCCCAGCACTCGGGAGGTAGAGCCAGGCGGATCTCTATGAGTTCGAGGCCAGCCTGGGCTACCAAGTGAGTTCCAGGAAAGGTGCAAAGCTACACAGAGGAACCCTGTCTCGAAAAACCAAAAAAAAAAAAAAAAAAAAAAAAGATTAAATGAAAGTCAGTGCAAAATAACACACCAACAGGTATGCTTATAGACATAAGTGTATTTTTATGTTCACACTTACCTTGGGTTTTGCACAGAGACCAAAGTCAATCAGCTTTAATTTGTGATATTCATCAAACAATAAATTTTCCTAGGAAAACAAAGATATTTTGATAACTGTATTCTGATTTCCTTATATCATATCCCACCTTTAACCATTTCTAAAACTGATTTAGTTGTTTCTATTTGAAGCTGAGATCCAATATAAGTTAAAACATCACTAAAATCTAATGAAAAGATAAGAAAAAAACAAAGCTGGGGATAAGCATACACCTTTAATGCCAGTATTCAGGAGGCAGAAGCAAGTAGATCTGTTTGAGGCCAGCATGGTATATGTAGTGAGTTCCAGGTCAGCCACAACTACATACAGAGATCCTGTCTCCCCCACCACCACCACCACCACCACCAAAAGGAAAAAAGACAGAGAAAAGAAGACTGGGAACTGGAAATGTGCTCAGAGGAAGAGCACTTTCCCACAAAAAGAAAGGAGGAAAGAGCGGTGTGGGGAGACAGCTCAGTGGATGAAGGGCTTGCTGAGCCAACACGGGAAAGCGAAGTTCAGACCCCAGCACCCATGTAAGAAGGCAGGCATGACAGACAACACACACCTCTACCCCAGCACTGGGGAGGGTGCTGTGGGATGGTCTGTATGTCAAATTGTTCTGATTGGTCAATAAATAAAACACTGATTGACCAGTGGCCAGGCAGGAAGTAGGTGGGACAAGGAGAGAGGAGAATTCTGGGAAGCAGAAGGCTGAGGCAGAGAGACACTGCCAGCCGCCGCCATGACCAGCAGCATGTGAAGACGCCGGTAAGCCACCAGCCACGTGGCAAGGTATAGATTTATGGAAATGGATTAATTTAAGCTATAAGAACAGTTAGCAAGAAGCCTGCCACGGCCATACAGTTTGTAAGCCATATAAGTCTCTGTGTTTACTTGGTTGGGTCTGAACGGCTGTGGGACTGGAGGGTAACAAAGATTTGTCCTGACTATGGGCCAGGCAGGAAAACTCTAGCTACAGGAGGGAGAGATATGAGTATCCCTGAGGCTCACTGTCCAGACAGTGGAGGCAAAATAGCAAGCTCTGGGCTCACTCAGTAAGAGATCGACTCAAAGAATACGGTAAAGAAAAGGAGGAAAACCCATTCCTCCCTAGCACTGAGGGCCAACTACAGTGAAGACAACTTCTACCAAAGGCAGAGTTGAGACCAAAGAGTGAGGTATTAAAACATGAAACAGCCGGGGCGGTGGTGGCACACGCCTTTAATCCCAGCACTCGGGAGGCAGAGGCAGGAGGATCTTTTTGAGTTCGAGGCCAGCCTGGTCTACAGAGCGAGCTCCAGGAAAGGTGCAAAGCTACACAGAGAAACCCTGTCTCGAAAAAAAAAAAAAACAAACAAACAAAACAACAACCATGAAACAGTGATAACACTGCCACAGACCCTCTCTATGTCCCCGACCTGTTTTACAAAGTTACTTTTAAATGTATCACCCATCTTAGAGCCTAAAGACTGAAAGACAGCTCACATTTTTCATCAGTCCTTTAAAATTAATCAGTCAATTCTACTGAACAGCTCCCTTCTGGGGAGTATTGGATTGAAATTAAAGGAATATAATATAATCTCAGCGTTCTGGGTGGCTAAAACAGGAATATCTAAAGCTGGGGCCAGCCTGGGCTACATAGGCAGACATTGTCCCAAATAAAAACAGAACACTGAATGGAAAAGACCCAAAGGCACATCTTTCCCAAGGATAAAACCTTCATTCCAAGGGCATCCAATGTCACACACAACTGACAGGTGATGGAAATGTTAAGAAAGAAAAATGGATGTGACAGATTCTGACTAAAACAGAAAAACTAAGGAACAAAACTAGCGGTTTTTAAACAGAACACATGGACACCTGAAAATAGGAAGCAGACCCCACACAACTCTCAGGTGAGCTCCTGTGACAGGGTCACTTACTGGCTTGAGGTCCCTGTGGGCATAGCCCTGGCTGTGCACATAAGCAACAGCAGACAGTATCTGACGGAAGACGACTCGGGTCTCCTCTTCCGACAGGCGATCCTGGGAGATTATGTAGTCAAACAGCTCTCCTCCTGGACAGTACTTCAACAGCAAGAGTCACACAGTTAGAGCTGACAGAAATCACTTCCCGGGAATGGAAAGTAAAAACCATACTGAATTCAGTATTAGTTTGACTTTAAAGGCAAGGGAACTGAGTGAGCATATCTAAAACTACACTCTCAGGATCCAACAGTAATTCAGCAATTATTCCAGGAAGGAGAACAATAATTCTTCCCTTGAGCAGTTTTACTACCAATAAACAGAAGCCAAACCAAGTACCACTGTGATTTTAAAAAGCTCACTCAGGACTTTATATTTTTATAACAAAGTACTAAAACTCATTCTCAAGTTAACATACCCACATTTAGTACAGTCATCAAAAATGAAAAGCAGCAGTAATTACTGTTTCTTAAGCAATTATTGCTGGTCATCGTCCAAAGGCAAGTGATTTTTCCATCTCCCTACAAAGAGCCCATTAGGGGCCAAGGAGATGGCTCTGTGGGTAATGCATGCTGAACAAGCATAAGGACCTGAGTTCAGATCCCCAAGCACCCATATAAAAGCCTACGTTAGCAACACACATCTGTAACCCCAGCACCAAGGAGGTAAAGACAAACAGATCCTGGGGCTCCCTGGCCAGCCAGCCTGACCTAAGCAGTGAGCTCCAGGTTCAGTAAGAGGCCCTGTCTTAACAAGTAAGGGAGAGAACAATACAGAAAGACACTCTGAATTTCTATATGCACGTATGCAAGCACAAATACCCACAAACACACGTTTCTGACACACATGCATACACACCACACCACGAAACATACACACATAAATATAGGAGACACACAACAAGAGGAAGGGCTTACAAAGCCCCCTCTCTGGGATTTATACAGTTAATGGTTGATAAGGGAGGAGAAACATTTTCTTCAGTGATGTAGTTACTGATAAGGTACCCATGCTCTTCTAAGCAACCCTCAAAAAACTCACTGGGTTATCCAAAAATACGTGGAAGTAGAAGTAGGGTCAGTTGAGAAGAGGGAAGGGACCAGTGGTAATAGAGAGAAGGTAGCAGAGGATTAATATGGTCAAAAAGACATTATATAGGGTGCTGGAGAGATGGCTGAGAGGTTAAGAGCACTGGCTGCTCTTGTAGAGGACCTGAGTTCATTTCTCAGCAACCACATGGCAATGCACAGTCATCTATTACTCTAGCCCCAGAAGATCCAACACCCTCTTGTAGCCTCCACAGGCACCACACACACACAGAGTACACACACACACACACACACACACACACACACACACACACAGTACACACACACACAGAGTACACAGACAGACATGCAGGTAAAATAATCAAACTTAAAAATAAATTGTATATACATAAATATATATGTATTAAATGTCACAGTGAAACACATTATGTATAATTAATATATACTAATAAAAGGCACAAAAAGGGCCAGCAATATGGCTTTGATCCCAGGAACCCACATAAAGGTGGAAGAAAAGAACCAGTAAGTTATTTAAAGGTTGGCTTTATTAACCTAACCAGTGAGGGACTGTCTATACTGGGTTGGCCTGTGGGCATATCTGTGGCAGACTATCTTTTTTAAGTTCATCCATGTGGAAAGCCCACTCTGGGTAGCACTATTCCTTATTCAGGGGTCTTGAGCTATGTAAGACTGGGGAAGTCAAGCTCAGCACAAACAGACAAGCAAGCATTTCCTTATTTCTCTCTGCTCTGCTGTATCTGTGCTGCCTTGACTTCCTGGGACCCTGGACTGTGGCTAACCCATCTCCTCTAAGTTACTTTTTATAAGGATTATTTATCATGGTGACAGAAATGAACAAATTGATTCTAATTTTTCAGGTAAGAAGATAGAATTCTCTCTCAACTACTGAAAAAGCTAACAAACACTTTTAGCTGTCTAGGAACCACCACTAACCTCAAGAACCATGAATATTTTGTTTTTTGTTTCTAGCACATGGTAGAGCTGACATATATGCTGATGTCTCAGATTCTTCAGGGCATCAATCTCAGTTTTGACTCGGGGTAAATCACTCTGTTTGACAAAACATCAGTTCAGATAAGCAACAAATTTCCTGGTAAGTGTTCCAAGCATCAATAATATCAATAGTGTTAATACTAGGTAGGAAAACCTATCAATAGTTCTAAAACAAGCTGCTCAAAAATACAGAAAAACATTTCAAAATTAGTGTTCTGAGGATTTTATGAAGGCAAGCTCAATGTAAGTATGACAGTTAATCTGCCCGTTTGAGTGAGTGGAGATCAGCAAAGTCCATACTAGGAGTGTCTGAGGACTCAGAGAGGACTCACACCAAACACGATGGCACCACTCAATAAACTGGGCATGGGTGGGATAGAGGGGGTTGCCCACTAGCAGAGGCATACTCTCTGTTTCCTAGCTGCTACAGAGGCACAAACCATTGTGATATTCAACCTCACCTCAGGCGCAAAGCAGTGGATCCTGGACCCAAACAGGAGACAAAACTCAATCTTTCCCCTTTTAATTAGTTTCCCTTAAATATCTGTCACAATGGCAAGAA
The DNA here is from genome assembly GCF_004664715.2 of Peromyscus leucopus. NCBI lineage: Eukaryota > Metazoa > Chordata > Mammalia > Rodentia > Cricetidae > Peromyscus > Peromyscus leucopus. The sequence continues at coordinate 55,241,794 of NC_051064.1, read as the reverse complement.
GCTAGCTGACAGAGGAGGTCAAGAGTACAATGCCCACAATCCTGAAAGAATCTCGGACTACTGCAGAAGGTAGCTGTTCCACACAAAGTACAGACACCCATTAGCGGCCTGGATAGAATCTAGCAGCCAGGAGGCTTGGAGAGGACTGAAAATCTGAGGCCAACCTGGGTTACAAAGTGAGTTATATATCAGTCTGGATTAAAGAACAAGGAGTCTCAAAAAAAGAAAAGGAATTAATCCATTGTAAAAGTACTTTTCGTTATGTCTGTTATTGAGGTACTCACTAGCCTTGAACTTGCTATGTGGACCAAGCTGACCTTGTACTTGGAGCAATCCTCCTGCTTCTGCCTCATGAGTGCTGGGATTATAAGTATGTGCCTCCATGCCTGGAGCCAGATTACTTTAAAAATACAGGTCTTTACTTTGTGAATGTGGTATATATGTGTGTGGCATATGTATAAGTCCATGTGTGTGCACATGTGTGCACATACATGTAGAGACCAGAGGTCAACATTAGATGTCTTCTTTAATCATTACCCATCTATTTTTTGTGACAGGGTCTTTCTTTGAACCTGGTGCCCACCAATTAGGCTAAATGGTGTACACCTTGCCAGCACTGGGATTATAGGTATATAAAGCCACCACGCTCACACTCAGCTTTTTATGTGGGTGCTTTGGATCCAAACTCATGTTCTCATTCGTTTTTTGTTTTTTCAAAAAAGGTTTTCTCTGTGTAGCCCTGGCCATCCTGGAACTTGCTCTGTAGACCAAGCTGGCCTCAAACTCTCAGAGATCTGCCTTGCTCTGCCTCCTGAGTGCTGGATTAAAGGCATGAGCCATCACCACCAGGCAACATTCTCATTCTTACACAGTAAATATTTTACCAACAGAACCATCTCTTGCTTTTTTAAAGTTTTTTTATTGCTATTTTTAATTGTGTGTGTGTGTGTGTGTGTGTGTGTGTGTGTGTGTACATAATTACAGGTGTTCCAAGAAGTCAGAGGAGTTGGATCCCCTGAAACTGGAGTTACAGATGGTTGTGAGTGCTGGACTCGTGTGATGGGAACTGAACTTGCGTCCTCTGAAAGTGAACAAGTGCTTTTAACTTCTGAGTCATCTCTTGAGTCTCCAGATCTTTACATTTTGCTATGCAAGCAAGGGGACTAGAATTTGGGATTATAGGTGTATAAATGTCAAATAGATAAGGCAGCTTGTTTAGAATTTCACCTTCAGAAGACAAAGACAGGATCTCCAAAGCAAGCTGTCTAGCAAGACTAGCCATATCAGACCTTGCCTCAAAAAAGAATCAAGTGGAAAGCAACCAAGGAAGATTTCCAGTATCAACCTCAGGTCTCTGTACATGCAGGGCATATACATGCACGCATACCTACACATGTGGCTACACACATGCCATGCATATATACATATGAAAAGTTATATATATTCCTTAGTAGGGCATGATGACACACACTGGCAATCCTAACACTCATAGGTTAAAGCAGAAAAATCACAAGTTAAAGGCCAATCTTGACACAAAGTAAGTTCAAGACCAGAGCTATATAATAGTGAAATCTTCACTCAAAATAACCTTTTTTTTTTCAAGGTCATGAAGGATAAATGATCAATGTTCAATAACTCCCATATATAAAAGTATCACAGTGGAGCTCATTATTTTGTACAATTAAGAGAAAAAAATAATTCCAAACTTACCCCTAGGGCATTTTTATCCATAATTTTTATAGCTACCATTTCTCCAGTGAGGATATGACAGGCAAGTTTGACCTTTGCAAAGCCACCTAAGTATAAAAGAATGAATAGGAGATAAACAAGGGCCCAAGCACAGATCTTTTAAAAGGCTCTTTCAAGCCACATTTTCCTAGAAGTTTGTCCTTCCTCTGTCACTTCCAACAGGTTAGCCATGACTCCAGGTTCTTTTCAGCCTTTCTAGGTCAGCAGTTCTCAACCTGTAGGTTACAACTCCTTTGTGAGTCAAGACCCTTTCACAGGGGCTGCCTGAGAACCATCTGAAAACACAGATATTTACATTACAATATATTACAGTAGCAACATTACAGTTATGAAGTAGCAACAAAATGGTTTTTATGGTTGGCGGTCACAACATGAGGAACTGTATTAAAGGGTCACAGCAATAGGAAGGTTGAGAACCACTGTACTAGATGGAGTTTTTTTCTTTCCTACCATGAACAGTAAATAAAGAATAAATGATAAAGCAGCAGGAAAAAAAAACCCTCACTCTTTAGAAATATGTTTTATGGGAGTTGGAGAGACAGCTAACAAGTCACAGCATGCTTGCCACTCTTACAGATGACCAGAGTTTAGTTACCAGCACTTACGTCAGGCAGCTCAAAACTGTCTGTTACTCCAGCTCCAGAGCATCCAACACCCTCTTCTGGGCTCCTCAGCCACAGACACACACAGCCACACACAGCCACAGACACACACACACACACATACATACACACACACACACACACACACACACACACACACACACACACGATACTCACACACAGACCACACATAAACATAAATAAAAATAATAAATCTTTTTTTTTTTTTTTTTTTTTTTTTTGAACATTTTCTTGTAGCTTTTTTTTACACACGCCAACTCACACATCCGCCTGCTCCCATCTATAAAGTGCAAACCCCATAATAAATCTTTTTTAAAAAGAATATATTCTATGGTTAACATTGCAATTAAATGTTCTTTACTAACATGCTAGAACACAACATAAAGTTACTGAGACTGACGACAAATTACATAAAACTTCACTGAGCTTAAAAACTATGAAGGTGGGGCTGGAAAGATGGCAGATTAAGAGCACTGGCTGCTCTTCGAGAGGACCCTGGTTCAATTCCCAGCACCCACATGACAGCTCACAACTGTCTGTAACTCAGGTTCCAAGAGATCCGACACCATCACACAGACATACATGCAGGCAAAATATCAATGCACATAAAATAAAAATAAATAATTTAAAAAAAAAACTATGAAGGTAAGCAATTATGTTTTAAAACTGAGTCAAGGCTAACTAAATATCTCTATTTGTCTCAAAGATGTTAATACATCCAAAAAGAAGTTTCTGATAGCCTCTTCCAAGGTCTTCCCCCACTGTTTTCCCTGGAGGCTGGCTGGTCACAAAATCCTGGAACTTCATTTCTCTAGCACTCCAAGTATTCCATCAGCAAATCCCACCTGCTTACCTTGGGGAAAACATACCAACTACTTCCTTGGGGGAAGGAAACAGGTACTGACTAGAAATGGCCCACATCTCTCTGAGCAGGTAATGCATGACTGTGCATTCATGTACTCATTAACATCTGCGCACTCTGCATATTTCATGTTATAACTCAATCTCACGAGCTTCCCCTGTCACTCTAGCCACGCTGCCACCATCTCCAGTGCCACTGTCCTGACTGCAATTGCTTCCCAACAGCTTTCCACCTCCGCCTGTGCCCTCTCCCACCCACCCCATGTCTTCACCTGAGCGCAAGCAGCCAGGATGACACTCCTTAGCTCAAAACTCCCCCAGGGCTTTAGTTTCCGCTAAAAGTCAAAGTTCTTTCTCTAATATTCTACCCTTGTTCTGCTCTGCTTAGTAAAGTAGGTAAAGGACCAGGTGAGATGGCTCAGCAGGTAAAGGCACTTGGCACACAGGCCTGGCAATCTGAGTTCCAGCCCCAGAACCCACATAAAGGTGGAAGAGAACCTACTCCACAAAGCTGTCCTCTTACCTCCACATGCACACTGTGGCATGAGTGTCCCACATATATCATACACACACACACACACACACACACACCAATAATAAAATAAATTTAAATTTTTTAACTGTAGGTAGAAAAATTTAAGCTATTTCAATTATACTAAAAAGCTCATAACTACCCAAATAGACCATACCTCCGTTATTTTATCTGTACTCTGCCTCCAAAAAAAATAATAATTACCTGTCCCAATAGTTTCATATAATTCATAGTATTTGAGAAGTTCATCATAATCTTTCATAGTCCACCTGGAAGTTTATTCGAAATGACAAAAATAATCTGTAAAACAGAAAAAAAAATGTACATGACCAATAAAAGAAATATCACTTTTTTTTTTTTTTTTTTTTTTAAGTTTTTTGAGACGGGGTTTCCGTGTAGCCTGGCTGTCCTGGAACTCACTCTGTGGACCAGGGCTAGACCAGGCAGAGATCCGCCTGCCTCTGCCTCCAGAGCACTGAGATTAAAATTGTGCTCCACCACCACCCAGCTTCGCCTCCTAGCTTCACCTCCTCCATTTGTAAATAGAGATAAAAATAAATCTTAGGCATACAGTGAAGCAGTATTAGTCATATTAAAAAACAAAAACCCCTGAATTCCTGTCTCATACCATTCATAAAAATCAAGTCCAGATAAAGACTTGAACATATCCAGATGATAGTACTTCCCTGCAATCCCAGTAATTGAAAGGGAGAGGCAGGAGCTGAAGGTCATCCTAGTAGCAAGTTCAAGACTACCTGGGCTACAGGAGATTATGCCTCAAACAACAACAAACCCACTTAAAATCAAAGACAAACTAGTTCAGTGGGTAAAGTCTCTTGCCTGACAACCTGAGTTTGATCCCTGGGACCTCCATGACAGAGACCAACTCCCATAATTGTCCTCTGACCTCCACACATCTGCACACACACCGAGTAAGTAAATAAATAAAGCTTAAAAAACAAAAATAAAAAATAAACTACCTTTCAAAAAAAAACAAAAACCAGAAAACACAAGACTGAGCTCAGTGGCACACACCTGTAATCCCAGCGCTTGGGAGACAGAGTCTTGAGGATTATTACTCCTAGTTTGAGACCAGGCTGGTCTCCACAGAGAGTTCCAGATCAACTGGAGAGAAAAAAAAAACTAAAGAGTGTATGTGTGTTCGTTCAGAATTCCTGTACAATCAGACAGAATCAAAAAGTAAACAGACCCAGGTATGCTGGTACCTGCCCACAATCACAGCACTGCGGACACCAGAAAGGAGGATTTGAAATTCCAGATTAGCCTAGGTCCCACATGATGTACTATATTAAAATGGAGGGTTGGCAGAAAGGACTGAAGAGAGGCTTGGCAGTTCAGAGTGCTTGATGCTCTCCCAAGTTAAGTTCCTAGCACCCATGTTAGACTGCTCACAACCACTTGAAACTCCAAGTTCAGAGGATCCAACGCTCTCTTCTGGCCTCTGCAGGTACCAACATGCTACACAGTCACGAAGACACATACATGTATATTTGATTTTTTAAGTTTATAATTATTGTGTATGATAAGTGTGTATATGGGTGTGCACATGCCATAGCATGCATGTGGAGGTGAGAGGACAGAGAACAGTTTGTTCTCTCCAATCCACCACAACATCTCACCCAGCCAGATTTTAAGGGAATATGCTCAATTGCCTCACTAACTCAGAAATCTCTTAATGGTCATTTGCCAGTAAGACAAATATAGGAATGAAGTAGAACCCCATCCCCAAAAAACTGGAAACATAGAACTAAGAAATTCCAGGACAAGAAATAATAGCAGTTTAGAGGTCAAGACACGGCTCAGAAACTCCTGGGATTCCTGTTCAAAGAGAAAGGGGGGGGGGGCAAGAGAAAGGAAATGGGGGAATTGGGGGATATAAATTTGATTGGAGAGCTGTCTGCTATAAAGTAGGCTAGCAAACCCAGCATGGAGACTCGAGTCTGCAATCCCAACACTCATAAATTTTCTCCACAGCCTAGGCAGCTTTGACTTTCCACACTTCCTGCCTAATCCCACCACACACACACAAGATTACACAGTGTACCACCAGGCTTGGCTCATAATTAACTTATTCACAGATTTCTCCCAAAGGACTCTTAAACTTCCAGTTCCTAGGAAGAGACTGGCTTGCACAAATACTAAAACGTTTTTTTCTGTCTACCCTCTTCCCTCAAATCACCATGACTTTAAGTAACACCATTGTGGGGCTGGATTATATCTATTAAATCCAGGGAACATCATTTTTGCTACTATTAAGAAAACTAGTAATCCTGGGCAGTGGTGGCACATACCTTTAATCCCAGCACTCAAGAGGATCTCTGTGAGTTTGAGGCCAGCAGTTCTAAGACAGCCTGAGCTGTTTGAGAAACCCTGTCTCAAAAAAAAAAAAAAAAAGGAGGAAGAAAACTAGCGATTATATCTACTATATTTGATCTCTACATGTCTAATTTTAGACATTTTGTTTATCTTCTAGAAACTGGAATACGAAACAAGAAATACCTGTGATTGGAGATGCCTGACTGTCCATTAGTGTAAAAGTAAACCAGACCCTTAGTCCGATATCTGAGTGCCCCTCCAGTTGTGGTGAAATAGAAGAAATGGGGCATATGTTATAAACTTCTGAGGAAACAAGGCATCAGCTAGATACCAGGAGATTTGGGATGAAACTCTAAGATACCAGCCCTTGGGAGGCAGAGGCATGTGCATCTGTGGGTTCCAGGTCAGCATGGACTACACAAACTGAGTTTGTTTTGCTACTAGTATTATGTTATTTGGGCCATGCTATCACTTGCTACAAAATACATTAACTTCCTCACATGAGACATTGATCTGGTCATTTCAAATGAGAGTGCAGAATGCCTTATAATTTGGCCTTAGAATATGTTGAGTAGCATCCTTCCTGCTCCCTTGCAGGTTTCTGAGAACAGCAACAGAGGCATTCACTCCAAAAGGCATTTGGGGACTAATCTGCCCTTTAGTTGGTTCACAATAGATAGGCAGGGAAGGTCCACTGTTTCCACGAAGGTGTAATAAGCTGTTTTGATTTCTCTCACACCTCATAAGAAACAGAAACCAAAACATGAACAAAAACTGGGAATCTAAGCCTCTAAGCAACATTTCAGGCCACTTTGAAACCTTCCTCCTCCGCCGCCAACTACAGAAATCTACCAGAGGTGAGACTAGGACACTCACTCACCTCACCGTGGTGTGAGTCTGCTGCCCTGGAACGCCCGCTGAGAGGTTCCCCTGTGTCTCTCCACAGCCTCCTTGGCAGGAGCCTCCTTGCTGCTGGGTTTACTGCTACAGCCTCGGAGCACCCTTACAACACGCGCGTCTCAGGCCACTTGCTTTGAGGACATGTAAGGGGAGCAAGGATGCGCACTCTGAAAACGGGGATCACACATCTCCCTCTTAACTGGCGCACCCCCAGGAAACTGAGTTGGTAAAGTGTCCCCACGCCCTTCTCGGACCGCTCTTGCGGACAGTCGGGAGCCCTGCAACGGAACTGTAAATTCCCATCTACGGCAGCCTCCTGGGCGTCCAGCGCGGCGCCAGACTCCATCACTAACTCCGGGAGCAGGGAATCCGGGTGGGGAGCGCTCATGCCCTTACTCCCCAGCCCTCGGGATGCTGAGACAGGATCCAGAACTCAGGGACCGCTTTAGCTACAGTGAGTTCAAGACCAGCCTGGACCACACAAGACTACGTCTCGGAACGGCAGGTAGAAAGAAAAAAAAAGAAGAAGAAGAAGCAACCACCACCACCTGCGAAAATCCTGGGTGGAAAAGTCTAGACGTTCTCACAGAGAACCGCACGGGTGGGCGGAACCCCGGGGCAGCTCCGTCTCCCGGCCGCGCCCCACAGCTCAGAGCCCGGTCCGCGAGTGGGAGAACTGACCTGAGGGGCGGCAGGCCCGGCGGGACCGAACCGGACAGAAGGCCGAAGCAGCCGCCGCAGAACGCAGCAGAGCTGGGACAGGGAGCAGTCGGTGGGAATCTCCACAGGATTCAAGCTCCAGCAGCTTCCGCCCGCCAAAGGAATCAAACCTCGCGGGCCGGAAGAGGCGGGGCCCACGGGAGCCCAAGGCCCAGTCCCGGGGAGTTGGGGCGGGGCCGGGAGAGGACTGGGCGGGGCTATAATGGGGCGGGGCGAGATAGGCTCCAACTTCTAAGGGACACTAGGCGCGCATAGGGATGCTCAGGATCAGAGGTGGCTGGGTGCTCCCTTGAAATGCTGGCTGAAGACTTAAGGCCTTGCCTCTTGTTTTTTTTTATAGATATTTTTATTTATTCTTTGACAATTTAATACATGTAGACAATGTACATTGATCACATCCACTTAAATCCCCCTTCTTGCTCCCCAAATCACCCAAAACCCACTTATCTTCCTGTCCAATTTTTTTTTTTTTGTAGTATCTTGCTTCTGCTAACTGCAGCGTGTATATCTCATAGGGGTATGAAAATTTTTCCGGAAGACATCAACCTGTTAAATTTTCACATAATCAACTTTCTTATGGTCTCTTTGTTTTATTATACTCACTTATTCGTGTGTGTGTGTGTGTGTGTGTGTGTGTGTGTGTGTGTGTGTGCACGTATCACTTCACACATGTGGAGGTTAGAGGACAACTTTCAAGAGTTGGTTCCCTCCTTCCACCATGTAGGTCCAAGTAATCAGCTCAGGTGGTCAGCTCCGCAGCAATATCCATCACCCACCGAACCATTCTTCGGACCTCTTTTTCTCCCTTCTGGTTCATAGGAACCCAAACCCTCACTGGCCTTGACCCTTCTAAGCAAGAACTCTACCCTTGAGCTACTTTTCCCCATCCCATCCATTTTCTGTTTCTTACTAAAATCTGTTGCTATGAGTTATAAACCTCAGGAGCTAAATTAACTCTCCATCAAAATGCTAGCATCAAAATGCTCAGCAGGTAAAGGTGCCACCAGTCCTGACTACCTGAATTCAATCCCCAGAACTTCTGACTTCCTCATTCACCCCTCCCAAAAAAATAAATAATTTTTTTTAAGAAAAAGAAAAGGGAGGCCGAGGCAGGCAGATTTCTGAGTTCGAGTCCGGCCTGGTCTACAGAGCTCCAGGACAGGCAGAAATACACAGAGAAACCCTGTCTCGAAAAACCAAAAAAGAAAAAGAAAAATTCAATGTACCATAAACATCCAGTATCCCAATAAAATTATTTCTCATTGTAGCACCCCATTATACCCAGTCATGTGCTCAGAAGTTTTCTCATATATTTACTGTTTGCTCATTATAAAGCTTTGATAGGTAGTATAAAAAAATTATAGCAACAGCCCAAACCAGAAAAATATTAAGAATTACAGCCATAGGAAAAAAAAATAAAGTATATGTATTTGCAGTTTTATAATTATTTGATAATCAGCAGTTAATTCACATCTTCATGGATTGTCTGGTTTTGAAGGTGGCTCCCAGAGGGACAGAGGCTACCAAATTACAGAGCTTTTTGGTGAGTCCGTCTCATGGATAGCCACACAGAGGAATACGAGACAGGCATTCCCAAGTGCAAGTTTGCTGATTCTAGTATCAGTGTCCACATTTGGAGTCCCCATCTCTTTCATGACGCATTTTCCGGTCTCAGAGCATCCACGGGCTCACTCCTGGAAGCCGACTTAGCTGTACTTGTGGTTGTCGATGGAGTATGCTTCAGCCACCACTAACTGATGGCAGGCTGGCTGGCCCTTCTCGTCACACTTCCATTCAGGAGCCATCCCACTAGGTCCCTGTTTTGGTTAGTTTTTTTGGTTTTTGTTTGCTTGTTTGTTTGTTTGTCTGTTTTGTTTTGTTTTTTGTCAACTTGACACAAACTAGAGGTATCCAAGAAGAGGGCACTTTAATTAAGAAAATGCCTCCACTGGGTGGTGGTGGTGCACACCTTTAATCCCAGCACTTGGGAGGCACAGACAAGTTGATCTCTGTGAGTTCGAGGCCAGCCTGGTACAGAGTGAGATCCAGGACAGGCACCAAAACTACACAGAGAAAGCCTGTCTTGAAAAAACCAAAAAGAAAAAAAAAAGAAAGAAAGAAAGAAAGAAAAAAGAAAGGAAGGAAGGGAGGGAGGAGGGAGGGAGGAGGGAGGGAGGGAGGAGAGAGAGAGAGAGAAGAGAAAAGAGAGAGAGAGAGAAAAAAAAAAGAAAGAAAGAAAGAAAGAAAGAAAGAAAGAAAGAAAGAAAGAAAGAAAGAAAGAAAGAAAGAAAGAAAATGCCTCCATTGGATTGGCCTGTAGACAAGGAACTAGGGCATTTTCTTTTTTCTTTCTTTTATTTATTCATTTATTTTTGTTTTATGTGCAGGTGTTTTGCCTGTGTTATGTCTATGCACCACATGTGTGCAGTGCCTGCAGAGGCCAGAAGAGGGAGCATCAGATTCCCTGGAACTGGTCTGGGTACCATATGGATGCTGGGAATTGAACCCCTGTCCTCTGGAAGAGCAATCAGTGCTCTTCAGCACTGAACCATATCTTAAGTCCCTGTGTAGGGCACTTTCTTGACTGATGATTGATGTGAAAGGTTCAAGCTATTGTGGGTGGTATGCTGTGGGATGTCCTTTCTGTACGCTTTGAATATGGATTGCTCTGATTGGTTGATAAAGCTGTTTGGCCAATGGTGATGCAGAATAAGGTTAGGTGAGGCGGTGCATTCCAACGGGAGAGAGGAAAAGGAAGGAGAGTGGGGCAGGTGCTGCTAGCTGCCACCAGGAGAAGCAAGATGTGAGAGTACCCGGTGAGCCACACAGCCACATGGCAATGCACAGGTTAATAGAGATGGGCTGAGCTATGTTGTAAGAGCTAGCTAACAAGAAGCCTAAGCCAATAGGCCATAGAATTTGCAACTAATATTAAGCCTCTGAGTGATTATTTTATAAGCAGCTGCAGGACCTCAGGGCCAGGCGGGACCAGAGAAACATGAGACTTCGGGGCCGGGTGGGACTGAAGAAACTTACGGCTCCAGTGGCGCCACCACTGGGCAGGTGGTCCCAGAGTGTGTAAGAAAGCAGGCTAAGCAAGCTATGCGGAGCAAGCCGGGAAGCAGCATTCTTCCGTGGTATCTGCTTTAATTCCTGCTTCCTCGTTCCTGTCTTGAGTTCCTTCCTTGGCTTTCCTGGTGTACTGTCACCTGTGAGCCAAATCAACCCTCTCCTCCCCAGGTTGCTTTTGACCATGGTGTTTTATCATAGCAATAAAGAGCAAACTGGATCCACCTCGATACATTTTGTTTATTACAGTGAAGTATTTTAAGGTGTTGGATAGAAGATTTTCAAGCAAAGGAAAAAAAAATAAGGTAATGTGAAAAATGGAAATATGAAGAGTGGGGGGAAGAGAAAGGAAATAAGTGAATGATAAAGAGGTGACTTGCTGGCTGGCTGGGGACATAGCTCAGCAGCAGAGGCCTGTGGGTTTCCCCAGAGTCCATTACAGGAGTGCAAAAAAAAATAATAATAACAATGGAAGGAAGTGGTGTAATTTTTGTCTATGTGTTTTTAAGAGTTGATGTGTTAAATCACCCAGATCTTTCCAGTCCATTAAATACAAAATGAACTGGTTAGTTTTTTTTTGTCAACTTGACACAAACCAGGGTCATCTGGGAAGAGGAAACTCCAGTGGAGAAAAGGCTTCCATCAGATTGGCCTGTGGGCAAGTCTGTGGTGTGTTTTCTTGACTACTGATAGATGTGGGAGCGTCGAGCCCACTGTGGGTAGTGCTACCCCTGGACAGGAGTGCCGGGTTGTATAAAAAAGCAAGAGGAGCAATCCAGTTAGCAGGACTCCTCCATGGCCTCTGCATCAGCTTCTACCTCCAGGTTCAGCATCAAATCCCTGCTCTGAATTCCCTTCATGCTGGGCTACAAGATATAAACTGAAATAAGCCATTTCTCTGTTGGTGGTATTTTACTCTTTTGTGGGGCCTACCACCCAGCTCCGAAATAAATCACACACAGAGGCTTATTCTTACTTATAAATGCCCAGCCTTAGCTTGGCTTAGTTTCTAACCGGCTTTCCTTATCTTAAATTATTCTGTCTACCTTTTACCTCTGGGCTTTTCCCATTCTCTTACTTCTGTAAATCTTACTCTTACTCCATGGCTTACTGGTTGTCAGCTGGGTGGCTGGTCCCTGATGACCTCCCCTTCTCTGGCTTCTTCTCCATCTCCCTTTCCAGATTTCCCCTTCTATATATTCTCTTTGCCTGCCAGCCCTGCCCATCCTTTCTCCTGCCTTGCTATTGGTCAGTTCTTCATTAGACACTAGGTGTTTTACACAGGCACAGTAACACAGCTTCACAGAGTTAAACAAATGCAACATAAACAAAAGTAACACATGTTAAAAATAATATTCTAGCTGGAGAGATGGCTCAGAGGTTAAGAGCACCAACTGCTCTTCCAGAGGTCCTGGGTTCAATTCCAGCAACCACATGGTGGCTCACAACCATTTGTAACGAGATCTGGTGCCCTCTTCTGTATACATAATAAATAAATAAATAAATAAATAAATAAATAAATAAATAAATAAATAAATAAATCTTTTAAAAAAAATAATAATATTCTACTACATTTCCCCACAAGTTGCTTTGGGCCATGGTGTTTTTCACAGCAATAGAAACCAAAACCTAACTAGTACACCTTTGAACAAGCTACAACTTGATTTTAAAATGTTTACAATTATCCTATTTGTTCATATTAGTTTGCATGGAGGATCACATGATTACCTGCTGGCTGCCAGTAATAAATCTTTCTCCACTCCAGCTTGAGAGATGGCTCAGGAGGTAAAGGCACTTGTCGCAAAGACTGATGACCTGAGATCCCTGGAACCCACATGGCAGAAGGAGAGAATGAACTCCCGCAAACTGACCTCTGACCTCTACATGTATGCTGTGGGGCACGCTCCCCACCTCTCAAAAAAAAAAAAAAATAACAAAAACTAATAAATCTTTCTCTACTCTTAAAAAAAAATGTGCTGATGGCGGGGGAGGCATAGGCATGCCTGTGATCCCAATACCTAGGAGATGGAGGCAAGAAGATCAGGAGTTCAAGGCTAGCCTCAACAACATAGAAAGTTTGAGGCCAGCCTGGGCTACATGAAACCCTGCCATTAAAAAGAACAACCAGGCTGAGTCTGTTCATCGAAATTGCCACCACCTCCGCCCTGCCCCCTGTTGTCATCCCCCCCCCCACAGGTTTCCTCAGCCCAGCTCAGTCCAGCCTGGTTCTCTGGGAGAATGAAGTTCGTGTACAGAGAAGCGCCGCTCTGAGGGCGAGAAAATCCGAAAGAAATACCCAGACTGGGTTCCGGTGATAGTGGAAAAAGCCCCCAAAACTCGGATAGGAGATTTGGACAAAAAGAAATACCTGTTGCCTTCTGATCTTACAGTTGGTCAATTCTACTTCTTGATCCGGAAGCGAATTCATCTCCGTGCTGAGGATGCCTTGTTTTTCTTTGTCAACAATGTCATCCCACCCACCAGTGCCACGATGGGTCAGCTGTACCAGGAACACCACGAAGAAGACTTCTTTCTATACATTTCCTACAGTGATGAAAGTGTCTACGGTCTGTGAAGCTGCTGTCCCTGAGGTGGGGGGTTCCATTCTGCAGAGAAGTGGCGCTCCTTCCTTGACATCCACTTCCTCCTTCAGCCGAAAACACCATTTCCCTTCTTCAGGACCTGCACTTACATGTTTGAGACTGTTTCTCCAGTCCCTCTCAGCAAGAGGGGGAATGGTGGACACAGTCTCTGTACACCTTCTTTCTCCCCCCTTGTCTGCCCTCCATGCCCACTCTGCTTTAGACTTTGATTGTCAATCTCTGTCACATCCGTTGATTGTTTTGGTTTCGATTCTCTTTCTAACTGCCCAGCAGGCTCAGAACCCCAACAATCCCTTCCTTTCACTACCTTCTTTTTGGGGGGTAGATGGAAGGGATTGACATTGTCGGGGGGAGGTAGGAGGCACATCAATAAAGAAGAAACCGGCCGGGCGTTGGTGGCCCACGCCTTTAATCCCAGCACTCGGGAGGCAGAGGCAGGCGGATCTCTGTGAGTTCGAGGCCAGCCTGGGCTACCAAGTGAGTTACAGGAAAAGCGCAAAGCTACACGAGAGAAATCCTGTCTCAAAAAAAAAAAAAAAAAAAAAAAAAAAGAAGAAGAAGAAGAAGAAGAAACCACCGAGCTGAAAAAAAAAAGAACAACCAAAAATGGTTACCATATATAAAGTGCATCCTTTGTAACTATTCAAGATTATAATGAAAAATTCAATGTCTACTTAAAATTTCCAAGATTTTGAGTGAATATATTCAAAGTAGTTTGAATATAACTGCATTAGAAACAATAATTAGCCAAATGGTGGTGGCCCAAGCCTAAAATCCCAGCTCTCAGGAGACTGAGGCAGGTGGATTTCTCTGAGTTCCAGGCCAGCCTGTTCTACAGGGCTAGTTCCAGCACAGCCAAGGTTATGCAAAGAAACCCTATTTCAAAAAGAAGAAAAGAAATAATAATTATACAGCAGAGAAAAACATCCCAATCCAAAAAGGTAGGAGATATGAACCTCTGTGCCAGAAAATCAAAGCCTGACCCTTTGTGGGCCTATTTCCTTGTTGGGGCAATAAGGAGGCTGGATTCCTATTCTGCTGCTCCCTGCTTCAAGAGTGTCTAACTGAGTGGGTCAGGCCGTTTGGAATGGAACATCTCTACCAATAACACTCCCATTAATGGCAGTACCAAAACGCACTACAGTTTTCCAAACAACTAATGTACACGTACATGCATCATCCCTATACAAAGGCCTGCCCCTGTCACACAGGATATTTTGTGCTCTTCATTCTCTCATCAGTCACCAGCATCTACCTTTTGCCCTTTCCAAGGCATGGCCAGAGAAAAGAAGACAAGGAGTGTGGCTTCTGCCCAAGGGAGCTCAAAGACAGAAGTGCGAAACTCAGAAACAAGCAATTCTAATAGAGAGCCAAACGGAAGTAGTTAGGAGTGCATGCAAACGGAAGTACTGTTAGGGGTGCCTGCAGCCAGCCATGCAGGGTATAGCTCCAACAGGAGCCATTAATTCTGACCGGAATTGAAACATTGTAGTACTAGATCTTGAAAATAAAATGAGAGAGAATATCCTGGGGGGAGGGGAGTTGGGGGGGGGTGGGATGGAGGGGTGTTAGAGCGTGCAGAAGCACAAAGGCAAGAAAGCACGAGGCTGGTGGGGGAAAGCAGTTGGGCGGAGCCCAGGACACGGGGAGGGGTTGGTGAGAAAGGGGAATCTGTTCCGCAGAAGATGCAGAGGATGTATAAGACAGAAAAGCTGACACACAGCGGACCCAGTCTGAAGAATTTTGATGTTAGCCTATGCTCTGGGGGATGCTGGCCTGGAAACAGAGATGAGTGGACACGCATTTCAGAGAAAGCCAGAGCAGCTACTCAGTCAACAGAGGAGTGTGCCTGGCCTACTAAGGCAAGAGGCGTGGGGGTGTCTCATGATAGAATGGCTGCCATGGATCCTTGTGCCCAAGTGTGGCTGAGTCATCAGTGGAACAGGAAAGAACTGCAGTCCACACTCTGAAGGTGCTGTTTATGGCAAGACTCTCTGCCTTCTGAGGTCACCCAGATTGGCCACAGGCTACAAACCACACCCTGAACTTTATATCCAATGCAATTACAAGTGGAAAACCACACAAAATTAAGATTTGGGTCATAGTTCTGCTGAGGGAAAAAATGGGGTGTATGCATGTATGTACAAGTGTTTTTGTGGGTGTAGCTATGGATGCCGATGTGTGTGCAGGCACTGGGTGTCTTCCACAACTGCTCTCAACCTTAATGAGATGGATTTTTTTAAGCTGCTTTACAAAAAAAAGAAAAAGAAAGAAATCATTCCCATAAATTGCCACACACACACATCCCTAGTTATTGATAAGCAAATTAGAAATATTTGCAAGCTGGCAGTGGTGGTGCATGTTTGTTTGTTTGTTTGTTTTTAATCCCAGCACTCAGGAGGCTGAGGCAGGTGAATCTCTGTGACTTCGAGGCCAGCCTGGTCTACAGAGCGAGATCCAGGACAGGCATCAAAACTACGCAGAGAAACCCTGTCTTGAAAAAAATAGAACTTCTTCAGGGCAAAGCTGATCATGGTGGCACGTGACAATCCAGCACTCAGGAGACTGATGCAAGTAGACCACAGTAGTGAGTTTGGGACAGCTCAGGCTGTGTAGCAAGATCCTGTCTCCAAAAGAAAAACATTTGGGATTTGATTTTGAAACAAATCAGGGATTTGTGAAATTTTCTAATTCTGGTCATTGAACTATGACAAATAAAAGTAATAGACCTAATCTAGGACATTTTGAAATCTAAAATATTTGTAGGTACCCTACATTCGGATGGTTCATGGTGGGTCCTCCAGCAGATATCAACCATCAGCCTTATCTCAGCTAGCTACTTGCCTTCTCACTGCTGATATTTCCTCATCAGAGGAGAGTGAGGGAGAGTCATTGGCTTCTCACCTGAGATTCTGCATGTTCCTTCCTCTGCCTCCAAGCCTCCCCATGTCATTCTACCCTAACTGCAGGAGGACTCCTGCTAGAGCAGAGGGATTATGGGTGGTTAACTGAAGGGCAGGAGACGCTATCTATGCAGCTACAGAGAAGTCATCCTCCATGCTGGCGTGTGACTTTCCAGTGGTACTGTTGCTTTGGGGTCACCCGTGCCCTGTAAGTGACCCCTCACCCACGCTCTGCAAACCAAATAACTCACCGACTCTCCAAGTCAGACTTTGGTGGAATCCTAATCTGATTTGTCCTTGGTGCTTTACAAGGAGAGTAGATGTTTCTGCCTCTCTAGGGAGCAAGTTCCCGAAACAAAATGAAAAGTAAACATCCAGGGATACAGCTCATGGCTAAAGCATCTGCCTCGCCTGTGTGAAAGCTTGAGTTCACTTTAGCGAACCCTAGGGGAGAAAAGTAGTTAATGGAGGTACACGCCTGTAACCCCAGCACTCAGTAGGCAGAGACAAGAGAATCATAAGCTCCAGGCCTGCACAGAGTGAGATCAAGACTAACCTTTCACATGTCTGGCAGTGGTGGCAGTAGTGGTGCACGCCTTTAATCCCAGCACTCAGGAGGCAGAAGCAGGCGGATCTCTGTGAGTTCGAAGCCAGCCTGCAGCCTGATCTACAAAGGTCTACAAACTGGGTTCCAGGACAGGCTCCAAAGTTACACAGAGAAATCCTGTCTCAAAAAAAAAAAAAAAAAAAAAAAAAAAAAAAAAAAGACTAACCTTTCTCAAGAAAAAAAATTAATTTAAACAATTACCACTCTTGTGCAGAGAACTGGTTTCTTTAACATACAATTTGTACAAATCAATAAGAAAATGTTCAGCTGCACCTCTAAGAGAAATGGAAACTGAAACTTTGGTAAATAACCATGTTTGATTCATGAGTTATCAAATACTGGTATACTAATAGTTTGTATTAACAAGAATGCATTAAGAACGATGTATACACTGTTAATAGGAGTATGGCAGTTGGCAATGATGTGCCTTATGACTAATTTGATATTATCTACCAAATTTGAAGAGGCGTGGAGCTTCGGTGCAGAGATTTCAATAATACTTATTTATTATAGAGATACTTTTTCCCACATACAACACGACAAGGATATTCAGCATACCATTGTCTTTGTTTTGAAAACAACTCATGTCCACCACTAAAGAGACAGTTTGTGCGTTTGGTTTAATCTGGGTTCATTGTAGAGCTCAGGCTAGCCTAAAGATTGCTGTGTAGCCAAGGCTGGCCTTGAAATCCTAACCCACCTCCCACGTGCTGGAATGACAGGTGTGCACCACCATGCCTCGCTAGGGGAATGGTTTCCACTAACTTACAGTGAAACCATGAGAGGGATTAGAACAGCTAACGCGAGGAAAGAGGGCCTGGGGCCAGGGTGACGGCTCTGTGCCTACAAGGGCTTGCCAAGCCAGCCGCATCACCTGAATTTGATCCCCAAAACTCACATAAAGAGCCAGATGCCGTGGCGCACATCTGTGGTCTCAACATCCCTACAGTCAGATGAGAGAGAGAGATGGGAGAATGGTCCAGAAGCTTATGGTCCTGCCAACCTGGAGTGAGTAACAAAGGCAGAAACAAGAAAGATTCAGCCTCACAACAAAGGAAGAAGGTAAAAACTGACTCCCTAAAAGTGGCCGTCTGACCTCCACACACATGCCAGGGCACAGAGGAACTCTAACATGGGTAAAAGTAGCACCCAGACCAGCTTCAGTCTCCTCTAGAGGGTTGCTGGGAGGGCAAAATGAGTTCTCAGAAACCCTGAGAACCTTGCCTGTGGAGACCAGAAGCGGGTGTTGGATTCCCTGGAAGAGAAGTTCCCTGCATGGTGGTTTGGTTTGGCTGGGCTTGTGTTTTGTTTTGTTTTTGTTTTGTCGTTTATTTTTTTTTAAACAAGGTCTTGCTATGCAGCTCTGGCTGACCTTATATTCACCACTTATCAAAGACTGGCTCAAAACTTGAACAACCCTCCTGCTTCACCCCTCAATTGAGAGGACTGTAGGCATGTGCTGACATGCTTGGCTTTAGTAACCCGGATGTTGTGAGACACGTGGTTCTTGGGCTTAATGCCTTCTAGCTCTTACAATGTGCCGTGGAGTCACAACATCAGTTTACTCTAAAAAGTAGCTTGTTAAGCTCTTGCAGCCGAGTTGATAGGATTCTTGCCTAGCATGTGTGAACCCTAGGCTCTCTCCCAAAAATGGCTTAAGACTGGATCTGATGGCATGCCTATAATCCCAGCACTCTGGATATGGAAGCAGGAGGATGAGAAGTTCAAGGTTATCTCTGGACTTCATAGTGAGTTAAAGTCCAGTCTGGGATACACAAGACCTGTATTTAGACAACAACAACAAAACCAAAAACATTGCCTGTAAACGTCATGTTAAAGAAACATTGTGGTGCCAGGCATGGTAACATGTGCCTACAATCCAATCCAAGCACTTTGAAGGCTGAGGCAGGAAGATTGCCATGAGTTTGCAGCCAACCTGTTTTGCATGGCAAGTTCCAGGCCAACCACAGGTACATGGTGAGACCCCATTTATCTATCTACCCATTTAAGTAGGGCTGAATGACTTAGGGATATAGCTCAGTGGTAGAACCCTTGCCTAGTATACACAGGCAAGGCCCTGGGTTCCATATCCAGCACCTCAATGTGTTGCGGGGTGGGGTTTGTAATTAGTTGTAGGAAAATCTCACTTCCTAGGATCTCAGAGCAGTTTCTTACTGTTACCACTTGGTGGCAGCATACTCTAACCACCGATCCCATCGCTTAGGAAGATGGCTGCCTTAAAATGATTATGGACAGAAGGACGATCATCATTATGTAACTCCTGATAGACATGTACACCACAGAATCATCTATGAAGCATCCTTGTCATGAAAAAAAAAAAGCCAAACCTGAGATCTAGGAAAGAGCATATGCCCATCATGAGTGAGGCCATGGGGTTCAAAGGCACTGAATCCAGATATGAACACACACATGACATAGCATACATGAGCTCGTCACAGGACAACCATAGAGCAGATTCTTGTTTTCCACTTCGTTTTCTTTGATGAGTCAGAGTCTTCCCCCCCCCTCTTTAATTTTGTGTATATGAGTGTTTTGCCTGCATGGACGTCTGTGTACCATGTTCATACTTGGTGCCAGAGGCCAGAAGAGTGTCAAATCCCTCAGAACTGGAGTTACAGATGGTAGCGAGCCACCACGTGGGTGCTGGGCATGGTACCTGAGTCATCTGGAAGAGCAGCCAGTGTTCTTAACTATTGAGCCTTCTCTTCAGCCCCTTAAAGAGTTTCTGTTTTGTCTCCCACTTGCCTACACCAAGCTACCCGGCTCTCAAGCATCTAAGGGTTCTCCTCCCACCTCTTTGTAAGAATGCTGGGATTACATATATCCAGTCCTGCCCCATGGACTCTTAGGATTTAGACTCGGGTCCTCTTGATTACACAGCAGCGCTGCATTCACTGAGGCATCTCCCCCCAATCTTTGAATTTCAGAGAGGCTGATGACTGTATAATGCTGAAGTTTCAAAGGAAATGTTTTTTAAAGATTCATTCATGGGGTTAGGGATTTAGCTCAGTGGTAGAGTGTTTGCCTAAAAAGCACAATGCCCTGGGTTTGGTCCTCAGCTTAGGAGCAGGTGAGAAGGAGATGCATACAGGATTAGTGGTGGGTATGGTTCAGTGACAGAGTGTTTGCCTAGCAATTGCAAAGCTCTCAGAAAGAGAGAGAGAAAAGAAAAAAAAAAAAATATATATATATAATATTATATACAATATTACCACATATTATATATTATTATATATAATATTGTCTAATTGTATATGATATATAATATGATATATAATATGTGTAGTTATATATAATATGCAATTATATTTAATATATTATATATTACTGTAGGTAGTATATAATATGATATATATATAAAATACATGTATTGAGCATTGGGTTACACTCCATAAATTTGAATAATTCCTAATTTTTTTTTTCCTTTTTTTTCCAGAGCTGGGGACCGAACCAAGGCCTTGCGCTTGCTAGGCAAGCGCTCTACCACTGAGCTAAATCCCCAGCCCCTGAATAATTCCTAATTAAACTTAAAAAGTCTTTGGAGACAGAAGGCTCAGGAATCAATGTCACCCTCACAGTCAGAGTTTAAGGCCAGCCTGGACTGCAGAGACCCTGTCTCACACACAGAATGCTAGGGTTATATGCCCACTGTTAATTGGGGGTTTCCTCAAAATCCAGTGTCTGAGTTCTAGTCAACATGGAAGTAGTCTAGACCCCTAAGTCCAGGAGCAAAATGATGAACAAAAGCCTTTCCAAGCTGTGCCTAGGGCCTGTGAGATGGTTGGTACGATACAGACATGCTTGCCCACAAAGCCTTGTGTCCTGAGTTCAACCCCAGGACCCAGGTAAAGATGAAAGGACAGAAGTGACTCCATAAAGTCCCCCTGACCTCCACACTCGTGCTGTGGCGTCCACGCCCTCCCCGATTTTTTTTTTTTAAATATATGGTCTTGTAATATAGCCTTGGCTGGCCTGGAGACCAGACTGGCCTTGAACTCCTAGAGATCTACCCGCCTCTGCCTCTTAAGTACTGAGATTCAAATCAACACCCAGCTCCCCACAACTTTTTAAAAATGTAATTAAACCTGTGTGGTAAATCATACCTATACCCTAACCCTCAGGTGATAGAGGCAGGAAGATCATGATTTCAAAGGCCAGTCTAAGCTGCATATTGAAACCCATTTTAAACAGGAACAAGCAAAACAAATTAATTACCTTTGTTTTAGCCAAGTGTGATAGGCCTGTGATCCCAGCACTTGGGAGGTATAGGGAGATCTTCACAAGGTCAAAGCTAGCCAGGACAATTCAGTGAGCTGTGTCTCAAAAAAGCAAAGAACAAAAAGCAAGGAAAGGGGCCAGGGGTGATGCTCAGAGCCAGAGTGTTGGCTTTGCAAGCATTAGCCCAGCACCCCATGAGCCAGGAATGATGGTGCCTGTGACCCCTACACTTGGGAGGGAGAGTCAAGATGATCCTCAGTTACCCAGCAAGTTTGGGGTAAGCCTAGGTTACGTTTGATTGTTTTTTTTTAATTAATTAATTAATTTAATGCTGAATGCTGTTTATTGAAGGAGGGAAGAGGTCTTAAATACAGGCTTATAGCACAATGGGAGAACCCCGTGGGGAGGGGGGCAGAAGTTCACTACTGATGTTTTACAATATTGCATCTAAGCTGTTAATGCCCATTATTCAGGATACACAGACAAGGAACTTCCCTTAAGCATTCAGGAGGGTGGAAACCAGCAGGGAATTAGCATAGGGAGGATATCAAGGTCAAGGTCAGCAAGCAAGGCAACAGTTACCCAAAATGGGGGCTAGGGCCCTACAGGTCCCCCTTTCACTAAAAAATGAGCTTCTGATTTAGGTTGTGTGGGATGTCAGCAGGTCACCTTACCCGTCATAGAGACGTCTGCCCAGGCCACACAGGCGCTTTGTCTTAGGTTGGTGAGCGCCCCCCAGGCATTACCCATCTCTAAATACTCATTATCATACAGGCTCAATTGTGTGTGAGTTGCAGTTAACTGCTGCCAAAGATCTCAAAGTGGCACTGGGCTTGCCACTTTAAAAAAAAAAAAAAAAAGATAGGACATCTGAGATTTACTTCAAGATAGTTCAGAAAGAGGCCAGCTGGGTAAGAAGGTAGAAGCAACATTAGCTAAGAGTTAGGAGTTGTGAAGGATGAATTTTGACACTTGCAAGCCTGTTCATCCTCGCTACACAAAACGCCATCTGAGAACTTGTGAGAGATGCAGAGCCTCAGGTCCCTCTTCAGATCTGCTGCACAGAATCTGTACTGGCCAGATCCCTGGCTCTACAGGCACACCGAAGCTTTGAAAGCACTTA
Organism: Peromyscus leucopus; assembly: GCF_004664715.2. Classification (NCBI taxonomy): domain Eukaryota; kingdom Metazoa; phylum Chordata; class Mammalia; order Rodentia; family Cricetidae; genus Peromyscus; species Peromyscus leucopus. Next base: position 55,219,528 of record NC_051064.1, on the reverse strand, counting down.
GGTATCCTTTTTCCTTTTGTGTTTGTTTGAAATTTCCACAATAAAAAAAATATACACAGTGGACTGATGAGATAGCCCAGTGGTAAAGGTGCTCCCTGACAAGGCAGGACACCTGAGTGAGTTCAGGCTCCAGGCCCCACATGCTATAAAAAGAGAACCAATTCCCACAGGTTGTCCTCTGGCCTCTTTACTTGCTGTGGCACCTACACACACACACACACACACACACACACACACACACACACACACACACACACAAAGAGAGAGAGAGAATAATGCAATAAAAGTTTAACATATAAATACTATAAAATTATAACAATGAAATGGATCATGTATAGCAAATATTTCCTTTTTATTATTATTAAGAAATTTTCTAGGCCGGGCAGTGGTGGCGCACGCCTTTAATCCCAGCACTCGGGAGGCAGAGGCAGGTGGATCTCTGTGAGTTCGAGGCCAGCCTGGTCTCCAAAGCGAGTTCCAGGAAAGGCGCAAAGCTACACAGAGAAACCCTGTCTCAAAAAACCAAAAAAAAAAAAAAAAAGAAATTTTCTATTCATTTTACATACCAACCACAGATCCCCCTCTCCTCCCACCCCCAGCCTTTTCCCCCAACCCACCTCCCATCCCCACCTCCTAAAAGGCAAGGTCTCCCATGAGGAGTCAGCAGAGCCTGGTACTCAGTTGAGGCAGGTCCAAGTCCCTCCTCCCTGCACCAAGGCTGCACAAGGTGTCCCACCATAGGCACCAGGCTCCAAAAAGCCCCCTCATGCACCAAGGATGGACCCCGATCCCACTGCCTAGGGGCCCCCTAAACAGTTCAAGCTAAACAACTGTCTCACCTATCCAGAGGGCCTAGTCCAGTCCCATGGGGACTCCACAGCTATTGGTCCATAGTTCATACATTTCTACTAGTTTGGCTAGCCATCTCTATACATTTTCCCATCATGATCTCAATGTCCCTTGTTCCTAGAATCCCTCCTCTCTCATCGATTGGGCTCCTGGAGCTCAGCCTGGCACCTGGCTGTGGAACTCTGCATCTGCTTCCATCAGTCACTGGATGAAGGCTCTATGATGACAGTTAGGGTATTCACCAATCTGATCACCAGAGTAGTCTAGTTCAGGCACCCTCTCAACTATTGCCAATAGTCTAAGGTGGGGTTATTATCCTTGTGGATTTCTGGGAACTTCCCTAACATTTGTTTCTCCCTATTCAGTGATGTCTTGCTCTCTCATGGCATCTCTTTCCTTGCTCTCCCACTCTGTTCCTGTTCTAGCTTAAACTTCCCATTCCCCTATGTTCTCATTCCCCATCCCTTAGCAAATATTTCTTAAAAGTGATTATCAAATATTGATTGGGGTAAGTTGGAGGCTGCCCAGAAAACAAATATTTCTTTTCTGTTTTGTTTTGTTTTCAAGACAGGTTTCTCTGTGTAGCCCTGGCTGTCCTGGAACTTGCTCTGTAGACAAGGCTGGTCTCAAATTTGGAGATCTACCTGCCTCTGCCATGCTGGAATTAAAGGCATTCACCATCACTGCCCAGGTTGCAAATATTTCTAATTTGCTTATCAACAATTAGGTAAGTAGGAGTGTAGCTCAGTGATAAAGCACTCACTTAATATGAATAAAGTACCCTAGTACCAGAAAAAGTGTATTCTAACTGCAATACATTATCATTAAATTATAGCAATTATCAATGTACTTCATCTTTATAGAAGCCTCTACAGCGTTTATTACATATTTCAGAAGAGTAAACTGGAATGTAGGAAAACCAAATGATTTATCTGAGATCCCCATCACTCAGAAGTATAAAATCCCTGACTTTAGCTAGACATGGTAGCTACTACCTGTAATCCCCACACCTGGGAGGTTGGGGGCAGGGTGGATCTCAGAGACTTTGAGGCCAGTTTGGACACATAGGAAGTCTGTGGTGGTTTGAATAAGATGACTCCCATAGGCTCATATATTTGAATGCTTGGTCCCTAGATGGTGGAACTGTTTTTGGAAGGAGGTGTGGCCTGTTAGAGTAGGGGTGTGTTCTTGTTGAATGGTATATGTCAATGGGGGGCTGGAGTTAGGGGGAACTTTTGAGATTTCAAAAGCCCATGCTAAGCACAGTCTGGCTCTGCCTCATGCCTGTGGATCAGAAGTAAACACTCAGCTACTCCTCCGGTGCCTGCCTGCCTGCCTGCCACCACCCTCTTTGCCATGATGGTCATGCACCAACCCTTTGACACTGTAAGCAAGTCCCAAATTCAATGGCTTGGTTTGGTTTGGTTTTATATGTTGCCTTGGTCATGGTGTCTCTTCACAGCAATAGAAAACAGACCAAGACCTAGTCCAAAGCCAACATGGACTACAGAGGGAGAGCCTGTCTCCAAAAATGAAAGAAAGAAGAGAGACGAGAAAGAAAAAGTCAGGACTTCTAACTCCCAAACCCATTCTTTTTCTGTCACTGCACCATATTTCTGGAAATTGAAATGTGGCCCAAGCATCTGTGGCTTGCTTTTATAGAATTTGGTTTTCTTTTTACTTTTTTATATATCTATATGGTTTTTTTTTTTAAAAGACAGGATCTCCCTATGTAACCCTAACTGTCCCGGAGTTAGGTAGGTAGTGGACACTGGCCTCCAACTTGTGATGATCCTCCTGCCTCTGATTACCCAGTGTCGAGATCAGATCACAGATGCATACCCACAATGCTGGATACAGCTAAGTTGTTTACTTTTTAAATTTGTATTTTATTTATTTATTTGTGTGTGTGTGTGTGTATGTGTGTGTGTGTGTGTGTGTATGAGTAGGGGCACATGTGGAGGCTATAGTGCAACTGTCAGGAGCTGATGCTCTCTTTCCACCCTGGATCCTGGAGACTGAACTCAGGACATCAGTATTTTCATCTGCTGAGCAATCTAACTGGCTCTATTGTTGATTTTCTTAAGCTTTGGAGTTTCTCTGTGGTTTGAAAAAAACAAACAGTTATTTTCTGAATGGCTCAAGGCATTTCCCCTGTAAGAAAGCAAATACTATTACCCTTGATTAGAAAACAGTTATGGGTGATGAGATGGCTTAGCAGTTAGGTTATGAACACAGACTGCTCTTCTGGAAGACCCACATTTTGTTCCCAGCACCTACTTGGTGCCTTACCACCATCTGTAACCTCAGTTCCAGGGGATCTGATGTCCTCTTTGGACCTCTACAGATACCAGGCACCAAAAATACCCATATATATGGAGGAATAGAAACCAGCTTGGGCTACATTACAAGTGAGACCCTGTCTCAAGAAGGAGGGAGAGGAGGGAGAGGAGGAGTTACAGGCAGTTGTAAGCCACAAAACTTGGTGCTAGGAACCTAACTCAGGTTCTCAGCATGAGCAGTATGCACTTTTAAAAAAAAATGTTTTTATTTTATATTATGAGTGTTTGCCTGCATGTATGTATGTGTACCACATGCATGCCTGGTGCTCCCAGGAGACCAGAAGAGGGTGTTGGATTTCCTGCTGCTGAAGTTAGAGATGGTTGGAGCTACTTCGTAAGCACTGGGAATCGAACCTTGGTCCTCTGCAAGAACAGCAACTGCTCTTAACCACTGAGCAACTTCTCCGGCCCCAGAAAGATTTCTCTGGGCTCACAGTTTCAAAGGTATCAGTCCATGGGCACGTGGTCCCATTGCTTCTGAACCTGTGAGCCAGGAGGCAGTACCCCAGGACAGGAAACATGTCAGGGAGCAAAGTGACCCACTTTATGGTACAGGAACCAGAGAGAGAAAGCCAAAGAAGAAAGTAGAAAGTAGGCACACCCCTCAAAATGGTGCTCTCATTGACCCACATCCTCCTAGCTCATTCAATTATTCACAGATGGATTAACACATTGATGAGCTTAATGACCTCACAATTCGGTCCCTGCACAATAGCACCACCAGGCTTTCAACAGGTGCCCTTTGGGGAGGATGCTTCCCATCCAAACCCTAACATCACTATTTACTCCTCATCCCACAAGGAGTGGCCTCGAAGCAGAGTAGGGAAACAGAGATTTAAAAAAAAAGAAAAAGGTTTTATTCCTAGGGAAATGGAACTTAAAAAGATCATGAGACAGATACCAAAAGACTAACCATACCAAATATTGGCAAAGGTAGGGTAACCAGAACTCTCATTTGCTATTGAGAAGAGCACAAAATAAGACAATTACTTAGATAAACTGTTCAGTATTTCTTATGAACTTAAGCATCTTCTTACCCAGTGACTTAGCAGCCACCCTCTCAGGAAATAAAAACATATCCCTCACAATACTGAATGATGCTCATATTACTTTACCGTACTTTAAACTTGGAACAAATCCAACAAGGACATGGATAGACATAGCCACACCATGAATACTACTCACCCATGAGAAGAAACTATGATTTCACACAAAAACATCTGAATCAAAAAGCTGTGCTGAGTGAAGGCAGCATGACACACACTAGATTATGTTCTTGACATTCAAAGGGGCAAAACTAATCAGAAATCAGAGCAATTGGGCTGGAGAGATGGCTCAGAGGTTAAGAGCAGTGACTGCTCCTCCAGAGGTCCTGAGTTCAATCCCCAGCAACCACATGGTGGCTCGCAACCATTTAAAATGAGATCTGATGCTCTCTTCTGGTCTGCAGACAGAATACTGTACACATAATAAATAATAAATCTTAAAAAAGGAATCTTAAAAAAAAAGAAATCAGAGCAATTGTTTTCTGGGAGGCAGAGAGGATGGGTATGTAAGTACCAACTAAAAAGACATAGAGGGTGAGAGAACTCTTTGCTCTGTGTGTTTGTGGTATGTGTGTGTGAATGTGAGTGTGTGGAAGGGTGTGTACATGTTCATATGCATGTGTGTGTGTATGTATGTGTGTGCCTGTGGAAGCTGGAGGTCAAACTTGTGTATCATTCTTCAGGAGTGGTCTACCTTGGGTTTTTGTTTTGTTCTTAATTTTTATTACATTTATTTCTATACTGCAGAGACAAGGATTATCCCAAGTGCTGGGATTCCTGGTGTTTACCACCACACCTAATTTTATGAAGCTGGGGATTGAACCCAGGGCCTGATGCATGATGCTAAGCAAGCAAGTGGTGCTGTTTCCAATCCTCCACTATTCTTAGAATATGAATTGTATTAATTAAGGCTCTGTAATAGTTCATTTATTGCTGTGGAAGAAATTACTCCCTAAAGTGAGTTGCATTAAAACAATCTCTGGTATTTATTTTATTCCCTAACTCCTGGGGGTTGGCATATCAGACAGGTCACGTAGCTACAAGGGCTCGCCTCTGCTCTGTGCTGGCTGGGATTTTGCCTGGAGTACGTGAGGCCTGGGGGCTGGAGTCACCCCAAGGCTCCTTCACTTGTGTCTTGTGACTTATTCTGTCTGTCAGCTGAGACCTCACCTAGGGCTACTGGTTACAATGCCTACATGTGCCCTGTCAAAGGCAATTTCCTGACACTCTGTGGAGTTTCGAAAGCAAGGGTCGAGTGATGAGACAGAGGAGGAACCTGGGCCTTTTGATGCCTCAGCCTCTGAAGTCTCAGAGGTTCAATGTGCTGTGTCGGTTACAGCAGCCAGGAGCCTGACCTTCTCAAGAGTTGTGAGCACAGAACCCACCTACTGCGGGAAGATTATCAGTCGCACCATAAGAAAGGCATGCAGAACGGAAAATAAATTGGTAGATCTATCTTTGAAAAGTACAATGAAACTAGAGATCCTTGCCATTTCATGTTACAGAGAATCCAAACCTAAGCTAGCTTCAACAGAGGAAATGTATTGGCTCTCATACATAGAACCCCAGTGGTAGGGCAGACTCCAGACAAGGCTCAAATGACTCAAACGACGTCACTAAAAGGTCCAGCTTTCTCTATGCTGGCTGGAGCCTCAGATTCTCCTCAAGGAGAGAAGAGGCGGCCGGAGCTCCAGCCATCTACCTTGTAACTACTTGCTCAGTTACTGCAGAAAAGAGACTTCTGCTTGTCTTTACAGGGCTCAATTCACACAGATGTCTTGCAGAGTGGATTTCTTTAGCTCTAACTGTCCTGACTTGGCTCTTGAGCCTATCACTGGATAGCTCCTGCCCTTACGGGAATATTCTGTGTGAACTGGCTTAGGCCTTTGTCACACGCCCGTCTCTGAAGTTAGGAACAAGGTTAGTCAGCATCACTGTTAGCCACGAGTCTTCTGCCACAGAGATGAGTTCAGCTACAAGGACACAACGGCTGTCAGGAGGAGCAGCAGGAGGTTCTTTTTCCTCGCGTGTCTAGATCCACACAATTCCCGGGGTTAATCCAGTGTCTGGAAAACTGTGGCTCTCTTGATCCTTTCACCTTTCTCATAGATGGTTGCCCACTTCTAGTCATGGTGTCTACCTAGCTGTTGTGTGTCCTCGGTGCTGTGTGAAACATGCCACTGCATGCTTTAGGGTAGCTTAGAATAGTGAGAGCGGGTGGGACAGGAAACAGCGTCAGGACTCTGAGCTGGGGGGCCAGGCCACATCAGTAACTGCACATAGAAATGCATCAGCTTCACCTGAACCATGAGTTGGCAACATCTCTTCCATTACAAAACGGGGTAGGGCACTACTTACCATAAGAAGGTCACTACCCCAACATCTTTTCATTCTCAAGAGTTATTTTTTTTCTCCCTGCAAGAAGTCAGGGAAAAAAAGAAACCAAACTCTACTGTCTTCTTACTAATAATTGTCAAGTTCTGTAGAAATTTAACATTTTTCTTTCTTGAGGATATCATGTAGCCCAGGCTGGCCTTGAACTCCTGATCTTCCTCCCCCACCTCCCAAGTGCCGGCTTCACAGATGTGTGCCACCACACCAGACTTCCAGTCGTTTTCTTGTTGTGGTTGTACTCTGAGTTCACGGTGTTGGTTCTTCTCTCCCTTCTCCGGCTCTCCGGTTATTCAGACGCTGTTTCTCTAGCCTGTGTGGCTCTGAGCCTTTCTTCTCCGGCTCTCCGGTTGTTCAGACGCTGTTTCTCTAGCCTGTGTGGCTCTGAGCCCTCCTCCCTGGTTTTCCACTTCCCTGATCACACTACTTGTGCGTTTGAGAAGCTAAACTGCCACCATGCATCCTTCCCATGCTGGCAGGTCCCTCATCTTTTGTTTTAATTTATTCTACACGTGTATGCATGCCTTAAGTGCATGCATGGAGTCAGAGGACAGTTTTGTGGACTTGGTTTTCTCCTTCCATGTTTATGTGGGTTCTGGAGTTTGAACTCAGGGCGCCCAGCCACCTCTCTCTCTAGCCCAGCTCCCTTACCTTTGTCATGTTTATTTATTTGGTGGGGCAGGGGACAAAGGTACTGTGGAGATCAGAGACAACTTTAGGGAATCAGCTCTCTGCTCCCACCCTGCGGGTTCTGGGGGTAAAGTTGAAGCTGTCAAGCTTAGTGGCAAGTGTTTTTACACACAGAGCCATCTCACCAGCCTCCCGCTACCACCACTACCCATTTTTGTTTGTTTGGTTTTTTTGAGACAAGGATTCTCTGTGGAGTCCTTGCGTCCTGAAACTTGATCTGTAGACCATGCTAACCTTGAACTCAGAGATCCACCTGCCTCTGCCTCATGAGTGCTGGGATTAAAGGTGTGTGCCACCACTGCCTGGCTACACTACCCATTTTTTAATTCAGGTGTCTCATGGTCCACTCTGGCCTCAGCTTGCTGTGGAAAGGAAGGGAGGGAGGGAGGGAGGGAGGGAGGGAGGGAGGAAGGAAGGAAGGAAAGAAAGAAAGAAAGAAAGAAAGAAAGAAAGAAAGAAAGAAAGAAAGAAAGAAAGAAAGAAAGAAAGAAAGACAGACAGACAAGAGAAAAAGAAAACCAAAGATACTTTCCTTGTAAATTTGGCCCATCCCTGTAGGCATTGTTCAGTAGCGGCTTTCTCTAGGTAAATAGCTAAATAGACATTTCTTGCCTTGGATTTGTTTTGCAGTATGAATAATGCATGTTCTGTTTTCTTGTAGCTTGCACTTGCCTGTTGTCTTTTCCTAAAGGTTATGTTTGCTGCTTCTGCTCACTCATATGTTGCATACACTTGACTCAAACATACACACTTGACTTCTGTCTAGTACACATATGGACTCCCTTGGTTCGCCGTGTTTATTAGTTTAAATGCCACTGGCTGTGCAGCCTGGGATTTCTGAGCTCGTGGCCCATGACAGAAAGTATTTTAGAGGTCCTTGATATGCACCGTGAAGGAGATAAAGAGAAAGTGAACTATGGCAACTGAATTCAGGCTCCAAGTCCCATCACCCACAAGGTAGTACACAGTTCTTTAAACAGAGTGTCAAGTGTCTTCCATTCTTTCTCCTAAGCGAGACACCATCGTAATCACTGGAAACCGTTAGGTGCTTGATAAATATGACTCTTGATTTCAAGATGCACATGCTAGTAAGGCTACACTTGGCTTCCATCTTCCCTTCCTGTCACTCTCCAACACGCACCCCAGACCCTCCTGCCATGTATTTCCTGGTACCCCAGACTCCCAGACTCTCTAGTATCTGGAGAACCTTAACTATGCTCATTTCTCTCAAGTCTTTTCTCTTTTTCTTGAAGTCTGGTTGTGTGTGTGTGTGTGTGTGTGTGTGTGTGTGTGTGTGTGTGTGTGTGTGGTTTGTTTTCTCTCCAGGACCTCGGGTATTCAAGATAAGCACTCTACCACTGAACTGTATGTATCCACAATTGTAATGCTTTCTCCATCCAAAGTACAAGATAGCTCTTAGCAACACATCCCTGAGCCTCATTTGAGTCCAGAAAATTGCTGGTCTCACACAACACTTACAGTTTAAAGAACACTCTAGAATATTAATTATATCCATATGGGCTTGTACCAGAGAAAAAGAGAAAGAGGAGAATGTCCAGGCCCATATGTGCCTTGTCTCCTTCCAGACTCAACAGCTCCATTGCAGGAGGTCCCTCCATGTAAATACACGACACCCTGGATAACAGGGTTCTGTCCTCACCAATGCCCCTGCGCTGCCTTGCCTCTCTCTGCTCTCGTTACAGTCAGGAATTCCTCTGAATTAAACCTTGCTCCCATGTTATAAACAGCTCTGTGCCGGAGGGACAGTGTCTTTCCGGAATTCTGCCGGGCTGAGAGAAGATGCACTCCTGTCCATGCCAGACACGACTGGCATCAGGGTAAGTGAGGGGTTCTCAGAAACTGGCAGACCGTCAGAGGTGGGTTCAGGGCCAGCTGAAGCTGGTCTCTTGTGCAGGATCACTTTGCTCCTTTTACTCTGAGAACCCTTCTGGGGTTGTTGTTGTTTATGTTTCGGTTTTGCTGCTGTTTGGTGGGGTTTGTTTGTTTTGTGTATGTGTTTATGTGCGTGGGTATCCGTGGGGAGTGGTGCACTTACAGGGGGAAGGCAGAGGACAACTTCTGGAGTCATTCAAGCACCATCCACCTGTTTCCAGTGAGAGACAGTGTCCCTCACGGGGGTGACTCTTACCAACTAGACTAGACTGGCTGGCTAGCGTGCTCCAGGGGTCTGTGTGTCTACACTTTCCCAGCACAAAGATACAACTGAGCGCGCCATGACACCCAGCTTTTGGACTTGGGTATGGGGATAAAACTCAGGTCCTTCAGGCAGATCTCTGTGAGTTTGAGGCCAATCTGGTCTACAGAGCAAGGACAGGCTCCAAAGCTACACAGAGAAACCCTGTCTCAAAAAACCAAAACCAAAACCAAAACCAAACCAAACAAACAAAAACTCAGGTCCTCCTGCTTGCAATGTACACTTTATTGTGTATGTGTGTGTGTGGGGGGGTGTGTGTGTGTGTGTGTGTGGTGTGCTGTGTGTGTGTGTGTGTGTGTGTGTGTGTGGTGTGTGTGTGTGTATGTGTGTGTGTGTGGTATGTGTGTGTGTGTGTGTGTGTGTGTGTGTGTGTGTGTGTGTGTGTGTGTATGTGTGTGTGTGTGGTGTGTATGTGTGGTGTGTGTGTGTGTGTGTGTATGTGTGTGTGTGTGTGTGGTATGTGTGTGTGTGTGTGTGTTGTGTGTGTGTGTGTATGTGTGTGTGTGTGTGTGTGGTATGTGTGTGTGTGTGTGTGTGTGTATGTGTGTGTGTGTGGTGTGTGTGTGTGTGTGTGTTGTGTGTATGTGTGTGTGTGTGGTATGTGTGTGTGTGTGTGGTATGTGTGTGTGTACACCACAGTGCTCATGTGGAAGTCGGAGGAAAACTTTAGGAATTGTGCTCTCCTTCCACCACATGCGCCTCAGGGATCAAACTCAGATGGCCCAGCTTCGTGGCAAGCGCCTTTACCTGATGAGTCATCCTGCTGGTCGCTCAGGGGAGATGCTTTGCTTTGTCTGCCTGTGTAACTCAAATTGGCCTCAAATGTGTGATCCTCTAACCTCAGGCTCCTGAGTGTGGGATTATAGGCACGCTACCACACCCGGTTTATGTGGCACTGGAATTGAACCTAGGACTTCAGGAACACCAGGTAAACACTTCATCAACTGAACCACATCCTCCATCTATGTTACTCTTCTTACTGCTATAACGCAAGCAAAACAAACAAACAAAACCCCAACCAACAACAAAAACCTGACAACAGCAACTGAGGAAAGGGGAAGGGCCATGGCGAGGTAGTGCAGTGGGTACAGGTGACTGCCACATAGCCTGAGAGCCCAAGTTCAATCCTCAGGACCCACCTGGTAAAAAAGGGAACTGACTCCCCTCCAGGCTCCATGGAGTGCGGTGGCTCGTACCCTCTCTTTCCACACATGCACACACAGAGATACAAGATAAATAAATAAGTAATGTGATAATAAACACATGCTAAAAGCAGAAGAAGAAAGGAAGGGGTGACTTTGCTCATAGTTTAAAGATACAAGCCCATCATGGTAGGAAAGTCATGGTGGAAGATGAAGGAGGTGTTGGGTTCCAGTGCATCCCTGGTCAGGAAGCAGAGAGATGGATGCTGATGCTCTCAGCACCTTTCTCAGCAAGGGAACCCAGACCCTGAGAACAAGGCCAACCACATTCAGGGTGGGGCTTCCCTCCTTGGGAAATACTCTCCCAGACAACTTGAACTCACTGTGTATCTGAAAATAAAGTTGAATTCCTGAGGCTCCCACCTCTGCCTCCAAACACCGAGGTTACAGGCCTGAGCCACCATGCCTGGCTGCCTGCCTCTGAAGCACTTTGTAGACTTTGATCAACCCACCTCGAATTATATGAACTCTCTTCTGGAATACTCGACAATGATCAAAGGATTCCTGTGTTTTCTCAGAACTCATTCTGCAAATATTAATGATTGAGATAAGGATAAAAGGAGAAAACACTGAATGTTAGCATTTCAAATTCTTCTTTCTGCTTCCTGCACCTGCTCTCTATCCAGGGAAATAAAAAATTAAGAATAGAAACTGGGTGTGGTGCTGCAGGCCTGGAATCCTAGCCCTCAGAAGGTGGAGGCAGGAGGATCAGAAGTTCAAGGTCATCCCTGTCTACATGACTGAGTGCAAAGCTAGCTTAGACTGCATGAAACCCTGTCTCTAAAAGCAAACAGAAGGTGCTGGGGAGATGGCTTCAGTATGTCAAGTGTTTGCTTCACAAGCACGAAGCCTCAGTTTAGATTCTTCAGCATCCATGTTAAAGTCAGGCATGTGCCTCAGCACCGGGGGACAGAAACATGCAGATCCTGGGGGTTCATGGCCAGCCAATCTAACCAAAATGGAGATCTCTGGGTTCAGTGAGAGACCCTATCTCAAAAAAACAAGGTAGAGAAATGGTTGAGGAAGATATCCCGATGTCAACTGCTGGCCTCCACACATGCCTGCACAGGCGAGCTCCCCTGCACACACATGCACAGGCATACATTGAACACACGAACACAAGCTGAAGGTACAGGTAGGCCTGAAGTGTTTCATGGGGAGGGGAGGGGGAAGTGGGAAGAGGAGAGGGGGAAGGGGGGAGCAAGTGTGGGGAGGAGGGGAGCAGGCACAAGTTGGGGTTGCAGAGAGAGAGAAGGTGGTGTAAACAGTGAGTAGTGGAAGTATGAGCAGTGCACATTCCTAAGATCAGCACTCAGGAGACAGGCAGGGTGAGCCTGAGCTCAGGGCTAGCCTGGGCTACACAGGAGACCCTATCTTAAAATATGGGAGTAGAGGGTCAGGAAGTGAAAGACTTAGGGAGCTGGAGTGGGTAGAGAAAGAAATAGCTTTTCCCCGAGACCTCTCATGAAGCGGTTGTGTGTTTCATGTTCTAGTTCTTTGCTTTTATTCAATGGTGGTTGGAGTGTGAGACAGGGTCTCTATATTTAGTCCTTCCTATCCTGGAACTCACTGTGTAGACCAGGTTGGCCTTGAGCTTGCAGAGATCCTTCTGTGCTGGGATTAAAGGCGTGCGCCACCAAACCCTGTTCTCTTTATTCTCTCTCCAGCCAACATAGGTTAGTTGTGGAGCCCCAGGCCAATGAGAGTTCTTTTCTCAGAAATCAAAACAAAGTGGATGAAACCCGAAGAAATAACTCTACTGTGGTTACTTTTCTGTTGCTGTGATAAGACACCATGAGCAAGGCAACTTATAGAAGACATCTTTTAATTTGGCCCTCACGGTTTCAGAGGGTTGGAGCCCTTGACCATCTTGGCAGGGAGCATGGTAGCTGGCAGGCAGGCATGGTGCTGGAGCAGAAGCTGGGACCTTACATCTTGAGATAATCTCCAGGCAGACTGAGCTCACTGGGAATGGTGTGTGTGATGGTTTGAAAGAATGGCCTCCATAGGCTCCAATATTTGGACGCTTTGTCATTAATGGGTGGCACTACTTGACAGGGATTAGGAGATGTGGCCTCTTGGAGGAAACGACGAGTCACTGGGGGTAGGCTTTGGGATTTCAAAGTCTCAAGCCAGGCCCAGTGTCTTTCTCTTCCTACCAATCCAGATACAGAATTCTTTTTTTTTTTTTTTTTTTTAGACAGGGTTTTTCTGTGTAATAGCCCTGGCTGTCCTCGAACTGTAGACCAGGCTGGCCTTGTACTGACAGAGATCTGCCTGTCTCTGCCTCCCAAGTGCTGGGATTAAAGAAAGGTGTGTGCTGCCATGCCCAGCCAGATACAGAACTCTTGGCTCCTTCTCCAGAACCATGTCTGCCTGCAGACTGTCATGCTTCCCTCCATGACAGTAGTGGACTAAATCTCTGAACCTGTAAGCCAGCCCAATTAAATTATTTTCCTTTGTAAGAGTTGCCTTGGTCATGGTGTCTCTTCACATCAATAGAACATTGACTGAGACAGTGTGGGCTTTTGAAACCTCAAAGCCCCCCCCCTTCCTGCAAGGCCACACCTTTTAATCTTTTCCAAGCAGTTCCATCAACCGGGGACCAAGTATTCAAACACAAGAACCTGTGGGGACCATTCTCATTCAAACCAGAGGAACTCTGAAGGTTGACCTCTGGCCTTCACACGAATGCACACACATGTTCATTCATATACACCTGAACAAACACACACACACACACACACACACACACACACCCTGAGGAAACAGGCAGAAGGACCAAGAGTTCAAGGCCAACCAGAGGAGCAAAGCAAGACCCTATTTCAGAAAACTAAAACAAAAATTAGGTTCTGGATATGAAATTATTATAAAGAAAAGTTCTGGACTCCGGAGCCATAGCTCAGCTGATAGATTGCTTGCCTAGGCCCTGGGTTTGATGTCCAACACCACATAAACCAGGTGTGGTGGCTCATGCCTATAATCTTAGCATTTGGGAGACAGAGACATGAGAATCAGGAGAGACACGAGAATCAGAAGTTCAGGGTCATTCTTGGTTACACAGTGAGTTTAAGCTCGCCTGGGCTACAAGAGAATCTCAAAATAAAACAAAACTCCCCAAAATCTTCTCTCTCTCTCTCTCTTTCTCTTTCTCTTTCTCTCTCTCTCTCTCTCTCTCTCTCTCTTCTCTCTCTCTCTCTCTCTCTTTCAAGACAGGGTCTCACTATGTAGCCCTGTCTGTCCTAGAACTTGCTATATAGACCAGGCTGACTGTGAACTCATGGAACTGTCTGCCTCTCTCTCCCGAGTGCTGGGATTAAAGGTGTGCACCATCACTCCCAGCTCTTTTATTTCTCAACATTATAAATTATATACTGGTGGAAATGGGCACAAGTATAGAAAGTAGACTTTCTTCTCCCACCTTCAGGTGCAGATGGGAAAACAAACTCCTAAGAGCTATACGTGCAGTCCTGCAGGGCCCTGCCGTAGTGGGAGGGGTGCCTTCGGGGAAAGACCCCACCCAGCTAAGCTCTCAACTTGGCGAATGGAGCTTGAGGGTTCTTCTACTGCTAGAAAGTTTCAACACATCAAAGTTTCTGCTGATGGTTGGAGAGGTGAGGCTCGATCCCAAGCCGGCAGATGAACTAGGTAGTGTCGTCATCCACGTGCTACTTACTGGCTTAGGGGCATGAAGCACGCAAGAGCGAGGCGGTTGTGGACTCTCCCTCTGCGGTTTCAGAGAGTTGCTGTACCAGGGCTGGAGCTGTTGCAAGAGGGTCTGGAATCCAGAAGGCCCGGAGAAGCCATTGTGTGAAGCTGTGAACGTGAAGCCTGGATTGTGGCAAAAGCCTTAATATGTGGGAGATCCCAGAACCATAAGATGTCGTCAGCTAAAGAGAGCTGTACACAGGAAACGCAGCCAGCCCAAGACAGAGATGCAGGCTGCAGGCAGCGATGCAGGCTGCAGGCAGCGATGCTGGCAGGACTGAGTCATCTAAGCTCTCGTTCTTTGACCAGACATGGAGCAGTAGAGTTTGGAGTTTGTCCTGCTGTGTTTCCATCTTACTTTGGACCAATATTTCCTCACAGTACCCCAAGACCTCCCTTTTGGAATGCTAATGTATATTTTGTGCCATTGAATGCTGGAAGTGTGTAATTTGCTTTTTTTGTTTTTTTTTTTTTTTGTTTTTTTTTTTTTTTTTTTTTTTTTTTTTTTCGGACAGGTTTCTCTTGTAGCTTTGCCTTTCTGGTCATTGGTAGCCAGGTGCTCGAATCACAAGATCCGCTGCTTGCTGATGCTGGATTAAAGCGTGGCACACGGCTTGTAATTTGCTTTTTTATTTTACAGGAGTGACAGTCCCCAGAGATTACCTTGAGTCCTAGAGGCAACTTTGGACTTTTGAACAATGTGAGACTGTTAAAGACTGTGGAGATTTTTGGAGTTGAACTCAATGCATTTTTTTTTTATTATGATAGATGTGGGCATGAGCCCAAGGAGGCCAGGGAGTGATCTGGTAGTTTGAATGGGAATGTCCCCCACGGGCTCAGGCATTTGAGCAGCTGGTGCTTGGGGAGCTTGTGGGGATGTGATGTGCAGCCTCACTGGAGGAACAGAGCACTGAGGAGGGCTTTGAGAGTTCATAGCCTTGCCCCACTTCTGGCTCATTCTCTCTGCTTTGTGCTCATGGTTGAAGATCCCTCGTTTCCCATTCCAGCCCTCAGCTGCCATGCCTCCTGCGCTGATAACGGAACCATAAACCCACATAAACTCTCCCTTCTGTAAGTTGCCTCAGTCATGGCATTTCATCACAGCAACAGAAAAGTAACTACTGCAGATACCTGTGTATTTTGGATCACGACGTTGAGGCCAACCTGGACTACACAGTGAGACCTTGTTTCAAAATGCTAATCATGAATGTAAAACAATGAAATAGGGATGGGGGATGCTCAGTGGGTAAAGAGCTCTCTGGGTTCACATGAGGACCTGAGCAGGGATTCCTAGTTCCCAGCTTTAGAGCTGGGTGTGGTGGCACACACCTGTAATTTCAGCACTGGTAGACAGAGAGAGGAGGATCCCGAGGAGTACTGGCTGGTGAACACCAGATTCCATATATGACCCTGCCTCAAAAAAAAAAAAAAAAAAGATGACGGAAGATACCTGCCACATGCACACATATGGTGAAGCACCCACCTACCCACCCACACACACAAATAAATAACTAAATAGAAACATACCATCTTAGCGATTTTCTAGGCTGCAAAGCGTTGTTGTTACCTGTAGACACCTGCTGTACAACAGCTGCTGAAAACTCACTTCCTTAGTCCCAGCTGGACATTTGGACCACAGAGTCCATTGCAAATGTGGCCTCCAGATATTCTTTCGAATATTTGAAAACAGGGAATCTGTCCCCCATAGTTGTCCTTTTCCAGGCCAACTGTCCCCTGGACTTCCGTCTTCCCTCAAAGGTCATGGTTCCAAATCCTAGACTCAGGCTCATGTACGCTACAACTACATATCCTGCAGGTAGGTTCTGTGGGGAAACGGGAATAAAATGACTAGAACACGATGCTAGCACCCCGGAGCATTGTCATCTGCTGCCAATGACAAACAAACCAAGAAGCCTGTGAAGCGACACGTCAATCCCACCAGAAGGTACATGGACATCGCCAGAGTCCAACAAGGAGATGGTCAGGAGACCAAGAGGACTTGTCTCGCACTGTCCATGCAGAAGTCCCTGTATCACCGACTTCATTCAGGGATTTTACCTCCTTCTGCTATCTTTCCTTGGCATCTCTCTGGCACATCCTGATGGAGAGTTACGTTTCAGGGGAAAAAAAAATTTAAATATATTCATCTGCCACCTTAGACATGTGTTCATAAGAGAACCTAGCAGCTTGTAGCAAGAACGACTATTTCAGCAGGCGAAGTCTGAAATCATTTCACCAGCCCCATTCTTCTTATAGTCCCTCCCACCTGGCTTCCTCTTTTGTCCTCCTCCTCCCCCAACCCTCCGTCTTTCACTGTCCCTTTCAAAGCCTCTTGACAGCCCTATGATGATCCCTCACAACCAAGTCAGTTAATAAACTCAGAGGGGCTATGTGACTCAGCGGAGGCCATAAGCTTCCTACAGGATCGAGATTCAAACCCCGATCTTTCCATTGTCACTTGTGATTATAGGAAAGAGGTCACAGGGCTGCTCCACCACCCTTTGCTAATCCAAGAGGATACATTTGAACGTGTGGTCATTCCCATCGAGTTCCCAAACACAGTCTGGCTCCCTTATCCGGCAGCCTTCTTCTCCTACTCAATAAAGTGTCCACCTCCGGCTGCATTTAGCCCAGGCCTGCTAAACATGCCAAATGTCTAATTATCCCTTTCACATTAAGTAGTTGTTTTCTTACAACGTCCTGAGCAGCTATATTGGTTAAGTCCTTCATCTTATGTTGGAAGGACAAAGTATAACACAGTTTGTTTGGGATTCATGTACTAACTTTTAAACATGTATTTTATTGTCATTGTGTGTGTGTGTGTGTGTGTGTGTGTGTGTGTGTGTGTGTGTGTGTGTGGACATGCCTGTGTAAGTGAGAGGGAATTTCCAGGACTTGGTTCTCTCCTTCCACTGTGGATTCCAGGGACTGAACTCAGGTCAAGCTCTCTCACCAGCTCCCTTTATTTTTTACTTTAAAACTTTATTTATTTACTCTTTTATTTAGTGTGTGTGTTGGTTCTCTTCTTTCATCATGTGGGCTCCAGGGTTGAATTCAGGTCATCAGGCTTGGCAATTAATGTCTTAACTTGATGACCCATCTCATCTGCCCCCCTTTGCTTCTCTCTCTCTCTCTCTCTCTCTCTCTCTCTCTCTCTCTCTCTCTCTCTCTCTCTCTTATGTATACAGTGTTCTGTCTGCATCTATGCCTACAATGTAGGCCAGAAAGAGAGAACTGGAATGAATTATACATGGTTGTGAGCCACCATGTGGTTGCTGGGAATTGAACTCAGGACCTCTGGAAGAGCAGCTAGTGCTCTGTAGCCCAAAGTTTCTCCAGTCCTGCCCGGCCCCACGGCCAGGATGAACCTCTCCCACCTGATTCTCTCTTACCCGCACCCTGCAGCCATTTGGTCCCAAGTAAATACACAGAAGCTTATATTACTTACAAACTTACAAAATGGCCTGTGGATCAGCTCTTTCAACCTAATTCAACCCATTCCTATTAATTTATATGTTGCCATGTGGCCGTGGCATTATAGATCTGCTGGCATGGTGCTCCTTTAGTAGTGGGCTGGTGTCTCCTCAACTCCGATCTTCTTTCCTCTGTATCTCTGCTTGGATCTCCCATCTGGCTGTAAGCTTTCTTGCCACAGGCCAAAACAGCTTTATTTAATCAACCAATCAGAGCAACACATATTCACAGCATACAGAAAGACATCCCACAGCAGTGCTTTTAACCTCTGAGACATCTCTCCAGCCCCACTTTTCTTCAAAAAAAAAAAAAAAAAAGGTTTCATGGAGCTCAGGCCAGCCCTAAACTTGCTATGATAGAAGAAGACTTTAATTCCTAATCCTCCTGCATCATCTCCCAAATTATGGGATTTCAGGCTTACACCACTACATTCAGTTTGGGATCAAACCCAGGGCTTGATGTATGCTAAGCAAGCACTCTACCAACTAAGTTATATTCACAGGCTGAAAGCTTTACTTACTTACTTAATTAATTTAATGTGTAGGTGTATGTATGCTATATATGTGTTCATGTGGGAGTGTGTGTCAGTGTGTGGGTGCAGGCACACAAGTGTGGTCATAAGTGTGGAAGCCAGAAGTTAATACTGGGTGTCCTCCTAAATAATTGTCTACCTTAGTTTTGAGATAGGGTCTCTTCACTGAACGTGGACATGTGGATTGGCTAGACTGGATGGCCAGTAAACTCTGCAAGATCTGTCTTGCCCCAGCTCTGAGGTTATAAATAACTGTGTGCCACCTCACCATACCCTGGCTTTTACAAACCTACTTGGAACCAGCACTCATGTGTTCATACTTTAACGCAAACACCTTACCCACTGAACCACCTCCTCACCCCCAGAATGGGAATCCTGTATAATACCATTACATCAGTGGGGCTGATAGTTAAAATAACCTTTTTGCTTTTCCAGAAAGTGCCTCACTATGTAACCCTGGATGACCTGGAATTCATTGTGTAGACCAGAGTGGACTCTAACTCACAGAGATCCATCTGCCTCTGCCTCCTGAGCACCAGGATTAAAGGTGTGTGCCTGACACCTTTTAAAGATTTGTTTATTTATATTTTTTAATGTATGTGTGAGTGTTTACATATATGTATGTGCATTCATGCATGTCTGGAGCCCAAGGAGGTCAGAAGAGGGTATCAGACTCCGTAGGACTCCAGTTACAGGCGGTTGTGAGCTGCTTAATACTGAGAGCAAACCCACATCCTCTGCAAGAATAGCCAGTGCTCTTAACCTCTCCAAACCCAAGAAAAAGGGAAATTATTGATCACTCTTTCATCTCCTCTACAAACTCGCATTAGGTTGGTGAGATGGCTCAGTGGGTAGGGTCCTTGCACCAAGTCTGAGGACTTGAGTTGGATTCCCAGGATCCACCTGGTGGACGGATAGAAAGCTCTCTTCTGACGTCCACATACATACAAGTTACCCACATACATACAAGTTACCCACATACATACAAGTTACCCACATACATACAAGTTACCCACATACATACACACCATGTAAGTTAAAATGTAAGAGAAAATTTTCAAAAACCAAAGCTTAATGTACATTTCATATATTATATATATATATATATATATATATATATATATATTATATATATATGACTGTGCACCATGTGTGTGCCTGGTGCCTGAGGAGCCAGAAGAGGGCACCAGATCTTCTGGAACTGGAGTTACAGAGCATTGCAAGCCATTATGTGGGTGGTAGGAACAGAATATGGGTCCGCTGGAAGAGCAGTGAGTACTCTTAACTGTTCAACCATTTCGCCAGCCCTTGTATTTCTTGAACATTAAGATGAATGACTCTGTGAGTTCGAGGCCAGCCTGGTCTATAGAGTGAGATCCAGGACAGGCACTACATGGAGAAACCCTGACTTGAAAAAAAAAAAAAGATTAATGAGAATAATTTGTGTCACTCAGCTGGGGATGCAGCTCAATTGGTAGGGTGATTTCTTTGCATACACTGGCCTGGGTTTCATCCTGAACACTGCATAAACCAGATGTCGTGGGACATACCTGTAACCCCAGCGCTTGGGAGGCAGAGACAGGGATCTGCTGTTTAAGGTCATAAGACCATCCTCCCATACATAGTGAATTTGAGGTAGCCTGCTCTACCTGAGACCCTAACTTTAAAAAAAAAAAAAAAGTTGGGGGCTGGAGAAATGGTTCACCATTGAAGAGCACTGGCTGCTCTTCCAGAAGTCCTGAGTCCAATTCCCAGCAATCACATGGTGGCTCCAGCCATCTAGAATGAGATCTGATGCCCTCTTCTGGCCTGCAGGCGTATATGCAGATAGAGCACTCATATACTACAAACAAACAAACAAAGAACATTTAAAAAAATAAATAAAAAAAAATTTTTTTTTGGCTTTTTGAGACGGTGTTTCTCTGTGTAGCTTTGTGCCTTTCCTGGAACTTGCTCTGTAGACCAGGCTGGCCTCGAACTCATAGAGATCCGCCTGGCTCTGCCTCCCGAGTATTGGGATTAAAGGTGTGCATGTCTCCACCGCCCGACAGTAAATCAAATTTTAAAACGTTTAAAAAAAAAAAAAGGTGGAAGCCAGGCAGTGGTGACGCACATCTTTAATCCCAGCATTTGGGATTCAGAGGCAGGCAGATCTCTAAGAGTTTGAGGCCAGCCTGGTCTATAGAACAAGTTCCAGGAGGGCCAAGTGTCTTAAGACTTCTGTTTCTCTGAAGACACATGACCAAGGCAACTCTTATAAAGAAAACATTTAACTGAGGGGGGTTCGCTTACAATTTCAGAGGTTCAGACCATTATGACCATGAATGGGAGGGAGCATGGCAGCATGGAGGCAGATGTGGAGCTGGAGCGGAGGCTGCAGGCAACAGGAAGTCAGCTGACTGTCACACTGAGAGAAGCTGGAGCAAAGGAGACCTCAAAGCCCGCCCCCACAGTGACACACTTCCTCCCACAAGGCCACACCTCCAATAGTGCCGCTCCAACACACCAAGGCTACACAGAGAAACCCTGTCTCAAACAAAACAAAATGAAACAAAAACTTGGGAGCTGGAGTTGCCAGCGCCCGTGGTGAACAGTTGTCAACTATCCATAAATCCAGCTCTAGGAGAGTCAACGTCCTCTTGTGGCCTCTGTGGGCACCTGCATGCCAAGTGTATATGCGTGTGTGCTTACACACACACACACACACACACACACACACACACACACACACACACACACACGTAAAATATTTTTTTAAAAAAATGGTTTCTGTCCTAAAAGCTTATCCCAGCTCTGTACTCAGATACATACCCATAATTCCAGCATTCAGGAGGCTGCATCAAGGGAGATGGCCATGAGTTCAAGGCCAGCCTGGGCTACATAGCAAAACTTTGTCTGAAATAAACAAATAAAAGAAACAAACAAAAAAAAAGGCAATCTTGCACGATCTAGAATAAGCTAATAACCCCAGGCGTGCAGGCTTCTGTTGCCTTGCGGTCATGTTTCAGTCACTGCTCAGGTCCCGGCCTGAGGTCTTACCCATCAGCAGAAGAAACATCAGGAACTAAACAATCACAGAAAACAGGGAGGCTGGGAGCCTGTGCTTCAGCAGAGCACTGGTAAGGAATTGCCGTGTGTCTGTGGGAGTGTCCTCTGTCTACCCTTCCGGCCTCTGGCATCCGGATACTGCAAACGATGCAGTTGCATTGGAGGTTCTAGAGAGCCTCCCAGTTGTTACAGTCCCTTTTCTGAGTTGCTTTAACATGATTTCGAGGCATGACAGCCTGATTATTATTGCAGTTTGCCAGCTCCTGCAGGTGCTCACAGACTGAGGAGGGAGGAGGCTTGGTTTTTTTTTTTTTTTTTTTTTTTTTTTTTTTTGGTTCTGTGTTAAGAAAACAAGATCAGGCAAGTCTTCCAAGATGGGGTGTTGTCAAATATTTGTTTACACTGTGAAGATGTGTCTTTGCCAAGGTGCCTTCTGATTGGTTTAATAAAGAACTGACTAGCCAGTAACTAGGCAGGAAGAGACTAAGCGGGACTTCCAGGGCAGAAAGGACTCTGGGAAAAAGAAAGGCAGAGTCGATAGACTCGGAGGAAGCATGGTGGGCAGTATAGAGAAATGAGGTAATGAGCCATGCAACAGGACGTAGATTAAAAAATACGGGTCAATTTAAGTTATAAGAACTAGTCAGCCGGGGTGGGGTGGGGTGGTGGTGCACACCTTTAATCCCAGCACTTGGGAGGCAGAGGCAGACGGATCTCTGTGAGTTCGAGGCCAGCCTAGTCTACAGATTGAGATCCAGGACAGGCACCAAAACTACACAGAGAAACCCTGTCTGGAAAAACAAAACAAACAAAAAAACCCAAACAAACTAAAAAGAACTAGTCAGAAACAAGTCTAAGCTAAGGCCGAACTTTCATAATTAACAATAAGTCTCTGTGTCATTATTTGTGAGCTGGCAGACCAAAGAACACTCCATCTACAATGGGGTGCATGAGGGCAAGAAGGCAGCTCAGAGCAAAGTCGTGGGCTTGAGATCACTGTAGAACATTGCACCTTGTGGAGGGGTCCTAGGGTCATGACCTTTCCCTTTTGACTAGAGCCTGTGAAGGAAAGCACCAGGAAAGAAGTCTCACTCACCCCGAACTTGCTGCAAGGCTGAGTGTGGAGAGGCTGGAATGTTGCAGGTCCGGAGCCCAGGTGCAATTTATTTGGGGCTATCTCTAACCTCTCCCCCATTTTGAGATGGGGTCTCTATGTAGCTCTGTAAAGCAAATGGAACTTGTTATGCTACCCTAAGGCTGGTCTTAGACCTCCAGACAGCTGCTGCCTTGACCTCCCAGTGCTAGGATTAGAGGTGGGTGTAGCAGGAATTTTAAAAGTTCTTATTAATAAAATCACACCCGAGGCGAGTTATTGGGGTCCATACTGGTAGATCAGAGAGACAGAACAAGCCACAGCTAACCTCACCTGGTCAACTTCTCAGCTGGTCTTGTTTCCTCAGACTGGATGCCCTGAGTCCTCATCCAGAATGAATCTCAGCTGAACTGTGTTGCTCCAAAGCCTGAAAGCTTAACCAGCCAAATGCTTAACCAGCCAAATGCTTTTAGTTTCTCGTCCTCACGCCTTATATATCTTTTTGCTTTCTACCCCCACTCCCTGGGATTAAAGGCTGGCTTTCTGGGATTAAAGGCATGTGTCACCATGCTTGGCTGTTTCCAATGTGGCCTTGAACTCACAGAGATCCAGAGGGATATCTATCTCTGGAATGCTAGGATTAAAGGTGTGAGTGCCACCATTTTCTAGCCTTTGTATCTAGTGGCTGTCTGTTCTCCGACCCCAGATAAATTTATTAGAGTACACAATATTTTGGAGAACACAATACCACCACAGGTGGGTGCCACCACACCCGGCTCTACTCAGTTAATAGCCATTCCTTACCCACCTCTGTGGCTGATCTAATATCCATGTGACTAGCAGGTGAAACCCTTTGGAATGTATTAACTCAACAGACCAGAAGCTTCCAACGATTAAAATGCTAAGAATGCCCTCAGATAGCATCTGCGGCCTTAGCAGGGACCCCTCCCAGATGACCCTATCAGAAAAGTGCCTCGTTTGTGACTTGCTTCGTTCGGTTGCTGTAAAGCTTCGTGGGCCTGTTAGCATGCTCAAACATGGGACTTGGGGCAGCCTGAATCTGTGTTCTCAGGCCATGGGCGTTCATATTTGGCTCTAAAAGAAACTATTTTGTGTCCTGTGTGGGGTGAGATGGGTGTGTTTGCTTCAATAAGAGTAAATTCTTTGGAAGTCAAGTTGAAACCTTCATGGGCATCAATACAGAGGATCCCCATATTTTTTTGGGAACAAGAAAGGAAGAGGAAGAAGAGACAGAAGGAAGAATATAAACTGGAGGACCCCCCCCACACACACACACACACTTTAATCCCCAACTAATGAGTTTTGGTTTATGTAAGGGGGTTATTTCACTATTGTTGTTCTCTATCCTTAACTGAAAATTAAATGCATTTTGTGGGGCTAGGCACAGCAGCATATACCTGCAATCCCAGTGCTCATGTCAGGAGGCAGGAGGATGGCTACAGATTGGAGACCAGCCTGGTCTATGTAGGGAGCACTTTTTCGTCTCTCGGAAATTGTATATAGACCTTTTTCTAACCTTTTCACTACAGTTAAGAAGTTTTGGCCGGGCGGTGGTGGCGCACGCCTTTAGTCCCAGCACTCGGGAGGCAGAGCCAGGTGGATCTCTGTGAGTTCGAGGCCAGCCTGGGCTACCAAGTGAGTCCCAGGAAAGGCGCAAAGCTACACAGAGAAACCCTGTCTCGAAAAACCAAAAAAAGAAAAGAAAAAGAAGTTTTACAATTTCCCTTATGTATTTTTGCTCTATTATGTATAAATATATTCAATTATTCAAATACAATGCTAATTATTGTACATTTCAATTAATTGATTCATTTATTCACAAATATTTCTGAGCCCGTACTGTGTGTTAGAAACCATACTAGGTAATGTTGAGAATTTACTGATGAATAAGATATGTCTTATGACTTCAAATATTCAAAGGCTATTTTGGGAGTGAGACAGGTGACTATATATAGACCCTTGACATTTTTTAATCACTGTTCATTGTCTCCGCTATTCACAAACAACCTCAAAGATCCATGACATGAATCTAATTGTAATGAGAACAATTACCATGATATGGTGGGCTGTTTGGGGGAATTAACTGAGATAATGCATTTTTAGCACCTAGCATGAATATGAAACAAGATCTGTGTAAGAATCTTTTGCAGGAGGGAACCACTGGCTTGGCGAGGCAAGCATAGGGGAATTATGGGAAAAACCAATCCACCCTCCAAATTTCACAGAGGGAGAGAACTTCTTGTACCCAGTATTGATGCAGGAGTCATTAAAAGTACCTGGAGTTACCTGTAAAACAGATGTCTCTATACAAATCCTTCACTAAAAGAATTTTGAAATTTGTGGATGTGTGTATATGCTACTAATGAATGAGCCCAGAGCTTCGTTCATGCTAGGCAAATCCTACACCACTGAACTGCATCCCTGGCTCCAGAAGCATTTGTTTAATTATTAATTAATTTAGTCACTCCTTGGCCTTTTGAATAAAATCAAGAGTGACTTTATATTTTTTTATTTATTGAGCTAGAGTCTTGTGTAGCCCTGGCTGCACTTCAGCATTCTATGGAGCCAATGAGGCCCTTGAACTTCTGTTCATCTTGCCCTGATTTCCAGAGTGCTGGAATCACAGGCATGTACCACACACAGTTTATGCAGTAAATCCCTGGGGGGTGGATCCAGGGCTTTGGCTTGCTGAGTAAGCACCATCCAAGCCGTAGCTCCAGCCCCTCGGCACTTGTTTTAAAACTCATCAAATGCAATCAAGATGGAAAAGCAAACACACACAAATTTGGGCGTGAACGAGATCATGTCTCCCTCGTCTCCATCCCAAGACATGTTGATTCTCTGTCTGCACAAACATAACATAGTTCCTCATATCAACATTTGCACAACTTTGTACCACATAGAACACAAACTTATGACACATCTTTAAATATCTGTTGGTACAAAACACAGTTCTCACCTCAGAAGGAAATAAAAGTGTGCTCTGGAGCCAAGTATGAGTTAGCATGACCTGGGAAACATAGATTCAGGTTTGCCTCAACATGTACCAACATGGAAAGAATTATATGTGTTTATAGTTAGAGAACAGAAGACATAAATCAAGGCATTTAAAAAACACACCAGGGTTGGGGATTTAGCTCAGTGGTAGAGCACTTGCCTGGCAAGCGCAAGGCCCTGGGTTCAGTCCTCAGCTCAAAAATAAATAGATAAATAGATAAATAAATAAATAAATAAAAATAAAAAACACACTAGTGGAGGGCTGATGAGATGCTCAGTGGGCAAAGACACTTTCTGCCAAGACTCAGGACCTCAGTTTGATCCCCAGGTCCTCTGCCCTCCAAATACATGTCCATATACATAAACACATGTACAGACTGTTAAGTTTTAAAGCCAGGACAGATGGCTGAGGTGCCCATTTAGCATATCAAAGCTGACCTTCAGGTTCTCCCAGCATCCCTCAGTCCCTACCTGTTACAGGGTATGGCCGGCACACCCTGCTTTTCCCCCAGAAGCTCTTCCCTATATAATCCAGACATTTTGGTTAACCTCCCTTTTGGACCTTTGGACTCCTGGCTGCTGCACCTGGTGTGTCCCACCCCACCCCACCCTCACCCCCACCACCCCCACCCCACCTCCGGTCTTCCACTTGGCCTTGCTTAGTCTGGCCACGCCCACTCTGGACTCTCAGATGTCCCTGCCTCTACCTATACTCTCCCTTTTATCTACAATAAGCTTTCTTTTCTCCTCCACCATACCTAGAATAATAAATAATAAATACAATATAATAAAAACACATGGATGAAAACACCAGGTAACAGCAAAGGGAGGGGTCTCTGTAATAGGCCTCAGACTCCATCTGATGACATTCTTTGCTCCCGTTGGTGGAAACTAGTGGTCTGTTCACGCATTTCAAAAGATTTTTCCTGATAACCACAAAAATGTTAAGTCATACACAGACCCAGTCAATGAATTGGCCATTAGAGAGTACTAAAGATAGCCCTGGATAATTTGGTCCCAGATTTGTAAAATTCCAACTCTTCAGTGTTAGGTATCAAAAAACAAACAAACAAAAAAAAAAAAAACCAAGAACAAAAGGCTAACTGAGGAGCCTATTGACATATTAAAGCAGACTCTGGCCAGCTCTCCCAGCATCCCTCAGTACCTGTGGCTCCTCCCAGCGCTTCTCACCCCACCCCCTACCCTAAACCTATCCCTCCCGGGGCCGGGCTTTCTCTTCCCTTCCCCCAGCCTCTCTCTTCTATATAACCTCAGCCACTATGGTCAGGTGGTCTTTTGGCCAATTGGTCTGCGGGCTCACTCCGGGCCTCTTATCCCCCCTTTTACTTTATCGTGCCCCCCATGACCTGCTTCAGTCTGCTGGTCATGCTCAGTCTTGACCCTTCCAGGTGCCTCTGGCTAAATTCTCCCTCATATCTACAATAACCCTTCTCCTCAACCCATACCTACAGCAGCCATGTCCTCAGGTTTTCATTCATTCACAATCACAAAGTTCTAACCAGTCAGCCTGGCAAAATCTTCAATCTAGTTGTTGCTTTTTTCCCCTGGGAGCTTAACTCCACATATACACCAATGAGTTTAAGTAGGGTCACTTACAGGAACATGGACAACTTAACCTCTGAGCCATCTCTGCAGCCCCATGGTACATGGACGACTTAACCCCTGGCTACACCATTGAAGAACATGTCTCTCCCTCTGCCTGAAGCCATCATCTGTCAGTAGAACCCTAAGGAGGTGTGAGCCAACTCCTCCCCCTTTCTTCTCCTCCTGCTTCCCCTTCCTCCCCCATCCTCCTCTTCTCCCTTCTCTCCCTCCTCTTTTTCTCCTCCCTCCTCCTCCTCTTCCTCTTTTAAGGACAGTTTGTCCTCAAATTCCCTGTGTAGTCAAGGATGAACTCAGAACCTCCTGTCTCCATCTCCTAAATGCTGGGATTACAGGCATGCGCCACTACATCTGGCTAGCTGTCCATCTTTCTTGACTCTGATGACATTCTTTGAAAAACATTTCTTATTTGTTGTTGTTCTTCCCTGGCCTCCTCTCAATGGCTCTTCTCTGGCAGCCTCTGTCTGCCTCTCTCTGAGTCCTCATTCTTTTATCATGTGTTTACCTCTCCCTTGCCTGCTCAGAATTCTTTAGTGAGGTTGGTCGAGTGTAATTAGCGAATCCATGATAAGAAAACATGTACGCCACAGAAAGCTTTGGAAGTTCAGGACCGTGGACAGCAACACACAGCCCTCCCCTTTCGAGGTTCTCTTGGTGTTAGCCACGCCCATGCTGCAAACAGCGCACCGGAATTATAAACGTGGGTGAGAGATTGCATAAACGCAATGTGATAAGTGTTATCCTGACGGAATAAACAAACTGCTGTGGGAAAACCAGAGAATTCCAGAGAGACCGGGTCCTCCTAACATGTCTGGGGGAAGTGGCGTGCAGAAAATGACATCACCCAGGAGATAATTGGAACTCTCCAGGTGTTCGCAACAAGGATCCCCAGGGTCATTTTACATCATTTTTTTGTTTTCTTAATAACAAACAATGCTTTTCTTAGTGTATCATATTTGGATTGGTTGTAAATAAATAACAAAAATAAAGTGGAATATTGTTTCTTTAATGGAAAAAAAGCCTGGAGGTAGCTATAAGAGTGGTCCAGTGATAGAGCTCTTCGTTAGTGCAGGCAAGGCCTTGGTTTGACTCCCAGAACCACACAAAAAGAAAGACTGTGGGCCAGATACTGTCAGGCAAGAACTTAGGGGAAATGACATGGGGACACCAGAGTTTCTAGAAACCCAAGGCCCTGGGGTCGTCGGTGGGCTTCATTTTGAAAGGAATTTCATCGTACAAACTGGCAAGTAAAACCTCAGTCATTGTGGCTAGGGAGTAGGTCAGAGAGCCTGCTACATAAGCATGAGAACTTGAATTCTAATCCCCTGCTCTTAAAAAGCCAGGAACGGAGCTGGAGAAATGGTTCGCATGTGTCCACTGCTTTTGCAGAGGGCCCAAGTTCATTTCCAAGCACCCACATTCAGTGGCTCACAACGGCTGTAACTCCAGCTCCAGGAGATCTTACACTTCTTCTGGCCTCTGACAGCACATGCACACATGTGCACATAGTCAGTCGGTCATACACACACACACACACACACACACACACACACACACACACACAATCACAAATAAAATCTTTTTAAAAGGCCAGGCATGGCCATATGTACCTGCAAGCCCAACATTACAGGTGGAGACAGGCAGATTTTAGGAACCTGGTGTCCAGCTAGCCTAGCAAAAAGGAGCAAACCTCAGGTCCATGAGAAAACTCTTATTCTCAGGGAAATAAGGCAAAGAGCAATAGAGAAAGATGTGATGTTGTCCTCTGGCCCCATGTCTGCACACATTCACACACACATACACACACAAGTTTAAAATTCTAGACATCACTTTTCTGAGTAGTGGTCTTAACAGTACTCTGAGAGAGAGAGAGAGAGAGAGAGAGAGAGAGAGACAGACAGACAGACAGACAGACAGACCTGGGACCAGTCTCTCATTCTGTATCCCAAAGTCTAGCACAGGAAATAAGTAATAACTGGATGCGACACAGGTCATGGTGTGTTAGGAAAGTTGTAAGGTCTCTGACACTTTGTGAAAGATTTTCATATTCTAATTCCCCAAATTTCCACTCAGTAGTCATTGTCCTTTCTTGAGTTATCTTGAACAATTTTCTTTTCTTTTCCTCCTTTTTTTCCTCCTGTGTGTGTGTGTGTGTGTGTGTGTGTGTGTGTGTGTGTGTGTGTGTGTGGTTTTGTTTGTTTGTTTGTTTTGTTTTGTTTTCATTTTTTTGAGACAGGGTCTCTCTATATCTCTGTCTGTCCTCAAACACACCATGTAGACCAGGCTGGCCCCAAACTCACAGAGATCAACCTGCCTCTGCCTCTGCCTCTGAGTGCTAGGATTAAAGGTTTACACCACCATGCCAGGCCAAACTTCTGATCCTCCTGAGTCCACTTCCAGAGTGCTAGGATTATAGCCTAGCCACCATGCCCATTTTATGTGACGGAGGGGATCTTTAAATCCAGATCTTTGTGCGTTAGCTAAGTACCCCACCACTAAGCAGTACTTCAACCAACACACAGAATATTTAGAGCTTCCTGGAGGGATCCTATTCCACCTCCAGTCAGGGGCCTTTGGGAGAACCGCTATGTGGGTTAGTTTTGCCTGTGTTTGGACCTTAGATAGGTGGAATTATTCAGTTTGTATTCTTTTTTGTCTGGCTTTTGTCCTGCATTGCCATCTGAGAGATTCATCTACACTGAATGTAGGGGCTGCTCTTTTTCATTGCTGTGTCTCTTGTTACAAGTGATTCAACAGCATTTCAATGCCAGACCACTATTGGGCCAGTGCTGAGAACCACGGCTCTAGGGTTAGATACAAAAGGGTTGGAATCCCATCTTCAACTTCACGTGATCAGGATTGCCACTGAAATGCCCACTATTAAGTTGTGTTTAACTTCAAGTAGACATTGAACCCCATTCAAATACCATCAGCCTTGGTTGGCATCATATTAACTTGAAGGGTCCAAGATGAGACTGTGCCAAGGAGACATCATCTGGAGGTTGTGCTTTGGGGGAGGGGCACTCTTGTAGTGACCCAGTGGACTAGGCTTCTTGATGCTCCTAACTGACTCAAGGGGCAAGGAGGTAGGGTCAGCAGGTGCAATAGTGATCCTAATTTGGAGATGTTCCAGATAGGAATTAAGACCTTGTGACTTGTGGTCATACCTGTCAGGAGGCTCCTAGGAGAGGACCCCTGTTCTGTGGGTCACTGCAGAGCTAGGGCAGTGGCTCAGCAGCCCACTCAATGTGTCAGCCAAGGTTCTCTAGAGCAGCAGAGCTGATAGAATGAACACTACAAGGGCATCTGCTAGAGGGGCTCACAGGCTGTGGTCCAGCTAGTCCAAAATGGCTGTGGTCTTTCAAAGGTGCTCAGTCCATGAGGCCAAATGTCTCTGCTGGTCTTCAAATCTACGTTGGACTCCCAAAGGACTTGTGTTGTAATACCAGCTGCAGGATATATGAGCATGCCAACAAAAGTGAGGGCAAGCATGAAGAAAAGCACAAGCATCCTGCTTCCACATCCTTTCATGGGCTGCCACCGATGGTGCAATCCAGGCATAGGGTGGGTCTTCCCATCCCAAATAATCCAATCAAGAAAACCCTGCACAGGCATGCCCAAATGCTTGGGTTTTAGTTGACTCCAGGTGTAGGCAAGCTGACAATCCAGATCAGCCTTCACACTTGTTTAACAACCTCAAGGCCCTGGGTTCATTCTCCAGTACCACAACCAAAGAACCAGCAAGGAAGAGTCGCTATAACTAGGGAAGCCTAAAGTCAAAGCTTCCTTTGGGTACCGATACATTCTGTCCCAGAGACACCTGAGCAGTCAGGAGTTATTTTTAGCATAAGTGATGCTGTCTGCTATGGGAATCTGAAATGAACCCCACAGGCTCATGTTCTGAATATTTATTCTTCAGCTGGTGGCACTATTTTAGGAGGCTATGGAAACTTCCAGAGGTGGGACCTATTGGCAGAAGTAGGTCATTAGGGGAAGGCTTTTGAAAGTGATAGCTCACTGGCTGGTGGTAGTGGCAGCGACGACGGTGCACACCTTTAATCCCAGCACTCAGGAGGCAGAGGCAGGTGACTCTCTGTGAGTTCAAGGCCAGCCTGGTCTACAGAATAAGTTCCAGGACAGCCAGGGCTACACAGAGAAACCCTGTCTCAACAAACAAACAAACAAAAAGGAAAGAAAGAAAGTGATAGTCCAGCCGGAGGTTCAAGCCTCAGGATCTGCTTCCTGGCCCTCTGTAATGTGAGCAGCATTAGCCACAGACTCCTGCCACCATGACCTAAGCTGTTCCTCCATGCTTTCCCCATCACAATGAACTAAAGCCCTCTAAACCTGTGAGTCAAAATGTCTTTCCTCTTTTTGTTTCTGTCAGGTACTGTGATTTCAGTGACAGAAAAACTAACAGTGACAGTAACTAACCCTCTGCCTGGTTCTGTAACTGGCATCTCTAGGATAGAGCTAGGACATTTACCCAAGTCTGTCCTAAGACAAGGAGAAAGGGCCGGACTGGCAAGAAGGCTCAGCGGAGGGAGGTGACCGCGGCTGTGCCTGTGGTTTCGGTTTGATCTCGGTGGAAAGAGAGATCCAACTCCTGGAAGGCATCCTCTGACCTCCATGTGCCTACCTTAACACTCAAGTGCCCTCTCCAACATACAAAATAAATGTAATTAAAAACAGGAAAAAAAAAATGAGAAAGGGGAAACCTTCACCCATACCCTTTTCAAGAGATACACCAACAAAAAGATAACTTCCTTCTTGAGCCAAGTAGTATTTGGTACCCAAAGACAAACACAAAGATGTGAAACAAAGTCAATCTGCAAATCAGTGACAAATAACAACGATGAAGGGTTATATTAAAACCAAAACTACACAGACAGACTGTGTGGTTGTGTGTTACCTTTAGTAAATGGTTTTTTGTTTGTTTGTTTTTGTTTTATTTTTCTGGGTTTTTGAGACAGAGTCTTATTATGTAGCATTGGCTGGACCGGTCTAAAACTTCCTATGTAGACCAGGCTGGCCTTGAACTCAAAGAGATCCACCTGCCTCTGCTTCAGGAGTGCTGAACTAAAGGCATGCACCACCATGCCTAGGACCTTTGACAAATTCTAATCTTTCTAAATCCCTGCCAGCCACTCAGTAAATTTGGAAGAATAAAAGTTCCCGTCTCATCCGGATCATTATAAAGATTAAATAAGACACTGTATACAAAAGACCTCATCACAGTGTTACTGTATTGCTATCATTGCAGACCTGGAGGAGGCCTAGAGACAGAAGAGGGTTAGTAAAGGCCACACAGATGGCGGCAGAACTGTCCAGGTTTTCTGACACAAATCCCAGTGTCTTTTCCACGGGTCACGTCACGTGACCGCAACCTGCGAGTTGTTTTGCCCACTTAAATGTTTAAGAATTTGGAGATCTCAATCTCACACTAACCAGGACTTTTGTTCCAGAGAGGAAAAAATACTTGCATCTGTGAACGCCTGTTTTTCCCCTCCTGAGGCTCCCCTAGCCAGTCCTCAGAGGCCCGGGCCTTTGCTGGGTCACTCCTCGGAGTGTTAAAGAGGAAACCACGCTTTCTCAAGGACATGCACAAGAGTGAAAATGACTTTCTCAGCTTGCTGCTGATTAGCAGACAGAGCAAACAGAGCCAAGCAATCTTCCTTCTTGAAGGCTCTGAATCTTTTTTCCTTCCCAACAGCCACTGCAGGGGGTGGTGGTGGTGATGATGTAAACAGCAATATGATCAGAATTTAATGAAGGAACAAACCTCACCAGGAGTCAAATACACTGTTTAAAAAAAAAAAAATTAAGACATCACGGACAAAAGCTCCCAAATCAGAGGTTTCCCCTAACATTCTCGGAATCCATTTCTCAAGCTGTTAAAAACACCCTTAAAATAAACCTGCCATCTTGTGAGGACAGGAGGAAGGTTAGTCTCTTTCTACCACCGTCTGCAGGACTAGCTTAGCTCGAGGCTTCCTTGAGACACACACCCCCACTTCCACCCCCAGCCTGTTCCTTATTACATATCAGAGTGGGGTTGATTGTAGTTTCTTTCTCTAACTTAGGAAGATTCAGTCACAGTTAACATCTGATCATCAAGGAGACACTTTTGGGACAGCAGTTTGCTTTATGATGCATTTCATTCTTGCAGGTTCAGGTTTTCTGATCATTTTGGACAGTGTGTTTGGCCCTTCTGTGTCCTCCGTACTGAGTTCAGATTAGGTCCATTTAAATCACCGTCTAAGAGGGGAGTGAAGTCTCATGGAGTCAGTGGCTAGAACTGGGGGCGGGGCCACCCTGTGGCTGTGATTAGGACTCAGCGTGTGCTGGTCCAAGAGGGCAGTCTGTGATTCACATTAGGGCTTAGTCTCCGCTGGAGACAGGGCTCAGGCTGAGATTGGATTTGTTTGTGATGAGTGCTAGGATTTGATCAGGGGTTGGGGTCAGGGGAGGTTAGGGCTTGATCCCAGGCACGAAGGTGCAGAAGAGTGGTCAGGCATTCAGAGTGCACCGAAGTCTGTCAGAATGGAGGACCAAACAGACGGGGGACCATGGAGCCAAGAAGGGTCACCGCAGAGTTGGCAGGTCCTACCTACTACAATGGCTAAAATGAAAGACTGATGGGGCGGAGGGTCTGAGGCTGGGGAACGAGTGGACCTTTCTTACAAGTGGGCAGCTGTGTGACAGGATACATACAGTTAAATATACACACATCCTATGATTGCACTTCCAGTCTGGTAAAGATCAAACAGCTGCTACACACCACCACATGGAGAGGTTACACTAACTAGTGTGAGCGCAAGGAAACAGACAAGGAAGAGGAGGAGACACTGTGTGCTCCACTTATATGACACCCCCAAACAGGTTAATGTTAGTCTCTGGAGACAGGAATCCCAACAAGGGCTATCTTCAGATGTAAGGACTAGAGAGGGTGGGGAAGAACCAACCAGAGAGATGGAGCAGCTATATTTTGATCTTGGTGCTGGTTACATCAGTAGGGCATATATAAAAATTCACTGGAGTGAGAGCTGGAGTGGCGGGGGGGGGGGGGGGGGACACAACACACAACATGACTCACAGTTGTAATCTTAGCACTTGAACAGCTGAGGCAGGAGGATTGCTTTAAGTTTGAGGCCAGCCTGGAGTACATATGAG
This sequence comes from Peromyscus leucopus, assembly GCF_004664715.2. Taxonomy (NCBI): domain Eukaryota; kingdom Metazoa; phylum Chordata; class Mammalia; order Rodentia; family Cricetidae; genus Peromyscus; species Peromyscus leucopus. The sequence goes on along the minus strand of NC_051064.1, from coordinate 55,185,124 downwards.
TTCCAGGCCAGTCTGGGCTCTGCGGAGTGAGGCCTTGCCTCAAAACAACAACAATAAGGGACATGGACAGGCTTGGTGCCAAGCCCGACATCCTGAGTTCAATCCCTGGGACCCACATGGCAGAGGAGATAACCAACTCCTGCAAGTTGTCCCTGACCTCCACAAAAGTGCTGTGGCACATGCTTGTATGTATATGTACACACACACACACACACACACACACACACACACACCCAAACAACAATCATAACATAATTAATTAAACCAAATACACTTTTTTTTTCTTACAAGTAAGCTATACTTCAAGGAAAAAAGGGCAGAGGGTAAAACAATACAGAATGTGTGTTAAATATATATACAAGGATAAAATATTATCATAAGAAGTAAATTTGTGGGGTTGGGGATTTGGCTCAGTGGTAGAGCGCTTGCTTAGCAAGTGCAAGGCCCTGGGTTTGGTCCTCAGCTCCAGAAAAAAAAAAAAAAAAAAAAAAAAAAGAAGTAAATTTGTGACCTGACTTTTTTGGTTCTGTTAAAGATAGGTTTGTAAATTAGTTCCATGGTCATGACTTCCTGCCACGGCTTGTTGATTCTGAAGCTGGGTCTGGAGGACAGTGGGTTTGTGAAGGTGTGCCCCTTGAAGTTACTAACACACTGGTAACATAATAGAAAAACTCTCCGACTCAGAATGAAAAGCCCTGAGCTTGAATGTGAGCATTTGGCTTTAGTATCCAATCCAGTAGGAATAACTGGTGTGTTGTAATCAGTCAGAAGGTGGGTTACAAATTATTCACTGGTAATTATAAACCACTGAAGCTTTTAATAATATTCTTTCAACTTATTTGAATTTATAATGCATGCACTTGGTTGAAAACAAATTAAATCTTATAAAAGAAGATACAGCGAGAAGTCCATTTTCTTCCATCCTTGCCTGCAAACAACAGTCCCTCAGACTTCCTCTCTAGAGGCAAGCACTGCCATCAGCTTCTTAAATATCTTTCCAGAGGTAGTCTATACATATTCATGAAGGATTTCCTTGAAGAAAATCAGAGCATACTCAAGGTCTGCCTATAATGTTGCTTGAATACCAAATGCTTTCATGATAAAAATAATACACACTCTTTGAAAAAAAAAAAAAAAGAAATGGCATAAAAGTCCTCGCCGGCCACCATCCACCTCTCAGTTTCAGAGTTTGCCACCATGTGCAGCCTTCCTGACGACCGTATGCACCTGTAAATATACGTGTGCTAAATAAACATAGTCATATAGCATTACTATAAATAGTAAATTTGCAATCTGATTTTTTTTCAATCCACAGTATATCAGAGCTATTTTCCCCAATGGTTATCTGTAACTTCTCTTACCCTGTTAATGACTATGTCGCATTAAGGGCCTTCCAGTGGGAGGGAAGGGTAAAGACAGGGCAGGACTGCACTTGGGAGCGAGACATGAAGCATCGTCTGTTGAGGGTCTCTGAGGGGACTCACCTGGGTCTCAGACGGTGGCAGCCCTCCTGTCCCATGGGATTGCCATGAAGATGGCCTAGGGACAGAGGAAGGGATGAGCTAGTGCTGGGAAACCTGGAAGTTTGGTGCCCATGTGAGCACTGGCTGTTCCTGAAGGGGAGGGCTGAAGTTCCGGGGTTCGCAGAGTGGCAGCCAGCGCGGCTGAGGGCTTCTCCTGCTCTCCTTCGCCAAAGGAGCCGTTTGCTTTTGCATAATAATTGTGACCCTTTACTGAGTTATTTGTCAGGCATTCGTTTCATTTCTGTTTTGTTTGTGTTGAACCATGGTTTTACTATTTAGACCGCCCAGGTTGGCCTGGAATTCTCGATCCTCCGGCCTTCGCTTCCTGAGTGCTGGGACTCCAAACAGATGCCAACATGTCCAGTTTCTTTGTTCAGTCTCTCTCTCTCTTTCTCTCCTCCCCCTCCCTCTCTCACAAGCGCGCGCATGCACACACACACACACACACACACACACACACACACACACACACACTCCTTCTGACAACTCTACAAAATAGAAACTCACGGATACCTTATCAGCTTCCGAGGTTGACACAGCTGACCAATGACAGGCTCACTTCTGAGTCACCCCCAAACCTGGGCTAGGTTGCTTGTTTGTCGTGATTCGACGACATGGCTGTGCTGTGACTTAGTGACTGGAGAAAGGGACCGCTCTTCCTCCACCAGCCCTGAGACACACAAAGCATCTGATGACAAACAGAGTCTCACAGGCTGACACACTGCTGTCGGTTCCAGGGCCCTTCGTGGCTCTCCTGTACTAAATGAGGGCAAAGGTAGGTGTACAGCACATGCCTGTAATCCCAGCCATCAGGAGGTGAAGGCAGGAAGATCGGGAGTTCAAGGCCACCCTGCTCTGCAGAGTGAGTTTAAAGCCACCGTCTCAAAAATATCCACCTCCCCCACCAAAAAAAAAAAAAAAAAAAGGGGGGGGGGAGTTGACCTCCTACAGAGTAAGGTGGGCCCTGCCCTTACTACTGTCCTTAGCAGAAGGCCTCAGGAAATAAAACAGGGATAATGTCACTGAACCCCAAAGTAGTAACTAGAGCTACCTAGCCATAAGCAAAGGATGCGGGAGGTTACTAGCAAACCACCAGTAGTTGGTAAGAAACATAGGAGAATCCCACTACAGGTTTCAGAGATTTTGGACTTCTGGACCTTAGGACTTAGGCAATAAATTCCTGTTGTTTTAAGCACCCAGTTTATGGTATTTTGTTATGACAACCCTAGAAATTAACACTAAGGCTCAGCCTTTAAACCCAGGTCTAAAGATCCGCACGACGCGGACTTTCTCTGTCCCATTCTATTCCCTTAATTGGTTGCTGGTATCCTTGGCCATTCGCTGGTTCAACACACAATCACACCCATGACTTTCCCCCCACCCCCCTCATGGCAGGCAGCGCACCAGCAGTCTGTTTATTTCCCAACATGCTCTGCTCAGGGCCAGTCAGGTCCCCTGCCCCCTGCCTCTTCCTGGCTCTGGGCCAGCCCAGCTCCTCTGGGGAGACAGTAGATTGAAGCCCCCTTCTGGGTTGCCTAGGCGACAGTGCCGACTGAGTGCCCTCGAGCCAAGCAGCTGTGGCTGTAGGGAAGCAAGGGGCCAGGGGAAGCTAAGTTCAGGGAGGAGGATGGGGGAGGACCCTAGAAGAACCCCCCAAAAGTGACGCCCAAAAGGAAACAGGGACGCCTCAGTCTCACCAGATGGAGTGCTGGAAAACAACCGTGCGAGACAGACAAAGTACTTCCTTGGGAGAGCTGTAAGGAGCACCGCTCTCTGGGTCTTTGCTTCCAAACCCTGGAGGAACCCATGCTTTGAGGCCCCTGGACTGCACAAAAGATCAAAAGATGACAAGACGCAGCCAAATGAAGACTGATGTCCTGCTTGGTAAATTCTTCCCCATAAAATGCAGTGAGGTGCGCAGTGGATGGAGAGGAAAATGCAAATTTCTCCTTGGTACTAAGCCTAAGCAATGCCTGCTCTGTGCAGGGAAATATGCTGGGTTACAGAGGAAGGGGGACAGAGGAGAACCTCATGCTAGAATTGCCCTCAGGCAGCAGATGGTTCTGCCTTCCCCACCAATCTTTACCTCAGGAATGGACTTCAACAAGGCTGTGACGCTCCGAGGCAATTCTTTTCAGTCCACTGGGTTAGGTCAGGCCTCAGGGAGGCATGGGACTCATTCCTAAGTCAATCAGTTTGTCCCGTTGCCCTGGCCACAGGTCAGCACAAGGGTTGTACATACGCATTCTTAGCCTACGAAGAGTAGTTGGAGACTTTGGCTCGGATCACTGAGAAAGATTCACGTTGGCTGCTCTGTGCCAGCAGCTGCTGCCACAATCTTGCCATCAGATGGAGTCTAACATGATGTCAACATATGATGGAGGAAGACTGGAAGTGGGCATCACATCATTTACGCCTTGACTTGGCATTGTACCAGCCGACAAGCTTTGTGTTTCTTAAGGTGGTTTATGTTACTTCCTATCAAGAGGTTCAATAAAAGATACATCGGAGAGCTGGCAAGATGGTTCAGAAGGTAAAGTTCCTGCTACCATGCATTGCCATTGAAATTAAATCCTTTGGACTCTGGGGGAAAGAGAGAACGGATTCCTACAAGTTGTCCTTTGACAAAACATGCCTATATGTGTATACACACACACACACACACACACACACACACACACACACACACCATTTAAAAAATGTTTTTAAGAGGCTGGAGAGATGACTCAGTGATCTCTTGATGCTCTTCTAGAAGACCCAAGTTTGGCTCCTAGCACCCACCTTGGGCAGCTCCTAACTGTCTCAATTCTAGTTGAGATAGTTGATGCTTTCTCTGGCTTCCTCTCATACAAGTGCCATCCACTCATATAGACGGACACACCCATATGCAGAAACAATATTTTTAATGTTACTAAGAAACCTAAAAAAAAAAAATCTGGAAAAAGATACATTAGAAAATTTTAGCTGGATATGGGGGCACACGTCTGGATCCCAGAGCTTAGAGAGCTAAGTTGGGAGAATTTCAAATTCAAGGCCAGCCTGGGCTATAAGAAGATCCTGTCTCAAAATATCAAAAAGAAAGACACAAAACCTTCTAATTCTGTGACTCTCTAGCTAGATTCACCAACCCTCTTGATGCTTATGTAAAATGTGCTAATGAACACCCATGTATATGAACATATTAACCAGACAGTAAGCTTACTCGTCCTTACTGATCTATCAGCTGAGGCAAAATTTTTATCTCCAAACTTGTTTATAATGGCTGTATTTATTACTGAAACTCCGTTATTTAAATAAATATTAACAAAGGCAAGAGGAAACAATTCCTGGGTCTATGAAAACCAAATTGGAAGGGTATGGAGGCTCATGCCTTTAATCCCAGCACTCAGGAGGCAGAGTCAGGTGGACCCCTGTGAGTTTGAGGCCAGCCTGGTCTACAAAGTGTGTTCAAAAACAACCAGGGCTACACAGAGAAAGCCTGTCTTGGATAACAAACAAACAAACAAGCAAACAACAACAAAAGAGCCCAAAACTAAATTGCTTTTGAAAGGCTTGGTGGGAATTTTCAAATTTTCTTTTGAGCTAGATATGGCTAAATACATCATTAAAAATTAAACAGTAATCACCGACAAGAGCAAAAATTGAAACAAAAAGCTGGGCCTGGTGACGCAGGAGTGTAATCTCAAAGTCTTGGGAAGCTGAAATGAAAAGGTCAAAAGTTCAAGGGCAGCCTGGGCTACAGTGTGAGTTCAAGGCCAGTCTGGAAACTTTTGTGAAAGCCACTCTCAAAACGGAAAGAAGTGTGGAGAAGCAGCTGGGAGGTAGAATTCTTGTGTGTGGAGGGCCCTGGATTCAATCCCCAGGGCTGAGAAAGGGAGGGAGACAGAGGAGGGAGACATAGAGAGGAGGGAGGGAGGGAAAGAAGGAGAGAGACAGAAATGAAAGAAGAAAACCAAAGCATGGTAGCATGGGCTATTCTAAAGGCTGAGACAGGAGGATCACTTGAGACTAGGTATTCAAGACCAGTCTGGGTAACAGAGCTGGGTATTCTGTCTCAAAACATGGATGGGTTTTATATTTAGTGTTGGGTTTTTAGGGTTCTTTTCTTCTCTAAAGGAACCAATGTTGGCCAAGCACAGTGGTATATGGGCTGTCATCCCGGCATTTGGGAAGTGGAGATAGGTCAGGAGTTCAAGGGTAACCTTGCCACTTCCTAAGTTTGGATCAGACTGGAATATATGAGAATCTGTTTCAAACAACAAACAACAACAAACCACAGCAAACAAAAAAGAAACAATGCTGGATTCATTGTTTTAATCGACGATGAACATTTATATATTGAGTAGGAAATAAAATATCATAAATTGTCTTATAAGAAGCCTTGTAGCCGGGCGGTGGTGGCGCACGCCTTTAATCCCAGCACTCGGGAGGCAGAGCCAGGTGGATCTCTGTGAGTTCGAGGCCAGCCTGGGCTACTAAGTGAGTTCCAGGAGAGGCACAAAGCTACACAGAGAAACCCTGTCTCGAAAAACAAAAAAAAAAAACAAAAAAAAAAAAAACAAAAAAAAAAGAAGCCTTGTAGCTTCTGCCTGGGGCACGTGCTCTGGGAGAAGCTAGGTATACAGGAAGTCTACCTAGGTGCTAGGGTTGGCTCAGTGGTTAAGAGCACTTGTTGCTCTTGCAGAGGACCTGAGTTCCATTCCCAGCACCCACATGCCAGTCTCGGGGGATCTGATGCCCTTTCTGACCTCTCTAGTCACTAGGTATGCGTGTGTCGCACACACATACATGTAGGCAAATACTCACATACCTAAAATAAGTTTACTTACCCTGGATCCACACTGCTGAAAAGCAGCTAAAGCCAACAATGTGAGGTGGGGGAGTACACTGGAATTGATACCCAGCTGGTTCAGCCAGCCTCAGGAAGGTTCAAACGTCTTTTTCTTTAGACAAGGTCTCACTCTGTAGACCGGACTAGTCTGAGACTCACAGAGGACTGCCTGCCTCTGCCTCCTAAGTGCTAGGATTGGAGGCATATACCACCATGCCTAGGTTGAAAGGATCATCTTGGTGTCTAGCCCAGGCAAGCTTTTAGGTGAATCCAGCCCCAGCTACTCTCCAGAGCTTGGTCTACAGCAAGTCATGAGAAAGGAGAGTTTGTTTAAGCCCCTGCATGTTAGAGGGATTTGCTGTGCAGCTGATGCCCCATCTTCTGTGGGTAAAAGGAGATCGTTACAAAGAAAGGGAAGTGCCCTCTCCTGTCAAAGGCTATGAAGAGATCATGGAAGACCGGACCTTTTGAGAAAAGGTGACTGTATTTTGCAATTGAAAAGTCACCATTGTCTTTCACTAGGGCAGAAAGGAAATTGGAAATGTTTGTGAAAAAGTGAATGGTGGGGAATTCATACAATAGCAGATTGGTCATTTTTTTCTTTCTTTGGAAATAGTTTAATGTTTCCAAATGATCCTTCCCCGAATCAATTATCTCACCGGAGATTGCAAAATGGTGATTTTCTAATTTTATCAATTCTAGTACATGTATTAGCTGACATTCTTTTGTAAAGAAGGATTTCCCTTCATCAAACAGGGAAGAATCTAATTTCTTCCTCAATGGCAGGTTAAATGTTTCATTCTTTCTCTTTAATTACTCAGTTCCTGACAAAGGAGTTGGTGTCATAGGATTTAATTTTTAATTTTTTTTTTTTAGAGAGAGTTTCACTATGCAGCCCTGGCTGTCCTAGAATTTGCTCTGTAGACCAGGCTGGCCTCAAACTCACAGATAATCACCTGCCTCTGCCTCCTGAGTGCAGGGATTAAAGACTAAGTGCTATTAGCTGGGAAGTGGTAGTGAGCAGGCAGATCTCTGTGAGTTTGAGGCCAGTCTGGTCTACAAAGCCAGTTACAGGACAGTCAGAGCTACACAGAGAAACCCTGTCTTGAAAAAAACCAAAACAACAACAACAACAAAAAGACTAAGCTATCGCACTCAGTGGTGTCATAGTATTTTTGATGCTGGTAAATGAGTTTTCTTCTCCTCCATTCTAAGACTCTGTCTCTTCCTGCCTCACCCCAAGTCCCATAATGACTCATATAGCACACTTATTCAATGTATTACAATCAATTATAGACCAAATTGGTCTTTAAAAGAACAGATGAACACAGGCTTAAGGATGTGACTTAAAAAAAAACAACAACCTAGAACAGTGGTTCTCAACCTTCCCAATGCTGTGACCTTTTAATACAGTTCCTCATGTTGTGGTGACCCCACATCATAAAATTATTTTTTTTTGCTACTTCATAACTATAATTTTGCTATTGTTACGGATAGTAATGTAAATATCTGATACTCAGGATATCTTACATGCAGCTGCCAAAGGGGTAAAGGCCACAGGTTGAGAACCACCACGTCCTAAAAGAATGTGGTTAAAGAAACACACACACATGGCGGGGGTGGGAGGTGAGGGGGTTGGTCGGTCAGGAGGGTTGGGAGGGGCTGTAGTTCAGTCAGTAGAGTGCTTCCCTAGCATGGTTGAAGCCCTGGATTCTACCTCTCTAGCACTCAGAAGGTCGAGGCAGGAGGATCAGGAGTTTAGGATTATCTTTGCCTATATATTGAGAGTTTGAGTTCAGCCTGAGCTACCTGAGCCTTTTCCTCAAAACAAAAATTTTAAAAAAGGAAAAAAAAAAAAAAGACTAAATAAAAACAAAAACCCACACTTCCCAGTAAATGAAAAACTAAAAATGGAGCTGGTGTGGTGGCTCATACCTGTAATTCTGGAGAAGTACGACATACTCTCCTACTGTATTTATAATCAAAGAGCCCTCCTCACAGCTCCTATTAAAGGGTGTGAAGATATTCATTAAAATGTTTTTGGAATTTCTCTCTTTTGATAGGGTTTTGCTGTGTATTCCTGGCCTATATGGAATTCACTAAGTAGAGCGAGCTGGCCTTGAACTTGGGGTGATGTTCCTGCTTCTGCATCCTGAGTACTGGGATTATAAACCCATGTTATCTTTTCTGTGTTGCGGCACTGTTTTTGGTTGTGGAGAGTTGGAGGCAGTTCAGATGTTCATTACTGAACAAGTCCTTGAGCAACATGAGTATTAGGCAGTCATTAGTAGCGGCAGATTAGAGTTTATCTGTCTAATCTTTTGTTTGTTTTGTTTTGTTTAAGACAAGCTGTTAGCTCTGGATGTCCTGGAACTGGCTTTGTAGACAGGATGGCCTCAAACTCACGAAGATCGCCTGCCTCTGTCTCCTGAGAGCTGGGATTAAAGGCGTGTGCCACCACCGCCCGACTTCATTTGTCTATTCTTGAGAGAAAGTCTCATAGAGCCCCAGCTGACCTTGAAGTGTCATGTAGCCAAGGCTGGCCTTGAACTCATGATCATCCTGCCTCTACCTCTCAAATATTGGGATTATAGATGTGTGCCACCATGACCGGCTGTGAGCGTTCTATATATAGCAAACTCTTCCTCCTTTAAGAAAACCCCTGGGGCTAGCCAGACATCTTACTGCAGAAAGAGGCTTGTCACCAAGCTTATGATCTGAGTTCACTCTTCGGGACTGTATGGTGGAAGGAGAGAGCTGACTTCCACAAACTGTTCTCTGACCTTCACTCACATACTATGGCGTGCGTGCGTGCGTGCGTGCGTGCGTGCGTGCGCGTGTATATACATACATACATACCTAACATGCTTTAGTGAGGAAGAGAAAATAAAGGTGGAGGGAGATATACAATTCTATTTCCCTAAGTAGAAAATACATGTCTTTAAAACATAATATACATGTTAAGTAAACATCTACAAACCTGAAGTCTGCTGGAATGATGGCCTTCAAGGAAGAAAGGGAGTAAGATTGGAGAAGGCCTGTGTGTGGTGGTGTTGAGATTGGAGAAGTCACGTGTGGTGTGCATGACAGTAATTGTAGCACTTGGGAGGTGGAGGCAGGAAGACCAAGGTCACCTTTAGCTACATAATGAGTCTGTGTTTGAGGCCAGCCTGGACTACAGGAGACTGTGTCCAAAAAACCAAAGCAAACAAAAACAAAAATAGAGGAAATGATAAATAAAAGAGAAATAATAATAAATAAATAAAACAAGAGGTGGCTTTCAGATAAGACATACAATCAAGTCGATTTCCTATATTGAAGTAAAAATCAGTAAATAAGTCGATAAATAAATGGCCACAGTCTTTCTGGAAAGCAAAAGTATTAAAAAAAAAATTAAGGTAAGTCAGGTGTAATAGTGCCCATCATTAACCCCATAATCTGGGAAGTGGAGGCAGGTGGATCAGAGGTTTAACAGCCAGCCTGGACTACAGGAAGTTTTGTCGTAAAAAAAAACAAAAACAAAAACAAAAAAATTGGGGTAGCAGTGGTACTTGTAGTGAGGGAGTCTAGTCTAAAGGACTCGGGCTGGGCATACAGCTCAGCAGTGGAACACTTGCCTTGCAGGTAAGATGCTGGGAGTTAACCTCCAGTTACATACACAAACGAAAACGAGACGAGACCAGAGATTCACACACCTCGGTTTCACAACAGTGAGAAAAATGGCCACCTTCTCCAGGAAATCAGAGAAACCTTTGTGGAGCTCCACATGTGTTTGTGGTGGGCTGGTGAACAAGTGTACGTGGTATTGATGGTCAAACTCGTCATCTGCTTGCCAGATGTGGTGGCATCCCATGTCTGTAATTCTCAAACTTAAAGGTGGAGGCAGAAGGATCAGGAGTTCAAGGCCAACCTGGTATATGAGACCCTGGCCAACAACTAACTAGCAAAAATCCTGAGCTTCTAAAGTAAAAATAAAATAGGACAAAACACCTTCTCTCCCGATTCAACCTCTTCATTCTTCATTAGGCTTTGATGTTTCTACTGTGTTGCCAGGAGCCATGATAACTTCCATTGGGCTTCATCTTCCCTGAGTTCTTCTTCAGCTAGTAAAAGACAAAAAGCACTCTTCTGTAATACTTGCATGACCATTTTGCTCTTTTTTTTTTTTTCCTTAACTTTACATACAACTAAGCCGGGCTGTGGTGGCACATGCCTTTAATCCCAGCACTTGGGAGGCAGAGCCAGGCGGATCTCTGTGAGTTCAAGGCCAGCCTGGGCTACTGAGTGAGTTTCAGGAAAGGCACAAAAAACTACACAGAGAAACCCTGTCTTGAATCCCGCCCCCCCCACAAAAAAAAAAAGTTTACATACAACTATAGGTCTGTTATTGTTTTATACTTTTTCATAAAATAGCTCCTTCTGGGTTTGCAGTAAGTATCTTATGGAGCCTTCTCAAGACCTAATGGACTCTCCCTCTGGAACCCAAGCAAAAGTAAATTCTTTCTCCTATGAGTCGCCTTTGGATATGGATTAACACAGTAACAGAAAAGTAGCTAATACACCCTGTCTCAAAAAAAAAGAAGGGAAAAATTTAAATAGAAATACTATATTTTCAGTTGATGCAACTCCATTCACTGGAGCGCATTCAAAATAATTGAAAGGAGGGATTCAAACAAATAAATCATCCAACATTTGCAGTAGTGCTATTCACAATACTCAAAGAGTCAACATTTGCAGTAGTGTTATTCACAATACTCAAAGAGTCAACATTTGCAGTAGTGCTATTCACAATACTCAAAGAGGGAAAGCAACCCAAAAAAGTGTCCCTAGACAGACGACTGGAAGACTGGGTGACCAAAGGTGGTGAGGACACATAAGAGAATGATTCAGCATTAGAGAGGAAGGTGGGTGCTACCTCTTGGGTGAATCTGGAAAGCATGCTATTAAATAAAATGATTTAGACAAAAATCTAAAATCTCAGTCCTTGTGCCTTAAGGGGTACCAAATACATAAACCGACTTAAACCAGACTCTCCTGCTCTCTGCACTGTGCTTCCCATCTATCAGGATTGTATAACCATCACCTTGTTGCTCAAGTCAAAAATACTCGTTATTCTGTGCCAGGCAGTGGTGGCCCACCCTTTAATCCCAGCACTCAGGAGGCAGAGGCAGGCGAGTTCAAGGGCAGCCTGGTCTACAGAGTGAGTTCCAGGCCAGCCAGAGCTATATAGTGAGACTCTTGTCTAGAAAGCAAACAAAAATACTGGTTATTCTTCTACCTCAATACTTATGCCCTTTTTTGTTTGCATGCATGTCTGTGCACACACGTGTGCCTGGTGCCTGTGGAGGTGAGAAGAGGGTGTCAGATTCCCCAGGAACAGAAGTTACAGAGGCTGTGAGCTGCCAAGTAAGTGGTGTAAATTGAACCCAGGTCTTCTGAAAGAGCAAACAAGTGAGATGGCTTAGCAGATAAAGGCACCACCACCAGTCTTAGCAACTTGAGTTAGATTTTTTTTTTTTTTTTTTTTTCCAAGACAGGGTTTCTCATGTAGCTTTGCGCCTTTCCTGGATCTCACTCTGTAGACCAGGCTGCCCTTGAACTGCCCTTGAGACTCGCCTGCCTCTGCCTCCCGAGTGCTGGGATTAAAGGGTGGGCCACCACTGCCTGGCACAGAATAACGAGTATTTTTGACTTGAGCATCAAGGTGATGGTTATACAATCCTGATAGATGGGAAGCACAGTGCAGAGAGCAGGAGACTCTGGTTTAAGTCAGTTTATGTATTTGGTACCCCTTAAGGCACAAGGACCGCCGGCTATTGAGTTAGATTCTTAAGACTCCACAGGGAAGAAGGCAAGAACTGGTTCCAGCAAGTCATCTCCTGGCCTAAACACACACAGAAGCATGTGGATGTGTGCACGCGTGCCTGCACACACACACACACACACACACACACACACACACACACACACACACACACGCACTCGAGAGTAAATTAATAAAGGACGGTGCTCGTAGCCGCTGAGCCATCTCTCCGGCCCCACCCGCCGCTTGGACTCTACCCCTTCTGCCCGTCCATTCCTACCATCTGCCTCCGTTTGGATTTTCCTCACCCTTTGCCTAAAAGCTCTGTAGCCTGTTTTCCTGCCTTTTTGTTTCCTTCCAAGCCACTTCCTTATAGCCGCCGCCTAAGTGTTTCCAAAGTATGTCCTAGTCACGGTGACTCCAACAAGCCCTTCACTTTATAAGTAAGCTCAAATTCCTCCTCAATATGGCATTCACGACTTCGTAATCTGGCCATGTCTTTTAAACACATATTAATTATGCACATTAACAGGGTTCAGTCTGACATTGCCATAAACAAATTAGCACCAATCAAATCCAACCACCTATTTCCCACCCTTCCCAATGTCCAGTAATCACTATTCTATTTGCCTGTTGATTTTTAACATCATTTTTATTTTTCTATTTATAATTTTTAATTTATTCATTTGTGCATAAAGTACAAGTTCTCTTTATGTAGCTAGCTCAGACTGGTTTTAAATCTGCCCTCCTCCTCATGCCTCTTCCTTCCCAGTGCTAGGATTATCGGCACGTGTGACCATGTTTATCTTTCAGGTCTAATTTTCTTTTAAAGGTTTTTTTTTTTTTTTTTTTTTTTTTTTTTTTTTTTTTTTTTTTTGAGACAGGATTTCTCTGTGTAGCCCAGGCTGTCCTAGAACTCTCTGTAGACCAGGCTAGCCTCGAACTCACAGAGATCTACCTGCCTCTGCCTCCCGAGTGTTGGGATTAAAGGCGTGTGCCACCACCAACACCACCACTGGGCCTACTTTTTTTTTTTAATTAAAAAAATTATCACATTTATCTATTTGTGAGTGTGTGTGCGCATGCACGTGCATGCACACTCACATTTGCATGCCATAGAGATTGTGTGGAAGTCAGAGGAGTCCATTGACTTGCAAGAACCAACTCTTCTTCCTCCATGTGGGTCTTTGCACGGAACTCTGGTTGTCAGACTTGGCCACGGGTGTCTTTACCTGCTGAGCCATCTCAATGGCCTATCAGGTCTACTTTGCAAAATTTTTCTCATGTGAGAGGAACATGCAATACTTGTCTCAACAGAATGTTTTTCAGTTCCACTTATTTAGCTGCAAATGATGAGCTTTCATCATTCGTTACAGCTGAATAACAGTGCCCTGTGTACATGCACCACATCTCGGCTTCCCGGTTGGCACTGATGCCTCAGCTATACCCCAACCCGGTTACACCTGCGGTTTTCCTACACCCACAATGTTCGTCTCTCCTTACTAACACCAGCAGAGGGTGGCAATTGAAGTGATAAGGGCCACAGCAGACAGGACCTGGCCATGCTTTCATTTGCCTGTCTTGGGGGCGTGGTGACGTGACTCAGGGCTTTGCTGGCCCCTCTCCCTTATTCCTGCCTGGCCTCGAGGCATCCTTGGGTGAGTTCTTTGGGCTGACTAGCCTGCTCCTTTCAGCGCTGTCAGTTAAAGTGTTTGCTCCAACTTCCACTTGTAAGATCGGGAGCTGGTGTGTGAACTTTGGGGATAAAAAGCGACTAAACTTTGCTTAGGACTGCTGAGACTCATGAAGGGAAAGGTGCCCCTGAACAGTGGTTTACAGATGTTCTTCAGTGGGCATTAGCATGGAGGCCCCAGCCTGAAAATACATTACCTGAGACTCTGTGACAAGACACTCATGGACGGAACTCAGGTCCTTTGGTCAAAGGTAATCCCACTGTGTTCCGGTACAGCTTCCCCCAACCTGTCCTTCTTGGTGAAATACTCACCTTTAAGAGTTTTGTTTTGTTTTTTGTTTTTGAGATAGGTTGGGTGTAGCTCAGAAGTTTGGCCACAGATTGCTTACGTGATCACGAATGACCTCCCCCGAGGTGGCTTTCATGCTTCATGTCTAAGACTCTGAACTCCAAGGAGATTGCAAGCTCTCTGAAGGCCCAGACAATATCTTCATTATCATCGCTTCTCCATTTCTGAGCATTGCTAACGATGAAAGACAATGCAGCATCGTCTAGTGTCAATGTGGAGTTAAAGCGTCTCTTTTCAATTCCAGTTGCCAAAGATCGCCCTCCTCGCCCTGCCTTCCTCGCTTTGCACGACGCAAGGAAAGGCCGAGGCTAATATTTTATTAGAACAATCTAGCCAGCAGCTGAGCTGCACCCTTACCCACATGTCTGTACTTGGAGGCGCTCGGCACATGGTTGAGTTTATTTTGCTCTTCCACGGATAACGAGAGCCAGAGAACGAAGGGGAGGAAATGGGTTCAGCCGCCAACATCGCATTTGAGAAAGAGAGGGCAGGCCCGGAGGGTGGGGGAAGATTCTGAATCCGCAGCAATCTTCCCCCAATAATAGGAAAGGCTTCAGTACACCCCCAAGTGTTTCCTCAGTTCACAGCCTCTCCCTCTTCTGAGATCAGGCCCAGTTTGCCTGGCCGGCTTCCTGTCAAGTGCTTCACCAACAAGGACATTTAAAGTGAGAAAGAGGAAGAGAAAGTCAGGGCTGGGGGTGAGGGCCAGGGCTGTGCCCTACAGGGTTTGGCTGGGAATTCAAAATGGGTCTCCAGGACCCAGGGAAGGGCGCTCGTCTCCTCCACCTCTTCGGTCTCCGCCCCTGCGGTTCCCCCGGGGGGTCCGCGGAGCCTGATCGATCACCAATCAGCCTCAGAAGCGAAGGGAGAGTTTCTCCGCTAAGTGTCTCAAAGGCACAAACTTTGAGCAAACAGCCGAGAGGGAGGATCGACGTGCAGGGGGGGCAGCGGCGGGGAGCAGGCCGGCGCCCGCGCAGGCCGTGGAACGCCGGGCGGGCCGAGGCTAACCGGGGCGGACCCGGGCACACTCCCCGGTGCAGACACCGCCCGAGGCGGCGGAGCGGCAGGGCCTGCGCAGCGGTCGGCCTGGGCCCTGAGGCCCGCGGCCGCGCCCCGGGGGCGGGCCGGGGGCGGAGCGGCGCGGGGTTGGGGGGGGCGCGGATGCCGAGGGCTTCGGTCGGGGCCTCCCCGCCTGGGCGGGCCGCGGCGGCCGAGGATCCCCCTGGACGCCGCCCGGGAGCCGCGGCTCCGAGCCCGGCGCTCATTGGCGGCGCGGCGCGGCTTCCCCGCCCCCCGGCGTCCCCGCCCCCTCCGCCGCCGCCGCCGCCGCGGCCGGGCTCCGCCTTCTGGCCCGCCGGGAGCCGCCTCCGTCGCCGCCGCCACAGCCTCCTTCGCCGCCGGCCCGGGCCCAGCCAGCGCCCGCCGTGCCGGAGTCGAGTCGCAGCCCGAGCTGCTGCCCGCGGCCCCGCCATGAGCGGAAGCGCCGCCGCCGCGGTCGCGGTCGCCGCCGCCGCCGCCTCAGCTGCCGCCGCCGCGGCCGCCGCCGCCGCGCACTTCCAGCCTCGGCCGTCGTCTCCCAGGCCGGGCCCCGCCGAGCTCGGGCCCCCGCGCCGCCCGCGCCCCCCGCCACCCCCGCCGCCGCCCCGGCCCGAGGCTGCCGCCGCCGGCCGCCTGAGCCCTCCGGGCCACGGGCCTCTTCGGACCGGGGCGCAGGGTGGCGGCGCCTGCGGCAGAGCGTCCGGAGCAGGTACGGGGTCCGCCGGCGGGGCGGGGCGGGGCGGCGCGGAGCGGGCAGTGCGGGGAGGGGCGAGGGTCAGTCCGGGGCAGGGGTCCCGCGGAGAGGGAGGAGCCTGGTCCGCCAACAGCTTTGTCCAGCCCGGGAGCCCCCCGGAGCCCCGCACCTCTGCCGAGCCGAGCGCCTCACAAAGCGTTTTCGCACCCGCTGGGCAGCCCCCTCCTGCGGGGTGGGCAGGGCAGGACCTCGGGAGGGATCGGCACGGCCGGGAAGGAAACTGAGGCTTACCGGGGGGAAGTGACTTGCCCAAGGTCACAAAGCCAGCTAAGAGTCGTGTCTTGGCTGGGAACCAGGGCCACCCTGGAGCTGGCGCGGGCCGCCAGCCGAGGGGGCTGGGAGGAGGCAGAGTCCCTAGCCCCGGAGAACTGGAGTGGTTGCGGGGAGGGGGCTGGGGCCTGCGCCCTGGCACACCCACCAGGGTAGCTAGCTAGCCCGTTTTGGGGGCCCGACCTGGAGGGGTGGGAAGGAGAAACGGGAGCTGCCTTGGGAGCTTGGTGCCCCGGGAAGCTGATTTGGGGAGCTGGAGGGAGAAAGACTCCTGCCGGGGGTGGGGTGTGTGTGGGGGTGTATGTGCTCCGAGAGGTTTTATTGAGTTAGTGGAGAAGAGCTTTGGAAACTTATCTCGGGGACCGTTGGTCTCCTCCAGGTCATGCTGCTCATCAGTGCACAGGCTAAGCCAGCCCAGCGGGAAAGGGGAAAGAGGCCTCCTCATAAGGTGTCTTTTCCAGGAAATTGCCCGAGTTTCGTTCCTGCCCCGAACACAAATACATACCTGGCCCTGGTAAAAAGCATGCAAGCCACGGAAGGCCACACGAGTTCTTTTCAAGATGGCCTGGACTTAGCGCACTTAGAGAATTCCCAGAGGAAGAGCAGCTGTCCCAGGCCTGAAGGGGGAAGGAAGTTGGGAGGGTTGGGATAAGTCCCCCTCCTGCTGTACAATGCAGGAAGGAGCAGTCCGTTTTCACTGGGGTGAGTAGGTGGGTTGCTTTTACTTTGAGTGCATCTTAGGAAAGGAGCAAGCATGTCAGTTCCAGAGGAGAGGGAGCGAGATAACCGACGGATAGCAGGCAGTAAAGAAAGTCCAGTAGCAGCCGTGGAATGGGGAAAAGGAGAGGGTATGCAGTCACCGAGGGGGAAGGGAGACGGAGGGATTGCTGAAGGGGAGGGAGGAGGAGGGCAGCTCTTTTGGAGAGAAAAGATTGTGATGCTGCCGAGGGAGTTAAATGTGATAAGTTTGACACGGGTCTCCGAGTGAAGAAGAAGGCTGTCTGCAGGGTAGAGTTTACCTATCGGTCTGACGTAATTCCGTGTTCTTTGAGTAAGGACAGTTGTAATATTTTTATAGACACACGCTGGCCTTAGCATCACCTCCCTTCGTTCTCACCCCTAAGGATACAGACTCCAAGTGCCTACGGTATTGTCTTGGAAGTAAGGCTTGACCAAAAGAGGGAGGAGAAAGACTAATTAGCAAATGAATTAATTAAGGCCTTTGTGCGGATTGACTCCTTAAAATCAGCTGTTTCTTTACCGACCTGCACAGGACCTGAGCGGTCCATCTTGGCCACTGCTGGAAGGGTGCTCTGGGGTTGTAATCCCGGCAGTGGAAAGACTGCAGTTGAGGGATCAAGAGTTCCGGGCCTGCTGCTGCTCACCACAGCATGCAGGGAGCCAGCAAGTTTGAAGCCTGGTCTACTTAGGCAGACCCTGGGATTTTGTTTCTGTGTGTGTGTGTATGTGTGTGTGTGTGTGTGTGCACATCACATGTATGCGGTGCCCATGGAGGCCAGAGCAGGGTGTCAGGTATTCTGGAACTGGAGTTACAGGCTGCTGTGAGCCTTCATGTGGATGCTGGGATTTGAACCTGGTTCCTCTGCAAGAGCAGCCAGTGATCTTAACTGCTGAGCCGTCTCTTCAGCCTCAAGATCCTGTTTTGAAATGTAATCAGAAGGTTGAGTGCTTGTTTAGCATACTTCAGGCCCTGGGTTCAATTCCTAATAGTGCAAACAAACCATGAGTGTAAGAAATATATAGTAGACATGTCCACATACATGCACATATATGTATAAGAAAATGTATGTGTCAGAGACTTGTACTCAGACAAATGCAGACAGGACAGCAGAGCACACCGCGTCATAGCTCACCGGGCGGAACTGAAGTGCTCTGATGAGGGCAGGACTGGAGGGAAATACACTTTGGTTGCTTTGTTGTTGCCGTGCTGGGGATAGACCCTAGTGCCTCCCACGTGCTAAGCAAGCACTCTGCCACAAAACTGTGTCTCCAAAGACAGGGTCTCACTATGCAGTCCTGGCTGGCCTGGAACTTGCTTTGTAGACCAAGTTGGCCTTGAACTTACGGAGATCAATCTTTGCTTCCTGAGTTCTGGGATGAGGAACTGTACTTTTGTATACTGTTAGCGGGAATGTAAGTGGTTACAACCACCTTGGAGAGCAGTCATGTAACAAATATCTAGTTGAAAGCTGGTTGACATACCCATTTATCTAAAACGTGTAAAGACAATAATAAATACAAAAGAAGTACAAGACTCCTGGCCCAGCTTATGGATGGATGGCACCAATAGGGCCATCCATGCATTTTTGGAAAGACCCTTCCTTGCCAGACTGAGGAGATGGCTCTCCAGTTACAGTGCTTGCCTTGAAAGCACGAATACCCAACTTCGGATTGTAAAAGCCAGCTGGGCAGAGTGGAGATGATAGATGTGCCCTGTGGGTCTCATGGCTAACCAGTCTAGCTATAGATTCAGTGAGAGAAAAACTGTGTCAAAACCCACGGTGGACAGTGGTAGATGGAGATACCAAAATGCCTCTGGCTTTCACATGAGCCTGCCTAGGCAGCAGTACCTAAACACACGTGCATTCATTCATTCGTACGCTGAATACACACGCCCAAGGTCCCCCACAACTGAACATTACAGGGCTGTGAAAAAATGAATAAAAGCAGCAATGGTGTCACAAACCTGTAATTCTAGTACTCTGGAGGTAGAGCAGGTACGAGGCCAGCATGGACTACTTAAAAACTTGTCTCCACCCCAGTAAAGTATAGCTAATGCATTAAAAATGGATGTATATCAGAAAGTTGATATGGATTGGGAAAACAAATCCCAGGAGAATTTTTACAAATTTTTTCCACTTGTATATTTTGAAAACTTGACTATTTGTGGTTATATACATACATAGTAATGTATGTACATGCATAGAAACTATAAAAATTCACAAGTAGTGCTTATCTTTGGGTAGAGAAGATGAAGCATAGGATAAGACTGGTATGTAAAGAGCTTTAATTATACTTAATATTACTTAAATTCAAATCAGGTAATTACAAATTAGGATTTGTTAATGTTGGATGTGGGGTATAGAGATTAAGTATATTATTCTAAATATTTTTCAGATGTTTGAAATATTTCTCATTTGTAAAGCATTTTCTTGTTTATAGAACACAGAATTTTATCCCATAACACCGGGTCTGTAACTACAGCGTCTAGTCCAGCGTGGTGTGGGGACAGTGGATCTGTAACTACAGCGTCTAGTGCAGCATGGTTGGGATCAGTGGATCTGTAACTACAGCGTCTAGTCCAGCGTGGTGTGGGGACAGTGGGTCTGTAACTACAGCGTCTAGTCCAGCGTGGTGTGGGGACGGCGGGTCTGTAACTACAGCGTCTAGTCCAGCGTGGTGTGGGGACGGCGGGTCTGTAACTACAGCGTCTAGTCCAGCGTGGTGTGGGGACAGCAGATCTGTAACTACAGCGTCTAGTCCAGCGTGGTGTGGGGACGGCGGGGCTGCTGCTCCTTTTTTACCTTTTCTGACCTGTAACCTAGTTTTGCCATGAGTAACTAAAAAAAAGAAAAGACTTTAAAAATTATTTTTAATTAAAAAAATATAAGTGTGGGTGTTTTGCCTGCATTATGACTGTGTAGAGCAGCGTGTCTGGTGCCTGAGGAGGCTGGAAGAGGGCGTTGGATCTTCTGGAACCACAGTTATGGTTGTGAATAGCTCTGGGAGTGCTGGGTAGAGTGGCCAGTTCTCACCTGCTGAGCCATGTCTTTCCAGCATGGCTAACTTTCATTTTGGGATTGCTGATGGATGTGGAGGATTCTAGATCAGCAGTGTGGGTGTTGTGAGAAAGTCAGTGTTGCTGTGCACTCTGACCTGGTAGGTAGAAGACGGGGCCCAGACACCTGCCTCGGATGCTCGCTAGAGTTTGAAGACTGGTTTTCATTTGTTAGAGAGCCCTGTCTCCAGGCCCTCCTCTGGGCTGTACTTTGTTACTGCTCCATGTCTGGGTATGGTTTGAACCCTGTGATGCTTACCACTTTGTTTGAAACAGAGTCCTTATAGTGCAGGCCAGCCTTCCTCTCCCTCTTCCTGCTTCAAGCTTCTGAGTGCAGGCCTAGGCCCCCGGAATGCTTACTTCCTTTGTGGAGCAGCTGGGGAGATGGCTGAGCAAGCCCGAGGACCAGAGTGCAGATCCTTGGCACCGGGCAGATGCCAGGCAGCCACTATAATCCCAGTGCTTGGGAGCTAGAGACAGAGGATCCCCAAGTAAGCTGGCTAGCTAGACTAGCCAGATTGGCAAGCTTTAGGTTCCAGTGAGAGACCCAAGGTGGAGAATCACCTAAGAAGACACAATGCCCACCTCTGGCCGCCATATGAATGTGTTCACACCTGGACACACATGCATTCCCAGCATGTGAACATGTATGTGTGGGCATACATACTACACATATGCTCATTCAGAAATTATGCTAAGGGTAGGATTGTATGTCATCACCCATAGCCTATTTTCTAACCCACCTCCCCTTAGAGGCAGTCTCATGTGTTTCAGGCTAGCACCAAACTTGCTGTGTGGCTGAACTTGAACTTCTAATCCTTTTGCTTACGCCTGAGTGATGGAGATGCTGGGGTTATAGGCCTACACCACCAAACCCATTTTATGCTGTGTTGAGGTTTGGTGCATGCCAGGCTAAGCTAGATACCCAACTAAGCTAAATCTCCAGTATTCTTTGTAGTTTTTTGAGGCAGGGTCTCATGTATCTCAAACTGGCTTCTAGTTTCTATATAGCTGAGGTTGGTCATAAACCCCAGGTTTTCCTGCTTCACTTCCCCACTGCTAGGATTTTAGGTGTGCATATCCTCTTGGCTATGCCCATCTTAATCCAGTTTGCCAATTCCTCTTAGGCAGGTAGCCAAGGGGCTCACTTAAGAGGACTTTTTATTAGAACTTACAGGCCTCATTGTCAACAATGTCACTTTCTAGTTGGGAGAAGAACAAAAAGAGGTCTAACAGAAAGCAGACCCCAGAAGGTAAATGTGTAGGGGTTTGAGAGGGCCTGGGGATCGACCTCAGAGCCTTGTCCATGCTCATAAGCATGCACCCCACTGGGCTGCACTCTCAGTCCCCACGCCCGCCTCTTCTCTTCCCGTTTATATATTCATTTTGTTGGGTGGATGCAGATGCAGAGGTTGGAGGACAACATTTAGGAGTCCATTTTCTCCCTCACGATGCAGGTTCCAACTGTTGAACTCAGGTCATCAGACGTGGCCACAAGTGCCTTTACCTGATGAGCCATCTCTCAGGTATCCGTCACTCCTTCTTAGAGAAAAGCGGCTTACTGAGCTGCAGATAATGGAGATGTTGGAGGTTTTGGCTTATTACCTACATTTGAGCTTCAGCCATGAAACCATATATAGAAGTTTTAGGTGTTAGGAAACAGTTGCTTGAGTTGCAAGTTTCTTCTCCCAAATTTACTGGTTTTCCTTAGACGTTATATCTTTAGGCTTGATTCATTTAAGAATTTTATATTAACCAGGGGTGGTGGCCTTTAATCCCAGCACTTGGAAGGTAGAGGCAGGCGAATCTTGTGAGTTCAGCCAGCTGTGTACAGAGCGAGATCAGAAAGTGCAAACTACACAAGAAACCCTGTCTCGAAAAACCAAAAAAAAAAAAAAAAAAAAAGAATTTATATTAGCCAGGTGTGGCACACACCTTTAATCCCAGCACTCAGAGGCAGAGGCAGGTGGATCTTTGTGAGTTTCAGGCTAGCCTGGTCTAGAATTCCAGGCCAGCCAAGGCTACACAAAGAAACGTGTCTCAAAAAAAAAACAAAAACCAGGCTGGAGAGATGGCTCAGAGGTTAAGAGCACCGACTGCTCTTCCAGAGGTCCTGAGTTCAATTCCCAGCACCCACATGGTGGCTCACAACCATCTGTAATGAGATCTGGCACCCTCTTCTGTATAAATAATAAATAAATAAATAAATATTTTAAAAAAAACCAACCCAAACCAAAATAACAACAACAACAACAACAACAACAACAAAGAGTTTTCTTTATTAGGTGAGAGTTTCTGAAGATGGAATTTGTGAAATGCCTGGTTTTGCTGAGGTGCTTTCTGATAACCCATTTTAGAGGTACAACATGGCTTCGGGTAGTTTTTAATCTTTTTAATTGGTTAATTTAATTTATTTTAAACAAGACAGCTATACATGGCCTCCAGAACAAGACCACCTATTTCAGGTAGCAAGTGCAGGTGGTGAATCCTTTTGTCAGGATGAGCACCCAAGGGCTGGCAAAATGGTTCAGTGGACAAAGTTGTTTGCCACCAAGTTTGGTGACCTGGGTTCGATCATTGATCCTCACATGATGAAAGGAGAGAACTGACCCCTGCAGGCTCTCCTCTGGCTTCCACATCTCACAATGACATTCTCCTCCCTCCCTAAATACGGACATTCTAAGAGATGGGCACTGCGTACCTCCGAAGGGCACCTGGTTCTCAGTCTCCCAGAAGTGAAGTCTTGCCTGGCATGGCCTGCCAGCTTTGGGCCTCTGGGTGCCGCAGGGACTGTATCATTCATTCTTCCTGTGGTTCTGTATTGGAGGCTGGCTTGGTGTGGAGTTGAGGCTCTGAAACAATTCTCGTGTGAATATTTCTTGTTTGTTTCTGTCTTGAGCAGGGTCTCATGTATCCCAGGCTGTTCTCAGATTTGTCGTGTGGCCTGGTCTGCCTGGAACTTGTGCTCCTCCTTCCTCCACCACCTGAGTGCTGGGATTACAGTCCTGTTTTACTTCGTGCATGCTAGGCAGGTACTCTACCAGCTTAGTCACATTCTGAGAGTTAACCCAGCATCTCAGTGAATGGTGAGTGAGCACCTCACTGCTGACGTGTGTTCAGCTCCCCACCGGGGTTTATCATTACGAGGATTTCCGTCCTGGCTTTCTACCACCACATCAGCCTGAATCAAAGAATCCAGCTTTATCTGCTGAACTTTATTATGAGACTGGAGAATCCATAGAGAAAAAGCCAGAAGATGGTGCATGGGAAACAGCAGGAGAGCTAGCCATAAGAAAGATGAGACAGGCGTTGGTAAAATGAAGACGAGAAGGGAGCAGCCTACCATATTTGCTGTTACGGTCACTTTGGGGGGTGTAATGTGATTTTTCTGTCTCTGTTTCCCACTCCTACAGTATAGCATTCCTGAATTTCATAGACCTGAGTCTTTTTAGCCAATTTAAAAAATATTTACCCATTTGTATTTTCCATTGAGGTTGTTTATGCTTCCTGCTGTTTCATGTTTTTCTGGGAGAGAGAAGGAGGAGAAGTACCAAGGACAGACCGGACTTCCCACTGCTCTTTTGGAGTAGAACAGAAATTGGAGTGATGTTGGGCAGGTGTAGGATGATGCTTCACTGTGTCTCTGTCAAGTCATGAGACAGAAAGCTATTTCTGCATTTCCACCTTTGTGGTAAAATACGTGTAGAAATTAAGGAGTGTGAGTGTGTGTGTGTGTGTGTGTGTGTGTGTGCGCGCGCGCGCATTTTGCTGAATATACTAATTGAGTTTGTTGAACAAATGAAGAAGAGTGGTAGGAGGAAGAGACGTCTGTACGAAAGAAAGAGCTGCAGGTAGTAGGTGCCCTGTGTAGGGTTTGGTATGCCCCTGGAGGTGAAGAGAAGGTGCCTGTCTGTCCTGCAGTAACACGTTTTAGCACCGCTTGCCAAGCAAGCTAAGCTTGGGTAGGCTGGAAGTAAAAAAAATTTCATTTTCATAGTTGCCTTCACAAATATCAAGGAGCTGAGATGCTTATCAGTAACAAATGAGTATTTTGTTTGTTTGGTTTATTGTTAAGTGTCTTGCTTAACATAAAAACTAGGTTTGTGTCCTTTTTCGATTCTCTCTCTCTCTCTCTCTTTTTTTTTTGGTTTTGGTTTTTCGAGACAGGGTTTCTCTGTGTAGCTTTTTGCCTTTCCAAGAACTCACTTGGTAGCCCAGACTGGCCTCGAACTCACAGAGATCCGCCTGCCTCTGCCTCCCGAGTGCTGGGATTAAAGGTGTGCGCCATTACTGCCTGGCCCCTTCTAGATTCTTATTGCTGCCTCACAGCATCTCCGAGTAGTGACAGTAAAGCACAGCCCGGGGACTGACTCGGTGTAGCCTCGGCCTTCATGTCAGCCAGTGCCGAGGTGCCGAGATGCAGGCTCCTTTCTTCCCCCTTCCTTCTGGGCTGAGTGTCAGGATGAGCTGAGCAGGATTCTTAATGGTCACCCATAAGAAAACCCCCAAAGGTGAGGATGGCTGAGACAGGAGGATTGCTGGAGTTTGAGACCAGCCTGGACTGCATAGTATTATCAGGCCAGCCAGAGCTACCTTGTAGGACTTTGTCTCTAAAAGAAGAAGAGAAAGGGACTGGGGGTGGGGAAAGAGCCCCTGCGGACAGTAGAAAGCAGAACCCAGACCACCATAGCAGATCCAGCGCTTCTTCCTCCCTTGCTGCCTCTCATCATCTTCCTGTGAGCCTGGAAAGCACACCCTTCCCGAAATCATACAAAGAGGCTTTGTGCTTTGCGGATGTTCTAAGAGGCGGGATCACTGTAATTATAATTCCCTAAGCACAACCAAGTAACGGGGGCAGGCGGGGTAAAGATGGTATCCACGTTCTTGTTGGTAAGGAAAAGTCAGGCGGGGATTAAAAATTATCTGGAGACAGCATCCAAAAGTGGATAATGGAACGCTGGTGTGATGCTGACAAGAGCGTGTTTAAGTGAATACATTTCAGAGTTTTAAATCTACTGCTTGCAAAATACTTGAAGCTTTAAAAAGCACAAGACTTTGCCTGGGACATTTTTTTTCTATTCTGAAATTATAATAGAAAAGTACTTCAGAAGAAGGTGTGTGGGTATCTGTGTTTACCTTGTATTTGTATTTATATGTATGTATGTCTGAGTGTGCCCATGGACGCTAGAAGAGGTTGTTGGATCCCTTGGAGTTAGAGTTAGCAGGTGATAGCCTTGAGTTGGCTGGGAGCCGAACCTGGGTCCGCTGCAAGGGCAGCAAGTGCTTTTAACCACTGAGCCATCTCTCCAGCCCCTCTAATGGAATTTTGTTCGCTTTGTTGGAAACAGGCTCTCACTATGTTACCCAGGCAGGCTTTGAACTTGTGGTCATCCTGCCCCAGCTCTCTGAGTTTTGGGATTACAGCCCTCTACCAATCAGCCTGGCTTTCAATTTTGTGTATGGTTTTTCCTTTTTCTTTTTTTGGTTTTTCAAGACAGGATTTTTCTGTGTAGTTTTGCACCTTTCCTGGAACTCACTTTGTAGACCAGGCTGGCCTCGAACTCACAGAGATCCACCTGCTCTGCCTCCCAAGTGCTGGGATTAAAGGCGTGCGTCACCACCGCCTGGCTCCTTTTAGAATTTTTTTGAGATAGGGACTCATGTAGCCCAGTCTTACCTCAGATTTGCTAAGTAGCTGAGAGTGACTGGACTTCTGATCCTTCTGCCTCTTCCTCCTCAGTGCTGAGATTATGTGTGTCACCACGCCCAGTTTAGGGCAAGCATTAGGCTAACATCCCGTAGACTCTGTGTGTGTGTGTGTGTGTGTGTGTGTGTGTGTGCGTGTGCGTGTACACACACACACACACACACACACACACACACACACACACACACACGTTTGGACATCGGGTGACACCTTTTAGGAATTGGTTCTATCATCAGATGGGTTCAGGGATTGAATTCAGGGCATCAGGCTTATGGGCAAATGCCTGTCACCCACAGAGGTGTCTCAACAGTCCCCGGGTATATAAGCTTTGTTGTTAGTCATTTAGTGAAAATGCGTCCCTCCCTCCTCCCTCCCCCTTCCCTCCTCCCTCCCCCTCCTCCTCCCTCCCTCCCTCCTTCCCCCTCCCCCTCCCTCCCTCTCTGTCTTTCCTGCCCATCTACCTTTCCTGTAAAAGCTTTTTAATTTATTTTATATGTATGGATGCTTTTCTGCATCTCTGTCAGTGCTCCACACGTGTGCAGTGTCCAAAGATTCCAGAAGAGGGCACTAGATCCCTTGGAACTGGAGTGACAGGTGGTGGTGAGCTGCCATGTTGCTGCTGGGAATCAAACTTTGGTCCTCTGGCAGTTCAGTCAGTGCTCTTGACCACCGAGCCATCTTTCCAACTGCACCTCCCCTTTAAAATTTTCTATCTATCTATCTATCTATCTATCTATCTATCTATCTATCTATCTATCTATCATCTATCATTCATTAAGTGGCACTGTTTACTGTGCGAGAAAAGCCATGAGAAAAACCCACTCTAAGAGTTTATTAAGGGAAGGGAACAGAAGGGGTGTGCCCAGGCCTATGGGGAATGACCATGCAGGAAGAGAGGGGAGGATAAGTGGAACCCGCTTTTATAGGTCTGCCCCCCCCATGTGCGCATATGGGCTTATGTAGCTACACCATGCATGCTTATAGATTAAGTGATCACGCAGCACACAGAGTAAGGCCCTGGATGACTAAGCATTTTGCAAAAAAATGAGTGGTCACGTAGCTGGGGGAGTGGCTAGGAATTCTAACACTGTCTGAGACAGGATCACTCTGTGTTGTTCTGGGACTTACCATGTAGGCCAGGCTGGCCCTGAACTCAAAGAGCTTACTTACCTCAGCCTCCAGAGTGCTGGGATTAAAGGCTTGTACTAACATTCGTAACAAGGTGTGTGTGTGTGTGTGTGTGTGTGTCTGTCTGTCTGTCTGTCTGTCTGTCTTGTCTGTCTCACTATGTAGTCCAGGCTGACCTTGAACTCTGAATCCTTCTAAGCCTCCTAAATACTGGGATTATAGGCAAGTACTACATACCCAGCCTGTTTTTTCTCAGTATGTAAGCAATCACCATATTACTTATTACTAGTATCTCAAACAAAATGCTTTTAGAAATTTTTTTGATTTTTCAAGACAGGGTTTCTCTGTGTAGCTTTGTGCCTTTCCTGGAACTCACTTTGTAGACCAGGCTGGCCTTGAACTCACAGAGATCCGCCTGCCTCTGCCTCCTGAGTACTGGAATTAAAAGCATGCACCACCACCGCCCAACAAATTACTTTTAAGAAAGGAAAGGAATGCACCAAACAATTGTGTGTAGAGGTTAACTCAGTGGAATGCCTGCCTAGTGTGTGTGTGAATCCTCAGGTTCTGTTCTCAGCACCCTATAAACTGGGTATGGTAATCCCACACCCAGCAATCCAAGCATTTGGGAAAGGGAGCAGGAAGACTTCAAGGTTATCCTTGATTATTTGAGTTCGAGGCTAGGTTGACTCTGTTACCTAAAAATGAAACAAAACAAACCAAACATCACAAAACAAACAGCATAGTAGACCATAGTATTTTTAGGGTGAGAATAAAGGACCCTGTTCATAATTTGTATTGACATACCTTCTGTATAGGTTGATAGCATATACCTTATGGGAATGTACAGTTTGTAAGCTGGCTCATCTTATTTGTGAGAGTCAGATTCACAGTTGGCCTCTGATTCTTTTAACACGATTTTGTACTGATTTACAGAAATCGGCCTTGTACTTATCTCCACATAAATACTGCTGGAAACCCTGTGCAGGACCCAGGACTATAGCTCAGTTGGTAGAGTATTTCCTCAGCTTGCATGGGTCTATAGGTTCAATTCCCAGTAAGACTCTGTCCACATAATCCTTTGAAAAGGTTTTTTTTTTTTGTTTGTTTTTTGTTTTGTTCTTCAAGATAGATTTCTCTTGTAGCCCTGGCTTTCCTGGAACTTGTTCTGTAGCCCAGGCTGGCCTTGAACTCATAGAGCTGCCTTTGCCTCTGCCTTCCCAGTGCTGGGATTAAAGGTGTGCGCCACCACTTCCCAGCTTAAATTGTCCACTATTATCTGGACTGTTTGATTTGTAAATACGTTTCTTTTGGAAAAATTACTTCTTGACTGTTTCCCTGTAGTCTGGTGGCCACCAAAAGGAATGATGTGGTGAAATGGTGTCTGCAATGCACTAGACAGAGCTAGGGTGTCAGGGGGATGGATGCACGCACGCAATAGCACTGCATTGAGGGCGTCTGACAGTGGCTGACATGAGAACAAATGTGTTTTAGGGGTTCTTGGCCCTTAACAAGAGGGCGGAGGACAAAAGTTATACTAATCAGTAGTATACTAAGAGAGTGGCTGGCCGTGGTGTGCGCCCTCATGTACTCTCCAGCTCCCGCCAAGCCCCGCCAGCCCCAGAGCCCACTTATAAAATAAACACACCAACTCTTATATTATATAAACTGCTCGGCCATTAGCTCAGGCCTGCCATTGTCTAGCTCTTACTCTATGCTAAGCCCAATTTTGTTAATCTGTATGTCGCCACGTGTTCCATGGCTTTACCTGTTGCCTCTACATGATGCTCCCTGGACAGCAGCTGGTGTCTCTCCTCCCTGCCTTCCTGTCCTTTCCTTTTCTCCTCTCTGTTAGTCCTGCCTATACTTCCTGCCTGGCTACTGGCAATCAGTGTTTTGTTTTGTTTTTTTTTTTTTTTTTTTGTTTTTTTTTGTTTTTTTGAGACAAGGTTTCTCTGTGTAGCCCTGGCTTTCCTGGAACTTACTCTGTAGTCCAGGCTGGCCTCGAACTCACAGAGATCTGCCTGCCTCTGCCTCCGAGTGCTGGGATTAAAGGTGTGAGCCACCACCTGCCGCCCCAGTGTTTTATTTATCAAATCATCCACAGCACCCTCATGATCCCAACACTTGAGGGGTGGAGGCAGGAGAATCAGGCTGTCCTTATATGTGGACTTTTAGGCTATCCAGTACTACAGGAGGCCCTGTTTAAAAAACAAACAAAAATAGGTACGGTATTATAATCCTGATAATTAATCTTTTAAAAGTACATGATCTAATCACCAGAGATGGCTCACTGATTAAAGCACTTGCCACACAAGCATAAAGATCAGAGTTTGAATCTACAGCCCCACATAAATCAATGCGGTGGGTGTGGGAGCCCACCTGTAATTCCAGTGCTCAGAAAGCAGAGATACAGGATTCTCAGAGCAAGCTAGTTAGCTAGACTAGACTAGTCTTAACAGTGAGTTCTGGATTTAGTCGAGAGACCCTGCCTGAGTGGTAAGATTGAAAGCAATTGAGGAAGACTCTTCATGTCAGCCTTGGGCCTCCACACTCATGCACACACCACATGTAGTTGCACACATGTACCCATGTACGTGTGAATATACATACATGCAGACATGTATACCATATTTATTTTAGAAAGTTTGGGGGCTGTAGAGATGGCCCAGTGGTTAAGAGCTCTGGCTGTTCTTCCAGAAGACATATTCCCAGCACCCACATGGCAGCTCACAACTGTCTCTAACTCTGGTCCTAGGAGATCTGATGCCCTCTTATGGCTTCCTCAGGTGTCAGGCATGAACATAGTGCACATCTACATACAGACAAAACTCCCATCCATATAAAATAATTTAAAATAAATGAAAGTTTGGGCCACTGAGATGGCTTAGCAGGTAGGGATACCTGCCTCCAAGCTTGACAGCCTGAGTTCAATCCCTGGGACCCGCATGGTGGAAGGGGAGAATCAACCCCTGCAAGTTGTCCTCTGACCTCCACACGTGCAGTTTGGTGTCCCCTCTCCCCAAACAGTAGAAATAGAACTTTTTGAAAAGGCTCACTTTTTGTCTAGTGTTTAATGTTAACTTAATTGGGGTTTTGTTATAATCTATTATTCTTGCTTCAGCTTGACATGCATATTCCCTTTCAACTGATTTCCCAGTCTTCTCTCTCTCTCTCTCTCTCTCTCTCTCTCTCTCTCTCTCTCTCTCTCTCTCTGCTCGCACACACACACACACACACACACACACACACACACGAAGAGTGGCACTTCAGGTGCCATTCCTTAGGTTCTGTCCACATGAGTTTTAGACAAGATCTCGCATTGGCCTGCGGCTCGCAGATCCAGCTCTTGGATCCTAAGCAGCCTGCCCCCAGGGTCCTGCGTGCTGGAATTGCAGGCTTGGGCCACTGTGCCCACCCTAGCCTTAACTCCTGGGTAACTTGGCCAGTGAAAGTGTGCTTATGCTGTGAGCTTCTGTTGTAAGTCACTTACTCCGATGGATTCACCCTGGTGGTGGCTCTCTAAGGTGTCTGTATACACCGTCATACTCACTGTACAGATGAAGAACCGAGTGTGGAGAGAGAGGGCCAGGAACCTCGTAGATACTACAGCTCTGTGCAACTGGGCTGGAGCTGAGTGCAGAGTATTTGCCTAGTGTGCACAAGGTCCTGCCTGGGTTGAGTCCCCAGTACTGCCCTCCACGAAAGTGTCATCTGCGTGGGACCCAGGCAGCCTCCTTCTGGAATCTGTTCTTACCTGGCCTGCCTCTTTGCATCTCACTTAGAGATGGAGAGCCTTTCTTAATGCTGTCATTAGTTGTGGTAACAGACATTGGACAGGAATAAAAGGAAATAAAAGTAAGGTATTTTATGTTTGAGTCAGGGATCCTTCAGTTTCTGAGTCCCCATGGGGTTACAGGTGTGTACCCTCAAACCCAGCAAGAATTTGAAGTCTTTAGTTTATCTTTGTCCCTCCTGAAAAATATATGTATTTTTAAAGTTCTAAATTAAACATGTTGCAGTTTATGATTTTCACTTCCCATCTCCCCTCCTCCCCTCCCCCACTCCTCTACCTTCTCTGCCTCCTCCTTCTTGGAGATGGGGTCTTGCTGTGTAACTTAGGCTACCAGGGTACCTTGAACTCTTGGTTTTCCTGATGTACAGGTGTGGGTGCGACTTCATTATTTACCTTTTTATTTAAGAAGTGGGAATTGTATATGTGCCCTGGAGTAAAATCAGTTTGAATTAGGCATATTAAAATTGCTTTTAAAAAAAGTCCTGGGAATTAAACTCAGGGCCTTGAACATGCTAGGACTGAGCTATATAAGTCCTGAAATCTTTTTATAAAATCTCTCTCATTCTGTGGTTCTAGAATTTTGGTGGTTTTTTTTTTTTTTTTTTTTGAGAAAGTGTCTCTCTACAGAGCCCTCGCTGTCTTGGAACTCACTCTGTAGACGAGGCTGGCCTTGAAATTCAGAGATGCACCTGCCTCTGCCTCCCAGTTCTGGGATTAAAGGTGTGCGGTGCCACTACGCCCGCCTTGGTTCTAGAATCTTAACCAAGTGCTTGTTTGGCTGTTGAAGCAAGCTTGTCAAAGAAAGCTGTGACTCTGCATGACCTGATGAACCCTTTTGTTGTGATTACGGTGTTCTTGTCTTCCCTCTCCCCGTCAGTGTAAGAACGGATGTTTGGTTTGGGGGTCTTTAACCCTGATTTCTCCTCTGGTGAAATGGCTCAGTCGGGTAACGTGTTTGCCTGCAAGATTCCTGGAACTCTCTCTCATAAACACCCGACCTGGGAGTGTGCACCTGGGATCCCAGCACTTTTATGGGGATATTGGAATTGGAGGCAGCATTGTCTAGAGGTTTGCAGGCCACCTAGCCTGGAGTGCATCACAGGGCGACAGGGAAAAAGAGGCCTAGCCTCGGAACAGGGTGGTAGGTGAGACCTTTGACCTCTGTCTGTTGGCATGTTGCTGTATATATGTGCATATACATATACCACCTTAATTTCTCCGGTTAATTCAGATTTGTCTATGCTAAAGTAAAGCATATTCTTTAATTTAGCAGCATAAGACTATGAACATCCCAAGCATTAATTAGTTGGAGGCCTGGGATTGCGTTGATATTTGAGACAGTGTGTTGTTTAAGGAAGATAATCTAGCATAGTGATTTCCAAATGAACTGCTCCCAAATTGCTTGGAATGTTTGCTCTTTCTCTGTCAGTAGTTAGGTCATGCGTGGCCTGATGTAGGACTCTGACATAAGTAAGTCTTCTCCTAAGTAGTTACATGTTACATTTGGAATAAGCTCCTAGGCAGTGGTAGGTCATTCTAGAAAATTATTTAGAAAACGTTCTGTGGAATTTTAAGGTCCAATTTAGGTGAAATACTTAACAGACTTTGAGAAAAATAGCCCACTTTTGAGTTTTGAATTACCAACTCAATCTTTACCCTAGTTTGTTTGTTTATTGCAGGCTCTTAAGGAAGAGGTTGTTGACATTTTAATAGCAAGGACATGAGCTAAGAAATCAGGTGACCTTATTACTCTTTAAAACTGCATGAATTATTGGGGGCAGTTAGAAATTATTATTGTCCAACACTTAAGAGGCAGAGGCAGGTGGATCTCTGTGAGTTTGAGGCGACCTGGTCTATAGAATGAGTTCCAGAACAGGCACCAAAGCTACACAGAGAAATCCTGTCACAAAAAACAACAAACAAACAAAACAAAACAAAATTAATACTGTCATTTAATGAGATCTGTAAGATTTAGGTAAAAATTGCTATTAACAAAGAAAGAAAGAAAAATCCTAAATTCAAGACCATCATGGCAACAATTCAAAACCTTTGACTTCTTAAAAAAATTTCTGTAACTCTGTGAACTTGGTGTTGAGATTAGAACTGAAGTGAACTGGAATACCAGTGATAGAGCATTTGGCTAGCATGCGTGAGTCCCCACCCCAGACAACCACAACTGCCTCTCAAGTTAGAAGTTGATCTGGAATGTTCAGGCAATGCTGTACATATTTTGAGTTTAAATTATGGTAAAACAGAATATTTCAAAGTGAATTCTGAGCCAGTGTGGTAGCACATGTCTGTAATCCCAGCTCCTGGGAGGCAGAAGCAGGATGATTACAAGGTCAGCTTTAGTCACATATCAGGTATGAGTCCAGTCTAGACTATATGAGACCTGCCCTCTCTAGCCCCCCCCCAAAAAAAAACAGGCGACACACACATTGATATGTGCGAAGGCCAGAGGTTGATGGCTATCTTCCTACATCGCTTTCTACCTTTGAGACAGGTTTCTGCCACCCCACCGCTGAGATCACAGGTGTTCCCGCGTGACTGGCTGTTTGTGTGGGTGCCGGGGATCCAAATGCAGGTCTTTATGCGTGCACAGTGCGCTCTTCACCCTCTGAGTCATTTTCTCAGTCCTTATTTTGCTGTTTTTTGTGATAAAGTTTTGCTAGGTAAAACCAGGTAAAAACTCAATCTCTCTCTCTGCTTTTGCCTCCTCCCCTGTGTTAGGGATACAGGTGTTTGCCACTTGGACCTGCTTGTAGATTGTTTGTTTGTTTTGTTTTTTCAAGACAGAGTTTTTCAGTCGGGTGTTGGTGGCGCACACCTTTAATCCCAGCACTCGGGAGGCAGAGGCAGGTGGATCTCTGTGAGTTTGAGGCCAGCCTGGTCTACAAAGGGAGTTCCAGGAAAGGCACAAAACTACACAGAGAAACCCTGTCTCGAAAAAAAAAAAAAAAACCATTTAAAAAAAAAGAAAAAAGACAGTTTCTCTGTCTAGCCCAGGTTGCTCTGGAACTCACTGTAGACCAGGCTGGCCTTGAACTCAGAGATCTGCCTGCCTCTGCCTCCCAGGTGCTGGGATTAAAGGTATGCACCACTGTGCCCTCCATAACTGATGCTATTTTTAAAGTTCATTTTATTTTATTTTTTTGGTTTTTCGAGACAGGGTTTCCCTGTGTTTGCATCTGTCCTGGATGACCAGGCTGGTCTCGAACTCCACTTGGCTCTGCCTTCCGAGTGCTGGGATTAAAGGTGTGCACCGCCGCCGCCGCCGCCGCCGCCGCCAGCTAAAGCTTATTTATTTGTTTATTTATTTATTTGATTAAATTAGGAAAGATGCTGGTGGGTAAAGACACTGGCCATGAAACTTGATGGTATGAATTTGATCCCTGGAACCCACATGGTGGAAGGAGAGAATCAATTCCTGCATTTGTCCTCAGACTGCTACATGACAAGCCTATCCACATGCACAAATAAGAGCTGCAGTCATAAAGTTGAGAAGTTGTTAGTGTGTGTGTGTGTGTGTGTGTGTGTGTGTGTAGTGGATGTGCTACAGTGTGTGTGTGTGTGTTGAATGTGCTACTGTGTGTGTGTGTGTGTGTGTGTGTGTGTGTAGTGAATGTGCTACAGTGTGTGTGTGTGTGGTGAATGTGCTACAGTGTGTGTGTGTGTGTGTGTGTGTAGTGAATGTGCTACTGTGTGTGTGTGTGTGTGTGTGTGTGGTGAATGTGCTACAGTGTGTGTGTGTGTGTGTGGTGAATGTGCTACAGTGTGTGTGTGTGTGTGTGTAGTGAATGTGCTACAGTGTGTGTGTGTGTGTGTGTGTGTGTGTGTGTAGTGAATGTGCTACAGTGTGTGTGTGTGTGTGGTGAGAAGACAGCTTTGTCGAGTCTGTTCTCTTCCTTCCACCTTTACATGGGTTCTGGGAGTGGAGCTCAGGGTGCCGGGCTTTCTGTCAAAGGCCTTACCTGCTGAGCTATTTCATGGGCCCTAGAAGTAATCTTGACAGACTATTCTGGAGTTGTTGGGGAAGTTTAAAGGGGTAAGACATGGATAGAAATGAACTACCATACCAGAACATTTATCTAATCTAATCTAATCTATCTATCTATCTATCTATCTATCTATCTATCTATCTATCTATCTATCTATCTATCTATGTGCCCCCCCTCCCCGATTTCTCTGTGTAATTTTGGAGCCTTTCCTAGAACTCACTCTGTAGACCAGGCTGGCCTGGAACTCACAAAGATCCACCTGCCTCTGCCTCCCAGTGCTGGGATTAAAGGCGTGTGGCACCACCGCCGGCTATTTTTATTTTTTATTTCATCCACCCACCCACCCACCCACCTATATATGTGTGCACCTGAGTTAGAGGATAGTCTGTGCCATGTGTGTCCCCTGGATCAAGCTCAGGCTTGGAGGTGAGTGCCTTTACCTAGTGAGCCATCTCACCAGCCCTGTACCAAAGTGATTTAATAACACAGCTGAGATATAAAGATGTTTCCTTTTGAGATAAAGCTATTTGGTAAATTGTTATTATTTTTCTTAATATTCTGTAATTAAAAACCCAAGGCTCAAATTTATTTTAAGACTATTAAATTCCCTTGTTTTATATGAAAGAAAGATTTAGAGATTTTAATTCCCAAAGTTGCTTTAAAGAGGGAGAGGCAAATCAAATTGGGCCTGGGCCCCACAACTTTACCATGTTACTTCCTGTGCCTGGGAACCAGAGAGGGGGCTGTGCTGCCGGGGGTGGGGGTGGAGGGGGTGGTGGAGGGGGTGGGCAGGAGCCTGCTAGGAGCCCGAGATGAGACTGCCAGCCAGTGCTTCAGAAAGCAGTTGTTAGGAGTGAAGCAGGACTGCGCTTTGAGGCTGTGCAAGAGTTTGTTAGGCACAGGTGTGTGTGCGGGTCACCCGCAGCCTCCCTCAGAAAGTGTTGTGCACAGAGCCTATCTGAGCGCATGGAGGAAGATGGGGGAGGTGCTCAGGGCGCAGGTTTTGAGATAGCAAGAAATTAAAGGTACAGTGTGGTGGACATTTCTCCCTGCCCGTAAGAGGTGAGTTATACTTGTATATTT
Source organism: Peromyscus leucopus (assembly GCF_004664715.2). NCBI lineage: Eukaryota > Metazoa > Chordata > Mammalia > Rodentia > Cricetidae > Peromyscus > Peromyscus leucopus. Next base: position 55,149,352 of record NC_051064.1, on the reverse strand, counting down.
TGGAAGAGTATGCCCAGCAAAGAAGTTCCATCTCCATTGTTTAAAATGATGGGTTCCCAATACAATATAAGCTAGACCTGTTGCTTTTGTTATATTTGGAATCAAAGTCAGAATTGTCTTATTTTGAAAGAAAAATAACTTGATATAACACTGTCAACCAAGAGGACTCCATTTCCAGGAGGCTGGCTCCCGGTACTGGGTGTAGTCGGTCACGTGTGGCACTGCTACCCTGCTCTCTCTCGGGCATGCAGTGCTGCTGTCTTCCCTTGACTGGCAGTGGTGGGCTCGCATTTAGAGATGATAGACAGCTGCTCTTCGTTAGGCTCACCCATTGCTTGTCCCCAGAAGCCTCTCATAAGCGCGGTGTGGAGGGTGAAGGGTAATAGGGATGGTGTTAGGGGTATACTCTGAGTTAAGCCAGTGCTTCTCACCTTTACTTCCGAAAAATGTGAAGAACTTTGGAACATTGCAAGGACTTCGGGCGGACAGGCACGTGGTTAAGAGCACTTCCTGCTCTTTCAGAGGGCCAGGTTTGATTTCCAGTACCACATGACAGTTCACAACTGTCCAACTCCAGTCCAGGTAATGTGACATCCATTCCTGGCCTTCTCAGGCACTTGTATACATGTGGTACAAAGACATACATGAGCACAAAACACCCATATGCATAAAATAAAAAGGGAAAAAATTAAATACAGAGCCCCAAGAGATGGTGTTGCATGTTTGGAGTAGCCAGGAGGTAAGGTGCTGGCTGTCCTTGAACTTGTGTGTGTTAAGTAGTCACGTGGATGGTGCCTTAGCTTTGGGTTCACCTTGCTTAGGTGGAGTCTGATATTTTGCCTTTGTTTTGTTTTAACAGCTGGGTCTTATGTATCTCAGGCCAGCTTCAGACTCACTGTTGAGGGGATGAGTGTGAATTGGCGATCCTCCTGCCTCCCCCTTTTGAATGCTGGCTGGGATTGCTAGATGTGCCAGTTTGCCTGTTTTTATGCCCTGCTGAGATGGAACCCGGGCTTTGTGCATGCTAGGCTCCCTCCTAGCTCCCTCCCTGCGTGCCTCCCCTCCCCTTCCTCCCTCCTTTTCCCTCTCTTTCCTTTCTGTGCAGAGGAGCTCTTGAAGCAGCCCCTTTTACACTGGAGGCGGTATTTGAATAAGTTCTGCAGGCTGGCCCAGGCTTGCTCTGCCGGCCAGTCTGCCTTGAATTCAGTCTCAGCCTCAGCCTCCCTGTTGCAGGGCCTGAGCCACCAGGCCTGTCTTGGATTATTTCCGAACTGGAATGAAAATGGTAAGGGAAAAGGTAAAAAACGGAGAGTGAAGACCGAGAAGCCTATACCTACACTCGAGGGCTGTATTCCTTCTCGTGGCACCTCCTTGCGAACATGCTCTTCAGTGTGCATTGCTTTCTAAGGTGCCCTTACTGAACTACCAACTTTGCTTCACGAGTGAAAACTGGGCACGGTCTCTGATGCCTGTAATCCCAGCATTCTAGGAATGTCAGAAGGTCAAGATCATCTCAAGCTGTATATGAGTTGGAGGCCAGTATGGGCTACTTAAGACCTAATCTCAAACTAGCAAACAAAGAAGGAGGTGTAGCTCAGTGGTAGAGTCCTCACCTAGCAGGTATAAGGCCCTAGTTCAACCCCCAGGACCAAAAAACAAAAATAAGTACAAATACAAAATACAGTTAATTGTATTTTATTATGGGATATTACTCCTATAGCTTTTTATCCTGAAAGAGGTCACTCCACCAAATAAATGGTTGAGAAAAAAGATGAGCTCTTCTTATTTTGGAGAGAGACTGTAGCCCGGGCTGGCCTGAATCTACTGTGTTAGCCTAGGTTAGACTTGAGCTCTTGTCAGTCTGCCTGTCTCTGCCTTTTCAGTGCTGGGATTACAAGTGTGAGACGTTATTCTTGGCCAAAGGTTATAACTTCTGAGAAGAGACAGGGTTGTGGAGGATGGGACTTGATTTATTTGAGACAGGGTCCTTTGTATCCCAGGCTTCCCTGAACTCCATACGTAGCTGAAGATAACATTGAGATTCTGATGTTCCTTCTTTCACCTTCCAGGTTTTTTTTTTTTTTTTTTTTTTTTTTTTTTTTTTTTTTTGTGCTGGGATCGAACCCAGGGCTTTGTGCATTGGAAGCAAGTGCTGTACCAGCTCAGCCACGTCTCTACCTGAGCTTCCTGTGCAGCATTTTCCTTTTGCTTATTGACTTGTTTCTGTTGTTTGTTCCCGGCTAGTCCACCCCAGAGCTTCACCATGCCAGGCAAGCACTCCACCTGAGACACTTCTGGTCCTGTACTCCTTTTTTAAACATTTCTTTGTGTGTCTGTGTGAAGCTATATGGGAGTGCCACTGTACAATCATGCCCGCCCCAGGACGTGTGGGGGTCAGAGGACAACTCGTAGGAGTTCTTTCTTCACTATGGTTCCTGGGGATTGGATTTGGGTTGTTGGGCTTGTGGACAAAACTATCTACAGATTGTCCTCTGGTTCCGAATGTGTGCCATAGCATGTATCCCACCCACAACCCCAAAGCAAGTACTTTACTCACTGAGGCATCTCCCTATCCCTAAAAAACAAATTAAGGACAGGTCTTATTAGCCCAGGCTCACTTGAATTTGCCAGGCAGTTAAGTGTGCAGTCTACCTGCCTCCACCTCCCAAGTGCTGGGATTCCAGATGTACACCACCGTACCCGCTTGAAACAGTGCTGAGCATTCAGCCCAGACCTTTCTCCATGCTAGGCAGGAAATCGAGTAACTCAGCTACACTCCCAGACCAGTGTAAGAAATGCTCAACATTTTCTCCTTACTGAGACTTTGTCTAATACCATGATTTCCCTGTATGTTTTAACATGCCAGAGTGTATTAGTGAGGCTTCATAGTTTTAATTTGCATTTGTTAATAATTTAATACCTTTTACTATTGCTTTTTGGATTTTCAAGAGAGGGTTTCTCTGTGTAGCCTTGGCTGTCCTGGAACTCATTTTGTAGATCAGGCTGGCCTCAAACGCACAGAGATCCACCTGCCTCTGCCTCCCGAGTGCTGGGATTTAAGGCATGCACCACCACCGCCCGGCTTTATTATTGCTTTTGACAGGAATTTTTGGTCATGTCTTTTGAATCATACTGTTAGATAAATATGTTGGTCTTTTGTAAATTAATTAAAAAATGAATCTGTTGGCTAGAGAGATGGCTTAGAGAGGTCCTGAGTTCCCAGCATCCACAGGGTGGCTCAACCATCTGTAATGAGGTCTGGCGCCCTCTTCTGTCAGGCAGGCATACATGCATGCAGACAGATACATGAATCTGTGTAGCCCAGACTAGCCTCAAACTTGTGATCATCCTGCTCTACCTGAGGATCTTCCTGTGCTGGGATTGTAGGTGTGTCCTCTATTCCTGGCTCTAAATGGACTGATAACCTGAATTTTGGGGGATATCTTATTTAATTTTTTCCGAGTCCACTAGGACAGCTTTCTTATTGACATACACTGAATTTAGACTCCTGTTCCTCTTTTCGTCTGTTCATGTGGTTTTTCTCTTGCGGGCGTTAATTGTTGGACTGCTGAAGCCGGACAAGTGGAAGACAGTTTTTGTTTATACAGAGTTTTTTTTTTTTTTGTTTTTTTGTTTTTTTGTTTTTTGTTTTTTTTTTTTTTGTGCCACATTCTCTTCAACTTACCTACCCCTTACTGTAGTGTCTTGTAAGCAATTTACATTCTGAATTTCATTTTCAATATGGTATTGCCTCTGAATTTCTGGAGTAAGCCTAATAATTGTGGATTTACTTACTAATATTTGAAGTTTTGATACATATTCATGAGAGAGTGCCTTTTCATGCCATTATTGATAATCAGGATTTTGGTAGCAAATATTCCATAGAAAAATATTTGGTGGTGAGAGGTAGTACCTGTCTTTATTTTGTTTTAGTTTATTTAATTCAACTCCCTTTTCTTTCTTTCTTTCTTTCTTTCTTTCTTTCTTTCTTTCTTTCTTTCTCTCTCTCTCTCTCTCTCTCTCTCTCCTCTCTCCTCCCTCCCTCCCTCCTCCCTCCCTCCCTCCCTCCCTCCCTCCCTCCCTCCCTCCCTCCCTCCTTATTTATTTATTTATTTATTTATTTATTTATTTATTTATTTATTTATTTATTTATTATTTATTTATTCCCAGACAGGGTTTCTCTGTGAAAAGCTTTGCGCCTTTCCTGGATCTCGCTCTGTAGACCAGGCTGGCCTCGAACTCACAGAGATCCACCTGCTCTGCCTCCGGAGTGCTGGGATTAAAGGTGTGCACCACCACCACCGCCGCCGCCGCCGCCGCCGCCGCCGCCGCCGCCGCCGCCGCCGCCCGCCCCGCCGCCCAGCTCCTTCTTTTTTAAAGTCAGGGTCTCACTATTTAACCGTGGCTGGCCTGGAACTTGAACTCAGAGATCCACCCGACTCTACCTGCCTCTGCCTCCTGAGTTCTGAGATTAAAGGTACGTGCCTGGTAGAAAAGGGAGTCATAGCCACTGAAGCTGGATTTACAGGTCTAAGTGAGCTGCTTGATGTGGGTGCTGGGAACAGAGCCGGCATCCTCTGCAGTTCAGTCTTGAGACAGTTCTCAGCCAGGCCTGGTAGGAGGCAGAGGCAGAGGCAGAGGCAGAGGCAGAGGCAGAGGCAGAGGCAGGCAGATCTCTGTGAGTTTGCAGCCAGCCTGGTCCGCATAGGAATTCCAGCTGACCCTACCTCAAAAAACACAGAAACAAAACAAAAAACAAAGACTTGAGGTACTCCTCATGCCCCAGCTTTCCAGGTGTCAGAATTACTATGATGGAGTCTTAATTCTTTCTTTCTTTCTTTTTTTTTCCGAGACAGTGTTTCTCTGTGAAACAGTCATGGCTGTCCTGGAATTCACTCTGTAGACCAGGCTGGCCTCGAACTCACAGAGATCTGCCTAGCTCTGCCCCTGAGTGCTGGGATTAAAGGTGTGCGCCACCACTGCCCGGCTCGTGATTCTTTTGATAGCTACCTTAAGATGTGCTTGTGAGCGTGTTGGAGTATGTCATGGCGGGGAGGGTCTGGCAGTGTGGAGCAGCTCACACGGCAGCCAGACAGCAGAGCAGAGCCCTGTTACTAGTGTTTAAATCACTGCCTTTACTTACTTTTTAAAAAGTTTATTTTGGTGTGTTAGTGTGTCCCGTGCCTTTGAGTGCCGTGCTCGAGTGTGGAGGTCAGGGACAGCTGTAGGAGTCGGTTCTCTTCCTTTACCATTTGAGTTCTGAAAGAGCAAGCTCAGGTCAGCGGGCTCGGTGGCAAGTTCCTGCACCCACTGAACCATCTTTTGGGCCCATAAATGATGGTCTTTAAGGAATTTATTCATATGGGGCACCCCTTTAATCCTAGCACTTGGGAGACAGAGGCAGGCAGAGCTCTGATTTCAGGCCAGCCTGTTTTCTTTTATAGCTAATTTCAGACCAGCCAAGGCTACATAGTCAGACTGTTTCTCAAAAAATAAAAAGAAAGAAAGAAGAGTCTGTCCTTGGCTGGGAGTATGTGTGGCTCCGTGGTAGAGTGATTACCTGGAATTCGTGAAGCCCTAGACTGACACCCAGTACTGCAAGATCAGACAAAGTAACCCCCCAACAAAACCCAATGAAACAACAAAAACCTGCTCTTGAATTATTTCTGTATCTGTTTACTAATTCATCAACTTCTGTTCTCATCCTTACTAAATTCCTTCACTGTGCCTTCTTAAGAGTTTATTAACTTGGCAGCACACACCTTTAATTTTAGCACTAGGAGGGCAGAGTAGGCAGACCTCTGTGAGTTCAAGGCCAGTCAGTCTAGTCTGCATAATTCCAGAGCAGCCGAGACTGCATAGTGAGACCATGTCTTTAAAAAAGAGTCTGTTCTTGGGGCTGGGGTTATGGCTCAGTGGTAGAGCTTGCTTGGACTACATGGGCCCTGAAGGGGTGTGTAACGAGGGCAGGTGAGACAGTAGGACTCTGAGTCACTTTTCTGTGGCTGTGATAAACCACTCTGACCTGCACATGCACACGGCAGCACAGTGGCGTGCAGCACTCACACACACCACACACATAGTAATGATCAATTAAAATGTAAAGAAAGCTGGAAAAAGGTATTCAAAAGTATACATTTGTTAAGCCAAGTATGGTGGCGTATGCCTTTAATCCCAGCACTCGGGAGGCAGAGGCAAGTGGATCTCTGTGAGTTTGAGGCCAGCCTAGTCTATAGAGTGAGTTCCAGAACAGTCAGGACAGGGAAACCCTGTCTCAAAACAAACAAAAGGTACACATTTGTTGTCTTCTGGCTACAAAAATAAATACTGTCAAAAACTCAGACATCTGTAACTGGGACAACAGAGGGCGCTGAATTCGAGTGCTGTGGAGGTGAGTAAGAACGGTTGTGAATATCCATGTAGTGCTGTTTTATAGACTCCGTGAGTGTGCCAGTGTACAGAAAGTGGGACCATACTGCATTTGTTTGTGCTGAGGAGTGTGCTTGGGTCTTCTGTATGCTAAGCAGGCACCACGCCACTGAGTTCAGCCCTGCGTGTGCTTTTGAAACTCCAGGTATTTTTTACATTTTTTCCCCAAGTTAATCTAGTTACTCTTTTTTTTTTAATTGGGTTTTTTTAAAAAAAATTATCTATTTTTATTTTGTGTGTATTGGTATTTTGCCATAGGTTTCAGGTCCCCTGGAACTGGAATTACAGACACATGTGAACTGTCTTGTGGGTGCTGGGAATTGAACCCTGGGTCCTCTGGAAGAGCAGTAAGTGTCTTAACCACTGAGCCATCTCTTCAGCCTCTCTAATTAGTCTTCTTAAAAATCTTTGGTGCGGGCTGGAAAGATGGCTCAGAGGTTAAGAGCACTGACTGTTCTTCCAGAGGTCCTGAGTTCAATTCCCAGCAACCACATGGTGGCTCACAACCATCTGTAATGAGATCTGGTGCCCTCTCCTGGCCTGCAGGCATACATGCAGGCAGAACACTGTATACATAATAAATAAATAAATAAATCTTAGAAAAATTTTTTGTTGTTGCATGTATAACATACACTTAGAAACATTGGCATTTTCCAGGTCTGCAGCTCAGGAAGTCACCACACTGTGTAACGAAGCAAGTAAACAAACGGAAGAGTGGAAGTGCCCTAGAGCTGCCCCTGTGCCCACTGCCTCACTCCTCAAATAGTTGTCTAATTCCAGCTCTCTGGTTGAGGCAGGAGGCTTTTGGTATGCGGAGCAAGGTCCTGTCTCAAAACCCAAGACAAAACAAAACCCATCTGCCAACAGTAGACTTTCCGTTACACACCACACAGTCCACTTACTGCGAGTGTAACTCTGAGTTGGTGGACTCCAAGTTTCTATCCCTATCGCCCCCTCTGATTAGAGCATGTTTTCACTTACCCAGCACTTCCCACTCAGGTGCAGTCCTGGGCACCTATTCCATACCTCCTGTATAAATGGAATCAGAAAAATATGCACTTTTATGAACAATATCAGTGCTTTGTTCCTTTTATGACCAAACAATATTCATTATATGTATAGATCACATTTTATCCAGCCACCCATCAGTTAATGGACAGAAAGGTCTCAGCCACTGTTGGACTCCTGTGAATACTGCAAGCATTTGTGTGGAAGGTTTACATGAATGTATGTTTCTTTTCTCATGTGTGCCTATACAACCTACCTGGGAGTAAAGTTAATAGGTCCAGGATTCTGTTTAACCCGAGGAGCTGCCCCTCTCCCCAACACACTTGTGCAGTTGTGCACCTCTTAGCAACACACGAAGGTCCTAGTTCTACTTCTTTTCCTTTTCCTTTCCTTTCCCTTCTCCTTCTCCTTCTTCTTCTTTTTCTTTTTTTTGAGACAGGGTTTCACTGTGTTGCTCTGGCTGTCCTGGATTTGTTCTGTAGACCAAAGGTCTTGAACTCAGAGATCCACCTACCTCTGCCTCCCAAGTGCTGGGATTAAAGGCGTGCGCCACTACTGCTACTACCACCACCACCACCACCACCACCACCACCACCACCACCACCACCTGGCTTTGTATTCTTTAATGACTTAATGATATTGAGAGTGTTGCATGCATTACTGGTTCACTTAGATGAAGGCTTTCTAAGTTTTTGTCATTGTTAGGAGCAGAGCTAAAAGTAATATTTTTATTCCTTATAATTTCAAGACAAGTATTTTAGTGCCTCTCTATTTCTCTACTGTCTTTTTTTCTTTTGTAAATATCATTCGGAGTGTTTATTTATCTTGTTTTTTATGTTACATATGCTTTTTGAAGATGAGTTTTTAAATGCCTCATGCCTTTTATGTAGCCAGATTCACAATTATTTGGATCCAAATCCATTTTGTTTTCACGTTTCCTTTCATTCTCTTTTTTGTTTGCTTTTTTGAGACAGGTTTCTCTGTGTAGCTTTGTTTGGTGCCTGTCCTGGAACTCGCTCTGTAGACCAGGCTGGCCTCAGACTCAGAGGTCCTCTTGGCTCTGCCTCCTGGGTGCTGGATTAAAGGCATGCTCTTTTCTTCTCCACCCCCTTCCTTCCCTTCTTAAGATACAGTCAATGCAAATTAGTAAGTACTTCATTTGGTAAGTACTGCATTTTCCAGAATCTGGTTTCCGTAGAATCTATATTATGGGTTACATGAAGAGGTGATCTATATGAATCATAATCTGATGCAAACTTGATCCCTAAAATATGATTAAGATTTGCATTTCAACCAGGTTGGGTTTTGCCTTTGTTCTGAGAGGATGTGAATCAACCATGGCCAGGGAAGGAATGCAGCTGGGGAGAGTGCTGGCCCTGGCTTGGAGGGGACTGTGTGAAGGGGGAGGCTTGGTAGAGCAGAGTGAGGTGAGATTATTTACCTGTTTCCTGGCTAAAGGTGGGGAAAAATTGGCTAAGTCAGAAACAGGCTGTTAGCCACCTGCAGCCTGTTGGGTTGACCCTTTCTACCTCCCTGAAACAGCTTCTTACCATCATCAATGACTGATTCAGCAACCGAGGTACCAGGCCACTTCTCACTGGATCTCTTTGTCTGTCTGTCTGTCTGTCTGTCTGTCTACTTCTCACTGGATATCTATCTATCTATCTATCTATCTATCTATCTATCTATCTATCTATCTATCTATCTATTTTTGGTTTTTCAGGGTTTCTCTGTGTAACAGCCCTGGCTATCCTGGAACTTGATTTGTAGATCAGGCTAGCCTTTGAATTCATGGAGATCCGCCTGCCTCTGCCTCCCAAGTGCTGGGATTAAAGGTGTGTGCTACCATGCCCAGCTTCATCTATCTGGAAGTTAGATGAAAAGTTGCAGGACTTCCCACCATGTAGGGGTCTAAACTCCAGCCATCAGGCTGCTGGAAGACGCTTACTAATTTTCCTCCTCCTCTCCCAATGCTGGGGTCAGAGGTGTTTCCCACCACTTCAGATGACTCTCCCTTTGTGTAAACTTTTTGATGGTCTCTTTTCCCCATCACTTCCTCATCCTTAGGACTTGGGCCTGTGCCCTCACCTCTTTTCTATGTTCTTTTTCTAGACGATAGCATTTGTTTCCAGAGATATAAATACCACGTATATGCTGAGAATTTTCAAATTTGTATTTTACAAGAAATTCATACTTAACATATCCCAAACTATTATTATCCAGGCAGACTACCTACTTCCTAGTGTTTTTCATGAGAATATGGCACTCAATTGCTTAAGTTAGTTGGAAATCTGGGAATGGTTTTGGCATCTGCAATTTTCTTGTATACCTCTCCTCATCACATCATTCTCCAAGGCCTTTTTATTCCAGCTCCAAAATGCACCTCACAAGCCACCAAGATGGCTCAGTGGGTGACAGTGCTTGTCCCTGAGTCTGCTGACTTGTGTTGGATCCCCGGAACCCGTGTGGGGACAGAGAGAGCTGACTGCCAACAGGCTGGCCTTAGACCCCGGAGCCCCAGTGGGGACAGAGAGAGCTGACTGCAGACAGGCTGGCCTTAGGCCCTTACAAGCAGAACACACAAGGGTATGAAGACTGCGGGGCTTGGTGACGGGTGCCTGTGATTCCAGCTCTGGCAAGGCCAAAGCAGGAAGATGATAGGGTCCAGGTCAGCCAGGACTCCATAGAGACACAAAGTATCCTGTATCCTTCCGTTTCTTCCCATTGAGGCCTTCTTCTTCTCTCTCCCTCTCCTCCCTCCCTCTCTCTCTCTCTCTCTCTCTCTCTCTCTCTCTCTCTGTCTCTCTCTCTCTCTCTCTCTCTCTCTCTCTCTTCTCTCTCTCTCTCTCTCTCTGAACTACTGCATGCAGTAAGTAGCATTTGAACTGGTCCACATACCACTCTGTGGCCTCCATCCTATTTTCTCTCTGCAGTGGGCCAGGGAGACCGAATGGGTCACATGCCTACTTAAAACTTGAGGGGCTCCCATTGCATTGGAACTTACCTAGTATTTTTCTGTGGTTTTGTTCTGATTTGAGACCTTAGCTGCTCCTTGTCCTGACTCTCACCGCCTCCAAGCCCTTCCTTCCTGCCCCCCCTGCCCTTTCCAGTCCCTCTGAGGATTCTGAGGTTCTGAGGATTGAGTCCATCGCTTTCTGCTGCTAGACTTGGTATATGTATCACTGCCTGAATCCCAGTCCCAGTTTTTCCTCTCTCTTCTTGAAGAGCAGTTCCTGAGAGAGCACATACCCTCTCAGACAGTCCTTTCTCCAGCCCTGGTGTTGTTCACATTTGTAGCTGTTGGATGAAACATGCTTTTGGTTAATCAGCATAAATATAAATCTGAGTTTCCTTTCCTGTTTCTGTGATAAAATACCTTGATAAGGCAACTTAAGGGAGAGAGCTTATTAGGCTCACAGTTCCAGGTTAGAGCCTGTCATTGTGGGGGAGTCAGGCGCAGGACTGAAGACACTGGTCACATCCACGGTCAAGAGCCTAGCACATGAGCTTGCTCTCAGTTCACTTACAGACTTCCGGATTCTCTGTCCCAGCGAACAGTCAAGAGAACCCCAGAGACACAGTCCCAGTCAGTCTCTTCACACAGCCCTCATGGAGAGTCTCTTCCTAGGTTGTTTCAAGTCGACAAACAAAACAGAACTGATATGTAGTAGAGGATTTAAGATCAGTATATACTAGCCAGAGGGAAGTAACAGATGTCTGTAATTGGAGCACTTAGTAGGTTGAGGCAGAAGAATCCTGAATTGGTAGGAGAGCCTTTTTTCTGTCATCCTAAACTAGAAAGATAGCTCTCCCTCTCCCACTCTGTCACACACAGGCGCACGCACACGTGCGCACACGCACGCACACAGTGGTACGGGAGAAACTGATGCTTTTATAAAGCACAAAGTTTTACCTTAAGTTTAAAAAAATGCCTGAGGAGTTGGTGACATGACTGAAGGGGTGAGGCTCCCTGCTGCTAAGCTGGAAGACCTGAGTTCAAACCAGGGACCTAAGTCAACCTCTGGCCCTCACCCATGGCATGACATGCACACCTACATTCACCCACACATATGTACACAAGCTCAATAAATGAATGTACTAGATGTACTAAAATTAAAACAAACAAATACCTCCCAGCTGGTGAGATGGCTCTGCAAAGCTCTTCCTGCCTCCTGTTGATGCAGGCCTGAGCTTGACACCCAGGACCATGTAAAGTGGAAGGAGACTTCTCCATGTGCGCTGTGGCACGAATGCCCCCCACCCAATAAATGAAATCAAGCAAAGACAGAGAAAAGCAGTGAAGTGCTTGAAGGCGTATATTTCTGTATTACTGACATGTAAAACTAGTTTTCTGGAGTTTTAAAATGCATGGAAGTCCTATCTATGATACATTATAGCACTTGTTAATGGAAATTTGCAAATATGGTGAACACATGTGTATCTGTCACCCAGGACTGACAATTCTATTCCTCTGCATCTCCACCCACTCCTTCAACCTTACTCTATGTAATTTTGAAACAACAGTTTCAACTGTGGGGAGTGAAGCGCTTCGGCCACCGTGGGAAGCCGCTGAGCAGTTTCTCAAGAGGGTCAGCAGTTATGGTAGGACCCAGTAATTCCACTCGGAGGTGTGCACACAGGAAAGTTGAAAGTGCAATTTTATGTAAAAACAGACGTTTGCAGATCATTCATTCTTCATAATAGCCCAGATGTGGGCACAACCCAAATATCTGTCAGCTAGTGACTGGATACACAAGATGGGGTATGTCTATCCCATGCAATATTATTTATAAAACAAAACAAGGCCTTTGATACATGCTACAGCATGGGGGAACTAGGCACAAACCCCCCCTCTTATCCCGTATGCTTTCCTTAATATAAAATGTCCCAAATAGGCAAATCTTCTGTGGTAGGAATATCTATCTGTTGGTTTATCCACAGCTGCTGGAGAAGGCAGAGAAGAAGTTGGGTGACTGCTAATGGGCATTTCTTCTTGGGGTGATAAAAATCCTCTTCAATTAGCTGTGAGCAGTGTGTAACTACGAATGTCCTCAACAAACTAATGAAGCTTAACAGGGTGAATTTTATGATGTGTCAGTTACATCTCAGTCTAATTTTAAAGGTTAGTAATGGTTAAATCAGGTATGACGACTTACACCTGTAATCTCAGCAATTGGTAAACCGAGGCAGAAGGATCATAGGGAATTCCAGGCTCACTTGCAGTACAGTGTGGGACCCTGTCTTTCTGTGGAATGCTGGGATTACAGACATGTAGGTTCTGGAAATCCAGACTCGGGTCTGTCTTCATGCTTGAACAATAAGCATTTTGCTCTCACTCCCCCCCCCCCCCAGCCATTTTCCAACCCAGGCCTTAGCTTTTCAGTGTACGGATGTGTTTTCTTTCTGTAGTACTAGGGGTCGAGTCCAAGGCCTTGCACATTAGCCGGTGCTGTACCATTACGATGCATTTTCCATAGCTTATATTTATTATACAAAGTAGTTCATACACTCATTGCTGTCCTTTGGTCCTCTCTACCCTCTGGTTCCTTTCCCCTCTCCCAGGCTCCAGGTAGTTCCCTCTCTACTTTCATGGCCTTTAAAAACGCACATTCTTGCCGGGCGGTGGTGGCACACGCCTTTAATCCCAGCACTCGGGAGGCAGAGCCAGGCAGATCTCTGTGAGTTCGAGGCCAGCCTGGGCTACTGAGCGAGTTCCAGGAAAGGCGGAAAGCTACACAGTGAAACCCTGTCTCGGAAAAAAAAAAAAAAAAAAAAAAAAAAAAAACAAACAAAAAACAAAACCACACATTCTTTGTTTCACATATGAGAGAAAATATAGTTCTCTGAGGTTGTCTTGTTTTGCTTAATATAATGATCTTCAGGTCTGTCCATTTTTCCCAAATTAAATGATTTTTTGATTAGGACTTTGTGTGTGTGTGTGTGTGTGTGTGTGTGTGTGTGTGTGTGTGTGTGTTCCACTGTATGTTTTGAAACAGAGTTTGTTACTGGCTGGCTGGAAAGCTAACCCCAGGGATCTGTTTGTCTTGCCTCCCTGGTGTTAGCCCTCACACCTGGGTTTTTTGTTTTTTTTTTTTTTTTTAAGATTTATTTATTATGTATACAGTGTTCTGCCTGTGTGTATACCTGCATGACAGAAGAGGGCATCAGATCTCATTACAGATGGTTGTGAGCCACCATGTGGTTGCTGGGAATTGAACTCAGGACCTCTGGAAGAACAGCCAGTACTCTTAACCTCTGAGCCATCTCTCCAGCCCCCACACCTGGCTTTTTACATGGGTCTGGGGATCAAACTTGGTGTTTATACTTCTGCAGCGAGCACATCACCAACTGAACTATCTCCTCACCTGTTTGGCTTTTTGGAATGATCTTAACTTTGTAGACCATGCTGGCCTTGAATTTGAAGACATCTTTGTAATTTAGACTCCCAGTTGCAGAGAATACAGGCATAGGCTGACACCCTTAGCAATCTCACTGCATAACATAGGCTGGTCTTGAACTCATGGAATCATCTTGCCCCAGCCTTCCAAATGCTGGGATTATAGCCAGGAACCATCATGCTTTTTTGTTGGTTTTTTTTTTTTTTTTTTTTTTTTTTTTTTTTTTTTTTAGTTTTTTGAGACAAGGTTTCTCTGTAGTTTTGGTGCCTGTCCTGGACCTTGCTCTGTAGACCAGGCTGGCCTCAAACTCACAGAGATCCTCTTGGCTCTGCCTTGGATTAAAGGCGTGCAGTCCACTTACCCCTGGTCTTTTGTGTTCCTGAGAATAGCTGTATGACTGGGGAGTTGGAGTCTAAGCTCATTTTCTTTTGAGGGGCTTTGTTTTGTAAACAAGGTCTCAGGGTGGCCCTGAGAGCCCCAGCCTCAGCTTCCCCAGCCTCAGCTTCCCCAGCCCTAGGGTTGTAGGTGCGTGCTGCTCTCAGTGAAGGTTTTGAGACAGGATCTTACCTGTCTCAGGCTGGCCTTGAACTCTGGTCCTCTTGCCGCTGCCTTCACAGTGCTGCCATTACAAGCATGTAACACTGTGCCCCAGTTTATATGCTGGAGTTCAAACATAGGAGCTTTGTGCAGCTCGGCAAGAACTCTGCAATTTAACTACATCACCAGTACAAAACCAGCCTGCAGCATAGTTTTAATTTGTAATTTCCCCAGGACTAAAGATGATGAACTTTTTTTTTGTGTGTGTGTGCTTTTATGGGCTATTTGTGTTTCTTTTGAGAAGTGTCTGTTTACTTACTGCTTATATTATTTGTTCTTTTGAACCACAGTGTTTTAAATTCTTCATGTATTTTGTATATTAATTCCCAGAAGGACGAATAGCTGGTGATTTTTTCTCTTAGTCTATAGGCTGTCTTCACTTGGGATTGTTTCCTTTGCTGGGCAGAAATGCTGCAGTCCCCATTTTTCAATTCCTGCTATTATTTCTTGAGATATTGGAGTTGTATTCAGAAAATCATTGCCTGTGCCTCTGTCCTGAAATGTTTTCCTGTCTTTGATCATTTTGAATTGATTCTTACGCAGTGAGAGATAGGGATCTAATTTTAGTTTTTTTCCCCCCCCCATCTGGTTTCCTAGCACTGTCTGTTGAAGAGACTCTTTCCTCCAGTGTGTGGTTTGGCCCTTTTGTTGTGACTAAGGGCAGCTATAGTTGTGCAGCTTTGCTTCTGCCGCATTAGTCCATGTGGCGCTTGTGCGCGTGCTGAGCTGATCACCGCAGTTCTGTGGTGGAATCTGAAATAGGGTGTTGTGTTCCTCCAGCATTGTTCTCGCTGCTCACCGTTGTTTGGCTGTTTGGAGTCATGTGTGCTAATATATGAATTTAAAGCTAAAAAGAAAAAAATGAAACAGATCTAGATAATAATTTTCCTGCCAAAGAAATACTTTGGAGTTGGACATATGTGTTATTCCAACATTTGGGAGGCTGAGGAAGAAGGATTTTGAATTTAAGGCTGGTGTGGGCTACATAACAATATCCTGTCTCAGCTGGGCAGGGTGGTGGTGGCACATGTCTTTGATCCCAGCACTCAGGAGGCAGAGGCAGGCAGATCTCTGTGAGTTCAAGGCCAGCCTGATCTACAGAGTGAGTTTCAGGACAGCCAGGACTATACAGAGAAACCTTGTCTCAAAAAACAAACAGACAAACAAAATTACAACAACAAGAACAACAAACCAACAAAACACAGTAATGATGGTGTGCACCCATAGTCTAAGCTTCTGGGGAGAAGCAGATCAAGATCAAGGCCAGCCACCCAGCACCCCTTCCCAAAACAAACACAAGCAAAAAGACCATGTCGATCACTTGCTAAGCAAACACAACCCTGCAATCAATCCCCTGGTAACTACCCCTGCCCGCCCCCCCCCCCCCAAAAAAAATGGAGATCATTTGTTACCAGACTAAAACTTGTTCATTTGAACCTTGGAAAGGTAAAGTGATGATTATTGAATCAGTGACACAGTCACTAGTTTAGATTCCTTTTCTTGTCTTTAAACATCTTCCCGAACTTCATTTGTTTAAAGTCTGTATGAAGTTAGTTACTAGTCTTTAGTCTTTATTTTCTGTGGCGGCACTTGAGACTCAGGCACATACTAAGCAGTGGCTCTGCTACCAACCTGCATTCCAGCTCGTCTCCATACTTGCTGTGGGCTTTGGAGGGAGCTAAAGGTTCATTATATAGAAGGTGTTACTATTCTAATTTTTAGCAAAGGTGAAACTGCCTGCCCCCATGCCAGTCATGGGCAGCTATGACACCCTCTCACCACCTGGTGGCAGCATATCATAACTTGAAAGTAAGTTTTTTGAAACTATAGTTTTTTTTTTTTAAAGAGGACATTGGTGAGGAGAGAAGTTATTGAATATACAGGTTTTCTGTTTGAGGTAATGAAAATGCTTTGAAAATAGCAGCGCAACTGTTCACACACATTAGGAATATAATTAATACCCCTGTATTATGCGTTTTCAGTGGTTAAAATGGTAAGTTGATGTTAAATGGTGTCACAATTTAAAAACAGGGACCTAACAATGTATGATTATAAATACACAAAAGGATTGAATAGTGTGGCTTTGGTGAAAAGAACTAAGGTGTCCACCACTATGTACTGTCTAGGGAGGAAAACGGACCTTTCACAGTATCCCAAACAGAAGAACCCTTGTACATACAACATGCTGATTAAGAATCCCTCTGACACAGTGAGAAGTCTGGAAAACTTTTTCAGCTGAGTAACCTCCAATCCAGAGTAGGACGCACTCTAAATTTTTTGAACCATGGGTAGTCTCAAGCAGCAGCCATTCCTCTGTTTTGTCTTGTTTGTGGGGGCCCACCCCCACCTTTTTTCCCCAGGGTAAAAAGGAGGAGTGAGGAATAAGAGATTTAGATAGAAATACAGAGGGGAAAGAGAGACAGATAGAAACACAGGACAGTCTCTGGAGGGCCTGGATCCTTATCCATCGGCCCCTTCTGTCACTTCTAAAGGGCTTTTTAAAGGAATGCCAAGGGCTGGAGCAAAAGACCTCCCCCAGCACAGCCAAGTGCAGACCTTTCCAATCACCTGGTAACCACGCATGTGGTCAGTCCATCCCCTGACTATGCAGCCTATGCAGCCCTGCTGGGCGAGGCAAGCTCAGATCCCACTAGGAAACCTCTGTGGCTCCCACACTGTCCTCCCCTTCCACATTATTTTATGTGTGTGGGTGTTTGGCCTACATGTATGCCTGTACATACTAAAATACATATTCTTGGCATAGTAATGCTAGGTTCATCTAAGAAACCTTCCATTAACATGGTATACTCATTCATATTACCTGCACGTGAAGGGCATATTCTTTGCACTATTGGGTGTTTAGTCATGTGCCTGACTCCTATTCACTAGATGCCAGGAGCATCTAGTTCTTGTTGTGCCCAGATCGTAACCCCCAGAGAGACCACCAAGGACGAGCATACCAGAATGCAAAAGCAAGGTTTCAAGTCATGACAGGGAACTCATCTCAAGCCATCTCAAGTGAGGCCGAGAAGAGTTACTCTTTCTTGGGGAAGTTAGTTTTTATAGGCAAAACCCATAAAATTTCTTAGAGGGGAGGGGGTTAGTACGGGTCCATCTTTGATTGGTCCAGTTTTTCCCGGGCCTGGACTTTATCTTATTCTAACTTATCTGTTTGTCCTGTCAGGAGTTTTACAACTCCTCTCCGGGGTCTGGTCATGTTATCTCCGGAGAGGGGCATCTCGTGGTTAACTGGTTACCATCAGACATCCTGACTCTGTTCTTTTGTTCCTGGGGCTGGCGCCATCATTTCTGGGGACTTGAAACTGGCCTAGGTCTATCTACATTGAGATATCTTTGTCTAAGGCCCCCTTTTTGAGACAATAGAGTGAGGGTCTTGTGCCTAGATCACGTCCCCAAAGCCACCACTGGAGACTTTAGGTACAGAATGCAAAAGTAACGTGTTTTCTAAGTTTACAAGCCTCCAGGGAGGCTCTTCCAAATCTCTCACTCACAGCAGGGAGGTTGGAAGGAGCGCTCCCCTTTCTTTGTGAGGCTAGTTCTTAAAGGCACAGACCATATAATTTATTTTAACCCGCCTCCCTTTTTAGTCTTTTGGTCGAATATCCTGACTGTTTTCCAAAGTCCATGTAGCAGATACAGCCACCTGGGGAAAAGGGGTCTAAGTTCTTATCTACACTTAGGAATCCTGGTTTAAGCTTCTCTTTGTCTGTAGGGGATAGAGTGGGGGGTTTTACTGAGGTATCACAGTTCTGACAACCATGACGTTCCTAGGAGGTGGCCAGTGTATGCTAATGGGCTGTATCATAAATCATATCTACCTAGTCAAATGGTTAAAATAATTTTCAAGGGCTGGACTAGGGCTCAGCAGGTCAGGGTGTCTGCCACTAAGCCTGAAGACCTGGCTTTAATCCCCAGGACCCACAGGGTGGAAAGAGAGAATTGACTTCAGATTATCCTTTGATCTCTACATGTACAACGCAGAGTGTGTGTGTGTGTGTGTGTGTGTGTGTGTGTGTGTGTAAGTGTGTGTGACACACACACTTACAATTTCCAGTGCTGCATTTATATTTCTATTTGAAAATTAATACACAGATTATATAAATTGGTCATTTTTCTTCATTAAAATTTATGACACAAAAGTCAGATTTGTGGGAGCTTTTAACACATTAATAAACTTTCTATTGACTTACTTTACTCTGTGTTAAAAGAAATATCTATCTCTGATAGGCATTCCTAATCTGTACCAGCTTCTGCTTGTGACTAGTGGTGCTATGAAGAAAATCATTCTGCTAAAAAAACAAAAACAAACCGGAAACCCATCATTAACCAATTACAAGCATTTACAGAGTAAATTCAGGTATCGAGTGGTTGTTCAAGTAGTCCAGGCTAGCTTCAAATTTGCTGTGTAGTCAAGGATGACCCTCAACTCCTTCTCCTTTCGGAACTACTGGGATTGCAAGCATGTGCCGAGCTCAGTTGGGTGTTCTTCAGGTCTGTTTCAACCTTCAGCAGTCACGTGCTGGTTTTGGATGAGGAAATAGGAACTTTCAGGGGAATATGGCAAAGAATACAAGCATGCATGATGTTCCAGATGCCCTGGGCCACAGTGAAGAACACCTTACGTGTTCAGATCCATCTCTCCTTCCTCTACCTTCAGTTTTCACAACTGGGTCTTGCTATGTAGCCCGAGCTGGCCTCGAACTTTTGATCCTCTTGCCTCTTCAAGTGTTAGGATCATAGGCATCTCCGTTATGTCCACTGTACCTTTCCATTTTAAAGATGTGAACACTGAGTTGTAGAGGGTTGACTTGAACACGACTGGTCAACTGTAGGGCTAGACTATTTGTCCCGAGACACTACTTTATGAAAAGGATTTAGTAAAAAGAAAACAGCTTGCTCTGTCCAGGGATAGGGCTAGTGTTTGCTTAGTTAACGCTCCTCCTTGTTTTCCTTTTCCTGTGATAACTGAGATTTTCTGATTGCAGGCTCAATCTCTGATATCCAGAATAGTCAGCCCTTCTGAGAAGTCTGTGTAAGAAAGCAGGCTTTGCTAATGTCTCTTCAGTACGCTGATGTATTGAACATGGTGAATAGAAACACAGTAGTGGGGATATGGTTTGGGGCAGTAGACTGATGCTCACTCTGCCTTTGGTGTCCTCTGGGGACCTCCATTGTGGTCTCAGTATAAACAGTAGGTAGCTTTAGGGAGCTGTGAAAGGTTTTGTGTACACATTGACAGCTAGCACTCTTGAGCTGCATGCAGACTTTCAGTATTCAGTGGAGAATCACCTCTTCAGTGCTCCTGGTTAAGAACTTGAAGATAAGGACTGTTGCCGTGACAGTACTTTCTGCTCCGGGACAGAACCTCAGTGGGCCAGGTGCTTGCCACAGCAGCCTGACATCCCGAGATCGAACCTTGGAGCCCTGGGAGGGTGGAAGGAGCGAGCTCGCTGCACAGTGTCCTCTGACCTCCACACGTGCTGAAGCGTGTGCGTGTCCTCTTATTGGAAATGCACGATGATAGAGAAGAAAATAAAAAACTGCTAAAGTTCAAGGTGAAGGTCTTTTCCCTTTGTTCTAAATATAGCTACTTTTTTTTTTTCAGTGTTAAAAGTCTGAGGCTTATCGAGATGAGGGAGGCATGGTCATAAATGGAGAACCAAAAGACACATTCATTGATTTCTCTCTGATTGTGGATGTGATGTCACCAGCTGTTTCCCACCATGATAGATAGATGCACCTTTGAACTGTGAGACAGAACACACTCTTGTCTCCCTTAAGTTGCTTTTTCATAGTTATTTTATCGCAGCATCAGAGAGTAACTGGGGGGTGACTATTGGGGAGGGTGACTGATGGGGAGGGGACTGATGGGGGGGTGACTGATGGGGAGGGGTGACTGAGGGAGGTGACTGAGGGGGGAATGACTGAGGGGGAGTGGCTGGGGGGAGAGTGACTGAGACAGTTTTTGTTTTGTTTTGTTTTTTTGGTGTTTTTTCTGAGGCTGGCCTCGAACTCACAGAGATCCGCCTGGCACTGCCTCCCGAGTGCTGGGATTAAAGGCGTGCGCCACCACTGAGAGTTTTTAGTTGAGATTTCTTTAACGTTCCTAATTGTGTATGTCAGTGCATGAGGCATGTGTCGGGTCGGAGGATGACTTGGAGGGGCTGTTTCTCTCCTTCCACCGTGTCCAGGGTTGAACCCAGGCTGTCAGACATTAGCAGTGAGTACCTTTACCATCCGAGTCGTCTTGCTGGCCCGACTACCTATTTAGACAGGCTGTTCGTTAATGGGCATTTCCTCATGTTATATATGTTCTCGTTCCCATGTTATTTAGGCCTTGAAATGCATAGCTGTTTGAAGATTCAGAAATAATAGTGTTTGGTTTAGGTCTTCTAGCTACATAGAACCACAAGAGCTAGTCAGCATAGCTTGATGTGTATTTAAACTTAGTCAACAACTAGATTTCAGATTTGGTGTAGTCGTGGTTTTTTTAAGGTTGTTGTTGTTTGTTTTTTTTGAGATAGGGTCTCGGATAGCTCAGACTGGCTTTGAATTCAGTATGTAGTAGAGCCAGACTTTGAGTTCCTGATTCCCCTCCCTTTGCCCCAGGGTTCTGTGATTACAGATTTATGCCCCCATGCCTGGCTTTAATTTTTAAATGTAATTGAAGAAAAATGCATTGTCTATTATTTTGTGTGGGTATGGATGCATGTATGCTTTGGCCCCAAGTGGCAATCAGAGGATTACTGTGTGGACTGGGTTCTTTCTTTACATCTATATGTGTCCCTCTGTCACCCGCAGGCTCTCAGGCTTGAGTCTTTACCAGCTGAGTTACCTCACTGGTTCCAGCTTTTTGTTGGTTTGTTTTTCAGACAGGATTCTCTGTGTAGCCCTGGCTGTCCTGGAACTCTCTTTATGGACCAGGCTGGCCTCGAACTCACAGAGATCTGCCTGCCTCTGCCTCCTGAGCACTGAGATTAAAGGCGTGTGCCACCACTGCCCAGGTTTTTGTTTTTTAATGATTTATTTATTTTTTATTTTATGTGCATTGGTGGTTTGCCTGCATGTGTGTCTGTGTGAGTGTAGGTCACTTTGAGCTGGATTACAGACAGTTGTGAGCTGCCATGTAGTTGCTGGGCATTGAACCCTGGTCCTCTGGAAGAGCAGCTGGTGCTCTTAACACTGAGCCATCGCTCCAGCCCCCAGCTTTTGTTTAAATACAAAGAAATTAAGAAGTTTTTTTTAAATTTATTTATTTATTTATTTTAAAAGAGCTGGAGCTGTAGCTTGTGAACAGTTGTCCAGCACATGAGTTTCCCTAGGTTCTGTTCTCAGTCCTGTCAGAAATTGTTAAATCATTTCTAAGTCCCAGGTTTTCCCTCCAAGAAGCACAAGGAGGACAAGCGTTTCAGTAAACTGGTGCATGAGTCATGGGCTCAGCTCAGAGGACCTGGGGCAACCCTGAGTTTATGAGCTGTTTATATCAGCTCTTCCTTCCCTCAGACTCCAGAACAGAAGTTTATCTGCGCCATGGTAGAGTCGGTGTTTGACTTGGAGGGCTGAAGGCCCTGGGTAAGGTCCTGTGGTCCTCAAGCATCAAGGAGGGAGGTCGAGTGGGGAGAGCCAGACAACCCAGGCTCTAAAGCCCCAAGTGCCGCCGCACTGTGGGAGGGGAGCTCACGGCCACTCGGAGGTGAACTTTCTCGGAGGTGGAGGAGAGAAAGAAGGGTCCCTCCAGGTCATCCTCCTTAGGCTGTCATTCCAGGTGACACTGTGAGTTTTGTTGTTGTGGAGGTTTTGTTTTTAAAGTTAACTTCTAGGTGGTGGTGGTGGTGCACACGTTGAATCCTAGCAGTTGGGAGGCAGAGGCAGGTGGATCTCTGTGAGTTCAAGGCCAGCCTGGTCCACATAGAGAGCTCCAGGATGCATAGACACTGTCTTTAAAAAAAAAAAAAAAAAAAAAGGTGGCCAGGCGGTGGTGGCACACGCCTTTAATCCCAGCACTTGAGCAGGGCCTGGTGGATCTCTGTGAGTTCGAGGCCAGCCTGGACTACCTAGTGAGTTCCAGGAAAAAGGCGCAAAGCTACACAGAGAAACCCTGTCTCAAAAAACAAAAACAAAACAAAACAAAACAAAAAAAAAAAAAAAAGGTAAATTTGGGGTTTTTTTATTTGTATTCCTATTTTTTTATTTATGATGCCTATTTTTAAGATAAAACCTAGTGATTTTCTGAATTTGGTTGGTATCTGTTGCAGTGGCTCTCCTTTTATCTTTAATTTTATTAATCTGAGTCTCTAATTTTATTAATTTTTGTCTTTTGATTAGTCTGGCTAAGGGTATGTCAGTTGTACTTTTCAAAGAACCAACTTCTTGTTACATTGATTCTTTGTTGCTATTTTTGTTTCCATTTAATTGATTCCTGCCCTGATCTTGATTTCTTTTCATCTACTGATTTGGGGTTTGGCTTATTCTTCATTTTTGAGGGCTTTCAGATGTATCATTTATTTGTGCTCTCTCTGGCTTTTTTGTTGTTGTGGTCCATGACAGGGTTTCTCTGTGTAATAGCCCTGCTGTCCTGGAAGTCACTTTGTAGACCAGGCTGGCCTCAAACTCACAGAGATCCCCCTGCCTCTGCCTCCTGGGTGTTGGGATTAAAGGTGAGCGCCATCACCTCTGGTAGTCTTATTCCATTGTGATCAGGGAGACTACAAGGGATTGTTTTCCTGCATTTGTTGAGACTTGCTTTGTCTCAGATTATGTGATCTATTTTGGAGAAAGTTCCATGGGAATAATGTATATTCTGCAGAGTTTGGATGGAATAGTCTATAGATGTCTGTTAAGTCCATTTGATCTATAATGTCATTTAATTTGCATATTTCTGTTTATTTTTTGTTAGGGAGATGTCAATTGATAAGAGTTGGGTATTAAAGTCACCCACTAGTATTGTGCTAGAGTTAATCTGGCTTAAATCTGATATTATTTGTTAGGAAATCGGGTGCAGCTGCTTGAGGCATGCTTTTAGAATCTTAAGGTCCTCTTACATTCCCTTAGTCAGTATGAAGTGACTCTCTTTATATTTTCTCACTAGTTTGGTGGGAAGTCTGTTTCGTTAGCTATGGGAACAGTGGCACCTGCTTCTTTCCTAGGCCCGTTGACTTGGATCTTTTTCCATTCTTTCATCCTAGGGTGACATCTGCCTTTGTAGTGACGTCTGTTTCTGGAGGCAGCAAGTAGATGAGATGGTTCCTGTCTTTTGATCCAGTCTACTAGTCTGTGCCCTTTTTTCCAAAGATTTATTTTTATTTTCAATTGTGTGTGCCCATGCCTATGTGTAGGTCTGTGCGTGTGATTGCAGGTGCTCGAGGAGCCCAGTGGTGTGGGAGCCCCTGTAGTTTGGTTGGGGAATTGAGACCTTAGTACTCAGTTACTGTTGAAGAGCCGGTATTAATTCCCACCATTTGTTGATTTTGTAGTGGTTTTTTTCTTTTTCCTCTCTTGCTTAACTATTATCCTAGTGTGGTTTATTCTTTGCTGTGGATTCGTGGAGGAATTTGTTTTTCTGTTCAGTCCAAAGGATTCCTGTAAGTATTTTCTATGGAGCTGGCTTAGTGCTTATGCATTCCTTCAGCCTATTTTTATCATGGAAAGTGTTTATTTGCCTTTCAGTTACAACAGACGGTTTTGCTGGCTATAGTGGTCTGGGTTGGCAGTTGAGTCAGAATTGAAATGCGTCTGCCCGGGCCTCCTGGCTGTAAAGTTCCAGCTGAATAATCTGCTGCCATGCTGCCAGTCTGCCCAGGGGACATGGTGTGCCTGCTGCTGCTGCTGCTGCTGCTGCTGCTGCTGCTGCTGCTGCTGAGACGATGTCTTTGTCCTAATTGTGACGAAGGCCGAGTCTTCTCTGGTCTGTTGCTTGGGCTTCTAAGCGCTTCATATCTGGATTGACATCTCTTTTTCCAGCTCTAAGAAATTTGCTGTTATGAGTGGTTTTAAAACCGTATTTTGCACCTTTAGAACTTGATCCTCCTCCTCCTCCTCCTCCTCCTCCTCCTCCTCCTCTGTTGTCATCATAGATCTCTCAGGCTGTTGTGTGTCGTGGAGTCCCATTGATGCTGTCTTTGTCCAGCAACTTAACTGTATTTAATTTCTCAACCATGTTTGCATTTTCCCAGAAAGCATTTTGTGATTAACTTTATTCTGTATGTCTTTTCCTTCCTGGTCTTTGCTTCTGATTTTTTTTTTTTTTTTTTTTTTTTTTTGCTTCTGATTCTTAACTATCTATTGCTGATTTAAGTTCGTATTTTCTCTGCTGTTTTAGAAGGGAAGCATCAGGATGTAACACACTTTTTACTAATAGTGAGCTGGTTCATTCATGTAGATTTCCTGCCTCCCCTCCAGTGCCAGGAATCACACCCGGGCCCTTATGTGTGCTAGGCAAAGGCTCTCTCTCCCACTGGACCCCAGCGTCAGCCTATGGATTCTGAACCCTAGTGAGGTACTGTGTGTCCTGGGAGCCTGAGAGGGTTTCTGATTATTTTCTTTCTTTCTTTCTTTTTTCTTCTGTATAGTGCTTGAAATTGAACCCAGGACCTCAAGTACGTAACATATACTTTATAACTGAGCTATATTCCCATCCTAGCCTAGGAAATCTGAGCCTTTGTGTTTATATACAGGTATTGTTTGGGGTCTGGGACGATAATGTCTGAATCAGTGAGCTCCACGAAAGATGATGAAGAGAAAGAAAACTGGTTCTTTGAAAAGCATTTTTATTTTTATTTATGTGTGTATGTGTGTCTTTATGAGTGTGTACTGTGTGTGTGCAGGTCCCTGCAGAGACCAGAGAGCATAGGATTCCATGGAGCATAGGCAGTTGTGTGCTGGCAGCTGAACTTGGAGCCTTTGGAAGAGCAGCATGCACTCTTAACTGCTCAGCCATCTCTCCAGTTCTTACTTGTTTGTTTGTTTGTTTTTTGGGACAGGGTTTCTCTGTTTAGTTCTGGAACTCACTATAGACCAGACCAGTCTTGAACTCACAGAGATCGGCTTGCCTTTGCCTCCCGAGTGCTGGGATTAAAGGCGTGCGCTGCCACCACCGGCCAGTCCTGACTTTCTTTCTTGCGTTTGCTGTTTTGGTGGAGGACACTGCAGCTTGTGTGGGAGTGAGAGGACACCGCACAGTCTGTTCTCTTTCTCATTGGGGCTGGGGCTGGAAGGGCCTTAACCACTGAGCTTCTGTCTCACCAGCCAAGAAGAGTTTGAAGGTTACAGTATGAAGCGATGCTAAGTTTTCAGGTTAGGAAAAAGCACCAACAGCATTTGGAAGGGGATGGACTTTCATTGTTAATTCAGATTTTACTCTTTAGCTTGTAAACTTTTTTTGTCCTGAAAAATATAAGAAGTAGCTATGGTGTTCCTAAAGGCAGGGTGAACTTGATGTTTCAAGCTGGGATGTTGCTTTAGCGAGAATTTTAATTTTGTCTGTGTGCGTTTTAGTGTAGACCCTGTGTCCTCAGTGTCAGAGCCAATAGGTTCTGGTCCAGGACCCTTCCTCTCCACTCACTCTTCCCCAACACCTCTGTCCCCATGTTTCCTTCTTTTTTTAGGGGAGACAGTCTGATACCAGAGGATGACTGTGAATATTGGACTCTTCTGCCTCTTTCTTCCAAGTGCTGGGACTACAGGTGCATGTCAGTGTGGGTCTGGTTGCTTTTGCAGGTTTTTTTCTTCCAGTTTAGAGATCGTCTGACTCATTGTTGAGTCCATGTCTTCATATTTAGTCATTCTTTCTGTTGCTTTCTGGTTTTTCTGGCTTGAGGTTTGGAATAATTTTTTTTACATGCATTATATATATATATATATCTGTGTGAGGGTGTCGGATCTAGGAGTTACAGACAGTTGTGAGCTGCCATGTGGGTGCTGGGGATTGAACCCAGGTCCTCTGGAAGAGCAGTCAGTGCTCTTAACTGCCAAGCCAGCTCGCCAGCCCTGTCTTGAAATTTTTGTAGCAGTGTATGCTAATTGTCTTTATGCTTGTAGTGATTCCTAACTGGTATTTGAGTCTTAACATGTCTCAGGAACTAAGTGGTTACTGTGCTTGTATATAAATGATAGACAGTTGCTTTGTTTCCTTTTTCATCGTGAGCATGTGGGGCGTTGGTCTTTCCTCACACTGGCACTCTGTCTGTCCATGGCTGTCACCTCCTCCTGGGGTGGGTGCTGAGCCACCCTTTACCTGCTGCTGTCACTACTGAAGCTCCTTGCACGCATGCGCGCGGGTAGTTTTCCTGTCCTGCTCCTTTCAGGTCTTCAGGGGTTTTACGGTCTGACCCATCATTATTCCCCACCCCTCACCTCCCAGCTGCACCTTGCTGCTCACTCTTGTGCCTGTGGAGAGTCCATTAATAGTCAACCCTCTCGAAGCTTAAAACTCACTTGGATTTAACAAACACAGTAAGTAAAAACAGCCAAACTTAAATAAAAACATGAGTCTGACGATGGCTGATCAGTGACAGATTCTTTCTCCTAGCACTGTTTCCATGCGGAGGGAGGGAGGGCTTCACTCCCTGAATTTCCTTAGCCTTTCTTGGATTGGGCGACGTGACTAATGGTAGAGAAGTTGGGTTAGGAACTAAACAGGGCCCAGCTCAGTCCCTTTCCTTGGGAGCCAGCTGCTGTAGCCTGTCCTCCAAGTGTCCGGTTTCTTTTCTAGCCACAGACTTCTGTGGGAGTCTGCTTTTCCAGCCGTGACCGACTGACTGGAGGGGAATCTATTGGATTCTGCAGTGGAATTTCATGACCATTCTTACCGTGCACTTCAGTTACATGTCAGAAGGGCGCTTTTCAATACACTGGGCAGTTTGATCACATCTGTATGGAGGGTGTTAGGGTCAGCCTATCCTGCCCTCCCTCCCTCCCTCCCTCCCTCCCTCCCTCCCTCCCTCCCTCCCTCCCTCCCTCCCTCCCTCCCTCTCTTCTTGTTTTCTTTTCTAGACAGGATCTTGACTGGTTGGAATTTGATGTGTAGACCAGGCCAGACTTAAACTCCTGCCTCTGGGAAGATCTCTGTTGAGTTCTGGTCTATACAGCAAGTTCCAGCCCAGCGAGGGCTACGAATCGAGACCCTGTCTCAAAAATGATTTTTTTAAGGAATACAGAGATGGCTCAGTAGTTAAGTATGCTTGCTGTTCTTCCAGAGGACCAGAGTTCTATCCTCAGTGCCCACATCAGGCCTCATAGAACCACTTGTGTCTCCACCTGCGGGAGCCCAACACTGTCTTCTGGACTCAGAGCACCCACACATGTGGTGTACACACACATAGACACACTTGCACCCCATATCTAACAAACAGAAAAGCCTCCCACCTGTGCCTCCTGAGTCCTGTGATCCTTGCCTGTGCCACTACACCTGGTTTCTAGTTCTAGAAGTAGGTAGTTGTGTGGATGAAGGAGTGTCTGGTGAGATAACGTATGGGAGAGGATGGATAGTTTTGGAATTAATCTGAAGTGAGGCGATCAATACTGAAAGAATAATTGGTAGAGTAATTGAGTGACCCTGAGGAGCAGGTAAAGTGCCTGTGAAATGGAGTGACTTAGATTTTATGTGTCTGCTGGTTTTCCTGGAAGGCTTGGCTGGGTTGCACTTAGATAGCTGAAGTCACAGCAGATGTCTTCCCGGCTGAGCAGAGGTTGCTTTCTGACAGGCAGTGCCTGACAGCATGGAGGAAAGGGCGCTTTCACACCGAGCCTTTGCAGTCAGCTCCTTGGGTGTGTGTGTGAGCAGGTGTCCGTCACAGCGTCACAGCGTCACAGCGTCTTAGCCTTGCTCTGCCACCAGCTCGCTCTGCTCTCCCTTCTGCTCCCTCCTTCTGGAGCCCTATTCCCTCCGCTGTGCGTGGCCGCAGTACTCCAGCCACTGGGGCCTTGGCCGATGGAACCAAAACTACCTGCTGTGGGCTTTCAAGGTGCTTAGACCATGAGGTACTTCAGGGGGAAAAGTTTGAATAGGAAGGTTAAATTAGTGTCTAAGTTTACATAATTAGTATTTAAGGTTATATGATTGTACTTTAATTGTGTAAGTAACAATCTTTGGTTACCTCTCTGTCTCTCTCTCTCTGGGTGTGGTTGTGCATGGCGTGGGTGGGTGGAGGACAACCTTGAGAGTCTGTCCTCACTCCCTTCCACCGTGTTTGAGGCAGTGCTCTCTGTTGTTCGCTGCTGTGCTGCTCACGCCAGGCCAGCTGGCCTCAGCACCAGGACAGTTGTCCTGTTGTCAGGCTTACCTGCACGTGCTTTTACCCACGGAGAGGTCGCCTCCATCCTTCTTTGGTAATCATACAAGTCAAGCTTACAATTATAGAAAGTGAAAATAGTACAAAAACATGGCACTGCCCTATTAATCCTTTTTAGGGTGGGTACTGTGGATAGTTTGTATTTTCAATTTTTATGATTTTTTTTTCCTGAGACAGGGTCTCTCTGTGTAGTCCTGACTGTCCTAGAGCTTGCTGGATAAATCAGGCTGGCCTCAAATTCACAGAAATCTTCCTGCCTCTGCCTTATAGGTGCTAAGATTAAAGGCATGCCCGGTTTGATTGTTTTTATAAATAACTTACTATATTTATTGTTTTGAAGTTTACTTTAAAAAAAAAATACTAGTCTGTTTTGATGGTTTTTCCATGTCAGTAGTTTTCAGGAGAGCTGTAAATAGTCCATAGGAAGAACAGAGTTATTTTCAACCATTCATTCTTACGTTGATGATGCCAGAAAGCCTTTCCGGCTAACAAATGAGACAGTCTCAGGAAATCTGGAGAAAGGAGGTGGATGCTGCTAACTTTCTCTGTTGATACACAAGTAACAATTTGGGCCTGGGAGATGGCTCAGTGGGTAGGAACACTGTGTAAATAAGAAGATCTAATTTCAAATCCTCAGGAAAATCCCCAATAAAAAGCCTGGCATGTCCTGTATCCCCAGTGCTGTGGGGGTGTAGACAGGAGCCTTCCTGGAGCTTGCTGACCACCAGACTAGCTCCAAGTTTAATGAGAGTCCTTGTCTCCAGGGGAAGGGACTGAGTGTGATAAACAGAACATGTGGCTTGCATGTGTACATGGGTATGAGCACTGGCACCCCCCCCCCCCCCGTGACAATCTGACAGTTTCAAGCTAGACGTGCTAAATTTAGCCTCACACGCACTCTGTGACAGCCGGTGTTGCAGGTGACATACCTTTTGTAGGTATGTTGTATTGCTCGTGTTCATGCATGTTACTAGCTTTTCGTTTGTTTAACCTTAACTCTCAGGTACTGTGTGACTTCCATCTGAGCTGATAATGTTGCTCCCATTCTCCAGTGAGAGAGGCATATGATTTGTCGAGTGACTTTCCTACGATTACACAGTCCTGCATTCTGACAGGACTCCAAAGTGGGCTGTTCTTCAGAAACGACTGAAAATACCCTTGCTGGGATTGTAAAATGATGCAGTCGCTTTGGAAACGGTTTGCTAGTTCCTCCTAAGGTTGAAGACAGGTGTCATGTGACCTTGTTTTACTGTGGCAACCTGAAGAAAAGTATTTTGAGGAGGAGAGCTGTATCCTCTGGATAGATACTAGCACTAGCACTACCCATAGGTCGAGGGAGATGAGTGTTCCGAGTTGACTGTTGGCACTCAGCAGTCTCTGAACATGACAGACAACATCTGTTGTTCGTGTTTCGGCTATAACCCCATGGATGAAAAGCCTAACTGAGGTAGACTCCGGCTCTGTAACTTCTCTATTCTCCTGTCATTGTTGCAGCTTTGACTTCTTTGTGTTCTCTAGTTTCTGTAAATTTTGGGTTCCATACTTGGGTTTTTATTCTTCTGCTCTCCCCCTGGATTTCACACTCTTCTTTGAAGTCCTGGGGGTCGAACTAGGCTTCGTGACTGATAGGCAAGTGCTTCAGCGCTGGGCTACAGCCCCAGCCCTCTTCACATGCCTTCCGACTCTTTCCAACCTGCCTTTGTCTGCTGTGTCCCCGCAGCGCTTCTGGTCCAGGTGGAAGTAGAAACTGCGACTTGTGGTTCAGCAGTAGACCCAGACTTAAGACAGTAATGTGAGCAATGGTAGAGGAAGACGCCTGGCATCCCTGCTATGGCCTCCACGTGGGCACATGCCCCTGCATACTCATGTGCATTCCCCAGATACACACAAAGAAAACAGTGTGTGTGTGTGTGTGTGTGTGTGTGTGTGTGTGTGTGTGTGTTACCACGAGTGTCTGGAGGCTGGAGAGTGACGTTGGCTTGTTTATTTCAGGCTGTGGATCCAACCCAAGGCCTGACACATGCTAGGCAAATACTTGAGCACTGAGCTATAGCCTCAGCCCTAATTTCATTTCATGTTTTAGAAATAGGATCTCACTAACTTGCCTAGGGTGGCCACAAATTTCTGGGCTCAAGTGAACCTCTTACCTTAATATCTGGAGTAACTACAGGCATGTATTACCACATCTGGCTTGTTTGTTCATTTCTGTTTATTTGAATATTTTGTGCTATGTAGCCCAGGCTGGCCTCGAACTTTCTGTAGGGGCGGGTGCATGCGTGTATGCGTGCGTGCATGCATGCTTGTGTGTTTGCAGTGACAGACATTGACGTGTATGGAGTTCAGAGGGCAACCTCCGGTGCCAGCCTTTCTTTCATCTTGGTTTTTCCTCTGGACACACCAGGCCAGTGGGCCCTTGAGCTTCTGGGATTCTTCTGTCTTTGCACCCCATCTGCCCATGGGAGTGCTAGGACTAGGGATGCTAGTGTCCGTGTGTGGGCTCGGGGAGTCTGCTTCAGGGCTGCATGCTTGAGTGTCCAGCACTTTTGCCCACTAAGCCATATCCCCAGCCTGATGTTTAACGTTCAATCCTCCTGTCTTATCCTCTCAACTGCTAGAATTCCATCCTAGTTTCATTTATTTTATAATACTCTCTTTTAGAAGAGATTTCCTAAATCAGCTGTTTGGAGTTTTCATTTGCTCCAGGCCTGATGGAGCTGAGGTTGTGTTGATGGCCCCAACTACAGTCATTAGACAGTGTTCCACAAGGAGCTCCCAGCCACATCTGATCTTTCTGTTGGCTTAAATACATGAGTTTTATGTGAGAATGAACTGCTGTCTGTTTGGAGTGTGCCTGTAAATGTCAGATCCTACAGTTCTCTTTGCCAGTCCAACAGTCTCCAGTATGCTGTGTTAATAATAACCAGTTACAGGAATACGACTTCATCGTATTTATTTGGTGTGAGGAGTACAGAGGATGTTTGTTGGTACTTTTGGAGTCCGAGCACAGCTTGCAGGAATCCTTTCTCTCCTTCTACTGTGTGGGTCCTGGGATTGAACTCAGGATTGTCAGGCAGCAAGCACCTTTCTACTGAGCTATCTTATCAGCCTGATTTTTATTCTTATTCTTATAAGTGAGATTGTTATTTTACTTTATTCTATTTTTATTTTTGAGACAGAGTCTCACTATATAATCCTGACTGGCCTGGAGCTCAATTGTATAGACCAGGCTGGTCTTGAACTCACACAGATCCCACCTGCTTTTCTTTCCATGTGCTGGGATTACAGATATGCATCACCATGTTTAGTTTCTGTGTGCTAACTTTTCATTCATGGCAGTATGCTTTTCAGAAAATTGGGACCGGGTGTGTGCTAGAGATAGAGCTCAGTGGTGGAGCACTTGCCTAGAATGCATGAGGTCCTTGTTCAATCCCTAGCAATAAAAGCACATTAGTCCCCCCTTCTCTCTCACACACACACACACACACACACACACACACACACACACACACACACACACACACACCCCACATAGATTTTTCCCCCCCTGGCTGGCCTAGAACACCATGTATAGACTAGATTGGCTTGATGTGATTATGGTGATCTTCCTGTCTCTGCATTTTTCCATCTTCTTTGAGATTATATATTCAAAACAAAACCCTCTACTTTTTTAGTTTTTCGAGACAGGGTTTCTCTGTGTAGTTTTGGTGCCTGTCATGGATCTTACTCTGTAGACCAGGTTGGCCTCAAACTCAGAGATCTACCTGGCTCTGCCTCCCAAGTGCTAGGAAAAACCCTCTACTTTTTTCTCCCTAAGACTGGCTTCTTTTCTCTCTTCCCCTCCCTCCCTCCCTCCCTCCCTCCCTCCCTCCCTCCCTCCCTCCCTCCCTCCCTCCTTCCTTCCTATCTATTTTTCTACCTTTCTTCCTTTCGTCTCACTGTATATCCTTGGCTAGCCAGGAACTCTTTATGTAGACCAGGCTGGCCTCAAACTCATAGAAATCCACCTGCCTCTGCCTACTGTGGGATGTCTTTCTGTATGCTGTGAATGTGTGTTGCTCTGATTGGTTGATAAATAAAGCTGCACTGACCTATGGCAGGGCAGGATAAGGTTAGGTGGTACATTCGAACTGAAGATGAGAAAAGGGTGGAGTTGGCAGACGCCAGTCCACCACCCAAGGAGCAACAAGATGCTAGCAGACTGGTAACATCACGGCCACATGGCAACATATAGATGAATAGAAATGGGTTGAGTTAAGTTATAAGAGCTAGCTAACAAGAAGCCTGACCCATAGGTCATACAGTTTGTAATTAATATAAACCTGTGTGTTTACTTGGGACCAAGTGGCTGTGGGCTGCGGGTGGGAGAGATTTGTCCAGACCCTGGGGCAGGGCAGGACTGGAGAAACTTCCAGCTACATTTTGGCACCCAATGTGGGGCACGAACCCATGATCCTGAGATTGAGTCTCATGCTCTACCAACTGAGCTAGCCTTTCTTCTGGCTACATCTGCCTCCCAAATGCTGGGATTAAAGGCCTATGCCACTACATCTGGCTTCCTTTTTTAAAAATATTATATAGAGCTTTTAATTGCTGTTTTGCGTATAATGTGAAATAGGAACCAAAAACTATAGAAAAAAAGGCCCAGGTGATTAGAACTTGTGTAGTGTCCATGCCTATGGTCAGCTCGAGAGATGAGCACAAATTCAAGGCAAGCTTTGGTATCATAGAGAGATGCACACATAAACCTCACAACAGTTATTTGTTCCAATTATATTTGTGTTTATATTTCATATCTTTGTTTTGTTTTGAGACAGAGTCTTATCATACAGCCTTGCTAGTCTGGAACTCACTGTGTAGACCAGGCTGGCCTCATGCACAGAGATCCATCGGTGCTGGGATTGAGGGTGTATGCCACCATGCCTAGCAGTTCTTGAAATCTTACTTGACATAGACTTAAAAAACAAAAGAGACTCTACTGTCTCAAAGTCTGCTCTTTGTCCCTTTGTCCTTTGTGTTTGGACTCTTGATCTTTCTGCTTCAGCTTCCAAAGTGCATGTGCCATCGAGCCTGGGTAAATTGTATTTTATATGTTGAATTTATAGGGTCAGCCTCAAGATCTGTGTACACGGAACAGGAATGTAATTACATCTTCATCAGTAGGGGTTCGCCTTACTGAAGGATGTGTTTACTTGGGGGGTCTCCCTGGACAGTAGACCACTTGCTGTGTTTCAGAGTGTGAGTCAGGGGTGTGCTAACCAGGCTTCAGTTTCAGATCTGCCTCCTCACTGTTGCTTTTTGTGGATCAGTCAGTGTCTGTTTTTTCCTTCTGTGAAGAAGCTACAAATAGTGCCCACAGATTGCTAAGTGGGTAAGCTGACTGCTAGCAAGCCTGAGGCCCAGCTGGGTCCTGAGGACCCACACGGTAGAAGAAGAACCTGGTCCTACCGGTTGTTGGCTGACTCCTGCCCTCGTGCGCCTGCATGGGGAACTTGTGAAAATCCACCAGTAATCTCGCCTGCTGCTTCACAGGCTTGTTCACGGGCTAGATGGGATGATGGACATAGGTCTCCTGGATTGGTGAAGCAGTTTTAACATGAGGGATTACTGCTGCTTAACTCTCCCTTCTTTTTCTCGTAGGTAGTGTTGGTGCTTCTTTTCAGTGCCAGTCCATCCATCACGACCACATTTGTCATGATGACAGTGACAAGGTGAGGTCCTTGTTGATGTCTGCCACCGTGAGAATGCATGCCACCCTTTCTGTGCTGCTGGAGTCACCTGTGTAACTCTGGACCTCAGGCCCCCGGGGTGGCTTGAGGGTGTCATGTGGAGACGCCGCGTACAGGCGGTCTTACTGGTTTGTATGTTGGATTATTGGACTGCTCCAGAACACCTGCAGCTCAGCCCTCGGAAGAGGTGGCTGGGCTCCTGCCTAGAGCTCCAGGTCCCTTTCTGTGTCTCTGTCCTTCCTCTTTCTCAGGCTGGACATAAGGCTTATTTTAACATACCAACCTGTGCTCTGAGCAGTTAGCAATTCATGTGCTTCTAGTTGGAAATATCACAGACATTCCAAATTTGTTTAATTTTATAGTTGATTATACATTGTCATCACTTTTCCCCCTTTTCTTTCTTATTCTTTTAATGTGATTGTGTGTGTGTGTGTGTGTGTGTGTGTGTGTGTGTGTGTGTGTGTGTGTTTACTTTACTACTTTGGACCTGAGTTGTTTCATTTTAAAATCATGTCCAAATTAATGGTGGGTTTGTTTCGTTGTGGGTTGGCTTTTGTTTTTGTTTTAGGAAAGGTCTCACTATGTAGCTTTGGGACTGGCCTGGGACTTGCTGTGTAAGACCAGGCTTGGCCTTGAACTCATACTACCAAAGTTCTGGGATTAAAGAATGTGAGCCATCATGCTTGGCCATTGTGGTTTGTTTTTTTTTAAGGTGGGCTTGATAGTGCACATCTGCAGTCCTGGCACTTGGTGGTGGAGGCAGGAGGATTCAAGGGCATCTCTACTTCCTAGTAAGTTCCAAGCCTCCTGGGTTACGCAAGACCTTTATAATATCAAAAATAAAAGGGGAAAAGACTGAGAAACTTGCCTTCCTTGAGACTTTCCAAACGTGTTGGTGGTGATGGTCTGTCTTACTGCTTCTGTCAGCTGCAGAGCATTCCAGAGTCTCCTTTCCTGTCACAGCCATCCAGAGCCATGGGTTTCATCTCTAAATTTTCACAGGGAGTTGACTGAAAGAGACTTCCTAAAATTTAATATACAGAGTTTAGAAAATAAGAGTGATAAAAGCAGAAAGAGATGAAATCACTTTGTCGGTTAGTAGCCAACGATGTAAAGCTATCTGCGGTTCAGCTTCTGGACTCTGCCACTGCATTGTCGGTCTAGAAACCAACGTGAGCTTCTTGGTCTTAGAGACTAGGGATGAGATTCTGTCTCTCTTAAGTACTTCCATCTCCCTCAAAATGGTTCTCAGTTTCCAGTCTTTATGTTTTTCATAATTCATAATGGGACACCCCCCACCATATATGGATGGAGACAGGGAGAGGAGGAGAGATTTTTTTTTTTTTCTTTTCTTTGAGACAGAGTGTCTCTGTAGCTCTGGCTGTCCTGGAACTCACAGAGATCCACCTGCCTCTGCCTCAAAAGTGCTGGGATTAAAGGTGTGCACCACCACCACCTGGTGAGAAGAGAATTTTAAAGGATAATGTTTGGCCAGCAGACCAAAGACAGTCCAAGCCTGTCTTCTCCCCCCCCCCCCAACTGCTGTTGTACACTGTGTTTCTCAGGGTGGAACGAGAGGACTCTCTTGTCTATGTACTGAGAGCTCACTCTGTTGATTAGAGCCAGCAAATAATATTTGATGGAGAGCTATATTTCTAGGCATCAGGGAATACATCATTATACAAGATGGATAAAAATTCCTGGTTTTTTTTTTTTTCATGATTTTACAGTGTAACTGGGGAAAACAGATAATAAAAAGTAAATGTCAATTATATATTATGTTACAATAAGATACAGTAAGAATTAGAGAAAAGGAAAGGTAGGGCTAAATGTGATGGCACAGCCTTTAGTGCTAGCACTCCGGAGCTAGAGGCAGGCAGATGGATCTCTGGTTCCAGGCCAGCCTGATTTACATAGCAAGTTTTAGGCCAGCCAGGGCTACATAGTTGGGCCCTGTCTCAATTTAAACAAAAAGGTTGATCTTGGTAAGTGGAATGATATCCATTAAGAGGTAGATGGTACAGATGGCAGCGTTTATTATTTTAGTATTTTATTATTCTTTCATTTTATTGGGGGAGGGTATCATGAGTGAGAGCATCTGTGTGGAGGTCAGAAGGCCACTTTGTGGAGTTGGTTCTCTTACCTTTAAGTGGGTTCCAGGGGTCAGGCCCGTGTGGCAAGTGCCGTTACCTGCTCTGCTATCTTGCTGACTCTTGGCTCTGGTCTGGCTTCGCCTTGTCTCACCTCATCTCATCGCATCTGGTCTCCTCTAACACAAATTGCTAAACGGTCTTATTAATAAAAAACTGAGAGATCAGAAAAGCAGAAAGAAGCCAGCCACACTCTTACCACCTTGAAATCCTCAGTCAGTGAGCTACTTCCTGTATACTCCCCATAACTATATGCCTTTCTGTTCTGCATCTCACTTTCTCTCTCCACCCAGCTACAGCACTTCCTGTCTGTCTGTACAGACCTCCAGACCTCCATGGTTAATGCTGGGATTAAAGGCATGTGTCATCATGCCTGGCTCTGTTCCCCAGTGTGGCCTTGAACTCACAGAGATCCACATGGATCTCTGCCTCCTGAATGCTAGGATTAAAGGTATGTGTTACCATTGTCTGACTTCTGTGTTTGATATAGTGGCTGGCTTTTTCCTCTGATCCTCAGATAAGCTTTATTAGGGTGCACAATATATTGGGGGACATATCACCACAGTCTCCTCCTACCTTACATGTTTGAGACAAAGATTCAGTTACCCAATGTTTTGTGACCAAACTCTTCTTGGGGAGATGCAACACACACACATCTACTCAGCCCAGATAGGGAGCTAACACAGATCAAAGTACAGATACCACCAAAGTCCAACTTGGTGAACCCTGAGTTTTATTGGGGTTACTTACAGGAATATGAGTGAGGGGTTACTTACAGGAGCAGAAATGACTCAAAGACATCAGCATCACCAAGGGTGGGGGACAGCTCACAAAGCTGGGAACCTGGAGTACACTCCACGGCCTCCAGGCAGCTCAAGAGGATGTAAAATTTCCTTTCCAGGTCTCTCAGTTGGTCTAAACCTCTTCCAGGTAGCTCAGCTGGTTCCTGCTTCTTCCAGGCAGCTGGTCTGGTCTGAGTGTCTTCTTGGCAGCTCAGCCTCTTTGCATATGGATGACTTTCCACTTTCATTGCTTACTCTGGTAGGGAGGAGCCTAGTGAGTCTGTTTAGTTTCGGGGACTTCCTGAAGCTCTTTTGAGTTGTTTACCTTCCTGCTTAAGGAGCTTCCCTGCAGGATGGAGTGTTTCAGAGGAAACTGTTATACAATACCCAGGCTGGCCAAGAATTTATAATTCTCCTGCCTCTGTTTCCCAAATAACAAACTATAAGCCACATTTCCAATTCCTTTTCAGATTTTAAATAGTTGATTAGACATGGAAGGGGCCCTAACACTTAAAAATCAGATTTCTGGTTGGGCGGTGGTGGCGCACACCTTTTTATCCCAGCACTTGGGAGGCAGAGGCAGGCGGATCTCTGTGAGTTCAAGGCCAGCCTGGTCTCCAAAGTGAGTTCTTGGAAAGGCACAAAGCTACACAGAGAAACCCTGTCTTGAAAAACAAAAACAAAACAAAACAAAACAAAAAAAAAATCAGATTTCTGTATTTGCATTAGCCCCTGACTTTATAACAAATGGGAGTTGATTTTCCCAGATAAGAAGTGGAATTGGGGCTGGAGAGATGGCTCAGAGGTTAAGAGCACTGAGTGCTCTTCCAGAGATCCTGAGTTCAATTCCCAGCAACTACATGGTGGTTCACAACCATCTACAGTGAGATCTGGTGCCCTCTTCTGGCCTGCAGTCATACATGCTGTATACATAACAAATAAATAAATCTTAAAAAGAAGTTGAATTGGCGTAATGAACTCACTGTGTCCCCTCTGTTTTTGTTCACCTCAACTTCTTTCCCTCCCCTATCCCCTTTTCTGCTACACTCTGCCATATAGGTGGCACACTTTTGAAATTTATTTGAATCTTTCCTTAAGAGCTATTCAAATATTAGAAGTAGTGGACTGAACAAAACAGAACATTTGGAAGTATGCCTTCTGCAAGGGGAGAAGTTAGATAAGAAGTATATTATTAAATGGTTATTTGTTTATAACATACAGAATAAAGCAGAGAAGAGGTGTAGAGAAATTAGAGAAAGATTACCTTCTAAAATAGGGTAGTCACAGTATTCTTTTAAGTAGGGACTGCCTTATTCCTGTTTTATAGTTGAATATAAGATACAGAGTAAATAAATAATTTACCAAAGATCACACTGTAAATAGACTACTGGAATTCAGATCCCCATCACTTAGCTGATGTCTGCACTGTACTTTGTGAAAAAAACTTTTCTTCTTTAGTTTTACCAAGTCAGTTGTGATGAGCATAGGCAGTGTCTGCAGTGGTGGATGGAGGCCCTGTGGAGCTCCAGTGAGGAGTCAGTTGTGATGTAGCATGAGGGCAGTGGAGGAGGCAGTGTCTGCAGTGCAGTGGTGGAGCTGCGAGGGGCCCTGTGGAGCTCCAGTGAGGAGTCAGTTGTGATGAGCATAGGCAGTGTCTGCAGTGGTGGAGGCCCTGTGGAGCTCCAGTGAGGAGTCAGTTGTGATGAGCATAGGCAGTGTCTGCAGTGGTGGATGGAGGCCCTGTGGAGCTCCAGTGAGGAGTCAGTTGTGATGAGCATGAGGGCAGATATGGCATCAGTGTCTGCAGTGTGTGGAGGCCCTGTGGAGCTCCAGTGAGGAGTCAGTTGTGATGAGCATAAGGCAGTGTTCTGTTTTTTCTGTCTGCAGTGTGTGGATGGATGGAGGCCCTGTGGAGCTCCAGTGAGGAGTCAGTTGTGATGAGCATAGGCAGTGTCTGCAGTGGTGGATGGAGGCCCTGTGGAGCTCCAGTGAGGAGTCAGTTGGTGGGCAGTCCTCAGTCTTTTCCTGCCTAGTCCTTTGGTCTTTGCCCTGTCTAACATGGCTCTAGGGATAGACCTGACTGGGATGCCAAGGGAGTGAAGAACAGATGGACACACAGACATAAAGCTGGGATTAGATGGTGAGGGCCTCTTGGATGGAAAAACTTCAGCACCCCAGAAGCACAGTGTGTTTATTGTGTAGAGTTGAACAGAAAGGTTATTGCATACAGCTGAACAAGGAGATGAGTTAAAGTATACAGCTACATCAAGGAGACGTTGAACTAATCTTGATAGGCATGGTCTCTGTAGGGGAGCAGCCTTCAGGCCATAAATAACGGAGGAACTGTGGTAGCCATTTTCTGTCCATACCATCAACATTCATGGTCAGACAAAAAGGGGAGCTAAACTGGTTCCTTCTGGATCTGAGGCTAGGGTCCTTGGTATGGCAGTGCCCACATCTACAGCACACATTTACTGAGGACCTCATGCACTCAGAACTTCCTCCACTTCCCACAGGTTGTTATTCCAGGCTCCCTTTCCATGACACCTCTGTCCTGCTTCATGCTCAGAGTCCATGCTGCTCTGTAAAGGTCCTCCCATCATGCATTGCTGTGCTGCATTGTTTCCAATGGGACAGTCAGTCACACAGCATTTTAACAATGTAAAGGGTACTATGAAACTGTTACTGCTGTTGCATCTTTCTGATACTGAGGCTAACCTACCTAAACAAGTGTCAGTTTGGGAATAAGGAGATAGTTTTGCAATGAGAACATATCTGACATAGGGCATGGGTCTGACTTAAGGATGAAATAGAATATCCAAACATTTGAGAGCTATCAAGTTAGCCTGATGAGTTTGCTCTGCAGGACCCATCTGGTAGAAAGAGAGAACAGACCCCTGTAAATTGTCCTCCAACTTCACATTGTGACATGTACGTACACACACACACACACACACACACACACACACACACACACACAGAATGTATGTATGAATGAATGAATGAACTTATAAAAAACAAACTTTTTATCTGGGCGGTGGTGGTGCATGCCAAGTGTTGATCCCAACACTTGGGAGGCCTCTTTTTTCATTAATTGTTGTTACACACACACACACACACACACACACACACACACACTCATGACTTCTTTTTTCACTAATTATTGCTACACACACACACACACACAGAGAGAGATGTATTTAGGAATATGGATGTATGTACACCCTTCTTGGTCTGTGTAATGTTATTTTGTATGTATGCTTGTTTTTGGGACTGACCATTTG
This sequence comes from Peromyscus leucopus, assembly GCF_004664715.2. Taxonomy (NCBI): domain Eukaryota; kingdom Metazoa; phylum Chordata; class Mammalia; order Rodentia; family Cricetidae; genus Peromyscus; species Peromyscus leucopus. The sequence continues at coordinate 55,108,669 of NC_051064.1, read as the reverse complement.
GTATGGGATAACCAATAGATGTGTGTGCTTCCTGGGGAAGACGTTCTCCTGCTCTCAGCGTTCCTTGATTGCCTGTAGGTTTTGGTCTAGGGTTGAGGCCTCATGTGCTTTCCTCTGTCTTTGTTATGTATATTGTCCTTGTATAGCTTCTGACATTACTAAAAGACACACTTGCAGCAAACTCCCTTTTCCTCTGGGTCTTACAGTCTTTCTGCCCGTTCTTCCACAGTGATCCTTGAGCCTTAAGTACAGGAATTGTTTTGGAGATGTATCTGTTAGGACTGGGCTTCACAGCTCATCATTTTGATCGGTTGTGGTTTTCTGTAATGGCCTGTTGGTAAGAGAAGTTTACTTGATGAGAGTTGAGGTACACTTACTTGTGGGTGTAAGGACAAATGTTTAGATGTAGTTAGGGATGATGCTGGGTTAGTAAAGTGGTGGTTGTAGGTTCTCCTCTAAGGACCATGACTTCACTTGTCCTGGGTAGTTGTCTGCGTTCTAGTGTCAGGAATGATTTCGCTCTTATTGAGTGGGGCTTAAGTCCAATTAGAGAGTTGTTGATTACTGCCAAAATAGACATGCCACTACTGTGCCCTAGGTTTATCGGGCCATGCTGGTGGTGGTTGTGGTTCTTAGGCGTCATAGCTGGGTAGGACTGTTGGTTGCTTCCCTCCCTTGGGAGCTTGCATGGTGCCTTCCGTTACATGAAATCTAGTCCCCCGGGAGCAGGTGTTCAGGTCAGTTCCTCTCAGGGGCCTCAGAGCCCTGCGTCTCAATTGTGTGGTGTCTGTAGTAATAGGGACTTGCCTTCTACCTCTGGGAGGCAGCATTAGCAATAGTCTATAACATTTGGAGAGTCTCTTGACCGAAACTCAGAAGAGGGCTTCTCATGCCTAGAGTTGGGGTTTTTTGTTAGATGGTCTCTGGCTCTCGGAGGGAACATTGTCAGTCCAGATGACAAAGAAAAGTTCATTTAAACTATGTATGTATTTTTATACACCGACTCGTGTGCATTAGTTTTTTTTTTTTTTTTAAGGCGGATTGTTAAAGTATGATTATGACTTTTTCAAACACCTTTATTGTTGTTTGAGCCTCCTTTCCTTCTGTTGTATTCATCTCCCTTTCCTGTCCCTCATTAGCGCCCTCCCCTGTTTTTCCATCTCCCTGGTCAGATCCTGTTCTTCCCCTCTGCTGCTCCCCTCCCCCTCCCTGGGCAATGGTCCCTTTTTGCTTCCCTGGTTTCTGCAGTTACTCCAGGATGTGTAACTCACACCTGAGGATTTGGAGCTAGGAGCCTCAGATGAAAGAACATTCAGTGTTCATATTTCTGGGTCTGGCTGTCCTGGTACTTGCTCTGTAGTCCAGGCTGACCTTGAACTCAAAGATCCCCCTGCCTCTGCCTCCCTAGTGCCCGGATTAAAGGCGTGCGGCACCACCACCACCACCACCACCACTGCCCAGCCTATATGATCTTTTCTGGTTCCATTCATTTACTTGCAAAGTTGATGTTTTCATTTTACAGCCGAGTAGTAGCCCATAGGTGTACATAGCACATGTTATTATCATGAAGGACTTCGGATTGTTTCCATTTCCTAGCCACTGTGGACAGGTCAGCAGTGAACGTGGCTGAGCAGGTGTCTGGAGTAGAAGGCAAGTCCTTTGGGCCTATGCTAGAGTAAGTAGTACCGCTGCTGTAGTCATGGGCAGGGTTATTTTAGTCTGTAGAGAATTCCGCACACTGATTTCCAGAGTGCTGGACCAGTGTTTGTGAGTGAGGATTCCCTTCCCCACTCCCTTTAGTTTGTTGTCAGTTATTTTGTTGATGTTTGCTGTTTAGACTCTGGTTAGATGAAATCTCAGAGTGTTTTTCATTTGCGGTTTTTTTTTTTTTTTTTTTTTTTTCGAGACAGGGTTTCTCTGTGTAGCTTTGTGCTTTTCTGGAGCTCACTTGTAGCCCAGGCTGGCCTCGACTCACAGAGATCGCTGGTCTGCTCGAGTGCTGGGATTAAAGGCGTGCGCCACCACCGCCCGGCATCATTTGCGTTTTTGTAATTGCTGGGGACAATGAAAAAATTTTGAGATATTTCTTAGCCATTTTTTCTTCTTTTGAGAACACTTTGTTCTCAAAAGTACTTAATATAATGCTTAAATATAACTATTCTCTTATGTTTATTTAAAACACTATGATGTGTGAACTCATTAAAGAAACTGGTTCACATATTTCATCTTAGCTACCAATACCTTTAATTTTCATTCCTCCCCCCCCCCCATTAAGAAAAAGAAGACAGGTTAAAGGACCCACCGTGCGGGTGTGGACGGCGATGAAGCCCCCTCCCGCATAGCTTGAGTTTCCACTTTGCTGTATTTAGGTTCTTTACCCAGCCTGGGTTTCTGCTTTTTCAGGTTATGCCACTTCGGTTTTCTACAGAGCTGTCCCCGTCTAGCACACCAGGGAAACAGGATCTGTGTCACCCAGTGTGACTTCAGTGCAGCTCTGCAGTGGTTTGGCAGAAGCCAGCGGTGGGTTTGGTGGGAGGGAGGAGTACTAAGGACTCTCGAGCTAGGGCAGCAGCAGTAGATTGTTACATGTGGAGTCAGTGTTTCCCTTTTCATCATCCGTATCCAAACTCACTCTCCCTTCTGTGGGAACAAAGGACACGTCTCCAGAACAGTCTAAAAGTTGATGGACCTGCTGTGTTCTCACTCCTCATCTGCAGGTCCTCAAAATCTCCTCACAAAGTGCAGCCAAGAACTGCCTGTCTAGATTCTGCTTGCCCCATGTTTTTACTTGAAGCTTAGAATTGCACCCCACTTTCCTTCACCTTTATCTTTATTTATCTGCTTCTCGAGGAGCATCCGCTGCTCTGACCAACGCAGATTCTACATACTCCAGGGTACCAGTCGGAGCACCAGCTTGCTGAGTCCAGCACAGCCTGGACTTAGAAACCTGACTGGGGTGACCAGGGAATGAAGAACAGACAGACACAGCAGATCTGGTGGGCAGTGTGTGTGTGTGAAAGGCACCAACTATGCAACAACCAAGCGCCTTAGTGTGTTTATTAAGTGCAACACATGCTGGGGATGATAAAATTTTTTTTTTTTTTTTTTGGTTTTTCGAGACAGGGTTTCTCTGTGCAGCTTTGCGCCTTTCCTGAAACTCACTTTGGAGACCAGGCTGGCCTGGAACTCACAGAGATCCGCCTGCCTCTGCCTCCTGAGTGCTGGGATTAAAGGCATGCACCACCACTGCCCGGCGATGAAAATGTTTTGAGATGTTGCTTAGTCATTTTTTTAAAGGAGCGGATAGCTAGTCTCAGAAAGGAGGTCGCTGCAGGAGGGCTGTCTCAGGTTGCAGTCTTGTAGGTGGAGGAAGCCACAGTTCTTACACACCTGGTCCATCGTTCCTAAGTACATGCACTTGGGCCAGAGGAAGGCTTTGCCAGCCCTTTGAGCCTCACCTGGGGAAGGCTTTGTCAGACCCATGATTCTGAGGCTTTGGATCCTTGACATGGCTGTGCTCATGTCAATAATACACATTTACTCACAATTTCATCTCCAACTTCACCCCCCTTCTTAACACACTCACTCAGGGCTCCCTCCGCTTTCTACCTCATCTTAGCAGATAGCATTTTTTGTTGCTAATTAATACAGCCTCAGAAATGTTCTTAACGTGGCTTTTAAGGTACACTCATGATGAGAATAGGTTGATAGTGAGGAAACCCATTTGGGTTAGAGGGCATCTGAAGTTACTCTGGGTGTAGTGGTTCTGAATGGAAGGAACTGATGGTACCTAGACCATGAGGCCACTCGTAGACTGAAGTTCTAATTAAGGAAGACCAATTTCAACACAGAGAAAATTTTTAGGGGCTGCTTCTTAGGGACATGTATGTCAGTCATTTATCTTAAAGTCCTTTATTTATACATTAATAGAGAAAGTTCCATTAGCTTAAAATAAGAAATCAATTTCAAAAATTTAAACAGTGTTTATTTATTTAGACAAGCAGTTAGGAATAGGGTAGATCCCTTGTCTGAAATGATTAGGACTGGAAATGTTTCAGATTTTAGAATGTTTTACAGATTTCCTCCTTGAACATAGTTAATCTGAAATTAGAAACACTATAAACTTTGTTTGCATTTTATTTAGAGAGTGTGTGCACACCAAGGCACATTTGTGTCAGGTATCTTTACTTAGTAAGCCATCTTGCTGCCAGACCCTCTCAGTTTTTTGAGTAATCAGAAAGTTTCTGGTTGGGCCTGGGGAGATGGCTCAGGGAGTGAAACCCGAGTTCACCCCAGACCCATGTCAAGTGGCTCGTGTGGTGACGCACCTCTAATCCCCTGCCCCACCAGAGGATCCCAGTGTTTTCATGAGAGAATTGTGCAAACCAGCTTGAAGTAAAGCCTCGCTTACTCATAACCTGCAGCGAGGGTTGAAGAGGCGCAGAGGACATGGGTAGAGGTGAACAAAATACAATACTGTAGTAGAGTTAAGTGCTTATAGAAGATGTGAATGTTAACGCTGCCTGTTAAGTGACAGACCTGGTTAAAGAACAAACTTTCAACCCTGTATTTTATACAAGAAACAGGCATACAACAAAAATGACTGAAAAACTGAAAATAGAAGCTGAGCAAGGAGTCAGAGATAGTGACCCGTGTAGTCCCAGCACTCAGGTGAAGACAGGAAGGCTGGGGACTGAGAAAACAGGCTGTGCTACACGAGACTGGCTCTCCAAGACAAGCAGAGAACATAACATGCATGTGAACACCAAGTAGAATCGACTTTTTTTTTGACAGGGTCTCATGTAACATAGGTTGGTGATCAATTCCTGATCTTTCTGCCTCAGTCTCTCAAATGCAGGAATTAAAGGAGTGTATCACTCGACCGAATAGAGGTGACATTTTTAGTAGAATTCAGATCATAAATTATTAATCTGTACAAAAGAGTCAAGAGATATAATGTGTAGATAGTATAGGACCATGAACCAAAATATATTTGATACTATGGTACATTTTTGTTCATGGTTAGTGGCTCATAACTAACTCCCAAGGCATTTCAGAAAATTCTAATTTTGTTTCTGCCTTGGAGCTGGCCATAAAGGAATTCTTTGACCTACTTTGTATGATACAAGTGGCAAGGGCCTTCATTCTCCCAATCCATAAAGAAGGGAATACTAAAGAATCTGAGGAAAGATTTCAATTAGTAATAATTCTTCTTCAGGCCTATTTCACTGGCTATGGTATTGCTGCTACACAAAGTACGGAGTACTAGAGAGTCTGAACAACCAGGTCCAGACCCAATAATACTAAGATATGGTTGCCCTTGCTTAGTCGTCCCTATGTAGACAGCGATCTCCCTGTAAGAAAACCAATGGCTGGAGATGGAGTGCTTCCATATAGAATGTTCTTGTAGAGAGGGCAGGAAGCTCTGTGTACCCCCCTCGGCCTCAGCCTGTTATGCATCTCTTCATCCGTATTCTTTTTGGTTTTTCAAGACAGGGTTTCTCTGTGTAGCTTTGGAGCCTGTCCTGGAACTCACTCTGTAGCCCAGGCTGGGCTCGAACTCACAGAGATCCGCCTTCCTCTGCCTCCCCGAGTGCTGGGATTAAAGGTGTGCGCCACCATCGCCCAGCTCATCCGTATTCTTTGTAGTGTCCTTTATAGTAGGCAACTAAGCACATGTTTTCCGGAGTTCTGTAATCTAATCAAGTAAATTTATCAAACCTGGGAGGGATTGTGGGAAACCTAGTATATAGCTAGTTGTTCAAAAGCACAGGCCACAAACTGAGGCTTGTTTCAGCCTCTGAATTGTGAGGGGAGCTGAGTGTAGGGGTGCACACTTGTCTCAAAACAGAGCAGACAGCCCCTCAGATGCCAAACAAACAATAACAAAATGTGTAAAGAATTGTTCCAGGTTGGGGGCTGAGCCCTAAGCCTGTGGGCTCTGCCACTTTTCCAGGTAGACAGTCAGAACTGAGGTCAAGGACAGCTAGCCAGGGGCTGGATGGGAGGACATCCATCAGAGGCTGCTGTGGCCTTGCTTATTGTTGGTACGGAAAGCCTTACATTTTAAGAAGTCTTCTGTGTCAATTTTTGTGTTCTTGAGAGCAGAGAAAAACAAGTTTGTTTTTCTCCTTACTTAACTCCCAATAGTTAATCCCAAACCGGTTAAGAGTAAGAAGAAAACGATAAACTCCCAGGTGTAGAGGTGTGCTGATACTGTAGGAGGAGGACCACTCCAGGCTAGTGTACTGTCAAGAAGGTATAGTCTTTCTATGAAATACATTGCCTAAAAGGCTTTTAATAATGTTATTATCTCCTGCTTTATGTGGCTAGAAAGTCTAGCATGGCTAAATGGTCGTCTCAGGGTTTCACAAGGTCCAACAGTGCTATGTTCTCATTAGGAATCCCAGTTAAGGCAGATCTGCTTCCTCCAGGTTCATTCAGGTTGTTGGCAGAATTCATGTTCCTGTAGCTGTGTGACTGAGGAGTGAGCTCCTCCATGCCTCCGGCCAGCAATAGGTTCTAGCGGCTGCACACAGTCCTGCCCTGTGAGCCTTTCATAGCTGCTTCACAGCATGTCTCTCTGCTTCAAGACCAAAAGGAGACTCCAGACAGCTCAGATGGACTATTATGTAATGAAACGTAATTGTAGGAATGACATCAGTCACCTCATTTTTGCCATGTTCCTAGCTAGAAGCCATTCACAGGCTTTTCGTGTACTCTCCAGTAGGAGGGGATGACCCAAGTGCGGTGACTCAAAATTAGTGGTCACCTCAGGGTATGTCCATAATAGAAGGGTGAAATAGATAAAGAGAATTGGTAAGAATAGTAAGAATTATGAGTCCTACGAAATGTATTTAGTGTACAATATTGTTCAATATATTGAATAATGTTGCTAATTGTATGATGTGTGTAATGTGTGTGGGTTGTGTGTGTATGGATTGTCCCCAGTGTGGTAGTGGGTGAGTTGCCCCTCGTGGAACTCGCCGTGTGGTACTGTTTCAGACCTTGAGGTTGTCAGAGTCAATTGGCCTGCTTTTTAGGAAAGATTTTTTCTCTTGGCCAGTTTGTTAAAAAAAATTGTATAATTATCATAACCATTTACTTTTAGAACATCCTCAAATCTCATCCCTCCATACCCCCAAAAAACCCCAAATAGTAGCAGTCACCTGTCATTCATTTCCTTAGTACCCAACAACCATTTATCTTTCTGTATACAGCTCACAGGACTTGGATATCAGTGCCTTGGTGGCTCTTTGCAGGGAGATGTTTTGTTCTCCGGAGTTCTGTGGCTGGAACCCAGGGTTTTGTGCATACTAGGCAAGCATTCTACTTGAGCTACACGCCAGCCCTCTTTCAGTATTACATGGATTTTATATAGTGTATGTAACCTTTTATGTCTGGCTTCTGTCACTTGCATGATCATTTCAAGGTTTATACTCTAGCATAAATTAATATTTTATACGGCTTAATGGTGAATAATATTTGATTGCATGGATATAACACATTTTGTTTATCTGTTCATCAGTTGGTAGACATTAGGATTGTTTCCATTTTGTAGTTACTATAAATAATGATCCTCTGAACATTTGCATGTATTTGCTTTTTGGTCACATGGTAGATTTTTGTTTAACATTTTCAGGAACTAACAGTTTTCCAAAGTGCTATACCTTTTCCTTTCCTGTCAGCAGTGTGTGAGGGTCACATTTTCCACTTCCTTGCCACATGTTTAGATTGTGTTTTAAGTTCTAATCTTTCTAGTGATTGTGAAGTAGCATCTCATTATAGTCTTACTGTATTGCCACAGTGATGAATGATGCTGGGTGCTCTTCTGTTTCTCTGTCACTGTGGTAGCATACATTGACAAAAACAGCTTAAAGGAGAAGGGACTTATTTCTGCCTCCCAGTTGGAGATGCCGCCTGTCATGATGGAGAGTCACAGATACAGGAGCAGGAGACAGCTAGCTGGTCACATTGCACCCATAGTCAAGAAACAAAGGGATGAATGTGCCTGCTCAACTAGTTGTTTACTTTGTATCTAGTCCAGGATTTCAGTCCAGGGAATGGTGCCACCACAGCTGGCTGGTCTTTCCACCTCCATTAACCTAATCAAGATAATTCCCTACAGGTATGCCCAGAGGCTGATCTCCCAAGAGATTCTAAATCTTATCAAGTTGATTTTGTGAGTAGAGGCATGTGTGTGCTGTGGTAAGGTGGGGCTCAGAGCAGTTTTCAGAAGTCAGTTCTCTCCTTCCACCATGTGGGGCCTTAGGACCAAACTCAGCTCGTCACTTGGGAAGCTTTATCAACTGAGCTATCTTGCCTGCCTTACCTGTATTTTCTTATTTTGCATCATCTTTCCTGGTATACCTGGAATTTATTTAATATTTGGCATTATGCAACTGGGTGTGTGTGTGTGTGTTTTTTTTTTTTTTACATGGATTCTTACCTTGTTTTATTGTAAAATAGCTGAGGTAATTGGAAGTATGATATATTGATATATATCTTAATAGTATTGTTGACATTTTTGTTTGCCTTCAAACTATTGTTTGTTATGTGATATATTTATTATTTTACTTATAAGACACTGTTGGAACAAGAAAGCATGGGTAATATCTTTGTAGGGTTTCTATTACTATGATAAATCATCACGAACAAAAACAATTTGGGGAGGAAAGCATTTATCTTAGAGTTTATAGCCCACCATCCAAGTCAGAGCAGGAACTCAAGACAGGAACTGAAGCAGGAACCATTAAGTAACTGCTTACTAGCTTATACTAGTTTGCTCCTCATGGCTTACTCATCCTGCTTTTTCTTTTCTTTTTTTTTTTTTTTTTTTTTGTTTTGTTTTTGTTTTTGTTTTTGTTTTTCGAGACAGAGTTTCTCTGTGTAGCTTTGCGCCTTTCCTGGAACTCACTCTGTAGACCAGGCTGGCCTCGAACTCACAGAGATTCGCCTGGCTCTGCCTCCCGAGTGCTGGGATTAAAGGCATGTGCCACCACCACCCGGCTTCTTTTCTTTTCTTTTCTTTTTCTTTCCCCTTTCCCTTCCCTTCCCTTCCCTCCTCCCCTCCTCCCACCCCTCCCCTCCCCTCTTTTCTTTTCTTTCCTTTCCTTTCCTTCTTTCCTTTCCTTTTTTCTTCCCTCCCCTCCCCTCCCCTCCCTCCCCCTCCCCTTCCCCCTCCCCCTCCTTTTCTTTTCTCTTTTTTCTTTTTTCAAGACAGGGTTTCTCTGTGTAGTTTTGGTGCCTGTCCTGGATTTCACTCTGTAGCCCAGGCTGGCCTGGAACTCACAGAGATCCGCCTGCCTCTGCCTCCCGAGTGCTGGGATTAAAGGCGTGCGCCAGCACTACCGTGCTGATTCTGCTTTCTTATAGAACCCCAGACCACCAGCCTGGGATGTTCCTGCCCACAGGGAGATGGACCCTTCCACATCATTCAGCAAGCAAGGAAAATGCACCCTAGGCTTACCCAGAGGTGAATCTGCTGGTGCATTTTCTCAGTTGAGGTCCCCTCTTCCAAAATGATGCTAGTGTGTGTCAGGTTTAGATAAGACTAGCCCGAACACTTCTAATTTTTGATCAAAAGAAAGCTCCATTGTTAACAACAACAACACGCCAAAAATACTAGATTTCTGTAGGAGCTTAAATTTTTTTATTTACCCCATAAAAAGTTACATTATTTTAAGCATTTTTTAAAGGTTTTGATTTGTGCTGATTAGAATTCTGCTCAGGCATCCTGAGATGAAGCCTGGAAGGGTCTGTAGAATGTGGCATAGGCAGGAAGCTGCAGGCTTTGTGAATGTGTAGTGTGTATCACAGTGTCCACAACATCACTCACGTTGGCAGCATTATAAAAATGTATCCGTAGCAGGAACTCCTGTCAGTTCATTGAGTCGTTTACATTTCATACATGTGCGAGTACTAGGATTCTCCATGGCAGTGTGTATCAGCTGGATTAGTTGTATTATGCAGATACATGAGGTACACTAGAATTCCCTAGAGAAAGCTTGTTTCTTCTCAAACACGGTGAAGTAAAAAAGGTGTTCATGTGGTCCAGTCAACCGAGAACATGTAACATGTCTTACATCCAAAATCTTTTAAGAATCTCATCTCCATCTGTTCCTATTCATCAGTGATTACCTTTTTTTCCTGGTTGTCCCTGAAATGAAGGAACTTGTCTGTGCTGCTCTGTTCCTTAATTTTTCTTTAAACCAGCTTTTTATTTTAATTTTTTGAAGCATGTTTGTAAGTAAATTCATTTTACTTCCTATTTCACTGACTTTGATTACACTTCTCCTTAATGTCTTGTTGCTTCTGTTAGCTGTAGCTGACTAGTTTTATCAGTCTCTCCTCCCCAGATAGTTCTGGAACTCTGTGTTCTGAGGATTGTCTTTTCAGCAGGTCCTTTAACCCAGTGGTCTTTTGGTCACTAGCTTTTACAGCAAGCTGCTATTCACGTTGGTCCCATGAATCCTTTTAGCTTAAGTATGGACCCAGTTCCTAGTTTAGTACAGACAGTTCATATAAACCATAGTAAAGCCTCCAGGATTTAGCAGATGGGCATTGTAACAAAGAGAGTGTATAATTTGGATGTGAAGTGGCGCTGTTCTCAAAGTCCACTGGCTTAGGTTCAGCCTCAGGCTTTCCTCTTCCTGCTCTAGTGCTTGGCTCGCTGCTGTCCCTGGAGTTATCCTCTTTCCAAGGCAGTACCCTGAAAAAAACACTGCTCTTTTCTACTCCAGAATAGACTCGAAACTATTTGCATTTACTCTTGGTTGCAGTTAAAAAAAAAATTGGCACAATCTTTTAGGAGCAATTTAGATTGTATCTAGAAAAAATGTGAAGCATGTATTCTTTGAACAAGCCACTCCACTGCTACACGTTTGCTTTATGGATATGTTTTCAAATGTATGCTAGACTACATTTTATAAGAATTTTCATGATTAAAAGACCATCTCTAACAATAAAAGTGTAGGCTTTGTTGGAAAGAATAACAAATCTGTGCTTAGCTTTTTCCTATGTCTGGCTGTACAGTGGACTTGGTAAAGCTATGCTGTTATGATAGGATACACCTAAGATTAAGCCTATAGAGTAATATTATAGTGAGAGTTATAATTACAGTTGTTCTCAAGATGCTCTTTTTTTTTTTTTTTTTTTTTTTTTTTTAATCTAACAGCTCTGTTTTAAAAGGCATAAAAAGGCTGGGGAAATGATCAGTGGGTAAAGCTTGCCCAAACATGAGGACCTGAGTTTGAATTCCCTGAACCCACATTAAACTGGGCATGATAGCATATATTTGTAATCCCAGTGCTGCAGAGGGGAAAATAAACGGAGACAGGAGAACCCCTAGAAGCTCTTGGGCCAGCTATCTTGGCCTAGGCACAGCAAAAACAAGAGATCCTGTCACAACACTTAAGGTCATCCTCTGACTTGAACACATGTTCTGAGGCATGGGACTGCCGTGTTCTTGCATACAATCACATATACACATTCACAAAAGGATACACACACACACACACACACACACACACACACACACACACACACACACAGGCAGACAATGCAGAGGGAACCTTATTGCTTCAGGGTCAGTTCCTTCCTGCACATCCTGTCCTCAAGAGGAGTACGCTGCACCATGCATGCGTGTGCTCTTGGCTCTCTCTGTCTCGTAGGCTGTCCATCTCTGTTTTCCTGTTCTGACTCTGTTGGTCCTGGGCATGCAGATTGAGTAATCTTTTGAATTCCTTGGCTGATGGCTTTTCAGCCTGGCTTTTCTCTCACCCACTCCTCATCTTCACTGGCATGTTTTTCTCTTTTGCGGGTGTCTGTGGCCCCACCTCTGTCGTCCCTCACTTGCACAGTGGGAACAGCCCCCTGACCACTCAGCTGCGGCCCCCCCCCCCCCCCCAGAAGGTAACATACCAAGGAAGACTTTCGGTGGACTTGGGGTTGGACGGGCCTTTGCTGCCCCCTTCTGGGTTTTAGCAACTGTAATTGGAAGTTGCTGCTAATTAATTAAATGTTCCTGTGGACAGGTGTTAACATTTCTTGTGAAACAGCGTATGCGGATTGTTTACGTGGATACCACCTTGGCCTGCTTGCAGATGGACGAGGCTGTTCTCTTCACCCATTAGAAGCTTTCATCTTATCAGGCTCTTTCACCGGAGTTTAGTGGAAAACATACTTTTAGGAGGAGAGTAAGTGAGCAAAACAAGCTTTATGAAAAGTTTTGAAGTGTTTTGTTGTTAGTGGGTTTTTTTTTTCTCTTCTGCCTCTTTCCCCCCTTTCCTTAATTTTTTATGCCCTATTCTTAGGAGTTTGCCTATTGAGAAAAATGGAATTGCCACTTTAGTGAGATAATTACTTATCAATTGAACTATTAACTACATGTGGCAGGTAGTTCTTGTGATCTCTTGCCGGATTTCATTAAGGCTCAGTGTTGACTTTAGGAGGTTTACAGTCTTGGGGCAGAAGAATCAGGTAAATACATAACTGTGAGGTAGAATGATTAATACGACATTAGAACACAAACAAGAGGCCACTAACTCAGCCTAGAGGCTGGGCTTGTTGGATTGGGGTTACCATCAGGATGTCTGCTGTGGATGTGAGGAGAATAGCTCTACTCCTGACAGTATTAACCATTAGAATTCAGAGGCTTCCAGCAAGAAGGCCTTGTCCTGGGTATTTTCCATATGAATGGTTTTTCAATATCAGGACAAATGATTCTTTTGTTTGATTTTGAGACAGGCTCTCAATATGTAACCCTGGCTGGCCTGGAACTCACTGTATAGATGAGGTTCACCTCCATTTCATAGAGATCCACTAGTCTTTGCCTCCTAAGTGTTGGCATTAAAGATGGGTGGCACCATGCCTGGCTAGACAAGTGATTCTTCCTCCCTTCTTCCCTCCCTCCCTCCCTCCCTCCCTCCCTCCCTCTCCTCTCCTCTCTCTCTCTCTCTCTCTCTCTCTCTCTCTTCCTTCTGACCTTCCTTCTTTCCTTCCCTTTCTCTCTCTGTCTCTGTCTCCCTCCCTCTCTCCCTCCCTTTCTTCCTTCTTTCTCTTCTTCTCTTTTTCTTCCCTAATCAAGAATATATTTTCTGCACACTAACCCGTATCATTTAGCAGGACAAATTTGGTAAAATTTGAATAAGAAAGACACAGTGAACTAGTACAATTAAAATTTGCTTCAACGTTTTCTTTCGAGGAAGAGACACCACATTTCAACTTAAGAAAAACACTTTCCAGTCCAGGTCCTTTATTTCTCTTTGTACAGTAGGTCATGAATTCACATGGAATGGGCTCCAGCAGCTCAGGCTCCTTCCTTTCTGTCAGTCCTCACAAAGTGTGCTTCTCCGGGTGGGGCAGGCCCGTGCTCCCACCGGCCCCAGGTGCCCTTCTCCTCGGCTTCCCTTTTCTCCTGATTGTTTCTTTCACCTGGTTGTGGAAGCTGTCTCGATTCTTAGAGTGCCTGATGTGCCCAGTCTGCAGTTCATTCTTTTGGCAAGAATCTTGCCCTTGTTTACAATGATGCCCACAGCATTACTGGAAGATGGCTGCCAAGGCCAAGACCAGTGATTCTTCATGTGCATTTCTTAATCATGTTTTTAAGGTCTTAAAATAGGAAATGACCTTTCCCATCTCTGAACCTTTTTTGCCATCCAGCATACCTCCAACATGGGCATCTGTGACAGACAAGTAGAAATATGAACTGCCTTCAAAGAGCTTACAGTTCAATGAAGAAATAGGCATTTATTAAATATTGCATTATTTTATTATTGAAGTATCTTAAACAAATAAATACAGCCTGCAGCCTCATAGCCTTCTTTTTCATAGAACAGTCCTTCAGACAACCATTCTCTTGTATCCTTAGTATATGGTAAAGCAAATTAATCTGAAAAACAACTTTTATTTACCATCTGACAGCATAAAGTAGCACTTCTCTAAGCTTGTAATTATTGTTTATGTAATGTGCTGGAAAATATATTTACCTGGGCTGTGGTGGCGCACACCTTTAATCCCAGCACTCGGGAGGCAGAGGCAGGCGGATCTCTGTGAGTTCGAGGCCAGCCTGGGCTACAGAGTGAGTTCCAGGAAAGGCGCAAAGCTACACAGAGAAACCCTATCTTGAAAAACCAAACCTGCCCCCCAAAAAAGAAAGAAAGAAAAAAAAGAAAATATATTTATAATGTTTTCCAAATTTGCAATTGGGTTGTAGTTTTCCAAAAGCAGACTGTGAGCAGTATGTGTGTGTGTGTGTGTACCCATCCTAATATTATAGTTGTTTTCCTCTTAGTTAGAAAATAAAAAGACTAAGCACCTAAAACCTTTTTAATTCCAGGTACAGGTTTGGTAGTCAATGAGTTTTCCAAATGTTCAGAGGAGGTATAACACACTGGTCCTCCAGTCCTTCATTCATTTCTAGAGCACAGGAGAGAGAGAGAGAGAGAGACAGACAGACAGACAGACAGACAGACAGACACAGAAACTGGCTCTGATATTTCCTAAGACTAACAAAAATATTTGTAATAAAATCTGGTGTGGACATTAAAAATGGAAAATTATACCTATGCACAAGGACACAGAGTAAATGTCCTAAAGAATATAAGCATACCAAATCCATCAGTATTTAAAAGGACAATATAATAAGACCCAAATGGATTTATTAGCAATATAAAGTTGGTTTAATAGTCAAAATTCAACCAATGTAGTTTGTACCTTAACAACAAAAAATCATGATGTACAAAGAAAATTTTAACAAAAATTAAACAACCATTTACATGCATTTTCAGCAAATTAGAAATAGAAGAGATTCCTTAAGTTATTAATAGAATCTACCAAAACCAAAGCAAACCAAACCAAACCCCAAAAACTCCATTCTCCAATGTTGACAGTTGTCTAGATTTACTTAGGAAACGCCAGGTCTTACCATGGCAGTTTCCCTCTGCACTGGAGGGAACTTACCAGCCAGTGCAGTGAGACACTAAGATAGATATATGTTGGCAAGAAAAAAAATGAGCAGTTTTATTATTTTTGGCTGAATATCCAGAACTTAAACAGGACTGCATATTTTAAAAAGCCTCAAGGGTTGATATTTAATTAATAGCTGAATTAGAGGTCACAATTGGAATAAACCCAAGAACTGAAATGTAAGATAATTACAGAAAATTGTGAAGCATCATTGGAAAAATGATTTTTTTTGATCATTGAGCTCAGCCAGTAGAAGGCCTCATCTTGCTCAGGTGCTGGAGGAGTCAACTTTATCAAAGCCATCACTCCTCTTCATTCATCTCTAGATTCAATGGAGTCCTAGTTCAAGTCCTATGTGGGCAGTAGTGGCACACACCTCTAATCCCGTCACTCGGGAGACAGGCAGGCAGATCTCTGTGAGTTCCAGGCCAGCCTGGTCTACAGAGCTACACAAACAAACAAAAAACAAACAAACAAAAAATCCTACTTGTTCTTTTTCTTTCCTTCTGTCCTTTCTTTAGAATTATTGTTTTTATTGAAATTCAAAAGACTAATAAGTAGTTTTGAAAGCAAGAAAAGATGACCTCCTTCAACAGATAAACAGTGGACACAATCTATGAGAGTGAGAAGAACTGTTTTCTTTTTGAGACAGTGTCTTGTTACACAGTGCATACTGGACTGGAATTCATAATCTTCTGCCTTAACCTCTCAAATCCCGGGATCAGAGGCATATGCCACCACACCGGGCCAGAAAAAGCCAACTTGATTACCGCTTGATCAAATCAAATTCTAGGTTATATGTATGACTAAACATGAAAAGGAAAAAATAAATCTCTTAGAAAATTCCTTAATGATCTAAGTGCGAAGGTGTGTGTCTGTGTGTTGGGGATGCACCTCAAGGCTTTCGGCATGCTAGACACATGCTCTATCACTGAGCTACACTTACGCCTGGAAGAGTTTTTAAATAATGTAACAACAGATGAACACCAAACCATTAGCTAAAAACTTAGAGAAAACCAATGGTGTGTTAGTGTGTTAGAAATGTCCCAAGAGAGAGAGAGAGAAAAGAATTGTTAATCAAATCCTTGAGAAAATGAGGCTAGAATCAGAATTGGAGTGGTGTGAATTCTCACTTGGCCATCGAATCTAAAATCTTTTATGGTTTCTGTATGATGGTGGATGCCTAGCAAGGTTTTTAATGACTGCTGTTACTCCTTTGCATTAGAATGTAGGGCACCTGGGCTGATCGCTAAATAACTACCAGAGGCATTTGAAGGCATTTCAGTGTCTTCTTGTTTGATAGGCAGTGATTTGATACATTTTTTTAGAAAGGAACTTAAATGTCTTGTATACTTTAAGAAGTTTTGTAGCCATTCATAATTTCCACCTGTCATGAAAACCAGTTGTAAAGGGGAGCCTTGGAGTCAGAGTTCTCAAAAAGCTCTCACCAGAGCGACAGCTTTGCCTTCAGATGCTGCACGTGCAACTTTAAAATGGTGTTCATTTGCTAGCATGCACTAGTTACACACATTCCAAGTGCCATGCCACATGGAGCTAGCTGATACCTTCTGGACTGTGCAGTTGTAGAAAATTCCCTTAGAGAAAGTTTTTTTTTTTGTTTGTTTTTTTGTTTTTAAAGCGGCTCTTGCCAACAGGGCTTTCTGCTATTGTGGAAAAAGCAAGCAAAGCTTTAGCTGGACTACTGTTGAACAACTACTCAGATATAATTACAGCCCCACCATATTAAAGTTGTCAGGTGTCCCTCATGAAAAGCATACCACTTACGGTGTTTCTGTGAGTATCAGATTTGGGGGTTAAAAACATTTAGAAGCTTTGTGTAGTAGCACATGCCTCTAATCACCTTTAATCCCAGCAGAGGCAGGCATATCTCTGAGTTTGAAGCCAGTCTGGTCTAAGAGTGAGTTCTAGGACAGTCAAAGCTACATAGTGAGACCCTGTCTCAAAGAAAGGGAGGAAAGGGAGAGAAGGAGGAGGAGCAGGAGCAGGAGGAGGAGGAAGAGGAGGAGGAGGAGAGGCATTTAGAGAAAATGGATCCACTGTATGCACCCAAAGCCTTGTTTGGGACTTACAACTTTGTGTCTCCAAACTGGTTGCTCTACAAAACTGGCAGAGGCCTTGGGTAGGGTGAGGTGTCACTAATTGGCTCCGTAAGGGAGTGTAGAACTGCGGTGGGGGGTGGGGGGTGGGTGGGTGCTGCACAGGACCTGCTGTCTCATTCCAGCTTCTTTGTGCTAGACCTTTGATTCAGCAGTTGCTAAGCACCTGAAATTGTGGACCTTGGTCACAGTAGAGCACTGGTGCTCAGTCTGATACTGGTGACCGTACACAATTACCATATGGTGTTATTAAGAGTGTATAAGGTCCAAAAAGATCCTGAAACATTTTAGATCTGTTTCTGTTACCCAAGGCCACTGAGATTCAGAAGGAAAGAGAAAGGTTTAAGCAGTCTACAGAAGCAGTGTCTAAGCTTGATTGCTTTCTTTCCTAGGTCCTCTTCCCCCCCTCCTACCCCCACCCTAGATTTTTAGACCGCATTCCAATACAGTAGACCAGGCGGACCTCAACCTCTCCGAAGTCCTTTCTTAGCTTCCCAGTGTGAGGCCACTATGCCTTGTTGAGTCTGGGTTTTCTGCTCACTGTTCCTTTACAGTTTCACTTCCCTTTTTAAACATCAACCTTTAAAGACTCTTCTAATTTCTATCTGCTTAAAACGCCCACCGCTTCCATAATTCCAATGGCATTCAGCAATCTTTTTCCTTGTGTTTATTGCGCCATTATAGGCATTGTCGTCTCTGTTGGGTCTTGAATTCAGTCGTGAGCCAGGCGGCTTCGGCTTTCGAGTCTATTTTCTATCAGCAAAGTCAGAGAATCTGTCCGACTCGTCCTGACGGGTCGGACAAGTTAGATACAAGCCTGCTTGTTTGTGAGACCCTGTGTGTACATCAATAAAAATTCCTACTTCTTCCGTCATGTAACTACACATGATATTGTGAGGTTTACTGCTCCTCTGCTGAGTTTTGGAGTTGCTGGCTGGAGCGGAAGCCGCCTCTGTGTTAGGGGCAGCCCGCGCTGGAAGGCGCTGCCCCACCTCCCCACCTTCGCTGCTCGCGCCGGCCTGGCGAGTGAGCTGGGCGGGGCTGCGCAGCAGCGCTGCGCACCGGCTCTGTTGCCGGAACTGGCCCGAGCGGCCTGGACGCGCGCAGCCCCGCCCCCGCGGGTGGAAACAAAGGGGGCTCGGCGCGGGGGAAGAGGCGGAGCTCTCTGGCGGTCCTGCTCTTGGCTGGCTAGGTTTGTGAGGAGGAGGAGGAGGGAGGGGCAGGCGTCCGCGATCCAGAGGCGGGAGGCCCTGGAGCTCCGCGGCCGGAGACCTAGCGCCTAGGGTATCGCCTGCGCGCGCAGCGCAATCCACTGCGCCGGCGCGGCCGGTGCCGGTCCGCGAGCGCCGAGGCGGGGTGCAGTGGGGCGGGGCCCCTCGTGCGGCTGGCGGGCGGCCCTCCGGAGGCCCGGGCGGTTGGGACGCTGGGCGGAAAGGATGGGGCCTCGGAGGCGCTAGCCGACTCCTTCAGGGCTGGGCGTGGAGCCGTGGTTTCCTGACGAGGCCCGTGTGATGGTGCCAGGAGGAAGGAAGCGCCGTGACAGCGCCTCAGTCGGAACCGAGGTTCCGGGGGCGAGGAGGCCCGGGGACGGCGGCCCTGGCGAGCTGGCCGCCGGCGGGGCGAGTGGTCACAATAGGAGGCGGCGGCCCGGCCCGGAGCGGCGGGAGCAGCCCCGCAGGGCGGAGCCTCCCCTCGCAGGTACTGGCCCCGCAGCCGTTGGCTCCCGCACGAGGGCGGTACTGGCCGCGGGAGGTTGGGAGCCGGCGGGCCGCGCTTGGCGGACGTTTCCCGGCAGCCCGGCGCTCTTTGTTCCCGCCGCGGCGGGGAGCCGGCTCGCCCCTGCCCGGCCGAGACGCAGGTGAAATGATGTCACCTGGGAGAACGCAGAACCCGGTCGGAGGGGTCCTCTCTCGCGGCCTTCTGCCTCCTCCGCGGGTTTTTGTACGGGCTCGGTTTTTGTTCTCAGTGGATGGAAGTTTTTCCTTTCAGGGCTGAAGAATGAGAGAGGTTGGTTTTTGAAACGGGAGTGTTTCGGGCTATTGAAGGCAGGCCAAAGAGAACTAAGTTATTTTCCTGTGTGTGATCCGGCGTGGACAGCGCTTTTGTGTTGCAGAATTGGTGTGTGCTATTGAACACGCCAATTCTACCATACATAGAGTTGAAGACTTAAATATAGTTATTGCTAGCGTCGTATGAATTGAGATTAGGCGGTGGACATTGAAATGTATTTCGGCGCTCACACACAGTACTTTCTTAGAATTCTTAAGCCTGCCGTACTGCCTGTTTTCGCAGATAATATTGTAGTAACATTTACTTACCAGTTTCTTTAACTAGCAGACAGCTTTGTAACTAGACTTAAGAATTTCAATCACATTTGAATCATAGTCGAAATAAAGTAAAATTTTGTTCATTTTCTGAAACACCGTCTAATTGAGAAATCCAGCTTATGAAAAACAGAAAATAAAAGATCAAAACGTCAAATTTGGTGTAGAAATGAAGAACACTTAAAAGACGACAATTTTGCTTGTTATAGAGTACCTTCTGGCTTATAAATGTACTAGTATAGTGTGTTTTTCGTTTTGAAAACCTGGTCATCCTAAGCCTATTCATTTAGGCATCTACTTTAGAGTTGATTCCTGTCATTTTCGATTTGAATTATTCCTACAAGAACCGGAGGAATTAGAGGCTGCTAATAGGTTCTGCCCCCAACAGGTCTTTTGGGCTTCATATCCTCTCTGTAGGTTATGAAAGAATTGTAGTTAAATACTCTTAATTTTTCCACCACTGGTGTCTGAAAAGGTAGTTGTGTTTTTACACTTGTTAAAATTTATGCCCATCTTAATTTTTTAAAATATATTAAAAATAATAAATGTATGTGGACAACTTAGCCTTGTTTGTTCTGTGCTTCTGCCTCACGGGTTCTGGAAATTGATAGGTCTGGGGCTTGACAGCAAGCATCTTTACCTGCTAAGCCATTCCTCCGGGCCTTGTTTTAAAGTAAGTTGGCAAGTGTAAATCTGGGTAGGTACAGAGACTTTTCTTTACTAGAGAAGATTGAAACAAAGAGTGCTAAGGGAGTTTGCAAGCGTCATATGGAGAGTGTAGATCTGTTGTCTTTCCCTTTGCCCTTCGCATTGGGAAGGCTTTAATAACTTGTGTTAACATTGTCAGGTTGTCTGTGCGTATATTTTTACTTAGGTTAAATAGGGAATGTGAGTGAGAAATCCTTAAATAAAATCGTGAAAATGGTTAGGTAGTTGAGCAGTGTAGAAAGACCATTGGTCAAGATGTTTGTTGTTCACTTGTTCTGTATTTTGTGCTGCCTTTAGTTTGGTTTGGAAGCACTGTTTTGTAATCTTTTATTGGGAAGGTAGTTCTTGAGTTGAAATATTGTTGCATGGTGTCTATGGTTCCTTACAGATTTCTTTTTGCTTGTTTTCCAATTAAGTGCATATATGAATATAGTTTTAACTTCTACTTTACTTCATTCATAGTTTGCTTTCATTTTGTCTGCAGGGAACACAAGCATTAAGTGTTCATTTGTACCATATAGTTCTGGTTCTATTCCATCTATTAGTAGATACTGAATGCCTATTATGACATTCTCTAAAGAAAATAAATGAGTGAATTCTGTATAGTAAATTAAAGATAAATATAAACAGATGGAGTACAGGGTGATATGCACAGTCTCATTTCTCCCAGCTGGTCTGGCCGTTATACTTAGTGGTATGTGTCTCACTTCTCTCTTGCTGTGCTTTGGAACTCTGGACTGGGGAAGGGAGCAGTCTTGGGTTGTTTTCACAGAGACACACATCCACTTAGTTTGTCTTAATTCAAGAATGGGAATAAGTTTTACTTAACACATGAATTCCAGTGCTAAACAGTGATCACCCTCCCTGAAATAGAATTATTACTAGTTTTTACCCTAATTAGTGCCTGGTGGCTTTTCAAAAAATGGCCCACATAAAGGACAACCTTGGTTATTCATCCTTAACTACCGTCTTAAGACGGTCATTTACACACTGCTGTATACACACTGGCTGGTGAGTTTCATGGATTCTCCTATCTCTGTTGCTCATTTCTCCACAGGAGCACTGTGATTACAGATGCCCCCTGTTCTTTTTTTATTTTTATTTTTTTGGTTTTTTCGAGACAGGGTTTCTCTGTATAGCTTTGCGCCTTTCCTGGAACTCACTTGGTAGGCTGGCCTCGAACTCAGAGATCCACCTGCCTCTGCCTCCCAAGTGCTGGGACTAAAGGCGTGCGCCGCCGCCCGGCTAGAACTCAAGTTCTTATGGTTGTGAGCCAAGCAGATTACCCTTGAGCCATTTCCCTAGCACCCCAAGTTTTCATTAGCCTGTTTGATTCTAAACAGATTCATAATAAACTTGGGACATAATTCAGAAAAGCTGATTTGATCAGTGTGGGAGATTATTCTCTCAGTAGAGTATATTCTGTGATATACACTTCTAGGCAATAGTGACACAGTGCTAAACACAGTATATGTGTTTTCTAAACTAAAATTTATCTCAAATTTATGATGTTCCACATATTTACCCATAGTTTTTGTCTTGTTTTAGTTTGACTTGTTTGTTGAGACAAGGTCTCCTACAGACCATACTGGCCTCATTTACTGTGTAGCCAAGGTTGTTTACACTTCTGAGCCTCTAGAGTTCTGCAGTTACAGTTATATTACAATTGTGATGTAACATTTCAGGTTCCCATAATTTTGTCCCCACCCTCCTCCCACCCCACCCCCCTTCAAAGCACATATTTTAGTTTCAGCATTTGGTTTCGGCTTTTTATGCCACAATTTATTACATTTGTTTATTTATACAATTGATATACATCAACGATTATGATTAAAAAAGATTAATTGAAAGGTTTTCAGAAAAATAAAATCTACCGAGGAATAAAAAGTGATTAAGGAAAGAAAAGACTAATACAAAAATGCTGTGAATTTTTTAAATAATTACATTTATTTTATATGTATGTCTCACCTGTACCAGAACTGGCACGTGTAGATCCTAGGGACTGAACTAGAGTTTTGAGCAGCGTAATTTGTAAAAGCCACATTATTTAGTACTATCCTGGATGTTGTGGTTTACATCCTTAATTCCAATATTTGGGAGTCTGAGGCAGGATGATTGTGAGTTTAAGGCCATCCCTGTATTTAAAAAGGAAAAAAAAAGTGGGCCCAGAAGACTGCTGAATCTCTGCTTCATTCATTTTTTATGAAAGACAAAACAAAACTAACTGAATATAGTAGAAAGCTACCGTTAGAAGCAATCTTAGAAGGAACAGTGTCTCCTCTTAAATCCTGTTATTTTAGCACAATATCTTATAACTGTGTCAATCTCCAAGACGAGGATTAGATTGTTGACTATTGATGTTATAACTACCCAAACAGAGAAGGACCCCATAAACAGAAAGTATCATAAACTGCTAGTGCATTGATGCTTGGTAGGTATATGTAAACATTAGTCTTACTTCCTAGTTATACTCAGTGAATTAGTCATGCAGTTACATGTAAACAAACATTAAAAAACAAGAAGTTCTGAGGTTGCAGATTTACTCCCCTCTTACTTGTGGTTCTGTGGCAGATATAAGCTGCATCCTAAACATAGGCTGCAGTTACCAAATATCAGTAATGTTCAAGGAGGCTAGAGACTGACAGAATTGTATCAGTTTAGGACTATGGTACAACCTTAGGGTTAACCAAGGGAAAAAAAATCAGTGAAATTATGCCTAAAACAGTTTTTACAAGGTAACAAGTTAATTTTTTATATTGATTTATTGATGATCTCCCCCCCCCCCCAAGACAGGGTTTCTCTGTGTAGCCCTGGCTATCCTGGAACTCACTTTGTAAACCAGGCTGGCCTTGAACTCAGAGATCTGCCTGCCTTTGCCTCCCAGAGTGCTGGGATCAAAGGTGTGTACCATCACAATGTTGTTTTTAAAGTTAAACTACAAGATACATTAGTGAATTAATAGATCCTGGGTTTAAGGTTCTGTTTGGTCTTTCTGAGGTGCACGGCTCTAGTCAGTCCAGTTAAACCTGCTGTACAGTGCATACAAATCAGAGAGCCTGTTGTAGTTTGCGTCCTGTGGCTTTGATTAAACACCATTACTGAAAGAACTTGGGGAGCAAACCGCTTATTTCATTTATATAGCTTATGGTCCATCATGAAGGGGAGTTAAGGCAGGAACTGAAGTAGAGGGCATGGAAAACACTGCTTACTGTCGTGCTCAGCCTGCTTTCTAATGTAATCCAGGACCACCTGCCCAGGGGTGGTACTGCTTGTTTATAGTGAGCCGGGCCCTTCCACATCAGTCATTAATCAAAATAATGCCTTACACAGGCCTTTTAAAATGTATATACTGGTTTTATTTATTTGAGATAGGGTCTCTGCTGTGCAGCTCTCACTAGCCTAGACCTCACTAGAGCATGCTGGTCTTGAACACAGATCTTTCTGCTGTGTTAAAGGTATATACCACCATGCCCAGCCTATAGGCCAGTTTTATGGTACATTTTCTCTGTTGAGCTTCCGTCTCCTAGATGAGACTCTAGTTTGTGTCAGGTTGGCAAAAACTAGTCAGCACAGGGTCCAGTTTCATTTCCTGGCATAAAGTTAGCTACTATCAGGCTGAGATTGTATTTGTTTAAATAAAAATATCCTTGGAGTGGAGAGGGCGCTCTGAGGAATCAAATGTAAGGTCCTGTGCATGTAAGGCAAGCGCCCTGCCATGGAATATGCTAATCCTATAACAATGTCTTGGTTTATGCTCTCATAATGAAGGTTTGAGTTCTGTTCACTTCACCTTAGTTGTGTGCACTCAGATGTACTATGTTAGTTCTCTGTTGTGTATATCAGATTACCTGGAATCTGAATTACAAAATCTGTTACCTTAAAATTAACTTGTATCAAGGCCAGTCATGATGTTGCAGGACTTTAATCCCAGATTTTGGGAGGCAGAGACAGGTCTCTGAATTCAAGGCTAGCATGGTCTACTTATGAGTTCTAGGACAGCCAGAGCTACATAGTGAGACCTTGCCTTGAAAAAAAATCAACCAACCAAAATCCTTGGCGAGTTTTTGTTGTTGTTTGTTTTTTTTTTTTTTTTTTTTTTTTTTTTTTTTTTTTTTTTTTTGAGACAGGGCTTCTCTGTGTAGCTTTGGCTCCTTTCCTGGAACTCACTTTGTAGCCCAGGCTGGCCTTGAACTCACAGAGATCCGCCTGGGATCGAGCACTGGCATTAAAGGTGTGCTTGGTTCCAATCAAAAACCTTGTATGAGATGTCCTGGTATGAGTTAGCTACTGGGTCTTCTGCTTCTTATGTTAGCTGGCAGGAGCTCACATTCTTTAGTTTGAAATCATTGGTTGATAGAATGTGGTATTCCCCATTTACTCATTGTCATCTGGTAACTGCTCCAGTGCCAGGGCCTGCTGTCCTCAGTTCCCACCCTTCTCTCATCTTCTCAGAGTACTACAGCTTGGTTTGAAAGGCTGATAGGAGAGCTTTTCAAGAACGGCGGCTCAGTTCTGTTTTTAGAACTTTCTCTGATTAAGTCAGGCTCTCTTATGATGGCTTCCCTCCTGATGAACTTAAAATCCACCATTGGAATCTTGAGAACTCTGAAAGACACTCCCACTTTGGCACCCCCCCCCCCATGTTCTCTATCAAGTGGAATGGGGAGGATTAGAGTGGTGAGCATTTACAGTGACATCTTATATAGGACATTTTCTTACCATATATTACACATAAATAAATGTTCCTATGAACTTACTGGGAGGGCCTTCGCTGGTTTTGATCAAGCCCAGCAGTGGTTTTATCATAGACTATAGGACTTGAATATAACTCTTCTACAATATTGTTTGTCCTCTGTTCAGAGATAAATGAAGTTTCTGACAGAAGGAAACTATTGGAAATAGGAAAAGATATACTTGAAAGTTATTATTATCTTATGACAACAGGAGCCAAGGGCGCCATAGTTTGTTTTGTTTTGTTTTTATGTTTTACTTATGATGGAAATCTTTTTAAATTCTATTTTGATGGTTCCTTTTTATTTTTTATATGCATTGGTGTTTTGCTTGCATGTATGTCTGTGTGAGGATGTTAGATCCCCTGGAAATGAAGTTATAGACAATTGTGTGCTGCCATGTGGATGCTGGGAATTGAACTCAGGACCTCTGGAAGAGCAGCTGGTGCTCTTAACCTCTGAGCTATCTCTCCAGCCCCTGATGATGGAAATCTTAAAATCTCCAAAGGATCAAAGAGGGAAGAATAAAGCTGACTCTGATTTCTGTTTTACCAGCCAGGTACTTGTGCTTGTGATTTGTAAGACTGTTTGGGTATGGTGGTTGATGGTAAGTGACTAATTAAGAGCATTGGCATCTCTTGCAGAGGACTTGAGTTCGGTTCCTAGTACCCACATGGCAGCTCACAACTGTACGTAATTCCAGTTCAGGTGATCCAATACCCTCTTCTAGCCTCCAGGGGTACCTGGCATTACATGGTGCACAGACACCCACAGACAAAACATCCAAAATTTACTTACTGTGAGAATAAGAATCCTAAGAGAATGGCAGGTAGAATATAAACTGGCAGAAGGAACAGCTCATTTGGGGAGAATGTGTGAAGTTCCTTATTTAGTGATGATCAAGAGTGGCAAATACACCTAATCTGCTTTGGATTTGTTTTGTTGTTTTGAGAAAGGGACTTGCTATGTAAGACTGGTCTGGAATTTGTTAGCAGCCCTATCTCAGCCTCTAGAGTGCTGTCTACAGGTATAAGCTCCTTGTGCTATGCTGGGAATCAAATCTACCTTTTGTTTTCAGACTGGTTATGTTCCAGTGCTGGTTTGCTTTATAGCATTTAAATGTCATACTGTAGTTGGCTACTTGCATCTGTTTTGTCATGTCCTTTTTCACATTTATCTGTGGTGGTAGTGGGGTGGCGCACATTCAAACCATGACACATGTCGAGGTCAGAAGACAAACTTCTAGGAGTAGATTCTCTTCCCCACCACCATGTGGGTTCCAGGGATCTAACTCAGGTCATCAGGCTTGGTGGCAAGGGCCTTTACCCACTGAGCCGTCTTGCTGGCCTTTCCTTTTTAATTAAAATAAACTCATTGGGACTTTTTCTTTAATCTTTATAGCTTAGTTCTGTTAATTTTGTGTGTGTGTGTGTGTGTGTGTGTGTGTGTGTGTGTGTGTGTGTGCGCGTGCCTCTGCATCTGTCTGTCTTTCTGTCTCTTAGCTCTTGAAAGACAGAAAATACTACTTTATTCATCAGTACATACTCATAAAGGTAAAGAACATTAGCATATTGTGTTTGTGATACAGAGATAAACTATAGTTATATCCAAAACATTCTGTGTAGTAAACTAACCAGTACTCCTGTAACTTCTGGATGGTGGTAGTGGGGCCTTTGGCAGTATTTTTCTTCTTATCACTAGATACGCTTATCTATCAGGTTTATAACACACCAACCACAAAATTACAGATGGGCTAGAGATGACCACAGCACATTTTATAACATTCAATGTCATAATTTCCCTGCTTTCCTATCTAGCCTCTTCTTTACTGTCCACCATACTGAAAGTTGTCTGGTTCCTTACTACACTGCTCTCGTCCAGTTACCAGAGCAGAGTACTCAGTGTCTGCTGCTGTCAGAATACTTCTATACGATGATTTACCTGTTTGTCTGTCTTTCCCCCTTCCTCCTCCTTTTATAGTGTATACTTCTTGAAGGTAGGAAACAAAAGATGCCTGTCCCCGAGGAGACCCTTAAATCTTAACACTGAGGGAAGGAATGAGGCAGGAACTGTAGAAGCCAGACAGTGTTGAGCACATGGTTTTTAGTGTGAGGACAAGCACGTCCTTAAACCTGGAGTCCCCAAGGAGAATTTCACTGTCACAGCATAGTGGAAGAGTGATGTTCATGGTTCTCAGATGCTACAGGTTAAGTATCCCACAAGTTTAAGGGGGTTGAACCCACAGTCTAGCGTCTTTAAGCGGCATTTGTTCACTTTCAGGCTTAGGCATGTGTCTTTGGTTCCCTCGTTTTGTTGTTTGTCCTTTCCCTACTGTTTGATGATTTTCTTCTCTTTTTTAAATTTTTAATCTTGAGAACAGGATCTTGATTTCTAGCCCAGGCTGACTTATAACTTGGGATATTCTTGCCTCAGTCTCCCTAGTACTGAATGAACATAGCTAAAGTTTAATAGAGTGGAGATGCTATCCCCAGTTAAACTTAAGGTTACTATATGTTATATGTTGTACAGTCTTACAGCTGAGAGTATGGAAATTTTACTATAGATATTGTCAAATCTTATCTTTTTCACCATGGTCACTTGTAAGGTCAACTAAAAGTTGTAAAAATGCATTGAGAAAAAAAAGAGTCTAGGTAGACATTCATCACTATACTTAGGTGATTTTACCTCAGGTCTTCTTACCATGAAACCTGACTGTTAGGGTTTTAGAGTTAACACCAACGAAAGAGCTCATCAGTGGAATTTTGAGGAATAAGACCTAAGTTCCTGAACTGTGCAGTTTTTATCTCAAGCCTTTTTGTGTGGGAAGCTCCATTGCTAGAGGCGGTCTCTGCCTCCTGTATGTATTGATGTTTAAAGTTACCCCCCCACCCCCAATCTCTCTGCTGACAGAATTGTCAAATACCACAAAACCCAGACTGTCCTTCCTAGGCTTGATTGTCCATATTGGTATGGCTAGCCATGAACTATCCTTTTCTTCTCCCTCTTTTTCCCAGATATCTCCCGGGGCCAATTCAGCACCTCTGCCTGGCCATCCTAACAAGGGGATTTGTGAAAGGGTGAGACTTCCGAGCCTGTTCCCTCTTCTCCCAAGTGATCAGAACACTACCGTTCAAGAGGATGCTCCCTTCAAAGCTTTCTTCTTCCAGGTTCTTATATGTTTACCCTTTCCCTACACAGGGCTGACAGCCACCATCCTAGCTTGTTTCTAGGAAGCTTAAACAGACTTCTCAGTAGCCTCTGATTTTCTGTTGTCTGTGGGAATAAATGCTCTTCTTAGAGGACTGACTTCTTCAGTATACCTTCCAGCCAGCAATTCTGAAAAGTGTCTTCTCTTGAGCTACTGTTCATTATTTGACCACTGAATATTCTGTTTAAAAAAACTTTTTTGTCTTAATCATTTGTCCTAATCATTCAGTTTCTGTAAGAAAATAGAAAGTACTAAAATATGTAAGGTGTGTACAGAAGGAAAAAATGAAAGCATGTGTTTTAAGCCATCACTACTTAGATGTTTAATGCCCAGAATGTTATAGTGATACATATTTCTGAGAGGGTACATAGGTACTTGCTTTCTGTACCTCTTTGTACCTGTAGATTTAAAAAAAAAAAAAAAAAAAGGATGTTAAGATTTTAATATAAAGTGAAAACCAGTCCACATATATTAAAATCATCGTTGGATTAACAAGATTACTTGGATCTGCTCATACAAATCACTGGCTTCTGAACTTTGACTCCATACTCCTAAAGAATCATGTTTTAATAATGGAAATCAGTATTACTATTACTACAGAACAAGCCACATCTACAGAATCACTTTTGAATGGTTGGTAGGGGTTGGTGTGTGTGTGTGTGTGTGTGTGTGTGTGTGTGTGTGTGTGTGTGTGTGTGTGTGTATGGAAAGCCTGCCCAAAGTATTGACATAGTTGATGACCAAGACTAAATGTTTCCAATAGAAACCACTCATTTTTAGTTTTCTCTAGAAATGACCTGGAACTGGTGTTAAAAGAATACATTAAGTCTGGCATGTGTTATCACCTGTAGGTGATCCAGGCCACTTCAGTCTGGTATCCTTTTAGAATTTGTGGTGGATTTTCTGTATGTGTTTATTGTCCATGTTTTCAACTCAGAATAAAATAGGCATCTTGTTCTAGGTAAGGAAATAGGCTTTAAAAAGTTCACCAAGGTGCACAGTTCATCCAGTTATTGGTGGATCAAGGGACTCATCTGATTCTCGCTGTGTTGTGTTTTCTATATCATATTACCTTTAAATAGCTACATGCATTTCTATAAATACATTTTGTAAGTATTTAACACCTAACTTTTTAGGAGGCCTAGTTGTCTGTGAATTGAATGGCATATTGACTGCCATTTTAATTACAGAATTATCTGTGCACAGAAGTTCAGTGTTGTTGGTAGGTGACTGATACTTAAGAAATTTAAAGCCAGGCTTAGTAGCAAGCACCTTTAACCTAAGCACTCCTGAGGCTGATGGAGATGGATTTCTGCAAGTTCAAGATCTATCTGGTCTACATATCGTTCTGGGACAGCCAAGGCTACGTAGAGAGACTTTGTTTCAAAAAACAAACAAACCCAAAGGAAAGAAGAAAAAAAAGAAAGGAAAAGAACTGACTTAAGGTTGGGCATGGTCTCACATGCATGTAATCTCAGTGTGGGAGGTAAAAACAGACAGATCTCTGAGTTGGAGAACAGCCTGGTATACATAGTAAGTTTCAGACCAGCCAGGGATCTTCCCTTTCCAAAAATAAGTCTCTAAATAATACACTTAACTACTGGCACTAATAGTAAGTTTTTATTTTCTGTATTCTCCATATTCCCTTGGAGGTTTTGGGAATTAATATTATTAAATTTAAACTTAGTAATTACAAATGCAGTAGATTAAACCCATGTTTAAAAAGAAAACAAAGTTAAAATTAGAGCCACCTGTGCTTAGTGGTTTTTTGTTTTTTGTTTTAAAAGCTGTTGGCAACTGAATCTAGAGCTCTACCCATGCTAGTCATATGTTATACCCTTTAATTAACTAGTCATATACTATACCCTCTAACTAACTAGTCATCACTCCCTCTAACTAACTAGTCATATACTATGCCCTCTGTCTAGTCATCTACTATACCCTCTAACTAGTTATATTACTCCCTCTAACGAGTCATATGGTACACTGTAATCCCTGGGGTTTATTGAAAAGTAAAAGCATTATAACTTTGTTAATGGTACTTAGATAGTCTTCCCTCTACCTTTAGAGCAAAGCCTTCACTGTATTTTCTCTAAGGGATGACCAGAGACTTTCTCTGCTCGGTTACTGCCCTGTAGGTTTTCTGGGTGAGAAAGATCGATCTTAGGAAGTCCTGAGGAGATACTGATACATTAGCTAATTCTCATGTCAAAATGAGTGTCATTTGTTAGCTCCGGCTGTACTTCTCCCCTAAAAAACCTGGCTTGCTGCAGACATTACTCAACATTCTCAGTGGTTAAGAACACTTCCTGTTCTTACTATGAACATTGGAGTTTGGATCCCAACACCCACTTAAGACAGCACACAAATGCTTGTAACTCCAGATGTAAGGGATCTTAAATCCTGTTCTGGCCTCCTAGGCTACCTGCATACACTCATACTTAAATAAAATTAAATAAAATAAATAAAATCTGGTTACCACACGAGAAGGAAATCCTCAGAAAGTCATTCCCTTACTATGTTCTCTTTCCTTGTCTTTGGCTTTTCCTAGATAACTCCTTTGTAACTTTTTTTTAAACACATTTTTTAAAAATTGATTCTTTGGAAATTTCACATCGTGTACTGAAATCCCACTCATTTCCCAGTCCTTTCATGTCCTCCTTCCACTCTTCTAGCCTCCCTCACAACAAAAGAAATTTTTAAAAAAATCTGCTGCTCCTCCTCCTCCTCCTCCGTCGTCCCTGTCTCCGTCATACAGGGAGCTGCAGCGTGTCATGTGCTACACCCTTTTGTCCAAGCAGCTGCACTTGCAAATGTTGGTTGCAATGAGTTGTTGGTCTGGTTCTGGTGCATCATCAATACTGGACCCTCACTGAAACTCCCCTCGGATATCGGCTATTGCCCCAGTCATGGAGATCCTGCGGCTGTGGTTCCGCAGGACCAGTCACTTCCCGTGCTTCAGCAGATCATAGATGGGGTAGATGTTGGGGTGCGTCCACTCAAAGACCTGCATGTGGGCGGTCAGCACAGGCCTCCACCGGGACCACCTTATTTGTAACTTTTATTTTGCCACCTTTCTAAAAGTTTTTTTTTTTTAAGATTCTATTTGAGTGTGTGCTCTAGTGTGTGCATGTGTGTATGTGCACATGTGAGCGTGAGCACATACACAGCCCCTGCAGTTGTGACAGGGTTTGTGATCCACCTACCTGGGTAATGGGAGCCATACCCTGGAAGAGCAAATATGTGCTCTTACATGCTAAGCCATCTCTCCAGCCCTGCCTTCTTTCCTTTTCTGTTGTGTTGTTGTGTTGTGGTTTGGTGGGCTGTCCTTCTCACATTTATGAAAGGTGGATACAATTCAGTGAGTTTGTTGTCCCTGGAATATGTTCAATTGACTTTTTTTTTTTTTTTTTCTTTTTTGGTTTTTCGAGACAGGGTTTCTTGTGTTTTGCGCTTTCTGGAGTCATTGTACCCAGGCTGCCTCGAACTCACAGAGATCCGCCTGGCTCTGCCTCCCGAGTGCTGGGATTAAAAGGCATGCGCCACCTCCGCCCGGCCTGACTTTTTTTTTTAAGGTAAATTAGAAACTTCATATTCTGTTAAAGATAAGACTTGTAGAGAAAGTCTGCGAGTTTCAAGGAGAATTAGAGACTTTTAGGTCATGCTATGCTTGCTCTAAGATGAAGTTTTGAATAAAACTGGAAGAAACCTAAGTTTATTTTCTTGTTGCTGCAACAAAATAACTGACTAAGTTAGGCAGGAAAACTGATTTTAGCTCACAGTTTGAGGTTAGAGTCCATTGTGGCAGGGGGAACATGAAGCAGTGGAGTGCCCCACATTCAAAAATGGGCTTCCTTTGTTGGTATAGTCTAACACCCCAGCCCAGGGAATGGGGCCACCGTACTTAGGATGGATCGCGCCTCCGAATCTCATTTAGAAACTTTCTTAGACATGCTTACAGGCTTGACTCCGTGGTTATTCTCTACCTCATCATGTTGACAGTCAAGATGGACCTTTACACCCCTCCCAATACAAGCTGATTCCTTCCTCTCTTGGAATGAAGAGTACAATGGTTGTTAAATCAGGCACATTTTAGTCCTCAAGTAGAGCTGGACCCTGCCTCTGCTTCTGTTGTTGATTGTTAAACTGCACCTATACCCTCCTGCCCTCTCTCATCCCTTGACCTAATTTGTACCAGTGTTCTGTACATAGAGATAGGAACCACGTTTAAATTGTTGACATCAGATACATTGAAAAAGGTAGCCCACTGTTACAGTAAAGAATTCTCGTCAGGCAGCCATGGCACACACCTTTAATCCCAACACTCGAGAGGCAGAGGCAGGCGGATCTCTCTGAGTTCGAGGCCAGCCTGGGTTACTCAAACACTGTCTTCAAAAACAAATGTCTGTTTAGGGTACCACATAAACTGGGCCTGTAACCAAAGCACTGAGGACAAGGAGGCAGGAAAATTAGAGTTCAAAGTCATTCTTCACTATAGAGCAAGTTGGAGGCTTGCCTGAGCTACTTGGCAGTAATCTCTTGCCTTTGTGTGTGCTTAAAGTTTGGGGAGTCTCACCCCTGGCTTTCTTATTAAAATAAGTATACTATGCCGGGCAGTGGTGGCGCACGCCTTTAATCCCAGCACTTGGGAGGCAGAGGCAGGCGGATCTCTGTGAGTTCGAGGCCAGCCTGGTCTACAGAGCGAGATTCAGGAAAGGCGCAAAGCTATACAGAGAACACTGTCACGAAAATCAAAAAAAAAAAAAAAAAAAAAAAAAAGAAAGAAAAGAAAAAAGAAAGAATAAAATAAGTATACTTAAATAATAAGAGTATAGGTTAGGTGATATATTGGTGAAATACTTGCTAAATAATTTGGAAAGGTCAAAGTGTAACCTTGTAGCCTTTTTTTTTTTTTTTAAAGAGACAAGGTCTCATATAATATAAAGCTGGCCTTGAACTTACTAAGTAACCAAGGATGACCTCAGGTTATCAATCTTCTGGCCTTCATCTCCCAGGTGTTAGAATTATACTGTAGGCTCAGCTCCATGTATTAATTTTCTTTGTCCCTAAAATCATTTGGTTTCTTATCTCTTTGAAAATAGGATGTTGTTGGGCCTAGAAAGATGGCTCACCAGTTGAAAGCACTTGTTGCTCTTGCAGAGGACCTGGGTTCAGTTCCCAGCACCCACATGGCTGCTAACCTTTTGTAACTCTCTAGTTCCAGAGGACCTGATATCCTCTTCTGGTCTGCATAGTTATTGGATGCTCATGGTGCACAGCACCCATACACATGAAATAAAAACAAACCTCTTAAAAAAATAATATTGTAGTATGTATCCCTGTATATTTTGCTAATGTTTGATGTATTTGTGTTCACCACAAAAAACAATTTATTTTGTAAACCAACCAAAAGTACTCTAATGCCTAATAATTAGAACTTGGGAGTGTAGGTTAGAAATAGGAACAGTACTTCCAAAAATACATAGCCCTGTCAGATTTCAGCTAATTTGGAATTTTGTCAGTTTTGGTGAGACTTAATTGGGAATTGAATTGGCTAGGGAATCCTGGAGTTAGTAGCAGTTACATGATCATATGAATTTTATAGCTACAGAGCTTACACTGTGACCTTGGAGGATATTCTCAAAGTGCTGTGACACTCTAAAAAGAATCGTCAGTCTTAACCAGTTGACTCTGCTTTATATAAACTTTATTTTGTCCATGTAACTGTCATGGAAGAAGTAACTGTAACAGCCCAAACAAGAATGGTAGAGGTGTGATTTAGCATCAATTTCGGGGTCTACTCAGGAAGAGGGGGGGGCCTCTCCCTAAGCAAATTTGTCATCACTACCTAAAGAATAATGACGTTTCTCAGGTAGATTAGGACTTCTAGAAAGTCAGGTGCTATATACAAGTTAGCTGCTCAGTTTAGACTTTATATGTTATCTAGCATGGTAGTTTTGAAACACTTCATTTTTCGTTTGTAAGTATTTATTGTGCAACCCCTTTTCTCTTTGCCCCTGCCCCTACATTTCTTAATTTAGGATTTTTAATTTGGATTGATTAGTGCAGTGTATGTTCTTTATTTTTTTATGGCAACTATCTTTTTAAATACATACTGCATATGCAGTAATGGGAAGCTCTTACATGGTTTTTTCATTTGATCATTTTGTTGCATTGGCAGAGTGAAGATAGTCCAAGTCCTAAGAGACAGCGCCTCTCTCATTCAGTCTTTGATTATACGTCAGCATCACCAGCTCCCTCCCCACCAATGCGACCATGGGAGATGACATCAAATAGGCAGCCCCCTTCAGTCCGACCAAACCAACATCACTTCTCAGGGGAACGATGCAACACACCTGCACGCAACCGAAGAAGGTTAGTTGATTACTGTCTGTCTCCTTACTCTCCTTCCACTGGTCGGTTGTTTTCTAGTGTCAGCAACCATGTTTTTGTAGACATTTTATAAGCCTGTAAGTATGCAAATGTGTATATTCATGCATAAAATTATTTAAAGTTGTTTAGGTTCCTATCAGGTTATAAAGAGTTCATTAAGCTCTTCATTAGTAAGTGAAGAGACTGAAAGACACTTAAGTGATCTGAAGTCAATCTATGACATTATATATAAATTTGGCTACCTTATGATTTAGGACTGATTATGAAACTAAAGCTTAAAGGTAGATTATTTACCCAGTATCTACAAAATCCTTCATTCAGTACCCCACAACACACACCTTCTTATGGGCTACTACAATCTAGATAACTGAAAAATGTGTTCTATACTTCATAACTATAAGAATTCATTAGAACTTAGAGATGGCCTGCTTCTGCCTTTCCAGTATTCTTCTATCTTTTTTTTTTTTTTTTTTTTGGTTTTTTTTTTTTTTTTTGGTTTTTCAAGACAGGGTTTCTCTGCGTAGCTTTGCGCCTTTCCTGGAGCTCACTTGGTAGCCCAGGCTGGCCTCGAACTCACAGAGATCCGCCTGGCTCTGCCTCCCGAGTGCTGGGATTAAAGGCGTGCGCCACCACCGCCCGGCTTCTTCTATCTTTTAAGAGCTGTGTTTTGTTTTGTTTTTTAACAAAACTGGTGTGATGTTAGGATGATATTCAGTTTGCCTTTTCAGTAGAGCTTGGTCCTTGCCTTTCCTTCTCAGAGGAGTTAATTCTTCCTCAGCTCCTTGCCCTTTAGTTGCCAGAGATCACTTCCTTATTTCAGGAGATCAATGTCTCATTTGGGTTGAGGTACCTATTTCCATGTACACAATAGTAATAATCAGAGGAATAAATGATCAAGTTAGAAAAGTGTTAACTAACTAAATGTTTTTTTTGTCCGTGCACAAAGAGCTCATGGATTGAAGCTTTAACCCTCATTATGGTTGTCTTGGGAGATGGGACTTCTGAGGAGGTTGTTGAGGTTGACTGAGGTCTTAAGGATGGGGCCCTTGTCAAATAGCGTTCGTATTCTTACAAGTAGAGGCGTCAGCTCACTGTGTACAGACATGATGATAAGACACAAGTGTTTGCAAGCCAAGAACAGAGCGCTCATCAGAACACCAGATGTGTTACACCTTGATCAGAGACTGAACTTTGAGAGGATAAGGTCTTGTTTAAGACATCTAGGTTATGATGATTTGTTACAATATTCTGAGATGATTAAATAGGTCTTCAAACTACCACTAATATCCCAAATCAGCCAAAATAAATCCATGTCAGAGTTATATTCTGTCCCAGTACTATATTAGGCAATTACATGGAAATATTTAAGTAAAGTAAAGTGTGGCTACCAGGCAAATTATTTCATAGCTCTTAAATATAAGTATGCATAAATAGGATTGTCTATAAATGTTATAGCTTAAATACCTGGCTGTATATAGTTTTTTCCTATTTTATGGAAAACTTGTTTGTGCATTCAGGATATGGAAACAAATGTACAGTCAAAAAGATAACATGTAGCAACTCCTAGGTTAAAACTGGCCTCTCATGAACTGCCCACCCCACCCCCACTGCCATGCCATGCTCTGCCTTCTTCCTTCCCAGGGAGTAAATTTGTAGTGTATGGATCCCCCCTGTTCATTATAGTTTTGAATACACACACACACACACACACACACACACTTCCTCCCCACCCCCACCCCCCAGACAGGGTTTCTCTGTGTAGCCCTGGCTATCCTGGAACTCACTCTGTAGACCAGGCTGGCCTTGAACTCAGATCCGCCTGCTTCTGCCTCCCTAATGCTGGGATTAAAGGTGTAGGCCATCACTGCCCAACAGCTTATATATATTTTTATTTATTTTTTAATTTTTAGTTATTTATTCATTCATTCATTCATCTATTTATTTAGTTATTTATTTTGGTTTTTCGAGACAGGGTTTCTCTGTGCAGCTTTGTGCCTTTCCTGGAATTCATTCAGTAGTCCAGGCTGGCCTCGAACTCACAGAGATCCGCCTGGCTCTGCCTCCCAAGTGCTGGGATTAAAGGTGTGCACCACCACTGCCTGGCTTATATTCTTAAACAATACAGTTTGGGATTTTGTATTCTTCTTTGACTTTATTAAGCATTCTGTGTTTAATGTTCATGGAAACAGCATTTATTTTTACTGTGGTATATCTTACATTAAAGTATGACAGTTTATCCACCTACTATTGGTTAATAGTCACGTCTAGATCATTATTACTGTAGAGAATACTATTGAAACCTTTGCACATATATCTCATTTAAATGTACAGAAAAGCCAGGCGGCGGCGTGCATGCTTTTAATCCCAACACTCGGGAGGCAGAGGCAGACGGATCTCTGTGATTTTGAGGCCAGCCTGATCTACAGAGCTGATCCAGGACAGGCACCAAAACTACATAGAGAATCCCTGGCTAAAAAAAAAAAATTGGGGAAAAAAAAAAAGAAAAATGTACAGAATTTGCACCAGATAAAAACCTAAGATAGGAAATGGATGACAGGATATGTTTATAGATGAGATAATAACTAGTTTTTGTTTCTCAATTTACACAAAGAACCATGCTCTTCACTCACGGCAATCCTAAGGAGGAGTGAGGGACACTTAGCACCCATAAAACAACAGTATGAATCACAACCCAGCAAATAAATGCTCAAGAGTCCACACTGAGAACAAACAACTAAGTAAATAGATGAGAAGAAAGTGCTGGCTGGGCTGCCAAGGTAGCTCAGAGTGTGGGGGTGCTTGGTGCCAAGTCTGACAGCATGAGTTTGATCCCCAGGACCCACATAGTGAAAGGAAAGCATGAACTCCGGGAGGTTGTCCTCTGAGCTGCACAAATACACCATGGTATGCATCACCACCTCCACCCCAATAAAAATGCGTAAAAAAAGAGGAATGGTAGCTTTTTCTTATGAAACAATTCCATTAATAAATATTGAAATGAGGGTAATAGAAAATCCCTGTCAGAGTAACATAGTGATCCCTGCAGAACCATGCATGTTAAAAGTTACTGGTGAATTTTATATTTAAATTGGTCAGTTTTTAAAATCGATTGGGAACCATAGCAATTATTTATTACCTCAGCTTACCTTAGTATTTATTATTTATAGATAATAGATAATACAGACTCCTAATTAGTAAACATAGTAATGACCTTCTTTTTGGCATTTATCTTATTATAGTCCTCCTGTTAGGCGTCAGCGAGGAAGAAGGGATCGTCTCTCTCGACATAATTCCATTAGTCAAGATGAAAACTATCACCATCTCCCTTATGCACAGCAGCAAGCAATAGAGGAACCTCGAGCCTTCCACCCTCCGAATGTATCTCCCCGTCTGTTACATCCAGCTGCTCATCCACCCCAGCAGAATGCAGTCATGGTTGACATCCATGACCAGGTACAGTAACAACGCCCTGGAAATACAAACAGTACAAGTTAGTGACGCTTTAATGGGAGTCGCTGATTTTTGTTGTAGGTTTCTTTAATTCCTGAAATGTAGCTGTTTAAGTTCTCCATTCCTTTTAATAAAGGAAATTTATCCAGGTGTTGTAGCACACACCTTTGATCCCAGCATTCTGCAGCAAATCTCTGTGTTTGAGGCCAACTAGGGCTACAGGGAAACCTTGTCTCTAAAAATAAATGAATAAATGAAAAAATTATTTAAAATTCTACACAGGTTAAAAACTAAAAAACATTAACATGAAAGAAGAATCAATCTTAACAAGTGCTTCAAAGAATTGTTTAAAGAAAATTACAAAATTGTTGAGTGAATATAGAAAACCTGTGCAAAAAGTAAACATTTGGCTTGAAAGATCCAGTTTTGTAAAACCTGTTGGTTCTCAATTAAAGCATAGACTATAGAGTTAATGTAGTCCCAAATATAATTACAGTAGGTTTTTAGTATAATTTTGAAAGGTTGATCCTAATTTCTATGACGCTATTTTTTTTTTAAATCTATAATAATTGATAGCAGGAAGGAACAAAATGCTGCTAGTCGGTTTTGTAAAGTTTTTTTCTTTTAGAGAGTCAAGGTTTCTCTCTGTAACCCTGGCTGTCCTGGAACTCACTTTGTAGACCAGGCTGGCCTTGAACTCACAGAGATCCATCTGCCTCTGCCTGCCGAGTGCTGGGATTAAAGACATGCGCCATCACTGCAGATGTGTTTCTGTAAAGTTTTGTTCTTACTCAGCTCCACACGTCTGTATATCCCACAGCTGCTTTATTCAGTCCAAGGCAGCCCACAAATCTAAAGTACTACTTTCTGCCTTGCCTTTTAAGAAAAGAAATTGTTGGACTTAACCCTTGGCATAAAGTTTCAAGCAAATGATTATCTCATACGATTTTTTTAAAAATGTTTTGTTTATTTTATATATGTGGGTGTTTTGCTTTCATGTATGTCTATATACTGTGTGCATATCTGGTGCCCGTGGAGGCAAGAAAAAGGTGTGAGATCCCCTGGAATTGAAGTTACAGATGGTTAGGAGCCAGCTCAAGCTGAATCAGTGAGCTCCAGGTCACCAAACATGGTTATGACAAAGTAGAAGACAGGCCATGAGTAAACAGTAGAGGCTATGGAAAAGAAAGTCTAAATGGTTAATAACCTATGCCGAAAAATGTTTAACCTCTCTAGTTAGAGAAATGCAAATTTAACTTAAGCGTACTATACCATTTTCCAGTCTGATTTGCAAGCATCTTAGTCTTAACAAATCTGAGGAGAGATGCTAGGAATTGGGTTCTTTTACATTACTGTTGGAGTGTGATTTACTTCATACAGCCTTTGTAGGTGATTAGATGATAATTTTAAAATTTTGATCATGGGGCTAGAAAGATGGCAGAGTTGAGTGTTTTCTGCTCTTACAGAGGACCTGAAATTGGTTCTTTAGGATGGTTCAAAACTGCCTGCAACCCAGTTGTAGGGGTTCTGACAACCTCTGTCCTTCACAGATACATGCACATAAACACACAGGCACACACATACACAAATGATAAACAAATCTCTTTTTTTAAAAATCGGAAATATATCCCCATCTCTTTGCCCAATATGGTTTGAGATAAGTAATGTTACTACTATTATAAAACAGCATGGTGATTTTTTTTTAAATGTGTTTGTATTGGCAAAAGGGTAATAACAGTTTGAGTACCTTCATCATGATGACTATTAACAAACAAGTATGTTTGAAACACCTGATTAACCTAAAAAAAAAAAAAAAAAAGAGGGGAAGGCATAGTGGCTGCAACATTAGGTGGAAAGGGGGAAGTTTGGCACTACTTACATATTCACGGTGGGTGCTGGTTATTGAACCCGAGGCTTTGAGCAAACACGCTTACACTAGGCCCTGGATCCCTAAGCCAGATTTAGTCTTTTAATACCACCATTGTTTCACTTGTTGCAACTAAATAATAATAAATAAAAATCTTTTTATGTTAGATTGAACAAGCACAGACATACTTGGGCTGAAGAGAGGGCCCAGCAGCTAAGAGCTATGGCTGCTATTGGAGAAGGACCCAGGTTCAAGTCCAGCATCCAAATTGATAGCTCACAGCCATCTGTCACTCCAGTTCCAGGGGATCTGTTGCCTTCTGGTTTCAGTGGGCACTGCACTCACATGTTCTACAGACATACATGCAGACAAAACACCCACACATATATTTAAAAAACAGAATAAATCTTTACAAAAACCACAAGCTTGAATTTTTGTAAAAGATTTGTTTTTAGAAGTTTTGCTCTACAAAGCAGGCTAAAAAGTTAACATAGCAGTAAGTTGTTTTGTAGATTGATTTGTTTTATACATGAGTGTTTTGCATACATATGTGTATGTGTACCACATGCATGCCTGGTGCCTGTGGAGGTCTGAAGAGGGTGTTGGTTCCCTTGGTTATGAATGGTCATGAGCTACCACGTGAGTGCTGGGCACTGACCGAAGGTCCTCTACAAGAGCAACAAGCGCTCTTAATCACTGAGCCTTCTCCATCCCCTCTTTCCAGTCTTTGGTGAAAGGATTTAGCTCTTGTTCTGTGAGATGGTGTATATAGAAGTTATCTTTCCTATACAAAGACAATAATTATTCTGGTTGAAACTCCTGGAGGAAGCAAGGAATGCTGTCACAAACCTACAACTCCAGCACTTGGGAGGGGAAAGCAGGGGATCGGGAGTTCAAGACCCACATTTGGCAGCATAGTGAGAGGCTAACTTATACTACTACATAGGCTGTGTTTGAAAAAGAACAACATGGAGGAAGTTCATTGTGAAAATCTATATAGCAGATGGGGGAATCAGTAAATGTTTGTTTGGGCAGAGTCTCATTTAGCCCAAGCTGTCTTTTAATACACTGGATAAGTAAAAAATGACCTTGAATTTCTGATTGTCTTGTTTCCACCCCCCAATACCAAGATTCCATGTTTAAGCCACTGTGCCTAGTTTATGTGATGTGGTGTCAAACCCAAGAACTCATATGAAAAATACACTACCAACTGAGCTGCCTCTCCAGACCCTCAAAGGTTAATTTTTAAAATAGGTAACATTTTCTCAAAAGTTCTATTTTCTTCTTTAAAAGCTCCATCAAGGAACAGTTCCTGTCTCCTACACAGTAACCACGGTGGCACCCCATGGGATTCCACTCTGCACAGGCCAGCACATCCCTGCTTGCAGTACACAACAGGTCCCAGGATGCTCTGTGGTCTTCAGTGGACAACACCTACCTGTCTGTAGTGTGCCTCCTCCAGTAAGTCTGTGTCTTTATTCTCATTTGATCTTATTATTTAAAATAGCATGCCAGCCGGGAATTGTTTATGACTTAAAAGTTCAGTAGTCCTCCCCTAGGATGGCTAAAGATAGGATTTAAGAACTGCCTTTGTAGCTTCACTTCCAAGTAAAAAGTTTAATTTTACTGCAATAAAAATCTCAGCACAATTATAGTGACCATTAAACAAACCTATAACTCTAGCACTTGGGAGGGGAAAGCAGGGTTAGCTTTAAATTATGATGCATTCTATGTACAGTGATTAAAATATATCCATTTAAGTGTTTTAAACCACATTTCTTCCTATATATAAAGTTTATAATTAAACCTTTATAAAGATTGGCTTTAGGCTTAGTAATGTAATCTTCAGCAGTTAGCAGTCTTAGCCCTTACTGGGGCTTCAGTGAGCACTCCGAGTGCCTGTCTTGTTTTTCACCATGAGAAACCTGTTAATGAAAATGCGATTATTGGACCTGGAGAGATGACTCAGCTTTTAAGAGCACTAGCTGCTCTTCCAGAGCACTACACTGTTTACCAATTTTAGCTTGTAGATACGGAAATATTCTAGAGCCGGGCGGTGGTGGTGCATACCTTTAATCCCAGCACTGGGAAGCAGAGGCAGGAGGATCTCTGTGAGTTTGAAGTCAGCCTGGACTACAGAGTGAGTTCCAGGAAAGGCGCAAAGCTACACAGGGCAACCCTGTCTCGAAAAACAAAACAAACAAACAAAAAAATATTCTAGTACTTACTATAGTTAGACATTTTTGTATGAGTCTGGGGAGGTGTGGCAATTTGATTTATATCTTTGTCAAGAAAATTGTATATTCTGACATTTTTAACCTAAAAGTAATGATTTTTTTTCCTTACAGATGCTTCAGGCATGTTCAGTTCAGCACTTACCAGTACCATATGCTGCGTTTCCGCCCCTTATTTCTAGCGATCCATTTCTTATACATCCTCCTCACCTGTCTCCCCATCATCCTCCTCACTTGCCACCACCAGGCCAATTTGTCCCTTTCCAAACACAGCAGTCACGATCGGTAGGTATTGCTGTTCATGTTTCTAGTTTTCCCAGAATGTTTAGGTTAGGGTAATTAGTTTAGTAAATGTAAGCAATTGCCATTTAAATTCTGGTATTCTTACAGCTCTTTGTTTGTTTTTTCAAGACAGGGTTTCTCTGAGTAGTTTTGGTGCCTGTCCTGGATCTCACTCTGTAGACCAGGCTGGCCTTGAATGCCTCTGCCTCCCAAGTGCTGGGATTAAAGGCGTGTGCCACCACCACCAGACTTCTTACAGCTCTTAAAAGAATTAAAGGAATTTATAGATATATAAACTGGTTTAAACATACTTTAGAGTTGGCTTATTTTTTCTTAGTTATTTTAGTATTACTTACCTAAGTAAATTTTTATTGTTCCTTCATATCTGCTTTCTTTAAAAGCAAAGAAAAATTCCACCAAATTGGTACTGTCTTTTTTTTTTTTTTCCCATTTTGTATGTTCTAATGATTTTTAAGTCTATTATGTGTGTGTGCATTCTGTAGTTGGGGGTGGGGGTTGGGCATGGCTTGTGGAAGTCAGAGGACAACTTTGGAGTTGGTTTTCTTCCACCTTTTATGTGCATTCTAGAACTTGAAGTCAGGTTGCCAGTATTGCTCAGTAAGCACCAGTACCTCCTGAGCCGGCTGACTGGCCTCTTTCATGTATTTCTAAATTGAAAAATGGAAACCTTGTAATTGTTAGTACTAACTTATAGAAAGGAGAGGGGAGAGGAGAGGTGTGTGTGTGTGTGTGTGTGTGTGTGTGTGTGTGTGTGTGTGTGTACACCACGTGTGTAGAGAGCTGTGCCTATAGAGACCAGAAGAGGGTGTCTCAGAGCCTCCTGGAGCTGAAGTTTCACTTCGTTGCCAGCCACCCAATAAGGATGCTGGGAACTGAATTCTGCCTGGCAGAGCAACAACCTCTTAGCCACCTCTGCAGCCCCAAAGAGCTTTCTTCTCCTCCCTCCTTCCTCTCCTTTTCTCTCTCCCTTCTTCTCCTTCCTCCTCCTCTCCTCAGTGCCCCCCCCCAAGTCTCTCTTCTCTTCTTGGGGGTGCTCAGTGTCTGAAAATTCTCTGTTGTTCAGTGTATTATGACAACTCAAACTTAAACTTCTATCTAATTGACTTACTGTGATTTTTTTCCTCCCATTTTAAGATAGTTTGAGTAGTAAAAGACATGTATTATAACGGTTAAAGGAAATACTTAACAAACTAAAATTCAAGGTAGGAAGTTTTGTGTTCTCCTGTATTTTAGTTTGATGTATCAAGACAACCTTGGCTTTGAAAATATTTTTCATTGTCTTCTAATTTAAAAAAGCCTCAGGAGTATATTGATTTTTTTTTTTCCCCTCTTCACAGCCTCTTCAGAGGATAGAAAATGAAGTGGAACTCTTAGGAGAGCATCTTCAAGTAGGCAGTTTTACTTATCCCCCTTCGGCCCATCCCCCAACATTACCTCCGTCAGCTCCTTTGCAGTTCCTGACACATGATCCTTTGCATCAGGAGGTGTCCTTTGGCGTAGTAAGTCGTCATGCATTGTTGTATTCGTTTATTTGTTTGACAGCCTATCTAGTTGTTCATT
Source organism: Peromyscus leucopus (assembly GCF_004664715.2). Taxonomy (NCBI): domain Eukaryota; kingdom Metazoa; phylum Chordata; class Mammalia; order Rodentia; family Cricetidae; genus Peromyscus; species Peromyscus leucopus. The sequence goes on along the minus strand of NC_051064.1, from coordinate 55,064,808 downwards.
GTGACTCTGGAAATGTTCAGAACTCATGTATTCTTAAAATCACTTGCATGTCTATTTTAATCCTTGGTTGTTTCATCTATATTAACATTGAAGAACTAATTAATGCCATGTAAACAGTGTTTTAAGAACCAAGTAAATGGCCGGGCGGTGGTGGCACACACCTTTTAATCCCAGCACTCGGGAGGCAGAGCCAGGCGGATCGCTGTGAGTTCGAGGCCAGCCTGGGCTACCAAGTGAGCTCCAGGAAAGGCGCAAAACTACTCAGAGAAACCCTGTCTCGAAAAAACAAAAAAAAAAAAAAAAAAAAAAAAGAACCAAGTAAATGGCGGTTGGGCATGGTGGCCCAGGCCTGTAATCCCCGCACTGAGAAGGTAGAAAGAGGCAGGAGGATTGCTTCAAGTTCCTGGCCAGTCTGCACTAGATGACAAAACTATCTTCAAAAAACAAGTCTGGAAGCTGAATGTTCTGGCACATACCCTTAATCCCAGCACTCGGGAGGCAGAGGCAACTGTATCTCTGTGAGTTGGAGGCCAGCCAGTCTATAGAGCGAGATCCAGGACAGCTAGGGCTATGTAGAGAGACTTTGTCTCAAAAAAACAAAAAACCATAAACGACACAACACAAACAAAAACCCAAGTTGGGACTAGCAAGGTAGCTCAGAGATTAAAGGTGTTTGCCATGTAAGCCTGGCAACTTGATTCCATTCCAGACTTCTCACAATGGTAGGAGGAGAGATCCAACTCCATAGACTTGCCCTTTGACCGTCACATGAATGCTGTGACATGTACACACATTATGCACACACAGTGATTTTTTTTTTAGTCTAAAAAAAAGGAAATTATTTGACACTGTTTGTAAACATAGAATGATCATTCTTACCCTTTGCTCTCCCACAGCCTTACCCTCCGTTTATGCCTCGGAGACTCACAGGACGCAGTAGATACCGATCCCAGCAGCCAATACCACCTCCCCCTTATCATCCCAGCTTACTGCCATATGTGCTGTAAGTTCCTTCTACTGAATTCTCTTGAGAGCCTGCTTTATGAATGTCTTCTTTGTGGCCTGTGACTTAGTATGTGTTAAAATAGGTTAGGTGGTTGTGGGGCTAAGAGCCAATTAGGGAAGAAATGGGGGGAGGAAAAAAATCCAGCACAAATTATCTAGCAAATTATAAGGTGGAATAATTAAAGTATGTGGCACTTGCACAGTTAGAATCACTTTTTTTAGATTTTTATTTTGTGTGTCTTTTGCCTGCAAGTGTGTATGTATACCTTGTGTGCATGCAGTGCCTGTAGAGACCAGAAGAGGGCATTAGATCTCTGGAACTGCAGTTACTGATGGTTGAGAGCAACTGTTTGGGTAGTGGGATCTGAACCCAGGTCCTCTGCAAGAACAGCAAGTGCTCTTAACTGCTGAGCCATCTTTTTAGCCCCTGTCGTCACTTCAAGACAAACAAACAAAACCCTTTTACATTTATGCATGGTGTGGGGAAACACATGCTATGGCTTATATGTGAAAGGTCAGAGGACACCTTGGGAAGGTCTGTTCTCTCTACCACATGAATTCTAGGGATCAAACTCAGATGACCAGACTTGCTGAGAGGACCTTTACTGAGCCATCTCTTTGGCCCTAGAATTACTGTTGATTATCCAGCTTTTGGTGGTGGTTTTCTTGGAAAAGACAAGAAGTCAATTCTGCATTTTAGAACTAGTTTTCCTGTCATGAACATTGTGGGTTAAATAAACGTAATAGGTTTTTTATTTCTTTCTGACATACTGAAGCATAGAAGTAGGCCAGGCCCAGGGTGGTTTGTTAGCCTTGGGTCTATGGGAATGGAGTCGTATGTCCTCAATCATAGGGAGTGCTCATGACCCTCATGCTTCAGCCAGCATGTCAGTAGACTAGTTAGCAGGAGTGGGAGTGGGAAGCTGAGTGTGGGGGTACGCTCTAATCCAGGAGTCAGGAAACGGAAGTAGGAAAGCAAAAGTACCAAGACAGGCAGGGTTACATAGCAAGACCCTATCTCAAAGAAATGAAAGTTTAAAAAGAAAACAGGTTCCTCTGCCTACCTGCTTCTCTTGACCTTTCCCAGAATGAAACACTGCTATTGTTGATACTTCGTTGGCTGGGTCTTAGTCACATGTCTATAATTACTTTCTAAGACAAATATCTGAGAGTACATGTAGTCTTTCAACTGCAAGTTATTTTTCTGATAATTTAGTTACCCCTCCTCCCCCTTACCACATACCTCCCTTTCCTGTCTCTTTTTCTTAAAATAAGATAATATAACCTTCCAACTTAGCTGAAAAAATGTTTCTATTTAATTTTTTTATTTCTGCATTTCCAGGTAAATTTTAAAATCAGCATCCATTTTGTACTAAAAGACTTTAAGCTTAATGAAGTTTTGTGTTAAATCCATAGATCAATATGGTAGAATAGTGATAACTAGTAATTTTTCTAGTCTACTTACATATTCTGTTTATCCTAGCAGTTTTTATTATATAGGCCTTACATGTTCTATTAAGTCTATCTCTACATTTAAAATTTTTTATTACATTGCATTTATTAAATGTAAACATGTGCACATATGCCTGTGTGCATACCTTGGCCACTTGTGGAAGTCAAGGCCACTTGTGGGAGTCAGGTTTTGTCCTTCCACTACCCGGGTTCTGGGGATCAAGTTCAGACTATCGGGTTTGATAGAGCTCCTTTAGCTGCGGAGCCATCTCCGGCCTTCACATTTATCTTGTTATGCCGTTGTAGATGGCGTGTCCTGTTCCCAGTAGAGTCAGTGCCTTTCAGGAGTTGCCCCCAGTAAACACTGACCGTTCTTCTCCCTGTCATTTGACCTTTGTCCTCTGTTGTTTGTGTTAATGTAATAACATATTAACACTTCCTTGGTTTTATTTATAGATCAATGCTTCCAGTACCACCTGCAGTGGGCCCAACTTTCAGCTTTGAATTGGATGTGGAAGATGGAGAAGTAGAAAATTACGAGGTTAGTAGATGAAGTGTGAATTAATTTAGGGAGTATTGTGTGTAATTGTCCTATACTTTCACATAAACATTTATTAGGTTAACCGCATTTTAAGATACAAATAAGTCATAGAATTGGTCAGCATCCCTAGGATATGTGGACGTTTTCCACATACCTATTACAGTAAGTAGACTCATGGTGTTCAAGTTAAATTCCAGGGAAGGAATGCACATGGTGAGAAAGTGGTGGGTTCTGATGACGTGTTCTGGAAAGATCTGTGGAAGCGGAGATGTTTGAGCCGGATCTTAGAAAGGGGTGTTATTTGTGTTTGCATAAGGCTGAGGGCGGGAAGTGTTGGACACTGTGGTGTGTGACTAAAGGGGAAGGAGGAGAGTGGCCTGGGGGGCACAGCCGGGGCGGCAGCGCTCAGGAGTGGGAAGCCGAAGTATGGCAGGGTTGAGACTAGTCCAGGCCACAGAACAAGACCACCATGTCTTAAGAAAGGGAGAAAATGGAGATCTGAGGTGTGATATTGGGGTTGGTGCTTGATAGTCTGAGTCAGGAGGATCTTGAGTTCAAGATCAGCCTGAGCTATACAGCAGGACACTTGTCTTTGTGAAAAGGCAACCTAATTGTAGGTTAAAGCAGATAAGTAATGAGCCATTGAAAGTCCCGGAAGAATGAGGTACTGGTGTATAATCAATAAACATGATAGTTGTAACATCCTAGGATACATCAAGCATTTTAAATATGAATTTATGTTAAATACTTGTAAAAACTCAATTCATTGGTCTTTTTTTATCCTTCCTTTTCTTTATATACTATCCAGTACAATTTGGTGTGAGGAAGTTACTCATTATAAGAAAATTTCTTTGAATAATGATGAAATTAGTATCATTTTGCCAGCCTTGATGAATTAATAGCACCACAGGTTCTTGAGTACCTAGTGATTTAACTGTTGGACACAGTGGGCCTGATGCTCATAGAGGAGTCAGATCTTTCAGAGTACAGAAAGTATAGTGGGCAGGAAGTATGTTGAACCAAATAGGTCAAAAGTGGAAGTCATTAGAGTCACACTGGGAATGTCTGTATTTGTGTTTGTTTTTTTATTTTGAGACAGGTTCCCCACGTTGACTTTTAATTTGTTATATAGCCTTGAACTTGTGATTATTCCTGTCTCTATCTTTAAGTGCTGCTATTAATGGTTCCCCCATACCTGGTTTGATGTGCTGGGGCTGGAGTCCAGGGTCTTGTGCGTGCTAAGCAAGCACTCCACCAACTGAGCTACACTCATAGCCGCACACTGGGATTTCTACAGGTCTTTGACCTGGTTTCTTCAGCAAATACAAGGATTAAAAGAGACTTGAGGGGCTGGAGAGATGTCTCACCCTTTAAGTACTTAGTGCTTTATCAAAGGCAGGGTTAAGATCCCGGCACCCATGTAAGGGGACTCATAAACACCTGTAACTCCAGCTCCAAGGGCTCCAACAGCTCACTCCTAACCTCCACTGCCTAACATATTACACATAGCATTGTAATTGGCATTGGATTCCAATTTGGATAAAATACTTGTTTTGAAAATAATCAGTAATATTTGGTCATTAATTGGATATTTGATGTTAAATTTTTTGACATGGTACTGTTATTGTGATTTTTGTTTAATTTTTTTTATGAGCATAGATGTTTTGCCTGCATGTATATTTGTGCACCATGTATGTGCCTGATGCCCTTGGAGGTCAGAGGAGGGTGTCGGATGGTTGTGAGCCCCTTGTGGGTGCTGGGAATTAAACCAAGATTCTCTGGAGGAGCAGCCAGTGCTCTTAACTGCTGAGCCATTGTCTTATTTAGGGTTTCAATGAAGAGACTCCATGACCATGGTAACTCTTTTATCAAGAAAAGCATTTAATAGGGTGACTTAGAGTTTCAGAGGTTTAGTCCATTATCATTATGGTGGGAAGCATGGCAGCATGCAGGCAGACATGGTGCTGGGGAAGGAGCTGAGAGTGCTACATCCTGATCAGCAGGCAACAGGAAACAAACTGAGTTCCACTCTGGGTGTAGCTTGAGCATAGGAGATCTCAAAGGCTGTCCCCACAGTGACACACTTCCTCCAACAAGGCCAAACCTCCTACTAGTGCTTCTGGGGGCCAGGTACATTCAAAGTACCACAGCCATCTTTTCAGCCCTGTTGTATTCTTTTAAAGTCTTATTTTTAATAAATATGTAGTAGATGGAATCCACCTCCCTGGGGCTCATTTTGCATGTGTTAAAGTAGTTCATACAATATAGTCATATCCTAAACTAACATCTTTAAAACGTGTGTGTGTGTGTGTATGTGTGTCTGTGTGTGTGTGTCTGTCTGTCTGTGTGTGTCTGTCTGTCTGTCTGTCTGGTTGTGCACCTTTGCCATAGTGGAGGTGATTTGTAGGAGTTGGTTTTCCTGTCTGGAGATTAATTAAGCTAAGGTTGTCAGGATTAGTGGCAAGTGCCCCTACCTGTTGAGCCAAAGACACTTTGACTAGAGCAGCTGGCCCTGTTGCATATTCATCTCTGTACTGTATTGGAAAATGATCTGTCTTTGATAAAAGCATCTTGTAATTCTTGTGCAATTGGTTATCACTCCTATGGTGGCTGTGCCCTTCCTCTCCTGAAAAATACCACTTAAAACAGATACAGGAGAGATTGACTTTCAGACTGGACATGACTGTTCTTGTGAGCATAGAAAGCAAATGTGAAAAATCTGAAAAAGTCAGGGTGCAGCCTCAGAGAAATATGAAAGGAGTCAAGGTAAAGTTGTTATCCTAGCAACCCCACTCACTTCTAGCCAGAGTTTTCTTTGTAAAATAAAAGGCTCACACCAGCAATCCCAGCACTTGAGAGGCCAAAGCCAGGATGATTGCCATGAGCTTGAAGCTAGCCTGAGCTACATACTGAATTCCATGACAGCCTAGGCTACAAAGTAACATCTTGTTTAAAAAATAATAATTAAATTAAAAAAAAATTAGAAGTTACTCCAGTGGATAGCCAAAGAGACCGCACAGTGGGTAAAAGCTCTTGCCAATAATCCTTGATGACCTGAGTTCAATCCCTGGGCCCCTCCTGGTGCAAAGAGAATTGATTCCTCCCCTACCCCCACACCACACACGTTGTCCTCTGACCTCTCCATGTGCTCCATGGTACTGTGTGTGTGTGTGCATGTGCACATACATGGGAAATTAAACTATCATGATACTAGTCCAGTAGAATATGTAAAACAAGATGACAATCTGTTTCCTTCCCTTCTTTTAGGCCCTGCTAAACCTGGCGGAGCGGCTGGGAGAGGCGAAGCCGCGGGGACTGACTAAAGCAGATATTGAACAGCTGCCTTCCTACAGGTTCAACCCCAACAACCACCAGTCGGAGCAGACTCTGTAAGTGTGTTTCTTTCTGTGATGCTCCTGCTCACGGTTTTCTCTTACTGTTGGGAAGTAAAAGTTTTGAGTGTCAGATAATTGAAAAGGGTAAGTTGCCTGTTCTGGATCTATGCTGGCCAGTAAGGTAGTTCTTGGTCATATGGACTCTGCTGTTGTGGAAGGAGCTGAAACTCACAGCGTTCACTGTTTTTAGCATGGTTGTAAAGGTGAGCAGCCATCTCCATTCATTGCTCTGCAGGATGGTTTCCTCTCACTCGTTAGGAGCTACTTCCCATGTCTTCTCAACTCTCTTTCTTTGTGACTTTCTCCTCTGTCTCTAGATACCACATATCTGGGCTCCTACAATACAGTGGTTCTCAACCCTTTAATACAGCCGCTCAAGTTGTGACCCCCAACTATAAAATTATTTTGTTGCTACTTCATAACTGTAATTTTGCTACTGTTAGGAATTGTAATGTAAATGTCTAATATGCAGGATATCTGATATGCGACCCTTGTGAAAGTATTGTTTGATCCCCCAACCCCCACCCCACCTCATTTCCCACAAGGGGTCACAACCCACAGGTTAAGAAACACTGCTATGATACTGTAGTCTTCAGTTTGCCCAGGAAGTCAACATAGCATAACTTTTTCCAGGTCCCTGTATAGCAGTTTGTATCAAGTATTCATTTTTATGGCTAAAAATATTCCATAGTATAGATATACCATGCTTATCCTTTCTTTAGTTGGTGGACATTTAGGTTGTTTCCACTGTTTGACTCTTAGGAATAATGCTACTTGGAACATTTGGGTAAACATTTTTCTGTGGATTTATGTTTTCATTTCTCTTGGGTGGAAGTGAATTGCCTGGAAGTGAGTTGCTAAGTTAAGTTCATAGCCCTAGGTTTAACTTTCTGAGAGTTGTCACAGTTTTCCCACTTTATGTTCCTGAGAGCCATGCACAGAGATTTCAGTTGCTGTGTTTTTAGCACGTTCTCTTGTCTCTGGGTTGTCCTGCTGGGTTTAAAATGTTAACCTACCGAGGTGTGACTTGCCTTTCACTGGAGGATGCCAACTTTCAACATCTTTTCTTGTGTTCATTGGCCTGCAGCGTGTGTGTGTGTGTGTGTGTGTGTGTGTGTAGTTTCTTTGAGAAATGCCTTTTCCAGTTACCGTGGATTTTCAAATTGGGTTGTCTTTTTTGTTAGCAAACTGAAGAAGTTTCTTGAATATTAAAGATAAAAATCCCTTGCAGATAAAAGATGTTCAGTAATGTCTCCCACTCTGTGGGCTTAGGAGATGGTTTGGTCTTAAAGTGCTTGTTGAACAAGTGTGAGGACCTGAGTTCCATTCCCAGCACCCATGTACAATGGCCAAGTGTGGAGTGGGCACTTAGAATCCCAATGCTGGGAGGGCAGAGGTGGTCAGATCCCGGGGATTGCCAGCCTAGCCTGTTTGGCAAGTAAGAGACTCTGTCTTTGGTTATCCAGCATGAATAGGCCATCCCTGACAGCATGCATACAGGTAACATTATATAGACTGAGCAGGTTGTATTTAGGAATATATATGCATGCAATAACAATTAGTGAAAAAAGCGGCCATGAATTTGAAAGAACAGGAGTGCTATATGGGAGGGCTTGGAGAAAGAAAGGGGAAGGGAGAAATGTTGTAGTGATAATCTTAAAAACAAACCAGGTTTGGCTGGGAGATAGATAGCTCATGGGTAAAGTGCTTGCCTGAGGACCTGAGTTCAAGCACGTAGAACCCACTTTTAACTGGGGTCAGGGGGCCATGGCCATGCCTCCTATAATCCCAGCAAGGGAAGGAGAGACAGGAGACTTCCTGGAGCTTGCTGACAGCCAGCCTAGTAAGATGGCTCCAGAGCTAAAGGTGTGCTGCAGGCCAGCAACCTGAGTGCCAAGTGTGGCAGGAGTCGGTGTAAAGGTGGTTAAGGAAGGAAGGGTGGAGAGTGATTGAGGAGGAACCTGATGTGTATATGTAACACAAACACACACACACACACACACGCACACGCACACGCATATGGACATTCCCTCCTGTGCACACATACACACCCGCATATAGACACTTCCTCCTGTATGCACACACATGAATATAGACATTCCTTCCCCAGATTTCTTCCGTTTTGTAGGTTGTCTTAGTAGATTTTGGTTTTGTAGTGCTAGGAACCAAAACGAGAACATAGCACCCTGCCTCTAAACTATATCCTTTTTGCCGTTTCTTGATGGTATCCTTTAAAAAACAAATTTCTTAAATTTTTTTTTTTATGATGTTGAGGATCAAACCTAGGGCCTTAACACGTGGCAGTCAAGCACTCTACTACTTTGGTGTATCCCCAACTAATTTTGATTAATCTTGTTTTAGTTCCATTTTATTGTTTGCTTTTCTGTTGAGGCTGATATTTTCCTCGTGTCAAAAAATTATATCTACTTCTAGATCACAAAAATTTACTGTTTTTTTTCTCTTAATCTAGAATTTTGATCCATTTTTTTAGGTAAATTATTTTTGTGTATGTATATGTTTGTTGTGTATACGCAGGTACACATGCATGTGTGTGCACATAGAAGTCAGAAGTTGTTATCAAGTGTCTTCAAACATTCTCCGCTTAATTCTTTAAGGCAGGGCCTCTCACTGATTCACTCAACCTCGTTGACTCGTTAGCCAGTTGTCCCAGTGATCCCAGCTTTTATGTGGGTCCTTTTGGATCTGAACTCTGGTCTTCATACTTATGCAACAGACTTTGTCCACCAAGCCACCTCCCCAGCATGGTTAATTTTTTATACCGTGTCAAATTTAGGGTTCTACTTTGGCTCTTTTTCATGTGAATATCCTACTCTGTAGCCCTGGCTGTCCTGAAACCCACTAGACTAGGCTGGCCTCAAACTCACAGAGATCCTCCTACCTGTCTCAGGTACTGAGATTAGAGGTGTGAACTACCATGCTTAACTTTATTCCAGTACTTCTAAAAATAATACAGTATCAATGGTATAGTGGCTTTAGTTTTCAAAGTAACTTGATAGAAATCAGAAATATACTTTTTTGTAATTTTTGGTAGATGTGGGTGTTACTTTTTTGGTTTTTCAAGACAGGGTTTCTCTGTGTAGTTTTGGTACCTGTCCTGGATCTCACTCTGTAGCCCAGGCTGGCCTTGAACTCACAGAGATCCGCCTGCTCTGCTTCCTGAGTGCTGGGATTAAAGGCGTGCGCCACCACTGCCTGGCTGTGTGTTACATATTTGCATGTAGTCTGTAGTGCCTGCGTGTGGATGGTGCACACACTTGTGCATTCACAGGACATTGAGTGTTCTCCACTTTATTGTCTCCCACTAAGCTCCTTTGCTGCTGCGTCTAGACAGGCCAACCAGGAGCTCTCAGATGTCCCTGTGTCTGCCTCTGGGTGCCAGGGTTACAAGCCCCAGCAAGGTCCCCTCCATGCCACACATGCCCAGATCTTTACATGGATGCTGTGGCTTCAGACTTGGGTCCTCATGCTTACAAGTGCTGTTAACCATTGAACCATCTCTCCAGCTCCTTAACCAGAAATGTGTTGATAATCTGTTAGAAAAGAAAGAACTCAGCAGTATCATTTTCAGGAATAGTGGCAGTTTTTAAAAAATTAAGTAATATTTTGATAACTGAGAATGGCTTTGTAATTGTGATAGTCATAATAAATAGAAAACCAAAAATGACCTTTTTGCTCTTTTCCAGGTGTGTAGTATGCATGTGTGATTTTGAGTCAAGGCAGCTTCTTAGAGTCTTACCCTGTAATCACGAGTTCCATGCCAAGTGTGTCGATAAATGGCTTAAGGTAAAGTGATCACAAGCGTACAGAAAATAACTGTTTTGTATTCTTATTGACCATATGTTCATCTGAGTGAGTCCATGGTTTAGGGGGAGTTGGGTATAGGAGATAAATGGACGCCTAGCTTTTAGAAGAAGCACTGGAAAGTTCATTAAAGAGCGGCTGCAAGACTGGAGGTCATAGCACTGCATGTGCCCAGCACGGGTGATTTCTGGGTTCAGTTTCCAGCATTGTTTGAAAGAATGCAGTCAAGAAAACTGCAGCCATCAGTGTGGTGGCAGTTGCGTGAGAGTTGGGGGGGGGGGGGTTGTTTGGTCCTGTTACCAGTGTGCTCAAGTTTTATCCTGGGGTCGTTCAAGACCTGGGCTTGGGCTCTTTAAGAGTCAGAATGTTTTTGTTTTGTTTTTTTTTTTTTTTTTTTTTTTTTTTTTTGGTTTTTTGAGACAGGGTTTCTCTGTGTAGCTTTGCACCTTTCCTGGAACTCACTTGGTAGCCCAGGCTGGCCTCAAACTCACAGCGATCCGCCTACCTCTGCCTCCCGAGTACTGGGATTAAAGGCGTTCGCCACCACCGCCCGGCAAGTCAGAATGTTTTTTAATCAGAGTTTGGATGGGACTCACTGGCACTTTTTTTTTTTTTTTTTTTTTTTTTTTTTTTTTTTTTTTTTTTTTTTTTTGCCAGAGATTTTTATGGAGAATAGGCTTTTTACTTAATTCTGACCAGTCCTTCTCTCGTACATATGGAAAAGCTCTAAGATTAAGAATAGCAGTGGTCTGTCAGAGTGACTGCTGAGGCTTCTTGTCCTTTTCAAGTATTTCTCTGCATAGTCTTAATTATTTGAATAAAATATAAATAATTTAAATAGTCATCTTTGGGTTTTTGTGTAGAATGTGATAATTAGGAAACTTACTAGTCTAATAAAGAAATCAGTTAAGGTAGAACTGGTGTTTGCTGGTGCATACCTGTAATCCTAGCACTTGAGGGGAGGCTAAGTCAGGAAAGTGAGACCTGCCTAATGAAGAAGAGAAGAAGTGAGCAAACTAAATCCTGAAGATGAAGAGTATGAACTTTGTAGGAAAAACAAAACAAAAACATGGGTTGTGCAAAGTCCTAACGTGTGAGCAGGGGATGGTCCTGGAACCACCAGTCCATGCAACTATTAGTAGAGTGGAGAGTGTGAGGGGGTGATACACACAGGAGGGACTCAGAGATGTGCCTGGATAGATTGCAAAGCCATGCTGAAGCATGGATGAGTTTATTCTTGATTCTGAAAGCAAGGGGAAGGGTGCAGCTACACTCTTGCTTTAAAAACCTCCTTGGCCACTGTTCAGAGACGGAGATGGGAACGAGACAGGAAGGATGGGTGTTCAGGAAGGAAGATGGAATAGGATGGGAGTAAGCCAGTCATAGTGTGTAGTGACAGTCAGATGAAAAGACTGAGTGCTCTGAGTGCCATCCATCGTGATGTGGCCGTTAGTGTCTGGTGAGGAGTGGATTGCAGCAGGTAAGACAGTAAGGGATGTGTTGTGTTTTTTCCATCTGTGGAAATAGAGAAAAAAATGCTTTAGGAGCCAGGAAAAGGAGTAAGTGGAACCATTTGTGTACGACTGTATCTTGTTTATCCCAGCTCTCAGGAGACAAAGGCAGGTGGATCTCCTTGAGTTAAGGTTGGCCTGATCTACATAATGAGTTCCAGGACAGCTAGAGCTACAAAATAGAGCCCCTGCCTTTAAAAAGAAAAAAAGGAGTGAAGGCTAGAGCCAGGCTGTTGGGATACACCTATATACAGCCCTCGTGGAACAGGAGAATGAGAAGAACGAGTCATGTTTCTGAGTTTAACAAAATCAGTCTTGGAGATTTGTGTAGGTTGTCTTGCTTTGTTTTGTTTTTTTTGTTGTTGTTTTGTTTTAAAACAGAGTCTTGTGTGGCTGAGGCTGTCTTGAAAATCTTGGTCCTCCTGCCTCCACCTATATGCATTGGAATAGCAGGCTTGCACCACCACCTGGTTTAGGATTGGCTTTTTTTTTAAGGGAACAGAATATAAAGACCATATGGGAGTAACAGTAGGACTGTATGAGACATGACTCCAGTGAGTGTCCTCTTGTTTTTCAGGGAAATCGTACTTGCCCAATTTGCCGAGCTGATGCTTCAGAAGTGCATCGGGATTCCGAGTGACCAGCTGAGAGCACAGATTTAGTTTGGGTGTTCCTCATCACGTGTATATATGGACTATCCATTGAACTTCACCTGTGTGGCTTCCAGCCCTCCCTTTACCAAAAGGGTCAATGGACCTTTCTTTGCACTGTGTGACTTAATCAACTATAAAAGCTTACAATTAGTCTTCACAATTATGGGATTGTTATACTAACTGTGTGATTGGAACTCCAAAGATCTTTTCTTTAGCTTAATTTCGTGTGTGCACTAACATTCCCTGGTTTTTGTGTGATCATTCCGAGTGTTGCTGCAAGATTACAGTGGACGTGATCTTTTAGCATGTGCTTTTATAAAAAGTGGTAGCTCCAGATGATATAGCAATCTACCTTATATAGAGCCTTCAGAAACTGTGAGTGGAAATGAGTGCAGCGTATGACTGTTGGTGATAAGTGAATCTGTGTGCGAGTGTGCAACTACATGTGTGGGGGCATGGTAGCTACTGTGTGTATGAGATCCTATATACCAGCATGTACCAAGAATGTGTGTGTAGTTTTAATTATGCTGCAATGTATAATCTGGTGTGTTATTTAAACAGCACTAGTACTGTACACTGGTTTTCCCCTTGTGTTTGCTGTTGCACACTGATTGCTAAGGGTGCATCAATTCTAAGCATTGAATACTCCATCCCCTTCCCTCCCAATGAATGGAATGAAAAAAGCCTTCTTCCTTTGCTTCAGGCAGCTGTCCCCTTCTCTTCCTTTGTGATCCTAGATGGGTCACTAAGAAAAAAGTGTCAGATTCTCACTCCATGACCTGATTTTTATTATTTTCAGTTCTGTTGTAAAAGAAACTTAAGTCTCCAACTTGCTATTTCCAAAAAGAAGGTGCAATATCATACATCATCATTAGCAATATTAGCATTTCAGTCAGTGATCTGAGTGTTGATACTTCTTGTTTTTCCTTTACATTTCCAGTAGCGTCTTACAGAAAGGACCTGTGATTTTATTAATGTGTAGATTTGTAGTCTGTTCCAAAGATGTTTGAGTAATATATTTTCAAGAACACCACTGGTCCCATAAATCTTGCCTCCTTGACTTCTGCTAGAAGAAAACCTGTTACCTAACTCAGCCTGGTTTCTGGTGTGTGTTCTTCGCTCAGGCCTCCACGGGCAACTAAATTGTTTAAGAGAACTATTTCTGTTGGTGTTAATTGAGTTTCCCACACTACGGTCCTGAAGTTCTGTAGTTCTTCCCTCAGTAAACATTCTCATCAAAACCTTTGTTTCAGGATGGATCAAGTGCTGTAGCAGCTCATTTCTTAGGCCTGGTTTGCTTTGATGTCTTACTGTTCTAATTTATGTTAAAATGAGAAAAGCTTAATATAACAGGTGCCCAGAATACGTGCAGTGTAAATGAAGATTGGATTTTTGTATAAAAATAATGCTGTCAAACAGGAATTGACCTTTATTTAATCTGAGTGATATCTAGCTGTGTAAAACAAATCAGACTTGTTGAACATAAATCAGATTGTTGAAGTCACTTTTCAGCACCGTTGGATTCCTTTCTCCTCCTCACAGTGTGCTCAGCCTTGTCTGCCTTTGTGAGTTATCGGCATCTGTGCAGCCACACGTGCTGCAGCCTTTCGGTCACAACCGTGACCCTTCGCTGCCAACCTCACTCAACTCGCAATCGGCGCTGGGCCTATTTTTTACTGACAGGGAGAGTGTTCAACTACTTGTTACTGCCGCGCTCCTTACCCTCCCTTGAAGTCTCTAAGCTCCTCGCAGCCTGGAGTTCAGGAAAGCCAGTTCACACAGAAGCACAATTTTGTCTTCTTCCAGACACTGTTGCCTCTATCTAGTCAGACAAATAGGATTTGACCTACTTTCTCTTTGCCTCTCGATTTGTGTTAGTGTGTCAGAAATACATTTAAACAGTGGCAAAATGCACATGTTACTTTTAAATCATTAGGATACCCCCTCCTGTTCCTAATGAATAAAAAAGTGTGTTAAAGACCAAAATTATTGGCATATAAAAGTCAGCTCCAAATCACATACAGTGTAATCTTTATTTTTTAATTAAAAAAATCATGTTTAAAATGGCAAAAGTCCATAGTATATGTACACTTTTATATAGCTGCAAAAACTTTATACCTGTACAGCTCTAGCCTAACACTGCTCCACTCAGTATTTGTCTTATTGATGCACACAAGTGAAGCACTTTCCTAATTTATACAGAGATACTGACTACCAAGGCCCATTGTGCTAAAGACTGGAGAGCAGCCTTTCTTTTTCTAGCAGTGCTCACCATAAACGCCCCTTCCCAGTAGTTGTTTTTTGTTTTTTTGTTTTGTTTTGTTTTAAATAGAGGTAGTTGGCAGTTTAGGAGGCAGCAGGGTCTGACCTGATAAAATTCTCCTCACCAGTTATGACTGCTATCTCCTTGGGAATGCCTTTTCTTAGCACAGAGCTCTTAGGTGGTTTGGACTTTTGTTCACTGAATGGTTAGTGTATTTTAGGAGCACACCAAGTGTGCTCTCCAAGTAGCCGTCATCTTTGGGAGATGCACCAGGGGCAGATGGATGTTAATAGCCTTCATCCTCCTTCCTCCTAGAACAATGTTGGCTTTACCGTCCCAACTCAGCTGTGGGATTTGTTGGTTTTTTTGTTTGTTTGTTTTTCTTGTTTTTGTTTGTTTTGGTTATTTTTTTTTTTTTTTTTTTTTTTTTTTAGATTTGGGGTTTGGGCTTTTTATTTTGGTTTGTGTGGGGTTTTGGGTTTTTGCTTGAATCACCATATTTTGTACTTTTTTAAAAAACTCCAGCCTCCACAAAACAACTCAAGGCCTCCAAGTATCAAGATACCATACTAAGATTTTTTTCTGTCCTGAATTTTTTTTTAGCAGAACCCGAAATTGTGAAAGCATATTAGATTTTATACACTCCCTGAACTGTAATTTGCTAAAATTCTTAAAATTGGACCTCTTGTGATAATTTCAAGTGCAATCTGCCTGCCAGCTTCTGAGAATATTTTCACAGTATCTCTGGGCCTTCTTTAGAAGTCTGTCCCCCATAGTGCATCTGGTTACCTCATGTTGCTGTTTGTTTAAGATTATGAAAGCTCACAGGGGTGTTTGTTGGAATTATTTGCTCAGTCATTTCCTCAAATCATATTCCATTGTATCAGTTAACATAGTTTTAAATGTATGTATTATAAATATCTGTAACCAAATCATTTGAAGGCTTGATAAATTTTTAACAAAGTTTGTACATTTTTTATGAAAGTTACTAGTAATGCTTTACTAAGTAGTGCAATGAATTTTTATTTTTAATCCCTGTGCCCAATTTTGGAGTTGAGAGGGTTGTTGGTAATAAATGTATGATGTACACTGAAAGTATCTGTTGTGTTTCATGTTAGGTGTGTTTTTAGAAGGTGTTTGCAAAGGGGTGGAGGGGTGATGGGCTGCAGCAGGGTATAGAGCTGGGTTGAGGTGCTGACCACTAAGCTCACTCCTTCACAGTGTATTCTTTGGCATTGGTATAAACAATTTAAGAGTCACAAAATGAATATGGTAACATAGGTACCTACTTGTTTCCTTAAAAGGCCAAGCAAACTGCAGAAAATGTAGCCACACATGGGCACATGCATACCTAACAAGCTACAGGGATAGGAGATAAACTAAGTATCTCTCCTCTCTGTGTTCTCTGTGCCCTTCTTCCCCAGTGAACCATAAGACACAGGAAACAGCTCATGTAACTGGGAAAGCAAGTGTACATTAGGGACAGTTTACATCCAAGTGACTCAGCAAGGGAAAAGGACCCTCTGTTTGTTGTCATACATGACTGTATAATAGGTCTCCTTTGACTCAAAATGTAAGAAATCTGTACCCTAGTTCTTGAGAGGTAACTCAGTCTGGTATCCCACCAGCAAAAGCATTCAGAAACCCTGAGTTACAAGCCATTACCTGGAAAAGAGCTGTCCTAAAAGCTATTGGATCCTCAGCAGATATTTCCTTAAATAGGAAGTAGACGTATTGGTGCTGATGCTGTAAGGCCTTCGTCCTTGCCAATTCATTCCCCCTTTGAACAAGTGTTTACAGTGTTCTCCTTAGTTGGTGGTATCACAGGCATCATGTGCCAGCAAACATCACTGGCTACAGTGTTTAACAGAGCAGAAGCCCCTAGAATAAGATTCTGATAAATGTGGTCGGATCACAAGTGTCTTCTGGCAGTACTGTCTGGTAGAAGTGCAGTCCTGTGAGACAGTTTAGTGGCCTCATTTAAAAGCAGAATTGGTCAGGTAGAGTGCTTCCTTAGTCCTGGAGTCAGTTCCCAACTGGAAGAAAAATTATTCAACCCAGCGCATATCCTTTCAGTAGATAAGGAGGAGATCTTTTGTATTTTCTTAAATCCTGTATGACACATCTAACTTGAAGTGGCCACATTTTAAATGGCCAGTGACTGCCCATGGAAGTGGCTGTCATAATGGATGGCTCCGGTCCAGACCACTGTTCTGTGTTATCTGGTTTCTAAGGAACTGCAAGTTAAAGGTGGGTAGTATATGCCTATAATCCTGACATGCGATACTTGAAGGTTTAAGGTCAGCCTGGACTTTATTTAGGGGATCCTCTTTAAATGAACCTTACTCTCTTTGCCTCAACTCCTTTTGTGTGTATGTATGAGAGGAGGACTTTGGGTGTTATTCAGGGTGTTCCTCTTGTTCTTTGAGATGGGGTCTCACTGGTCTGGAACTTAGAAGCAGGCTTTCCAGTCTGGCTTTCCAGGGAGCCCCAGACCCTGTAGTCCCGGACCCCTCCTCAGCACTGGGCTTACAGGTAGGATCCACCATCCCCAGCTCTATTCTGTTCTGTTTTAATGTGGCTTCTGGGAATCGAACTGGGTTCTTGTGCTTGCAAGGTAGATCCTTAACTGGCTGGCTGTCTCCCCTGACCCAACTTGCTTTTAACAGGATGTATTTATTGTTAGACAGTTTTATACGTGGAGACAATGTATACTGGTCATAGCGTCCCCAGTTTGCCCCTCCCCCTCCCCCAGGCACCTCCAATATGTCTCCATTTCCCATTTTTTGTAACTGTGATGGCTATTCTTGGTTGTCATTTTGACTGCATCTGGAATTAACAAACCCAGGCAGCTTTGTATACCTTTGTGGGATTTTCTTGATTAAATCATGTGAAGTAAGAAAAAGCACTTTTAATCCATATCTTTTGAGGTGGGAAGATAAACCTTTAATCTGGACCATGCCTTTTTTTGGCAGCCTCTATAAAGGACACAGAAGAAGGAAGCTTGCTCTCTCTCTGGATGGCAAGTCCATTCCTTCAATGGATTAGATCCCTACTTCTTCAGGATTGCAGTGCATACTGAAGACCAGCTGAGACATCCAGCCTCATGGACTGAACAACTACTGGATTCTTTAGCCTTCTGTTTTGAGTAGACAGCCATTGTTGTGTGAATATATATTCATTCTACAAGTTCTGTTCCTCTAGAGAACCCTGACTAGTAACACATTGGCTAATCATGGCTTGATTTTTTTTTTTTTTATAGGTAACCATAGCTACTGTGTGTTCTGGCATGGCCTGTCCAGAAGACACATGTCACAGCACTCCTGTTAAATTCTTTCCTCTTCTTTCACATGGTCCTGAGTCTTTGGGGAGAGAAGAAGTGCAGATTCAAACTTCTAAATTTTATCATTTTGAAATTGTATATCATGCCTTAAACTATAGTCAAATTAAAAAGCACTTCACTTTGAATAGCTAATGTAGCTTGTTATGGTGTAAAGATTCACTTAAAAAGCAGGTTTAGTTGCTATAAACAATATGCTGCCCTGGTACAATTCAGGTACAAAGTTCTAGGCCTGGGGATGTAGCTTGGATGTAAAGTACTTGACTAGCATAAGACCCTGGGTTCATTCCTAGCATCACATAGACCGAAGGTGTTGGCACCTGTCGACAACCCCAGCACTTGGGAGGCGAGAGGATTAGTTTGGGATAGCTGTGACTACATAGAGGACAGCTGTGTGCGATCCTGTGTCAAAACATCAGGGTTCCTAGTTTCCCAAGTCATGTTTAGAATCCGCAGATATTTAAATAAATACATAAGGGAAATAAATGGTGATCAGGGCTGGAGAGATGACTCTGCCCTTATAAGAGGTTGCTGCTGTTGCCAGGAGAACTGAGCTTGGTCCACTCATCCAGCAGCTCACAACTAGCTCCAGCTCCCAGGGTACCCAGTAGCCTCTTCTGTCCTCTGGCATCTAAACTCTGCATGCACACATAAAAATAAAATTGGTTTTCGTTTTTCATCTGAGCATTGGGCATTTTGAAGAACCTGAGGGTGGTCAGCTTCCAACCCACTTTCAGATGATGGAATGGATTCTTAAATTGCTGTACAGTGCATGTGCTCCTGACCTCTTGTATGTGGTTTAGCACTTGGCTAGCATGTGCAATTCCCTGGGATGGACCACCAGTGCCACCAAAATATAAAACTACATTAAGCCCTTGGTTCTTGGCCTACATATGAAAACAAGGTCAGACAATATGGTGTTTGGACAGTAGTCTAGCTTCATTCCTAGTGGTCTACTTATAATCACCGTTGTACACAGAAGACACCCAACAAGCTGCCTTCTGGCCTTTCTCTTTAGGAGTAAACATTGGCAATGTAAAGCCTCCCCTTCCCATTGCCCTACGTAGACCTTCTGTGTCTTAGTCATTTTTGTGCATGGGAGATTGTACTTAGCAGGTAGAGATTGATGAATCCTGGATTTGGTTCCAAGACTGCATAAACTGGGCCTGTGGTGCACAGAGTAACCCTAATGCTAGGAAGATGAAGGCCATTCTTAGCTACATACGGATTTTGAGACCAGTCTGGGGTACATGAGAGAAAAAAAAATTATTATGAAACCTAATATTACTGTATGTTTTCTAGTAAGTGTTCCAAGCTATAGAGAGCATTTCTGTTGTAAATGGAAATAGGACTCATACATTGTAATCATCTCTGCTGATTTGGGGTGGTAATATCAGATCACTGCTAGATCAGAAGAAACTGTCCTGCCCAAATCATGCTCTAACAGGAGAAACGTACTATATCTCTTAGAATTCAGCCGCAGAAAGCCCCAGTGTGGTCACTGGCAGGGAGAGAAATGGAGTGGCTATGCTAGTTTCAGAAGCCCAGGAGGAAATGGGTTTCCAGGTCCCAACTGCCAAATTTTACTTGGGGAAGACAAGCCAGGAAGGGGAAAAGATCACTTGAGCCTAGGCCTTCTGAGGCAGTCTGGGCAGTATAGCAAGGTACCCCCATCTCAAAAGAATTAAAAAGCATTGAGGTAGTTCAGCAGGTATAAAGTGCTTGCTCTGTAGCCCTGCGACTTGAGGTTGTTACCCAAACCCAACTAAAAGTGTAAGGAGAGAATCAACCCAACAAAGTTGTCTTCTGAATGCATACACAGATAATACACGTACATGATATAATTATTGAGGTCATGAAAAAAAAGTGGTAGTTTGGGTGTGGTAGCACATGCCTATAATTCCAGTACAAACTTCAATAGGATTTTAAATTGAAGGGGCAGCCTGGCCTACTGTAGGAAGAGACCCTGTGTCAAAGCAAATCAGTAGGTGCCAGTCTAGGCATGATAGCAAAAGCCTTTAATCCCAGCACTCAGGCCAACCTGGTATACACAGTAAGTTCTAGGTGAGCCAGGGCTTCAAAGTGAGACCCTGTCTCAATAATAATAATAATAATAATAATAATAATAATAATAATAAGGCTTCAAAGTGAGACCCTGTCTCAATAATAACAACAACAACTAGGTGCCACTCACCCACAAGCACTGTTAGAAATGATCAAGATGAAAGCAGATGCACTCTGTTGTCTTAAGCCGTAGCAGGTGCATTGCACAAAATCTGAAGCAGTCCCAAAGGCTGCAGAGACAGCTCGCTGGCTGAGAACACTGACTGTTCTTGCAGAGGATGTAGGTTTGGTTGTCAGCACCACATGGGGCTCATTAACATCTGGAACTCCAGTTCCAGAGGATCTGACATCCTGATCTGGCCTCCATGGGCACAAGCACACGCATGGTGCACAGACATGTATGGTGGTATTTTATTTGTACTGAAATGTGATTTTAATTGTATGTTAATAAATAAAGTTGCTTGGAGGTCAGAGCTAATAGCAAGCCATAGCAGAGCTGGGCCTTTGTGGCACACACCTTTAATCCCAGCATTTGGTAGAAGAGCTAGGTAGATCTCTGTGTGGTCAAGGATACAGCCAGCATTGGAGACACACGCCTTTAATCTCAATACCATAGAAGACCTGGAGGGCTGTACATACAGGCAGTGATGAGGCAGTCACGTGTTTGGGTTTACAACCAATGAGAAGGCAGAACATAAAGACTGTACAAAGACAAACATACAGGAAGTAGCTCTCTTTTGGAGAGGTAGGACCACCGCAGGAGGAAGGTTTTAGCTCTGAGCTCTGACCTCTTGGCTTCCTTCTTTACATTGGTTCTGTGTTTCTTATAAGACTGTTGGTTACATCTACAGATGTGCATATAAGGAAAGTACTTGTACACAGAAGTTAGTCTTCAAATGTTTTCCTTTTCATTCCAAGGTATTTGTGCTTCAATTTAAAAATATGACAGCACACTCCAGCCAGGGAAATAGGTAGGCTAACTGCAGATCTTCATCTCTCCCTCCTCTCCTCCAAATCCAATCTCCTCCCTAGCTATGTAACAGACTGTAACAGGGCCCCAGGCCTTAGCACATCTCACTCCATGATACAAGTACCATAAAGGCTATAAAACTCAGCACATAGACAGCTCTACCTGCCGAAATGAGAACAAAGACATACATAATCCATCAAGTTCATAGTTCTGGGAAAGTCTTTAAATGCACTTAACCTTGAGTTTTGGCTTCTGAAATTCTACTTCTGGCAACTGTTCTTGTTAACTAAAGTACATCAACCCAGAATATGTTTTGTGTTTAAAAGCTCACCCTGAGAAAGGTTTGTTGCTACACTGGGATCTCAAACACCTAGTGCAGTTGCTGGCCAGCTAATACATTTGCTTAAACCTGTGCCTGAGCAGTCTTCTCTGGTAGATATCCCACAATATTTCCGGAGGCCCCAGCAAGATCCCCAGAGACCAGAACTTGAGGCACTAGGAGTCTCAGATCTCAGGACAGGGAAGAGTGTGGTGGTCAAGGAGCTCCTACAGAGTGCCCAACTGTTCCAGGTCCCAGAACTCACTTGGATTGACTGCTCCCAAACACTTCATCCCAAGAGGAAACAAGTTAGAAAGTCACCTGGTCTATCACCTCTGGAGATAAGTCTGGTTATGGCACCTTCTGTTTGGACACATGAGGTCAGATGCAGCTGCTGATTCAGCATTGGGGATCCATGTGAGACATCACTGGATTCCCTGGCTCCAGTATATGAATATAAGGTGGCCACTCCTGGTTATCTTTGCTGTGTGTCTGTTTTTCTGTATGGTTCTGTCAGTTCTGTTTTCCTGTATTGATCAGTGGCTTTCTCTGGTGTGAGACCTCGCCCCCTAGCTTAAGACCTGTGCCCGCCTATTGTGGTACCAACCAAATCCCTTTTTCTCTGCTAGGTTCCTCCAAGAACCCCCCCTCATACACACACACACACACACACACACACACACAACTCCATCTGTCCCACTCCTGGAGCACACTCACTCGTTTGTTTCACTTGACTCAGTCAAGTCCAAGTCAGTCCCCGTGTGGCGGTGTGGAGGGACTGAGCCTCTCCTCCGGGACCCCCTGCCATCTAAGCATGTACACAGGGAGGGGACCGTTCCCTCAACTCTGTTACCTGCACTTAAAAACCCCAGGGAAGGGGGAAAGCCCCCCACAGGCCGTGCTCAGGCATGCTGGGGAAGAAAAGAGGAAGCTTTACTCCTTCCTCTTCATAATTTATGCTTTCTTTTCAACCAGTAATCTATAAAACCCACCATTCTCTGAAGAAAAAAAAAAAGGTAGAAAAATTGCCCTAGGCTGGATGGGGGGATCAGTACTGGACAATTCAGCCTGGACAGAACATTTTCCTTCTGTACAACATTGACCAAGGAGACTGTCAACAATAGTCACTAGGTCTTTTTTAAAAAGGCTTAGAGATAAATGCTAAAAAGATTTCCTTTGTTACTCAGTTGGCCCCAGATACTAGAAAAAAGTTATGAAAAATTTGTAGGTTTAAGTAGATCCCAGTTGCTGGAGGTAGCTCAAAGGGTATTTTAACAACAGAGAACTGACTGGGACAAGACCTCTTGCATAAACAAAGTCACCACTACCTTCTCTGATATAGGACAAATTAGACTTAACAGATACCCAGCAAAATTTTGATGTCTTCCTCTTTCAGAAGGAAATATCCTAGGTGAAAGTTCTGCCTCTGACCGGAAGATACAGTTGTACTGTCTCTCAGATTGACAGCAAAGAGTCCTGGAGGTGTGGGCAGACGCCAACCCCCAGGACTTACCCAACACCAAGCTCTAATTGTTCAACTATCCCATCTACATTAAACCATACCCAGTGACCCTGGAAACAAAAAGAAGTTGCAGTTCCAATTGCCTGGCTTGGAGAAACAGGTATCCTGGTGCCTGCCAGTCACCTTAGAAGAAACCTGGAAACTCTGATTTTCATGAGTCTAATTCTTCCAGAGAAACAGGCGTACACTGTTGTGGACCAGAAAGATACATTCTTCAGCCTCACATTGGCAGAGGTGAGTCAACCCATTTTTGCTTTTAAGTGGATAGACCCAGAGGGAGGTTACAGCAAGCAACTTACATGGACCAGGTTATCCCAAGGATTTAAAAATTCTCCAACCTTGTTTGATGAGACAATAAATGCTGACCTCTTGCCCATCTGTCAGAGGTTTTCTGGGAAAACAGATTATAAAGGGGCCACTGAGGGCCGGGCAGTGGTGGCACACGCCTTTAGTCCCAGCACTCGGGAGGCAGAGGCAGGCGGATCTCTGTGAGTTCGAGGCCAGCCTGGGCTACCAAGTGAGTCCCAGGAAAGGCACAAAGCTACACAGAGAAACCCTATCTCGGAAAAAAAAGGGAGGGGCACTGAGGAACTTCTGCAGGAGTTACAGACCTTGGGCTATAGAATGCCGGCTAAGATAGCCCAGCTTTGTACATCAGAGGCTGCCTATCTTGGCTACAAGCCGAGGGGAGGCAAAAGGAGCCTGTTTCATAGTAGGATTGCCACTGTCCTTCAGATCCCAACTCCAAAGGCTAAGACACAGGTTCAAGAGTTCCTGGGTACAGTTGGGTATCGCTGCCTCTGGATACTAGTTTGTGGAAATAGCCAGGCCTCTATACACCAGCACAAAGGGGGACACTAAGTTCCTAATCTGGACTGAAACTAAACAAAAAGCATTTGAGGCTTTAAAAATAGCTCTGACTTCAGCTCAGCCCTAGTCTAGATGTCTCAAAACCTCCAAAGGGGAAGCACCCTGTGCCATGCCTATCTAAATGATTGGACCCTTAGCCAAAAGATGGTCCACCTGTCTAAGAACTGTGGCAGCTACTGGTAGTCTAGTGAAAACAAGTTAACTCTGGGTCAGGATTATACTCACAGCACCCAATTCCACTGAGGCCCTCCTCTGAGGACGCCAGAATGCTGACTGTCTAATGCCTATGTGACCCAGTACCAGGTCATACGCCTAGACCACTCTCAAGTCTTATTTGAGAAACCCACCACCATCAATCCTGCAACCCTTTTGCCTGATGATGACCTATAGGTGCTCATCTATACCTGTCATGAAAGATGGAATCAAGTACATGGGAGCTACAGCAGTTACTTGAACTGAAACGATTTGGGCCCAAGCCAGATACCTCAGCCCATAGTGCAGAACTGATTTCCTCTCAGATGAGGGAAAGAAAAGTCCACCACCATATACACGACTGTGGCTATGCTTTTAGTACCACACATGTCCACAGTATGATCTATAGAGAAATGTTCCTCACCGTGTAGGAAAGGGAAAGGATAAATAACAAAACACCTTGGCCCTCCTAGAGGCTATTTGGCTTCCCCTAAGAATGGCTCTTCCATTACCAGGCCACTGACCTGGCTGCCGGACAAATGGTCCTAGACCAGTGAGGCCTATTGATCCTCTAATGACATACTCTGAGCTGGTGCTGTCTGGGACTCCATGGTAAAGAAGAAATGGACAGCTGAAACCCACAGGTTGATGGAGGACACCAGAGGGAAATGTCAGTGTTCTGTGTTGTGCTAGTCAGTTGAAGAGAGTCACTTTAGAATGTTTAATGGCTTTAACAGCAGCAGGAGAGCCAACTTCTGATGTACTGACTCCCTCCTGGCTTAGTGAACGCCTCTTTAATTGTTACACACACACACACACACACACACACACACACACACACACACACAGCCTTTAGCAAACCAGTTTCCACATACCAAACCTCTTATCTGGAATTGTCTGAAGGAA
Organism: Peromyscus leucopus; assembly: GCF_004664715.2. Classification (NCBI taxonomy): domain Eukaryota; kingdom Metazoa; phylum Chordata; class Mammalia; order Rodentia; family Cricetidae; genus Peromyscus; species Peromyscus leucopus. The sequence goes on along the minus strand of NC_051064.1, from coordinate 55,039,983 downwards.
TAACTCACTACCTAAGCAATTCTCAGCCATATGAGACCTCCTGGGTTTCCAGGACCGTCTCAAGACTAAGTTATGCAAAAGCTCTGAAATTCCCTTCTGGAAGCAACTCAGATAACAACCACTACTGTATACAAAAGGTCACGTCAAAGCCTAGGTGTCACTGCTCTGGAACTCATGCCAGATGGAATGCTCTGTGGAATCTCTCACCACCGGGAGAGATCATTCTCCCAGAAGCATCTGGCGGGACTCTGGGAACTGACCTTCACCAGACTTCTCATCAGGGGTCCACAAAACTTTCTGAGTTGCTCACACCAAGGTATGTTGTACCTCGACAGGACCGCCTAGTGCAGAATGTCTCAGCCAGACGTCAGGTTTGTGCTTAAGTATATCCAAAGCAGAGAGACTTTACCCTGGAAGGAATCGGAACTAGAGACCAACACCCCAGTGAACTCTGGGAAAACTGATTTCACCAAGATCCTGCCTGCCAGGAGAGGATACAAGTACTTGCTAGTTTTTATAGATATCTTTTCAGGGTGGGTAGAAGTATTCCCCAATCAGAATGAAATTGCTCGAGCAGTAGTTTAAAAGTTCCTCTAGGAACTGGTGCCCTGATTGGACCTCCTGCCTAGCAATGGGTCCAACAATGGCCTGGCTTCCATAGCCAAAACCTCTCAATTAAAACTAAAGCTTCAGACATAGATAGAAAACCTCATTGTGCATACAGACCTCAGAATTCTAGGCAAGTAAAAACAATAAATAGGACATTAAAAGAAACTAACAAAAATTAGAGTCCAGCAAAGGGTGGATAGATCACTTTCCTTTGCTTTGGGCACCCTGAGCCCTGTACAGGCAGGGATTTACCCGCTATGAGATTATGTTTGGAAGAGTTCCCCCAAACACAAGAGAATATACCTTTTTCTTAGCACCTCATGAAATTTTCTCCAAAATTGTAGGGTAAAGGGGCCAGCCAAAGAAACCCACCCTGACTCTGAAACCAGGGCCAGTGAAAGAAACACACCTTGGCCCTGAAACCAGAGCCAAAGAAACACACTCTGCCTCTAACCAACCCAGCATGAAAACCAACCAATCGCTGAGCACAAAATCTAGCCAATCTCTGAGCTTATCTAAGCTCAGGAGATTGAAATCTGACCAATTCTCACCCTGAAATTTTTCTTCCTGGAAAAGCTCCACCCCTAAGAAGCCCCACGCCTGTTCAGCTGGCAGCCGCCCTTCTCTACCCTGGCGGAGGCAGCCACTCTCCTGGATTCCTCCTTCCCAAACAAATCTCTAAATGAGTTTTGGGTGAAGACCTTCTTTGGCCGGATTGGAGAGAATCTCTGCTGAGAAACTCTTAGGGGAGTGGAGCAGAGGTTAGCTGTAAAGGCTCTCTCTTGGAGAGAAGCGGGATTGCCACATCCTGTGGGGAGACCATGCCCCACTGGAAGCCAGCTTCAAGTATAGCCTGACTTCCTGACAAGTCAGGATACCTCTCTCCTCACAGCTGTAGTTATCCAGGATACCTTCCCTTCACAGCTGTAGGGGAAGGGTCCAGGAATATAGAAATATAAAATTGTAAACCTAAAAGAATAAAAAACTGACAGTCATCAGCTCTAAAGGTTAACTTCAAACAATGGCTCTCTGCTTATAGCCAGCTCCGCTGTCAAGAGCCAGGGGGTAACTTTTTTTTGTTTGTTTTTGTTTTTGTTTTTCGAGACAGGGTTTCTCTGTGTAGCTTTGCGCCTTTCCTGGAACTCACTTGGTAGCCCAGGCTGGCCTCGAACTCACAGAGATCCGCCTGGCTCTGCCTCCCGAGTGCTGGGACGAAAGGCGTGCGCCGTCACCGCCGCCCAGGGGTTAACTTTTAACCCCCTTCCCCCTTATAGCCAACAACTGTCTGGACCAAAGTTAACTTTTAGTAGATATTTCTACATGACTCCTAGCAGGCATCCTGTGCCTGATGCTTTGCCCCTTACTATAAAAAGGAGGACAGAACCTCCATGGCCACAGCCTCAGAATCCTGAGCACTGGTTGTGGTCTCAGCTGATAAGCTTATGTGCCCCAGAGTGATATTTTTTTCTTCTTCTCTGTTTTTTTTTCTTTCTTTCCTGGAATAAAGTTTGCTTCTAGTTTAAAAGACTTTGGCGGTCTGTCCCCCATTATAGCATGACCTCTGACCCAACACAGGCATTGCCTGGGTTCCTTTCCCTCCAGAGCTGTAACACTTGCATTGACCACTTACTCAGTCACAAAAGCAAGTCTCAACAGATACAAGAAAATTGAAATATTACCATGCATCCTATTTGACCACCATGGATTAAAAATGGATAAAAACTGGATATCAACAACAACCACCAAAACAACAGAAAGCTTACAAACTCACGGAAAAACCCAAACTTGTGGGATGTTGTGGAATATCACTTTAACTATGTGAAGGTGTGTTACATTTGTTTATGCTGCATTTGTTTCACCTTGCCCGCCTAAGGGACCTGATTGGTCAAACAAAGAGCTGAATGGCCAATAGCTAGACAGGAGAGGGACAGGAGGGGCTGGAGGCAGAGAGAATAATAGGAGGAGAAATCTGGGCTTGAGAAAGAAGGAATGAAGAGAACAAGGGATAAAGAGAGGGACAAGCCTGGGGCCAGCAGCCACGCAGCCACGCAGCCCCCCGCAGCCACACAGCCCCGCAGCCCACGCAGCCATGCAGCCCACGCAGCCACACAGCCACCACATGCCAGCCACCGAGATAGCAGGAAAGTAAGACATACAAAAGGAAAGAAAGGTAAAAAGCCCTGAGGCAAAAGTAGGTGAAGAGAATAGTTTAAGTTGTAAGAGCTAGCAAGAAATAAGGGCTACGATAAGGCTGAGCATTTATAACTAGTAAGAAGTCTCTGTGTCATGATTTGGGGGCTGGTTGGTGGCCTAAGAGAAAAAGTCTGCTACAATGGGACACGATGAAGGTGGTTCTAATAGGCAAGTTCATGGCTCTCAGCATCTACATAAAACATTGGAGATCTCTCATACTAACAACAGCACACCCATAACAAAAAGGAGAAATGCTCTACACCGGGTGGCGGTGGTGGGCGGCTCGTATTATGTGAGGGAAAAAAAATCTATTGTCAATAAAAAGGACTAATTATTAGCCTTGCCCTTGGTCCAGTTAGTGCCAGCCATATGTGAGTGGGTGTGGCCACGCACTGGGGCTTGAGCAACTTACCTGAGGCCACAGTCCCGAGCACAGTGACGCTCCCTTCCTCAGCAGCCATCAGTTGCCCATGGCTCCGCAGTCAGAAGCAGGGTCTTGGGTTAGCATGTCTCAGCCCATGTTAAAATTCCGACTGCCTAAATTGGGTGGTGGTAGCACACACCTTTAATCCTAGCACCCAGTAGGCAGAGGCAGGTAGAGCTCTGAGTTCGAGGCCAGCCTGGTTTACAAAGCAAGTTCCAGAACAGCAAGAGCTATACAGGGAAACCTTGTCTAAAAAAAGAAAAACAATTCTGGCTGCCTTCCTGTCCTGCAGCCCTTCTGCAGAGGCCAAGCTGGTGTGCACCAGCCATGTCATGTCTGGAAGACAGGACTTCACATCCCCTCCTGTGGCTTGTACATTTTTTCTGCCCGCTGTCTGCATGTTCTCTGAACCCTGGGTGGGACACCTTCCTAAGGACCGCACATCTGAAGTTGGGCACCCACAGTTTTTATGATCAGAAGATAGGGATTGATGTCATGGAGCTATGTCCTTCTATGCTCACCAATTAAAAATAGCTAGATTTTCCTTTGAAGTGTTTCTTTTGAATTCTGTGACTAATGACAAAGATTTGAATAAACTAATGTGAACAATGAGGGGGAAATGAACAGATATTTCTAAGTGCCCAGGCTAATGAAAGATACTAATTCATGAACTGGGGGAGACCAGCTTCCTCTTATTCCCTCAGGGTAGTTTTGAGCAGAGAAAAATGAGGAATTTGTAGATAGAAGTATAGAGGAGAGAGACAGAAAACACAGGAGAGCCTCGGGAGGGCCTGGGTCTCAACCCACCAGCCCCTTCTGTCTCCACTAAAGGCTTTTTAAAGGAATGCCAAGGGGTAAGGCAAAAGACCTCTCCCACACACCATCCCAGACACCTGGTGACCACGCACGTGGTCCAGCCATCCCCTAATGCAGCCCTGCTGGGTAAAGCAAGCGTGGATTTCACTGGGAAACCTTTGTGAGCTCCCACAATGAACTATCCACCAGGAGGCGCCATTATACACTACCAAGTGCGGAGAATAAGCTTTGCATAGGTCAGGACTGATGTGGTTTTAAAAGTCTAAGTGGGATGGGGCATTGTGGTGCACACCTTTAAACCAGGCAGAGGCCGGAGGATCACAGGTTTGAAGGCAGCTTGGGCTACATCGTGTGACCTGAAGTTCCCAGAAAAAGGCCACACCTGTGTTAAAGATTCTACAAGACTGACCGATTTCCAACTGTGGAGAGTTGGAATGTTGCAGATCTGGACCCAGTTTACACTGGGCTATCTTTAGTTCCCTGCCATTCATTGCTCACCTCTGTGTCTGACCTGATTCTTGAATGGAAAATGTTTTGGGATATATTAAATTCACACACCACTAACTTCCACTAATCCAAAGCTTTCACCAACCCAAACCACAGAGACTATCTTTTTTTTTTTTTTTTTTTTTTTTTTTTTTTTTTTCATGGAGAATAAATTTATTCTAGTATGGTGATTTTTTTTCAGGCTTTACCCTACTCACTCACATACCTTTATTCTAATTCTTCCCAACCCCCATCATTTTCAGCAAGTAGCCATCACCTCTATTTTACAGGAAAAATAAAATGAATCCATCCTGTAGTAATCCCTTCCATTTCTTTTTTTTTTTTTTTTTTTTTTTTTTTTTTTTTGGTTTTTCGAGACAGGGTTTCTCTGTGTTGCTTTGCGCCTTTCCTGGGACTCACTTGGTAGCCCAGGCTGGCCTCGAACTCACAGAGATCCGCCTGGCTCTGCCTCCCGAGTGCTGGGATTAAAGGCGTGCGGTGCTCGCTTCGGCAGCACATATACTAAAATCCCTTCCATTTCTAACCACTGACGATATAAATAGCTACAAATGATGTCCTTCATTCACTCACACAAAAGAAGTGTCTCTCCTGCAGCTGAGTCCCTGGTGTCCACCATCCTTGTATATCCAAGTCTTTGCCTACATGGGAAAAACACCAAAATTGACTCCCAACCTCCAGCTACCATCCTGGTGTCGTCCAGTTCTTAAAATCAGTAGATTTCCCAGTCTCTGTCTTGACTGTTCAGAACTGTTTGACACAGTTGATTGTTTGAAATCATTTCTTCCTTTGATTTCTCTGATGTCATATTCCCACAGAGACTATCTTAATACAGCCCCTGGAACCTGTAGCGGAGACTCTCGCCTTACGTTCTCACACGGTGAGCCTGGAAGAACTTCGCCGAGCCACTTCCACAGAGAAATTTTTGGTCCTCTGGGAGATCTGAATCTGGGGTCCCAAGTCATGGTCATTCAAATTTGTCAAGAATGGACTAATTCTGATTTCCTTTATGATGAGAGCTGTGTTTTGTCTAAAAAAACCAAATGAGGCTAGCAGGCAATATTGTTTGCCGGGCCTGCACAAAGCCCTGGGTTCCATCTCTGTTACCACATGAACCAGGCATCTTGGCATAGGCCAGAATCCAACAACCTTCAAGAAGTTCAAGCAGGAGGATCAGAAATTCAAAGTTATCCTTGGCTATGCAGCAAGTTTAGGTCAGCCTGTACCATATGAGATCATTTCTCAATGATAATAAAACCCAAATACCAGAGTGGGGTGAGGGGGGGTGGGGTAAGGTGGGGAGACAGGCGGCTTAGTGAGCGCAGCGCTTGTTGTGACCATGAGGATCTCCAGTGACCTCTGTGACCTTTGGATCTCCAGTTCCCACGTAAAAAGCTGTGGAGGCTGCACACCCATAATCCCAGTGCCCACTGGCAGCCAGGGTCACTTCATCCACAGGTTCAGAGAGCCCCTATCTAAAACATCAGGACAGGGAGTGACAGGGATAGGTGCCCTGCTTTGACTTCCTCCATGGGAGCAAGCATGGGCATGTATGCACACACAGACACACAGACACACACACACACACACACACACACACACACAGATACACACACACACACACCATTTCGCATGTATGCACAGACATACAGACACACAATTTCACAAATATTCCTCCCTGAACATCCTGCATACACAAACTCACCCTATCTGAATGTCTGAATATGAACTGCTTCCATTTGCCAGCTTACCCCACACCCAGCTCCCCAGGCAGTCGGGGAACATCCTAGGCCTGCTCATCTCACTCTGTTGGGGAGTATTATTTTAAGATGTGTTACTTTTGTTTACATTGCATTTGTCTAACTCTATGGAGCTGTGTTTACCGTGCCTGTCTAAAACAGTTGATGATCTAATAAAGAGCTGAATGGCCAATGGTGAGAGAGAGAGAGAGAGAGAGAGAGAGAGAGAGAGAGAGAGAGAGAGAGAGAGAGAGAGAGAGACAGGGCTGGCAGGTAGAGAGAATATATAGAAGGGAAAATCTGGGAGGAGGAAAAAAAAAGAGGAAGTAGCCAGAGAAGGAGGACTCCAGGGGCCAGCCACCCAGCTACACAGCAAGCCACAGAGGAAGAGGAAGATTTACAGAAGTAAGAGAATGGGAAAAGCCCAGAGGCAAAAGGTAGATGGGATAATTTAAAGTTAAGTAAAGCTGGCTAGAAACTAAGCCAAGCTAAGGCTGGGCACTTACAACTAAGAATAAGCTTCTGTGAGTGATTTATTTGGGAGCTGGGATGCCCCCCAAAAGAGCAAGAACAAATAACATCTCTTTTTTTTTTAACATTTATTCTCTCTCTCTCTCTCTCTCTCTCTCTCTCTCTCTCTCTCTCTCTCTCTCTCTCTCTGTCTCTCTCTCTGTCTCTCTCTCTGTCTCTCTCTCTCTGTGCTGTGTGTGTGTGTGTGTGTGTGTGTGTGTGTGTGTGTGTGTGTGTGTAAAAGAGGACACTGGCAGGAGTTGGGTCCTAAGGATCAAACTCAGGTCATCCACCTTGCCTCCTGTGTGCTTGGATTAAAGGTGTGTGCCACCACACCTGGCCGCCCCTGTACTCATAGCCAAGCCTTTCACAGCCTCCAAAATGAGTCATTCTGACCCGGTTGCCTTCAGCATCCACTTCAACACAAACCCCAATTCCTCACTGTCTCTCTGTTACCTACAGGGCGAAGTCCCATCATCTCAGATGCCTTCTCCCTGTCTAAACTTCTAACTTGCTCCAGGACACCTCCCGTCTCAGCTCTGCAGACACCTGTGCCCTGCACGCTGCCCTTGGCAGCCTCAGCCTGCTGGGGGCACTCTATCCCTTTCTTCTCTTAGGACTCTGGCCACCTCTTCCCAAAAGCCTTCCATAACTGGGGCCAGCCCTTCTCTGGGCCACTCCAACCCTTCTGACTGAAAAGCCTTTGCTGAGCATGGCTTCTCCCTGGGCTGTGCACACATGTGTGCTTGTGTGTTTTGCACTAGCCAGTAAGGCCCCTTGAGCTTGCTAACGTCTTTACCCTGAGAGCTTAGCAATAGGGCCCAACCCAAGGTGATTCTTGGATGAGGGAGTGAAGAATAGCTCCGGGGTGAGTAGCTAAGCTGGTGGGGTCGGCTACCTGAGGCGTGAACATTAGAGTTGGAGCAGGCTTTGAAGCATGCGGAAAGGCGAGGAGAGCGTGCAAGCAGGCCAATACATGTGGGACCGGTTTGTTTCAACACAGAGCCTCACTGTGTAGCCCATCCTTGGCTTGGCCTACAAGTTGAGATCCTCCTGCCTCAGCCTCTCAGGCGCTGGGATTACAGGCATGTACCGCCATGCTCATTTTCCAGCAGACAATTCGGATGACTGATGGAGCTGGAGAGAAGTGTGGACCCTGGGTGTTAGGAACGTTTTCACTGTGGTGATGAGGCTGACTCAGATGGTCTCCTTGGTAACACAGCCCCATTGCTCCTTTCCCCCAGAAAGAGATTCCTTCCTGCAGCTTGGATCCCAGGCCAAGACTTCTTAAGAGAGGCCCTCAGGGTTGCAGATGGGTTCATGGAGGATGGCTGGCTCCAGCCTGGGGCAGCCCTGTCTTCCACAGGAACTGGAGTGTGCTGTTCTGGACAAAGTATCATGGCTCTGGGTGGGCCCATACCTGACAGAAAGTCAACAAATACTGCTTGGCCGTGGGATCGAGGCTGGGACTACAACAGTGCCCCCGGGCTTGGGGGCCCCAGGCCTTTCTCAGATCTGTGGGACCAGCAGTTAGGCCCAGGTGAGTGATAATCCAGCTGGGGTGAGAGTCGTACCCACATCCTCAGCACATTCCCAGAGGCACCAAGGCAGGAGCCAGTGTGGCCCGCGCAGAGAGCATTAATGCTGTCAGCTCTCCCATAGCCTGGGCTCCAGCAGGGAGGCCACTGCTCCCAGAGACCTTGTGCACCCCAACCCCCAGGACTGGCTTCCTGTGACTCTTCCTAGGAATACACCGCCCAGATCCCACCCGGAACCATGGCCATGCTGGAAGAAACCACCCCAGATTTGTCTCACAAAGGTGGAGTTAAAGTGTGGACCTCAAGCGGCTACTTAATCAGGGTTCTACATCTACACAGTGAACAGCCTGGGGCGCTGCCTGGACAGATGACCAGGAAGCTGGGGTGGGGGTGGGGGATCCGCAGGCAGGCGCTGCTGCTGCCGCCGCTGCCTCTAGGCTCCTTCCAGCAGCCACAGGCTGGGAGTGCGAGGCAATGAAGGAGCTCACATAGCTGTGCTCCCTGCGGGCTGACCTTTAGAGTGGGTGCTCTCCGGGGTTAGCCGCCATGCAGTCCATGATATCCACTCAGAATGGGGCCACGGCAGCAGCCACACACTCGGCGCACACAAGGCTAACGGGGGTCTCCTACAGAAGGTGGAACGGGGTCAGAAAAAGACAGTGACTTGAGTGACCATTTTCTCCCACAAAGCACAAAGCCTGCCTGTGAGACAGAAGGAAGCTGAAACAAGAGGCTGGGTAGACACGCCTGCCTGGCTTGTAGGAATGTCTGGTTTCAACCTCGAATGTCAAAAACATTTTTGAAAGGCCCTTTCTGGCTGTTTGGTGGAGTTTGGTGGCTCACCGAGCAATCCCAAAGTTGGGAGGTAAAGGCACAAGGGTCGGGAGTTCAAAGCTCACTTCAACTACATAGAGAGGTCAAGGCCAAGATGGGTGGGGTAACAGGAAATCCTCTGGGGGCCAGGGAAAGAAGGGAGAGAGGCAGAGAGGCACAAGGCTTGGCCTCAGTCTGACTCCTGTCTGGCCTGCATCCCTACCCTGGGGCTCTTTGGATTCCTCGCACCCATTCCCGGTGGTTGACTCAGCTAACTGAGCCACAGCTGGAGTGTCCGCGTGGATCCCGTTGTGCAGCCACACACCTGTATGAATTCGCGGAACTTCTCCAGGCTCCATTTCCTCAGACTGCTGCTGGATGACGAGACTCCTCTGTACAGCACGATAAGGCTAGAGTTCAATTGTTCGGTGGGGATGACAGCGGTGCCTGTACCAAGCGCTGGCTGGTGTCTGTCTGTCAGTGCAGACACTCCTTACGAGGACAACGTCAGTCCCTGAAGGTCTGGAGAGAAGATTCGGGAACTACCTATTGATGACAGATGGCTGAAATTCAGCAATGAGTGAAACATTGACTCCCCTGTCCCGGTAAAAGACTAGAGCATTCGGCGATTCTTCGATCGTTAAGATGGCGTGGGACTGAGGACATAGCTCCGTTGGCAGAGTGCAAAACCAGGTATGGTGGAATACACCTATAAATCCCAAACTCAAAAGGTAGAGGCAAGAGGGGCAGGAGAGCCGAAGGTCAAGGAGACCTTGTCTCCAAAATTAACTATATAAATAAGCAACATCTTACCCGACAGATGCTTCCATTGCCTATCATATATCCACCCCTGCTCCCCACTTCTAAAAGTTCCCAGGCACTTCGCCCAATGCACCACATGTTAGGAGGAAATGTATCCCAAGCCTGACCCAGTCAGCCCTTGGTAGCTAAAGACAACGAGGAACATCCATTGCCCTGGGCACAGCCAGGATTGGGGGCAGCCCTGTGACCTACACAGGGCAAATGAATCTTGTAAGATTTACTTAGAATGTTGACCCAGAATTCCTTTGCTCCCTACATGATCATGTGTAACCCTGATGGCTACCTATAGCCATCTTTCGTGAGAGACGCTGGCCTGAAGAGAACACTGCCCCATGAAAGCACAGGAGAAGGGGACGATGGACCCCTGACATCGCTGCTCTACGCACTGAGAAATGCCAGCATCTGTGCGTCCTCTGACTCATGGGAGCCGGAAGAGCGCCTGTACGGGGATGTGGGAGCCGGAAGGGCGCCAGTATGGGGGATGTGGGAGCCGGAAGGGCGCCTGTATGGGGGATGTGGGAGCCGGAAGGGCGCCTGTATGGGGGATGTGGGAGCGGAGGGTGTGGGGGATGTGGGAGCCGGAAGGGCGCCTGTATGGGGGATGTGTGGGAGCCGGAAGGGCGCCTGTATGGGGGATGTGGGAGCCGGAAGGGCGCCTGTATGGGGGATGTGGGAGCCAGAAGAGCACCTGTATGGGTGCTTCTCTCTGCCTAGCTTTCTGTAACAGGCAGAACAGTGTGTCCTGACTGATTTACGCAATCATGCAAATGTTTGGTTAAACAGTGCCGAGTGTGTTGGCAAAAAGCCTGTAACCCCAGCATTTAGGAGCCCGGGGCAGGAAAGTCACTTTGGAGGCCAGGCTGGGCTGTGCAGCAAGACCTTGTCTCAAAACAACAACAATAAAAACCACAGAGCCTCAAGTTCAACAGAGCAGCATTTGCTTGGGGGCTGGGGATGAACTCTGTTGGTAGAGGGCTTGCCTGGCACGCTGGAGGCCCGGGTTACATCCCCAGCACAGCCTAAACCAAGTGTGGTGGTGCATAACTGTAACTCTAGCACTTGGGAGAGAAAGGCAGGAGGAGCAGCAGTTCAAGGATATCCTTGGCTAATAATGAGTTTGAGGACAGCCTGAGCTACATGCGACACTGTCTCAGAAGGTAGGAAGGGAGGGAGGAGAGAAGGAAGGGAAAAGGTCTGGCAGATGGCTTAGTGAGTAAAAGCACTTGCAGACAAGGGCTACGATCCAGGTTCGAGCCCTGGGATCCACATGGCGAAGGCAGAGAACCAGCTTCACACTGTCCTACCTTCACACGCGTGACACATGCATGTACACACCTGGATGAATAAACAAGTAAAGACAATGTAATAAAATAGAATCAAGTCCTTTCCTAGGCACAGGAGCTCTCAGCCAGAGTCCTTCCTGCAAGGTGACCCCTCTAAACATTTGGCTTTAGCTATTGCCAACGGTCAACAATACCCAAGTCTTCCTTCTCTGGAGTCTCTGACTGCAGGCCAGTGCCTCCCGGCTCAGCATGTCCAGACTGGCACTCACGATCTTCCCCAAACCTCAGCCTCCAGCCTCCACGCTGAGCCAATCAAATCCCATGATGCTTCATGTTCCTCTGGCTTTGTGTTAAAACTAACCGAGAACAAACCCAGTTGGTAGCTGCTGTTCTTTAAAAACAGGGGGATCGGATTCTGTCCCTGGTGCACGGGCAGGCTTTTGGGAATCCAGTGCCTGTGGTATGACACCTTGCGCAGTCTTGGTGCAGTGGGAAGGGGCTTGGACCTGCCTAGGCTCAGTGTGCTGGACTCTGTTGACTCCCCATGGGAGATCTTGATTTGGGGGTTGTGGGGATGTGGGGTGGCTTTGGAGAGAGGGCTGGGGGATGGGAGGAGGGAGGGGGGGTCTGTGGGTGGTATGTAGAGTGAGTAGAAAATTTCTTAATCATGAAAAAAACAAAACAAAACAATTGAATGTTGTGGAGAATGTGGTGACTGGATTTACTTCAGGATAATTTTTGTTGTTGTTGTTGTTGTTGTTTGTTTTTGTCTTGTTTTAAGAGGGATAAAGAAAAAGAGGGAGGGAGGCAAAGAGAAAGATAACCTGTGTCCAGTTTACACATCCTGAGCAAGAGGCCAGGTGACCCGGCAGGATGTCATGATCTTGCTGCAGGACAAATCTCCTGGCAGCTTACGGCACTAAACAGCACACCAGGGTCTGAGGTCAGAGCTCTGGGGGTAGCCCGAGCGGGTCATGCTGCCCAGGGTTTCTGGAGAGCTTCTACTCAGGCCCTCAGCTGGGCTGCGTGCTTCCAAGCTCAGTCAGTTCTTCAACCTATGGCCTCTTGTACGGCTCCAGTCACACCCCCGATTTGTTCCCCCTAAAGCAAATCATAAAAAAAAAAAAGAAAGAAAGAAAGAAAGAAAGAAACCACCACACACACACACACACACACACACACACAAAACGTGTACACAGGCACACACACAGGCACTCATGCACACATATGTACATTCACGTACACACACACACACACACACACACACACACACACACACACACACCAGAGCTCAAATCTTTCAGAATTCAGTAACCTTGGCCTAATCTCTGAAACGGTGTGCTCTAGTTGGAAACTACTGTTTGAATACTTGTCACCCATAGCTTCCGTACTGAAAACTTTACTTCCCAAAGTCATACGCTCGCTGCTAATGACATTTGCAGATGGGGCCTCAGGGAGTGTGGTGGTTTTGAAAGAGAATGGCCCCCAAAGGAAGTGGCACTCTTAGGAGGTGTGGCCTTGTTGGAGGAAGTGTGTCACTGTGGAGGTGGGCTTTGAGGTCTCATATACGCTCAAGCCAGGCCCAGTGAGACAGATCGCTTCCTGTTGCCTTCAAGATGTAGGACTCTGAGCTACCTCTCCAGCACCATGACTGCCAGCACGCCACCATGTCTCACCATGATGATAATGGACCGAACCTCTGAAACTGTAAGAGAGCCACCTCAGCTAGATGTTTTCCTTTATAAGAGTTGCCATGGTCACAGTGTCCCTTCACAGCCATAGATACCCTAACGGAGACAGGGAGGACATTAGGTTTAGAAAAGGTCATGGGAGTGGGACCTCACAATGGCATTAGTACTTCTATGAAAAGAAGTAAGACCCAAGGTGCCTCACCTGATGAGCTTTCTTCTGCCATGTCATGATGTAGTGAGGGGCCCTCACCAGAGCCTGTCCAGCAGTGCCATGCCTTCAGCACCGAGAGCTAAGTAAACCCCATCATTCATTCTTTATCAGCTACCCAGTTTATGATATTTGCTATAGCAGTGGAAAGACAAAGACACATGCCTTTTGGCAAATTTTATTGGTCACACAGACCAACCCTGGAACAATTCAGGGTGTGGACACCAGAAGACTGGAATCACCGGGGCCATCCTGGAGGCTGGCTGCCTCAGGTAACATTTCAAGGTACCTTATCAAAGGATCCTGAGAGCACTGGAGAATGGCGTGGCATCCATAGGGGTAGGAGGAGACCATCTGTCCTCAAAGTGGCAGCCAGATTGCTTGACAGCTTGGAACCACTGTCGGAGATCAGATGCCCAGTGCGCAGCGAAGAATCCTATTGGAGTAAGCCGTGACAGTGGGGGAGGGGGACGGGGGGGGGGGGGGGATGGGGGACGGGGGACGGGTGGTTCCAGATGGAGATTACGGCAGCCCAGTGTGCAAAGGTGACCAGAACATCACCCCAGCCCCCAGAAAGGGCAGCCTGTCTTGTGAGGCCCTTCAGTGGTTCAGTACCCGCTTGCCTCAACCCCATGGCAGGAAGGGTCACAGAGCATGGACTCAAATGAGACCCCTCCTGTCCAGGTTTGAAAGCTTCTTCCTGATTGGTTCCAGTCTGTTCCTCGGCGGTGTATACACACAGCCCCTCAGGGCCTGTCTGGCTCTATAGACCAGGCTGCGCAAGGGCTTTTCACGGTTCAGGTAGCTAAAGGTGGGGGGCAAGGCTGCTAAGGTACTCTTGGAAGGAAGAAGACATAAGATTTATTGGAAGGGCTGTAGAGATGGCTCATCCGTTAAGAACACTGACAGCTCTACAGAGGACCTGGGTTCTGTTCCCAGCACATCCATGGCAGCTCACAACCACCTGTAACTCTAACCTCAGGGTTCTGACAGCCTCTTCTGGCCTCCAAGGGCTCGAGGCACGTATGTGGTGTACAGACATACATGTCAGTCAAAAACATCCATATACATAAAAATAAATAAATAAATAAAAAGATAGATAGATAGGTAAATAAATAAATACATAAATAAATAAATAAATAAATAAATAAATAAATAAATAAATAAATGGCCCCCGGACAAGCCAAGATCTGCAGCTTCTACTACAGGAATGGAGGGACTGCCCCAGCCTTTGAGACCTGCCGGAAACAGGAAACGCATAGCTCTGCCCTCTGCAGATCTGCACACTTGCTCTTAGGGGCTGGCCTCTCGGCAGGACATCTTGAAGCCTGCCGAGAACACTGCTCACCCGTCTTGACTGGCTGACACTGTATCCACTCTCCCATCCCTCCTGTTTAAAATGCTCCTGCGTGGCAATTCAAAGCTCTCCTCTTTGTTTTACTTTTACTGCCCACCGGGCTCTATCCTTGAACTAAGGGCAAGGCAAGAACCTGATTGGAGAATCAGCCGTCTCAATGTGAGGGTGAGATGGGGTAGGAGGAGCCCCAGCAACCATCAGAGCCAGTGGCCTCTGGACGGAAGCAAGAAAACCTTTGGCTGGTCAGTAGCAGATGCAGAAATCCCGGTTGCGCACTGTCGTGTCATGTCCGCGCTCCAACCCCCCAGTGTCTCCCCCACCCCACCTCCGCGCCCCCACCCCCGTCCCCACCTCCCACCCCCTGTCCTGACAGCCAAGTCCTCCCATCCCTGCAAACACCACAGCATCAAGGGAAATAAAACTACTGATTTGTTTGAGACTCCACCCCAATTATGAACTGGTTTTGTTTTCCTGTCTAGGGGCTCACAAGTTCTCTCCTGATTGGTCCTTACTCTTCACCTCATTTGCATACAAACATCTAACCAACCAGAGTTCTCAGAACTTCTATAAACCCCATGGGCAGAGCGAACACATCAGTTATTCCGGCTCTTGGCTAGGCTCAGACTTCTGCCGGATGGTGAGAGGGGAGATACTCTCTGATTTTCAGACTCTGATGGCCCTCTCATTGGACAAGAAAGAGGGAAAGGCTTCTGCTTTTGAGACCCTCTAGAAAGAGACCCTCCTGACACCTGCCATTCCTGCTGCAGAGAGGGGACTCACTCCTGCTTTGGGAACAGACCCTACTGCTCTTGCCTAGGCAACCTGCTCTCCAGACTTGCTCTTCAAGGACTGTTCTCAGTTGCATCCCCAGGCCGCCTGAGAGAACTACAGCCCTGTCAGGTTTTTAGCATCCATGGCTTCCAGGAGCTCAGGGCTTCTGCTCCTCCACTCACGTTTGCCACTCCTACATGGTGACCTTCTGTTTTCCGTTTGAACTGTTCTCTCCTGTGAATGAAATCCTCCTGGTTTTATCACCCTTAACTCTTTACCTACTTCATTCTTAAAGAGGGCAAGACAAGAACCCAGCCAGAAACACGAGGGTCGACAGTGTGTGGCCCGGGGGGCTGGGGGGGTCTGGCGCCGAAGACCTAAATTAGCTCCGAAGCTTGTTGGCTCCTGACGTAGCCTCTTGAATTCTTTGATTAACAACTGCGGCATTATCCCTTTCACCAAAACCATTAATTAAACAGGAAACTCACCGCCCCGAGGCATACACTGAGCTGTCCAGTGGCAAGCTACTCCCAGTTTGATACCTGGGAGGGAACCTGTTTAGGGACTGGGTAGATAATCCAGGGGGCCAAGGTGACAGCCATTTTTCAAGAATCAGCCACTAAAGTAGAGAAGTTCAAGTGTGTATGTCAAGTTCTGTATGTCGCTGGACTTGCATGTATGGGGCCTCCGTCTGAGCTGAGCCCCCAAGTCTGAGAATAGCTAATAGCTGCTTAGCTCCTCTCCATCCCAAGGAAGGGGCTGGGCCACATTTGCTGGACAGGCTAAGGTCTATGAAGCCAGACCTGCTGGCGTTAATGTTCATCCCACCTGTGAAACAGCGGAGGGTTGGCAGGCTGGTAGTGAGCCAAGGCTGGCTGGCAGCAGGTGCCACTGGCCCAGGGCTGTGGACCCCTTGCCTGGGCAACTGAAACACCCATCCCTGGGTAAGCTCATAAAACAGAAGCAGCTTCGGAGGTTTCCAGGCCTCGGGCCACTGTAAAGCTTACTAGGTTCAGGAAGTTTGAAAGATCCCCAAGGAGAGCATCCATAAACACTGGATGGGGGCCCTGTGCGGGGGCTGCCTGCAAACCCTGCAGGCAGGAGACTAAAGACCAGGCTGGCCTCCAACTCGGCAATCTTCTTGTCTCCGCCTCCCAAATACCAGGATGCTGTAGGCACATGCAACCATGTTCAGCTTTCAGATTTTTTTTTTTAAGTTTGAATTTTTCACCAATCACATTTTATTTTTAGAATCAGAGGAAAATTATGCGATAGCATTTTAGAAATAAATGGACTAACATTATCATGGGACCAGCTTTCCGCTCCCCTCTTCCCAAGACTGTATCCCCACACAGACCTCTGGCTAGCTAGGTAGGCCCATTGCCTCCAAGTCCTCTCCCCTGTGGAAAAGCCTGGACACAGGAGAAAGTCTTGTTGTCCTTAGCTCCCCATGCCAATGTGTGACATGCTCAAGCCAAAAACAAGGGAATTTAAACTCACAAAAATTAAATTAGAAGGCAGGGCATGTGAAGAGATCAATTCCTAACTTCAGTGAGCTTTGCTTTCCTCTTGTGAAGTGAGTTTAGTATTCCTTGCTGTCATTGTTTTCCTGTCACTGGTGTGTTTGTTGTTGGTGTTTTCCTGTCACTGGTGTTGTTTGTTGTGTTGTTCCTGTCACTGGTGTGGGGTGTTCCTGTCACTGGTGTGTTTTTGTTGGTGTGTTTCCTGTCACTTGTTGTGTTTTTTTTTTTTTTCTGTCATGTGTGGGTGTTCCTGTCACTGGTGTGGGGTGTTCCTGTAACTGGTGTGGGGTGTTCCTGTCACTGGTGTGGGTGTTCCTGTCCACTGTCACTGGTGTGGGTGTTCCTGTCACTGGTGTGGGTGTTCCTGTCACTGTCACTGTGTGGGTGTTCCTGTCACTGGTGTGGGTGTTCCTGTCACTGGTGTGGGTGTTCCTGTCACTGGTGTGGGTGTTCCTGTCACTGGTGTGGGTGTTCCTGTCCGCTGTCACTGGTGTGGGTGTTCCTGTCACTGGTGTGGGTGTTCCTGTCACTGGTGTGGGTGTTCCTGTCACTGGTGTGGGTGTTCCTGTCACTGGTGTGGGGTGTTCCTGTCACTGGTGTGGGTGTTCCTGTCACTGGTGTGGGTGTTCCTGTCACTGGTGTGGGGTGTTCCTGTCCACTGTCACTGGTGTGGGTGTTCCTGTCACTGTCACTGGTGTGGGTGTTCCTGTCACTGGTGTGGGTGTTCCTGTCACTGGTGTGGGTGTTCCTGTCCACTGTCACTGTGTGGGTGTTCCTGTCACTGGTGTGGGGTGTTCCTGTCCGCTGTCACTGGTGTGGGGTGTTCCTGTCCACTGTCACTGGTGTGGGTGTTCCTGTCACTGGTGTGGGTGTTCCTGTCCGCTGTCACTGGTGTGGGGTGTTTTCCTGTCACTGGTGTGGGTGTTCCTGTCACTGGTGTGGGTGTTCCTGTCGCTGTCACTGGTGTGGGTGTTCCTGTCACTGGTGTGGGTGTTCCTGTCACTGGTGTGGGTGTTCCTGTCACTGGTGTGGGTGTTCCTGTCCGCTGTCACTGGTGTGGGTGTTCCTGTCACTGGTGTGGGTGTTCCTGTCACTGGTGTGGGTGTTCCTGTCACTGGTGGGGTGGGGTGGGTGGGTGCTGTCACTGGTGTGGGTGTTCCTGTCACTGGTGTGGGTGTTCCTGTCACTGGTGTGGGTGTTCCTGTCACTGGTGTGTGGTGTTCCTGTCTGCTGTCACTGGTGTGAGGCTTAATAGGATGGAAGTCTGTGCATCTATAATCATCACATGAATGTTCTGTTATGGTGGCCACTGTGACCACCGGCCATTCAGGAGCTGCTTTGAAACGCTGCTGGGTGGTGGAGAGCACAGGCGTGACATCTTTAACTCCCCCGCCAGCAATCTATCTGTTTGCTCTGCAGCAAATCAATAGCTTTTTGTTCTTTTCCAACACTAGATTCTAGGGGGGAAACAGGCCTGTACTTCCTCTTCACTATGCCCCTATGGAAGCATCAGCTTCACCGAATAAGAACCCGGGGCTCTGTGCACACTGCAGCTGCCTCCCTACAACCCCTGCTCCTCCCTCAGGGTAACTAGGCAAAGGTATCTGGTGCAGGAAACCGGGCAGCAGAGCCCCTGGGCTAAGCCTCATGCCCCAGTCTTAGGTATGAGTCAAGCAAACCAGTTCAAAGCCTCTGCCTCTGGTCCAGCCCCGCCCCTTCCTGTCGGCTCCAGAGCTTCACCCTCCCATCACTCAGGACCCATGAAGACACGGGGTTGTCCTAAGAGTCAACGTGTTCTTGACACGTGGCTGGACTCCACAATAGCCTTTTGTTACCCTCATGTACATCAGACCAGGCTAGCCTCCAACTTGCTACGTAGCTTAGGATGAGGGTGTAAGTGCTGATCCTCCTCTGCCTCTCTAAATCCTGGGATTCTAGGCAAGGGCCACCACACCAAGTTCACAAGAGCCTTCTTTTTTGCTGTGTGTATGTGTGTGTGGCATTTGTATGGTGGGTATACAAATATATATTGGTGTATAGGGTTGCTTTTGTGTTTGGAGGCTAGAGGAGGATCCTGGCATTCGAGCCTGTCACTCAGCTTTATTTCCTTGAGATAGGGTTTCTCCCTGACTCTGGAGACAAGCCAGTGGCTAGCAAATCCCAACAACACTCCACCTATCCCAGCACCAGGGTTACAGGCCAACAGGATGCAGCCACGCTTAACTATTTTACGTAGGCACTGAGGATTGGAACCCAGGTCCCAGTGCTTGTGCAGCTGGCACTCATACCCACCGAGCCACTTTCCAGTGCCCACAAGATCCTTCTTAATGAAGCAGGGAGCCCGTGACGCTCAAGTGGGAGCGGGGTGATTGACTCACTCACACTGATAAAAATCTCCGTATGGCGGTATCATCAAAGATTGTCAAACTCATCTGTATCATTTGGAGGGCAGTTCTCCACAGGAAATGGATGGCTCTGAGTTGGAAAACACCACAGGCCAGTGCCCCCTGTCCAGGCCTCAGAGGGTCTTATCCTCCTCATGCTGCATGTTGGGGACAGTGGCCCTTCAGCGTTCCTCTCCCACAGCTTCATCCTGTTTTCCAAGTTGGCTCTTGGTCAAATCCAGAGGGCAACAGAGATGAGAAACAAAAGGCTTGTGTCTTCTAAAAAGGATGTGGAAACGGAACTTCATCTACCTCCTGTTTTTAGAACCTCCCCTTAGGCAGCTGCCGCTCTCGGGGCTTAACCTTCTGTGGCTGTAAACTCAGACCTTCCCCCAGCTGTTAAGGCAAAAAAAACCAAGCGCAAGGGACTCCAGATGAGGCCAATCACTCTGACACACAGTTACCCAAATATAAGCAGCTATGGTGTGGAGGAGAAATAGTGATTCCCTAATGTATTCAATGACAAGAGTGAGCAATCCGTCTACCAGCAGGTTCCAAAGAAATGAATCTAAAAGGTATTTTGAGGTTCATGGAACACACAGGGGGATGTGAAACTCCGAGCTGTGGTGAACTTGCAGGTGCCCCTAATAGGCAAATTTCTTGCCTATTCTGCTTTTGTTCATTTGGGTTTTGTTTTTGTTTTTGTTTTTTTTGGCTTTGGTTGGTTGGTTGTTTTTGGGTTTTGGCCCAGGCCGTCTTGGAACTGACTATGTAGAACAGACTAACCTTGAACTCACAGAGATTCTCCTGCCTCTGCTTCCCACGCACTGGGATTAAGGCATGAGCCACGATGCTCAGCGATTATTTTTTTCTACTGGCCTGAAACTTCCTTTTTAGGTCAAGCTGGCCTTGAACTCACAGAAAGAGATCCACTTTCCTTTGCCTCCTGGGTGCTGGGACTAAGGCAAGTGACTCCGTGCCCGGTTTGGTTTGGTTTGGTTTGCTGTTGTTATTTGTTTGTTTTGAGGCATGTGTCTCGCTTGACATAGGCGAGGCCTTGCTGTGTAGGTGAGGATGATCCTGGCTGGTCCCGCTCTCCCGGCCTCTGCCTCCACATGCTGGCACACCTGCTGCCCACAACTCTTTTCTTTAACCCATGTCTGTGGTGTATGTGTGTGTGTGTGTGTGTGTGTGTGTAAGTGCATACACGTGCATGTATGTTGTGTAGGCCTGAGGCAGACATATGGAGCCCTCCTTGATTATTCCTTCCTTTGTTCATTGTGGCAGGGTCTCTCGGGTGAACTCACAGCTCACCCATAAGGCAAGCTTCGAGGAGCCCATCTCCACCTCTTGAATTAAAGGTGGGCTGTCACTCCCACCCAGATTTTACATGCGTTGGGGTTCCGTACTCTGTTTCCCACACTTGTGACACACACTTTACCAACTAAGTCATCTCCCCAGCCCCAGCTGCCCGCATTCTCAACGGAAGGAAAAGCCAAACTTGATAAAAATCGGGGGTAATTGTTTCCTTGCTAGTTTATAGACTCTTAGCTCTGGGGTGACCTCTGGCAGTGCGCCTTCCTGTCTAGCCTCTTCCTGCGACACTCTTTGCCCTGGAGGACGTAATTTACTGGCTGGCAGGCTCTCTTCGCCTTGCAGCCCCCGCCCCCAACCCAGTCTAGTCACTCAGAGATCAGAGCTTTCAGCTTCAGGCCTTGCCGAGAGAGCCTGTACACGACTCTATGGCCCAGGCCCTGGTGAACAGTCGGCGTCAGACTTCTAGGTTCTTTACTCAGCTCTGGGAAGGGTTCATCTAAGCACAGGGGAACCTTGGCCCGGGGACTCTCAAGCACTGCTGGACCCATAGGTGGCCAGCACAGGGCTCTCTCGACCTGCCTGCCCATTCTCTACCCGGCTCTTGCCTGGTGCATGCACTGTGACAGGGGATTTCACAATGGTGTTTGGGGGATTTAACGCTTACTCTGGGACTCAGAAGAGAGTCTCCTCAACTCCATGTCTAGGGAGATGCCTCTCTTTGGAAAACGTTTCCGATGTGCTCACAGCTTGGCTGTTCACGCTGGGAAGTCAAGTTCCTGTCACAGCTCGGCCTTCAGCCCACCTGCCTCTCTAAGCTCAGTCGGGTCTGGATATTGAAAATGTAGAAAACACTAAATACTTGAGGTCACTGTTGGGTTGTTAACCAGCTACTTTCAATATTATGTGTGTATTTAATTTTCTTGTCATCGTGACCAAACACCTGGTGATAATAACTTGGAGGAGATTTATCCAGCTCATGGTCTGGGGCTCATCATGATGGGGGAGGCATGGAGCTGGGGGGCACTCCTGGCTGTGACAGGGACATGAGGCTGCCTGCTCACATCTTAGCTGGAACAGGAAGTAGAGGATGGACAGAAAACAAGACTGAGCTAAAAACCTAAAGCCCCCCTCCCTCCCAGCTCCCTCCCCAGGACCCAGCCCTCTAGCTGAGCCCCACTTCCGATAGGTTCTGCTGCTTTCTATCAGCCAAGAACCAAGTGTTTGGACACATGAGTGTGTGGGGGACATTTCCCTTATGAATCATGTCCCCCGAGGAGAGGGCAGCAGGGGACAGCTGGCTGGTGGAACCGTCAGAACATACAACAGCAAAGCAGTTATGGTAGCAACGTCAAAGCACCACAACCTATGAAAATATTTGAAATACACAAGTTCCCAGAAGGTGACACAGGACAGTGAGCCACACTGTTGGAAAAGAGCATTGATAAAGCAGGATTGCCACAAACTTCCAATGCGCAGAGAACCCCACAGTTCTGTGAAGCAGAGTACATACAGCTGTACCCCACAGTTCTGTGAAGCAGAGTGCCAGGCAGTGGTACCCCACAGTTCTGTGAAGCAGAGTGCCAGGCAGAGGTGGGCAATGCTCAGAAAAGACAAATCCACACAGACAGGAAGTGCCTGGCGGTTCTAGGCTGGAAGCTGGGAAGGGAACGGGGAAGGAGGAATGAGGTTTCCGGACAAAAACATTCTATATCATATTCCAAGGCTCTGCTCTCTTAGAAATGATTGGAAGGCAACGAAACTAGCACCCAGGAACGAGATGCTCAGGCACTTCAGGACTGAGCGGGCAGGTCTTCATCAGGGCCCCTGCTGGTAACAGACTGGCTTCTACAGCTGAAGTCCACACCCACCCCGGCAGACTGGTGCATGCACAGCCGCTCCTTGCCCTTCCCTCTAAACCTCACCACGTAGTTTACAGGCAAGCTCTAACCTGGAACCCCAGCCAGCTCTTGCCACACCGGACACAAGGGATGCAAAACGGCACTGAGGGGCCACAAAGGCAATCTAACACAAGTGAAAATAAGGGACAACCTCACAGCTGTGGAACTGACTTGTTCAAGGCCACACAACCTGCCGGTGGTAACTGCCATGCACGCAACACCAACTTTGCGAGTTCTAGGAGGCTGGACACACTGACTCACGGGGTGGCTTCTTTGACTTCCACCCGGAAGACAAACACATCCAAGATGATGTATGAAGTAAAGATCCTGGAGCTTTAGCACAAGGCCGGTGCTAGCCAAATGTCACACCACAGACTGTGGGGGACCCAGGGTACTCTTGAGGAGAGAGGGATAAGAAATATTAGGTAGAAAGACAGATGGGGAGAGAAACAGATAGACATAGGAGAGCCTCGGGAGGGCCTGGATCAATACCCATTAGTCCCTCCTGTCTCTTCTAAAATGCCTTTTATAGGAATGCCAAGGGGTGGAGCAAAAGACCTCCCCGAGGGCACAGCCAAGTGCAGACCCTTCAAATCACCTGGTAACCACACACGTGGTCAAGATATCCTCTAATGCATCCCTGTTAGGTAATACAAGCTCAGATCTCACTAGGAGACCTTTGTGGGCCTCCACAACAGACCAAACATGCCTGGGAATGCAAGAGTCATAGAGTTGGTGATTTTAAAAGATTTCATATACCATGAGCAAAATGCCTGGCTTTGTTTTTGTTTTGTTTGTTTTGAGACAGTGTCTCATTCTGTAGCCCCTGCTGGCCTCCGATTTGCAGTGACCCTCCTGCTGCAGTCTCCTAAGTGCTGGGGTTACAGACATGAGCCACCATGTCTGGTTTATGGCAGAATGTGAAAAGTAAATGAAATGTACACAAGGCAGAACACACTGAGCATCCGAACTCTGTGAGTCCCTAGTGAAAAGCCATGGCACCCCAGAAAGAGTAACTCGGATGACTCTTGCTTAGCAATTATTGTGTTTATGCAGCTTTTCAAACTTTGCATGGATCAGCTTTTTAATCTTTACAAACACTCCCATGTTTGTATGTGAGTAAAAACCTCCAACTTGATATTAGAAAACCAGGCATGGATGATTTAGTAACACAGGAGGGGAGAGAGAATTTTCTCTCTACTCTGTTTTGTTCATAGTCACAAGGGGTCCCTCGAAACAAAAGACAGTCAACCAGAGAGAAAGAACCAAGATCAGTAACACAAACACCTCATGTACCAAAGGAAGATAGCCAGATATAGGTAAATCTTAACAGGGTGGCTTTGGATTGTGGTTTAAATACCATCGTCAATAAGTGGAGAGGAAGATCGTGGAATAGACTGGTAGAGGAGGTGGCCAGGAGCACACTGTCAGGTCTGTGATGCAGACCTGCCACTGCCCACTTTCCAGGTAAGGGGTTCCAGAAATTTGGAGGCATCTTTCTTCATGGTACAGAAAGGAGGACACCTTACAAATGGAGAACTCTGCTGTGGATTAAACTTTCCTTACTCCCTCATTTGCCGAGCTTCTCCTGTGTGTGTTTTTAAAAACAATCACCTCAAAGTATTCCTTGTGCCAAACAGGTGTATTTGGGGGTGACATATTCTGATCTCCTACCCTGACTTGCTGAAGATCACAGAATCAATAAGTGGATTCATACAGCCACACCCAGTGCCATCTCACTGTTTAGAGGGCAAGTACTATGGCAGTTTCTTAAGACATTTACATATTTGTGTCTGTCTGTCTGTCTGTGCATAAGCTATGGAGCTCCTGTAGGCAGACAGGAGTTTCTTTTCTCCTTCCTCTACATGGGATCTAGGAAGTGAACTTAGTCATCAGGCTCAGCGGCAAGCACCTTTACCAGTGTGCCCTCTTGCCAGCCCATGGTAGCTGGGGGAACTTCATAGAAGAAACTGCACCAGAGTTAAGCCCTGATGGTGAAGTAAAAGACCGGCCCTGGTTAGAAGAGCCACTGTTGTGCTGGTCTGTGTCAGGCCTGGCAGGAGGCAGACAACAGCCAGGGGAGCCTGGGCTCTCTCTGGTAAACTGTCATTATCCTAAAGGAAGGCAGAAAGAAAGAACTACTCTGAAACTATCTAATTGATTTTTGGGGGGAGACTATGTCTATGTAGTCCAGGTTAGCCTTGAAATCCTGATCCTCCTGCCTCCACTTCCCAAGTGCTGGGTGGGGTTGCAGGCCTGTGCCACCGTGCCCACAGTATAAGGTGCTGAGGATCCCAAGCCACAGTTTCACGCATGCTGGGTAGGCCCTCTACCAATGCCAAACAAGTTACATGCCCAGTGTGCTCTCACCCCGCCCCACAACCCAGAGTCTGATGTATACCACGCTGGCTTCAAACTCAGTATGTAGCCAAGCATGACCTTGAATTTTTCTTTTTTTTTTTTTAAAATTGTGTGTCTATGTCTGTCTATGTGTGGGTTTGTGCTTATGAATGAAGGTGTCCTCAGAGTCCAGAAGTAGGTGTCGGGTTCCCCCAGAGCTGGAGTTCTAGGCAGTTGTGAGCTGCCTGGCGTGGGTGCTGGAAATGGAACTCAGACCCTCTGCAAGAACGACATATGTTCTTAACTACTGAGCTGTTCTCCAGCCCTGACCTTGAATTTCTGCTCCTCGTGACTCTACTTCCCAAGTGCTGGGATTACAGGTTTGTGCCACCACACTTGGTTTAATAAATGTCTTTTAACAGCCATGTCAGTTGGTGGTAGAGGAAAACATTCCTGCTTCCAAAGAAATACACCTTAATCAAAAACATAAGAAATAAGGACGATTCATAGCTCTAGATGAGCTGAAAACTATGATACAAGAGACAGCCCCGAGGTGGAGCATGATTATAGCAAGTCATATGGTTTGCAAATTGAAGATTACAGTGACTTCTTTTCCTGGTTTGTGTCGAGGGCTTGCAAGGTTGAAAGGTGAAGAGTTCGCAAGGGAGAGAGAAATCAGCACAGCCAGTTGGGGCAGTTTCTGGCGGAAGGCCATGGACAGCGAACCCCCAGGCTGCCTCATACAGGAATGAAATAACTAATGCCCAAATGGCTGCCTAAGCACCTCCCTTAATCCCCATAATAAGAGAAGAGTCCCTGTAGTCAGCGACTAGGAGTAACAAGCAAATCAGGAGAGACCCAGTATGTCTGGATCCAGGCAGCACCAGACTGGCTTTATGGCCCACAAGAAGAGTGTTTTGTTATCAGGAGAAACAAACTGTCCAAGACATAGAAACAGGCAACAGAGATGAAGGGTTCCCTGTATCCATAGAAGACATAGTCCAAGACTCCTGGTGGGGGCCAGAAACCACAGACAGTACTGAATCCTATGTATTCACTCCATATACCCGTGGTCAAGTTGAATGTGTAAGCTATTGCTGTGGGATGTTCTGTATGTTAACTGTGTTGCTCTGATTGGTTAATAAATAAAATGCTGATTGGCCAGTAGCCCGGCAGGAAGTATAGGTGGGACAAGGAGAGAGGAGAATTCTGGGAAGTGGAAGGCTGAGGCAGAGTGATGCTGCCAGCCACCGCCATGAGTACCAACATGTAAGATATTGGTAAGCCACAAGCCATGTGGCAAGGTATAGATTTATAGAAATGGGTTAATTTAAGATGTAAGAACTAGATAGCTAGAAGCCTGAGCCATTAGGCCAAAGAGTTTAAATAATATAAGCATCTGTGTGTTTATTTTATAAGTGGGCTGCGGGACTGCTGGGGCTTGGCGGGAGCTGGAGAGAAACTCTCCAGCTATAAGCTATGCCCCATAACAGCTAATTGAAGACTTGCTTTGAAAGGCATCCTTCTTAAACAACTTGGTCTACTTAGAATGTGTAAGGAGTATCATCCACAGACCCAGCCTTTCCACCATCAGCAGACCCAGCCTTTCCACCATCAGCATATCCAGGCTCTCCACCACCAGCAGCCTTTTGTATGATTTGAATATGCATTACTCTCATTGGTTAATAATAAAGCTGTCTGGCCTATAGCAAGTCAGGATAAAGTTAGGTGGGACAATCAGCCTGAGGACTTGGATAAAGAAGGGTGGAGTCAAAAGAGATGCCAGGGAGCTGCCCAAGAAGCAAAATGCTAGAGGACAGGTAAATCCACGAGCCATGTGGCAACACATAGATGAATAGAAATGGGTTAATTTAAATGTAAGAGCTAGTTAGTAGTAAGACTGAGCTATTGGCCGAGCATTTTGTAATTAATATAAGCTTTGTGTGTTTATTTGGGACCAGGTGGTCAGCACAGAAAAACTCCTCCTCTGTTTACATATGGTGCCCAACATGGGACACATACATCTACATAAAGCCTGAGAAAGCTTAAAAAAAGGTTCTAAACACACAAAAATGGAGCCAAGTGCAGCTTCCTAGTTCATGTCTCTCATGCAGGCTGTGGTACAGAGACATGTCCCCTGGCTGTGGCATGTGGGTTCAAGCTGCAGCATGGCAGATTCATGTAGTCTCACACAGGCTGCAGTATAGAGATGCATCACCCAGCCATGCACTGTGTGGTAGATTTAAGGTTTTTGCTCATACAGACAAAAAGAGTTAAAGAGACAGAGTAAGGAGAGATTCAGACAAAAAGGTCTCTAAATGGGTCACAGTATGTTTGAAAAATGTGCATAGGCTTGGGAGAGAGAAAGGGTAGAAACAGTCATAGATTTAAAAAAAAATAGTAAAATACTTTAAAAGGGAATAGAGTAATAAAAATATGATAAGCCACATAAAGATGGGAAATACACAGACAGTCTTGATTCTATATTGTATTATGTTTTCTTTGGATTTTTTTTAACTGTTAATGGGTGAAAACACTGAGAGACATTTGATTGTGAAAGCTATTAAATTAAACTAACCTATATATTTTTAAATTATCTTGACTTCAAAATTTAAGTCAAAAGATATGTTACTTTGCGGGAGAGGTTATGCTTTTGTTTCCACAAGAAATAAGAGGCTATGGATTCATTCTGGGTTAAGGAAAATCAGGTTTGATCGAGGAAGACTCCCTGAAATCCTGACTACAGACATGAAAAAATAAACCTAAAGTAACTACAAGACACATGACATATATTTTACCTGCTCAAACATAAAACAAAAAATTATCTTTGACTGGCTTGTATATAATGTACAGTTTATATTTGTATTAATACAGATATATATGTTACCTTTAAAAGTTTGTGTATTTTCAGAGCAAGGGGACCTGACACCAATAAAAATGGCCCGGATGATCCAGCATCCAAAACTGCTTCAAGGCTGCTGACTGAGATGATCCACCTCACAAAATACTCCAGCCAAGTCTTTACAATTATCCTGATTTTCTCAGTCCCTCAAAGATTACCAGTGCCCCCAATCAGTAGGAAGTAGTCTAGAAAATATTGGTTATAAATGTTTGTTTTCATTTAGGGAGGGTTGGTTACAAATTGTTATTGGTCATAGTCAATCTCTTCCTAAAAGAAAGGGGATATGATACAGAAATGGTAGGGAAAAGGGCAGATTATTGAATCTATTTTAATACAAAAAACAACTGTTAATCTCAAAATACTTTACATTGTTATGGATTTTAGTTTATTGATACAAAGTTAAAGTTAATTTTGTTATACTATATGTATATTTCTACTCTTGTTTAATGCAGCTCAATTAAAACTGTAATGTATAATTAAGAAATACAGATTAATAGTCATCTGTAATAGTCAAACTTATCAGTCATGTTAGGTTTTCTAGGTATACAAAGATATATTTCGGATAGATAGGTAATCTTCAAATACTTCAAAGGTCTACAGAATATGGTATTTAAAATGTTTTAAAAACTTAGGCTTTTCAAGATATCGAGACATGTCTGCTCCTGGCAGCACCATTATACTCCAGAAAAGATGATGGGCATCAAAGAAATTCCTTATGGAGTTTGTATTCTTTATGGCAAAGGCTAGCTATGTGGGCAAAGAAACTGCCCTTGCTTCAATTGCTAACAGATACTATACAAACTGGACTAGCAAGATGCAAGAAAGGTGACTGCTGAACTTTGCCAAGACAAAGTAGGACAGTCCTTCCAAATTCCCTGCTTCATAGGAAAGTCTGTCAGATATGCTAGGCCTGTAGGCTGAAGATGGATGCCCCAACATTACAGAGGAACCTTGAGTGACTGTCTAGTCAGCCAGCTGTTTCTGTCATTTCTCACATTTTTTGGAAGTCACTTGCCTGCACATCCTGCTTATTCAGGTAATATTATTTCCTTCTCATGTCTTTGATGAAGTTGAAGACTAAATAATTATAGTTTTCCTTAGTTATGATAAAAGATAAATTAGATATGAAACTTTAGACTCACCAAGATAAGATGGATAATTGTTTTCTTTGATTTTGTCAAATACAAATAGACTAGATATTGTAACTATAATTATTGCTTGATAACTGTTTTGTTGTATATAATTTTACTATGCTAAAATTATAACCTTCCTTTTTGATTAGATAGCAAAGGAGAGATGCTGTGAATATGTATTACTCTCATTGGTTAGTAATAAAGCTGTTTGGCCTATAGCAAGTCAGATAAAGTTAGGTGGGACAATCAGCCTGAGGACTTGGATAAAGAAGGGTGGAGTCAAAAGAGATGCCAGGGAGCTGCCCAAGAAGCAAAATGCTGGAGGACAGGTAAAGCCATGAGCCATGGGTTAATTTAAATGTAAGAGCTAGTTAGTAATAAGACTGAGCTATTGGCCAAGCATTTTGTAATTAATATAAGCTTTTGTGTGTTTATTCGGGATTGGGTCTTGGGACAAAAAAAAAACTCCGCCTCTGTTTACAATGAGCCTCTCCATCATCAGTAGACCCAGCCTCTCCACCATTAGCAGACCAAGCCTCTCCATCAACATATCCAATCTTTCCAGTGATGTTTAAACTTTTCAGTCTCCATTAATTCCCAAATCTGTCCCACTTTTCTTTACTTACAATAAATGATTTGGTACCTAAGAGATCCTTCATGGAATTTGTCTCTTCTAGGTTCAATGCTTTTGGGTATAAATGTTTAAACAATTATTTGTTTTGGTTTGGTTTTGAGATAGGATTTATGTAACCCATGATGGTCTCAAATTCACACAATTCTCTTGCCTCAGCCTCTCCAAATGCTAGGATTACAGGTATGAGCCAAATAACTTATACCAAAATACTGTTATAACTATTATTATTGTTGTTAATCTTCTTTGTGGCACTGGAGAGATTGTTCAGTGGTTGAGAGTACTTATTGCTCTCCCAAAAGGACCCAAGTTTACTTCCTAGTACCCACAGTGGGTGAGTCACAACCACCTGTAACTCCTGCTCCAGAGGATCTGACATCCTCTTCTGGCCTCTGTGGGCACCTACATTCATGTGCACATACATGCACAGAGACAGACAGACATGCACATAATTAAAAACAGATAGGGTCGGGTGTGGTGGCACACACCTTTAATCCCAGCACTTGGGAGGTAGAGGCAAGAGGATCTCTGTGAGTTCAAACCATCTTGGTTTACATAGAAAGTTCTACATCAGGCAGGGCTACACAGTGAAACTCTGTATCAAAAATCAATCAAACAAAAGATAAAATATATCTTTTAAAAAACAGGACCTTCTATTGTATATACTTCAGTTCAGCATGTGGCTGCAGGCTTCTGGGCAACATCCTGGGCCTGTTGTGGATGAGGGAAAGCCACTCTATTAGCAAAACCATCTTTGCTTCTTGCCTCCTTTCTTCAAATTTTTCATTTTTTTGAAAGACAAGGTCTCAGGTATTCCAAGTTAGTCTTAATCTTGCTATGTAGCCGAGGCTGGCCTTGAACTCCTGATCTTCTTACCTCCACTCTGGAATGCTGGTATTTACAAGAATATACCACCATGCCTGGCACCAGACAGTTTTAGCAGCTCACTGGCACCTTTGCATAAGGTGAGTGTGAGCCTTCACCCATGTTTATTCTAAAGCTTTAATTTAATTTAGTTCAAATAAATTACTTATTTATTTATTTGATGTGTGTGCTTAAGTTTCTGTATGTACACCCTGTACAGGATCTCAGGAAGGTCAGAAGAGGACACAAATCCCCTGGAACTGGAGTTGCAAATGATTCTGAGCCAGGTCTTACACAAAAGCAGCCAGTGCTCTTGACTACTAAGCTGTCTCTACAGGCCCCTATTTTAATTTTACATTTGCACAAAAGTTACATTTTTACATTTTAAAATGTTATAGGATTAGGGTATAATACTGGCCTAGCATGAATAAGAGCTGAGTTCAGTCCCCAGCATCACAATGGATAAATAAAAACAAATAAATTTTTATATACGTGTGTGTGTGTGTGTGTGTGTGTGTGTGTGTGTGTGTATTCAGACACATTTGTTCAGAAGGTGGAGTTCAGAAGACCACCTTCCACCTTGACTGGGAAAGGGTCTCTTGGCTGGTTTTCTGCTGTGGATGCCAGGCCAGCTGGTCCACGAGTTTCTGGAGCTTCTCCTGTCCACACCTCCTATGTCCCCATAGGAGATGAGGGATTCAGATGCTCACACTACTGCATCTGGCTTTTATGTCAGTTCTGCAGATTCGAACTCACGTCCCACTTGTATAGCAAGTGCTTTTACCCATAAGTCATCTCCCAGTCTCCTCTTCTCAAGGCAGAGCCTTACGAAGTATCCCTGGCTGGCCTGGAATCCACTATGTTGACCAGGCTAGCCTGGAACCCATGCCTCAGTGATCCTACTGACTCGGCTTCCAAATGCTGGGGTACAGGTGTGGGCCAACCACCGAGCTTAGCTTCTCCAGGAAGTCTTGGAATCAGATATTGCCCTAATTTTGCAGATGGATAGGGAGGCACGGACAGTCATGTGAATGGAAACTTAGAGTGCGTGCCAGCGATTAAAAGGGTGTGCTGGAGGCAGAATATTAAATACGAGGAGCAGGTGAGCGAAAGGACAGTGAGCAAGATTAACGTCATAAACTAGAAAAACCAGTGCCAACGCTTGGGTGGTGCTCTTAATTGCTTCCTTTAGAGATCCTGTTTCTAGAGCCTTCACTTCAGAGCAGATCTTACCCGCCCACACACACACACCCTCCTCCCTCCACTGTCTACCTTCCTGAACAAGAGAGCAAGTTTAGAGTCCACATCAGACCTCCTCCTCAGCACCTCCCCCACCTCAAGAGCGGCACCCGTGTGCTCCTTGGCTGGAGGGCAGCTCCAGGGTCAAAGCTGACCGAAGCAAAGAGACCTCTTAGAAACAGGAGAGCAGTTCAGGAAAAAGAGATTTACGCCATCTCTCCTGCCCTGGGTGTCTTTGGGTAGAGAGCTACTATGGTAGCTTTTGCTCGACAATGCTCTCCACTCCAGGGGCCTCTGTTTGCACGGACCTCCGACCAGCTGACCGCACTTGCCGGTTAACAGAAAGCATTGGCTCTGGAGTGCCTTCCTCTCCACATCTTTTTGTTCTTCTGAGCCACTGGCCTCACAATCACACTTCCTCTGAAAACCTAAACTTACTCTCACTGGCTTTCCCAGAAGCCTCGTCATGAGGCTTTCCGATTCCCATTTTGAGCTCTGGACTCTGAGAGAGATTGAAAATGAATCATGTTACTGTCCCCCTGACTAGAAGACAGGTGGTAGGTCACACTGCTGAGACACAGGATGACACACCTGGCTTTCTCTGAGACAGGAGGAGTGTCAGCAGATAGGAAAGTAGGTCAGAGGATACGGCCCCATGACCTCACAGGGCCAGGGAGGGACGATAAGTCAGGAGTAGCCTTGGCGAGCCAGTGTCAAGTTATCTGGGGCCACAGCTAAGGCAGGGTCCCAGGGTAACTGGCTACGGAGCTGGACCAAGGTCGCGAGAGGCCACCACTCCCGTGGACAGTAGTAGGAGGAAGGTGGTGGTGGGGCTGAACTCAGACTGGAAAACTGACTGTAAGAATTGACAGCTGGCGAGTGCAGATCCTGCAGGAAGCCCGTCCCGTCCACTCTGTTGGTGTTTGTTGGGAAAGCAGGGAAGAAGAGATGGCTCCCTCAGGGGAAGGATGGGAGAGCGGGAGAACGATTCGGGTTGGTGGATTTTGTTTTTGCCACAGAAGGCCATGCTAGCACACAGAAGGAAGGCCCTGAGGGGGAAGGAAAGCCTCGAACACGTAAAAGACAAAGAAAGTGCCGGGCGGTGGTGGCGCACGCCTTTAATCCCAGCACTCAGGAGGCAGAGGCAGGCAGATCTCTGTGAGTTCGAGGCCAGCCTGGTCTCCAAAGCGAGTTCCAGGAAAGGCACAAAGCTACACAGAGAAACCCTGTCTCGAAAAACAAAAAAAAAAAAAAAAAAAAAAAAAAGAAAGAAAGAAATTGACAGAGGCTCAGCCCCAGCCAGGAGGAGGCTTGGAAAATCACACGGGATTGGGAGCCATGGGGTTAGTTAAAGCTCTGGGGTTACAGGGTCTGGCAAAGCGGCAGGGCCATCAAAGCTTAGCCCAACGGTGATGTAGTAGTGACCTTTCCTGTCCCCGCAGGAAACACGTGACTGAAGCACCTGCTGCCACCAGCAGTTAGCCTGGACCTTCCCATCTCAACGAAGCGAATCCAGAAACTCCTCACAGACACGCCCAGAGGGCCGCGTCCATGGCGCTTCTGAATCCCCTTGGCTCGACAGCTAAATTAACCACGGTAGTTGGCGTCTCCTTCACCCCTGTCTTCTCGCTGCTCCTTGTGGTTTGAAGGCTCATTGTATGAGCCCAGACACCTGCGACACACAGGGAGGAAGGCAGCCAGGAATAAAGCAATGGTCAGTGGGACTGTCCCTGTGCGAGCTGAACCAGTGAGCTGCGTGGAAAAGGGACCTGAAGGACAGATGAGAACACACACACACACACACACACACACACACACACACACACACACACACACACACACGGGCAGGGGCCCTCAAATCCATTTCATTTTCGGTCATTTTTCTTTCAGATGAAGAAGCAAGGAGAGAGGGTCTGTTTTAACATTAGTTATAATACTGCACAGGCCCCACTTTGCCTAACCCTCCCCGTCTCTGCTTCCCTCCACGGAGGCAAGGAAAGAGCAGAAGCAGGATTCCAGCCCAAAGCAGAGGATCTGGTGCACCCTCCCTTGGCTCCTTGGTAAAGACGTCCTCAGCTCTCAGTCTACCCATCTGTAAGTATACAGGGGCTTGGGGATTGGCCTGGGCACTAAGGGGCTTACAACAAGCCAGACATGGTAGCACACATCTATAATCCCAGTACTTGTGAGGCAGGAGACTCACAAATTCAATGCCAGTCCAGGCTATATGGAAAGTTCCCCGCCAGTCTGAGTTATGCAGAGACAGCCTGACTCAACAAAACAAAACAAAACAAACATAAACAAACAGAACTTAAAGCCAGGCTAAGTTACTTAACATAAAAGGCATGTTAGGGTCACAAGAGGGCTCCGTGGTAAAAGCACTTGCCATACAAGTCTGGCAACCTGAGCTCAATGCCGGAAACCCACTGTGGAAGAGGAGAAATGGCCCTTCAAAGTTGTCCTCCTGCCTCCACATGTGCACCATGGCCTGTGTGCATTTGCACACATGCATGCATATTACTCACACACATACAATACAATAAACACATGTACACATATGCTGAATGCTTATCAATGTATTCATTATAATTTTTCTAGAAAAAAGTACATAACTAACTTCTTAATCTCACTAAACAAACCTTTTCTATGTCTTGAATGAGTAACTAAATGAATCTATTAGGTGTAGAATATTATTTTCAGGTGTGTTACTTTTGTTGATGCTGCATTTGTTTAACTCTGTGAAACTGTGTTACTGGGCTTGTCTAAAACACCTGATGATCTAATAAAAAACTGAATGGCCAATAGCAAGGCTGGAGAAAGGATAGGCAGAGAGAATAAACAGAAGGAGAAATCTGGGAGGAAAAGAAGAAGAAACAAGAGAACAAGGAGAGGAGGACTTCAGGGGCCAGCCACCCAGCCACCCAGCCAGACATTGTGGTGATATATTGTGTACCCCAATAAAGCTTGCCTGGGGATCAGAAGACAAAGCCAGCCACTATATTAAACATAGAGGTCAGGCAGTGGTAGCACATGCTTTTAATCCTAGCATTCTGGAAGCAGAGATCCATCTCTGTGAGCTCAAGGCCACCCTGGGAACAGAGCATGGTGGCACACACCTTTATTCCCAGCACTAGGAAGGAAGGAAGATAGCAGGGCACAGAAAGGTATACAAGGCATGAGCAAATAGGAACTCGCTCTCTTGAGGCCGAGGATTTCATAGAGGTAAGAACTTGTGGCTGGCTTGCTCTGCTTCTCTGATGGTGTTTCAGCTTTCACCCCAATATCTGGCCCTGGGTTTTCTATTAATAAGACTATTTATCAATTCATGTTACAGACATGGAGTAAGAAGGAAAGAAAAGGTATACAGAAATAGAGAAAAGTAAAAGCCCAGAGGCAAAAGATAGACAGGCTAATTTAAGAAAAGCTGGCTGGGCACAAGCCAAGCAAAGGCTGGGCATTTATAAATAAGAATAAGTCTCCGTGTGGGATTTATTTGGGATCTGGGTGCCAGGCCCCCCAAAAGAGTAAAAGAGCAAAAACAGCAACTACAATTATGTACTGAAAATTAGCATGTTAAACATGATTTTTGTAAATGTGTTTGATTAAAACTAAGTTTAAACATTTAAAATGATGTTTTTATTTATTTCTTTTGTGTGCATGTATATGTCTGTGGGCATGTGTCTGCCATGGCACACACATGGGGTCAGAGGGGGACATTTAGGAGTCAGCTTTCTCCTTCTGCCATGAAGGTTTCAGGGACTGAATTAATGTCATCAGGCGCGGCAGCAAGCTCCTTTACTTAACGAGCCATTTTCTAGGCCGTTTTTTTTGTTGTTGTTGTTTTGTTTTTATTTTGAGGTAAGGAAGGGCTGGAGGTAGAGCATTTTCCTGGCATGCATAGAGCCCAGTTTCAACCACATAAAACTGGGCTGGTGGTATGTTCACCGCAACTGGGAGAATGGAGCCTAAAGATGAGGCAGACTAAAGTCTCATGCAACAGGCAACTTTATTCAGAGCATCAGACAATTTATACCCCGGGGGTTAAGAATGGTCACTTAAATAAAGGTCTCATGAGTTCAAGCTGTACATAATCAAGTTGCACAGGGCAAAACCCAAACAAAACAAAACATGTTTCCATGGAGGCATATAAACAAATAACAACAGCCAGTTGTAATGAATAATCTGAAGTAAATTCACTCTTATCCACTACACCTGGGAGGGGGACGAAAGAACAACCCAAGAACAATTCCATGTTTTTGAAGAACCTGAGGTTGTAAGACTCTTGTTTTCTTGGAGTTTTCTCACAAACACCCGGAATTCACTTCGCACCACTCCACTCTTGGACGGTGTTCTGAGAGTGTGTACCCCTGTAATCATAGCTCAGGGGAAGAGAGGAAGGAGGGTCAGAAATTCAAGGTCAGCCTTGCCAACACAGTGAATTCCAAGTCAGCATGGGCGACATGAGACCCCATCTCAACTGAAAAACAAAGCAAAAATAGGAGAATTGATTTTAAGAGAGATAAAAAATAAAAATATCGCAGATAGTGTTTAGTACAGGTAGACATGGAGACCCAGTATCATCGTTCTGGCTGTGTGGAAAGGAAGGAAACTCAAGCATCACGCTCGTGTGTGTGTGTGTGTGTGTGTGTGTGTGTGTGTGTGTGTGTGTGTGTGTGTGTGTGTACACACGCTCTGCCTAGGCAGCCCCTCCAGCTAACTTCTTTACGGTCATTGGTCCAGGAACAGGATGGACCTTAGAAATGCTAAATTGTCCAAGATCATTCACGAGTAACCGGCAGAGGCTGACTTCAAGCACAGCTGTGGGCGATTATGCAGTAGCCTTGTTTCTTCTCTCTTTCAGTCTCTAGACCAGGAGAAAGGGCGAATCAGCATACAGAATGCTGTTCGGCTCCTGGAAGGGAGGGTTCTGGGCTCCAGTGAAGTCAGTGGTGAGTCTGATGAGCCACTGTGAGGGATTTGATAAAGGAATCTTCCCTTGGAAGCTTCCTCTCTGAAAGAAAACTCAAAGAATTAAAGCTCTGGGAAAGAGGCCCCAGAGATTACCACAGCCTGTATTGGTCAGGGCTCACCAGACACACAGATCAATTGTACATACTTGTAAAGAGATTTATCTCAAGGCGTTGATCACAGCAGCTTGTTGCGCTTAAAACCTGATGGCTGAAGGTGGCAGGCTGTTTAGACTCAGGAGAGACTTGTGGTTCAAATCAAAGGCAATTGGGCCAGAAATCCAGGAAGTGTCCATATTGCCCATGAATGTACTGACAGACAGACTCCTTCCTGCTTGGGAGAGGTCAGCTTTTTTCTTGGACTGGACTGGATGAAACCTGCCCATGCTATGAGGGCAATCTACTGTACTCAAGCCCATCCCTTTAAATATAAATCACATCTTCAAACACCCCAGGAAACTACCTGGGATAACTTTTGAGTAAATATGTGGGTATTGGAGTTGTGGTTTACCCCAGTAATAGAATGCTTGTCTAGAAAGTCTACAACCCTGGTTCAGTCCCTCCCTTTACCCCACAACTACAAAAACCTGGGTATGGTGGTCCAGCCAATTAACATATTAAATTTCAACAGATAGGTCTGTAAATCTCTGAGTATTGCAAAATCTGAAAAAAAGTGTCCACAGATGTGACAAAGCATCATGAGATGGAATCAGCCTCCACTGCTGCAGTCGACTGTCAGCCTATCAGGATCTAGAATGACCTGGTAGCTAAATGTTGAGCATGCCCGTCCAGGACTATGTAGTGAGACCTTGCCTCAAAAACACAAAACAAAACAACAAAAAAACGACACAGTAGCTGGGCGTGGTAGCGCTCGCCTTTAATTCCAGCAGTGGGAGCAGAGGCAAGATCGCTATGCGTTTGAGTCAGCCTTGACTATAGCACAAGATCATATTTCTCAAAATGTACACTCTAAAATATAATTTTGTAATCAAGATAATATAGTGGAATTTGCTTCACCTATGACCGTGGGCCCGAAGGAGGCGGTGCTTCCTGCCATTGTACGAGACCTCTTAAAGGAGAGGGAGAAGGCCTTCTCCTGCTCCTGCCTACAAGGTGGATTCACTCCTGGTCAGATCAGAGGATGACTCCAGCTGTCTTCTCTGTTCTGTTTTCATGAGTGTATTTCCTCAATTTACCCTAATAAATTTCCTAAAACTTCTTAAACAGACTCCCGTGGATTTATCGCTTTATCTGGTGCCCAACATGGGCCATGAACCCATGACCCTGAGGTTAAGAGTCTCAAGCTTTACTGACTGACCCCTCTCCCTTTCCTTTTAAGAGGTCATGTACAACGGATCCTTCCAGCCCTATAGCCCAAGGTCATGGGCAGAGCAAATACTAGATACTGAGCCAGGCATGGTGATACATGCCTTTAATCCCGACACTTGGAAGGTGGAGGTAGAAGAACCAGAAATTCAAGGCCAGACTGGATTACATAATTTCAAAAACTAAAATAATCCCAAACATATATAAAAATTTGTAATGTCAATTTATGTAATATATACTTCTGGGAGTTGGAATATATTCTCTCTATATCTGAGTTTTCCTTAAAACAACACACACACACACACACACACACACACACACACACACACACGTCAGTTTCTGCTTCCTGGTCCTGGGAGGTTTCAGGAGTCCCCTAAATTCTGCTGTGCCTTCCCCGCTACGAGCAGCTGTGAGTCCAAACCGTCCCTCTTCTCTAGGAAAGCCCTCTCACATCTTTCCAGAACATTTCACCCAAACACAAAAGAACATACTTTCTTCTCAGCACCTCATGGAACTTTCCCCCAAATTGACCACATGCTCAGTCACAAAGCAATTTTCAACAGATGCAAGAAAACTGAAATAAACTCCCTGCATCCTATCTGACTACCGCAGATTAAAGCTGGATATCAGCAACAATAAAACCAACAGAAAACTCACAAACTCCCAGAAACTGAACAACTCACTACTGGATGAAAAATAGGTCAAGAATGTGGTAATATATTGTGCACCCCAATAAATCTGGGGATCAGAGGACAGAGCCAGTACTAGATTAGACATGGACGCCAGACAGTGGTGGCACATACCCTTAGTCCTATCACTCAGGAGGCAGAGATTCGTCTGGATTTCTGTGAGTTCAAGGCCACACTGGGAACAGAGCCAGGCAGTGGTGGCACACACCTTTACTCCCAGCACTTGAGATCTCACACCTTTGCTGGGGAAGCAACATGCCTTTAATCCCAGGAAGGGAGATGGCAGGACAGAAAGAGGTATATAAGGCGTGAGGAAACAGCAACTCACTGTCTTGAGACTGAGGGTTTCGTGGAGGTAAGAACGTGTGGCTGGCTTGTTCTGTTTCTCTGATGTTTCAGCTTTCACCCCAATGTCTGGCTTTGGGGTTTTTATTATAAGACCTTTTAAGATTTGTGTTACACAAGACAAATTAGGAAAGAAATGAAAGACTTTCTAGAATTGAATGAAAATGAACACACAGCATACCCAAACTTAAGGGATGTAATTAAGGTAATTCTAAAAGGCAAATTCATAGTGCTAAATACCTATATGTAAATTGAGCCAGGTGGTAGTGATTCACACCTTTAATTCCAGCACTTGGGGGGCAGAGAGGCAAGTGGATCTCTGTGAGTTCAAGGCCAGCCTGGTCTACAAAGCGAATTCTAGGACAGCCAGTACTATTACACAGAGAAACCCTGTCTCAAAAAACCAAAAAATAAAAAGAGAGAGATCTCATACTAGCAACTTAAAGCACACCTGAAAGTTCTAGAACAAAAAGAAGAAATAAAGGAATAGAAGGCAAAAAAATAATCAAATTCCAGGCTGAAATCAATAAAATAGAAATAAATTTAAAAAATTAATGAAAAAAGAGTTG
Source organism: Peromyscus leucopus (assembly GCF_004664715.2). Taxonomy (NCBI): domain Eukaryota; kingdom Metazoa; phylum Chordata; class Mammalia; order Rodentia; family Cricetidae; genus Peromyscus; species Peromyscus leucopus. The sequence goes on along the minus strand of NC_051064.1, from coordinate 55,000,578 downwards.
GTTCTTTGAGAAAATGACTAAGATTGACAAATCCTTAGCCAAATTAACTAAAAGGTGAGAAGAGAAGATCCAAATTAATAAAATTAGAGATGAAAAGGGGGACATAACAGACACTGAGGGAATCCAGAGAATCATAATGCCATACTTTAAAAACCTGTACCACACAAAATTCAAAAATCTAAAATAAATGGATAACTTTCTTTAAAAAACACCACCTATCAAAATTAAATCAAGAGCAGAATAGCAATTCAAACAGATCCATGACTCCTAGTGAAATACAAGCTGCAATTAATAATCTCCCAACCAAAAAAACTAGGGCCAGATGGTTTTAGCGCAGAATTCTCTCAGACTTTCAAAGAAGAATTAATGCAAATACTCTTTCAAATTATTTCACAAAAAAAAATTCACAAAAAGGAACATTACCCAATTCAGTTCATGAGACCACAGTCACCCTGATACACAAACCACAAAAAGACTCAAGAAAGAGAATTACAAACCAATTTCCCTGATGAACATAGATACAAAAATTCTCAATACAATACTTGCAAGCCAAATCCAAGAACACATCAAAAAGATCATCCACCATGATTAAGTAGACTTTATCCCAGAGATGCAGGGCTGGTTAAATATATGAAAATCAATAAATGTGATACACTATGTAAACAGAGTAAAGACAAAAACCTCATGATCTTCTCATTAGATGCAGAAAGGGCCTTTGATAAAACCCAACACCCCTTCATGATAAAAGTCCCGGAGAGATTAGGGATACAATGGACATACCTAGACATAATAAAGGTGATTTATAGCAAGTCCCACAGCCAGACTCAACATCAATCATTAACCAAGAAAATGCTGTACATGCTTGCCTACAGCCCAATCTATAGGCATTTTCTCAGTTAGGGTTCCCTCCTCCCAGGTGACTACAGCCCACATCAAGTTGACATCAAATTCGCCAGCTCAGGCTGTTTCCAAGCTGACCTCAAACTCAAGGCCCTCCTCACGCTGTGGAGTGCTGGGACCACAGGAACGTACTGCACCCAGCAAGGCACACTGCATTTTAGTTAGTGCTTTCCTTAAGTGGGACGGAACATCCTCGTCGGCGTGCGGTGGAAAAGGCTGAGTGCAGGAGGAAACTGTGCAAATGACTGTTTCCCATTGAAATGGAGGGGTGGGTTTGGTGACAAGCTGATCATTAGCCTGAATCCCTTTGGGGGTCCCTGGACACTAAAGAGGCAAAGTGCATTCTTTGTAAGCTGAAGCCTAGTTTCTATCCTAACAGAGCTGAGATGAAAGTGATTTGCTTTTCCTTCAGTCTAAGAAGCCAAAGGTTCTAAACAGAGAGGTTTGTGGCTGTTAAGGAATCCTAGTAAGTCTCTAATCTCTTAACTGCTTTGTTCAGAGTAACGCGTCCACGGGTGTTCTGAATGTGCCTGCGTGAAAACCGTGTGAAAAGGACAATAGAAATTTTCATTATAGGTATCCGACACTTTTTTTTTTAATTGGAAATAAAATCACCGAGTTGAGTCAACATATCACGAACAGGGAAGTGGCGCTCAGGTTCCTGCTCTCCTCCTGCTTCAAACTCACTGTCCAGGAACACAGGAAGAGTTCAGGGCCACACCCTCCGCCCCTTTTCAAAGAGGCAGAGCTTAAGGGTTAGTCTGGACCGCAGGTGCTTACTAATGACCACTCCGTGCCAGCTAGACCAGGAGGACAGACAGTTGCTCAGCGATTCCAACCACATCTCGGGGACACAGCCGTGCCACAGGATGGAGACACACAGGCGTCTCCACAGGGAACTGTGCTACCTAGGACCTCATGTGAGTAAGGCAGGGCCCCTCCAGCACTGTGGCTTCACGGTCAGACACCAAGGCCATCTAAAGGAGGAAGGGGGAAGCTTTGGTTTTAAATCTGTCACATCTATTCATGTTTAAACGTCTTTGCCCTGCTCACTCTGGCTTGTGACTATGGTCACTCACTGTACAGTTCTCGTTTGTCTCTGCCGTCATCCTGGCACGCACGGTCTCTGCATTTCCAAACAGAAAGGCAAAAACAAACTCTTCTATTATTACTTATTTATTTTTACATCCTGACCTCAGTTTCCCCTTCCTCCTCTCCTCCTAGTCTCTCCCCCACCTCCCCTCTGCACCCCCATCTGCTCCACTTCTGAAAAATAAATTTTTTCCTCTCGATTCCTGTTGCTTTTACCAGATTAAAAAAAGTTTTGCTTTTACTCTTTGAATTTCTTGCTTCATAAATACTGTTCCTTTCCAAAAGGTACAGTGTTTGGTGTAACTTATTTTTTGGGTTTTGAAACATGACACCTAGACCCACCTTAATTGATACCCCAAACCAGAGTCATTGAATGACCATATGGGGGGGGCATGCTTTCTCTGAGTTAATTAGTATCTAAGCTAAAATAAAAAGAAATTTCCATGCTTATCAATATTTAGGTACAGCACACAGCATGTTACATTAGAATGTATATTTCAGCTCAATTTTGACTGCAGCATATGAGCAGCTACATGCTCTAGGGCACCGTCAGATTTAAATGGACGGTTAAGTGCGAAACTCACCTACAGTTAAGGAACTGTTAGAAGGACTTGTCAGGGAAGGAATGAGAAGCAGAGGCAGGAGGAAGGAAGGGAGTGTGTGTGTGAGGCGGGGTGAATTTGGCCAAACTCCAAGACGACTGGAAAGAAATCGTCTTTATGACGCCCATTACTCTGTCTTATGAATATGTGCCAGTAGTTTTTTTTTTTTTTTTTTTTTCCCCAAAGGAAAGAAATCAGAAACAAGTTTTTAAAAAGAACTTTTTGGGCTGGAGGGGCTCATTAGCTAGTCACAAAAAAAAAAAAAAAAAAAAAAAAAAAAAATGGTGGTCATTCATTCCAGTAGTTTAGGTGGGTGGTGTAGTGGTGGGCCAAGCTGCCCTCCTTTACGGTCTACAGCTAGCTGGGCCACCAAGGCACTGAGGGCTGGTTTCAGTTTGCCTTCAATGAAAAGTATTATTTTTATTGTTTAGCAGTTAAATTCAAGTTTAGACTTTTTGAGCTTCTGGCTAACACGAAGTTGACCCTCCTCCCCGCCCCCCATGCCTTCAGTGAGATCTAGTATGCACCGGTTGTCTGTAATTACAAGGGTGAGAGTCATTCTAAGTCACCACTCTGCCTATTTTTAAGTGTCTTAAGAGTTTATGGCTTGCAGAGCATGAGAGAGGAAGGACAGCGAGGCGGCAATATGTCTCTCAGGTTACTGGATAGACTAGAATGCCATTCACTGTGGTCGAGGAGAACACCCAGGTTCATGAGGACAAAGAAGTCTGGATTTGGGCTAGTTTGACTGGAGGTGTCAGGGACACATGAAGCTGTCCTTTAAACAGCTGGTTAGTGGGCCTGGTGTCGGAAGCCTCAGCTAGGTTTTCAGATTTGGAATCACTTTAAATGATGGCTAAGACACTCCAGCAAACGCGATCAAGCATGAATATTAAAATGACATGTCGGGCTGGAGAGATGGCTCAGCCGTTAAAGACTAGGCTCACAACCAAAAATATAAAATGACATGTGAAAAAGACTAGATCATAATCTTGGGTGCCAGCTTTTTACACAGGGCTTCCGGGCAGTGCACTGGCCAGAGAGGTTAGAGACAGATGGGAAGTAGGTGTCCCATGAGCCCAGGAAGTGGAACGTTTTCCAGAATGAGAAAGACACGTGTATTGTGTATATACATGCAATTCCTGGCACTCAGAAGGTGGAGGCAGGAGGATTGGAATTTAAGTTGTCCTTGACTCCATAGTGAGTTCCAGGCAAGTATGGCACTCTGTCTCAAAAAGAAAAATAGAAAAAAAAGTAGTTTAGGAGACCTTAATGTAAAGAAAATGTTATGTGAAGAGCCACTGGAGGGGAACAGGGGCTTGGGCTGTGTGGACAGAGAGAGTGAGTTAGAAAAAGGGGACATGTCCACAAAAGCACACTCATGTCCAGGACAAAGCGTCACAGAGAGAGGTGCGGTTTCTACAGAACTTTCTAGTTCATTAAATTCAATTTCATAATGTTTGAGTCAGACAGTCAAAACATGTATCAAACAAACATCAACAGTAGTCAGCCTTTGGTCTCCATGAGGTGGGGTGGGGGAGTTGGCTCTAGGATGCCTCAAGGCTTTCAAAAATTTGTGGATCGTCAAGCCCCTTATAAAAAATGAGGGTATTAGGCCGGGCAGCAGTGGTGCACGCCTTTAATCCTAGCACTGGGTAGGCAGAGTCTGGCAGATCTCTGTGAGTTCGAGGCCAGCCTGGTCTACAGAGGGAGATCCAGGACAGGCACCAAAACGATACAGAGAAACCTTGTCTCAAAAAACCAAAAAAAAAAAAAAAAAAAAAAAAAAGAGGGTATTTTCACATAGTGATGACCTTCACACATCACCCTGTATAGTTAAATCTCCTCTAAATCACATACAATACTAGTACAATGGAAACACTATGCAATTTTTATGCTGTATTATTTAACAAATAATGACAAGGAAAGAAGCCCATGCATTCTAGTACAAACACATTTTCCCTCAAATTTGATAACTCTTAAAATATGGATGTGGAACTTGCAAGTACAGAAGGCAATTTTGTAAAAAGAATTGACACTAGTCAACTCTTAGGAACGCTAACTAGGAGTCAGGGCAGAGAAAGGGGGATGGTGAAAACTCTGGATCCTTACCTGGCAGTAGAGATGCCATGATCACCAAGGTGGCTTTCCCGGGACAACGTTTATCCATTGCACTCTATATGTGCTGATTCCTGAGATTTCCCCAAATGTGGGCAACTCAACTGGAAATAACAATGTCAACACAAACAAGAGAAAACAAAACCAGAAAGATAGTTAGGTGGTGCCTTGGGCTAAAAGTGAGCAGTATATTAAAACAAATAAACAAACAAAACAAAACAGATATTAGGTAGTGGAATTAATCATGCCCATGACAAATCTGTATTTCTAACCCATGCTTTCCTCTAGATCCTTAACTTAATGAAAATCCCTAAGGGTCTCCAGACTCAGCAAACCCAAACCGAGAGCACCCACCTTCCCATCCAGCGCTCATCCCCAAGTCTGTCTCTCTCCGGGTTCAATACCAGCATTGCCAAATCACTCACATATTGGAATAGGAACACTGGCCACTCACCGCCATCCCTCACTCTCATTTTTACCATCCAGTTCTAGTCATTCTTCTTCTACAGTCTTCTGATTCCATTGTCAGAATTCACTCTCTCTCTCCTCTCCTCTTCCCTCTCCACTCACTCTTCTCTCTTTTGAGGCAGGATCTCACTATGTAGCCCATGCTGTCCTGGAACCCAGGACAATCTTCCCACTTCAGGTCCAAGTGTGTGCCACCACATCCAGCAGGATTCTATTTCTTAATTCCTGCTACCATCACTTGGAAATATTATTTTCCTATAGTCGCTCCTCTTCCCAATCCATCACTCAATTCAAAATACAGAGAATACCCAACTTCATTAAAGGATCCTATGCACGGCCCTTGCTGACAAGGCCTTGTTCTGAGCCACATCTCTAGCTACTTCCTGCCTCCACACATCTACTTATAACAACACTGAATTTCTCCTTGCTCCTCAGCTCACTACTATTTTTCATACTTGATCACTCTAAAGATCAGGCAATAAAGAGGGCTGTGGAGCTAGCTAGACGGCTCAGTGGATAAAATGCTCACTGTGCAGGCCTGACCACTGGAGCTTGGTCCTCAAGTCCTACCCAGAAGAAGAGAACCAACTCCCCAAAACTGTCCTCTGACTTCCACATGAGTGTCATAGCAATGCATGAGTGTGCAAATACATATGCACACACCGTGATAATGGTTTTTATTTTTTTAGAAAGGAATATTTAAGCCTAACTGATGGAGGATGACCAAGGAGGCTGATTAAAGAGTGATTTGGGCCATAGAGAAAAACCAGAGATATCCAGGACCACTGTTAGATGTCTCAGTTTTTATTGAATAGGTACCGATTTAGGGAACTATCAGAGAGAAGCATATAGGACTAACTTCAAAGAATTTGGGATCTGATTAGAGAACTAGGTCAGAGATAAGGAAGTAGTTAGTATGACTGGTTTTCACAGAATACCAACTGTGATGTTTAATATCACAGTTATAAATATATCCATTTTAAAGCACTGGATAGTTAATAAATATGAAATGGGTACTCAAGCCAAATGCTGCAGAAATCCAGCAGAGGTAGGATTATCTTTGGATAGAGAGTTCAGATTAAGTTTCAGAACAAATAGGACTGGAAATTCAAGTCAGGCACAAGAAGGAAAGACAGGGCTCGGTCTTGCAAGCGTTCAGCACAAACATGGGAATCAAAGAAGGAAGCGTGCAAGGCAGAGAAACCCAGTCTGGGATGCAGCTCGGTTGGTGGGGTGCTTGTCCAGCATTCACAACGCCCTGTGCTCTATCTCCAGCACTACATCAGCCTGAGCATGGTGCAGTAGCCCTGGGGAGGTGAGGCAGGGGGATTAAAAATTCAAAGTTGTCCTCTGTTATAGAGTGAGTGATGAGGCTAGCCTGGTGCACATGAGATCCTGGAGAGAGGAAGTGGAGGAGAGGAGAGGTGAGAGAGAAAGAAAAAAGAGAAGAGAAAAATGAGGAAAGGAGGGAAATGGGCTTAAAGTCGCTGGGTACTGAGTTCGAGGTGGGGGAATGCCTCGATGGCAACTGTACATGTGGACCCAGACTGGGAAGGCTGCTGCTGGAGTGTGTATCCAAGGTCGTGTCTACATGGAAGTCATGATGGAAAGCTTAAGAACAAAAGAAGTTCTGAAGACTAGTACATAGAGGACCATGGAGGGCAGGAGCACTCTCATGGCCGTGTTCACATTCAGAGACAGGGCAAGATGTAGAGAAGAAAAAGAAGTGATCTGAAACATAAAATTGGTGTTATTATCCCAGTAGGGGCATGGAAGACACAGAACAGAGACAGTGAGGCCTTATGTTCATGCCAAGGCTTTAGAGATGTTAATTATATGTATTTGGATATGCCTTAAACATTGATGCAGCCTTGTTTTGTTTGAGATGGAGTCTTAAGACATAGCCCAGGCTCCTCCAAGAATGAGCCAATAAACCCCGTTTTTACACAGACATTAAACAGCCCACTTGGACCACCAGGTCTGGTATCACATTCCTGTAATGTCAGCGTTCGAGGACCAAGGTGCAAGGACAGCAAGTTTGATGGCAGTTTGGGCTACAGAGTTGAGGCTAACCTGGACTACACGGCAAGATCCCGTGGGGCCTTTCCTTCATCCTAGCTGCACGCTTACTAACAAATATGACTCGGATGCTCCAGGAGCACAGCTGAGCAACATGTTCCTATGCAACAAACATGGGTTGTTCCTCGCCAGGAGTTAAGGACCAGTACCACGTTTATTTCCTTAGCCTCTGTTGGGAAATCATGAAGTTTCTCCCGAAGCTTGTTAACGTTGAGTGCTGTTGACTGTGGCTAAGTACCAGGAAGTTCAACAGAACAAACTTGTATAATTTTCAGTGAGACATTATTTTAGAGAACCATTATGTTGACTCAACTTTATATTGTAGAGTCAAAGTTAAAAGCAAACTAGATTTTCCCCCCACACTTTCCCAGGAAGTGCCGATTTCTAAACTTTTATTAGCAAGGATGGCTGGGTGTTTCTCTAACTGCATTTTAAAATCCCAATGAAAGGACAATATTCCATAGAGGCAAACACAACAACATTGTGTTTACTTACATGTCTCTTCTGTCATGGGAACATTAGCATAGAGTCAGCTCGCCATCATGGAACTCTGAAGAGCATGATGACAAGTGGCCTCAGCGATGAAGAATCATTAAGAGGCTCTGAAATATGAGTTTCAGCAAGGCTCCCCTTGCAGTTATGAATACCTTAACCAGGCTTTTTGCCAGCCTGTCTTTTAATCTCATACTAAAGTTGATATTTCAGTGTGTTTCTGAATCGTGTGTGTGTGTGTGTGTGTGTGTGTGTGTGTGTGTGTGTGTGTTTGTGTATTCATGTGTGTGAGTGCATATGTATATGCAGGCCCACTTGCACATTGTGCACAGCTGTGTAGAGGTCAGAGGTCACCCTCAGGTGTCATTCCTCGAGTTCCGTTCACGTTGTTCTGTTTTGTTTTGAGGCAGTCTCTCACTGACCTGGAACTCCCCGGAGTAGGCTAAGTGGTGGTTAGACAATGTAATCTTAATCCTTATGGTTTTTCCTGGGGTAATGCAGCTGTATAAGGCCACTTAGCGCAATAGGAGCCGTTCTCCGTTCTGAATGCTACAGGAACCTTTCAAGAGTAAGCACCCCAACACCAATGGGAGTGGAAGACAGGCGGTGTCACTGGTGGGCCGAAGCCAGGCCAGCTCCTGAAGGCCCCCGTGCTGGGGCCAGTATGTGTTCTCATTTTACACCCTGACACCACAGTCGGAGGTGAGGCAGCAAGATTAGTCAGGTTGTTCAGAGAACAGCGTGTTGTTTCAGCTACTCCTTTGCGCCATTCTGTTCCAGGTAGCAAGCGAAGTCATGCTTGGCAAGAGGCTGTACAAGCAGTGTTTTAAGTGGTTCACTAAATATACCAACAAGTCAGTGTGTGATAATTGATCCTTTCTACCTTCTTCTACTTCATGAGGAGATTATAAACAATAGCGTGTACAGCAGGCTTTACCCTAGACACTCTAGACAACCTGTTAATCCAAAGTATCATGAGTGAGATCAACTAAATGAAGGTTGTTAACTACATATGAATATTCAGATGCACACGGTAACTGGTTACTCAGGGGTTTTGTTGGTTTGTTTGTTTTGCTTTTGCAACAGGGACTCACTCCGTAGTCCAAGATACTCTTCAGCTCCCTGGAGTCCGGGCTGGCCTCTGGAGGGCTGGGGTGCCAGACAGGCCTAATTCACCATGTGCAGCTGGTTACCCATTTTTCCACCCCTTGACTATCCTCTTCATGACTCAAAGCAGAGACGGGGGATATACCACCACCCCACCTCTCTCCTGGCCCTGTCCAGACAGCACAGCACACGCAGGGCCTCTTTCCAGTCACACTCTTACTCAGACGCAGTTGTTTTGACAGAGTTCTCCAGGCAGCCAGCATCATGAGTTGGAGCTGGGGACCAAAATGATGAATCTGGGGCTTCTCCCTGACTTTCAGCTCTGTTGTGTCTTCTGATTGCATGACTTCAAGAAACAGGCATTTGAAGAGGAAGAGTTATTGTAATGATAAAACATTGGCATCAGGCTCCAGAAGGTGGCACAGTGGTAGAGCGCTAGCATGCATACAAACAAACAAACAAACAAACAAACAAACAAAACAGAAAACAGGGAAGGAAAATGAACCCAGCTTCCAAATCCACTGACAGCGAGAAGCTGTTCAGGGTCCTACACAAGCCAGGCCCTGGACTCCCCTCATGCTCACCTGTCCTGCTTCCTATGTAGCATCTGTGTCTGTGACTTTAATATGCCCCCCTTTCCCACTCATGTCCAGCTAGCCAGTCCCTGTCTGCTGCTGTCTAAACGCTGCCGAGAGCTAGTGCAGACCACCCAGCCGTTACTGACGTGTTTGCTAAGCACAGCCTTGTTGCTAGGTCTTCAGGGATAACGGACAGGCACCTTCTGAGTAGGCACTGAGGATGTGTTCTTTCTTTAGCTTCACGGCGGCTTCCATATCAGGAAAACGCAAAATCAGCACTTGATTTACCTGTTTGTTCACATCTCAGTAATATACACCACACACACACACACACACACACACACACACACACACACACACACACACATGAATACTGTGTATATGGAGGGAGAGGGAGGAAGGAGAGAGTGCACTAGCTTTGTGGGCTGAGGAGATAGCTCAGCTGGTAAGTGCTAGCTACCTGATGCTTACATTAAAGAAGCTAAGTCTGTGGTGGAGAGAGGGGAGAGCAGGAGAAGGGGGATGGTTTGTGTGCTGTGAAGAGAGGCGGAACTGGATAGGCGCTGTTAGTGAGGGACAGCCTGAGGTGAGAGGCCTGTGCCGCCATCTGAGGACATAGTTATGCCCAGGCTCAGACTGCTGCTGAGGGCTCCGTCTGTGACCCTACCACAGCCAGGGTCTGCGTTGATGTCGATGGCTGGAGTTACTACTAAAGACCATTCAGAAGTCCGTGGTCTGTGCTGTGGCCTGAAGCCATGTGGATGTCTGTAGGCTGTGCGGCTGCAGGTGGCCATATTGATGTGGTGACCTACGCTGCCTCCTGAGAGCATGTTCATGTCCGGGCCCAAGCTGCTGCTGAGGGCCACATCTGGATCTGCGGCCCTGCTGCAGCTGGGGGTCTGTGTTGATGTCGATGGCCAGTGTGACGGCCCAAAGCCATGCTTATGTCCACAGTCTGTACCGCTACCTAAAGCCCTGCCCCCCTGGAGTGCAGAGGCAGAGGTGTGGGTGAGGGAGAGCTGGCCCTCTCCCTTGTCTGGACAGCACAGGATGAGCTGGCCCCAGTGGCCTGGACACAGAGGAGCTGGTGGGCTGATCAACTCAGCTGGTACCCAGGCCCAGATCCAGGGCCTTGAGTTGGCCCATCCAGCATCTACCCCATCTGTGAACTGCCGGAGCAGGAGCCAGGATCTCCATGACTCCGGGAAACAGCAGGATATCTGGGAGAAGTTTCTGTGAGGGTCCAGTATTGATGGGGTGGCAGAAGCCATGAACCAGACCAATGACTCATTGTCATGAACATTTGCAAGTAAAGCTGTTTGGGAAAAAGGGGGCGCCGAGTGACACAACACAGCTTCCAATACCACTACGACAAACGGACATATGATGGAGAGGCGGGCAAGGTAGAGGAACAGAATGGTAAATGCACATCGGAACTGGAGACTCAACAGCTGTGATGGGTGTGAGAGAAGGCTGTGGTGTGGCTGGAGTTTTCCTGTGTCCCACCTGGCCCATGGTCAGGACAAATCTCTCTCACCTGCCAGTCCTGCAGCCACTTGGACCCAAGTAAACACACTTGAGGCTTGTATTAATTAAAACTGCTCAGCCGTTAGCTCAGGCCTACCACTGACTAGCTCTTACATTTAAACTAACTCATAATTCTTATTTATGTTTAGTCACATGGCTTGGTACCTTTTCTCAGTTCTGCCTTCACATCTTGCTTCCTCTGTGTCTAGCTAATGACTCCTGACTCAGTTTTCCTGTTCCCCAGAATTCTCTTCTCTGCTTATCCCACCTATACTATACTTCCTGTCTGGCTACTGGCCAATCAGCACTTTATTTATCAACTAAATCAGAGCAACACACAGTCACAGAATACAGAGTGATGTCCACAGCACTATGGTTGATAGACCACATGCCCAGAGAGGCCAGCAAGACTTGTTTTTCAAGTTTTAATTTTTTTCCTGATTTTCTTTTGGGGGGAGGTTACATGGGTGGATGGTGGATATGGAAGGACTGGGAGATGAGTGGATTGGGGTGTATGATGTAAAATTCCCAGTGAATCAATAAAAAATTGTGATAGGTAAATAAATAAATGAAAATTCAATACCATCGCCCTTACTGCTAAGTTCCATGGCACAAGCCTATCATTGCAGTGCTGGGAGGTAGAGATGGGTGAACCTCTGGGGATTGCTGACTAGCCAACCTGACTTAATCAGTGAGCTGTGGACCAACGAGAGACCCTGTCTCCAAAACAAACAATCAAAGATGAACATTCCTAGGAATAATACCCAGGGTTGACCTCTGGCCTGCAAATGCTTGCACACACATGCAAGAGCTTTGCCAAGCTGATCTCACCCCCCTGACACCTCTTGCATAATGCTAGGCATTGAGCCCAGGCAACTACTGTGACACTAAGATAAACCTCCAACTGCCTTTTCCCCCCTTAAGTTCCTTTTATTATTATTATTTTTTTATAATGAGGACCAAGTCTCATGTATTTCAGATCTGAGGATGACCTTGAACTTCTGAACCTTCTGACTTGACCTGTTGAATTACAGGCAGGCACTGTCAAGTTTTATATGATACCAAAGATTGAACCCAGGGTTTCATGCATGCCAGATAAGCACGCTGCCAACCGAGCGACATTCTCAGTAGTAGTGCCTCACATAGTCCAAGGTGACCCCCAACTCACTATGTGGCCAAGTTTCTGGGCTTCTGTCTGTTTATGTACAAAAGAAGTCTGCAGGGCATCGCGACATGTGCCTTTAAGCCCAGCACTCGGGAGGCAGAGGCAGGTGCATCCCTATGAGTTTGAGGCCAGCCTGGTCTACAGAGTGAGTTCCAGGATAGTCAGAACAGTAGAGAAACCCTGTCTCAAAAGCCAAAACAATAAATAATTTAAATAGGAACACTAAGACGAACACATGGAGGTTGTTATGAGCCCTGGACATAGATAACAAGCAGTTACTACTACAATGGGTAGAATACAGAGCAGGGGAGTACTTTATAATAATTAAATCACCAAGTAAAAGAACAAAAGAAATCCATGGTAAGAAACCTTGCCAAAATGCCAGCTAAGTACCTGTCAGGGATCCCATAGAAATGGCTGGCCTTCTATGAGAAGGCTTGATATTCTTCACTGTTTGTGTTCTGATGTTTTCACTTATGCCGCAGCTGATGAGTCGGCTGTAGAAAGATCTTATATATCATAAACTGCATGTTCTTAGATTAGAGTCGGATGAAAGCAAACAAATGGTAGACTTGGGAAGACTTTGGATATGCCAGTTCATACCGTTGACTAGAAAAGCGGCTGAAGCCCTGAAGTGCAGTTTCGTCTGCACAGAGAAAAACGATCTGCAATCACCGAGAGACAACACCGTGGAAGGTTCTTGTGTGGCTCTGAAATCCCAAAATTCAAAAGATTAGGTCACTTCACATAATGTTAAATGACTCTACAAACACCTAACTAATTGCCTACCTATAGAAATATAAGATTTTTGACATTGGTTAAGTACAAACAAACAAGCCCCCCCCCAAAAAAAAAACTTACAAGTTTTTTTGTACTTAAGTATGTACAGAGTCTAAAAATGCATTTTTTTTTTCAGAGCTGGGATTGAACCTAGCTCCTCACACATGCTAGGCAAGCCCTCCACCACTGAGCTACATCCATAGCCTGTGATTTTAAAAGTGTGTTTACATTTACATTATCCCCCTGCATACAGCCTTTTTTCTTCTTCTTTTCCCTTTCTCTTTCTTTTTTTAAAGACAGGGTCTCATGTAACCCCGTTGGCTTCAAATTCATTATGTAGCTAAGGATAACCTTGAACTGACCCTTCTGCCTCTACCTCCCATGTGTTGGTATTACAGGTATAAATCATACCTTGCTCTAAATACATTATTAATATTAATATCATGGAAACATGTTTCTGTGTATCATACATACAAAAAGTGCATTCATATTAAATACATGAATGTTAAGTACATGCATATTAAGTGTGCAATTTGAAGTTGTACAAAGCTAAACATTATGCCAGTAGCATCTGGATTTCATGATAAATAAAATAAACATTAAACATTATTTTATTCTTTTCTCATACATTACATCCTGACTGAAGTTTTCCCTCCCCCAACCCCTCCCAGCACTCCCTCCTCCCCTCTCCCCCAGATCCACTTCTTCTCCATTTCCCTTAAAAACCAAAAAAAGAAAGAAAAGAGCAGGCCTCCAGGGATATCAATCAAACATGGCATAACAAGTTACAAGAAAACTAGGCACAAACCGTCATAGAAAGGCTGGGCAAGGCAACCCAGTAGGAGAAAAAGGGTCCCAAGAGCAGGCAAAAGAGTCAGAGACACCTGCCACTCCCACTGTTAGGAGACACAAGAACACCAAGCTAGACAACCACAATGTATATGCAGAGGACCTAGCTCTGACAGGGTCCTTGATTATCACTTCAGTCTGTAAGCCCTTATGAGCTCTGCTTAGTTGATTCTGTGGGCCAGGTTCTGGTGGTGTCCTCGACCCCTCTGGTTCCTACAGTCCTTTCTCCCCTCTTCTGCAGGGTTTCTCTGTCTCTGCCTAGTGTTTGTCTGTGGGTCTCTGCATCTGCCCCGATCAGTTGCTGGATGACACCTCTCTGATTACAGTTGGGCCAGGCACAGATCTATGAGTATAGCAGAATATCATTAGGAATCATTTCATAGACCTTTTTTTTTTTTGACAGTTATATTTAATTTTATCCTGGGTCTCTGGACTGTCCAGCCTCTGATTCCTGGCCATCCAGGCAGTATCAGGCATGGGCTCCCTCTCATGGCATGGACTTCAAATTGGACCAGTCATTGGTCGGCCACCCCAACAAATTCTCCACCACCAGTACCCCAACACATCTTGCAGGCAGGACAGATTGTAGGTCAAAGGTTTTGTGGCTGGATTGATGTCCCAGTCCCACTGCTGGAAGCCTTGCCTGGTTATAGAAGATGGCTTGTTCAGGCTCTGTACCCCCCACCCCCATTACTAGGAGTCTTCACTAGAGGCACTGTAGATTCCAGGGACTTTACACTGTACTAGGTTTCCACATCCCACTAAATGCCCCCCAATTTCAGTCATCTCTCCCAGTACTCTCTCCCTCCATCCCTCTATGTCCTTCCTGTTCCCATTCACACCCACTCCCACTCCACCTGAAAAATCTATTCTATTTCCCCTTCCCAGGGAGAGCCATATGTCCTACCTTGAACCCTTTTTGTTACTTAGCTTCTCTGGGTCTGTGGATTGTATATGATTATCCTTTACTTTACAGCTAATATCCACTTATAAGTGAGTACATACCATGTGTGTCTTTCTGGGTCTTGGTTACCTCACTCAGAATTTTTTTTCTAGTTCCATCCATTTGCCTGCAAATTTCATGATGTCATTGTTTTTAACAGCTGAGTAATAATACTCCATTGTGTATATGTACCACATTTTCTTTATACATTCTTTGTTTGGAGACATCTAGTTGTTTCTAGTTTCTGATTATTACGAATCAAGCTGCTATGAACATAGTTGAGCAAGTGTCTTTGTGATAGGATGGAATGTCCTTTGGGTATATGCCCAGGAGTGGTAGCTGGATCTTGAAGTAGATTGATTCCCAATTTTCTGAGAAATTACCGTATTGATTTACAAAGTGGCTGTACATTGCCGGTGGTGGTGGCGCATGCCTTTAATCCCAGCACTCGGGAGGCAGAGGCAGGCGGATCTCTGTGAGTTCGAGGCCAGCCTGGACTACCAAGTGAGTTCCAGGAAAGGCGCAAAGCTACACAGAGAAACCCTGTCTCGAAAAACCAAAAAAAAAAAAAAAAAAAAAACAAAAAAAAAAAAAAAAAAAAAAAAACCAAAACAAAAAAACAAAGTGGCTGTACAAGTTTGCACTCCTACTAGCAATGGAGGAGTGTTCCCCTTGCTCCACATCCTCACCAGAATGATCTGTCACTTGTGGTTTTGATCTTAGCCATTATGACGGTAAGAAGGAATCTCATAGTTGTTTTGACTTGCATTTCCCTGATGGCTAAGGATGTTGAACATTTCTTTAAGTGTTTCTCAGCTATTTGAGATTCATCTGATAATTCTCTGTTTAGTTCTGTACACATTTTGTTTGGATTATTTGATTTGTTGATGTCTAGTTTCTTGAGTTCTTTATATGTTTTGTATATTAGCCCTCTGTCAGATGTGGAGTTAGAGAAAATCTTTTCCCATCTGTAAGCTGCATTTTTGCCCCATTGATAGTGTTCTTTGCCTTATAAAAGCTTTTCAGTTTCATGAGGTCTCATTTATTATTATTGATCTTAGTGCCTTTACTATCAGTGTTCTGTTCAGGAAGTGGTCCTCTCGCCAATGTGTTCAAGGCTATTCTCCACTTCCTCTTCTGTTAGTTCCAGTGTCTCTGGTTTTATGTTGAGGTCTTTGATCTACTTGGACTTGAGTTTTGTGCAAGGTGATATGGATCTACTTGCATTCTACATGCAGACATCCAGTTAGACCAGTACCATTTGTTGAAGATGATTTCTTTTTTCTATTGTGTATTTTTGGTTTCTTTATCAAAACCAGGTGTCCATGGGTGTGTGTGGATTTATGTCTGGGTCTTCTATTCAATTCCACTGATCAACCTGTTTTTATGCTAATACCATGCTGCTTTTATTACTATAGCTTTGTAGTATGGTCTGAAATCTGGGATGGTGATAACTTGGGAAGTTCTTTTATTGTACAGGATTGTTTTAGCTATCTTGGGTTTTTTATTTTTCCATGTGAAGTTGACTATTGTCCTTTCAATGTCTGTAAAGAATTGTGTTGGAATTTTGATAAGGATTGCATTGAATCTGTAGGTTGCTTTTGGTAGAATGGCTGTTTTTACTATGTTAATCCCAACAATCCATGAACATAGGTGATCTTTCCATCTTCTCATACTCTCTTCAATTTCTTTCTTCAAAGACTTGAAGTTTTTGTCATACAGGTCTTTCACTTACTTGGTTAGAGTTATTCCAAGATATTTTATATTATTTGTAGCTATGGTGAAGGGTGTTGTTTCCCTGATTTCTTTCTCAGCCCATTTGTCATTTGTGTATAGGAGGGCTACTGATTTTTTTTTGTTTGTTTTAGTTTATCTTGTATCCTGCCGCTTCACTAAAGGTGTGTATCGGCTGTAGGAGTTCCCTGTTAGAATTTTTGGGGTCACTTATGTATACTATCATATCATCTGCAAAAAATGATATGTTGACTTCTTCCTTCTCAGTATGTATCCTCTTGATCTCCTTCAGTTGTATTATTGCTCTAGCTAAGACTTCAAGTACTATATTAAATAGATAGGAAGAGAGTAGACAACCTTGTCTTGTTCTTGATTTTAGTGGAATTGCTTTGAGTTTCTCTCCATTTAATTTAATGTTGGCTATCAGCTTGCTGTAAATTGCCTTTATTATGTTTAGGTATGTCCCTTTTATGCCTAATCTCCAAGACTTTTATCATGAAGGGGCATTTAATTTTGTCAAAGGTCTTTTCATCATCAAATGAGATGATCATGTGTTTTTTTTTTTTCTCTCAGTTTGTATGGTGGATCACATTTATTGGTGAAATTATTAAGGCCACTCCGCATAGTTAAAGGGAGGTTTATTTAATGGTGTAACTTACAAATGAAGGTATAGGTAGGTCGCAGGGTCTGGGAAGACCCTAGCGCAGTCCGGAGGTGTTCTCAGGAGAACTCTGCTCAGTCAACCTCCAGCGTCCAGGGTCTGGGAACCAAGAGAGGGCGGTGCATCTGGATCTCGGGTCTTCAGGGCCCTCTCTTGGCCCTGCCTTGTAGGCGTGATAGTTGCGGAAGCCTCAATGGGGGTTGGAACTTCCAGACCAAAGCTGGAATGGCTACCCACTACATCTCCCCCCTTTTGTCTAAATAAGAAGGTTCTAACTTAATACAAGACTATATACAAAGGAATGGTTATCAAATATTGTCCAGGAGTAATGAGAGATAATGACCTAGATAAGATGGAACTACAATCAATGTGAACAATATCAAGCAAGAAACACATACTAAAATCCAGAGAAGTCTAGAGTGTAGGTAAATGGTATGTTACAAAGATCATTCCAAAAGGTGTCCTATCCCAAAGAACCTGAATCTAATACTTAATATGTTCTATCTAAGATATTATATATACATACTGAGTTGTAACTATAACTGCTAGTATTCAATCCCATCAAAGACCTGAGAAGGAATATAATGGTACCTGAGAAATGGTAGATGGATGCAAGCAACTTTCAGGAATG
Source organism: Peromyscus leucopus (assembly GCF_004664715.2). Taxonomy (NCBI): domain Eukaryota; kingdom Metazoa; phylum Chordata; class Mammalia; order Rodentia; family Cricetidae; genus Peromyscus; species Peromyscus leucopus. Next base: position 54,982,852 of record NC_051064.1, on the reverse strand, counting down.
TTGCAAGAGTAGACAGAAACAGCCGGCAGCCTGGACAGTCACCTAATGTTTCTCAGCATTGTTGGTACATTCAAATTGGCTACAGGCCTAGAGTATCTGACAGACCATTTTCAGAAACAGGAATTCTGAAAGACCATCTTACCCTGTCTTGGCAGGGTACAGTGGTTGCTTTCCTTGTGTCCCGCTTGTCCAGAAAGGACAGCATTCATACTGTCAGCATTCGAGGCAAGGGCAGTTCTTTGCCCAGTAGGCCATTTTGTGCCAAGAAGACAAACTTCCAAATGGAAATGTCTTAGAAGCCCAACATTCTCTTGGGATCAAATTAGTGCTGCCAGGAGCAATTGTGTCTCATGTCAACAGAATTCTAAGTTATTTAAATGCCATATTCTCTAGGTCTAGGAAGTGTTTGAAGATTACCTGTCCATCTGACCTATGTATCTGTAAATCTGGATAACCTAATAATGTAACTATAGAGATGACAAGCATAGGTGACTATAAATCTATAAGTCTTATCTACCGAAATAACCTAAGGACTAAGGCTAAATGTAAACAAGGTAAGCAGTCTATAAGAAAATGTATGGTAAAGAACGATGACTTCAAAATTGTGACAATACACAAGATATTTATAACAGAGGTAGGAATATATAGACTGATTTTCATATGTTGAACAATTCCTGTATCTCTAGGATGAAGCCTACTTGATGGGGATGGATGATCTTTTTGATGTGTTCTTGGATTTGGTTTGCAAGCATTTTATTGAGTATTTTTGCATCTGTTTATGAGGGAAACTGACCTGCAATTCTTTTTCTTTGTTGAGTCTTTGTGTGGTTTGTGTATCAGTGTGACTGTGGTCTCATAAAATAAATTTTGCCAATGTTCTTTTTGTTTCTAATTTGTGAAATGATTTGAGGAGTATTGGCATTAGCTTTTCTTTGAAAGTCTGGTAGAATTCTGAGCTAAAACCATATGGCCCTGGGTAGTTGTTTTTTTTTTTTTAAATTGGGAGACTTTTAATAAAGTCTATTTCCTTAAGGGTTATATGTCTGTTTAAACTGTTTATCTGATCTTGATTTAACATTGGTCAGTGGTATCTATTGAGAAAAGTATTTATTTCTTTGTTGTTGTTGGTTTTTCGAGACAGGGTTTCTCTGTGCAGTTTTTTTTTTAATTTTATTTTACAATATCATTCAGTTCTACATATCAGCCACGGGTTCCCCTATTCTCCCCCTCCCACCTCCTCCCTTACCCCCAGCTCACCCCCATTCCCACCTCCCCGAGGACTGTGATCAACCTGGTAGACTCAGTCCAGGGAGGTCCAGTCCCTTCCTCCCAGACTGAGCCAAGTGTCCCTGCATAAGCACCAGGTTTCAGACAGCCAACTCATGCAATGAGCACAGGACTTGTCACACTGCCTATTGCTCCCGATCTTGATTCAACCAATCAACTGTCACACCTATTCAGAGGGCCTGATCCAGATCTATTTCTTTTAGATTTTCCAATTTTGTGGAATACAGGTTTTTAACGTGTGACCTGATGATTTTTTGAATTTCCTCAGTATCTGTTGTTATGCCCCCTTTTGTTTCTGATTTTCATTTCTAGATTTCATGATAAATAAAAATAAGCATTAAACATTATTTATTTTTAAAATTTTTATTACATTTAATTTATGTGTGTGCACATGTCACAGTGTACACATGGAGTTTGGAGAACAACCCTTGGGCGTGGATTTTATCTTTCCACCACCGTGTGGGGCCTGAGAATCAGACTTAGGCCGCAGGCTTGGTGGCGAGTGCCATTATTTACCTGCTGAACTGTCTTACCTGTCAAGCACTATTTTGTTGTTTGTTTTATAAGGCAGTGTCTTTCTCTATATCCCAGATTGACATCAAACTCATGGCAATCATCCTGCCTCAGCTTCCCAAGTGCTAAGATTACAGTATGGGCCACCATGCCCAGCTAAACATTATTTTTGAAGTTAGTTTGTTTTAACTTTCTACACTGGCTATGTAGTGATGTGGCATGTAATTTTAAAAGCCAGATGCCTCTCTTGAACATCTTCCATGATTTCCAATATGACTCATGGCAGGCAACATAATGGCTCCTGTGAAATGTCTTATCCCTTCTTTGGAGACAGAATTTGCAGATGTGATTAAGTATTTTATGCCAGGAAGCTAACCTTGGACCACTGGGGAGCCTCAACTTTACTGTTCTAAGAGTCTCTTTAAGTGAAAGGAAAGCAGAAGAGTCGTAGGCAGGGAAAGCCTTTCTGTGAGTGCTGACAAGGCAAGGAATGTTGTCACTCTCCACAAGGAAAGGCAAATGAATTCTCTGTTTCAGCCTCCCAAAGGCAGGTACCCTGTTACCACCTGGATTTCAGTCCCCGGAAGTCTGTGCTAACTCTTGACCTTCAGAAGCCTAAGCTAAGGAATGCACATTGTTGTCAGGCACTAAACTGTAGCACTTTGTTTCAGCAATGGTAGGAACTAGTAAGCCATTTTTTTGTCTGGAGGATTCTGAATTTATGTCCAGATTCATATCTCTTATTAGCTACTTGGTAGCTGCCTGTGACTCTCGGATATATCATACTCCAAATGAAAGCTTTTATATTTTCTTCCCAAACCTGCTCATCATCCTAGCCTTTGTCACCCTATTGAGTGCCACCAGCATCCAACCAATTACTAAAATTAGAAACCTGGAAGTCATTCTTTACTAATTTCTTATAATTAATCAATCATAAGTTTCATCAGTCTTATAGCCAAATAAATTATTTATCTATCTACTTCAGTCCAGTTTCACTGGCACCAATTCTTGATTCTCAGCTAGTCCATTCTCCACCAAGCAGCCCAAGTGATATTTGGAAAAGACGTGATCTGAAGTGTGTTAGAAACATGAATGGCAGCTTGGTTAATCCTACAGAGTAGGATTAGTCCTACAAACACAGGATTACTCTGACCTCAGGAAGGAAGGTACATGATGGCACCTTTGTACAAAACCACTAACCGTACTTTTCAGGATGATGTGACCTGTGCTGGATCCAACATGGATCCAACAATAAATATCATGCAAACCAGAGCTTCATCCTTAACTGAAGCAGATTACAAGATGCAAAAGTTCGATGCGGTTTGCCATTAGCTTTATAGCAAGAAACCCCAAGGATTGCTAGATTGTTTAAATGGTGCCACTTAGTCAGGCTGGTGGATCAAGCCTCTAATCACAGCATCTAGAAGTTGAGTCGGGAGGACTGTTGTGAATTTAAGACCATTCTGGACCACACAGTGAATCCCCTGCCAGCTTCAGCTAGCTGGGTACAGTGTCAGATCCTGTGTCCAAAAACTAAAAAATAGCTTTAAATGTTTCACTTGTGATGATTTTTTCTTGTTTGAGACATGGAAGCAGGTATGTTGCTCAGACTACTGTCTGGCTCCTCATTCTCCTGCACAAGGTGTGGCCAATTAATTCCACCATGTCAGGAGGAACGGTTGCCTGTAACTCCAGTCCCAGTGTATCTGATCCCCTCTTCTGGACTCCATGGGCACCTGCACTCTAATGTGCACATACCCCAAATACACACTAAAAATAAAATAAAATCTTAAAACAAACAAACAAAAAAGCCAGCACTTCATCAGGAGCTAGCTGCACAGGTCCCTCTTCCCCTTCCTGGGTCTCGGAGTTGCCACCAGTCTGGCAGAGACATCTGTGTCCCTCAATCTATCAGACTATTTAAACAATGGAGCCAAACTGGAATTTCCCCAAGAATTTCATGCTGGGAGAAGGACAAGGCTGAATCCTGGTGCTGGAAACAGACTTCACACGGGACACTTTACTGGGGAGATTGGAATCCAGACAACGATGGACAGACAGGACTACAGCGTGGCCTGGACCGCTTAGATGTGCACATCTCCCCAACTCTCTGTATTTTAACCTCAATTTAGGGCTTCCAAAACGAGGGGGGAGTGGGGAGCGTATCTTTGGATCTCTTTGTTCCTCTTTCCAATATGGCCACATTGAATTAATTTTTTTGTGCTATTGATTCGGCTGTTCTCGGCTTATGGAAGATGGGTGCCTGAACCTGGCTTCTCGGGGCACAAGCAAGGACGCCCAGATTCGGTACCAGAATTGCCTAGTTCCCTGGAGTGGTCGGAGACGCATAGTTGACTGTTCGGCTCAGCTAGTATGTCTTCTCCCTCGGCACCCCACCAGAGCCTCCTGGCAGGCTTGGCAAGTCTGAATTCCAGAGACCACTCTGGAAATAGGAATACAGAGCATTGCCTTGGTGCCTGGGCCATGAGATGACTCCCAGCTTGAGTGCGAGGCTGAAACAAGCATCTCGTGGGAAAACTCGGGCTTCACTGTGGGCTTCGCCAGAGGAGAGGACACCCCCCAGGCGAGACCTGGGATCGGCAACCCGGGTGGACGCCACTGCCGGAGCTGACACGACAGCGGAAGGCGCTCTCTGCAACCGCCCGGGGCGACCAGAAAGACGCCGAGGAGGGGGCGGGGCCGTGGCCGGGCGGGGCGATCGACCGTTCGGCGCTCCGCGGGAATGGGGGCGCAGGGGGACGTCGGCCGGCGCCGCGGCCCGGTGGAGCGCCGAGTCATCGAGCGTCGCGCGCGTCGCGGAAGCCCGGGGCTGCGCTCGTCCGGGCCGGCTAGAGGAGCGCGGAGTGCTGAGGTGGCGCCCGAGGGAACGAGCCCGGCGAGGGCCACGAGTCAGTCGGTGACTCACGGAGCTTCGCGCCGCTCTCCGACACCTCCCGCTGCGGCTGTGGGCCTCGCACCACCGTGTGCCCCGGGTCTGCGTGGCAGGGCGCCTCTGCCGCCGGGTGCGGGGCTCCGACGTGGGATCCCGGAGCTGTCAGGCTCAGCGTGCGGGTGAATGGGCCCCGGCGCGTGCAGAGGTAGGCCTGGCCAGGCTCCGGCCCGTCCCCGCGGGCAGCGGGCAGCGGGCAGCGGGCAGCGGGCAGCGGGCAGCGGGCAGCGGGCAGCGGGCAGCGCAGCAGCCCTGGGTCCCGGGGTGGAGGCGCGAGAGAGCTGCTGGGCCGCCGCTGCCCCGGGTGGAGAGGGTTTGCTCTGGGAAACGAGCTCGGAGACCCGCCCAACACTGACCATCTGGCCTCTTGGCCTCCTTGGGAATTTAGTAGGCGTCTGGATCCATCCCTGAACAAGCTTGTAAAATCGTCCGAGCACAGGGCTAGGCTTTGCTCCTCAGATAGGAGGGGTGTGGCGGGGGTACAGTTTAACCGTAAAGATAATGGTTTAGCCCAACTGTCGGGGCTCTGGAAGGAATGCCACACTGAATTACAGCGGGGCCGCGGGGTTCTGAGAACTCTGCAGCCCATTTTATTGCGGCGAGTTCCATCTGCTCTGCAGGAAAGGAAGGTGTGTGTCAAGTTCTTCAGAAAGGCTTGCGTTCGTAGATGTTTGTGAGTGTACACACAAGGCAGAGGGTGTGTAGGGCAGTGACCTTAGTGGTTCTGTCAGTCATTAACTATATTTAACTGTGATTTAGAGCAAGAGGATTTTTTTTTTCTTTACCTCAGTATCCCTGCCTGTATAGTGGAGTGAATAAGATAGGGTGGAACGATGCTTATAACGCTCTGTTAGCACAGTACTGGCTGAAAGCGCTTAGCAGTGTTTACTATGGTTTCCTCAGCTGGTGACTACTTGCACAAGCGTCCTTACAGAAAACACTTTCTCGTGTTTGGGACATTGACACTACCACCTTTTGCAGCATTTTTAAAGCACGGTTGAGTGGAATGTGGTATGGAGCATTGCCATTTCTTGGAGCCCGGGAGATGGCCGGTGGTGGTTGGTGGAGGGTGTCAAGCTGAAAACTTGACCTGGTCTGGGTCCTCAGAACCGGGTGAAATCAGTTGTATAATTCAAACGGCTGTAATCCCAGCAGTCCCATATGTTGGGATCCTGGAAGGGGCCGGGGAGACAACAGACAGCCTGTCTCTAACAAGGTGAAAGTGTAGCAGGGAGTTGGTGAGGCAGGCAAAGAATTGGCAGAGAAAGGAAGTAAAAAGCTCGATTGAAGCAAGCTGACAGCCCCCGTTGAGATGGGATGGGCCCCAGATTTGGAAGTCCTTGCAGGTGGGCTCTGGGTTGGGCATTTTATGAAGCCCCTGTGTCCTCCCATTTCTCTTATTGTCTGGTCCACTGATCCAGTGTTCAGCCTGGCAGCCTTTCCTTCCTGCTGTGTTTGTTTATTTGGGTGTTTGCCTTGGCATTCCTGTGGTGCCCCCCATCTCCCAGAAGTCTTTCAGAAGCATGCTGGTTCGCTCCTTGTCTGTGTGTCCTAACTCTCCTTCAGCTTGCGGGACTGATACTGGAGTTAGTCCTTTGACCTCCACTTTTACCCGCAGGCCATTCCATTCCACTGGCTCCATTGCTCAAAACCGTTTGCATTCTCCAAAGTTTGGGGCCTCGGACTTTTGGATGGAGATATATAGTATGCACTGACAACTTTTGATTGATTTTAATTTTGTCTAATATTCCACTATGTAAAGAAGCAAATTTTATCTTGCTTTACATTGTGCTTTATGAAACAAATTCCCTTTAAGTAGTTTAAGTCCATTTTGTCACATTACTCATCCTATATGCTGGTCACTATCTTCAGTATAAAAATGTGTCTTTAGTGGTGTGAGCCTTTAAACCCAGCACTCAGAAAGCAAAGGCAAGCCGATCTCGGTGAGTTCAAGGCCAGCCTGGTCTGCAGAGAAAATCCCAGGACAGTTAGGGATGTATAGACTCTGTCTCAAAAATACAAAAACAGGCTGGAGAAGTGGCTCAGAGGTTAAAAGTACTGGCTACTCTTCCAGAGGTCCTGAGTTCAATTCCCAGCAACCACATGGTGGCTCACAACCATCTGTGTTGAGATATGATGCCCTCTTCTGGCATGCATGCAGGCAGAACACTGTATACATAATAAATAAAAATACAAATAATAGGTTTTAAAAAAGTACCTCTGAGCTGGGCAGTGGTGGCACACGCCTTTAATCCCAGCACTTGGGAGGTAGAGCAGGCGGAGCTCTGTGAGTTCGAGGCCAGCCTGGGCGACAGAGTGAGTTCCAGGAAAGGCACAAAGCTACACAGAGAAACCCTGTCTCAAAAAACAAAAAACAACAACAAAAAAAGTGCCTCTGGGAATTTTTTTTTAATTAATAAACATTTTTTAGATTTATTTATTTATTATGTATACAGCATATGTGACTGCAGGCCAGAAGAGGGCACCAGATCTCATTACAGATGGCTGTGAGCCACCATGTGGTTGCTGGGAATTGAACTCAGGACCTCTGGAAGAGCAGTCAAGTGCTGTTAACCTCTGAGCCATCTCTCCAGCCCTCTGGAAATATTTTATCCAGAACAAATAACAGATAGTTTGTTAAAGTTTCTGATTTCTGTTGCTCTTATTTGTGAAAGCAAAATGGTTGGGGTCTGTTGTGTTCTGGGGCCACCTTCCATAATGTTGGTTCCTAAAATCAGAAATGAGGCCTTTCTCAGCTCCGTACTGACCTCAGTTTTCTGTGCAGTGCGCTACACAGACTAAAGACTCAGTAAGTTCTTAGTCAGTCAGTGTTTTATTTTCAAGGCTCTTATAACCCTTCATTTATTTGAAAAGCTGACACCTGGCACAGTCGGTTTGGTGTTTCCATTGCCTTTAAATTTTCCGTGTTCCCATTTAATTCAGAAACATAACAATAAGTATTTTAAAAGTAAAAAAATGCAGCAACAGCTTGTAAAATGTTACCAATTGCATACTATAGGTTATATGTATTTATAAATAAATAAATATATATATATATAGGGGGATGGTGCATGCCTGTAATTCCAGCACTTTGGATGCTTAGACAGGTGGGATACCATGAGTCAGAGGCTTATGTAATGAGTGCCAGGGCAGGCCAGCCAGGGCTGTCTCAAAAGAAAAAAGAAACAAAAAGAACAAATAAGAAAACACAAATAAGCCCAGATAACAATGAAGGGGACCGGGAGAGGCAAGGAGACGGCAAAGAAAGGAAGGGAGAGCAGAGCAGTCCTGTGAGCTTCGGGGAAGAGCCATGTGGCAGAGAGAACAGCCTGGCAGACTTCGTATTCTGAGGTGTGCTGTGGCTTTTTCATCTGAAGCCATGTGGATATACCACCCAATCATGAATTTGTGTATTTATTTATTTATCTGCTTTTTTATTGGGACAGGGTCTTACCATGGAACTCTGGCTGCCCTGGAACTTCTGTGTAGTCCAGGCTGGTCTGGAACTCTCAGAGATCCAGCTGCCTCTGCCTCCCAAGTGCTGGGATTAAAGGTGTGCCCTACCATGTCCAGTATGAAATAATTAATTTTTAATATTCAAGAACTACTCCTCTTTAAAAGGTTTTAAGATCTACTTTATTTTCTTAAAATGCTTTGCCTTAAAAAGAGAAAAAGAACCCTGTGCTTTCATAATTTATACCTAACGGGTTAGTTAGGACAATCGCTCAGTAACCCGGTAAACACAAAGCTCTACCAGATGGAATATTTACTGTTCCACGAAAAATAAATTGACCAACTCCAGCTGTTTGCTTTGCCTCACCCAGCAAGTTAAATGTCCCAACAATTTAGTCAGCTCACATTTGGTCAGTGGAGGGAGGGTTATGTGCAGGAACACTTAGGACATCCATTCTGGAAGAACGGTTTTGTCTCTAACAATTAGGCAGTGCTTTAGACTCTCGGCAGAACGCTCATTTGACAGTTAGAGAGCTTTTCATTGGGTAGGATTAGCCTCTGCTGGGTAGTATGCTTTCAGAGTGGTCCTCGTCATGGGACACTTGCACCGTCAGGGAACTCACTCGGAAGTGTACCCACATCAGAAGACTGAGCCTCAGGGGTGGGGGCAGGGGGCGGGGGACAGCACCACTCCCATCAGCTGAGCCTGGTGGGGGGCAGAACCGCTCCCATCACATCTTGGGTTCATAGTTCAAGTTCCAGATATCGCTGTACTTCCTCAAACCGAAGCACTGAGGTCAGAATCCATGAGGTAAACTTAACACTGCTACTGGAAAGTTTAAAGTGTTTCATAAAACAAGTCCCACCCGCCCTTCCTGGTGGCTCTCTCCTCCCCCATCTCTTTGTCCCTTCCTCATCTCATGGCATCCAAGATTTTTGGGTCTTCCTGCCTCAGCCTTCTAAGTGCTGGGATTACATGATACATGGCGTGTAGAGACAAGTCCCCTAAATCAAACATTGCTTGTTCTGATTTTTGACTTTATAAGTGAAGGGTGTGGGGTGAGGGCAGATGGGAAGATGGTAGGCAGAGGAGTTAAAGTGTCTTCATGTATGTGGCAGGACCACAGTGATGAAAGGGAGGTGGCATCTAAAGGGATGGGGTGAGAAGGACCTGGGGCTTATGTGAAGTCTTTCCAGGTGACACTTGGCTGGGTTTGAAGCCTGAGGAGGAGAGTGTGGGCAGGGGAAAAAGGAAGGTGTAGGTGCGGGTGCTGAGATCTAAGGCTGGCGTAGATCCACTCGTGGGACCACAGGCATTTTGATGTGCTGGATCTTTGACACGAGTAAAGGTCGGAGAGATGTGGTTTAAAAAATGCGATGAGGTCCAGATTAGCAATTTGCATTTTATCCCATAGTGAGGTCTGCTGGTTGGCGTGACAGTCAGACCTATGAACTTGTAAGCGTCACTTTGAGAGTCTCTGGGAGAACGGCAGGACAGGGACGGGCACAACTCTTAGACCCAGACAGACGAGGCTCATCTAAGGGAAGGGCTGGGGGTCAATTGGAGGAAACGGCAAAAGCTGGAGGGGGAATTGATGGCCTTAGGAGGTGAGGAACTGAAGCGGAAATGGCAAGAGAGCGGCCTTTGGCTGAGTCCTAGTGCATCACTGAGTCAGGGGACAACAAGGAGAGACAGCTTTGCAGGAGAAAATGAGTTCAGTTTGGGACACTGGCTTTCAGGGGCCTTGGGGACGTACAGCCGAGCTGTCGGTGGCATTGGAGTCGACTTGGAGGCTCAGCACGGAGGTGCGGACCAGGTCTTAGAGGTGGAGCTTCCCTCTGCGCACCTTTGTCTTCCCCAGAGAGCGTGTTGTGTGAGGGCCAAGACATGCTCTCCCAAGACGTGATCTGAATCTTGGGGAAGTCATTTTCTCTCTCTAGACCAGTGTCTCCCCTTTAGTAAAATGAGGGAGTTAACCAGATAGATGATTCTCTACCCAGATTTCTATGGTCTGCTTTGTTGGGCTCACTTGTGAGTATACCAAGTGTTTTTGTTTTTTGTTTGTTTTTTTTTTTTTGTTTTTAATTTTTAGTAAGTACCTTTAAGCTAATGCTGATATTTATTTATCTTTTTTTTTTTTTTTTTAGGGATGAAAGCCTTAGAGATCAGGGAAATAGTGAGAGCCACCAACCAACCTTACCTCACCAGCTCTGCAGCTTCCAAAATGCTCGACTTCCTGTCTACCCAGGCTTCTATTTCCTTGCTGTTCTGCCCTCTCATTGACTCTTAGCCTAGCTACCTCACTTATTTGTCACTGCTTGTCTGTACAGACCTCCAGGTCTCTATGGTTGGTACTGGGGTTAAAGGCATGTGTCACCACATTTGGCTCTGTTCCTTAGTATGGTCTTGAACACACAGACTCTGGAGGAGGTGGGAATGGGGGGGTGGGGGTAGGGGGGGGAGCATGGGAATCTGTGGCTGTTATGTGAAACTGAATGGTTTTGTAAAATAAAAAATAAATTAAAAAATGAAGAAATTATGAAAGCTAAATAAAGCACAAGAAAATAGGCAAAGAGATTCATAGCTGGCTCACAGACATTTATACATATGATATGGAGTCCTTTAGGTTTTGTTTTTCAAAGACGGAACTATTTGGAAAAAGTACATCATGAGAAATGATTCCAGAAGTGATGAACTGGTTAATCATTTGAGTCAAATTACAGAATCTCTTTTACAATCTTAAGAAAGTATAGAAGTGTCAATCAAAGCAATGTACACAAGAGGATGTACATGAACACATGCTCATGCAGGCAGACATCCCCCCAAAACACACACATGTACCATTTAGTTCAATTAGGCCACTTTCATAGAATTCAATTATTTATCTTTTGAATGAAAATTGTATTCCAGGGCGCCAGTGAGAGAAAGGGAGGAGTCTGGTCAGCCTGCTGGAGTGTCCTCCTCACTTGACACACCAGTGAGGGTGCCGTGCAGGAGGGTCAGGGGCGGAGCAAAGGTCACAGACACTGACCGACAGTGCTTCAGCTGAAAAGTGGTAGTTTTCTGCAGTTACAAACAATAACTTCCTTTTTGTGTCATTAGGAACTCTATTTCAAGAAACTCTCAACTAAAAAAAAGCAAGTCATGGAGAAGAACGGGAATAACCGGAAGCTTCGGGTTTGCGTTGCTACCTGCAACCGCGCAGATTACTCCAAACTGGCCCCGATCATGTTCGGCATCAAGACAGAGCCTTCGTTCTTTGAGCTGGATGTGGTGGTGCTGGGCTCTCACCTGATAGACGACTATGGGTGAGACCAGGGTTGCCTGCGCTTCGTCAGCAGTGTGTCTGGGAGAGCGTGGGTTTTGTGGCCTATGGACCTACTGTCAAACCCCAGATCTTTTTAGTCTCTATGTACGTGGGGAACTTGGGAAGAGTCTGTTACTTCAGTTATAAGTCGGGATGAAAAACAACACGGTGATGAAGCCTGTCCCAGTGATGCTCTTCAGTAGATACTTGATAATTGACAGCTGGAAATACTGCTGTTAGTGCACACAGAAGAAACACCGTGTGTGTGTGTGTGTGTGTGTGTGTGTGTGTGTGTGGGTGGTGAGCCCAGAGCCCCAAGCAAGCTAAGCCTGTGCTTTCCCACAGGACACCCTGATTTCACCCCACGGTGTCTTTTGAGTTCTGATGGCAGTTCTTCAAAATGGCCTGTTGAACTGTGTGTGTGCCTGTAATCCTACTACTTGGAAAGCAGAGGCAGGAGGATTGCTTTGAGTTTGAGGCCTGCCCGGATTACATAGTGAGGGCTGCATAGTAAGACCCTGTCTCCAAACAGATAAACAAAATGACAACCAAAAACAACCCTGGTTTACAGGTTAATCACATGTAAAGTACTATATAGAACAAGATCTACAAAAGTCTGATTTACTGTAAGGTAAATTAAAATGTTATATTGTCAAGGTTGTTAACTTATGTGTGTGGCATTAAGGTCTGTACTGTAAGCAGAGTATATTTGAAAATTAAAGGATCATCTGAGAGAGAACAGTGTAGTGAATACACCAGGAAGGAGCCTTGGCTTTGCTCTCTGCATACATTTAGTGCACCCTTGTGGTATGAAAATGTTCATGCAGCCTCCAAAGACCGCTGGAACCTCACCACGTATGAAAGAAGCTAGCGCTCACTCAAACTCATTTTCAGACTACTTTAAAAGCATGACGGTAATGCATGGCCAGAGCAGTCAGCAGAATGCCTGCCGGCTCCTAAACTCCAAGTGGCCGCTTTCTGTAAGAACCAGTTTAGGAGTGGTGAGGAGGCTTATGGGTAGCTCCCATCGATTCATTTTTCATTGAAATGAATCTGGCTATCTTAGGTAGTCTACTTGAGTGATAGGATGTTGTAGTTCGAGCCAGAGGTGAGAGTCTCAGTAGGCTCTCTTCTGTGACGGAGCTTGTGTAGGAAGGCTGGTAGGAAGGAGGCTCCCTGGGAAGTGGCAGTTGCTACAGAAACTGAGGTAGAAAGGTGGTACTTGATGGTGAGACTATTGACTAGGAAGATCAACTAGTACTTAGGAAAATGTACGTGTAAATCCCCTTCTAACTGAAGGAACTTGGTAACGAGAGACAAGAATGTAAGAGACTTCGCATAACTTGTACCTTTTCAGTTTTAAACTATGTGAATACATTTTACAAATTTTATTTATTATTTAGTTTTTGTTTTAGGGAGATTTTTGTTTTGCTTTGTGAGATGGTTTCTTGTAGCCCAGGCAGACATCAGACTCTTTGTAGCCAAGGATGACCTTGTTCTGAATACAGGCATGTGCCCATGCCTGGCTTATTTTTGCTGCATTTGCTTACTTGCTTGCTTATTTATTTAATCACTGGATCTATCTATCTATCTATCTATCTATCTATCTATCTATCTATCTATCTATCTATCTATCTATCTGTCTATCTATCTTTATTTATTTTGAGACAGAGTCTCTCTATGTGGCCAAGGCTAACATGGAAATCACTAGGAAGTCCAGGCTAGACTTGAACTGGTGGTGATCCTCCTGTCTCTGCCTCCCACATAGTGGGATACATCAGCTTGCTGCCTTTTATTTCCTTTAGGCTTTGTTGCTGAGGCTGGTTCCCAAGTCTTGGACTTAACTGATCCTTCTGCCTCTGGTCCCAAATAGGTGGGACTTAGGAATACTCCTATTACTGGCTTGTATAATTTACTTTTATAAGACATTAAAATAGATCATTTTATGTATCATTTTCTTACATCATAAGAAATAAATGTGCGGCCTGTAGTGCTGTGATTACTGAGAAACATTAGGAGTAAATCTTCAATTCAAATTACAAAATACTCTTTGAGAAAAACAGTTACAGTTTCTATGAGTGTCAGAACAGCTTTTATGAGGTAATTCTCCCATAGCTACCCCTTACAGGCTCTGGAAAAATATTCTTAAATTAGTGGATGTATAATCCCAATTGCTCTCAAGATTTAGGTAGGAGAATTTTAAGTTCAGGTCTGTTTAGACATCTTAGTGAGACCTGTCTCAAAATAAAAAATAAAACCAGCACTTGGGATATAGTGTGGTGATATAGTGCAGTACTTACTTAGAATGCAAGAGGCCCTAAGCTCAGTCCCTAGACACACACACACACACACACACACACACACACACATGCGCACGCGCGCGCGTGTGCACACGAACACACATGGGCAGAGGATGAGAAACAATCACTCATTCAGTCACAAAAACACAACTAGGAATGTTTGAAACCATTTGAAATTAAACACCGTGCTTCTCAGGAATCTGAGTCAGTACTCAGCAGATCCTTGCATACCCATGCTTATTATGGCACCATTCACAATAGACAAGTAACGGAACCGGCCTGGATGCTGACCAGTAGATGAATAGGTTAAGGAAAGGTGGTATGTGTAGACAGTGGAATTTTATCCAGCCATAAAAAAAAAAAATGAAATTATGACTCAGAAAAAATGGATGGAACTGCTGAGAATTATGTTAAGCAAAATAAGCCAGATTCAGAAAGACAGACTGCCTGTTCACTTTCTCATGTAGAACATAGATTTGAATTACTGTCTATACATAGACATGAAACAGAAAGTGGATTGAAGGGAGGGTGACGTCTGAAGGGGAGAGGGGACCAGAGAGGGCCATGGACTCTGTGATCTGAGAGCAGAAGAGATGCTAAGGAGTGGGGAGGAGGAATGGGAGAGGGGGAGAAGAAAATACAATGGTATGTGTGTGTAAAATGTCATGATGAGCCTGTTACTTTTTTGCATACTAACTGAAGAATTAATTTAAAAAATTAAGAGAAATGTATAGTATAGTGCCACGCCAGGCATCCTGGTTCCCTGCCTTTTAATTAATTAACTAATTAATTAATTTTTGGTTTAAAAAAAAAAAAGAGCTTGTTTTGATTACTGCCCCCCCATTAAAGTATCAATTTCTTCTTTTAAAAAAAAATAGGTGAGTGATAAAAAGTAAAAGCCCTGACCAAAAGAAAACTTCTCTCTCACTGTTTTTCCCTCCTGGTTCTGCCTGGGAGGGGCACAGCGGAGCCTCCCGAGGGGAGGCTTTATCTTGTTCTGGGCGGGAGGGACTGACTGTGTAACAGCATGAATCAGGTATAGGAACATTTATGGTCTTTGCTCTTTATTTGTAGTTGATACTTCAGTTCAATGACTTGTTTTAGCAAGCAAAAATATCAACAGGTATCTCCTTCAGAGTTAGTATCACTGCTGCTTCCTTTTGTCAGAACATGGGGTCACACCCTTGTTTTGCTTCTGCTTTAGAAACACTTATCGCATGATTGAGCAAGATGACTTTGACATCAACACCAGGCTCCATACGATCGTCAGAGGGGAAGACGAAGCAGCCATGGTAGAGTCAGTGGGCCTAGCTCTAGTGAAGCTACCGGATGTCCTTAATCGCCTGAAGCCTGACATCATGATCGTTCATGGAGACCGTTTTGACGCCCTGGCTCTGGCTACCTCTGCTGCCTTGATGAACATCCGAATCCTTCACATTGAAGGGGGAGAGGTCAGTGGGACCATTGATGACTCTATCAGACATGCTATCACCAAACTGGCTCATTACCACGTGTGCTGCACCAGAAGTGCGGAGCAGCACCTGATAGCCATGTGCGAGGACCATGACCGCATCCTTTTGGCAGGCTGCCCTTCCTACGACAAACTGCTCTCAGCTAAGAATAAAGACTATATGAGCATCATTCGGATGTGGCTCGGTACGTATGTCAGACTTTATCCATGCCAGTGGTTGTTTTTGTCAGAAAGTGTTGGGTATATTTCAGTCTTTTTGGAAACTCATAGACCTAATATTCCGTTAGAGACCAGAGAGCTAAGATTTTACTTCACAGTTCTTGCTTTGTGGTCTATTTTTACCTCCAAGGTTTTCTATAAAATAGAAATACTGGATTGATTTTTAAAATCTATGCTATGTTTGTGTATACGGAATGCTTTTACTCCACTAAATATTGTAGTGAGTAGTGTTCACAAGGATAGTTCTTTAACAGTTTTAATATATGGATTGATGAAGTTTTTAAAAAATTAATTTTAGTATTATGTGCAAACATGCATATGTGTATATGTCCAAAACGTGATGTGCATATGTGTGGAGGTCAGGCACAAGCCTCTGGAGTCCTCTCCTTCCACAGTGTGATCTGGGGTGGAACTCAGGTCCACAGACTTAACCTGCTGGCCTTCCATTTTCTTTCTTTCTTTCCCTTTCTTCCTTTCTTCCTTTCTTCCTTCCTTCCTTTCTTCCTTCCTTCCTTCCTTCCTTCTCTCTCTCTCTCTCCTTCCTCCCTCCCTCCTTCTTTCTTTTTTTTTTTTTTTTCTTTTTTGAGACAGGATCTAGTGTAGTCTGGACTTGAACTTATTGTATAGCTCAGGATAAACTTGAACTCTTGATCCTCCTGCATCTACCTCCTAAGTGCTAGGATTACAGGCATATGCTACCATACTTGTCCAGGAGCACAATTCTTACTTTATCAAAAAATGGAGAAAAGGAGAAGGAGATGGCTCACTGGGTCAAATGTTTGGCATACATGCATGAAGACCTGAGTTTGATCCCTAAGATCCACATCAAAAAGCCAGCTGTGGTGGTATGTCCTTGCCTAGCGTGGTGGGGTGGGGAGGGGTGGGGTGCAGGAGACAGTGGGGGCAGCCGGTGCAGCCGAATTGGTAAGCTCTGGACTTGGTGAGAGAGGCGTCTCAAGAGGTAGGGTGGAGAGCACCTGAGGAGATAGCCAGTGTTGCCCGCTGGCCTCCACATGAGCACATGCATGCACATGGATACACAGGCACACAGTGTTGGGGAAGTACACTGTAAAACTGTGTGTATACTATGATCCATTTCTGTAAAAGCTGTAATAGTGAAAAGGTTAGAAAGTAGGTAAACCTCATTTATTTTATTATTTTCCAGTGTAAGCTTAGGGTACTTTTACTTTTTCTATTTTTTTTTTCTTGGTTTTTCAAGACAGGGGTTCTCTGTGTAACAGTCCTGGCTGTCCTGGAAGGCTGGCCTCCATCCCGGAGATCTGCCTGCCTCTGCCTCCCGCATGCTGGGGTTAAAGGTGTGCACCACCACCACCACCACCACCACCACCACCACCACCACCACCACCACCACCACCACCACCGCTTGGCTGCATTTTATTTTTTAGTATGGAAAATTGTTGTTTTTACTTTTGTGTGTGCACATGTGCACTCTGTGGAGGCCGGAGGTGGATGTCTAGTGTTTTCCTCTGTTGCTGTTTGTTTGACACCTGGTCTCTCACTGAAACTGCAGCTGACTGATTTGGCCAAACTGGGGGGCAACAAGCCCCAGAGACTCTTTTGTCCCTTGTACCTCATTGCTGGGGTTATGGCACATAATGCCACGTTGAGGGTTTTTGGGCTTTTGGTTGTTTTTGTTGTTGTTGTTTGCTTGTTTGTTTTGAGATGGGGTCTACTGTGTATCCCTAGCTGGCCTGGAACTTGCTATTCAGACTAGGCCAGCCTTGAACTCACAGAGCTCCTCCTCTCTGTGCCTTCCTTCCAAGTCCTGGAATAAAAGGTACGTGCCACCATGCCTGGCTCAAACCTGTCTTTTATGTGGGCTCTAGGGATTTGAACGCTGGTCCTCAGGCTTGCACACCAAGCAGTCTACCCACTGAGTCATCTCTCCAAACCCCACAGGACACTCAGAGATCGCAGGACACTTTGTGGGAGTCGATTCTTTCACCTTGTGGGCCCCTGGGCTCAGACTCAGGTGTCAGGCCCAGTAGCAAGGCCCAGCACCTTTACCCACTGAGCTTCTTGAGGAGCCCAGATTAGCTATGTTTTTAGTTTAGACACATCACAACAGAAAAGGGATTGATCCATTTTCTGTAAGTCTTAACCTTGGGTAGATGTGCAGCCGTCAAGGGTCCCATCTAGGTAATGCTGGTGGAGTGAGCTGGTCTCTTCTCTCTTCTTTGTCTGTTCATTCTTCTTTTGAGTAAATACTCCTGCATTCTGCTCTGATCATACCGTTAGCTTTCCTTTTATCATGGAAAATATGTCACTGAGAATCTAATGAATAAAAAGAAACCATGAGAAAGCCAGAGTGCAGGGCCAGCGAGATGCCCAGCAGGCGAAGACTCGCCTCGACAGTGCAGTCCGGACAGCCCATAGAGGTGGAGGAGACCTGGCTCCACAGACTTGCCCTCTGACCTCCACATGTGTGCAGTAGCATGGACACTCCCCCACGTCAGGCCCACAAAAGAATCCTAATTTTTTAAAAATCAAGAAAACAATGCAGTGAGATTGTAAATACAAGCTTAAAGCCCTATTTGACCGTTTATACTTCATTATGGAAAGAGCAAAACCTGGGTTTTTAGTTTTTATATTTATTCCTTTATTTTTAGACAGGGCCTTGCTGTGTAGCTGTGGCTATCCTGGCGCACACTGTATAGGCCAGGCTAGTCTCAAAGTGGCGGCATCCCTGCCTCATTCTCCCGTGTACTGGGCTTACATGTGTGCACACAATGCCCAGCTTCTTGTTTTAATTTTAAACCGGTGAAATGGAAAACATAAGACAGTGAACCAAAACTGTATCTGGCAACAACACATTTTGTACAGATAACACAATTTGCTTCTCTGCTAGCAGCTTCTTTTGTTTTCACCGTGTTTACAGGCCACTTATATCATGCAGCTTGGCCACCTGAACATTACTATTACCCCAATGAAAATACTAGCAAGGTCAAAAGATATGTTAAGCTTTAATAATGAGAGGCATCCCAACAGCAAGTATCAGTCTTCACTGCCAGGAATAGATAATTTGACGAGCCCAAATTAGCTACATTTTAAATTTAGTCATATTACAACAGAATGGCTTGAGCTTTCCTTCTCAGAATGGAAAAAAAAAAAAAAAAAAAAAACCCACAACAAACAGAAAACACCTAGCCAGGTATGGTGGCATATTCCTGTAATCCTAGCTCTGGGAGGAGATCAAGAGTTCAAAGTAGTCTTTAGCTATATTGAGTTCAAGGCCATCCTGCAATAATACATGAGACCCTGTCTCAAAAGAAAAAAAAAATCAAAGCTGGTGAGATGGGGGACTGGAGAGATGGCTCAGCAGTTAAGAGCACTGACTGTTCTTCCAGAGGTCCTGAGTTCAATTCCCAGCAACCACATGGTGGCTCACAACCATCTGTAATGAGATCTGGTGCCCTCTTCTGGCCTGCGAGCATGCATGTAGGCAGAACACTGTATACATAATAAATAAATAAATCTTTGGGGGAAAAAAAAGCTGGTGAGATGGCTCAGCTAGTGGTAAGGGCACTTGCCCCCAAGCCTGAGTTTGATCCCTGGAACCCACGTGAGGGAAGGAGACTACTGCAAGGTATGCTCTACAAGTCATAGCATGCATATGAACCCTCACTAATAATGATAATAAATAAAGCTTTTAAAAAATTGCACTCGAAGTAGAAGGTAAATGAGAAGTAGAAGTCATTCTAATTCTTCCCCTGAGGCTTGTGTGTACTCCTTACCAACACATTGTATAGAACGGTCCCTTACAAGCTCTTTAACAGCCCAACCCCCGGGGCTGTAGCTGGCTACTGACTAGTGAACTCTGGGTTTAATTCCCAGGCCCCTGGGGGTGTGAGGGGGAATCCTCTCACTTTCAGAGAAAATCCTCTGGAAAGCCCAGAGACGAGAGACTCGCCTTCTGCATGTTTTCAGGATAATAGGTAAACGCAGAATGAAGATGGAGGACGGGGGCGAAGACTGAGAGGAGGTTGTGTCCTGCACACTACTCTCCGTAGACATCTGTGTTCTGGCTGCTACTGTAGGGATAATTACAAGTCCCCCAGCTCCCATGTTAAAGCTGACAGCATTCCTCTGGCTACCGGTCAGGAGTGAGCTGAGTCACGGCACAGCACTGGGTTCCAGCTGTGCTGCCTTATGGGCCATGGCACAGGGGATCGGGCACGCAGATCATCTGCGCCTGTATCAGCGCATCCTTTAGACCTCTGCTAACCCTAATAGGAAGGGCGCTCTCCCTTTTCACTTTTGAAAATGTGTTCCAGGCCATCAGGACTACACAGTGAGACCCTGCCTCAAAAAAACAAACAACAACAACAACAACAAGAAGAGTCCTAACTAATGAAGCACTGTGGTTCGCCTTTCTTTAAACAGGTGATGATGTAAAATGTAAAGATTACATTGTTGCACTGCAGCACCCCGTGACCACTGACATTAAGCATTCCATAAAGATGTTTGAATTAACACTGGATGCACTTATCTCATTTAACAAGAGGACCCTAGTTCTGTTTCCAAATATTGATGCAGGTAATGGAACTTAATGAAGTTATGCTGTCTGCCTTTTCAAACCTTAATTTCTGTCACTTGCCTCTCGACTGTCGCCTGTTCTTGCCCAACTGATCATTAAAGGCCCTTTGGAAATGCATCCCAGTCAAGGTTACCCATCCTGCTGTAGATGAAGATGTGGTGATGTCTTAGTCAACTCTGGTAGAAACAACAGGAAGTAAATGTTTATAAGAACCCCACTGCCCTGCAGTTTGCTCTCATGCTTAGCCTGCCCCTCCAGTTTCCACAGAGAATAAATTCCAAGGGTGTGAGAGATGAGCCTCAGAGGTTAAGGTCAAGAGTGTCTCTAAGCAAGTAAGATGCCCCTGGCTGCAGTAGATAGCCTTCATTGTTAATTTTTGTTTTCTTTCCTGTTTATGTTAGCTATGCTTCCAAGTATGAGCTTGAGCTTAAGTAGTTTGGATCTCGAGGCCCAGCCCCCTCAGGCCTGCTGTGGTTGATCACAGCCTGATAGCTGTGAGTTTTAGTGCTGAGACCTTAGGCAAGGAGGAGGGATTTTCACATCCCCGTTGTTGTAGCTGACATCGCTCACTGCAGCGCTCTTGGGATTCTTTTGGTAACAGAAGTGGGACATTTCTTTGAAATGCTAAGCTGTTGCCATCTTACTTCTGAAGAACCTTTTCTGTTAGAAAAAACAGGACTCTCAACCCAGATTTTGATCAGGTAATACAGCAATATTTCAAAATCTTTTCTAATTCTTTTGGTTCCTTTAAGTTCTGCATAAGTAATTATAATATATCTGCTTACCTCCGAATGATGTGCTCTGTTCGTAGTAACTTTCCGGAATGTGTACATGTTAGAATTAGAGATAGTTTTCTTCTATTAAAAAAAAATGGACCCTGACGTGTAGTGTGGTATGTATTTGCAGTCACAGCTACTCAGGGCTGAGGGGAAGATCCCTTGGGACACTGACTCAAAGAAAAAAGCATTCTGACTTAAAGGAAAATGAGTCATGTCCCTGCACACACCTCTGCTGTCCATGGAGCAGCGGGGGACTCTGTCAGTCTGTGGCTCAGTGCCCCGTGTGCCTGTGGTTCCAGGGAGGTGGGCTCCTGGGAAGACTAGATTAGTGCACGTGGCTTAGGCTTCAGCCAAAGTGGAGCCTTGGATTAGGAGGACCTTCTGGAGCGCCATATTCTCCTTCATTGTAGATGAGGGCTGGCATTTAGGGAGGGAGGTGGCCAGTCACCTTCCAGGGAGTGGGAATCCTGAGCCCATCTACCTGTCTTGCCACCTAGAGAAAGTTTTAAAAACAGCTTCTGGTGGCCCGATGACTTCTGTCCATTGGTGAGCGTCGTGTGGGCGTTGTCTGCCCTAAGGCAGACAAACCACTTGTCCTCACATGGCTAGAAGAGAGTGACTGGAACAGCCGAGGCCCGGTGTGCCTGCACTCACCTGGAATCCTAGCACCCAGGAGGCAGAGGCAGGAGGCTCACAAGTTCCCGGCCAGGGCTGGAGAGGTGACTCGGGTTAAAAGCTTGTGCTGTTCTGTTAGAGGCTCCGGGTCTGTTTCCCAGCACCCATGGTGGGCAGCTCACAACTGCCTGTAACTACAGTTCCAAGGCAGAGTCAGCCCCTCTGGCCTCCATAAGCAAGCACCTTCATGAACACGAACATACCTCCCAGAGACACCCATACATACACATAAGTAAAAAAGGATAAAATCAAAGATCTTTTTTTTTTTTTTTTTTTTTTAAATTCTAGGAAAAGAGTTTCAGGCCAACCTGGTCTATATAGTGAGACCTTGTTTCAAAAAATAAGGAAGCAGGACTAGAGATGGTTAGGGTTGTTAAAAGTGGACTGCTTATGCAGCACACCTGGCTTCAGTTCCCACGTGGCCGCTCACCGTGGTCTGCACTCCAGTTCCCAGGGGGTTGATGTGCTTTTGACCTCTGTGGGCTCCTGCATGCAGGAGGTACCATAAACCTGCACAGGCAAACAGACACACATAAGTAAGTCAGTAAGTCTTTTTTTTTTTTTTTTTTTTTTTTAGAAATTCTTATGCCCCAAAGCTAAAGAAGAGGTTGGGATATGGCTTAGTAGCTAAGAACTTGCCATGAAAGAGTGGGCATGAATTTAGATCCGATGTGCACAAGTAGATGCCTGCAGGGCATGGTGACCTCCCTGTAATTCCAGCCTAAGAAGGCAGAGATGTGAGAACACACACACACACATACACACACATACACACACACACACACACACACACACACACACACACACGCACACACACACGGGAAAAGAAAACCAAGGAAGGGAGGGGAGATTATTACTTTTTCTTAGAGCTGTAAATTGTCTTAAAGTGCTGTATTTTAAAATGAAATACCAGCTGTGGTATCAGACCCTATCCACATTGCCTCCAAGTTTAGTTCCCAAAGGCGGGAGTTTGTATTCGGGGAAATGGGAGCAGAGTTAGGCAAAGCCACTTCAGTCGGCTCATGTATGGCATCTATGACCTTCCTGCTTAGAAACTGCTGGCTTGTTGGTAGCCTCTTAATTAAGGTGAACGTTTATACTGAGGCGTTAATAAAATAAACTCTCTTTGCTGAGTTCTGTGTGAAACCCCCAGCTGCTACTGAGTGAGCTAGATGAGACGCAGAGAGCTGACTACACGTGTTACATGCTGCTCCTGAAAACCCCAGCACCAGAAAGTGGAAATATGGGGGGGGGTTCAGTGACAGTTTTCCTAATGACTGGTACGAGGATTAGGGCTATACTGGCCACTACAAATGATTTCTTTGTCTCATTCATTAAATGGCTGCCTCTGATCCTTCGACCTTCTCGTTTCACAGGGAGCAAGGAGATGGTCCGAGTGATGCGGAAGAAGGGCATCGAGCATCACCCCAATTTCCGGGCAGTCAAGCACGTCCCGTTTGACCAGTTCATACAGCTGGTTGCCCACGCTGGCTGTATGATTGGGAATAGCAGCTGTGGAGTGCGAGAGGTGGGCGCTTTTGGAACACCTGTGATCAACCTGGGCACACGCCAGATCGGACGAGAAACAGGTGTTTACCTTCGCCATGTCTCAGCTGACCATGTCTCTCATCTCGGTAGCCATGTGATGGACTGGTGCTGGCCACGTTTTTATTTTTTGAGAACTTCACAGATGAGTGCTGTATTTACATCACTTCTACTCCTCTTCCTTTCCAACTCCTCCTGTTTTCCCCCTCCACTCCCTCTCAAATCCATGACTTCTTCTGATTTATTGTTTCACACACACACACACACACACACACACACACACACACACACACACACACACCCCTATTGAATCCATTTACTGTTGCTTATTTGTATGTGTTCAGGGCTGACCACTTGAGCCTATGAAGGAGCCTGTGCCTGGGGAAACCTGATTCTCCCTCTCAACAACCATGGAGTCTGTAGTTCTTCATCTAGGGGTGAGGCTTTGTGAAGTTTCCCCCATCCACAGTGTTATGTCAGCTGATGATGCCATTGTGCAGGTCTTATTTAGGCAACCATATTGCTGAGATTTAATGGGTGTGGATTCCCTGTCATGTCTGGAAGACACTATCTCAACGTAGATGTTCTGGTCCTCTGGCCCTTCAAACCTTCTGCACCCGCTTGGGTGACTTTCCCTGAGCCTTAGGTCTAGGGTTGTGTTGTAGATGCACAGTTGGGGACGGCCACCCCACAGTCACTTGTTCTCTGCATTTCAACCACTTCTGAATCTCTGCAAGAGTCTCTGTCTGATGCAAAAAGACGCTGCTTTGATGAGGGGGAAGAGCTACACTTCTCTTTGGGGACAAGGACAGCTAGAGTGCAGGTAGACGTTCTATGGGTTAGGAGCGGGGCCGCTCTCCTGCAGGGTCTCTGACATCTCCAGCTCCTGACGGTTGGCTGAGTTTATATGAATCCCCCTGTTGAGTGGCCTGGAGTCCAGTGGAGCAGCTGCTGTTGAAATGCCACTGCTGCACCACTGGGATGACGTGTCCCCGGTCATTGTGCGCTGGAGGCTTTACATCCGGTAAGACGATGGATGGCGTTCTCCTTTGGCCTCTGACATAGCACCTTCCAATGCTATGCGAGCCAGTCCACGGGGAGGAGGCTCCTAGGTCCGTTCCAGCTGGATTCCTCTAAGTCCTGTGGCCAGAGTGCATGGTATATTCAGCAATGGGTCTTTATGTCCCACTTCTAGAAGGCAGTAGCCTATGTTGTTTGGGATCTTTTGAACCCCCGACCAACAGTTCCAAGGGATGTTTCCCATTCTTGGCCCTGAGGATTGTGTTAGTCTATGTCTCTTGCATGTGTGGGGGGCAGGGAGAACATTACCACCTCATGTGGCATAACTCCATTTAAAAAGTGCGCGAGTGCGCATTTCCCAACACTCTCGGTGTTAGTCATCCTTCCTTCTTCCCCCTCACTCTGTGTTACCTTCCTTCCACCCTCCGCAGCTGAAGCCTCCCCTTTCCCCTCCCCCATACAGCGCCTGTCACACTGTCCCTCCTCTCCTTGTGGTCATCAGAGAACACAGTGTTTATGTTCCTACACCTGGGTCACCTCCCTCGGTGTGGTGTTTTCTAGTCCTGTCTGTTTACCTGCACACTTCATGATTTACCCATCATCGGTTGAAGGACATGTAGGTTGTTTCCATTTCCTAGCTATTGTGAGTAGAGTGGCAGGGAACCTGGATGAGCAAGTATCTCTGTTGCAGGATGTTAAGTGTAGGTATATGTTTTTATACTTAGGTATATCTGGCCACATGTTTGTGAACAAGTAGGTGAGTGAATGACCAATTGTAGCCCAATATCTATAAATAACAGATGATTACCACATTCATAGCTCTATTTGCATTTTTATTGCTTTGTAAAATCAATTAGAGCTAAATGGTTCTTAATTATGGTCTTTGGCCTTGTTTAAGAGAGACTGTAGTTGAATGTGTCGAGTGTATGAATGATTGCTAGTCTGTATTCTAGCCTGGTACGATGTCCTTTCAGTCTGTAGAGTATGACAGTCCTAAGTAATGACAGTGTAAGTAGGATTATTAATGCGTGTGCTAACTGATCTATGTATGTGATCAGCATTAGTCAGGTTCTAATGCTGTGTACGTGCAAATACGTATCCGTAGCTAATGGGAAAATGCATGTCATTAATGGAAAAAGAACTGGACTAGAACGAAGGAGATTAGTTCCACCTGTGCTGTTTCTTCCATTCTTTGTCATCACCGCCCTGTGTTTCTATTATGTTTACGTCACACCCACAGTATTACTCTGCTCCCTGTTTTATAGGGAAAATAGAAGTCCAGGATGGAGATTCTTTCAGATTTGTTAAGAAAACACTTACAGTGTACGAGGCACTGGGCTAGCAGTACCAGACTAAGGAGCTAAGGATGAGGACAGTTGGCAGAGTGCTCACTCGGCAAGCAGGAAGCCCTGGGGTCAGTCTCCAGCACCAAGGCGTGACAGTGAACGCCTGGAAACCTAGCACTCGGAAGGTAGAGGCAGAGGGATCAGAAGTTCAAGGTGTCCTTGGCTACATAGCAAGTTCAAAACCAGCCTATGCTGTGTGAGACCCTTCCTTTGAGGAAGAAATTGAAAGAGTGCTAGGTGCCTCATGGTGGGAGGAAAGCTTTAGAAAAGAAGGATTGAGGAAGCCCACATTACCAGAAAACAAAACAAACAAACAAAAAAAAGGTATGCTTTGGCTCAACTAGCATCCAAAAGAAAGAAACAGAAAATCAAGAAAAGGGAAAGTTACGCTTTTCTGAATCAGAACTCAGAAAGACGGGCAGACCCAACAGAACTTCATGGTAGTTTGTAGAGACTGCCAAGTGTTGTGCTCTTGTATAATTGACATTTTAGTGGTGTAGGGAAGATAATAAGCAGCCCAAAAGGAAGATACTAGGCTCTCTAGGTGTTGTGTAGACTATAATACAAGGTAATGGGATGGGCTACATTAAACGCTGAAGGGAGGCCTCTTCAAAAGAAGACACTTTCAGCTGAGATCAGGCAGAAGTGGATGAACAGCCCATGCCAAGGATATAATCTTGATACTAAGTCAGCCTGATTGTAAACTATTAGCTAAGAAGCAGATGAGAGCCTGGTGTGTGGCGCACGCCTTTAATGCCAGCACTCGGGAGGCAGTGGCAGGAGGATCTCTGTGAGCTAAGACCAGCCTGGTCTACAGAGCAAACTGCAGGTAGAGAGACCCTTTTTCTCCCTCTGCCCAAAAAATGAGAGGCAAACTTTTTCGCCTCCAGACAGGGTCTCTGTGTAGCACTGGCTGCCCAGGAACTTGCAATGTAGACCAGGCTGGCCTCAAACTCAATAATCCACCTGCTTTTGTCTCCCAAGTGCTGGGATTAAAGGTGCGCACTACCACCCCAACTGAGACAGACTTATAAGCTAAAATATTGATGTCCTAGTTGGCTTTCTTTTGCTGTGGCAAACACTTTGGAAGGAAAGGACTTATTTCCTCTTATAGCTTATAGTTTATCATGAAGGGAAGCTGGGGCAGGAACTGAAGCAGAGGCCATGGAGGAGAACTACTTCTTGCTCTTATGGCTTGTTCAGTTTGCTTTCTTATATATACATCCTAGGACCTCCAGCCCAAGAGGGGACCTCAATTAAGAAAATGTCTCTGTAAGGTCAGGCTATAGTAAGACGGCAGGGCATTTTTAACTAGTGATCAATGGGGAGGGCCCAGCCCACTGTGGGTGGTGCCATGCCTTGGCTGGTAGTCTTGAGTTCTTTAAGAAAGCAGGCTGAGCAAGCCACAAGGAGCAAGCCAGTAAGCAGCACCTGCCTCCAGGTTCCTACCTGCTTGAGTTCCTGTCCTGACTTCCTTTGATGATGAACTGTGATGTGGAAGTGTAAGTCAAATAAACCCTGTCCTCTTCAAGTTGCTTTGGTCATGGTGTTTCCTCACAGCAATAACAACCCAAAGAAAGACAGTGGTGTATTAAAGATAGAGAAAAATTACATTCGGATGTTGTCACTAAGCTTCCAGTGCATGTGAGCTGCAGATGGAGAGAACCGATGGTAATGCTTAGATTTTGTACTGAGCAGTGGGATGTACTTTCATGCCATGGGGGCGCTGAAGAAGAAACAGTGGGGAAGAATGGAATAAAGAGTTGGCTTGTTGCCATGTTCAGGTGCTGCCAGTTAGATCATCAAAGCAGAGAGGACAAGGAGCCGGACTGTGTCAGGGAGATTTAAAGACGGGGATGAGTTTGACAGTTGGTGGCTGTAGATGGTGTCTGGTAGGACATCAGTTCACTTGCCGTACAGAGGCCCCGAAGCAGCAGGAAGTTAGAGTCTTTTCTTCCTGGCGTGGCAGCTCCACAGCCATCAGAAGCAGCCTAAGTTCTTGGTGGGTATTCTAGCTTTTTTTTTTTTTTTAGGAAAGGAAGAAAGGGTCAATTGCCTTGAAAGTTGTAAGTATTTCCTCTTACATCCATCAGAACCTAGTCATTACAGGCTACATCCAGCTACAAGGAAGGCCGAAGAATAGTTTTGGGGTAGACAGTCAGATTCCCAGCTAAAACTTCCATCACTAGTACTACAAAAAAGATATTGAGGCTAACGGCCCTCTGCTATAGACAGTATTTAAAACCAAGGAATCCAGGGAGAATGTCTAAATAGGGCAGAAAATGCAGCCAGGACCAACCTTGAAACTGTTCAACAGTGAACTAGAAGGCCAGAAAAGAAAACCGAAAAGGAACTTTCGGTGATGTCATAGGGAAACCAGAAGACCGTGCTATTGTTAGAGTTCAGAAGGAAAGTTTCCAGGATATGATGTTGAAAGCTGCTATGAGCCCAAATAAGAGGTCACAGGAGCTAGGCATGATGGCGCAGGCCTGGTGGCACACACCCGTGGCCCCGGAACTCTGGAGTGGATTTGGCAGTATGGTCTCCGTACTTCCTGTCACTGCACTTACATGAATGTATGTTCCCCACCAGGATCCCCTTCCTCCTAATCTTCTTTCAGTGGAGTCAGGGGTCAGGGAGATGAATATGTTTCCTGCTTATCTACTGCTCATCTTCTTACCTCTGCTCAAAATCCTCACCCCTCCTGCCTCTTCTGGACCTACCTGCTCATCAGTCAACTTTCTCTTCCATGCATGCTTGACTTCTCCACCAAACATGCTTAGGCCCTCTGGAAGTCATCCCTTCTTAGGCTCTCCGGAAGTCATCCCTCCTTTGGTCCTCCTCCTCTCCAGACGCCTCTCTTCCACGCCTCTTAGCCGAGCCTGGCGGAAGCCTGGCTGTTCGGGATGTTTACTGTTTCACATTGGCCAAGGGACGAACAGAGAGAAAATGCCTGCCCAAGAGCCAGCTGGCCAGCCCTACCTGGCTGCTGACCGAATGACGGCCTAGTTGAGAATGGACTCGGTAGACAGATAGGCAAACAGTTTGTCAGTGTTAGATTAATTCTCCCTACCCAGGTGTGGCAGCACTTGCCCGTAATCCCACTCAGGATGGACATGAGTTCGAAGCTAACCTAGGCTGTCAAGCAGGACTGCCAAAATAAACAAGCCTCTGTGTGATGGCACACACCTGTGATCTTGTCACTTGGGGGGACTGGGGAGTGCCACAGGTTAGGTGCCAGCCAGGTCTACAGAGTGACCTTCTCTCTAAAACCAAAACCAAGCAAGCATTCACTAAGTAAGGAAGTCTTATCAGCAGTACTTTCAGTCTGCTGGGTTTTAGGACTCAGTTATGAATCCGGCACACTGCTATTTGGTTTTCTGTGGATAGTCACACTTCAAGTCCTTCTAACATGTCTGTGGATTTATTTAGGGGAGAATGTTCTTCATGTCCGGGATGCTGACACTCAAGATAAAATATTACAAGCACTCCACCTCCAGTTCGGTAAACAGTACCCTTGGTGAGTATACGGCCTTTCATTGTGGAGGGGTTAAAAGGGGAGCTACCTCAGGCACCAAGGGAAGCTTGGCCCATCATGGTTTAACCATTTCTACAGAACTTTCCTTCTTACATTAGTGCACCCTAGCTGCTGGGAAGACAAGATGTCCAGGTTCCCGTGGAGAAGTTTTAAAATTTGCCTCTGTTAATTACAATGGTACTACCCCTACAGTGTGTTTCTCTGGTATAATTTGACTACATATTAGAAAACAGTGGATTGGGTTTTCTTTAAAACTTAATTTTGGCCGGGTGGTGGTGGCGCACGCCTTTAATCCCAGCACTCGGGAGGCAGAGCCAGGCGGATCTCTGTGAGTTCAAGGCCAGCCTGGGCTACCAAGTGAGTCCCAGGAAAGGCGCAAAGCTACACAGAGAAACCCTGTCTCGAGAAAAAAAAAAAAAACAAAAACAAAAAAAAAAACTTAATTTTGGCTGTTCTTCCTTCTATTTCAATATGGTAATTTCTCAGAAATGTAAAGAAAAAACTTCTAAAATAGCAAAAAAACAAATCAAGACAGAAAGCCCCAAATTCAGGTATTAAGTTACGGTGTGGTCAAAAGGTCCAGATATTACTGTAGTTAGTTCTACATAGTTATGACTTGTGGGGTTGTTGTTGTGTTTTTGTTTTTGTGTTTTGAGACAAGGTATCTCTGTTGTATAGCCTTGGCTGTCCTAGAACTCACTGTGTAAGCCAGGCTAGCCTCAAACTCAGAGAGCTCCCTCTGCCTCTACATCCCACTTGCTGGGATTAAAGGTATATGTCACCAGGCCCGACTGTAGTTTCTGGGTTTTTGTTTTGTTTTTTAATGACAGGAAATAAATTTGCGGTGTGATTTATCATGTGTATCACATTTTAAAGCACACACACACATACTGTGGGGATGTTGTTTTATTTTATTTTTGTGGTACAAAAGACTGAAGTCAGAGCTTCATGCTTGTCAAGCAAGCGCTCTACCACATCTGCAGTCCCCAGCCCAGAGGTTATTTTAAAGAGTACACATTGTTTCTACCTGGAGACTTCGGTTTCAGCGCCCTTGCCCTTGGTGTCGCCTGCCGTGTGGGGCAGAACCGTTTCACTGAACTGACTGTTTTGGATATTGCAGCTCAAAGATATATGGGGATGGAAATGCTGTTCCAAGGATTTTAAAGTTTCTCAAATCTATTGACCTTCAAGAGCCACTACAGAAGAAATTCTGCTTCCCTCCTGTGAAGGAGAACATCTCTCAAGATATTGACCATATTCTTGAAACTCTGAGTGCCTTGGCTGTTGATCTTGGAGGGACAAATCTCAGAGTGGCAATAGTTAGCATGAAGGTAAAGTCATTGCAAAGCACTTAACTTTATGTCTCACATGAGTGGTTGATTTTTTTTTTTTTTAAACAGCCCTGGCTGTCCTGGAACTCTCTTTGTAGTCCAGGCTGGTTTCGAACTCAGAGACCCGCTTGCCTTTGCCTCCTGAGTGCTGGGATTAAAGGCATGTATCACCACGCCCGGCTGAGTAATTGATTTTTAAAATGTGTAAGTGGGAGGTAGAACTAGAAATCACACGGGGAGTTTGTCATCATTTGTCTGTAGTGCTGACTTTTGGCTCCATTACAATGTTTATCTCATATCTACAGGTTGTTAACACTTCAAGCTGGTGTG
Source organism: Peromyscus leucopus (assembly GCF_004664715.2). NCBI lineage: Eukaryota > Metazoa > Chordata > Mammalia > Rodentia > Cricetidae > Peromyscus > Peromyscus leucopus. The sequence goes on along the minus strand of NC_051064.1, from coordinate 54,952,229 downwards.
GTAGCTAATGCTTATGATCCCAGTACTTGGGAAGCTGAGGCAGGAGTATTCCTGCAAGTTTGAAGCCAGCCTGGGCCACAGTACGAGACCTTGTCTCAAAAGACGAAAATACAACAAAACAGACATTTAAAGAAGTAAACCATTAGGGAGCCAATGTGGTAACTCTTGAGTTGGCAATGGGACCCTTTTAGACACGAGAGAGGGCTTTGCTCTCAGGAGGACAGAAATTCTATAGTTGAAGACACCATGAGCGTGGAGTCCAGTGATCACCTCCCCACCTAGATGAGAGCCCCACAGGTGAAGGAATGTCCTCTTCTGGAGCAGGGTGAGCTGTGTTCCCCCAGTTTGCATTTTCAGACGCTGATCTTCACAGAGGCCCACACATGCCTTCACTCTGCTAACCAGCACACTGCCGGAGCTCTGTCTGCCAGGGCGGGCGGGCAGAGCTTTGTGCAAACAGTAAACTGCTCAGATGATCTCTTACTGACTCAGTGGGAAACAAGCCCACAGGAAAATCTGCTTCGACATCACAGATACGTAAAGTTGCAAGAGTCCTTGAAAAATAGCAAAGATTTTAAACACAAATTATTAGAAATTTGCTATTAGGTCAATTAATGAAAAGCAAAATAAAACATAGTTTTCTCAAGAGAAGCCAAAAGGCCTCCCTATACTTTAAAAAGTTAATAGACTATTCTCTTAACATAGGATTTTTATCAGTGACCAACACCTCTTTAGAGGTGAAATTATAGAGACATTTCTATTGAAATTGAGAAAAAAGTTTTCTGTACAATAAGGAATAAAGCAAGGGACAGCAAAAATGGAGATTATACATAACAAAAATATCGTCAATAGGCCATGTGAATAAATTAACTGGATTATAAAGTTAGGATGATCCAGTAAATGACTGGATGTTATGATTAATATGTATCAGTAAATTTCTGGCTATGTGAATTTGTGACAAAGATTTTGGGTCTCTTTATGTGACCGTGTGTCAGACATGCCTGCACATTAGCATTACATTAGCTCAGACGCTGTAATACTCGCAGTGTCTGGCTCCTGCCCGGACTAATTACATTGGAACCTCTGGGGACAGCATGGCTGTGCTCTGCCGACCATCACAGTAAAGGCTGAGAAGCGCTCCTGTCAGTTTCTTTAATGATAAACAGCTTTAACCCTTGTACTTGATGTGGAAAACTCCACTAATAGGAAAGAATACAAAGGAAAAGGAGAGCCGATTCAGACCAACCCAGATTCCTAAGAATAATCGAAACCATAAAACTTTTATTTACATAAATACAGTTATGAAATAGTGCCATACAAAGGCCTGAAAAGATATCCTTGGTGAAAGTGTTGAGTATTTTAAATGTCAGCACTTCACAATTGGATTATAAATTTAATGTAATTATAGTCAACATTTCAATGGGATCTTAGTTTCATAAAGTGATCATAAGCTATTGGGATTGGTTTTTTTATTTTTGAGACAGGGTCTCTCTGTATAGCCCTGGCTGTCCTGGAACTCGATCTGTAGACCAGACTGGCCTCGAACTCAGAGATCTGTCTCCCAAGTGCTGGGATAAAGGCATGTGCCATCACCGCTTGGCTTGGGATTTTTTAATAACATTATTCTGAAACAAAATAATACACAGCTGAGGTGAGTAAACAAAACAAAACAAAAACCCCAAGACAAAAAAGCCCTGGAACACTAAGAATAATTGGGAGGGACTATCTCTGTCTTGAATTAAGTCACAGCCCGCAGCATGGTGCTCTGTACACTATGGTGAATGCCAGTCCACACAGAAAGTTGTCGTGAGTTCCCTGGTCACACCATTGCTGACTTCAGACGCAGTAGATGACTGACTGACTGCAAACACTAGGGAAACCATTTAGTTGCCTCCCCCCTATTGAACATAGAGAACTGTGTCAACCTGGAAAGGTTTTTATGAACTGACCTTTTAATGAACTGGCTTTAGATTGCCCACCGCTGACCACAAGTCTAAGAGAGTCTTCCTCCGTGCCTGTGGAGTTGCTGTTGTTTCAGCAACCTTGTGTTGGAATGGAGTCCAGGAAATTACTTAGGCTCATCTCAGGGACAAGTCCTGCTCACACCGGTCGGCAGCAACGTCCCACGAGGGCTGATTGTCCCTGGAAAAAGCTGACTATCATTCACAGGATGAGTGTGCTCCTTAGCTACGGCCTCCAAGACAGACCTGTGTTTTGTTTTCTCTCTCATCTTCTAGGGTGAAATAGTTAAGAAGTACACTCAGTTCAATCCTAAAACCTACGAAGAGAGGATTAGTTTAATCCTGCAGATGTGTGTGGAAGCCGCAGCCGAGGCTGTGAAACTGAACTGCAGAATTCTAGGAGTAGGTGAGACTTGCAATTACAGATCCAAGAACGTTCCTTTCTGTGTTCACAGCTCACCAAGTCCTTACACTTAACCTTGGGCGGGTGTCTGCCTGTGACTAGGCTCCAGGTTCTGTCTGGGCCCCAGGCATGCCCCATGCCGCCAAGCATTAGGGAGAAGCGTGGCTGGTTCTATCGGTCTGTGGGCGCTGTAGATTTAGCTCAGAAATGTCTGATCCCTTGCAGTCCTTGGTAATTTGCAAGGAGATGTTGGGTGAATTAATTTGTTTGGAGCCAAGAAAGTTGGCAGGCTTTCCTAAAATGGTAATCAAAATTGTCTTCCCTGTTTGGCATGGAGCGCAGGCATTTCCACAGGTGGCCGTGTGAATCCCCAGGAAGGAGTTGTGCTGCATTCAACCAAACTGATACAGGAATGGAACTCCGTGGACCTCAGGACGCCCCTCTCTGACACCCTGCACCTCCCTGTGTGGGTGGACAATGATGGCAACTGTGCCGCCATGGCAGAAAGGAAGTTTGGCCAGGGAAAAGGACAGGAGAACTTCGTGACGCTCATCACAGGGACAGGTGAGGGGGACGGCCTCGAGAACTGGCTTCAGCCCTCAGGGAACTACGCCTTGGTCTTCCCCTGCCACTGGAGTAGACCGCCGAGGAGATGCTCACACCAGAAGTCAGCTGCCTCCGCCCTTTTCTCTGGGCGGTCCATGGTAGAAGCATGTGTCTACTACATGTGAAGCCCTATCTTCTGACGCCAGTATCGCCGAGAGAAAGAAGAATAAAGAATTTTAGCTAGGCATGGTGGCTTACACCTGCAATCCTAGCACTTGAGAGGCAGAGGCAGGAGGATTGCTGCAAATGTCCAGGTTAACCATGGCTACATAGCTCTTAAATTTTGTATTATTCCACTTTCCTTTTAGGCTCCTGTTGTTCGTTGTTTGGGCTGAGAAAGATCTCATGTAGCCCAGGCTGGCCTAGAATACTTGAGTCTCCTGCCTCAGCCTTCCAGACTTGGGTTCAAATGGCCTGCCATCACTCCTGACTAAGCTTGTGTCTTGACATGCACGTCCTTTTTTTGTGTTGAACAGCTTTAACAAAGCTGGATACCATTTTCTAGCTCAGAGCAGTCAGGGAGCTACAGTGAGAGGGAGAAGAATTGAGGAACAAGTGCCAAAAATAAGTAATAAATGGAGGCTGGAGACATAGGTCAGTGGTTAGGAACATGGACTCCCCTTCCAGAGGACCCAGGTTCGATTCCCATAACCACACAGTGGCTCATAACCATCTGTAACTCCAGTTCCAGGGCATCCAGTACACTCCCTGGCACTGCCAGGCACACGTGTGTTTCAATTAGATACACACAGGCAAAATGCCCATGCACATAAAAGTTAAAAATAATAGATGTCAGGACAGCTCTTAAAAATGGAGGCTTCGGCTGGGCAGGGGTGGCACACACCTTTAATCCCAGCACTCGGGAGGCAGAGCCAGGTGGATCTCTGTGAGTTTGAGGCCAGCCTGGGCCACAGAGTGAGACCCCAGGAAAGGCATCAAAACTACACAGAGAAACCCTGTCTTGGGGGGAAAAAATGGAGGCTTCAAAGGTAAAATGTCCTTTAACTCCTAGCTAGAGAGTTAATGCATTAGTACTCCATCATAAGACAGTCACTCGTCTTTGTGATTTTAGAATGGTAGAATTCCAGACATGGCCTCAGAATCCTGTTCCATGTTCTGTGCTTCTAGAAGCAAGCCCTGTAACACAATTAGACTGTCCTATCTTGCTTTCCCTTGAAGCAGAGCTTGTACAGGACTTGGGTGTGGGCCTTTTCCTGTGGAGGTGACCTGGGAGCTGGCAGGAAGTGGTGGGGAAGGTAAAATGGAGTGAAGCCACTTAGGGGTGTACTGTGCAAGTCCCATCAAGACAGTAAGAGCCAGGATCTCCCGGGCACTGTTGGGAACTGTCTCACCTGGGGACCTTTCACTCTAGTGCAGATTAGGCAGTGTGAGCTTGAGGGACACCCACACACACACAGGGTGGGTCAGATGAAGTCAGAGTAAGCCACGGGATGGACAACCAGACGTTAAATCTACAGCAGCTCCAAAGAGGCACCAAGTAAAGTCTTGGTGCTTAGTGAGCCTCAGGATCTAGAGAGGTGGGCATTTTATAACCCCAGAAGCCTGGCTGAAGAGATGGGGCATTGGCACAGCCTAGCTTGCGGACAGGTAGTGGCACACAGTGACTTGTCTCTCACTGCAGGGATTGGTGGCGGGATCATCCACCAGCACGAGCTGATCCACGGCAGCTCTTTCTGTGCGGCAGAGCTGGGCCACCTCGTGGTGTCTCTGGATGGGCCTGACTGCTCCTGTGGAAGCCATGGCTGTATTGAAGCGTATGCCTCTGGGATGGCCTTGCAGAGGGAAGCAAAGAAGCTCCATGATGGTTCGTACCCCTCTCCTTCAGAAGTAACTAGCCAAATGCAGACGGAGTACTTGGGAGTAGAAATTACAGAGAACTGAGCCTGGAAGCCGTGATTCTGAGCTAAGTCTTCATTGCTGTCATCTAGGGCATCCTTGGTCCTGACCAGACTTACACTTGTCCTTACAGCTCCAAGACACCAGGGGAGAGTTCTTTGAGTTTTGCTTCTCAGCCATTTAGTCGGCACAGGACTCAAACTCCACATACATTATAGTGAGAAAATAAATGATGAACAACTTACAGTATACCAAATGCACTGAGAACAGTGGCCAAGGAGGTGGCTACCTGTACAGAGGACACCAGGGTTCCTTCCCTGCCCGCCCTCCATACAGGGAAAGGAGGTGTCGGGCACCGTCCTGGGAGCTGAGCTTTAGAGAATACGTGAGTCAGGGAGGCAAGTCTGATGCCAAAAGGAATCTTCCAGGGTGGAGACAGTGGTGTCGGTGTGTAAATGGTACAGTGTGTAAGGAGGACCAGCAGGTCAGAGGAACCATTGAAAACCTTCAGGGAAGTCTGCTCTGAATTTCAGATTCTTCAACGAACCATAACCTTTTGATTTGCTGTTGTTTTTCAAGACAAGAGTCTCTCTGTGTAGTCCTGGCTGTCCTGGAACTCTGCAGATCAGGCTGACCTTAAACTCAGAGATCTGCCTGCCTCTGCCTCCCGAGTGCTGGGATTAAAGGTGTGCGCCACCACCACCGGCAAACTCTTGATTTCTAAGAGGAAAATGGTAGCTGACTAGAGGATGGATTAAGTAGGGTAGTTTTAGAGTGATGTTTAATTTTCTGATGGACCTCTTGAGTTGGGAATATTAAGAGAAACAGGTATAGGTGGCAGATGGCAGTGGGGTGCTGTGGGATAGCCACGTGCAAATGCTTAGGAGGTGGGGGGCTGGGGGGGTCACAGGTACTGAGGGGGTTGTTAAAGCTGGGACTGAGGCACTAGTGTCTGCGAGCACATGAGACACAGCGAGATGGGAGTAAAGTCTGAGAATGCAGGAAAGAGCAGGGTGCAGTTCCTGTGTCAGGCGTGTGTGTGGGGGTGGGGGTGGGGATGAGCTACAAACAAGGTAAAGGATCAAGAGAGGGCCGGAGAGTGAAGACTGCAGTGTGGAAAATCGTGCAAGAATGCTGCCTGTCAGAGGTGTGCGTGGGAGCTGGTGAAGTGGGAGACAGCTGCTGGAGTGAGGCCCAGGGGGAGAGCACGGAGGACACCTAAGCAGGAGTGGTAGGAAGTGAGGTCATGCCTCAGAAAACTTTGGGGTTAGGGTTGGGCCTGGGGTGGGGTGTCTCAGTGGTTAAGAGCACTGTCTGCTCTTCCAAAAGACCCAGTTCAATTCCCGCACCCACATGGCCGCTCACGACTGTCTGTAACTCCAGTTCCAGGGGATCTGACCCTCACACCAATGCACATAAAATTAAATTATTTCTTTAAAAAAGCTTAGAAGGTTGGGGCTACATTTGCTCTCATAGTTCAGGCTTCAGTCTGACTAGTCTGGCCCTGTACTACGGCCATGCCGGCCCAGTCATCATGGCAGCACGTGGCGGGGGCCTGATCACCTCGTGGACAGAAGGAAGCAGAGCTAGGGCTGGGGACCCAGCATCTCAGTGTGTCCCTAGTGACTTAACTTACCCAAACACAGCAGGTCCTGGCTGACAGAAAGACAGGGCTGCAGAGACCAGCAGAATGTCCAGTGCTGGGGCTGGAGGATGGCTCAGTCAGTACAGTGCCTGCCTTACAGAATGAGGACTTCATTAGGATCTTCAGCACCCACAGCCAACCAGGCATGGCGGTGCACATCTGCAATCCCAACAGCTGGATTTAGGAGGGCCCCTGGGGCCTAGTCTAGACAAGGTGGTGAATTCCAGGTTCCATGGGAGACCTCGACTCAGAAAATAAGGTGGAAAGGGATTGAGAAAGACACCCAAATCCACTTCTGATCTCCACTCATACACATACACCTGATCTACACCCTACACCTACACAAACACAGCACTCACACAAAAAGAAGGTATCTACTGTTTATTTAGCACTTAATCTAGTCAGCTTTGTACATAACCCATGTCCACTGTCTATATTTAATTCCCAAAATAATTCTAGGTATTATTATCCCAGTCTTCTAGAAAAAGAGAAACCTATAGAAAGGAAATGGTGTAGGCTGGCCTGTGTAGCCAGTAGTGACAGCAGGAACAGATCTGAGCTGGTACTGGCCAGGCATGTCCCTCTGGCCTCAGCCTTGCCAGTGCCTTGTAGACCACCTCAGAGTGCAGCATTGTGTCTGTCTGTGTGAATGAGGGTGGAGAGAGAGAAGGGAGATTAATGAGAGTGGAATGAGACGTGAGGGCAGCGGCAGGCAGGGAGGCTGTCTTCAGATCTGAGCGTCTTCCAAGTAGGTAAGTTCAGACTGATAGCAAGAGGGTAGCAAAGGCTTTGGGTGGCAATGTGTGGGTGTTTGCAAGTGATAAATAGCTCTGAGCTGTGAAAAGAAATGCCTCCTTAGAGCTTGCTGCTGGTAGGCACAGCTATAATGGAGGCCTCCCTCAGGGCTGCTCACTGCTCACGAACGACTCTTTCTCCTGTGTTCCTTCAGAGGACCTGCTCTTGGTGGAAGGGATGTCAGTGCCGAAAGACGAACCTGTGGGTGCCCTCCATCTCATCCAAGCTGCCAAGCTCGGCAATGTGAAGGCCCAGAGCATCTTACGAACTGGTAAGCCTAAGGTCCCAGACCCCCAGGGCTCCCAGGGAGCCTCGGTTTCCCTTAGGTGCAGTGCTCTGCATTGTGTACTCAGAGGTACTCTTTCTACTTCCTGGAAAAGGGAAACGTGTTGAAGATGTTTAGAAGCACTGCCTTTAAATGGGTTTTAATTCTTATTTTATACTGAAAATATTACTGGTTCACTTTATAGGTATTTAGAGTATAGGATAATAGTAAGCAAAACTATCTTGAGCTTTACCACTCAGAATCACCAACTATTAGAATGTCTTTCCAGTCTATTTGTTTTTGTAATGTTTACATAATTAAGATTATATCTTACAGTACACATAAAATTTTGTTTACCTATTTTTGCAATGCTTATACGTTCTGGCAAGCACTCTGCCACTAAGCTAGACCCCCATTCCTCTTTTTTCTCAGATGGCATCTCACTTTGTTGTCTGTGCTGACACCAGGAAAGAAAGATGGTAGCTGAGAGGCCCAGGGAGGTTAGGAGATCATCAGCTCTAGATGGCTAGGTAGCAGCTTGCATGATAAGTGAGTTCAAGACCAGCCTAGGCTGCAGATGAGATCCTGTCTCACAAAGGAGAATAAGTCATGGCACTCCTATAGGCCTCTCTTTTTCAGGAGGCTGAGGCAGGAAAATTGCTTGATCCCCGGAGTTCTGAGCCGTGTAATTGAGACTCCTGTCCTAAAACAAAACGGCAGCTCAGAGACTCAAGGACTGGGGAGCTGAGGCGGGAAAGATGGCTGAGAGCTGGAGGTCAGCCTGGATTACACAGTAAGAGTCTGTCTCAAAGTAAAAAACAAGATGTAAGGAAGAGGAAATCATGGTTTGGTTTGGGTTTTGGTTTTTTGAGACAGAGTCTGTCCATGTAGTCCTGGCTGTTCTGGAATTCAATGCATAGACCAGGCTGGCCTACTCACAGAGACCCACCCCCGTCTGTCTCCTGAGGGACAGGACTAAAGCTGTGTACTACCAGACCAGTCTTCCCAGACAGCTTTTAAACGTAGCTTTTAAACTTCCCGGTGTCTGATTTAGCATTTCCTGGAAACTTTTCTGCTTTTTGCTCTCCTGCAGCTGGAACTGCTTTGGGACTTGGAGTTGTGAACATCCTCCACACTATGAACCCTTCCCTAGTGATCCTGTCTGGAGTCCTGGCCAGTCACTATATCCACATCGTCAAGGATGTCATCCGCCAGCAAGCCTTGTCCTCCGTACAGGATGTGGATGTGGTGGTTTCAGATTTGGTTGACCCGGCCCTGCTTGGCGCTGCCAGCATGGTTCTGGACTACACAACCCGCAGGATCCACTAGGTCTCCTGGGAGTGGACATGGACCGAGACCTAAGAGCTACTTAGTGGAACCAGGTTCTTTTAGATCAGTGCTTCTTCAAAGGCAGATTTGCGGGGCTGCTGAGATGGCTCAGTGGTTAAGAGCCATTATTGCTCTTGCCGAGGACCCCGGTTCAGTTCCCAGCGCTCATGTAGGGCAGCTCGACCGCCTGACAGCCAAGCTCCAGGGGATCCAAGGCCTCAGCCGCTGAGGGCATTTTCACTCAAATGTACATACCCCTCCCTCAAACGTGATTCAAAATAAATCTTATTTTTAAAAGGCCAATTTGATATTAACCTCCAGCAACACCTGCAGAAGTAGCTTTGCTTCTTGTCTGCCCTTCTGTATCAAGTCAGTGTTCTCTAGAACAGAACTGATGGAAGGAATCTGTCGGTCTGTATAAACGGATTACTGGGATAGCTTGCAGGCTGGGTCCAGCTGGTCCAACAATGGCTGTCTCCCGAGGGAAATCCAGTTGTTCAGCCCATGAGGGGGACGTCTCAGCTGGTCTTCAGTGGGCATCAGAATCGTGAAGTAGGCTCCGGTACCAGTGAAGGGAGAGCAGGAGCAACCAGGCAAAAAGCAATCACTTCCTTCTCCCATGTTCTTTATATAGGCTGTCAGCAGGATGTGTGGCCTAGATTAAAGGTGGATCTTTCTACTTCAAATGATTTAATTAAAAATTCCTCCCAGGTGTACCTAGCCTCTTGGGTTTTAATTAATTCCAGATGTAAGCAAGTTGACAACCAAGAATAGCTTCACACCCTCCAAGTGTACCTTTCCCGTGAGCCTGTGCAGAGCTGTGGGGATGGGGTGGCCTGACTGCAAACTCTGGGCTCCAGCGACACTTCCTGCACCCAGGAGCAACAGCAGTGGACCTGAAGCCTCAGGACCCCCGTAGACCTCAGAATGCTAGCATCACGGGAAGGTTCGGGTTAACAGTCTTCCTCAGACCACAGAAAGAGAGCCTGTCACCCAATGAAGGAAAGCTCACCGGGAAATGCATGCTTGCTGTTTTTAACAACATAACTTACACATTTCACAGCCTTCCCCATAGGCATACTCCTGTGAAACAGCCACCAGAATCAAGGGACTGGGCAGATGTCACACCCCAATGTCTGCTGAAAGATGCTTCATTCGTGGAGGTTGTTTTTGTTTTTGAGACAGGGTTTCTCTGTGTAGCCCTGGCTGTCCTGGATCTCACTTTGTAGACCTGGCTGGCCTCGAACTCACAGAGATCCGCCTGCCTCTGCCTCCCACAAGTGCTGGGATTAAAGGCGTGCGCCACCACCGCCCAGCTACTCATAAGGGTTAATGAGAAACTGGGGTCCAAATCATGGTGGCCTTGGTGACTGTCTTATCTTCCCAGAGAAAGCAAGCAGGACTAGAGCTTCTGGAAGGGGAGCTGCTGTCCACATAGGGTCTTTGCTTCTAAGTGCAGATACTTTGCCCCTCCTGCTTTTCACTGTTCCCTGTGACCCAGAATTGGTCAGTGGAGTCAGTGTTCGAGTGTGTGTGTATCTTAAACACCTAGAGCTCAGAGCCTTGGGTCTGAATACTGACTAAATTAGAATTTGTGCTTTTTGTTGTATGTGTTTGTTTTTGAGACAGAATCTCACTTGTCTTACTCAGAACCTTGGTTTATCTTGAACTCCCAACAATCCTGCCGCAGCTTCCAGAGTGCTGGGATTATAGACAATGAGTCAGCACACCCAGCTTAAAATCTATTCTTTCATTGATGACAAAATACATAGTCAAAAGTTCTGCCTATTAACTGTCCCCTGAAATAAGTGCTAACAAATGCCACTGTATTAGTTACTTTCTGCTTGTTAGTAGCTAGAGCTGAGACAAAGCACTGCTCTTCCTTAAGGGGTCTCCTGGGTGGTCTCTAGGTGAACTTGGGTTTCCTTGCAGCATGGTGGCTCCACGGCAGTAGAGCTTTTCACGTAGTGGCCCAGGGTTACCAGGTAGAAAATTTGAACACATCAGCCATAAGCTGTGTTGCCCTTTACAGTCTAGCCTTAGGACTCACACGCCATCACTTCTGTCCTCTAGTTTCTCATCTGGACAATTTCAGATGAGAACTGTCACACTGCCTTCAGGAAACCCAGACAATGGCATGTAGACGGTACCCAAACCAAGCTGTTCTAGGTCAACAATGGCATGTAGACAGTACCCAAACCAAGCTGTTCTAGGTCAACAATGCATGTAGACAGTACCCAAACCAAGCTGTTCTAGGTCAACAATGGCATGTAGACGGTACCCAAACCAAGCTGTTCTAGGTCAACAATGGCATGTAGACGGTACCCAAACCAAGCTGTTCTAGGTCAACAATGGCATGTAGACGGTACCCAAACCAAGCTGTTCTAGGATTATGGGAATTCAGGGGAGAGGAGTAAGGCATTATGGAGGGGCCTTTAAACATTCTTAAATTGGACCCCATCTCAAAAAGTAAAAAAGGGGTGTTGATGGGGCTGTGGTAGCATGCTTACCTAGTACACCTGAGACCCTAGGTTCACTCTCCAGTACTCCTATTCTACCCCCCAAACACCAGCAATTTGGAGTTACCATAGTTTAAGGAGAGTTGGATGCTCACTGGCTGTGCCTTCTCAGCCCCAAAAGTACTTGAGAATCACTCCCACCCCTTTAAGCCTGCCTCCACACTGCAGCACCATTTCAAGATCAATAAAGATGCTTCAAGTATAATGTTTGAAACAGAAATTTATTCTCAGAATAATGCACAAAAGCATGGGTTGAGGCTACTGTCGGGAGCATCCCTCCCCTCCTCCGCCTCCCCTCTCTTCTCTGAATGCCAGGGAGAACACAGTTGAAGGAAACATGCAATCACAAACAATGATCAACTCTAAAGACAAAGGTTTGGTCCAAAAGAACTCAACATAATTAATCCAATTACGTGAACAGCCTCACTGAGTAGGATTAAGATATTGCAGACGTAGTGTTTCCACAGGGTAGCTCTTCAATGCACCAGGGGGGCCTGCTTCAGGGAGATGAGGACTGAGCGCATGCGAGAGACATCTTTGGCCTGTTTGCTGGACTTGGGGTTAAAGTCACACAGGCGGGCCACCCGCTCCCATTCAGTGCCTGGGGATGACTCATCGATGTCGTTTACAAAGGCTTCTTCTGCTGCCCTGGAAGCAATAACAAAGTATGTTGGTTTAACGTAAAAAAAACCTTTGAGCAATCTGGTGGCTGCCTTGCTACAACTCACTACAAAGTAAGTGATTGTCTGTTGACTCAGGGGCATGAGTGTATGAGCCCCTGGCTCAGGTCAAAGCAGGGGCAGACAGACAAGTGGCTAGCTCTCCTTGGTACAGGTAGCCAGGCTGCTGTATGAAATGGTGGAATACAGGTGTTTGGTTCAGGGCTCAGTCCGTCCCTATGGCTGTCTTTGCCTCATCAGAGCCCGAGCAAGCCCGTCCTTGGCCACCTATGCACGGCTTTCCTGCACAGAGCACAGCAGCAGGCTGTCGGGGGCCTGAAGAGTAGCTTGTGCTGCGCTCCACTGAGGTTTAAGGAAAGTGAGACTTCAGAAAGCCCTCGGGTCATCGCCCAAGAGCCTGAAACTTACTCCTAAGGCTGGAGAGAAACAGGGCAGAGCAAAAGGCATTCCAGACCAAGCTCCCATGCTAGCAGGCACTAGAGACTAAAGCCATTCTGGAAGGGGTTTGTTAGGACGTTCACCAGTTCAGCCAAAAGTCTGCCATTTTCTCTCCAGCCAGGTGCCTGGTGCCACTCAGGGAGTACCCTGGCAGGAGAGCCAACAGGAGCTGCTTTTTGGCAGGCTACCACTCCAGCATTCTTTCACATCGCGATCAGCCCACCCACAGTGGGGCCTGCCGGGCAGGAGCACACGCCCAAAGGACAGTGGTAGAAGTGGGAAGACACATGTATGTCATCTACTCCAACAAGCATCACGGGCAAAGCAAAAGCAATGGAGATGACTGGTCTGTGGGGACGGGGTGGACCATCCCAGGGATGACCGTGGCAACACTGCTGAAGCCCAGAGCCACGACAACACTGCGACTTCATGGCACACACAGTTAGGGCAGTGAGAAAGGTTTACTTAACTGTTCTAGGCTGTAGCAAGGATGGTTTATGTTTGTGCTTAAAGGTGAAGAGAAGAAAAGAAACAAGGAGAAACTTTAAGTCAGATACAGAAAATGAGAATGAGCTCAATGCAGATGGTCAGTAAGCTAGACATGCCCTTGCCGCTTTTCCTATGCCTGGGACGTGCAGCTGGCTTTGCTGGGCCACCCTGCTGCCCAGCAAACCCAGACTCAACCTTTCCAGTCTCCATTTCTACTCCACAGAGTGTAAAAGTTGAATCAAACACCACCTGTAAGTCCAGCATTTCACAAGTCTCACTGCAAACTCATCCCGTTCTGTCTTCTAATGAGGTGGCCATCTCAGGGTCATGGGCCTTACGAGGCTCTCCGGCTACCACCCACCTTCACAAGTGGTTGCTGTTTTTATCCCTAATTCTGTGTAAAAAGGAAATCAGTGAGGACTATTTCCAAGTCCTCAGCAATACTGTTTTCATTAATAAGGATCCCTATTAAAAACAACAAAAAAAAAGCTTTTCCAGGAAAGATAGTTTTCTGGGGGAAAAAATGAAGAAGTTCTTATTGGACACTTTTGACTGTCTTGACCTCACAGCAGGGGCATCTGTGCTAGGGTAGGAGACGGGGTACCAGAAGCTAACCACTAAATGAGCAATTTCTGCTATCTAAGGCCAGAGAAAAACAGTGACCGATACCCACTTTGTCTGAGTGAGCAACACTCACCTCACATTCTTTAAGGATCAAGAATTGACAAGGCAGAGCACCCCCTCTCTGTCCCAAACTCCCTGATATGGAGCTGCAGTCCATGGCTCCTAACATCCTGGGTCATCACCTCTCCATGGGGGAGACCCACCTTCCCACCTTAGGCAGACAGGCAGGCAACAGGGCCTGGAGCAGAACCAGTGGCGGCAACCACAAGAGGTCAGAGCCATCCAAGCCCCAGACCCTTCCCAGACAGATCATGAAGGACCATGTTTGGAAAGCTTGCTTCCCTCCAGGATCCCAAGTATGTAAATGGTCACCAGGGAATGTGTGGAGTGATAATTCTACAAGATTAGCAGTGGCCATATCTAGCTTATCAACTGTCAAGCAGCCCCACAGAGCCAATGTGAAATATTTTAAAAAGCAAAGCAACTTGTGACAAAAAGGAGCATTAACTCTAAACAAAAAGAATCAAAACAAGAAAATGAATTAGTTTTGCAACATACACATAACCAATCACGTCAGCGAAGGGTTGTTTGTAGAAAGCTTCATCTGCCACCCTAGACAGCAAGAAGTCCAAAAGGCAGGCAAGCAGGCAGGAAAAAAGAGAAAACATTGAGAAGCAGAAACATCTAAAATCCACAATAGAGGTGTGACAGCGCCCAAGGCTCCATTCTAACCCCAGGGAGGCTTCCAGCGGTGGACACTCCAGTGCAGAGGCATCTTGGAAGCTGGCCTTCATGGGCTCTCCACAAGAGAGCGCTCCAGCTTCAGTTTTGGGCCTTACCAGCAAATTGTGGGTTCCGTGTGATGGCACACACCTCGACCATTACCACCTATTCCGCCAGTGTGCTTGCCCTACTCCAAGGGGAAGGTGACTGTGGCTCAGAGATGAAGACCTGGTCAGCTACAGCAGTAACAGTGTAGCTTACAGTACATATATTTTACTTACTATAAATTAAAGTCGTTTCCAAGCTCAGGATGGCAAGCTGCCTTTCTGCCAGCCTCAGTAAGTGCCATTGGGTATGAATACTGCCAAGCAACAGATGAGCACAGTCCCAAAGATGTAATCCCCAATCTTGGTCCCCGTCGCTGCTCCCCAACACTGGCTTGGTGGAATAAGCTGCCTGTGGCTGTTGCAAACCGTCAGTCTTAGAGATCAAAGCGGCTGGTCTACTGAAGTGGAAGCTAGTGTGGACTCTGGCCCCAGGCTTCTGTTCTGCTCAGGAAACCAGGACAGTTTCTAAACACCTATGTCAGTCTCGGCTGGCTCTGACAAAGTGTAGCTTAAAACCCCCAACTTCACCAAGTCTTAATACGTATGCCCAGGTGGAAGTGCACCAAATGACAGAATCTGGACTAGCCGGGGAGACGAAGGTGTCCAGAAGGCATACTGCAAGTAACACAAGTCTCGGCCTTTGCCAGCTTGTTTTAGGATGAAACACGGGAAATGCCTGGCTTTTTGAGACAGGGCCTCACACTGTAGCCCTGGCTAGCCAAGAACTCACTCGCAATCCCCCTGCCTTGGCGTCCCAAGAGTGAGGCAGCAGTAACTGGCTGGGTCATTTCTCAAGGACAACCATGCTCACTCATTAACTTAAGGTAAAGTCGAGTAACTTACATTTTTAGTTACTTCATTCTGATCCAGGGTTTCAGGTAGTCCAGGTTGGACTTAAACTTAGTAAGTAGATGAAGATGACCTTGAAATTCTGATCCTCCTGCCTCCACATCCCCAATCCTAGGAATGCTGGGATTATGAGTATGCTCCATCACATCCACTGTGGATCAAGCTCAGGGCCTCACAGATCCTATGCGATCACTACTGACTAACCTACACCTTCAGTGGAGTTTCAGTTTACTTTTAAAATGCACACATACCCTTTTACTCTTTCCTACTTCTCTACACAGAAGGTATTTGTGGAAATTTAAAGAAAGCAAAAGGAGCAGCCTGGCTGTGACTCAGTGACTCAGCGGGGATCCGGCTGCTGTGAGTAAGAGAGGCACAGGGCAGGCAGCCTGTACACTAATCCTTTTAGTTTACACAAGGGCTTAGCCTAATCCATCTCAACGCTGCCTCGCTCCAACTGGAGGAGAACAAAGCTTTAATGCTCCAAGGCATCATTGACAACACAGGCTTCGATGTCTAGCCCCAAACTAAAGGGCTGGTCAACGACAGGCAGGGCCTCTGATGGACAAACAACTACAGAGCAAACACGGGCACCCCACCGGTTTGTTCTTCTCCCAGTTTAAGGCGGACCTGGACTCAGCGACGGTCAGAGAGCTCAGGGAAGCCTGGGAAAGGGGAGAGGAATGCCTGACCACAGGACAAGCTCCATGGGCCTCAAATAACAATTCAGAACTTCATTCTATAAATAGCTCCAGTGGACATGGGAAAAAGAAGGCTACCACTGCTAAAAATAATTAGGTTCCTCAAATGTTTTCAGGCTGTAGTAGAACTGGAAAGCCCAAAGTAAGAGACCTCTAACCTGGAGGATGCTTCCCTTCTTGCCTAGGAAGGGAGTTGTTGTAGGGTTGTCCTCCACGAATGACCTGCAGGAGACTATCACTGTTCTGACTCTACTGAGTGACCCGGGATAAAGGGACGTGCAGTTTGGCCTTGACCACACCGTACCATGGACTTGGGAACAAAGACCCCGCCTGTCTGCTGACTTCTTCCATACCTCCACTCTGCAGGGCCGGGCCTGGACTTGCTCCCAGTGTCTTGGTGAGGTGTTGCTTTTTTTTTTTTTTTTTTGAGACAAGGTCTGTGCATCCCAGGCTAGCCTCAAACATTCATTTCTGTCTCAGCCTTCCGAGTGTGGGATTGTGGTAGTGTGGCACCACAAACGGCTTCCTTCACTCTGTGGTGCTGAGGTCTGAACACAGGGCCTTGCGTATGTTAGCCGGTGCTCTCTCTACCACTGAGCTCCATTCCTAACCCTTCAAATGATCTGCAACGCCTAACCACCATCCTCTGACCCTCTGAAGAATCACTACAAGCCTGGTGGTGGCAATCCTGGCACTCCAGAGGCAGAAGCAGGCGGATCTCTGTGAGTTGGGGGCCAGCCACCAGATGGAGCTCACCATATGAGCTCTAGGACAGGTCTACATAAAGAGACCATCTCAATAAAAAAATCAAAACAAAACAAAACAAAACTACTGGACTAAAGAAGGAAAAACCAATCTTCTGTCCTAGGACTGTGGGGATGGCTGGCGAGCATACCTCCTGCTTTATACAAGCCTGTGAGCAGGTTTTACAAGGCATGTGAGCTGGTTTGTAACAGCGTTATGTTACCACTTCATGAGAACTCTTTTCTCTGGAACTTGAGAGGATCAGGCAATTCAATAGTCTACAATTCCAAGAAAAGTAAAGTCCTACAGTCTGCCTACAAGCTCAGAACCCCAACCTCTACGGTTAAGTACCTACAACAGACATGGAGTATTCCTTTAGATAAAGGGAGTAGGCAAAGACTTCTGTCCCCCATATATTCATCATTAAGTCTGAAAATCTATTTGTCAGGTGCTGAAGCATGAGGACCTGGTGCAGGAAGAGTCGGTGCACTGGGTCCAAGCACTTCAGAGCAGATCAGCTGCTGAGGCAGCTTCCCCCGGATGTCACCACAGCACAGCAGCCTTCTCTACTGCAGACCCGGGCCTGAACCTAGAGCGGAGTCATCTCGAGGAGGAGGAGAACAGCCAAGTCTGGCACTGTGGGCACTTCCCCCGCACAGCAGAAGCGCAGAGCAGCTGGGGGGCAGCTCTCGCCCTGGCACTAAACCTGACCAGACGGTAGTTTCCCCCTTCCTGACCCAGAACTTCACCTAGAACCTGAAGGCACTGTTCCAGAGTGTAGCCCTCAGAGAAATATCCAGGTTAGGGGCCTGGGCCTGGCCTCAAAGGGTTTTCAAGGACTGCCATGAAAGAGCCCATATATCCTGTCTGCCACAGCTGCTCACAGCGGCATCAGATGGCTGGGGACGGGTTAGCTACATTTTCCTGACAGATTTCCATCTAAGAGCTGCCCAAAAAGCAGCACCAGACCCAACCCACACAAACCAACTTCAGGCCCTAGCCTAGTCTGCCTTGGGTCTTGTTTCTGTTTTTTGAAACAGTAAAGTGAGTGACATGCCTCCTATCCAGTAAAAGGTGTCTGGCTCTGAATGCAGCAGAAAGTAAGCTAGTCTGCCTTGTCTGCAGGGAGCTATCCGACAAGTATCTCCCTAGACTACCTCCAAGGAGGAGGAAGATATTCCAGGGAAGGGCTCCTAAGAAATGAGTACACACCACAGCTACTGCTGGGTGATAACAGGAAAATGAGTGTTTTCTCCCTGCACTATTAACTTTCGGGAAGTGAAAACTGTATTCTGAAAACACCATTTTTAGGAACCAACTCAAGTCCTTAAGCACAGGTAGTAGCCAGGGAACCCTTAATTCTGTACTCCATGTTGGAACACCCTGAAGTACCTAATTACAGAGCATGCCCATGCTGAGGACCCTCATGAAGCCTCTTTAGGAGAGCAGGGCTACATTTAGGGAAGGCGGCAGAAGTTAGTCTGTAATTGTCTCCAAAGTAATAAGACTCTGCAGCTGACCTTTCATCTCAGAGTTTTGCAGCGCTACTTCCCTGGATCCCACCATTATAGCTGATGAAACTATGCCCAGTTTAAGAGCCAACTCAGTCCAGGCTGAATTATGCTCATAAGACCCAGGAGACTTGCAGCCTCTGTTTCTAGCAGTTTCTTCCAAATCGGCAAAAGCCTTTCATATGAAGGCAGGCACAGCCAAGAACCTAGACTGTGTGCTGGCAAATGGACTGGATTCAGTCTCCGAGAAGCCCAGTAGACTGACCTGTTGTTTGCTTTTGTTTTCTGTAGCTGCTCATCCTGTCTTGCATACCATTCTTCCAGCTCCTTTATTGCTTTCTCTTTCCACTCTGCTTCTTGCTTTCGAGAATTGGCATCTTTTAAGGGAGAGAAAAGAATACAACTGAGGGAAAGAAACATGTAAGTTCATTTCAACATGTAATATTTTGGTCTTACTGAATTTACCTAAGGATGGAATGTATGTGTACGTCTATGCTGGGGAAATGATAGAGATGGCTCGGCTCTGCTCCTCCAGGGGACCAGGTTCCACTTCCAGCACCCATGTCACACGCTGGCTCACAACCACCTGTAATTCCAGTTCCAGGAGATCCCACACCCTCTCTGGCCTCCACAGTACTTCACACGTGCACCAGCACAGGCATACATACAATGTTTTTTTTTTTGAGCCAGCATTTCATATAGCCCAGGGGGCCCTGAACTTCTGGTTCTCCTGATTCCACCTCCCGGTGAAATGTCCAGACTATAGTCACGTACCACTGTGCCCGATTCTGTGCTGTGCTGGGGACTAGCCTCAGGACTCTGCACGCTGGGCAAACACTCTCCCAACTGAACAGTATCTTCTGCTCTTCTCACAAACCCACAGTAACCAGTCATGTTTTTATAAAACACAAATTTACTTTAACTATAAACATTTGCATGAGGCAGGAAACTAACAGGAAAATCAGCAGAGGTAGAAATGACTCGAGAATCAGAGAATGCTAGGATACAGAACCACAGAATACCTCCTCCAGCTCAGGGCCTGGTTAGTTTGTAACAGAGCCAGCTGTGAAAGAAAGCAGGAATGGAGGAACTGTGTGCGTGTTTGGGGGGCGCGGGCGCCGCAAGGACACAGGGTCACTATTAACAACTACCCAAAAGCTTCAAGACACTACAGTGAGAAGAGTCACACATGCAGGTTTTCTAGCCTGGATTCTCAAACAGGAAATTCCTTTTCTCTAAGTTTCTTAGTTCTGTTCATGTGTGTATGTGTGTGCATGCGAGAATGCAGGTGCCCAGAGGCCAGAAGGCATGAGAACCTGTGGAGATGGAGTTACAGGCACTTATGAGCTACCATGTAGGTGCTGGGAACAAGTGCTCTTAACCACTGAGCCACCCTTCCAGTTCCAATGTGAAATTTCCTAAGATTAAATGTGGTTTTCCTAAAATGTTTAGTTGATGATCATCTGTTACAAGGTGAGAGAGAAGTATTATCACAGCCAGTGGTGGACTCGGCACTTGAACTCACTCTAACAGTCACACACATTCTTAGGGACATCCTCTCCAGCAGGTTGTACATGCATCTCAATCTGTACAATACTTCCAAGAACATAAATTCTAGGTCCATTTTCAGCAGTGAGGGGAAAACAAAAAATAAACCAAAAAAATCACCTCAGAAAGCTGCGTGCACTTTCGGGGGGGGGGGGGGGGGGGGTGGCGCAGAGCAAAGACTTAGTCTGCTCTCAATCAAGCTCACACTTGACTTACTTCATTATGCAAGCCTGGAAATAATCACATGATGTGACCATCAAGGCTACCGTAATCCAGAGAGCTCTCAAAGTCCAGAGCAAGAGCCCAAGCTGTAGTCAGTATCTTGGAGGAGAGTAGAAAGCAGGGAGGCACCAAGTAATGATCTGAAGAGAAAGAAAGCATTCCCTGGCATTTTCATGACCCTTGTAAGAAACGCACTAACAATCAGCACAAGGCTGCATCTGGCTGTAACAGCCTGGTGACAGGAGTCATCCCCAAGTTTCAATGATCAGGTCTTCATTTGGCTGTTAACTCCTCAGAAGATGGCCTAGCATTTGCAGAAGACTCATTTAGTTGGAGCTTCCACTAAAGACACACATATATAAATCTTCTGATGGTCTGTCCACGGCACACAGAACAGAGGATGAACTATACTGCTATCAGATTCTGGAAGTTGATGAAGCCACGTGAGCTTCAAGGAACTGAAAAACTACTACCAAACCAGCCTGGTCTCCAAAGCGAGTTCCAGGAAAGGCGCAAAGCTACACAGAGAAACCCTGTCTCGAAAAACAACAACAACAAAAAAAAAAAAAAAAAAAAAAAAAAAAAAGAGAGATGGAAGACGGATTCTATGAACAAAGGGCATCAAGATCATGATGGGGAAACCTACAGAGACAACTGAACCAAGCTCAAAAGGTGGAACCTGCATGGGACTGGACTAGACCCTCTGCACAAAGAGACAGTTGTGTGGCTGGCCATGTGATCAGGACCTATCCCTGGTGCACGAGCTGGCTTTCTGGATCCCATATGGTTGCTCACCCTTGAGGCAAGGGGGAGGGGCTGGGTCCTGCCTCAACTGAATGTACCAGGCTTTGCTGTCCCCTCCATGGGAGGAATTACACTTTTGGAGGAAGGGATGAGGGATAGTGTTGGGCTAGGTGGGGGGAGGGGGAGCGGGAGGAAGGATAAGAGGGGGATCTGTGGTTGGTATGGTATGTAAAATGAATAAAAAAATTTATTTTTGTTAGGATTGGGCATGGTGGTGCACGCCTTTAATCCCAGCACTCAGGAGGCAGAGACAGGCAGATCTCTGTGAGTTCAAGGCCAGCCTGGTCTACAGAGTGAGTTTCAGGACAGCCAAGGCTATACAGAGAAACCCTGTCTCAAACCACCCCCACCCCACCACCCACACACACAAAAAAAGCATACACACAGGACTGGAGAGATGTCTCAGTAGTTATGAGCACCTGCTCTTACAGCAGACCCATGTTAGGTTCATAGCACCCATGTGGTGGCTCACACCCATCCATCCCAATTCCAAGGGATCTCACACCCTCTTCTGACCTCTGAAGGCGTCAGACACACATATGGTACATATACACACATGTAAGCAAACCATTATGCACACAAAATACAATAAACAAATCTAAAAATAAATGAAGTACACACACACACACACACACACACACACACGATACATAATATAACTACAATGAAATTCATCTAAGAGCTGAGCGTGATGGTGCAGGCCTTTAATCTCAGCATTCAGCAGGCAGAGGCAAGCAAGATCTCTGAGTTCCAGGCTAGCCTGGTCTATACATCGAGCACCAGACACACAGGTGGTACACAGACACACATGCAGCCAAAACACTCATACACATAAATTCAATAGCGAACCTTAAAAAAAAAAAAAAAAGGCTCATGGCGCTATTTGTTGGAAAGTGACTGGACCACAAGAGACCTAACCCAACGACTGGATCAATCCGTGACGATTCACAACTGAAGGGACCACTGGGAGGGGGTGGTGACAGTGAAAGAGAGCGAAGGCCTGAAGTGTGGCTGTGCAGTCTTTAAAGGTTTCTGGAGTCCTTGGCCTCCCGGGCTGTTTCCTAGCTGCCATGAGGAAAAGATTTCCTCTGTCGGCCCTGTCATGGCGTTTCTGTCTTACCAGACCTGACAGTAGGGGAGCCAGTGGCCTGTTTCTGAGCTGTGAGCCAAATTAAACCTTCTTCTTTTGCACTGATTTTACAGTGTGTCATCACAGCCACGGCAAGTTACTAACACATTTCCTAACTTTTGATTATCTTTCAATGATGAATGATGAATGTCACGCACAGGACAACACCTCAGCTCTCCATAAAGCCTGTAAACAGCACTCAGCCTGAGCTAACACTGTTTCCCTTCAGATGCTAACAGAATGAGAAGGCGCTGAACCAGTGTCCACACAGGAAGATCAAATCCTAACTTAGCCTTTCACTTGGAGTCCGGGGCTTTTCCTGGGGAAGCTGGCTTCCTCCTGTGTTCTCATGTAACAGTCTATGATGAAGCACAGCCTTGTCGGTGGCCTTGTGACCTTAGGCTGACAAATACAACTCCCCAAAGACCAGACAAGGACATTATGGCTAATCTAAGCTTAAAAGGGATAAAAGTAGAGCCCAGGTCAACCACTGCACTGGAAACAGACCCAAAGGAGAACAGGATTCCTTACCAAGGGCTTCCAAGCGCTCCGTCTGCTCTTCTCTCCACTTACGGATACTTTCAGGCTCTGATTGCAATCGATCCACTTCTGAAATAGCTGCATAACTGTCTGTTGGACCATTACTCTCCTAACACAAAACAATAATATACTCATCAGTACCCAAATGCCTTCCTGAAGGGTCTTCATAAAAATTAGAACCTCGAGCCGCACAGCACAGCTAGCCGTCATAAGACATTACAGGTTGCTCAAAGCAACAGGAGACCCTTACAAGCCACCAGAGCTGAGCATTACTGTGATGAATCCTTGCACTCTCACGAGGGAGGCAGAGTGGTTGTATCTGTTAGTAAGTGGGACCCGAGTGGGTGACAGGAAAGCTGAGGTTGTGTGAGTAAGGGACATATTAGGAAACTCTTATCAGCTTGTTCATTCACTTGACAGAGAGATTATGTGTTATCTCCAAAAAAGTACACAGCAAGGCCAAGTCTTGAGCCAAAGACTTCGAATGCTATTTTACCATGTAGGAAAGTCATTCAATACCATCTAACCCAACAGTAAATTCTAAGAAAGAATCCAAAAGAAAATGAACAACTACAGTCAACCCAGGGGAGGAATAGAAGGCGGTAACCGTGAGTCAGAGGGCACAAGAACACTTCTCTGTGTGGGTAAGACTGAGAGCCACTAACAAGCTGACTAAACCTCATAGCTGCCAACTGATCTGAGAATTACACTATGCAGCTAGCTTAACCTTATCAGACTCTAAGACAACAAGAGAATTAAAGTTCTAGTGTCTGCCAGGCTTGGTGCTGAATCCCAGCACTCAGTTTTGGGAGGTGAGGTGCCTAGCCTGGTCTACCTAGTGAATTCCAGGACAGCCAGGGCCACACACTGGTTCTGTTTGTCTCAAAGACAAAAACAATAAAGCACTAGTGACTTCTATAGTGTTCGACATGGTTGGTGGCAAGGTGTAAACTGGCCATCGTCACCACCACCACCACGAAGGATCAGTGCCCCCCCCAGGTGAGGACCAAACCCAGGGCCTTGCCTACCACTGAGCCAAGTCCCCAACCCCAGGATCAGTTCTTGAAGAAAAAAAAAAGAAACAGAAACTCGATAAACTTTAAAACAGTGCTCTCAGTTCAACACAGTGGCTTTACGCCTGTAATCGAAATACTTGGGAAACTGAGGCAATGCCATGAGTTCAAGGCCAACATGGGCTACACAATATGACCTTGTCCGAGAAAAGCAAAATGAAAGCCAAGTGTGGTGGCTCAGGCTTTTAATCCCAGCACTCAGGAGCAGAAGCAGCCTGGCCAAGGCCAGTCTGGTCTACACAGCAAGTCACAGGCTAGCCTGGGCAACATAGTGAGAATATTTCTTTTTTTTTTTTTTTAAGCTCTTCCTATCAATGCCACTTTCCACTTTGGTAGCTAATGTACCAGCAGTGGGGTCTCTTTTTAGGTCAGTCAATTCAAATCACATGAATTACACTCTACTATCGTTAAACATAGAATACTCTGTACCTGGTAATATTCACCGTTCATCACTCCATCAACAGCATCTGCAAGACATAAGGTTTCAGCCTGTCAATCAGGACAACTAAATGCAGGGCCAAAGGATTATACAGCAGAATATAGTACTGTGTGCTGTAGAGACTATGAGTTACTAACAGCTTTGAAGAAGTGACCCTAGAGATACAGGACAGCTCAGTGGCAGACAGCATACCTAGCATGCATGCCTTGGTGAGGCCCTGGGATCGATTGGAAAATAGTTTGGTCGGGAAGGGTACGAAGTAGGAAAGTATGGCTGCGAGGCAGAGCACTGGCTGCTCCACTGAAGGACCCAGGTTTGGTTCCCAGCACCCAGATGGCAGCTTCCAACCATCTGGAACTCCAGTTCCAAAGGGTCCAACACCCTCCTTCTGGCGTCCATGGTACCAGGCACCCTAGTGGTACAGGAACATATACTCAGGCAATACACTCATACACATGTATTTTTTAAAAATTGCCTGACACCCTGAGTCCAATCCCTGTGATCCAAATTGTAGGAGAAAACAAGATTACTGCAAGCTTTCCTCTGACCTACACACACACACACACACACAACACACACACACACACACACACACACGCACGAGTGTGAGTGTGTGTGTGTGTGTGTGAGTGTGTGTGTGTGTGTGTGTGTGTGTGTGTGTGTGTGTGTGTTGAATTGTGCATAGTGATACATGCCTGTAGCCTTAGTACCAGCACTCAGAGGCTGAGGCAGGAGGATGAAAGGTTATGAGGCCAACCTGGGCAAATCCCAAGTGAGTTTGAACCCATACAACAAGAAACTAAAAAACAGTAGATAAAAGTATTTGGCTGGCACAGTCAACCACCCCTCTGATCAATTCTTTGTGGGACACAAATGCTGGGACACAGGGTATGGCGTCCTGGGAAGGTCCTTATTCCCTGTGATATAATAACGTAGCCGACACTTCACTTTCTTCCTCTACTGAGATTTGCCTACTTTACTGTCTTCTGGTCTCTGTATTTCCTTTATTAATGATCATATTATATTCCAAATATTTCCCCCATGTTGTCCACCTCCCTCCCCAGGCTCCTCTGTGTACTAGGCAAGTGTGCATGCATGTGGAGGTCAGAGGGTCTTGTGGGCTGTCTTCTCCAATTGCTCTCCTGCCTTCTCTTTGGAGACAGGCTCTGCTGGCTGGTCTGCCTGGCTCCTCCCGGCTCTGGGATGGCAGGCACGCAGCACAGCAGCCGGGTCTTCCACGAGGACTTGGGATCTGAACTCAGGGCCTCACGAGTGTGCAAGAAGCACTTAGCAGCCAAGCCCAAGCCCAAGCCCCCATTTTGTTTCTGTGGAGCTTTTTTAAGTTTAAAAAAAAAAAAAATTAACACAGGCTTTCACTGTAGCTCAGGCTAGCCTCAAACATTATGTTGTTGAGAATGACCTTAAACTTCTAATACTCTGCTTCCACCTCCCAAGTGCTGGAAATACAGATATGAGCCACCACACTCAGTTTATATGCTAGTGGGAATTGAACCCATGGCTTCATGCACACTCGGCAAGCACTCTACCAACACCCCAATTGGGCTTTACTTAGAACTACAGCTTAATTTGTATGTACATTTCCAACTCTCCCTCTGTGATTCCTGCATGGGCTTTTCTGCTGCAGGCTACCCCACAACAGTGTCTTTCTTCAGGTCGTCAGGTTTGGCAGCAGAGGCCCTGCACCCACTAAGCATCTCTCTGGCCCTCCTCTGGTACTTTAAACATGTCTCTCTAATTCACCCGCAATTTATTTTTGTGTAAGGTAGAAGAAAGAACGAGATAGTTTTAAATCCTAGAGCTTCCAGTGGCTAGCCTGGCCAGTCCTTCAGTATGGCTATATATTACAGCTAACACAGTGTCCAGTTAACAGACTCCAGCCCAGGACCATTACTCCATACATAAAACCAGAGCAATGCACACCCCATACCTCATCAACTACTTGATCCTGTCCTGTAAGTCTGAGGATTCACCCCGACCCTCTGGCACATGCTTTGAGCTCTTTATTAGATACATTATTTTTCTGACATCCTTTTTTAAAGACTTATTTTATGCCTATGGGTGTTTTGCCTGTATGTGTGTGGACCAGGTGTGCAATGCCCAGAAGGCCAGAAGACGGAATCCGATCCCCATGAACTGTAGTTACAGCCACCATGTAGATGCTATGAACTGAATCCAGAGCCTTTGGAAGGGCAGCCAGTGATCTTAACCACTGGGCCATCTCTCCAGTTCTGATCTAACATTCTTACATGAATCAAATGGCCCAAGTCAAAGGACAATCTACTGCTACAAAACAATAGAAATTATGTGCAGGGCCCTCGATTTAGGAGAGCTACGCCAACTCCAACGATCCAGAAGAAAACTTTCTCAGGTATCTTAACAAGTCCCAAAAGAAACAAGGGCTGAGCCAGGAACGACAGCACATGCCTTTTATTTCAGGACTTGGGAGACAGAGGCAGATCTGAGTTCAGCCAGCCTGGTCTACGGAGCAAGTTCCAGGACAGCCTAGGCTAGAGAGAGACCCTGTCTCAAACAACCACTCCTGCAAGAAAGAAAAAGAAAACACCAAGGGCCAGAGTGAAGTTTCCATAGAGCAAAACACCTTGAACTTACATTCATCAGTGTTATGAAGTCAAGCAGACCTAGGGGTGACTCCTAGTTGCGCCAGTGAATAGCTTGCTACCTTAGGACACTGCTTAGCTTGCACAGTAATCAGTTCTCATCTGAAATATGTCCACACTTGAGCTTAGCTGGCAGTTACTCCATGGTCCAGAGGCATAAGTAAATATGTATAGATGCAGTAAATGTACAGGATATTTAAATACTGAACGCAACATTCTCTTTGCTCTTCCACTTCTACCAGTAAAATTCCTCTCTCTCCTCCGAGAATGGACTTGTCAGGAAGGCAGTCCTCTAGTTCCTCGGCCTTTCTGCATTCCTCTCCTGCCAGGCCCCACCACCAGGACTTTCCAGCACCTGGCCTTGGGCCGCCTCCGTCCTGACCATCTGCTGCCTCCCCCAGCTGCCTCTCCTTCTAAACTTACACCTTGGCCCACCCAGCCTTCTGTCTCACCTGTGCTCATCTCCTGCAGGAATTTTCCCCACAGAGGGAGCAAGTTCAGGTCTCACTGAGCTCCTGCCTACTCTCTCAATTTATTCAGTATATCCAAAGCCTATGAGCCTAGTAACTCCTCTTCTTCCTTCTCCCGTGAGACTTCACTGATCACTTTCTACACACCAGTAAGCACTTTACATATTAACAGAATCCTGAAACATCACGCAGTATACATCATGCACCTTTGCTAGAAAAGAAAGCAGGCTGGGCAGTGATAGTAATTACAGAACCTACCTAAGTTCACACTCCAGCAGCATAGGATATCCCCAAACCCCAACCACAACTGCGTCTGAAAGTTCTCTAATCCCAAGAGGAAGTGCTGAAACTACATTATTAGCAACCTCAACACACTGTCAGGATCTGGCATTAAGTCATTAAATGCTTAGTTCATAAAAATGTCTTTCCCAGGAACTAAGTCAGCAATCCCCCTTTCCTTCCCTTTGCTGCACAAAAGGCCCGATGGTGTGGCTCTAGTCTTTCCTTTTTTCCCCCAAACTGCCTACCCCCAAAAGCTGCATGCTCTCTACAGGGCTCTTTTTGCCCATTTACTTGTTAAACGTCTACTATAGGTCAGAGACTGCTAAGTGATCCAAACGCGTTGACACTGGACACAACTGTCCAGAGAATCACTAGTCTTCTAACTAGGGGTCCTGCTCCTCCCAACTCTTGCCTGCCCAAAACACCCACAAAGCTTTTCTTCCTCCCAAGCAAACCACGCTAAAACATCTGCAACAGAGTGAAGTACAGTCTAAGACAGGGTAAACTTGAGGCTCAGCCTTTTAACCAAGTCACATCTCTCTCTACAATTCAGTTTCCTATTAAACGAGGAAAGGAAGTTATAGGGACAAAAAGCAAATTTTAAATGTTCTCAGGCAAATGCAAAAGACCGCCCAAAGAAAACAGCCCCTGCCACTTAAAATCAGCAGACCTGGGCACAGCACATGTTCCCATCTAAGTTCCTGCTGGGGCTGCCTTGTCTAGGAGATAGCAGTGTCCTGGGTTGTGTTTTTAAGGAAAAAACACAGACGTGCGCGCCAGACAGAGACACACACACGCACACACACACACACAACACAGAGGCTGCAAACTAGGAGCACCTCTGTCCCAAAATATTCTGCTTGCTTAGGATGGTAATTGGAGATTTCTGTGCCTCAATTTCCCAAAAGCACCATCTGATGCACCAAAGTCTAAGTCTGCCACACTCACCGTCTCAATGCCGTTTGTTGGCGCCTGTGTAGACAGATATTCCTACTTGCTCAGGGAGGGCCATTTTTTCTTTAAATTGCATTTTTTGAGTGAGGGTTTGATCTGTTACTCAAGCTGGTGATGAACCTCTGGCACCACCCTCCTAAACACCTGAGTGCATGCTCCCAAGGCCAAGCTGCTTTTCTCTTTTTTAATGGAAAGCCATTGTGTCATTTTTCTAGCGAGCTTCCTACTTCCTTATACTAACAAATGGGTCTTTCCCACTCCATCTTTGCTCCCACACCACAATCCTGAGCATCACACCAATTACAGCACTCAAACTGTCAATCTACCCGAGCCCCTTTGGCTCGAGTTCTGCTGCGGAAAGGCCCACATTGCACTTTACATTCATCTTTCTTTCCTCTTTGGTTGGTCTGGACTAACCCAGGCTTTTCCTGAATCTATACTTCCTTCCAGAGCCGTTCCAAAGAAAAGCGCCAGGAGTCCTAGCCTCCACACACTCAGCAATGTAACACCTATACTTCTAGCCCAGTTTCTTTCTCCACGGCCAGACTGTCTTTTCTGAGCTCCCTATTTTCCTCTCTTCCTCCCCACGACCCAACATTTTGTATGTCTTAACTGCTCAACTACGTTGCCATTTTTGTTCGCATGTGTGTCTCAAAAACTGTATTAGTCTTACTTTCCCCCCACTAAGTCGTTCTTTCTGAGTGAACTCAGACATGTCTGTAAGTCCGGCCAAACTGCGCCAATGCGGTGGCTTCCGAGACCAGGCTTCAAGCGCACCCAGTGCTTAGTGAAGTTGGACTGAACGGGCCCGGATCCTGACAGTCTCTGCATCTGCGCTCCCTCCGCCCGGGCCCAGCTGCACTCAGGCACTCCGACGCCCGCAGCCTTGCAGCAGCGGAGGTCTGTGCATGACCCAGACGGGGTCTCGCTTCCTCTTTACGTTCCTCTGTAATCTCCAGCTTCAGCCGGGAACCCGGGTCCCGCGGAAGCGCACAGACCCGCCCCGGCCCGAGTGTGCCCGCAAGTCGTCCCGCCCGAACGCCGCCCCCCTCTCACCCGGACCCCCCGGCGGCTCGCCGTGCGGCTGCGGCCCGGGGGCGCCGCCGTCCAGGATGGCGAAGGCCTCGTCGTTCTCGATGCCCGCAATCTCACTCTCCTGCTGCGCCAAGAAGGCCGCGGCCGGGTCTTCCTCGCCGGCGCCCGCCACCCCGTTCCCCAGCGCGGGGCCCCCGGGAGCACCGGCGGGAGCGCCGAATGGATCCAGCTCAGCCATGACGGCCCAACTCAACCGCAGCGACCCCGAAGCCGACGCCAACCGACCGACCCGCCGACACCGCGCCCCGCAGCGGACACTGTGCTAGCGGCTGCTACTGGAGGACGAGCGAGAGGAGGGAGAAGGTGGAAGCGGAAGCCCTGTTTCGATATCCGGTTGGGTTGGCGAACCTCAAAAGGAACAGCCAATCAGAGGGCGAGAGCTGCCCAATCAGCGGGCGAGGGGGCGGAGCCCTGAAGACAACTCGTGACTGGGAGCGGAGGGCGGAGCGAGCGGAAGTGCCACCTGATCAAAAGCTGGGACTTGCAGAAAGAACTTCAGGAGTGACCCGGACGGTCTTCTGAGGGCGTGGGGGGCCGCGGTGAGGTGGCGGGCGTTGGTCTTCCTGAACCTCAGTGTCCTCGCTTGGAGAGCAGGGAAAAGAATTCTGTAGTGCCTCCCTCCTCGATTATTGGAAATTGTATGGGTACATAGGTCGAGAGAAGTAGGTTTCTCTTTTACTGTCACTCCCCTAAAAAAGAATCAAGGGCTGGAGAGATGCCTTAGTGGTTAAGAGCACTGGCTGCTCCTCCAGGGCGCCCAGGTTCAATCCCCAGCACCCACATGGCAGCTCACAACTGTTACTGCGGTTCCAGGAGTTCCCACACCCGCACACAGACATAGGCAAAATACCAATGCACATAAAATTAAAATTAATAAATTAAAAAAAGAAGCAACAAAACTTCCCACAAATGTGTGTGTGTTTTATTATAGTTACTTAAGATGTGTGTAGATCAAAGGCCAACTTGTTGGGAGGCCATTCTACCATGTGGGTTCCTTGGATGGAGTTCAAGGCTTGGTGGCAGGCACCTTTCCCCAGTGTGCCCTCTCGCCAGCCCTGTGTGTTTTAATACACACATCTTGGATGTTTTGTTTTCTTAAAAAGTAACTACATAAAACACGTCTTTCTGTTGTTTTAACCGAATGGGGACAGAAGACTTCACCCTTGCTAGGTAAGCCCTCTACCACTGAACTACATCCCCAAGCCTTCTAAAGCCATTTTAAGTATGGAATGCGAAAAATTTAGAAGAAGGCTGGCAAGATGGCTCGGCGGGTAAAGGTGTTGGTTGCCAGGCCTGATGACCTGAGCTGGCTGCCACGGCATCATCATATATGCGCACCTGCACACTCAACAGTACACACAAGATAAATGTAAAAACAAAAACTTAGCTGGGCGGTGGTGGCGCACACCTTTAATCCCAGCACTCGGGAGGCAGAGCCAGGTGGATCTCTGTGAGTTTGCGGCCAGCCTGGGCTACAGAGCGAGTTCCAGGAAAGGTGCCAAAGCTACACAGAGAAACCCTGTTTCAACACCCACCCTCCCCCAAAATTAAAGTTAATTCCCGTCTGTGACGAGAGCACCTGGAGGCAGAAGTGTGCTGGCTACTTTCATGTCAGCCTGACACAAACTGCAGGCATCTAAAGGAGAGAGCCACAAACTGAGAACATGCTTCCACGAGATCCAGCTTGTACGGCATCTTCGTAACTAGTGATTGGTGGAGGAGGGCCCAGCCCACTGTGGGTGGAGCCATCCCTGGGCTGGTGGTCCAGAGTTCTACACGAAATCAGGCTGAAAAGCCAGTAAGCAGCAGCCCTCCATGGCCTCTGCACCAGATCCTGCCCTGTTTGAATTCCTGTCCTGACTTCCTTTAGTGATGAACAGCAATATGGAAGTGTAAGCCACTTTCCTCCCCAACTGGCTTTTTGGTCATGGTGTTTCATCTCAGCAATAGAAACCCTAACTAAGACAAGGAGGAACCCGTGAGCTTGAGGCCAGCTTGGTCTACATAGCGAAGACAAACACAAGGGCCGATGATGTCTAAAAACAAAACACAACAAAAAAAGGTGACCACATATGAAGTATTTCTCATTCACCTTTGGAGCCTCGCTGTGAAAACCAGCAGGGACTCCCGTAAAGGGTCCCAGGAGAGTCGTTTGCTGTGCTGGCTAGTTTTACAACAACTGACATGAGCTAGAGTTGCTTGGGGGTCCTGAAAATGCCTCTGAGTTTTCCCTGTAGGTAAGTCTGTAGCACATTTTTTACATCTGTATATGTTAATTTAGTTTTTAATCAAAAATAAAGTGACTTTCATATACTCTATTCCGATATCGGTTCCCCCCTCCCTTTTTACTCTCTTTCTCCCCGGTCCTCCCCACCTTTCAAACTCCGCTCCTTTCCTACTCTCTTCGGAAAACAAACAGGAAAACAAAGACAAACAAACAAGGCTAAAACAAGATGAACGGATTAACAACAACAACAAAAGAAACTAAGAAAGAACACAAATATATACGCACACACACAACCCATAAAAATTCAAAATTGGAAACCTTAATATACAAGCAAAAAACCAGTAAGGGGTTTTGTTGTTGTTGTTCGTTTGCTTTTAAAGAAAAGCCCAAACAAAGTAATATGAGACAAAAAAAAAATCTCCAGAGATACCTTTGAGTGTGTTTTGTGTTGGCTAAGTACTGCTGGGCACGGGGCCTTGAGTGAGACTCCCTTGGAGAATTTTTCCTTTGCAAGCGGGGTGAGTTGGAGATAGTTTCTTTGTTGGGGAGGAAAACTCATGCCTATTCCCATCTCAGTGCTGGGCCCCCATCTGGTTGGATCTATGCAGACCCTCTGTACACCGCCACAGACTTTGTCAGTTTGTTTGCATCAATCCTGTTGTGTCTGGAAGACACTTACCGTGGTGGTATCATCCATCTCCTCCAGCTCTTAGAATCTTTGTTCCTCCTCTTCCTCAGAGTTCCCTGAGCCCTGAGGGGAGGGATTTGATGGAGACATTCCAATTAGGACTGAGTATTCTAAGGTCTCTCTTTCTCTGCACATTGTCCAGCTAGGGGGCTCTGTATTAGTTAGCATCCATTGCAGGAAAAAGCCTCTCTGATGATGGCTGAGTGAGACACTGATGTATGGGTACAACAGAATAGTCTTAGGACACATTTTATTGCTGTTACTTTAGCTGACCAATAGTATCTGGTTTTCCCCTAGGTCCATGACCTATCTAGCCAGATCCAGGGCCTATTCAGTCTCCAGTTCTTGGCCATCTAAACAGTGTCAAGCACAGGTTGCACCTCATGGAGTGGGCCCTAAATCCAATCAGTTAGTGGTTGGTTACTCCAAACCCATCTGTGCGCTATTGTGCCAAAGTCTGGTGCAGGCAGATCGCCATTGTAGCCTGAAGGGTTTGTAGCTGGGTTGGTGTTTGCCTTTCTTCTCTGGTAGGGTGTGGAGTACCTTCTAGCACAATGAGTACTGTTTTAAGAAGCTTCTCCTGTAGTAGGTTTCCATACAACCACCTCAAATGGCCTTAATATTAGCTGTCCTTCCCTGTATTTCCTCCATTCTCCTCCTTTATCCCCCCCACCATTTGATTCTGTTCCATTCTTCTCCCTCCTGTTTCTCTCTACATACTCTGTTTTCCCCCCCTTGGGGGATTCTTCCCTCCCCTCTAGTTCCTTACTATATACTTAACCTCTGTGGTTATTCTTATAGTAACATGCCTATCAAAGGCTTAAAAGCTAACACCACATATAAAAGAATACATACCTGTTTTAGTTACTGATCTTTACTGTGAAGAGACACCATAACCAAGGCATTTAAGTGGGGCCTTGCTTCAGAAGGTTAGTCCATTATTATCATGGCAGGGATCAGACAGGCCTGGTACTGGAGCAGTAGCTGAGAGCTTTATACCCTGATCCACAGACATCAGACAGTGAGAGAGAGGAGAAAAAGGAGAGAGGGAGAGACAGGGAGGGAGAGGGAGAGGGAGAGAGGGAGAGGAGAGGGAGAGGGGAGAGGGAGAGGGAGAGGAGGAAGAGGAGGAGAGAGAGGGAGGAGAGGGAGAGAGAGAGGGGGAGAGAGAGGAAGGAGAGAGAGAGAGGGGAGAGAGAGGAGGGAGAGACAGACAGACAGACAGACAGACAGACAGACAGACAGACAGACAGACTAGGCCTAGCATGGGCTTTTGAAACCTCAAAGCCAACCCCCAGTCACTTATACACTTCCTCCAACAAGGCCACACTTTCGGGTCATTCCCAAACAGTTCATCAACTGCAAACTAAACATGTAAATATAGAGCCTATGGGGACTATTCTCATTCAAACTATCACAATACCATATTTGGCTTTTGGAATCTGTGTTACTTCACTCAGGATGATTTTTTTTCTAGTTCTATACATTTGCATGAAAATTTCATGATTTCATTTTTTAACAACTGAATAATGTTGTGTAAATGTACCACATTTTTCTGCTTCATTAATCTGTTGATGGGCATCAAGGCTGTTTCCAATTTCTGTCCATTATGAATAGAGCAGTAATGAACAGGGCTGAGCACGTTTCTCTGTAGTAGTGGGGTACAGAGTCCTTTGTGTATATGCCCAAGAAGGGCATAGCTGGGTGGAGCAGGAATCTTAAAAGTTCTTATTAATAAAATCAAACCTGGGGCCAGTGATTGGGGTGAAATGGAAGATCAGAGAGACAGAACAAGGCACAGCTAAGCTCACCTGGCCAACTTCTCAGCTGATCTGTTTCCTCAGATTGGCAGCCTCTGAGTCCTCATCCAGAATGAATCTCAGCTGAACTCTGTTGCTCCGAAGCCTGAAAGCTTAACCAGGCCAAATGTTTAACCAGCCAAATGCTTCTAGTTTCTGGTCCTCATGCCTTATATACCTTTCTGCTTTCTACCACCACTCTCTGGGATTAAAGGCTCGCTTGCTGGGATTAAAGGCTTGATGAGTCACCATGCCTGGCTGTATCCTTGAACACATGGATTTCTGCCTCTGGAATGCTAGGATTAAAGACGTATGCTGCCATTGCCTATCCTTTTATGTTTAATATTGTAGCTGTTCTGTCTCTGACCCCAGATAAGTTTATCACCATGCACAATATTTGGGGGAACACAATACCACAGCTGGGTCTTGAGGTAGATCTAGTTCCAGTTTCCTCAGGCACCACCACACTGATTTCCACAGTGACTGGACAAGTTTGCACTTGCACCATCAATGGATGAGTGTTCCTTTACCCCACACCCTCACCAGCATGGGTTTTTGTTTTGTTGACCTTTGCCATTCTTACTAGCATTAGATGGAATCTTAGACTAATTTTGATTTACATTTCACTGATGACTAAGGATGTCAAATATTTAATTTTAGAGAAATTAAAGATGTCATTTGTGTTTCATGTCTTGAGAACTCTGTTTAGTTCTGTACTCCATTTTTAATTGTGTTGCTTTCTTCATGCCCAGGGTTTTTGTTTTCTTTTGTTTGAGTTCTTTATATATTTTGGATATTAGCCTTCTATCAGATGTATAGCTGGCAAAGATCTTTTCCTATTCCCTAGGCTATCTCTCTGTCCAAATGATGGTGTCCTTTGCTGTAAGAAGCTTTTCAGTTTCATGAGGTCTCATTTATTAATTATTGATCTTATTGCCTGTGCTAATGATGTTTTGTTTAGAAAGTCTTTTCCTGTGCCAATGAGTTCAAGGCTACTCACCACTTTCCTTCTCAGGTTCAGAGTATCAGGTTTATGTTGAGGTCTTTGATCCATTTGGACTTAAGTTTTGTGCAGAGTGATAAACATGGATCTATTTGCATTCTTCTACATGCAAACATCTAGTTTGACTAGTACCATTTGTTGAAGATGCAATCTTTTATCAAGTGTGTATTTCTGGCTTCTTTATATAAAAAAATCAGATGTTTATGGGTGTGAATTTATGTCTAGGTCTTCAATTTTGCTGATAAATGGGTCTGGGTTTTTTTTTTTTTTTTTTTTTAGCCAATGCCATAGGTCTGGAGTAAACCGTGAGAATGAGGACAGTAATACTCCAGCAGTTCTTTAGCATTCAGGATTGTTTTAGCTACTCTGTTGTGTTTTTTTTCCCCCACATGAAGTTGAAAATTGTCCTTTTAAAATCTGTGATAAATTGTATTGGAATTTCGATGGCGATTGCATTGAATCTGTAGATTGCTTTTGGTAGGATGGCCATTTTCACTATATTAATCCCGCCAATCCATGAGCATGGGAGATCTTTCCATCTTCTGATATCCTCTTCAGATTCTTTCTTCGATGTCTTAAAGATTTTATTACACAAGTCTTTCATTTGCTTGCTTAGAGTTACCCCACAATATTTTCTTTTAGGTTATTGTGAAGCCTTTTGTTTCCCTGATTTCTTTTTCAGTCCATTTGACTTTTGTAAATAGAAAGCTTATTGGTTTTTGCATGCTAATTTTGTATTCTGCTACTTTGCTAAAAATGTTCATCAGCTGTAGAAGTTTCCTGGTGGAATTTTTAAGCTCATTTATGTGTACAATCATATGATCTGCAAATAAAGATACTTTAACTTGCCTTCTTATTTGTATCCTCTTGGTCTCTTTCAGTTGTCTTATTGCTCTAACTAAGACTTCAAGTACTATGTTGAATAGGTATAGAAAGAGTGGACACCTTGTCTTGTTTTTGATTTTAGGGAAATGCTTTGAGTCTCTCTCCATTTAAGCTGATGCTGGCTATGGTGCTGGCTGTAGATCACCTTCATTATGTTAAGGTATGGCCCTTGTATCCCTAGTATCCCCAGGAAGGGGTGTTGGACAAAGGCCTTTTCTGCATCTAATGAGATGATCGTGTGGTTTTTGTCTTTAGTATGTTTATATGATGGCTTACATTTATTAATGTACAAATGTTGAAATATCCCTGTGTCTCTGGGTTGAAACCTATTTGCTCATGATGGGTGATTTTTTTTTTTTTGATGTCTTCTTGGATTTTGTTTGCAAGTATTTTACTGAGAATTTTTGCATCTATGTTCACCAGGGAAATTGGTTTGTAATTTTCTTTTTTTGTTGGATCTTTGTGTGGTTTAGTTATTGGCATAATTATGGCTTCATTAGAACAATTTAGGCAGTGCCCTTTCTGTTTCTCTTTTGTGACATAGTTTGAGGAGTGTTGACCTTATTTCTTCCTTGTCGTTCTGGTAGAATTCTCCACTGAGTCCATCTGTCCCTGGGCTTTTGGGAGGGAGGTGCAGGGGACACTTTTAATTCCTGTTTATATTTTACTGGGGTTATATATCTGTTTAAGTAGCTTATCTGATCTTGATTTAGCTTTGATAGATTGTATATATCTAGGAAATTATCCTTTTATTTTAGGTTTTCCAGTTTGGTGGCATACAAATTTTTTAAGTATGTCCGTATGATCTTCTACATTTCCTCAGTGTCTGTTGCGATGTGCCTCTCTTTGTCTCTAATTTTATTAATTTGAATCTTTCCTCTCCATCTTTTAGTAAATTTGACTAAAGGTTTACAAATCTTATTGATTTTCTCAAAGAACCAACTCTTCATTTCATTGATTTTTTGTAAATTTCTTATTCGTTTCTCTTTTATTGATTTCAGCCCAGAATTTGACTTTTTTTTTTTCCATCTATTCCTTTTGGGCGTTATTTCTTCATTTTGTTTGGATCAGTCAGGTGTGTTATTAAGTTGTTAATGTAAAGGTCTCTTCATTTTTTTTTCTTTTTTTTTTTTTTTTTTTTGATTTTTCGAGACAGGGTTTCTCTGTGTAGCTTTGCGCCTTTCCTGGAGCTCACTTGGTAGCCCAGGCTGGCCTCGAACTCACAGAGATCCGCCTGCCTCTGCCTCCCGAGTGCTGGGATTAAAGGCGTGCGCCACCACCGCCCAGCTCTTCATTTTTTTAATGTAGCACTGTGCTATGGTCTTGCCTCTTAGACGCACCTTCATTTAGATATGTTGTGTTTTCATTTTCATTCAGTTCTCAAAAGGTTTTAGCTTCCTTAATTTCTGTATTAATCCATTTTTCATTCAGTAGTGAGTTGTTCAGTTTCCATGAGTTTTTAAATTTTCTGTTGTTGTTGATATTCAGCTTTTATCTGTGGTGGTCAGATAGGATGCAGGATGTTATTTCAATTTTCTTGAATCTGTTGAGACTTATTTGTGTCCAAGTAAGTGGTCAATTTGTGACAGGGCTCCTGACCTTAGTAGGCCCCCAGACCTTAGCACAACTGACTCCATGACAGAGGTACCATTTAGGCTGTAAAACTCATCATGGAGACAGCACCACCTACTAAACCCAACGAGGGCATGATCCACCAAAATCCATGTAGTTCTGGCAAAGTCTTCATATGTACTAACCTTGCTTTTTAGCTTCTATAGTTCTTTTTCTAGCTAACTTTTCCTATTAACTGAAATATGTAAACCAAGAACATGGTTTTTGTGCTTAAAAGCTCACCCTGAGAAAGGCTCAGTGCTACAGCGGGATCTCAAACACCCACAATAGTCACTGGCTGGCTAATAAAGACTTCTTGTTGGGTTAAACCCATGTGTGAGCAGTCTTCTCTGGTGAATACCACACAACAAATTTTGGAGAAAGTTCCATGATCTACTGAGAAGACGTTATATTCCTTTACATTTGGGTGAAATGTTCTGTAAATGTCTGCTAGGTCCATTTGATTTATGGCATTATTCAACTCCAGCATTTCTGTGTTTAGTTTTTGTCTGGATGACCTGCATATTGGTGAGAGTGGGGTATTGAAGTCTCCCACTATCATTGTGTGAGGGTCAATATGTGATTTTATCTGTAGTAGTGCTTCTTTTATGAACTTGGGTGCCCTTGTTTATGGCATGTAGATGTTTAAAATTGCAATATTCTCTTGGTGGATTTTTCTTTTGATGAGTGTTAGTGTCCTTCCCTATCTCTTCTGATAAGTTTTGGTTTGAACTAATTCTGTCAGATATTAAAATGGCCACACCACCTTGTTTCTATTGACCAAATATATATCCAAGTAGTATTCTCTGATGGACATCCCACAACATTTATGGTGGCCCCACCGAGATTCCCAGAGACCAGACCTCAAGACACTGGGAGTCTCAGAGCTTCTTGGAGTGGGGAAGAATGTGGTAGTCAAGGGAATTTTCTGAGGTACACAACCTGGAAAGTTCTAGGTCCCCAGTACTCCCTTTGATCAATCGCTACCTAACACTTCCGAGGACACTTCTACCCAAAAGGAAACAAATTAGAAAATCTGTCATCTCTGAGGTAAGTCTGCTTAAGGTGCCTTCTGTTTGGACACATAGGAGAGGCTGGCCACAGCCACTGATTCAGCGTCCAGGACCCAGAATTCCCATCTGTTCAGTTGTATGAATGTGTGGTGAACACTCCTGGTTGTCTTTACTGCGTGTCTCTGTGTTTCTGTCAGTTCTGTTTCCTGGTATTGACCAGTGACTTTCTCTGGTAAGATTGGCTGAAGACAAGTGCTCCCTCCTGCTGGGCACCCAAATCCTTTTGGCCTGCCAGGTTACTCATAGAAACCAACCAACCAACCAACCAACCAACCAAACAAACAAACAAACAAAAACCAAAATCCCTCTACCTGTCCCACCCCAGGAGCAGGAATACTTGCTTGTATTGTTGCTAGACTCCTGCTCAGCCAGGGTGGGGAGGTGGGGAGGGTCTGAGCCCCTTCTCCAGGGCCCCCTGCCATCTAAGTGGAATGCACACACAAGGATTTCTGCCATTCTTCTGCCTGCTCTAGGCAATCCCAGGAAGGGGAAGGGAGGAAGCTTGACTCCTCTTTCATGATTTACGTCACCTTTTCAACCAATGAGCCATGTAATTGGAAAACTCAAAACCCGCCATTCTCTGAAAACAGTAGAAAAACCTCTCCAGGGCCAGGCAGGAGGATCAGTGCTAGACAATGCTCCTGGACAGAATGGATTTTCCCTTCTGCCCAACACTGTCCAAGGAGACTAAACAATGTTCGCTAGGTCTTTTTTAGAAGGAGTAAAGACAGCTTCTAAAAAGATTTCCTTTGTTACCCAGATGGTTCCAGATATTAGGAAAAAATAAGTCATAAAAGTTAGAAAAATGTAAAGGTATACATAGGTCCCAGCTAAATACCCTCTGAGTGTTTAACAACAGGGAACTGACTGGGACAAGACCTTTTGCATAAACTGAAAGCCACCATCACCTTCTCTGATACAGGACAGCTTAGACTTACAGATACCCAGCAAAATTGTGGTGTCTTCCCCTGTTAGAAGAGAACCTCCTAGCTGAAAATTCTGTCCCCAGTTAAAAGATATAGTCTCTCAGATTGACAACCAAGATTCCCGGGGGTTTGGGCAGAAACGGTCCCCACAGGACTGGCCCAACCCCAAGTTCTTATAGTTGCTCAACTAATCAGTTCAACTACCCCTGTCTAGATTTAAAAATACCTAATAAGCCTAGAAACCAAAGGGGAAAATGCAGTTCATCTTGCCTGGCTTAGAGAGACAGGCATTCTGGTACCCTGCCAGTCACCATGGAATACATCTCTCCTGCCTGTGGAGAAACCTGGGACTTCTGATTCTCATGAGTATGACTGTTCCAGAGAAACAGGTGTACACTGTTGTGGACCAGAAAGATACATTCTTCAGCCTCACATTGGCAGAGGTGAGTCAACTCATCTTTGCTTTTGAATGAAAAGACCCAGAGGGAGGTTACAGGGCAGTTTACATGGACTAGGTTACCCCAAGGATTTAAAAATTCTCCAACCCAGTTTGATGAGACAATAAATACTGACCTCTTGCCCGTCTGTCAGAGGTTTTCTGGGAAAATAGATTATGAAAGGGCCACTGAGGAACTTCTGCAGGAGTTACAGACCTTGGCTACAGAATGCCGGCTAAGAAAGCTTTGTACATCAGAGGCTGCCTATCTTGGCTACAAGCTGTGGGCAGGCAAAAGGAGCCTGTTTCATAGTAGGATTGCCACTGTCCTTCAGATTCTAACTCCAAAGGCTAAGACACAGGTTTGAGAGTTCCTGGGTGCAGCTGGGTATCGCTGCCTCTGGATACTAGTTTGTGGAAATAGCGAGGCCTCTATACACCAGCACAAAGTGGGTGGGCACCAAGCCCCAAATCTGGACTGAGACTAAACAAAGGCATACGAGGCTTTAAAACCAGTTCTGACTTCAGCTCCAGCCCTAGCACTTCCAGATGCCTCAAAACCTTTTCATCTGTTTGCCCAGGAAGCAGATGGCTTACAAGGGGGGTTTAACCCAAACTTTGGGTCATGGAAATGCACTGTGACATAACCATCCAAATGACTGGATCCAGGAGCCACAGGATGGCTCACCTGTCTAAGAGATGCGGCAGCTACTGCTAGTGTAATGAAAAACAAACGAACAAACAAAACAATGAAGTTAACACTGGGTCAAGATCATATACTCACAGCACCCCATGTCACTGAGCCCCTTCTCCAAGGAACACCAGAACACCGGCTGTCTAATGACTGTCCCCGAGTCCAGCAAAGGGTGAATAGATCTCCTTCCTTTCCTTTGCTTTGGGCACCCTGAGCCCCGTATAGGCAGGGATTTACCTGCTATGAGATTATGTTGGGAAGAGCTCCCCCACTGCTTCCCAGGCTCAGAGACCAGCAGTTGGCAGCTCTCCAACCATCCCTTTCCCAAGTCGCCACAGGCCCTCCAGTCCATACACGCTATTCACTGGACTGAGAGACTCAGCCGAGACTCTGAGTCCTTCACTAGCTTCCCCTCGTTAGAGTTCAGTGATAGCATCTGGGTCAGGCAGGTAGCCTAAGGGGCACTGGAACTAACTTGGAAAGGATCCTGCAAGGTGGTCCCTCCACTTCTATGTCGGTGAAGGAAGCTAATATTACACCGGATCCACCACATCCAGGTCAAGAAAGCAGAAGCCACAGATCTGCTGCCAAAGGGACTGTCTCCGGACTATGGACCCATTAAAATTAAAGTTCCATCAGGCCTCAGGCCCTTCCACTCCCTCCCCTCTACCTCCTCCTGAGTCTTCTGTTTGGTATGAACACAGAGTCATGGTCCAGTACCCGCCACTCACAGGCCTGGACCTGGGAACCGAGGAAGACAGGTACAGGGGAGGCATTAGGTAGTGTGGTTACAGACCAGCAACTCTTACTCATCTTGACCTCTGCTTACTGGTGCCCACATGAAGTGTCTACATTGGAGAAAGGGAGGATGTGGGAGTCTATCTTGTGAGACAGGAATACAGAGTTTACAATTCTATTCATGCCCTGCAGCTGGGCCCCCTAATTCCCAGGAACAGGAGAATTTCCAGTGCAAGAACTGGGGCTGTGAAACTGAAGCTTCCTGGAAAATTCCTTTAAAATGATTGTGGCCTTTGGGAAACAGGGAGGACTTGGGGGATCAGATTCCATGCCACAGAAAGGGACCCTGGGGATCAGGTTAATCATTCCCAGCTAGAAACTGGCCAAGACTGCTGGTTACTCTTAGACACTCGGCCCTTGCGCTACACAGAGATTGGAGCTCAGACTTACTTCTCACGAGATACAGGAAACTATGTGTGGCTTTGGGAGAAGCCTGTCTGTTGTTTTATGTTAATCAATCAGGAGTAATTAAAAAAAAAATCTTGCCATGGTTGGGGAAAATCTCAACCAAAGAGAAAAAGAAACAAAGACACGAACCAGGTAATTGGTACCAGTTTCTGCTCTCTTGGTCCCCTGGCAAACTACTCTGCTATCAGCACTGGCTGGGCCTTTCTCATTCTGATTGGATTAACAGTGGGGCACCATCTTACACTATAAGGCCAATTTTGTATCAGTTCATTAAAATCAATGGTCCTTAGGAGCAACTATACCTCCTTAAAGCATCATGAGTCCACAGTTTGTCTCATTCACTAAGATCAGTGGGGGATAGGACAGGGCCTCTTTAACACGCCTGATTCCATGATGGAAGTGCCATTCAGGCTATAAAACTCAGCACGTCGACAGCATCACTTGCCAAAATGAAAATAAAGACTTAATCCATCAAGTCCGTAGTTCTGGGAAAGTCGTGCTTCCTGCCATGATGACAATAGACTAAACCTCTGAACTGTCAGCCAGTCCCAGTTAAATGCTTTCCTTTATAAGAGCTGCTGTGGTCATGGTGTCTCTTCACAGCAATAGAACATTGACCAAGGCATGATTTTTGTTGAAAATATTTTCTGTACCTCTGGCCTGGGTTTCTTCTCCTTCCTTTATTCCTATAATGCATAAATTTCACCTTTCTAGCATCCCAGATTTCCTGAATGTTTTGTGCCTGAACGTCTTTAGATTTAACGTCTTCTTTGGTGGAGGTAACCATTTCTTCTATCGTGTCTGAAATGCCTGAGATCTCTCCCATCTTTTGTATCCTGTTGGTAAGGCAGGCTCTGAGGCCTTTTGACCTCTTAACATTTTTTATTTCAGTGTTATCTGTTTGGGTTTTCTTCTGTCATGTCTTGAGCTGTTTTCATTATTTCTTTCCACTGTTTGTGTTTTCACAGACTTCATTAACGGACTCACTCATACCCTCTTTAAGGCCCTTGAGCACATTCTGTCATTCTTTTGAAGTCCTTGTCTCATGCTGCAGTTCTATTTCTCAGGTCTACTACAGCAGGACCACTGGGTTCTAGGGGAGAGGTCTTGTCTTGGCTGCTAGTGATTTTTTTTTTATGCTAGTGTCTAGGCTTCTAGGTTGGGATGGTGAGGTTATTTTAGGTGTTGACATCTGGTCTTCGTTGGGTGGGTGCTCTGTTCTTTGGTTTCTGTTGCCCTCTGGAGCTTAGGACCGTGTGATGGCTGTGGGTGGCAGGTTAGGGAGTGAGTGCCTCTGAGGGTCTGTAAGGTAAGCGGCAGGTTAGGGAGTGAGTACCTCTGCAGGTCGGTAAGTGGCAGGTTAGGGAGTGAGTACCTCTGCGGGTCGGTAAGCGGTGGAGAGGAATAGAGGTTGGCTAGGTGAAAAAACTGAGAAGCTTGAGGACAGAGCTAGGCAGATCCTGTTCATACCTAAGAGTCAGGGTCCACAGAGAGTAGAGGGGTAAGAAGAGGGAATCCTGTAAGTAGGGTGCAGTAAGGCAGTGAATTATCTGGAGAGATGGGGCGCAAGGGTTAGGGAGACCCTGGGTCTGAATAAAGAGTGGGAGTCTCCAGTAAATGGAGGGGAGGTGGGAGGAGGGGCCTGTAAGAAGGGGAAGGACTTATAAGAAGGGGAGGGGCCTGTAAGAAAGGGAGGGGCTTGTAAGAAGGTTGTTATTGGACTGAAAGTGAGAATGGAAAGTTCATAAATGAGGACAGGAAAAACAGTGTGATTTACC
Source organism: Peromyscus leucopus (assembly GCF_004664715.2). Lineage (NCBI taxonomy): Eukaryota > Metazoa > Chordata > Mammalia > Rodentia > Cricetidae > Peromyscus > Peromyscus leucopus. The sequence goes on along the minus strand of NC_051064.1, from coordinate 54,908,462 downwards.
TACCTGAGTCCCTACCACATATGGCCACTGGGGATCCTGTAGAGAGTGTTTCTAGGTATAGCCAGCACCAAAGAAGGCGGGGTGGGGATCAGGGAAGCTGTGTCCCCCACAAGTTTTGGCAGAGTGCCCAAGGAATGAAGCTATGGAGGAGGAGAGGGCCCTGTAAACCTGTAGTGCATGTTCTTGATTGACAGCTGATGTAGGTGGCCCAGCTCACTAGGGTGGTACCACTCCTGGGCTGGTGGTGCTTGGTGCTCTAATAAGGCAAGCTGAGCAAGCCAGTAAGCAGTGTTCTTCCATGGCCTCTGCATCAGGTTCCTGCCTCCAGGTTCCTGGCTTGAGTTTCTGTCCTTGTTGGAAGAGAACTCCCACCACATGCAAAATCAACACTTAAACAGCCAAACAAATCAAACTGGTGTGTTCAGTCACAACTTCATAGAGATGACTTGGAGCTCAGAGAGAAAATCCAATATTGGGAGCCTAGTACCATTGTTTAGACGTTCATAGGTGGAAAGTACTAGCTTTGCTAATGGGGTAATGGGTGTGCTCATTGGATCAGGTCTACGGGTCCCATTCTCAAACCCAATTTAACTTCAGTGCTTCAGAGGCCTTATCTCCAAATACGGCCACTCTAGGAATTAAAGCTTTAACATATGGATTGGGAAGGGGGACAGAATATTCAGTCCATAATAGTGAGAGCAAGAGAGGGGGGTGGCAGGAGTAGACAGATTTCCTTTTTCTTTATTCTCTCATACAATACATCTTGACCTCAGCCTCCCCTTCCTCCCCTCTTCCTGGACCCCCCTCCACTCTCCCTAAGATTCAGAAAAGAACAGGCCTCTCAATGATATCAGCCCAATATGGCATAACAAGATACAGTAAGACTAGATACAAGGCCTAATAACAAGACTGGCTGAGGCAACAGAGTAGGAGGAAAAGGGTCCCAAGAGCAGGCAGAAGAGTCAGAGACACGCCCACTGCCTCTGATAGGAGTCCCACAAAAACCCCAAGCTACACAACCGTGATGTATCTACAGAGGGCCTGGCGCAGAGCCATGGAGGCTCTCGGAGCCCCTGTGAGCCGTGTTTAACTGATTCTGTGGGCAGCGTTCTCTTGGTGTCCCAGACCCCTTTGGCTCCACAATCCTTTCTCCACCTCCTGCAGGTATTCCTGAGTGTTTCCTAATGTTTGGCTGTGGGTATCAGTATCTGCTCACATCAGTTGCTGGAGGAAGCCTCTCTATTGACCATTGGACTATACTGTCAGTATAGCAGAGTATCATTATGACTTTTTTTTTTTTGAACAGTCATGTTTGTTTCTACCCTAGGTCTCTGAGCCATTAAGCTTCCAGATCCTGGCCATTCAGAAAGTGTCGGTCATGTGCTCCCATTCACGGCTTGAGCCTCAAGTTAGCCTGTCAGAATGGCTAAGATCAATAGCACAAATGACAGCTTATGCCGGCCAGAATGCGGAGCAAGGGAAACACTCCTCCATTGCTCGTGGGAGTGCAAACTTGTACAACCACTAAGAAAATTAATATGATGGTTCCTCAGAAAACTGGAAATGGATCTACCTCAGGATCCAGCTGTACCACTCATGGGCATATCCCCAAAAGATGCCTCATCCTACCACAAGGACACTTGTTCAACTGTGTTTATAAAGTTTGATTCATAATAGCCAGAACCTGGAAACAACCTAGATGTCTCTCAACCAAAGAATGGGATAAAGAAAATGTTATATATTTACACAATGGAGTGCCCCCACAAAATCTTCTCTTTACATATTATATAGATTACATATTATCCACTCTCTGATGTTCTGTTACAGCCACAGAAAATGAGCTAAGGGTATCAGTGAGATTTCTTGGGTGAAGGTGCCTGCCATTAAACCTGGTGATCTGAGCTCCATCCTAAGGACACACAGGGCAGGAGGAGAGAACCCACTCCCTCAACTTGTCCTTTGACCTCTACACGCACACCCTAGCATGTGCCTTCCCTCCATGCGCACAAAACAATAGCTGTAATAAAAGCTTTATTAATGGACTAATAGAGGACCCTGGGGAGTCCTCAGGAAGGCGATTTAGTTAGACTGTGGGAGGAAATCAAGAGGCCAGGTAACACAGATGAAAATATATTGGAACCAAATGATGGAGGGCCTGAGTGCCCGGGTGAGGAGTATTCTTCACTTGAGGAGGCTGTAAGCAGACGATGATCTGGCCAGAGCCCCTGGTTTGGAAGAGTTAGCTACAGCTTCCCAGTGTAAGCCAGGGAAGAGTTCTGAAAGCAGAGTGGAAGTGCCTCAGGGGTTCAGGACAGAGGTGAGTTCCAGGAGACAGCAGTGTGCTCACGTGGGAGGAGAGACATGGAGACAATGTAGGGAATGCTCAGGTGTGGTGTGTGCTAAGTGGAATGAGGGAGACAGAAATAGTCACAGGTAAGGTTTCTAGCTTAGAAAGCCATGACATAACAGGGAAAACAGGTCGGGTAGTTCAGGACAGGAGATGAGGCAGATAAAGAGCTCAGTGTGGATGCACTGAGCTTGAGGAACTGTTGGGACACTTAGAAGACATTCCACAGGGTATTGAAAATCAAAGTCTGGTTCAAGAGACACAAGGTTCAACTTCCAGTAATGAGAGGCAAACATTCTGTTTATGTTGGTCTTTTCCCCTCCCTCCCTCCCTCCTTCCCTCGCTCTCCCTCTCTCTCTTTCTTCTCTCTTTTACAAAGGGTTTCTTGCAGCCCAGTCTGGTTTTGACCTTGCAGTGTGGTTGAACATGACCTTGAACTAGTAGTTCCGCTTCCCCAATGGTGGGATTCCAGTGTGCACCACTCTGCTTGGCTAGTAATAAACATTCCATCAAGGAAAATTAGAAGTGTTTGGCAAAAGGATTTTGTTTTTTAGTATATGAGTCCGTGCATGCATATTCATGTCGGAGTGTGGGGATGTGCCACGGCTGTGTGCAGAGGTCAGAGGCAAGTCCCAGGAAGCAGCCTTCACCTCCTACTTGGCACGTTTTTGCCACTTCCTACAGCAGGCTCGTCGGCTTGTGTGCCTCAGGGAGGGACTCTCCTGTGCGTGCTTCTTCCCATCTCACTGTAGAGCTGCAGGGTTGCAGACTTGCTGTGTCCACGCCAGCTAGGGATTTGAACTCAGGTCTTCACACTTGGAGAGCAAGCACTTCCCTGAAGCATGGTCCTAATTAGTCTTATCAATTAAAAGCAGGAGTCGGATATCGGGGTAATAACCTGAAAGACCAGAGCAGCCACTAGAGACTCCTTACCTCTGCGAATCCTCAGACTGAATGAACAGAGATCCTGTCTCCATCTGCTTGATGTTCCTGCCTCCATCTCCCGATTGTGCTGGGATAAAAGACATGAGCCTCCCAATGACTGGGATCAAAGGCGTGAGCCTTCCAAGTGCTGGGATTAAAGGCGGAGCCGCCACCAACTGGCCTCTATGGTTCTGTTGATCTAGTTTTTTTTTTTTTTTTTTTTTTTTTTTTTTGGTTTTCTGCTCTTGCGCTTTCTACTTGTAGTCTCAACTCAGAGATCGCTGCTCTGCTCCGATCTGATTGCTCCAAGGCAAGCAAGCTTTATTAGATCACAAACAAAATATCACACAACACTCCCCCTGCAAAAAAGATTTTGTTTTATGTATTTATTTTCTGGTGTTTTGAGACAGAGTCTCTCTAGGTAGTTCTGGCTATCCTAGAATTCACTATGTAGACCAGGCTGGCCTTGAACTCATAGAGATCCACCTGCTTATATCTCCTAAGTGCTAAGATTAAAGGCATATGTCACCATGCCCAGATCCACTCCATTTTTTTTAAAAACAATTTGTTTTAGTTTGTGGACTTTTTAAAATTAGATTTACTTATTTATGTATACAGTATTCTGCCTGCATTTTTCCTGCATGCCAGAAGAGGGCATCAGATCTCATTATAGATGGTTGTGAGCTACCATGTGATTGCTGGGAATTGAACTCAGGACCTCTGAAAGAACAGTCAGTGCTCTTAACCTCTGAGCCATCTCTCCAGTCCAATGCACTCCAGTTTTTGAGACTGGGTTTCTCAGTGAACTGGGAACTTGCTGTTTCAGCTAGACTGGCTGACCATAGAGCTCAGGTCCCCCATCTTTGCCTTGCCTAGTACTAGAGTTACAGATGCACACACCAGCACAGCCAGTTTTTATGTGGGGCCTGAGGATGAGAATTCAGGTCCTCGTAATTGTACAGCAGGTAATTGACCGGCCGACTGATCCATGTGCCCACACCTGTGTTGCTTTCTAGTGGCATTCCAGGGTCTGGAGAGATGGCTCAGCTGTTGAAAGCACTTTTGGCTCTTACAGAGGACCCGAGTTTGGTCCCAGCACCAAAGTCAAGTAGTACACAACTACCTGTAGCTCCAGCTTCAGGAGATCCAACACCTTGTTCTGACCTCTGTGGGCACCTGCACATGTCACACACACACACACACACAAAAAAAAAAAAAAAAAAAAATTAACTCTTTAAAATAATGGACTTGGCAGTGGTGGCACACACCTTTAATTCCAGCACTTAGGAGTCAGAGGCAGGCAGATCTCTGTGAGTTTGAGGCCAGCCTGGTCTACAAAATGAGTTCCAGGACATCCAGAGCTGTTACACAGAGAAACCCTGTTGTAGCTGGTCTTTCTTTGGACTGCCAGCCAGCTCCTAAATAATGACATGGAGACTTCTTATTATGAAAGCTTGTTCCCAACCAGCTCTTAGAACTTAAATTAACCCATTAATATTAATCTATGTTCTGACACATGGCTCATTACCTCTGCGTAGTTCCATGTGTCCCATATCCTCCATGTCTGGCTAGCCAATCTTAGCTTCTCTTCTTCCCAGAGTTCCTCTCTCTTCCCAGAAATCCTGCCTATCCTCTCCTGCCTAGCTATTGGCCATTTGGCTCTTTATTAAACCAATCACATGTGGCAGAGGCAGATCTTCACAGTGTACAAAAGATTATCCCACAACACCCTGTCTTGAAAAACAAAACAAGCACAGAAACAAACAAAAATAATAAATAAAAAATATCTGATAGAGGGAAGTGAATCTCTATGAATTCCTGGCCAGCTGCGGGTACTCAATGAGACTGTCTAAACTAAACTAAACATAATGGGATCTAAATTTGAGATCTACTAAAAGTACCAATGAATGGGGGTGTGGCTCACTAGTAAAGCGCTTGCCTAGAACATAGAAGGCCCTAAGTTCCGTCTCCAACAGAAGACGTTGAAGACCCCCGTGTTCTGTCATCGTACTTGCCCCTGAATTCTGTCTTCAGGAGAGTTTTTTGTGTGCTTTGACTTTTGTTGGTCCATCCTCTTCATATGTCCAACTCACTTTTTATTTATTTATTTTTGGTGTTTTGAGAGGCAGACTCACTCTATAATTCATGCTGGCCTTGAACTCAAGGCCATTGTCCTGCCTCAGCTTCCTGAGTTCTGGGATTGCCAGTGTTGACTACCATGCTCTATTGATATCTCTCTAGAAACACTTATGATTATAAGGCTCTAATTGTTAAAAATTCCGTGTTGGGGGTTGGAGGTAGCTAGCATTGTAAGGTCCCAGATTTGATCCCAGCACCACAGAACAAACATTTTTTCCCCCGTATTGACTTTCATTACACTTTCAGTGTACATTTCATCAGAGGTACATAATATACCAGAAAAGTAATAACAAGGAACTATTAAGTGTTATATAGAAATGATTAAACTATTAAATATTACATAGAAATTTCTGTCTTAGAGGGATGGGTAACTTGTATTGTCTGTTGCTGTGTAGTGATTATCTCAAAATCTAGCACCTTCATAACAAACATCTCACATGGTCTTTCAGGCCAGCATCTGGACCAGCACAGCTGGGCAGCTCTGGCTCAGGAATGCTCCTGAGGCTGTAGTCAAGATGTTGACCAGGGCTGCAGCCCTTGAAAAGCTTCCCTGAGGCATGGACAGTCACGTCAAGGTCACTCATTGGGTTGTCAGTGAAAGCCTTCTGTTCTGAGTTACAGGGTCCTCTCCACAAGGCTGCTCACAGCACAGAACTCGACATCATCAAAGTGAGTGATGCAAGTGAGATGACCAAGACAGAAGCCAGGATCATTTTTTAAATAGATTTATTGAGATAGACTTTACATACCCTACCATATTCATTCATATATTCAGGGTTTTGTATCCAGCAATGATGAGCAATTATAATCATGCTAAGACATTCCCAACACCTCCAGAAGATCACAGCCCTTGACAGTGGCTTCTTCAAGCCCTTCTAGGCCTGGGAAACCACAGTCTACAGGACCTCACTCTGTAGGCTAGGCCTGCCTGGAACTCCCGAGATAGTCAGGAATGACCTCTTACTCCCTGCTCCTGCCTCCTCCTCCCACAAGCTGCGAGTGCAGGCCTGTGCCACCAAGTCTGGCCATCACTGAAGGTTTTAACCTTAAACTCAGCAGGCTAAGGTGCTTGCCAAGCCTGACAACTTAACTTTGATTCCTGGGTTTCATATGGTGGAAGGAGAAAGCTGAGTCCTGAGAGGGGCCCTCTCTGTGTTAAAAATGACAAGCGGTGCTGGTTACCAGGCAGAAAGGTCATGAGGCATAAGCAATGACGAAACCCAGTATCAGAGCTTAATTAGGAGGGGGGGGGGCACAAAAGACTCAGGCCTGGGGGAGAAGCACGTGCAGGGAGCAGAGAGAGGGGGAGGGGGGGCAGGAGAGAACAGAGCAGAGGAAGAGGAGGAGTCTGTGTCCGGCTTTTTAAGGCACAGTCGGGCTTATGGAGCTACGCCATGCATGTGCAGATTGTGTGACCATGCCGCCGTGCACACGTAATCACCAGCGCACACTGACAATGTAAGATGCAAGACCCCTTGCTTAGCTCCTGAGTTGTGCATGTGCAGTCTTGCAGCTGGAGTGGGGGCAGAATTCTAACATTGCAGATTTTTTGCTTATTATAAAAAAGTGGGTGAACAGGAATAGGGGCATCGTTTCTCCCAGAAAAACTGCTTCCAGCTGACTTGGTGGGTGTCGGTTGACTCTTGGGGGGGTAGGGAAGGGGGCTTCTGAGGTAGACAGGCGTCCTGGGATGGTGGGCTGTCATCTGCCTCGGAGCTGTTCATCTTTCTTGGCTTGGCACTCTGGCTGCTTTTGTGGCTGACAGGATGCTGGTGAGACAGAAAAGCTTAGAAAAGGGAGTTATTATTATTATTATTATTTTCCTTTGGGAAGGTTCCCAGGGTGATAGAGGGGGTCCTGAGACCAGGAAAGTTTGGGTTTGGCACTTATCTTGAAGTAGATCCAACCTATTGGATGGGTTTAAGCTGGTTTCTGGAGCTTAGGAAAAAAATTAAACATTACGAAGCAGTCACAAGAAAATTAAGTCCTTGGCTGGTGACCACTGTAGTGTTTGGTACTCTGTTTATGTTGGTTAGTATTGAGAGAAAGAGAGAGAGAGAGAGAGAGAGAGAGAGAGAGAGAGAGAGAAAGAGAGAAATTGGAACATGTTTTTAATTTTTACCTGAGATAAGCTTTATCAGAGACAGATTATTTTAAGGCACCTGTTTCCTTTATTAGTTCAGCATCCAGGAGACACAGGTGATCAATTGCTGAGAGCATTTAACAGTAATAGATTGTTATATTAAAGTCTGTTTTTGCAGAGCCCAGACACTTTTTTGGTCTGGGGGTGTAAATACCTTTTAAATGTTACTGTTTCTTTACCACCTAGGTATATATTTGATGATCCTTGGACTCCAGCTCTATGGTATTCCTTAATTAGCTGAGTAGTTAATTAGAAGAGGGAACCAGGAAGAGAAAAGCTTGTGGGGTGAGACCTCAGTCTTCTGGAATTGGTGACAAGGCAGTGGATCCTGATGTCCTCTGGAACTTGAGAGAGAGCCGGGCCCTGTCTGTATCCCTGTGCATGAGAAGCACTGCTGGCCGGTCTGGAGTAAGGCACATGGAGGGAGCAAATGAACTGAAAGCTCCTACCTTAGCTGGAAATCTCTTCCCATTAAGTAACCCTGGAAATACAATTAAGTCTGGTGAGGTGGGTAAGGCTACATCCCCCACCCTGATAATAGGGAAATGAGGAGAGGTGGGACCCCAAAACTCCCTCAGGACTGAGTAAGTGGCTCCGGTGTCCAGAAAGAAGGAGTTAGGTCACCCAGATATTATTATTACTACCCTGGGTTCCCTGTGTGAGATGGGAGTGGCCGGGCTGGGAAACGGGCAGCTTCAGTCTTTGCTGAAGGGCAAGCCTAGGAAGTCAGCTGGAGGGGAGTCCTGAGCTGATATCCCCATGCCGCTAGGTACACTGAGGCAGTCAGCTGACCAGTGGCCCTTCTAGCATAGTTTCGGGCAAGGCCCTATGGGTGCCCCCCACTGTGGGGCAGTGGTGCAAGTCGGAGCCCAATGGACTTCTTTTCCACACTTAAAACAGGGACCTGGCAGCTTTCGGGGAGCTAGTCGGATAGCGTGTACCAACATTTGGCAGTTTTGTTTTTGGTTTTGTTTTGTTTCATCTCTCCCATGGTACACTTTAAATGCCACCGCTAACACTTCTGCCTGTGGGGTCAGGAGCCTTGCTCTCCAGATGCTTAAGTTTTAGTCCTAAGGTCAGGGAGCTTTTCGAGACAAGCGACAGATTTTATTCCGTGTCTTGAATTTTTTTTTTTTTTTTTTTTTTTTTTTTTTGTTGTTGTTGTTGTTGTTGTTGATAGTTTGCTGGCTTGAGGACAGGAAGACCTGCCAGGAGGCAGGCTGTAAACTGATTTCTGGCTAAAGAGTCATCCAGATTATTGTGATCCCCATGTGGGTCCTGGTTGTAAACTTATTTGCATGCATCCTAGCCTGCTTCCAGACCTGTCCGTGCTTAGCGGCCCGTCTGGTACCAGAGAACAGATAAGATAAGGTTCTTTGGAGTCAGAGATTCCTTAGGTTCAGGAATGCAAGTGGGCAGGAGAGAGAATCAGAAAGGAAGGGTTTAGAGCTTAGGTAAAAGTGTGGGGAGAAGGTAACTCTCTTCATTTGTCCGTTCGCTGGCAGAAGTTAGATAATCCTGTGAAATATTGGGGTTCAAGCAGCCATTACACAGCCAAATTTACTGGTATCTGGGGATATTTAAGGCATTTGTCAGAGGTCGAGTGGAAGAAGCCTCCATGTCCCATGACTGCAGCAAAGGGAAAAAAAAAATTAAAAGAACAAACAGGATCCCAGGCTCCCGTCTCAAGTGTCCTTGAGGATAGGCAGTCTGTGGACTGGCATTAACAGCACAAATTACCCAAACCGCCGTCACAGAAGGGGTAAGGGCTGGGCATACATACCAGAGGACCCCCTGGGAGTCCAGACAGCATTCAATACTTAGTCAAGAGAGAGTGTCCTGTTACAGAGCAGAGGACCCCTGGTGGTCCAGCACGAAGAATATATCTCAGGCTACAGTCACGGGAAATGACGGGGGTGGGGGTGGGGGTGGGGGTGGGGGTGGGGGGGGTGGGATCAGAAAGGGGAAACTCACCAATCTGGCTAGCCGGTGTGTTGTGAGGAGTGGTCCCCAGGCTGGGCAAATGAAAAAGTGGAGCGGCAGTCGCAGTACAGGATTCAGGTCGCAGAGCCCGGGACACAGAGCTCGGGAAGAGCCTGTCTCGTTACAGCACCAATGATAAGCAGTGCTGGTTACCATGCAGAAAGGTCATGAGGCACGAGCCATGATGAAACCCAGTATCGGAGCTTTATTGGGGGGTGGGGTGGCACAAAAGACCCAGGCCTGGGGGAGAAGCACGTGCAGGGAGCAGAGAGAGGAAAAGAGAGAGAGAGAGTGGGGGCAGGAGAGAACAGAGCAGAGGAAGAGGAAGAGTCTGTGTCTGGCTTTTTAAGGCACAGGTGGGCTTATGGAGCTACGCCACACGCATGTAATCACCAGCGCGAACTGATGATGTAAGACGCAAGACCCCCTGCTTAGCTGAACTGTGCATGTGCAGTCATGCAGCTGGAGTGGGGGCAGAATCCTAACACTATGACTCTCACAGCATGTACACACACACACACACACACACTCATGCAGGCACACACACACCACAGAATTAAAAACTGTAATGAAAATTTAAAGGCATTGTAATGATAATAAGGTACAGAAACTTTTATATAACATTTAAAATTTGGGCTAGATGTAGTGGCTCACACCCATAATCCCAACATTGGAAGGCTGAGGCAGGAGAGTTTCTACTCATCCAAGGACAATCTGGAGTACATTGTGAGACCTTGTCTCAAAAACCGAGGAAACAATATGGAGAAATATAATTGACGTTTTCTGAGCAGTAAATGTAATATAATGACTTTAAAATCCATGCATGTGCAAAAACAATGTGTTCATTAGTGAAAACATCAGTCTTCACAAATACTTTGAATTTTGTTTTAAAAGGCCATAGTTATATGGGATTAGCACAATCTTGATAAGAAACAAAGCTACAGACATACTGTATTACTGGAAAAGGCCTGGACAGAGCTACGTGACATACACTTCCGGTCTCTTCTCTGTAATGAAGCTGCAAACCCAACACAGAGTTCATGGAGAAGACAAACTTGGAGTCTGTAAAGTACGAAGATCAAACTGTGAAGAATCAATCTTGGGGCCTGGAGAGGTGGCCTAGTCCTCAAGGCCCTGCTGCTCTTCAGAGGACCAGACTTCCATTCCAGTCCCAGCACCCATACAGTCTGGCTTATAACTACTTGTAATTCCAGCTCCAGGGGATCCAGGGCCACTGTGGGCACCTTCATACATTCATACACACATATAAATAAAATGTTTATCTAAAAAATAGACAAAACAACAACAACAACACACACACACACACACACACACACACACACACAAACAAACAAGGCCAGGTGTGGTGGTGCACACCTTTGTCCCAGCACCCAGGAAGTAGAGGTAGGTAGATCTCTGTGAGTTCAAGGCCACGCTGATCTATAAATGAGCCAGGGGACAAAGATATTTGGGGAATTCAAAACACCTGAAAACAACACATTTTGAGCCGAATGAAGGAAAACAGCACTTATGAGATGAAGTTGAAGCTTTGAGTGAAGCTTGTGGTATTTAAACGGTAATAGTAAGGGGAAATATCTTGACTAAGATTCCAGTTTAAACTGGAAAAAAAGAGCAATGTGAGCACAAAGCAAGAGGAAAATGAAGAGGTTCACAAATAATAAAAACAGATAAAGCTAGAGAAGCGAGGCGTGGAGACGCGTGCCTGTGATACCAGCTCTTGAGAGGTGGGAGCAGAAAGTCAGGAGTTCAGGGTCGTCCTGTCTCCAAAACACCCAGCAACAACAAGACTAGAGAAATTAATGAAATCAAAAGCTGGTTCTTATAAAAAAAAAAAAAAAAAAAAAAAAAAAAAAAAAAAAAAAAAAAAAAAAAAAAAACCTCTCTAGCCAGACTAACCCAGAAACAAAAAAGATAAAGACAATATAAATTATCAGTACAGAAATGAAATTGCCTGCAAACTAACAGTTAATAAGAGAACACATGAACAACTCCACCTGCATGGATCTGACAAACTGAGTGAAGTGGAAGAAGAATTCTTTAATTATCATAAACTACCCACTAGAGATAAGACAAACTATCTGAGCAGGCCTATAACTATTTAAGAAATTCTGTTTGCAAGACCTCATGAAGATCACCTGCGGTGGTTTGAATGTAACTGGTCTCCATTAGCTCATAGGGAGTGGCACTATTAGGAGGCGTGGCCTTGTTGGAGCCAGTGTGTCACTGTGGGGTGGGCTTTGAGGTCTCCTTTGCTCAAGCTACACCCAGTGTGGACACAGACTCCTTCTATTACTTCTGATCATGATATAGAACTCTCAGCTCCTTCTCCAGCACCATGTCTGCCTGCATACTGCCATGTCCCACCATGATGATAATGGACTAAACTTCTGAAGCCATCCCAATTAAATGTTTTCCTTCATAAGAGTTGCCATGGTCGGCCAGGCGGCGGCACACGCCTTTAATCCCAGCACTCTGGAGGCAGAGCCAGGCGGATCTCTGTGAGTTCGAGGCCAGCCTAGGCTACCAAGTGAGCTCCAGGAAAGGCGCAAAACTACACAGAGAAACACTGTCTCAAAAACCAAAAAAAAAAAAAAAAAAAAAAAGAGTTGCATGGTCATGATGTCTCTTCACAGCAATAGAAACCCTAACTAAGACACCACCCCTAGCTCAGGAGCTATTAGCAGTGATGGCTGCTGGAGGGAGGGTCAGTTCAGGATTGAATGTGGTACACATATATACATGCCGGCCAAAGTGTCCATACACATAAAATAATAAAATAAAATAAAATAAAACGGATACAACTAAAGAAAGACCAACTATCCAGTTGCCAGGTGTGGGGGCACACACCTCTAATTCCAGCACTTGTGAGGCAGAGACAATCTGATGTTTGTGAGTTCCAGGCTAGCCTGGTCAACATAGGGACTTCCAGACCAGACACAGTTACATCATAAGACCCTGTCTCAATACAAATAAAAGTGGACGGAAGGAAGGAAGAAAAGAAAGAAAACCCTGTACATGAGTGCTTGTATTGTTTTGTTTCTTTTCACAAATACCTGAAACTGAAAACAACTCGGAGTTCTGCAGAGGCTGTTGGTAGTGCAGGGGAAAGGGATGAATGGTCGATACAGAGAACTACTTAGATCAATCTCAAAAGCATGGGCTGAAAAGCTCTCAAAAGTCACAGGGCATCCTTAGAAAGATGAGCCTCTGGTGAAGGAAAAGCTCTTGTTTTATTTTGATTGCAAAATGATTAATTTTATCCATGTCAGATAGCTCATAATTGCCTCTGGCCTGTAGGCATCTGTGTGCGCGTGTCTGTCTGTCTGTCTGTCTGTCTCTCTCTCTCTCTCTTTCTGTGTGTGTGTGTGTGTGTGGTGTGTGTGTGTGTGTGTGTGTGTGTGTGATTCTTAGAGACAGGGTTTCTCTGTGTGGCCATGGCTGTCCTGGAACTCACTCTGTGGACCAGGCTGGCCTTGAACTCAGAGACCCACCTGCCTCTGCCTCCCGAGTGCTGGCTTGAAGGCTGAGCCACCACCGCCCGGCTGGCACCTGTACTTATAAGGCATACACCTACACAGAGAAAGACAACCCCACAACACTTAATTAAAAACAAATATTTGAAGAGAGTGAATACTAGTACACAGACAGTAGAATAATCCCTAAACCCAATAATTATATAAAAATCATCCATGCAACTTGGAATGATATATAATTTGTCCCAAACAAGATTTATCCAAGGAATGAAAGGAAAATTTTACATCAACAAATTAGTACTAAAAATGTGTCCTATTAATAGGTAGGAGAGAAAATGCATGCTCACTTCAGAATATGGCAAGTTGATATTGATATTGATATTGGCATTGATAACATGCAACGTCCATCTGATAACCCAGCACTCAGGAGTCTGAGGCAGGAGCATCCTGAGTTTCTAAGCCAGCCTAGACTAAATAGCAACACACATTCTCCATCTCTCAAAAAGAGAATCCGTCTTGATATTGTAAATATATTAGTTTTCTCTAACTGGATCTATAATACCAACAAAGTAGTAACAGATTCTCAACAGGTCTGTGTAGATACAGACAGCCTGATTCTAAACTGTGCTGGATCTGACAATGCTGTGTTTAGGGGGACTATGCTAATGGCATACGGCCAAAGAGGTGTGGTGAGAGAGCATGTAAACACAAACGCATCCCTGCAGAGGAGGGCCAGGGCCAGTGTCTGTTTGGTAAAAACAACAACAACAACAACAACCCCACTTATAAACACACACACACACACACACACACACACACACACACACACACACATATGCACGCACACACGATCAATCAATCAAACAATTTCTTGCAGGTTTCAGACCTCAGTATGAAGGGCTACCAACCATGTTTTCCAGAGAGACTGGAAAGGAACACTACAGGACTTTAAGGTATCAAGTGACTTCTTCAAGCAACCCAGAGGAATCAAACAAGATGGGCATAGTGGCAGACACTTGACTCCCAGCCCTTGGGAACAGTTGACAGAATGGTCACCTCAAGTGAGGTCTGGGCTAATCAGGGATACAAAGAGATGCTTTCTTAAACAAAACAAAACAAAAAACAAAAAACAAACAAAAAAACATAAGACGTACAAAGCAATAACAACAAAAGACAAATCAAAATGAAAACATTCCACTTTGGATGAAAGGCGGCAGAGGAGGAGGGTGGTGTACAAATGGTAGTGTCTTTTAGTCCCAGCACATCAGGAACTCCTGATAAAAGCAGACAACCAAGAATAATGACTTTGTGAAAAAAACTAAACAATTACTAACACACACACATACACACATACACACACACACACACACACACACACACACACACACACACGAGCTTAATTAAGTAGCAATCAGTGCAAATAAAAAACATGTTGAGATTTTATACCACACTAAATATAATTAAAAAGCAAGGCAATACCAACTATTGACCAGCAAGAAAGTAACAGGGCTTTTCATATACTGCTGATTGCAGATAAACTGGCACAATCACTTTGCAAAATGTTTTATCATGAGCAACAAAGCGATTCTACTACTGAATATACAGGGTAGATAAACTCAAGTACGTGTATATGAACAGACTTACGTAAGACAGCACTGTTTGTAATCTCCCGACCTGGAAACAACTCAAATGTTCATTTGTCGACTGGGCAAATCAAAGGACACATTAGTATGACAGAATGCAGAAGTGAAATGGAAAAACACCTGTGAGCAGTAACATATAAAAACTGAGGCTGGAGAGGTGTTTCAGTGGTTAAGCACATTGGCTGCTTGTATAGAGGACCTGGGTTGAATTCCTAGCACCTACATGACATCCCACAACAGTAACTCCAGTTCCAGGGAGTCTGGTGCCCTCTTCTGGCCTCCACAGGCTCTGCATGCACTTGGTGCACATATCTACATGCAGAGAAACACATATGCATGTAACACAAAAATTTTTAAAAAAAATAATTTTGAGTAAGCAAACTGGACACAAAAGAATCTCTGCTATACAGTTCCCTTATGTGTAGTGTTGAATAGAGCAAACAGATTCCTATGTCAGGCCTGGTAGCACAGGTCTGTAATACCAGGTGTCGGGGGCTGAGGCTAAGACAGGATTATTGCAAGTTCATGGTCAGCCAGGGCTACAGAGGTAGCTCAAGGATAGTTCGGACAGTTTAGTGAGACTCTTTCTCAAAAAGTTAAAAGAGGGCAGGGGAATGGACATAGTTGCACGATAACGTACCTGCCTAGCGTGTGTGACGATCAACCTTTAGCCCCCACATGGTCTCTTTAAGGGGTAAAATTACGTAGAGAAGAAACACAGCACAGGTTCATGAGAAAGGAGGTCTAGTCAGGCCGATGACCACGCAGCACACGCCAGGGGTAGCGGAGGCTCTGTTTTCCGGAGCAGAGGTTACATAGATATTTACAGTAACTTTTACCCTGTACAGTTCCATATCATGTATTCGTCTACGTGTGTATTATATTCATTTTTTTCTAATTTTTTTTTCAGGTAGGGTTTCCCTCTGTAGCCCTGGCTGTCCTGGAACTCTCTCTGTAGACCAGGCTAGCCTCAAACTCAGAGATCCACCTACTTCTGCCTCCCAAGTGCTAGGATTAAAGGTGTGTGCTACCATCACCCAGCTTCTTTTTTTTTTAAGTTATATTTATTCATTTTTATTTTATGTGTGTTTTGCCTGAATGCACATGTGTCTGTGCACCAAGTGGGTGCCTGTTGCCTGAGGAGGTCAGAAGATGGCATGGGATCCCCTGGAACTGGAGTAACAGATGGTTGTGAGCCACCATGTGGGTGCTGGGAACTGAGCCTTGATCCTCTGTGGAGAGAGCAAATGCTCTTATCCCCCAAACCATCTCTCCAGTCCCTGTATGTTCTTTTTTGTTTGTGTTTTTTGTTTTTGGTTTTGTTTTGTTTTGTTTTTGAGACAGGGCTTCTCTGTGTAGCCCTGGCTGTCTTGGAACTCACTTTATGGACCAGGCTGGCCTTGAACCCAGAGATCTACCTGCCTCCACCTCTCAAGTGCTGGGATTAAAGGTGTGCGCCACAACACCTGGTTCCAACTCTGTTGCTGAGGACTGGTGGTGTCAGTCAGGGACAGCACAGTTATTAGCATGTGTCAGGCTGTGCATAGGGTCCCCAGCACTACTACAAAAGAAAGTTCAGAGTGTGTCTTCAGAGTCTGCATAGGTGTCCCAACATAGTCAATATACAGCCACTTTTTCAAAGAATTTTTTAAATTATACTTTGTGTGTGAGGGGTGCACGTGCACATGTAGAGGTCAAAGGACAACTTGTGGGAATCAGTTCCCTCCTTCCACATGTGGGTCTTGGGGATCAAACCCAAGGCGTCAGGCTTGGCAGCAAGCCTTTACCCTCTGAGCCATCTTGCCGGCCCTCAAAGATGCCTTCTTCAAAGAATTTTTGCAAAATAAATATAAACTTGTTGTTGTTGTTGTTGTTAGGTTTTGAGACAGGGTCTTGCTATGCAGCACTGGCCTAGGACCCCCTAGAAGCTCAGACTGGCCTCTGACCTTCAGCAATGCTCCCCGTCTCAGCCTCCCAAGCACTAGGGTTCCCAGCCTTGCATCGCCAGTCTAGATGTCTTTTAGATGATACGTAATATGCAGTTAGACATGAAAGGATGGGAGCTTGTTCTCACAGCTAAGAAGGTCAGAATGCTGAGAGGACAGATATGATAGCAAATATTTTCCTAACATTCTCTCTCTCTTTCTCCTCTCTCTTGTTTTGTTTGAGACAGCATCTCTCTGTATAGCCCTGGCTGCCCTAAAATTCACTATGTAGACTAGGCTAGCCTCAGCCTCACAGAAATCTGTCTGCCTCTACCCCTCAAGTGCTGGGACTAAAGATGTATGCCACCATGATTGGCTTATAGCATACTCTTAGCAAGTCTGGACTGTGCTTACAGAGACTGACAGACGTAGAGACTCCCCATTATTCTGTGGTCTGAAATGATACCCTATGGTCTTCCAAGACTCTCAGCTATACTCTTTGTTTTGTCCTTATAAACCTCTTCCTCAGCACTCAGAAGGATGAGTTCAAGACCAACTTCATAAGATTCTCAGATAAAACCTCAGATAAAAATTCTCAGAAAATCCGTTTTTCTTTGACAGAAACAATTTCTCTGATAGCAGTTAAGTACAGAAGAGGCAAGGTTATTTAATAACTGTCATCAAATAAAGGTGTTCTTTGTCTTTAACTATCAGGGAAATGCAAATCAAACCCACGATGAGATGCCACTTTGCATCCTTATTCAGAAAGATAAGATGTGTGAGTGAAGGCATGGGAGACTGCAGCCCTCCAAGCCCTCATGTGCGCTGGTAGAAACTGATACCAGTTATTTTGGAAATCAAGTCCATCATTTTCTCCATTGGTTAAACACAGAATTACTAGATATACCTTCCTAGGTATGCACCCAAGAGAAATGAAAACATACATTGTCATAAAAATGTGTATACTAATGTTCATAGCAGCAGCATCCATAATGGCTCCAAAGTAAAAAATCATCCAAATGTTTATCAGCCAAGCATGCTATAAAAAGTGTAGCACTCTGTTGGGATAATCTTTTGTACACTGTGTGAAGATGTCCCTGTCCTTTCTCACCTGCCTAAGGCACCTTATGATTGGTTTAATAAAGAGCTGAATGGCCAGTAGCTAGGCAGAAGAAGATAGGCAGGACTTGCAGGGAGAGATAGGAACTCCGGGAAAGAATCTCAGGTTCACCAGTCACATGTAAAGGAAGTCAGACGTATGATATTGAAAGGTAACAAGCCATATGGCAGAATGTAGATTAAGATAAATGGGTTAATTTAAGTTATAAGAGCTATTTGGGAATAAGTCTAAGCTAAAGGCCAAGTTCTCATAATTAATAAAAAGTCTCCGTGTCATTATTTGGGAGCTGGTGGTCAAATGGAAGACCTGTTATATTTGGTACCCAAATGTGGGGCCCATATATCTAAACATAGGGCCTGAGAAAGCTGAGAAAAGTTCTGGATAAGGAGCCAGATGCAGCTTGCTAGCAACTGCAGTCTCTCAGGCAAGCCTGGTGCTTCTAGCATATAGAGGTGTGGCTCCTTTAAGAGACCCTGCTGTGTAGCTGAGCACTTGAGTGGAACCTTTGAACAACCAGTGTGCTACCCAGTGGAAGACTAGGGGCCTAGCAACTTCCCAGAGGTGGGGCGGGTAGGCAAGCCTCCTGGCTGTAAGGATGGGACTTGCCATAACACCAGGCGTTTGGACCTTAGATAGTGCTACATTAGATGGTTTAAAAATAGAAACAGAAGATGAGAAGATAAATGACTTAACTGAGATTGGCTTAGTAGCGATTATGATTACTATCATCTTGGTATTTCATATTCTATTCTTACTAGCCATAGTGGCTTTCTATGCCCTCTCAAAGAAAAAAAGCTTTATAAATACAGGAAAAAAGAAAAATATAAAAAGTGGATTGATAAAAGACAAGCCTGATAAGTAAAAATAAGAAAGATACTAAGACAGAGACAGAGGAGTTGCTAGATTTAAAAAAAATAAAGATGTAATTTCATATGGTATGCATTTACCACTTGTGAAACAGATATTAAATTCTTGGGCAATTCAAAATAGAGTAATCCCCCAAGACTAGAAAGATATGATAAAAACAGTACTAGAGGCTGGTCTTCAGTGACCGTGGCAATCATGGTGGAAGGAAGAAGCAAGGAGAGAGAACAGAGAAATGGGGCTAGAGGCATCAACATTTCCCAAGATCAATTTTTGGTGAAGGTCAATATGCTGAGATACAAATGCAGGGTGAATATGACGATACCACCTTGGTGCTGTGTTGTACAGTAGCTTTAAGTGCTTGGGACAAGGTTGAAGAAGCAGAAGAAAGATCTGAACCATTTACTAAAATTATACAAGGTCTAAGGGAAGCATTCACTGAGGTGTTTTTTTTTTTGTTTTTTTTTTTTTTTTTTTACAAAGATTGACTTCAGCTGTAAATAGAAGATTATCAAATTCAGAAGCTAGGCAAGTATTAATCAAATCTTTGGCTTTTGAAAATGCCAATTCTGAATGCAAAAAAGTTATTAGACCTTTAAAGACAAGATAAACAACAGATGAATAGATTAGAAATACGGCTGATATCAGATCTCATACTTATGATGCAACTTTAATGGGAGAAGTAATCTCTAAAGGTTTTAAGAAAAGCCAAACTGTAGCATGTCTTGGCTGTGGCAAGCAAGGTCATTTCAAAAGAGATTGTGGATAAGGCATTCCTAGAAACAAT
Organism: Peromyscus leucopus; assembly: GCF_004664715.2. Taxonomy (NCBI): domain Eukaryota; kingdom Metazoa; phylum Chordata; class Mammalia; order Rodentia; family Cricetidae; genus Peromyscus; species Peromyscus leucopus. The sequence continues at coordinate 54,889,093 of NC_051064.1, read as the reverse complement.
GTTTTTTCTAGAGATAATTAAAAAAGAAAGCCCTAGCCTTCTGGAGTATGCAGAAGGTGTGGCAAAGGCTGGTATTGGACTAATGAATGCAAATCATCAAGGGACAGGCAAGGTAACCCCTTGTCAGAAAATACTCTTGGGGGGGGCCTCTTGATGGCCCTGTTGGCCATTTCAAGTTAGCAGCAGAGAAACCACAGAGCAGTTAAACAGCACTGCTCTGAAGATAGCCATTAATAACTCAGATATCAAAGTCAAAGCAGCTTCAGGATATAAAACAGGAAACTCAAGAGAGGCTAGAAAACAAGTATTTTGGCAAGCTGCTATAATGATCAGAGGCCAAAACTAAAAGTATTTTTAAATGATATTGAAATTGTAGCTTTGATAGACACAGGAGCAGATGTAACAATAATTTCACCAAAATCTTGGCCTCTATATTGGCATCTCCAGGAGGCAAATATTCAGCTCCTAGGAACTGGTTCATTGTCTCAGGTAACAGAAAGTCTAAAATGGATTAAATGTGTGGGACCAGAAGGTCAAATAGGAAAATTAAAACCACGTGTGGCTAATATAGCTGTAGATCTATGGGAAAGAGATCATACAAGAGTGGGAAGCACAGATTAGCATTCTTCCAACTCCAGAGACAGGCTGTAAAGAAGAGATGTTCCCAATAAAGAAATTAAAAGATGTTATTAATGACAGTCACAGACTGTCCAGGTTGTCCATAAGCAGGACACAGCAGAGGCTGGCACTTCCACTGCTGATAGAACACCAGCTGCCCCACCAGTGAAGTGGTTAACTGACAAGCCAGTTTGGGTAGGGCAATGGCCTATTAAAAAGAAAGGTTACAGCTCTGGAACAGCTAGTCCAAGAACAGCTGGAGGCTCAACATATAGAAGAGTCCACCAGCCCTTAGAATTCCCATATGTTTGTCATTAAAAAGAAATATGAAAAAAAGGAAGATGTTAACAGATCTGAGAGCAATCAATACAGTCATTCAGCCTATGGGTTCCTTACAACCTGGAATCTCCTTAACTTCTTTATTACCTAAGGCATGGCCTATTACAATAATTGATTCAAAAGATTGCTTTTTCACAATCCCTTTGCATGAACAAGATAGAGAAAATTTTACTTTCACAATGCCTCCATATACTAATTCTCAACCTGTTGAAAGGTACCATTGGAGGGTCTTGACATAAGGATTGTTAAAGTCCTACCTATGTCAATACTTTGTACAACAGCCATTAGAAGTAATTCATAAACAGTTTCCTTAATCTATAATTTACCATTGTATAGATGAACTTGATTAGCTATTAAAAGGAAGTGTGCTAAAAGTCTCAGAATTTGACAAGAAACAACATGTTAACTGCAAAGGTTTAAAAAAAGATTATTTGGCAACAAGCCAAGGTAGTTATAAGGAAATACCCTACTTGTTCTTTGTATAACCAAACTCCATTACCTACAGGAAGTAACCCAAAAGGTATCCAAAGAAATGAAATTTGGCAAGTGGATGTGTTTCATTTTTCAGAGTTTGGAAAATTAATGTGTGTGCACCATACCATAGATACAAATTCAGGGTTTCAATGGGCGACTGCTTTAAATTCTGAAAAGACTGATTCTATAATTATACATTTATTAGAAGTTATGGCTATTATGGGTATACCTGTACAAATTAAGACTGACAATGCTCCAGCATATGTCTCTAGTAAAATGAAACTGTTTTTTTGCATATTACAGCATAAAGCATATTACAGGCATACCACATAATCCTACAGGACGAGCATGTGTAGAAAGATCCAATCCTACTTTAAAAGAAATGCTTAGGGGCTAGAAAGATGGCCCCTAAAGCATTTGAGAGCACTGTCTGCTCTTCCAGAAAACCCAGGTTCAATTCCCAGCACCCACATGACAGCTCACAAACTGTCTGTAAACTCCAGTTCCAGGGGATCTGATACCCTGACACAGACACACATGCAGGCAAAACACCAATGAGCATAAAAAATAAATAAATGCTTAATAAACAGAAAGGGGTAACAGAGACCCTCAGAGATAGATTACATAATGTTTTATTAACTTTAAATTTTTGAAATGCTAATGAGCAAAAAATAACAACTGCTGAGAGACATCAGATTATGGAAAAACAGCTGAATGATCAAACTAGCCTATGTATTTTAAGGATGTTTTAACTTCAGAATAGGAGTTAAGAAATGTGTTACATTGGGAGAGACCTTTGTCTCCACAGGAAACAAAAAGCTATGAATTCCTTCAAAATTAATAAAGATCAGATTTGACCTGGGGAGACCTCCTGAAAATCTTAGCTGCAGATATAAAGGAAGAAACCAAGAAAAACTACAAGACAGATGACATGTATGCTGATCCCTCTACACGGGAACAGCTCTGAGACTGGATGAGACATAAATTTTGTTGGCTACAGAGTCTTCATGGCTTATTATTGCATGTCACCCTTTTACATGGCATGGATGGAGATTTATACTACAGTTTCCTTATGCAGTCCAAATGGACCTATAATATTAACAGATGCCTTTTACCTGCCCAAACATAAAACAAAAAATCATCTTTAACTGACTTGTGCACACCGCACATTGCATACCTGTGTTAATGCAGATATATACATGTTACCTTTAAAGTTAGTGTGTTTTCAGAAAAAACAAAGAGAGAGAGACCAGACACCAATGAAGACAAGTAGCCCAGGGGATCCAGCCTCACAGAGTGCCTCTGTTGCCATTTCCTCAGAAATCTGCATCCAGAACAACTTCAAAGCTGCTAGCTAAGATGATCCTGCCTCATGCACTTCTCCAGCCAAGACTTCAGTTAAGCCCCGCCCTTTCCTGTCACACAGAGACAACAAATGAGACACCTGGTTCTCCCAGGACTTGACCGTTATTCTAACTTTCTCCTCAGGGTCCCCTAAAGATGCTGTCACCCCCCAGACAACAGGAAACAATTTTAAGAACATGATGCTCACATTCCTGAGAGGTGAGCTGAGGAGTTTTGGTCATTCAGTGGATTATTGGCATTTGTAGTCATTTAGGGGGTTGGTTGCAAGTTGTTATTGATCATGGTCAAGGAAGAAACTAAGCAAAGATGGTTAGATTAAGGGATCTCTTTCTATCTTTTTATTTCCTCTATCCTTTATCTCCTGTATTGTATTGGGGGGAGGAGGGACAAGGGATGAAAAGAAAAAAAAGGGGTACATAGGAATGATAGGATAAAGGAGTAGATTATTGAATCTACTTTTAAACTAAAAAGCAACTACTAGTTTCAAATATTTTACATTGGTATGGATTTTTGTATATTGATACAAATTTAAGATTATTTTTGCTACAACATACTGTATATATGTTTCTACTCTTGGTTAAGATAGTGTACCCATGCAACTCATTTAAAAAAGTTATGATGCTCCAGTTCTTGAAAGTTACTATTACAAAGTGTTTGGGATAAGTAAGAAACGCAGGTTAGTAGTTAGTGACCTGTAACAATCAAACCTGTAGTCATGTTAGGCATGTTTTCAAGGTTAAACAGAGACATTGTAGACTGGTGGTCTTCTGCAAGAGCAGCCCGTGATCTCGACTGCTGAGCATTCCACACGCGCTAATTCACTGAAACTCCCCCTTACACTGGTAGGCAGGCTGGCTCATTATCTCTCTGTTACAGAAAAGGAAATTAAGACAGAGAGATAAATTAACTGACCCAGAATGACCTAGTGGGTGTTTGAACTGGTCCTCAAACCGCACACCTGCTCCCTCTCACAGCACCCACAAGCTTCATCCCGCTCTAGGTAAGGATTTCTCTCTTCTCCCTTTACTGCTGGCTCTTCCACCTCCCAGTTCAAACCCCACGATCCCGGGGAGGGTCCTCAGTGAACCTTTCCTATCAGAAGAGGTTGTAAACAATCCTCAGCTTCCCCACAAATGAGACACCCAACCACCCCAGTACACAAACAGGACAGGGCTGTCGACCCTGCTTGTCCCTTGTCCCTGAGCTTTGCCCACACACCACCTTCCTCCCCAGACCCAGAATGGGCCCTTTTTGCCTCCCTGGAAGACCAGAAGCAAACATATGCTGGAAGAGCCCGCAGCATCACAACTCCAAACAGACACTTTCTTGTCAGTCTAGCAGACCACTGAGAGGTAACTACAGGGGTAGAGAAGGGGGCGGGTTGGACATCTTCTAGCCAGGGTCTAGAAGGAACTTCAACCCCCCCCATACCCTGAGGGCTCCTTTTCCTGTCTCAGTTTGGAGTAACTCTAAAAACATTCTACCTGCTAAGGGACCAGTACCTGAGAGATGTTGCCGCCCCACCGACCAGAGACTCCACACCAGCTAGCCCAGACCTTCTCCTCACTGGGAGCATCCCCAGCCCAGAAGCTCCACTTTCAGACCCAAGCATTGACTAACACTAAAAGGAACTCAAAGGCCACATTTCCTCTCTTGCTCTTTGTCATTAAATTGTGAATAATAATGCATTTACTTATTCTCCCACTTAAAAAGTTGTTTAAATTCTTTGAAGAATCTTGCAAGGTAGCTTGGCTAAACAGCAAGCAGGACAGTCCAGGGCCTCAGGTGGGGAGGCGAGGATCTTCCATTCACCTATCTTTTGGTCCAGCAAGTAAGCATTAGGATTGATGGTGTAGTCCTTTGTCTGGACATCGCTGGCTGTGGTGACACCCCCACATACAAATACCTTGTTGTCCCCAATGGAGCAGATAGCGTGGGACACATCCAAGGGACAACTGTTAGGCAGCAGAGGCACTGAGGATGTTGACTTGTTGGCCTTTATCTTCTGTAAGTTGATTTCCACGCTCTGCCGGTGGCTGTGCACACGGAGGATGTTGTCCTGATGGAAGGAGAGCAGGGGCCGGTGGTTGAACTCAATGGGGAAAGTGATACACTGGACCACTTCCCCTGTGGTGGTGTCAAAGCAGTCGACTACACCGACCCGGGAGATGTAGCCCTTCACCAGGCATCGCCCAGTGACGATGTACAGGTTCCGGTCACCCTTGGTGATCACTGCTGTGCCATCCATAGGGATGCTCATCTTCCCTGCCAGGCACCAGGCCTCCTTGCGTTCATCATAGCGATAGATGTTGGAGACGTACCGGCGTGGGGCAATACTCCCACCCACTGAGTACACCGTTCCCCCGCAGGTCACCATGGTGTGGAAGACAAGCCCAATGGGTAGGTCGGGTAGCTTGGTCCAGGAGTTGTCATCCATGTCATACCGCCATGCCGTCTTGAGGCCTGAGATCTGTTCAGTGGTGCCACCGGAGATATAGATGTAACGGCCGGCGGCTGTGGCACTCAGGGCGGCTGCGCGGTAGGGCATCTCTGAGAGCTTCAGCCACAGGTTCTCCTGGATGATATAAGCAAACACTCCATCGTTGAACTTGCCATGGGCCTTCTGGCCACCAAGGATGACCACTGAATCGAGCAGGGCCCCCTTCCGCTGGTAGCTCAGCAGGCTGCAGGGGCGCTCCTGCTTGCGGTCCATTAGGACACTCTCGATCAAGGTCACGTGGGCGGAGTTGTTCTCCAAGCTCGTCAGCTTGTTGCTGGCAAACATCAGCGTCTTGTTGGAGACAGCATTGAGATTGATGTAATTGAAGAACTTCTTGAAGTATTTTTCCCGTTCCTCCTGCCGGAAGTACACCCAATTGATGAGGGCGCTGAGAGCCTGGTCCTCGTTGAGCACATGAAGGTTTTCATCCCGGAGCAGGCGGCCGAAGATGACAGGGGGGCAGCGCATGAAGTGCATGGAGCCCTCGGGACTGGCCCAGAAGTGGAAGTTGTCACGAATGCCGGAGTAGGCCAAGTCTGATACTTCTTTGAGCTCGAACAGCTCAGCCAAGAAGAGGTAGCGCAAGCAGTTGGCACGTCGAATGGACTTAATAAGGAAGTCATTGCAGTGAATCCGGAGGCGTGGGGTGTTGAAATACTGAGCGCCCCGCAGCAGCTCCTCCACGTTCTGCTCTGAGATCACCACTTTGCCGCTGTAGAAGTAGTCCAGGAGCTGGTCCACCGTGCAGGCGCTCAGGTAGTTGGGGTCAATGGTGATGAAGAGCTCGTCGGTGGTCTTCATGTCGTTGCTGGAGATGAGACTTTTGACCAGTGGAGAGACAGCAGCCAGCACGTTGCGATGTGCGAAGAAGACGTGGTGGTCCACAGTCAGGGCCATGTCCCAGTACTCTTTGCGTTTCCTCTGTTTGTTCAAGTTTTGCAGCACAAAGCTGTTGTAGTTCTTCTCTGTGAATTCCAGTTTCATGGTGCTTCCTCGTTGGCTGAGACAGAGATCAGTGGCAGGGACTGGAGGACAGACTTTTTCAGGCCTTTGGGATTCGGACTGATGGTTGTTTGCAGAGCAGCTGACCAGAGAGGAGTGGGGGTGGGGGGTGAGAGAGAGGCTGATGTCACAGAGCGGATGAGGTCATCATAATGCAGCCCCCTCCCCACCCCGGGGCCTTTGTTGGGGACATGGAGCCTTTCTCTGCTCAGCTGGATTCCACCTGCTGAGGTCATAAGGACCTAGTTCAGGCCCGAGCTCCAGAGGGAGCTCAGGGGATGGACCACGGTGTCCGCCTGGGGCTTTCCAGTCTCAGTCCAAGGCTCCGTTAGGAATGTCAGTGCGGGTTTGGGTGGGGGAAGAAGGCAGCTGTGTGTAGTGGAGATAATGGAAGGGAGAACATCTAGAAGCCTCCCATTTCACCAGTCCTGATAAGAAAGGGCTGCCCGGTGTCATAGAGGCAGCTGGAGGCAGAGCAGGCCGAGAACTCCAGTGGTGTGTAGGGCATCACCCCCTCCCCCTTCACCCTTCCAGGAAGCCGGAACCACCCAGTTTCCATGTTCTGATTCTTAGACCCTTTCTCTGCCAAGGTCCCTGGACATCTGAGAAGACAAACCCTTGGCTCCGGACCTTGGTAGTCAGGACACCATTTTCGTTCAAAATGGAGAGGTGGGAGACACTAGGGCAGAAACGGAGAGGACGGCCAGCTCCGGGAAGATGGGGGGTGGGGGGCTTGGGAATGGCCTGCTCCAGATTTCCGAGTATCTAGTAAAATGCTGGGACAGTGCCGGGCCGGTTCTCTCCATCCAGAGTTACTTGGACAAGTTCGCTCGGGTCTCAGAATTCTTCTCTGTGAGATGGGAATAAATAGCTGGGCAGCAGTAGGCACCGTGCTTACTTAGCTTGGGGCAAAAGTTCTAATAAATGCCAGCTGTTTCTTTAGTCAACATTACCGCCGCTAGGGGGCGCTGGTGGCAGGCTGTGGGCGTCCCCGACGCTCTCGGCGGCTTGCAGGAGCCTGCTGCGGCCGCACGGTGGGGCGGCAGGTCACCTCCCGGCTGGGAGCCCCGGCTCCCTCAACCGCCCCAACCGTTTAGCGAGAGGAAACCCGCCGCTGGGGCCCCTTTCCGCCTGCTCTGTCGCGCCGGGGACTCCTTAGTGTGGGAGCGACCCGGAAACGCACAGGTCTGGACCCAGGGCGCACAGTCTGGCAGACCCACATCTGTTCTCACTTTCCAGATGTGGACAGAGCCCAGAGGGGGTGCGTGAGCGCTAACCAAGAGCCTTGTCGTTTGGGCCCTTGTACTGGTCAGGAGGGCCTGGCTCGGTTAGGTCCTCCCGAGTGCCCCCCAGGGAGACTCTCAGCTTCACCCCGACCACTCTCCAGCCCTTCTCTCGTTGGCTTTGATTCTCATTCATCTTTTCATTCAAAACCGGGCCTTTTTTTTCTATTTGGTGGCTTGGTAATTTAAAGTTTATTTTTAAAGCAACAATTGCTCTTTAATATTGAATTTACACATCTTGATGCCTAATTTCCGGGACAGATAGTCTCTTTAGATGTGATACCAAAGAAAGGCTCAGAACTTCTGTCTCCCCATTTGGAGGAATACTTGGGTTCCAGCTCCATTCCAGAGAACTCCCTGTGTGGCTCAGCTCAGTTCCCCCACAGTCCAGTCTCTGTCTCTGGGAGAGTTTTTCAGCTCTGCACGCCTCTCCCGATCTCATCACCTGAGAAGCAGAGGCCACTTGCCCGGAGAAAGCATCATGATGCTGATAAGGATGCTTGACTCCCTGCGGCATCCTGGCTGCCAGACCCCACTTGCTGGGACATTTACCAGACGCAGAAGGTCATCAGACCCCCCAGCACCAGGACAGGAAGGAGCACACTCACTGTGAGCCTCCAGCCAGAGATCATGGCCGTCCAGGGACACCTGACAGATCTGATATCTGAGGCCTGGAGAGCAGAGGCTTGCTCAACTCAAGTTCAGCGGCCATGCACTCTGATCTTAATTGTAGGGCTTGCCATCCTCAACAAACTCAAGACAGAAAGCTCAGAATCCCCGTTAGTTGGGAGGCAGAGGCAGGAGGATCTTTGAGCTCAGGAGTTTAGGTCAGCCTGGGTAACATAGAGAGACCGTAACACAAAACAAAAAGTGGGCTGTGGTGGTCCAAACGTGTCTGAGCCCTCGGGAGACTGAGAAAGGATAGTAAGTTCAGGCCAGCCTGGGTAACATAATAGGCTGTCTCAAGGTTAAAAATTTCAAAAGGAAAAAGAACTGGAACACTAAACTGGACCTGGTCTATAGCTCAGTGGGTAGAGAGCTTGTCTGCCACACACAAAGCCCTGGGTTGGACCCCTAGAACCACATAAACTAGGCACGGTGGCACATGCCTGTGTAACCCAAGCACTTGAGAGATGAAAACAGAAGGACTGGGAGTTCAAGGTCACCCTTAGCTTTATAGTCTTGAGTTCTAGGCCAGCCTGGAGTACTTGAGATTACAAAAAAGAAGTATGTGTAAGGGGGTGCTACTGAGGTGGCTTTGCAGGTAAGATGCTTGCCCGACAAGCCTGACCACCCAAATTCAATTCCTGGAACCCACATAAAGGCGGAAGGACACAAGCAACCCCACAAGTTGTTCTTACACACACACACACACACACACACACACACACACACACACACACACAGAGTTTTGCTTTGAGACAGGGTGTTTTGGTCGACCTGGATGCATCTGTGAAGAGGGAATCTCAATTGAGAAAATATCTCCACTAGATTGGCCTGTATGCGAGTCTGGGAGGTATTGCCTTGATTAATGATTGATGTGGAGGACCTAGCTCACTGTGGTTGTTACCATCCTTGGGCAGGGGTCTTGGATGGTAAAACAGGCTGAGCAAGCCAGTAAATAGCATTCCTCCATGGACTCAGCTTCCAGGTTCCTGCCTCCAGGTTCCTGCCCTGACTTCCCTCAGTGATGGAGTGTGACCTGAAAGTGTAAGATGCAATAAACCCTTCCCTCCCAAGCTGCTTTTGATCATGGTGTTTTAGCACAGTAATAAAAACCCTAAGATACAGGATCTCTGTAGGAAGCCTGGGCTGTCCTGGTACTTGCTAGGTAGACCAGGCTGGCTTGGAACTCACAGACAATTGCTTGTGTTTGTCTGCCTCTGTTGGGACTAAAGGCGTGTGTGGAGGGGCCCCAAAACAGCTTGACCACACAGCTGCCATGACAGGCTTAGAGGCCCAGACACAGCTTCTGACAGGCAACACCTGAACCCTGGAAAAGCCATAAACTGACCCTACCCAGGGAAGGCCTGCATCTGAGGGGAAATACCTGATATTTTAAACATTTTCTATACCCTAGACAAATGTCAGCCAATCAGGGTCCTGAACTCTGGAAATCGCCTCACCCCAACCTCTGCTATGATAAAAAAAAACCCCACCCCACCTGAGCTCAGGGCTCTCTGTTCTCACCACTACGTCAGACAGACAGAGAGACCAAGCTCCAGAGCTTGAGGGTAATAAAGGCTCTTTGCTTTTACATACAGGATTCAGTCTTTGTGGCGGTCTTCTGGGGGTCCCCTTGATCTGGGCATAACAGTGTACACCCCCATGACTGGTTAATAAAACATTCTTTAAAAGAAGGAATGAGCTGGGGTAGAATTACCAGTTTGAGGCCAGCCTCGTCTACAGAGCTAAGCCAGTCAGGGCTACTCCATTAGACTGTCCAAATAGAAAGAGGAAAATGGGTGTGCCCGTGTCCATCATCTGTTCAGCCAGCGTCACTGCCTGGCTCTTCTCCAGTCCTGGAAAGCAGCTTTGTCCTTAGTCCCAACCTACTGTGGAAACAGACTCCAGCTTATTGACTGGCTTTGGGCCATCTTCCGCCACCTGGTCATATGTATGTTGCCGTTCCTAGGAGTCACCAGGAAATCAGTGGCTGTTTGCTTGGTGTGGCCAGAAAAGGGTCCCTTTCAGATCTCTGCATTCCACTCCCTCTCTCTTCCGCCCTGCTCAGAATGTTCCATATTTGGGGATTTCCTGGGGAGGAGGCCCTAATATTCTAATCTTTATAGATTGATATTGTACTGCAAACCCTTAATCGAGGGCATTTTCAAAGATATACAGAATTACAAGTAGGAAGGTCGGGGTCTCAGCATCTACTCTTCTCGAAACTTTCTCTGAGGCCCCGGGGCTTGACGATAGAGCCTCAGGCGGGCAAGCCTTTTCTTTTTAAGACAGAGTCTCACTAAATTGTCCAGGCTGGCCTTGAACTTCTGGTCTCACTGCTTCTGTTTTCAGAGTAGCTAGGATTCCAGGCTTGTGCCTCCAGACCAGGCTCACCTGTCTTTACCATTAATAATTGGACTCCAAATAGCTTAGGTCTGCTGGGGCTCTATTTTAAACTTCCACCACCCTTATGTTTTCAGCTCTACTAGTAAATTCTCGCCATGTGTCTAGGCTCAAATTCCTTGTCCCTGGCATGCCTAGGTTCTGTCTGTCCTCAGATCAGGGCCTGTCTGCCTTCAGATCAGGTAGTCCATTCATCTGTGAGCTAGTAGGTCACAGGCTTCCAGTGTGGCTATTTGGGCAGCACAGTCCCCTAGGGAGGGGCTGGGGAGGTGGCGTGGTTCAAGATGGGCCAGAGTTCTGAATGATCTCAGCCATAGACCAAAAGCATTAGAGGAAGAGATTACACAAAAGGAAAGGATTTTATTGTCTCGTTAGGAGATACCCCCGGACGAACCAAGTGGCACAGCGTGACACTGTTCACAGTGTAACGAAGACCCGCCAGCCTCCTCTGTCCTTAGGTCAACAACCTCTTCCTGGAGCCCTTAGGTTGGCAGAAGGAGATACCATCATTCCAGGGACACTCAACTGGACCTCTGGCTTGGTCCCTCCCGAGTGGACCTGGTTAAACAGCTGTTCAGAGGGAACTCTGTATAGTCTGAGGCAAAACACAGAATCGAATTAGCGTTCTTGAGCTCCCGGTTTGGGAATGCTCCGGGGAGCATTTGGGCTTGTCACACATTCCAGGACAGCTCAGCGGCAGCTGCCGGGACGAGCCTGGGTGGTCACTGCCTGCTGGGGTGGGGAAGGACAGAGGCTGTGGGGTTTCCTCCAGGGCCCCCAAGTGAGCTCATCCTCCCCCCTACACCACTGACTTCATAGTCCAAGGCCTTGGCCAAAAGCCCAAGCAGTGTGAGGGTCCAATGAGATGAGGGTGGGGGGCAGGGCTGCATTCCAGCCCTACCCCCACCCCCAGAAGCCAGAGCTAGAGCTGTAAGCACTGGAACTTTAAAAAAAAATGTGTGAGGTGTGAATCGTGCTAGTGGCTGTGGTATTTGCTCTTTAAAGGGTAAAAACTGCAAGGAAGTAAGGTTGGTTTTTTTTTTTTTTTTCCTCTTTCCTTCTCCGTTTGCTCTTTGGCAATTCCATTAGGGAATCCCAGAGGATGTGGGATGATATCATGTCTTCCCACTGAGAACGAAAAATCTCACTGACTCTATGAGATGGAGCTGGTCACGTGTCTCTAACGCAAGTTGTTTTATGTCACATTTAAAGGAAGGTTTAATACTCTTCAATATCCACCAAAAGGAGATTACAGTGCAGGATGATCATGTAACATGACCTCACCGCTCAGCATGGCAAATATTCAGAACACACAAAGTCCGAGGATGGATATTAGAAGTAAGAAAGATACGAAAGAAGTCTGCTTAAAAAAATAACAGCCAAAAGATGTCATAATTGATCATACTCAAATCTAAGTAATTGTGGTCTAGGTAACCCTCTGGATAAATGCTTCAGATGCCCGTCCTTTAACTGGAAATGAGCTCATGCGCAGCTGCCTGGAGTGTCTGCACATGAGATGCTCCAGAGTACACAGGCCCACGGGGACAGACGCTCGGCTGGTTCTTTGTTGTTCTATAGGCACTTCGTATGTGTCTCCGCCTTCTTTTACGTTTGAGAGTTACTTCTTTGGAGGTGGCACATTTTCTTCGAAGAAGCCCTGGTTGACGACATTCCCTGCTGGGAAGTACCTGGCCACCACAAAGGAGGACCCATCACTTGCAGACGCCTTGCCTATGCCTATCTTCTTTGTATTCTTCCATACCATGGCTGTGAAGTGTCCTGTGGGAGACAAGAGAGGAGCAGTGATGAGCCAGCAGAACCCTGAAAAGGATGCTTCGGGGACCCTCAGAGTCCTGCATGCTCTGGTCAGGCTCAGGCAGTAAGATATTTGCAGATGCCAATCACGAAGAAGAAACAAAGCACGTGGCGGCATGTCCTGCCCATCGGCCACACAGACCTCAGCCACCTCAACACTCTCTCACGTTCTTTCTGAGATCACCAGGAAGCACGGTGATCCAGCACCCGTGACATCAGCTTACCAACTTCCAATGGTGCCCCAAACTGAACTCTTTATTTTTTAGACTTTTAAATTTTATTTTATGCATATGAATGTTTTGCCTGCATATGGCTCCCTAGGAGGTTGGAAGAGGGTGTCAGACCCCCTGGAATTGGAGTTATGAATGGTTGTGAGCCACCATGTGAGTGTTAGGAACTGAACTCTGGCCCTCTGCAACAGCAATAAATGCCTTTATTCACTGAGCCATCTCTCCAGTCCCCAAACTGAACTCCTTAAACATCTCTGTCTGTTATTTTCTGACTTTGTTTTGTTTTGATCTGGGCCTTAGTTGACTTCTCAGGAACATTACTACAGTCAATGCCCCTTCTTTCCAAAGCCTCCTCGCTCCCTGAGTTCCATGACACTAGTCTCTTAGCGTCCCTCCCATCTCCATCTTGGGCCTGTAGCTCTGCATCCTCCATCCGGGTGCTCTCTCCTTTTTCTTCTACACTCTGTCCTTCAGGCAGCTTTGTCTTTCCCTGGCTCCCAGATGGATTTCCTCAGTTCAGTTCTCTGCTCTCTGTTCCAGACACGATCACCACACACTTCCACTTGGATGATTCACAGATGCGATCTAGCGGAATCTCACTCTTGGTCCCTCGGGATTACTCCTTTGCTGACCTCTCCTCCTGTATCACTAGCATCTTTGTGCACGTACTCGAGGGATGAACCCGCATCCTTTCCTCTCTTGGATATTCCTCACAACAACCTACCGCTAATTCCCAAGGAACTCAACTCTAAAATCTAGCTCAACTAAATTCTTCCCAAACCTTGCTTTCATTCATAGTTTCTCTCTTGGAATGATCTCCTGACTGTTCTTGGCTCCACTTCCGTCCTCTCTCACTCATTCGTCACTGTGAGAATGGGAAATGCACTGTGAATGAATGGGGAAGATAATGAATTGGATCATTCTGAGACATAAGTCTTATCTATTTAACTCTTCCGCTCCCACTTGCACCAGGAATGAAAGCTCACACTTGGCTTGGTGGCCTCCTTCCATTCCCAGAGCTCAGCAGGCTGCTCCCCATTGAGAACCCCTGTGGGATGAATGAACCCTTGCTCCAATCAGCCTACATGTGGATTTTTTTTTCCAATACTGGGACTTGAACCCAAGACTGTACCTGTCAGTAAGCACTCTACCACAGTAGACTCCCAGCCCTTGGGGGCTCTTCTACTGACGAACCGTTCTTGTCCCTTAGGTCTCTGACTAAATGTCACTTGTTTAAATAAGACTTACACAATCACCCTTTCCTTTACCAAACATCTCCCTCCCGACCCTGACCACACCCTGCCTTTTCCCTTCTCCGTTCCTGCTGGCTCCTTCACCTCTGGCCCTCACATGGCCGAGAACAAGTTGTTGTTTTGTTTTTACAGAGTTGGAGTTCATTGAAGATGTTTTAAGTTGGGCTTAAACACGAAGGTTAAGTGGGAAAAGGAGGTGCCCAGAAGAAATCCAGGCACCCTCAGGAGCGTGGGCTTCTCAAAGAGAAAGTCACCGAAAGGAAGACGCACACACCCGAGAATGGGCACGGCTCTCCATGGGGGTCACAGTCCACTGAATGTGGCTGGTATGTAAGAAAGATGGCGAGAAGGGAGACGTTGCGCTCTTAGAGTTAGGAAAGCAGGCTTAGAGGGAAACTGCTAGCAACTTCAATGACTCTTTTTTTTTTATTAAGACATGGTCTCTGTATCTCAAGGAAGCCTCATATTCAATAAGTAAGCAAGAATGACCTTGAACTTCTGATCGTCCTGGCTCACCTCTCCTTTTACGGCAATATCAGCACGCCGGCTTTTATGCAGTACTGGGGATCAAACCCAGGCCTTCCTGTGTGGCACACAGGCACTCCTACCACCACACCCAGCTTCCGTGGTGCCGGGGATTGAGCCCAGGGCCTCAAGTTTGCGAGGCCAGCCCTCTGCCAACTGAGCTGTGTTCCTACCCACTGATTTCCATTTTTACTTCCTCTTTGGCCCCTCACTGTCTTTGAACTCAAAGACTGGGGCCCTCTTCCTGCCACTGTGCCTGGTTCACACTTATTTTTTTAAATTTAAAATCACATTTGTCACCAGGCCTGATGCCACACACCTTTAATTCCAGCACTCAGCAGGCAGAGGCAGGTGACTCTCTGAGCTGGAGGCCAGCCTGGTCTACAGAGAGAGTTCAAGGACAGCCAGGGCTGTGCAGAGAAACCCTGTCTGGAGAAACAAAAGCTAAAACCAAGCAAAACAAAAATTCCATCTGCCTGTGAGTGAGTGTGAGTGAGTGTGAGTGTGTGTGTGTGGGTCACAAGCATACCTCGGAGAGAACACCTTCAGGAGGCAGTTCTCTCCCACCAAAACTCAGGTGGTCATCTTGGTGGCAAACGACGCTAAGCCATCTCACAGGCCCATCATTTAAAAAACCTGAAACTCCAGCATTTAGGAGGCAGAGGCAGGAAGATCATGAGCTCTAAATCAACTTGGAGTAGGTGACAAATTCAAGCTTCCTTCAGCCATACAAAGAAATCCTATCTCAAAGATTTATTGTTTTTAAACAAAAGAAAAACTGCCCAGTTATGATTCTAAATCTTTCCTCATCTTTAACCTTGTATTGACGGCAGCGCTATAAACTCTGGTTTTCAGCTCTGAACAGCCTGGTCCTCTTGGTTGTTCTGCTATGGATCACAGCTCCAGGCACTGGGCAGCCTGGCCAGGCAGTTCTGCTTCTCTGACTGCCTCTTGGCCAGGGCTCAAGCCCTTTCTCCCACAGCCTTCTCTAAAATGACCACAGGCTTTGGCCATTGACCATCTTTCTCTCGGTTTTTCCCAGAGAAGAAGGAAACTTCCATCATCCACTGGTTGCCAAGCAACTGGCTGGACGGAACGTGTGCATCAGTGGCGAGATGCCCGAGGCAGCTTCTTCTTAGGGGAGGAAACTGAGCAATCTTCTCTGTGGAGGTTTCCGTTCGCACAGATAATCCCGTTATGGTATTTAGAGGTATTTAGAGATGAGGTAAGGGACACAACTTCCTTAGCAACATCAGATGCACACCGGTTTCTAACACTAACTTCCAACAGTTCCTTTTTCTTTTTTTCTTTGTCTCCACCCCTTAAAGGGATCACATCCTCTTTCTGGCTGAGGACTGAAACTTCCTAGAATATGCCTTTGAAAAACCACACCGAACCTATTACAGTATATCCTTGCAAAGAAATAACGTGCAAAGATAAGAAAGGACGAGACAATTTCTTTACTGGTATGAAACAACCTCTGACAGTGCAAAAGAGGGGACACACACACACACACACACACACACACACACACACACACACACACACAACTCAGAATCGCTTTAGGCTAATACACAAGAAACCAGAAGCTTACATCGCTTTCATAACTGTGCCATGTCAGGTTAGTCCTCACTTAGAATAAATAAATCTACTCACTCAAACAGGACAGAACAAAATAACTAAGGAATGTTTTTCTCATGCAGCACATAGCAGGGACGAGTAGGCTTTATCATGAGGGGTTGGCTGGGGGAGGGGCTGTCAGTCCAAGCAGATATCAGGTATTTCACAGACCTTTCACCTATATGAACTCAGGCCAGGGAACCCCAAAACACTATGCAGCAAGAAGTTAGAAACTGAGAGATTGGAGCAGGACGGGCCTGAGTCTGGAAGGTTCCGGAAGCCTCAGTTCTACAGCACCAGACAAAGCTCCACTCCTGCCTAAGGCCCAAGGGTCATTTGTCCCCAGCCTTGCACAGGCACCCTCTCTTGGTGTAGAGGCCGTGGGACCGGCACCGCGTAGAACAGAAGACACGAGAAAAGCCTTCCTCTTTGTAGGCCTCAGTCTCCTCCTTTTGCTAAATGGGCAGAACAAGGCCCTGCTCTCAGCCGCCTTGGAGGCTGGTGTGGCTGTGGATACAACCACTTGGTAAGCATCAGGCGGTGCCACACGCAGCTCCAAGATCCGGCGGCACGCGTCTGCTTGCTCAAGCGCCTCATCCCTGGGGAAAGCGAGCTATGAAATGAAAGTCTCTGGACACCATCTGTATTAAAAGGCGACAAGGTTCTGCCTACACATCCTTAATCACTGTTCCCTCCTCCTCCTCCTCCTCCTCCTCCTCCTCCTCCTCCTCCTCCTCATTCAGTGGCCAGGTCATTGTCATCTGAAGCTCTGTCAGCTGCTTTCTGCTCCTCAGCCTGGCAACCTTGGCGGGGGTGGGGTGGGGGTGGGGGAGTGGGGGGTGGGGGTTGGGGGGGGCTAACGGAACAAGAAATGTCCCAAGTCTGCACTTAGAGTTACAAGAATCCTTCCTGGACAGGGTGAGCAGTAAGCCACAGGAAACAGTGAGAACATGTCACTTCCTGCTTCTGAAGAAACTTGCCAGGGGGTGGAAGGCCCCAAGTGGCTCCACCTTTAGTAGATGGGATGATGGGGTAGGGGTTGGGGTGGTGAGGAGAACCCCCCCCCCTTCTCTGGTGCTTTGAATCAGACACACATTCCTTCCTACCCTGTCCCGGGCTCAGGAGGGGTCTGAGTCACTTCTTAGGAAAGACAAGGGGGGGCGGTGGGGCCAGCAAATGGGGCGGAAGGACCTCGGAGCCCAGACAAGCTGCCCAGACTTTGAGAAGATGGAGAAGCGGTTCTTCCTCAGCGCTGGTGCAGAAAGCCTGCCTGGCAGCACTGTGACCCAGCACTAGGGTGGGGAGGGAGCTCTCTGGCTGGCCAGTCCAGTCAGTTGCTGAGCTCCAGATTCAGTGAAAAACCCTCTCTCAAAAAACCAGGTGGAGAGCAACTGAGGAAGACATTAGACATTACCCTTTTCACAGAAACATGCATCTTGCACCCCCCCCCTACACACACGTGCATATCTTCACGAACACACTCATACACGCTCAAGTTTACTGTTCACCCTACAGAAGGCCTATAAGGAAGGCGGTCTCCTCCGCTTCTGTGTCAGCAACTCCCAGAAGCACCTGGGAGACACCACGTGTCCTTGGACAGGGGAAGAAGTGACTCCAGTTCACACATCAAATGGCAAAGCTAGGGAGAGCCTGGGCTTTTCTGACTCCTAGACTCACCTGCCACAGCCCAGAATGCAAGAGGGAGGGGAATCCCCCAGTACCCTGAGGTGTGGAGAGTGGGCAGGAAGAGGAGGGAGGTGTGAAGGAGGGGGAGGGGAAGACAGGCCTGGCCCTTTCCTGACTGCCTCTAGGGAGCCACAGCCCTGTGGAGAGAGCAGCTGAGGCAGAAGAAACTCCAGAGGCAGGGTGACTGGTCTGTCAGACATGCTCAGATGCCAGTTCAAGAAAGAAGCACCCAGCTAAAATCCAGGCCCAGAGAACGTGCTGCAGTGAGGAGAACAATACAGTGAGGAGAACACACTGCAGTGAGGAGAGCATGCTGCAGTGAGGAGAACATACTGCAGTGAGGAGAACAATACAGTTAGGAGAACACACTGCAGTGAGGAGAGCATGCTGCAGTGAGGAGAGCATGCTGCAGTGAGGAGAACACACTGCAGTGAGGAGAACACGCTGCAGTGAGGAGACCACGCTGCAGTGAGGAGACCACGCTGCAGTGAGGAGAGCATGCTGCAGTGAGGAGAGCATGCTACAGTGAGGAGAACACACTGCAGTGAGGAGAGCATGCTGCAGTGAGGAGAGCATGCTGCAGTGAGGAGAACACGCTGCAGTGAGGAGAACAATACAGTTAGGAGAACACACTGCAGTGAGGAGAACACGCTGCAGTGAGGAGAGCATGCTGCAGTGAGGAGAACACGCTGCAGTGAGGAGAGCATGCTGCAGTGAGGAGAACAATACAGTGAGGAGAGCATGCTGCAGTGAGGAGAACAATACAGTGAGGAGAGCATGCTGCAGTGAGGAGAACAACACAGTGAGGAGAACATGCTGCAGTGAGGAGAACAACACAGTGAGGAGAGCATGCTGCAGTGAGGAGAACATGCTGCAGTGAGGAGAACACACTGCAGTGAGAACACGCTGCAGTGAGAAGAACACGCTGCAGGAACACACTGAACTTTGACCTGTCTGTGGGTAACGGGGAGGGCAGGATCAGCACCCTGGGTACCCTCAGATGAAGAAAGACTACAGGTCTGGGATTGGTGGGCAGGTGCTGGGGAAAGGAAGCTTTGGTTTCTGGGCACTTAAACCAGAGGGCTGTGGCTGAGCCGGTGCAGGAGGAAAGAGTCAACCTTCGGAAGACGGCGTTCAGCCCAGGCCCCACTGCCACTCACCCGTGCCCGAGGTGAAGCCAGGCTGCTGGAAGTTGTAGTTCTTGATTTCACTGTACCACCGATCAGCCACTTCCTTTCCTGCACAGAAAAGGCACGTGTAAACTCAGCCCTCAAGTCTACACACTCCCTGCATCTTCTCCCGCAGACCCCAAACCACATTCCGCACCCCATGTCTGATTAAGCGGTGATGAAGTAAAGCATTGGGGTTACTCCCTGCAGACTCCTGGGGACTCAGGTGAAGACAGACCCTTCGTGGGGATGAGCACTGGCCTGGGGCCAAGCAACGGTCCCCAGATGAGGTAGTCTACATCCTACCACTGAACTGCTGTGGCATTCTGGGCCAGGCCTTTTCTGCTCTGGGCACCTACAATAGAAAGGTTGAGCCGGGCGGTGGTGGCGCACGCCTTTAATCCCAGCACTCAGGAGGCAGAGCCAGGAGGATCTCTGTGAGTTCGAGGCTAGCCTGGTCTACAGAGTGAAATGCAGGTCAGGCACCAAAACTATACAGAGAAACCCTGTCTCGGAGAAAAAAAAACAAACCAAAAAAAAAAAAAAAAAAAATGTTGAACCCAGTGCATCCCGAGGGCCTTCCAGCAATGGTCTGAATTCCTGGGAGGCTGTCCTCATCCTACCCGGGGTCTGTTTCTAACACAGGCCTGCATAAAAGCAGTTGGTCCAGTAGGCCAAAGGTCACTGTCACCAGAAAGGCGCTCATCTTGAGCATCCACTGTCAGCTGTGGGGTGAGGAAGCACTTCCCTGGGTCTGTTGATCTCAGAGTCAAGAGGAGTCACCTTGGGACCTTGTTACAGTTTGAGTCTGATCGAAGGAAGTCCTAAGAGGGGCTGTGACTCTTCCTTCCACCAAGTTCCCTACGATTCCCGCTGGGTCCTGAACTACACATCAGCCATGCCCGGGGACCATTTAAAGAAAGCTGAGGCCCAGGTCCTTCTTCAGCTGTATTGGTGTCTCTGGAGGAGAGACCTAGGGTTGGAAACATGGAAAAGCTCTCCAAAGACTCTGGTGTGTAACCAGGGGACATCAACCCAAACCTCTTTGTGTAGGAATGGGAGAACTAGGGCCAGAGAGAATAGGGATTTGATCACGGTGCCCAGGGAGCCAACGCAAGGCCAGGCCAGGCCAGGCCAGCAGCCTTAGTGCCCAATCAAGACTCCCTCTCCCGGCCAGGAGAGGCCACAGCCTGGGCCCAGCGTCTGCAGGCTGAGGAAGGGGCTCAGAGGCCCCACCATCAGCTGCTCTCCGGGTACATAGCTCTTGGGGAGGGGCTGGATGGTGTGTGGGTTGTACTAGAAAAACCAGGCAGCCTGGGGGGTCCCCTTGGGAGCTCTGGGGAATGTGAGACTGGGGAGGAGAGGAGTCATTCTCTCCTGGGGTTTGGGGGAGCTCCAGGGATTGCGACAACTTTCACTATTTCCCTAAAAAGCTGCTTCAGAGCCATAGGAGCCCGTGGGGTGGGGCCATTCCCTCCTGGGCCCCGGGCAGAAAAATCATCTTTTCCCTCTTTCTTTCTTTTCTCCCTCTTTCTTTCTTTCTTTCTTTCTTTCTTTCTTTCTTTCTTTCTCTCTCTCTCTCTCTCTCTCTCTCTCTCTCTCTCTCTCTCTCTCTCCCTCTCTCCCTCCCTCCCTTCCTTTCTTTCTTTCTTTTGAATAAAAGAAAAATGCTCAATTCTTTTCTTCTTTCTGATGATAAAAGTAATATACCTATAGTGTAATAATAATAATAATAATAATAATAATAATAATAATAATTTAGAAAAAGCGAGGATGCTCCGGTGCCCACAGAACCAGGCTGAAGTTCAGCTGGTGCTGCAGTCTCTGGCGCCCACGCCTCTGAGTTGGACTTCTGCACCCAGAGCTGTCTATCTGACTCATCTGTTCCAGGCTCCCAGCTTCCTGGCTCTGCGCCAGCCACTGAGGTCAGCCCAGGAGCAGATGCTGAGAACTCAGGGGGTTCCTCTCCCTTTCTGGGCCCGTGGCCACACCATCGCTGAGCTGCAAAGGGCGTGGTGTCAATAGGAGTCTGCAGACCTCATCCTAGGTCCAGCTGGGCAGAGAGGCGAGGAGCCGGGAGTGTGTCCTACCTGTCTGGTCGTAGGATGCCCACGCCAGGTTCTCTCCACACTGGCCACGACTGGACTCTGGGCTGTGCTTGAGGATTCTTGTGCTGGCCAGGGCCTCTGAATACCTGTATAACATGTCTCCTCAGAGCAGGCCCAACCTAGGGACCCTCCACCCCAACCCAGCGTCGGAGCTTTGATCTAGATGGCTGAGGCGCCTTCTCTGTCTGGGTTCACCAGAGGGATGGCGGGAACATCATTCCCGTGCCCAGGCCTCCCGACAATCCCATTTTCAGACGAGCACACTGAAGCTCGGGAGCAAAGGGAGCCTGCCTGGGCCGGCAGCAGAGTGGTCCTTAAGCCTGGCTGTATCTGAACCCCAGCCACACCCCTTCGACCACCCCGGACCCCTCCACGACTGCAGAAGCAGCTCCATGACGGGCCCGAGCCCGGTCAGCACTGGGGACTCACTGCTGAGCTTCCTGGTTGAGCTTCTTGCAAAGCTTCAGTGGGGGGACACCGTGCTGAGCCCGGTACTCGTTGTGGGCCTTCAGGACCTCGTTATTAAACTGTTTGGAAGCTAGAAAGACAGAGGAATGGAGGACAGCTCAGTGCAGGGGGGAGACCCACCAGAGGTGAATTGGCATGCTTCAGGACACACAGGGATGGCAGGCCTCTTCTCCATCCTGGTCCCATGGCCCGGTTCCACACCAATGGCCACCCTGTCTCCATCACCGCTATCGCCTTCCATGTCTCTGCAGATCAGAGCTCTGCGGATGATGTAGGGTCTTCTGGCCATGGTGGGATTTGAACCTTTATCTAAGGCAATGGCAGACCATTAAGCAGAAGTGGGGGAATACGTGATTCGGAGAGTGTTTCTCAAAGATGCTGAGTGGTGCTGAGGAAGGTACAGAGCTGGTCAGACATTTCTAAAGGAAAATGTCTGAAGGTGAGTGGATACCTCAGACTAGACCAGTGGAGTCTGGGAAGGGCTGGAGTCGTGAGCTCAGGGAAGAATAGCTTATCTAGGGTGCATCAAACCAGTGTAAACAAAGTGGGGGAGAGGGAGGGAAGGAGGGAGAAACACACACTGACACACACCGACATACACGCACTGACACACACTGACACACACACACACACACACACACACACACACACACACACACACAATCAAATACAGCCAGATAAAGAGAGAGGACCAAATAAAGCAGCATTGAGGGTTGGAGTAAGAGGGGAACATAGAAAAGGATCGGTGGTGACGGCAAAGGAGGATGTGATCATCTGGGCGAGGCTGTGGCGAGGGCTGGGGTTAGGGAAATGGGGGACGAAGAGCAGGAAAATCAAGACAAAGCCCACGCTGCTTCAGATCTTAACAACCCCACCCTTCTAGCATCTTTCATCCATCCAATGCTTATCCCAAACCACGCATCAGTCCCCTCCAACCAACCAACCACCATTCACCAAATGTCCATTTGCTTTCCATCCATACCCAGCATCATGCATCCATTTCTCCCTTTCCAGCACTTACCATTCACCAATTCATCATTTGTTGGGCAACCACATCCACCCACCCAAGCACTGACCATCAGTTCAGCCCAATTCTAGTCTACGTATCAGCTCCCTGAGCACTGTCCCACGTGATGACAAATCCTGACCTCAAAAGCTCACACAGAGAAGGGTGACGGCTTTGTAAGTAGAGAATAGTAGTGGTGCCAGAGGAGCCTGGAGCAAGGGGCCAGGATAAGGTCACACGCCTTAGGAATCTAGGAATCCACCCCTCTCTGTAGACATGGGGTCCTGGGAGGGCTGTGAGTGAACATCACTGGTCCATCTGCCAGGAGCCTATCTCTTGGTGGTGGTAGGAAGGGTGTAACCACAGTCATGAAGGAAGTGCTCAGGGCTAACTACAGGCAGGAGAGAGGAAGAAATACAGCTCATGGTTGGTGACCACCATGTCCTAGGACTTTCTGACAAATATAGAGGAAGCAGACTGCCCTTGGGGGCCGTAGGGTCCAGCGAGGCTGTGTAGGAGATCCAGTCTCAGGACCATGTGGTGAAGCAGGGTTGGAAGGGCTCTGAATCGATCTGTGAGGTCTGGGGGGCACAGAGATGTGAACAGAGGTAAACATGGTAATAATGACTCAGCCTGAGGCAGAGGGGGAGCTACAACCAGAAATCCTCGTGTCCTGGTGGCCTGCCAGAGAAGGTCCACACCCTTGTGATAGGAAAGGCAGATTTCAGGGCTCCTGAGGTGGGAGGAAACAGGTGGTGTTCAAGTGTAGAGTTTGCAAGGTGAAAAACCCTGGAGCTGGTCCGCAGCTGTGAGACCCCATTTGACAGTAGGAGGCACATTACCAACGGAGCATCTCCAGGGAGAGTTCCGTGTGCTGATGTGCACCTGGGGACATCAAATCACAGTCTTCCAGAAACCGTGGGGGACAGAAGGTAACAGGAACAAGAGCAACTCCTGGACACAAGTCACAAGTGTGTCTAGTGAGCTAAGGAGCCAGCAGGGTAGTGTGGTAATCAGGACCTTAGGCTCCTAGGCCGGGGGTGCCCCACCCTGCCTTGCACACGTGGTGTCTTGTGAGAGTAGCCCACACTGGGCTCTTTATCCTGGAGGCCAGACTGGAAGACTGGGGTGGGGGCGGGAGTGCTCTGGGGGATTCTGGGGTCCTCCAGGACAAAGCTGGAGCTGGCAGATAGAAAGCGCAGGGCGACAGATTGCAGCCGGGAACAAGAAGGTCCTTTCTCCCAGTCAAAATGTTCCTGGAGCTTTAAGGGAAGAAGCCTGAACTCTGGCGGCCCTCACAAGCGAGGATCCACCTCAGTACGCCGAGACGTCATCCTTGTCCTCTCTACTCCAAGATAAACAGCAGTGGAAAGCAGTGAAAGGCGACAGTGTGGTCACAATGGGAAGAGGAACAGAAGATCCAGGGGCCGCCACATCCATCTTGGGAGTCCCGACCCAAGGTCTGGGTTTAAAAGGCAGGCAAGTCGTGAACCAGGAAGCCATTCTGCTTCCAGGTGGCCCCATGCAGCAAGCCCTGGCTTGCTGGGGTTGCAGCCTTTTCCTTCCCGGGCAGGAGACTCCTGGGGACATTCCTTGGGTCCATTGTCCCAGCAGTTAGGTATCTGAAGTCTGCACCACTCTTTAGAAATATGTACTTCTGCCGGGACTGTTCCAAAAGCTTTCTGGAGATTGGGCAGGGCTCCCCCCGCAAGAAGGGCAGCAAGCTAACTACCGCTGGGGCGTGCAAGCAAGTCAGTCTCCATTCCTTGTCAGAGATGAGGGACACCATGGCCTGTGACTTCCAGGAGTTTCCCGCCCTTTGGTAAATAGACAGGGTACTAAAACAAGGGCTTGTGTGAGCTGCACCCACGGTCACGGGGAGGAAGGTCCCCATCTGCTTGACAGGCACAGCCAGGGCCACCCTAAACTTCCAGTTCCCATGTCTCAGACAGGCCCCGGAAGGTCTGGCGGGACACCGTGGGAGACACTTGAGACTCGGTGACATGTGCAGTGTCACAAGAGCCCCCTGGAAAAGGTGTTCCAGGTTCAGGAGGTCGAGGAGGAGGCCAAGGGTTCGGTTATTACTGCGCCCAGGAGAAAGGGAGCCGATTTAAGGCAGTTTGGGTGTCGGGGTCTGCCTGCAGTGGACCCCCCTTGCTGCAGCGCCTGCAGGCTCTTAAGCAGAGGCGTATGCGGCTTCTAAAAACCAGGTCACTGTATTCCCGGCAGGGGGAAGTTCCAGGACAAAAGTGAAAGTTCCTGAACCAACACAAGATCCGTGCCAGAAGCTGACGCCAGGCGCAGGCCCCGGCGGGGCCAGGCTCCCTCAGCCAGGGCCTCCGTAAGGGGTCACCCGGCCTCAACAGAGGGCTCTCTTGCATCCCTAAGCTGGAAGCCAGGGGGCCCTCGGGCCACTTCGGGCTATCTTAGGAGTCCCCACCCACTCCAAGCAGGACGAGAGCTCCAGGGGGCAAGTTATCAATGGTGACCACATCCAGCCGGAGGCACGCCCTACTTCTATAGAAAAACCCAAGAACACAGATAAAGTCAAAGTCAAACCAGCCACCCACAGCCAGGCAGGGCGGGCCCTCCGCAGTCCTACGGTGGAGGAAGGGCAGGGACCCACATTTTATTCTGCTGAAGAGCCAGAAGGAGGGACAGGCAGACCCATCTGCCCTGGGCTCCTGCTTGCTCCTGCTTGTCTCCCAGTGGGCCTTGGAGACC
The DNA here is from genome assembly GCF_004664715.2 of Peromyscus leucopus. Classification (NCBI taxonomy): domain Eukaryota; kingdom Metazoa; phylum Chordata; class Mammalia; order Rodentia; family Cricetidae; genus Peromyscus; species Peromyscus leucopus. Next base: position 54,863,839 of record NC_051064.1, on the reverse strand, counting down.
TCATCAACCACCTCTTAGGGCATCCTTACCCTACCCACATCCATGACTAGATTGAAAAAAAAAAGCTCTGCAAGGGAAGTAACCCGCCGGGATTCCCCTGCTGGTCCAGGAGTACCGTCAGGAGGGATCTAGACTTGAAGCAAGGCCCTGTTCTGAGGCTCTGCCTCTCAGGCCAGGGTCACCAAATGGAGCGGTCGAGATGTCACCTCGGTGACACTCAGGTTCAGGAGGACAGCTGAAGTGAGCAATAGGGGAAGGGAACCCGCATGGACAGCTGCTTCTTACCTCACAGGAGGAAGGAAGGGGAGAAACAGCTACATGTCTTCAGAGCCTCCTCAGAGCTGGGGTGGCAGAGGCTGCCCAGAGCAGAGGGGAGAGCAAGGCTGGACAGTCTAGGTAGGGCTACTCCATCTAGATCTTTTAGGGGGCCGAGGAGAGTGAAGGAATTCTGAGATCTGTCCTTAGCCCTCCACACCCCAGTTTTTGGCAGACAGGCTCCTCCCTCAGTACCCCTTCCCTGAGGCCTCATCGTCCTGTATCACTGCCCTCTCCTGACTCCCCACGAAGATTCGAACAGGCCCCTCCATCCTCTTGACAAGAGGCTGGAAAACAAATAGCTCCAGCCTCTGGGACAAAACATGTTTTGCATCTTTAGCAAGAGTAGAAAATGGACAATCAGAGGGAAAACAGTTTTTCTTTTTCCAGTCAGGGTTTCTCTGTGTAGCCCTGGCTGCCCTAGAACTCGCTCTGTAGACCAGGCTGGCCCAGAACTCACAGAGAGCCACCTGCCTCTGCTTCCTGGGTGCTGGGATTACAGGAGTGTGTCACCACAGCCTGGCTGGGGAAACAATTTTTGAAGATATCTTTCAGTTCTTCCAAGCACGGAAATCTGCTAAGTGAGTGAAGGAACGAGGTGCTCACACTAGGTTCGGACAGCGCTAGGACAAGACCCCTGCTGTTTCCGATGAAGCAGTCAGCATCTGGGGCGGTACATGAACGGCCTCAGGTCACCCTGACCCAGCAGGCCCTGGTTAAAGCCCCCCTCCCCCTCTTCTGCCCCCACTCTTGTACACTTGCTGATTTACATCCAACGCCCCCTTCTCCTGAGGGCAAGCGTAGGCTACCAAGAGTTGCTTCCTTGCCTGTGGGCAAGGAGTCCATTTATTGGAGCGATGGCCTCCTCCAGGCAGGCCTGTCTGAAAGATGACCAAGTACACACGTGGTCCCTGGGTGGCTGAAACTGCCAGATGGAGAGGCCTTGCTCAGGCTGCTAAGTGCTAGTCCTGCCCAGCACTAAGATCTGCCCAGAAACAAGTTTCTGCCCCCTGGGGCCCCAGGCTCCCCTCTGTGGACAGAAGATGACAGCTGCGGGTTTCAAGATGGCCTCAAAGCAGGGGAACCTTCCAAACGAGGCTGGCAAAAAAAAAAAGAACAGATGAACCGGAACAGCTGGGGTTGCCCTGGCCCACGTGGCCTCTCCCTGCAGTGGTCCCAGGGGCTCACCCAGTAGAAAATTCCTGGTCTTCTGCTCTGATATCCTCTGGTGTTAGCAGTCCAGTGTCTGAGACACCAAGATTCCTAGAGATGACTGGAGTATGTGTATGGGTCCCCACTAGCCAGAGTCCATTTGGGATGGGGACTGGGGTGAGGGCATTTGGTCAGTGTGCTATGGAAGCATTCAGAAGGCAAAGAGCTAGGTTCTGCACAACACACACACACACACACACACACACACACACACACACACACACCACTCAGAGCTAAATTCTAATCCTAATTTGCTCACTTACTGGTCCAGACACTATATAATGAGCAGATGGTAATGACCTAGAGTGCTGTTGAAAAGGGTTAGTAACATAAAAGGCCTAACTTCACTGCCTAGCATACAGCAGGAGGCTAATGATTGGAAATCGTTATTATTCAAGGCAAAGGGCTGTTGCAGCCTGAGGTCCCAGCACACCTGTGGCACAGAGGCCCAGCAGGGAAACCAGGGTTGCGGGCAGGATTGAGAGCTTCCAACGCTGGCCCACGCTTTCTAGGTTTGAGCCTTGGCGGCTGTATGATGACTTCATGGGACTTCTCACACTCACCATGAAGCTCTGGGGGTGTCTGAGGTCTAGTCCATGAGGCCAAACCAGGACCCAGACAAGGCAGGGGCTGACTCCTTAGATGGTCTAACTCCTCTGTAAATGGGTGTCTCTTAGAGGCAGCTCCCCAAGGCCTCCATTGGTGGCCTGGATCTTCAGGCTTGGGTTTGTGGAGAAGGCTCACTGGGTCTGAGTCACCCAGAAAAGTCACTTTCTCTTTGGGGAACTTAGAAGAGGCAGATGCGAGTGACTATGAGGGACGGAGGCCTGGACTAGAGGTCTAGGGAGTGAGTGGGGGGACACCTCCTCTGCCAGCTGGAACCTGCTTTCTGCGGTCAGTACCCTCTTTTCATCTTCTCTGCAGTCCGCATCAGCACCATTTTGCAGGCGGACTCACACCTCTGACCTTCCCTCTTATTCCTTACAAGATGTCACCAAGTCTACCGGGATGGCCATTGGCAAGCCCATCCTTCCTCCTCTCTGGCTCCCATCCTTGCCCTAGGCCACCGCTTCCATGGGCAAAACCCCATGTCGGCACATAGCTGAATGTAGAGGTGGTGAAAATTTTGGCAACAATAAAAGATTTCTGAATCTACAACAACTACGAAAACTTGATTCAAAATCAAGCACAGGCATGCGTCTGAGGCGTTTCTGATAGTTCTGGGCCAGGCTGTGTGGTCCGTTTCTCTGCAGCCTTGGTTCCGAAGCCACCAGATGAACGCTGTGCACTGTACACACACCATCACACCAGGCACTGGCACTGGCACTTCCTGGGCTAGCTCAGCTCATTTGTTATGAATTTCCGTGTCTTTTCTGCACGTACGAAGTGTTCCGCTCTTACAGAAATATAATGGTTTAATTACAGAAAACAGTATTTTCCTACGGTCATTTCTCAGTCAAATGACTATAGCTTTGGATTGTGTCTTGTTAGAATGCTTTGAAATTTAGTTAGTTAGTTACATTTTTTCAGGTCTGCGTGTGGAGGTCAGAGGACAACTTGAGGGATTTGACTGTCTCCCTCTATCATGTAGGTTACAGAGATCAAATTCAAGTCTTCAGGCTTGGCGGGATGCAGCACCTTTATACCCAGTGACCCGTTTTGTTGACCCTAGAATGCTTGATTTAAAAAACTGCTGTTGAGGGGCTGGAGAGATGGCTCAGCGGTTAAGAGCACTGACAGCTCTTCCAGAGGTCCTGAGTTCAATTCCCAGCAACCACATGGTGGCTCACAACCATCCGTAATGAGATCTGGTGCCCTCTTCTGGCCTGTAGTCATACATGCTGCATACAAAATAAATAAATGAATCTTTAAAACAAAAACAAAAACAAAAAACAAAAAACTGCTGTTGAGTTACTCACTTGAGGGTCATAAAAAGGCCCCAAAGAGCTAGGGGTGCAGCTCAGTGGTAGAGTGTTTGCTTGGCACATGTAAGGCCCTGGGTTCAATTCCAAAAAATCATTGAATGAATTTTGTCTTGAGTTAGGACAGAAATTCCAATCATAAACTGGGCGTGATAACACACGCCTTTAATCCCAGCACTCGGAAGGCTGAGGTGGGTGGATCTCTGTGAGTTTGTTGAGATCCTGTCTCAAGTGTGTGTGTGTGTGTGTGTGTGTGTGTGTGTGTGTGTGTGTCCTAAAGAACTGTTTTAAAATGCATTTCTTAGAGCAGGGAAACTGGCTTTTGGTAAAATACTTGCCATGCAAGAATGACAATCTAAGTTTGGATCCCCAGCATCTCTGATTAAAAACAACAACAAGAAAACAAAACAATAACTGGGCACAGCCGCCATGTCTGTAATCCCAGAGCTAGAAAGGAGAGAGGGGGATCCTGGGCTCACTGGCCAGCTAGTCCAGCTGAGTCAGCCAGCCCTGGTTCAGAGAGACCTTGTCTCAAAAGATAAAAAGCAACTGAAGTTGACACCCACTGTCTACCTCTGCCACCCACCCCCCTCTCTCTCTCACACACACACACACAAGCACTTTACACACAGAACATACACACATAATAAAATAAATTTCTGTATGATTTATTATCAGTAAACAGTTGATTTGTATACTTGTTTAATATGCCTATACACCTGGAGTTATATAAGCATTTGTTGGGTGAGACTACTTCTTTCGCAAATAGAGAGAGTTTCAGAAGCCGGGCCCTAGGTGCCTGCACCCTTGCTGTCTAGGGAGGCAGGCTCTCCACTCCCTGCCTCCCCCTCTCCCCTCTGATCCTCCACTCTGCCACAACAGTGGTCCTGCCGTGTTCAGCCAGCGGCACCCCATAGCCCATAAGATGACTTAGGTCCTCTCAGGACCCTCCAGAACCAATCACTTTCCTCACACTCCTTTATGGCCCCTCACAGGTGAGGTCTCCCTCCAGTGCCTCCCCCACCTCCCCTCACTCACAGATCTTGGAGCTTGGATCATTTCCCACCCCTTCCGGAGTCTCTCCCCACCCCTCCTTCATTTATTCATTTCACAAAGGAACATTCCTCAAGATTGGGCTGTCCCTCCACTGCACCCGGTCCACAGCCTGGAGAGAGGACAGATGGAAGAGGGAGGGAGGGGACATGGAGAGAGATGGGGAACAGGTAGAAGGATGATGTCACAGGTGCAGTTCTAGAAAGTTGTACCTTAGAGCAGGGGCTGGAAACAACCAATTAAAATGTATCTTTAGGGCTGCGGTGGGGGCGGGGCGGGGCAGGGCAGGGTGGGTGGTTTGCCTTTAACCCCAGCACCAGAGAGGTAGAGAGGCAGGTGGATCTCTGTGAGTTTGCAATCAGTTTGGTCGACATAGTGAGTTTCAGGCTAGACCAAGGTACATAGTGAGACCCTGTCTTATAGCAATAATAGCAACAATAAATATTAATAAAATGAAATGTAGCTTTAGAGAGTCCCCGGACTGCCTCCTAAGTCTAGAGAGGAAGGGGTTAATTTTCCACGTAGAGATGTCAAAAGGTCTTCTCTCACATCCATCATTTGTCCCATCACCGATGACCTTTCATCTCGTTCTTTTAATCATGTGACATCTTCTTCCTGTCCACTGCAAAGGCTCTTGGGGGTCATATGAACCACCCTCTTTGTACAGATGGGTAAACTGATGCCCAGAGGAACACAAAACCTTTCTTCGCATCACATAGCAAATGATTAACAGGGTCAGCATTGAAAGCCAAGCCTGTCGCTGAAGTTTAGGACCAGGCCAGAGAAGGGCAGTCCTGTGCATCTCTTGAGTCTAGGTCCTAGAGGGTAGACCCAAGAAGGGACCCAGCCTTCCTCAGCTGAGCTGACAGCCCATTGACGCCATTGTTTTTTTTAGAGCAGTGGTTCTCAACCTTCCTATCACTGCGACCCTTTAATACAGTCCCTCATGTTGTGGTGACCCCAACCATAAAATTATTTTTGTTGCTACTTTTTTTTTTTTTTTTTTTTTTTTTTTTTTTTTTTTGGTTTTTTTTTGAGACAGGGTTTCTCTGTGTAGCTTTTCGCCTTTCCTGAAGCTCACTTGGTAGCCCAGGCTGGCCTCGAACTCACAGAGATCCGCCTGGCTCTGCCTCCCGAGTGCTGGGATTAAAGGCGTGCGCCACCACGCCCGGCTTGTTGCTACTTTTTAACTGTAATTTCACAACTCTTGTGAATCATGATGTAAATAGCTGTGTTTTCTGATAATCTTAGGCGACCCCTGGGAAACGGTGGTTCCACTCCTAAAGGGTTGCGACCCACAGGTTGAGAATCACTCATCTAGAGCCTCCTGTGAGGCAGAAATAATGTCCCAATAAATAGAAAGCCTTGATGCCCAGGAGGGAGAAGTCTGGGAGAAGTAGATCCATTGCCCAACACCTGTCCCTTGTCCACGCAGGAGTGAGGGCAGATGATACAGGGTGTGGGCTGTCCCTCCGAGGGAGGAGGGCGAGATTAGGGATGGGATCCCCTTCACAGGAGTCGAGCACAGAGCATGGGGAGTTTCAGGCTGGATGATGGGAGTGTTGAAGACTGGGCCCGGACACCCAGGGGAAGGGGCCTGAGTGCCTGCCAGCCAGCACAGCTGTGCGGCAAAGAGGGTGGTGCCAGTGGCCAGGGAGCCTGACAATGGGGTGGGAGAGAGCGAGCAGGGAGCAACAGGAGATCTGGTTTTCAGAAATTTCATCCTTACAGCCACAGTGGTGAGGATGGGCAGAGACCACAGCGGGAGCGGATCTGCAAAGCACCCAACCTGGGGCTCTCACCCGGGAGATGAGCCCAAAGAGAACGAAAAGGATTCTCAGACCCGCCCTTAGTGGGATGGGACCGGACTAGCTGCTTCACAGTCAGGGGTGCTGTCACAGTTGGCTGACTTTTTCCAACTGTAACTTTGTCCTCCTCTGGAAACAAAGCAAAGCCACGCCTCGGCAGACTCAGAGAGCTATCCCGGTCAGCGCTTGGAAACCCTCCCTGACGCAATCCCTGGCTCGAAGCCAGAGGGACCCTCCATCGCTTCCCCCTCTTTCTTTCTCTCCCTCCCGGTGGTCTTTCCGCTACCTCCGCTCCCGAGTTGAACCAGAAACAGCCCCAGCTGCGCCTCTGGGCGCCTTGCCCCGCGCTCTCCATCCCCACCCAGGGGTCAAGCTTTGCAGCGAGAGCGGCGGGAACATCCGAGGGGCTCCCAGGGGACCAGGCCCCAGGCGGGGCAGGGTGACGGCGAGTGTCCCCGGAGCCATCCCTGCACCCCGGCGGGCTGTACGGGCGGCTCACCTGACTTGCCCATGGCCGGTTGTGTGTGCGCTCCTCTGCTCCGCCGCCGCTGCGCTGCGCTGCGCCGGGTGGCGGGTCCCAGCAGCTGGCCCGGGCCAGGAGGGGCAAGGGCGGCTGCAGCCACTCCCCCGGCGCCGCCCGGCCCCGCCTTATAAGGCAAGGGCAGCTGCAGGCGGAGGCGCGGGGGGCCACCCCTAGAATTCACATGGCTTGGGGGGATTCCGCCGCTGGCGAGGGCGGTCCAGATGTGGACGCGGATGCCGGTTCAGAGCGGCCTCTCTCCCCCTGGCTGAAAGCGCACGTGAGACCTAGGGGAGCCTGCGCCTTCCTGGTGGTTCCCCATGGCTCCTGCGCGACACAGGCGTCACGAAGACTGCTGTGCTCACTGTGGCCTGGCGAGGTACGGTTCCCGCCGGTGCCACCAGGGGTCGGTACCCTTCCAGTCTCGGTCTTGGGGGACACTCCCGCCCCCAGTGTGCTGCCTCCTCTCCTCTGCTCCAACCGCATCTTTCTAGGACTCTTCCGCTACGCGACCCGGGCTGTAACTGAACACGGCCAGCCTCTCCAGCTCCAGCCGCCCCAGGGAGGTGCGCACAGCCCGACTTGGACCTGTCTGTGCTCTTGAACCTCACAGAGACCAAGCCAAATTCCCCACCCCTGAGTCTGACTCCAGACGTGCATCCTCACCTCTCTAACTTTATTCCACGGTCCTGTCCAACCAGATCACCCAAACGTTCCCGGATTTGCTCACCCATCCCTCGGCAGGAACTGCCGCTGACTTGGCCCTCCCAGCCTGTACTCTGGGGGCTGTCGGTTTCTTCAGATCTCAGCAGCCCTTCCCTTCGCTAATCTTAGGACAGAACACACCTGACATTGGAGACACTGGCTCAGCTTCACCCCTGAGAAGAGCACCAAACAAGGCACAACCTAATAAGCTCCCCGTGCCAAGGGAACTCTTCCTCACTGGTGGGCCAGAGGATTGGGAAGCCCTTGTGGAAGATAAGTGTTCAGGCTTTTCCGTTAGGACTGGCGAGTTGGCTGGGTGGTAAAGGCACTTGAGGCCAAACTCCAAGTTCTGAGTTGGATTCCTGGAAGGAACACAGTGGAAAGAGAGGACCACTCTTGAAAGCTGTCTTCTACACAGGGATGGTGGTGTCCCCTCCCCACATTGGCATTGTCTAAACTGAGTCTCAGTTTATTCAAAACACGTCTTTTTCTCACCGCAAAAGATTTAATAAATGGGGACTGAATTGAACTGATTCAAAGATTCCAAGGACAGAGTTTGCTCTCTTTCTCTCTCTGTCTCTGTCTGTCTGTCTACATATATTTTAAAAATACATTTATTTGGGCCAGGCATGGTAGCACACGCCTTTATTCTCAGCACTCGGGAGGCAGAAGCATGCAGAGCTCTGTGAGTTCGAGGCCAGCCTGGGCTACCAAGTGAGTTCCAGGAAAGGTGCAAAGCTACACAGAGAAACCCTGTCTGGAAAAACCAAAAAAAAAACAAAACAAAAAAAAAACAAAAACCTGCCTGGTCTACATAGTGAGACCTTATCTTTAGATTTTTTTTTCGGGGTGGGGTGGGGTGATGTATGTTGAGTGTTTGAGTGTCGTGGTGTGTGTGGAAGTCACAGAACAACTGGTGAGAACCTGTTCTTTCCTTCCACCACGTGAGTCCTGGGGTCAGGCTTGGCAGCCAGCGCCTCACCAACTAGTTTATTTTCTCTCCTTTATTTGATTTTTTTGAGGCAGGCTCTCCTGTGGCCTTGGCTGGAGCTCCTGTGAAGCATGACTTTGAAGTTCTGATCTTCCTGCTTCCACCTCCTCAGGCCGTGACTACAGGCTACATCCCTAGCTGTCCACACTCTTTGAACTAAAATGTATTGTTTTAGGTTGCTGTTTGTTAGACGGTCTCAGTGTACAGCCCAAACTAACCTCACATCACCATACTCACTCAGGTGCCGGATCTCAGGTCAGGGCTGCGCCACCACACCTGGCCGGAACCTGTAGTGCTGAGTTTAGATGTACCCAGTAGGTCAGCACAGAGCTGCACACGGAGCTTCTCTTCCTCCCCCTCTGTCCATCAGACACACTTACTGCCTCCTAGCACTTCCAAACAGGAGCAGAGTGGATACTGGTGCCCATCTGACGTGAAGGACTTTTAGTGCTGGGTAGGGATTCTGACTCCGTCTGTTCCCTTCTCCCGACAAATTCCCATTGAAATAATCAAACGAACACAGGAGGGGTCCCTATCACACGTAGGATCTCTAGAAAGGTATTTCAGAGGAACCAGAACTGCAAGGCCATGAGGAAATAGCTGAGCACAAAGGAGTCATCCACCATATGCGGAAGACAACGTCAGGGGCCACCAGTCTCCCGTCCACCTTGTTCAGAAGTGAGTTCAGAAGGAGAGGGCTAAACTCCTGCCTCTGTGGCATCTGAAGAGTCTATAGTCGGTGAGTTGTGGGCTCTGTAAACTGACTTTGCCAGCAGCCTGCCAGCAGTGTGCCAAATGAACTTAGGCATGGTCCAAGCTGATTTCTACCAAGGACAACTGGGTGGCTGGAGAGGGAGGTGCTGCCTCGGCCAGAAGACAGACAAAAGACAAGTCGTAACAAAGGGAAGACACCAAGAAGAGGGATGGTCTCAATTCATGTTTTGTCACCTAGCCCAGGCTGGCCTCAAACTAGCCACGTAGCTGAGGATGGCCTCGAACTCCTGACTCTCCTGACTCCAACCCCCAAACAATTTATCGATTTTTCCCGAGGGTGTAGCTCAGTGGTAGAGAATACTCAGCACAGGGAAGCCCTGGGTTTGCCCCCCATCATCACTAAGCAAGCAGGAGAGTTCCCATTGTCTTCCAAAGCTCGTCAGGTCTGGCTCTTACACTAAAGCTTTGTCTTGCATTTTGGTTATGCGAGCATGTGGAGCCAGCCTGCTGTCCTCTCTCTGTTTCTGTTGTTGTCTTTATCTATTTAACGTATGGTCAGCCCAGTGCACCAGGTCCTTTCTATTTTGCTCTTTCTCCTCCTTTACCTCTTCTTTGTGTAAAGCAGATAAGGACCTTCCCAGCGCGAAGGACCTCCCACGAGCACGTGCTTGTTACAAGGCTGTCCCTCCCTCTCCGGAAGACAGCAAACACACGAAGTGCCCGATAAGGAGCATGATTCCAACTCCATGAGTGTGAAATGCCTAGGATGCTCTAACAGCTCGCTCTCAGCCCGCACCGACTTAGCCTTGGTGTTGGCTGCTCCCCCGTCCTCTGGCCACAGGCAGGAAAGCGAGGCTGAGAGAAGGAGGCTCCTGCAGGGCAAACAGCACCCAAAGCACCTGGGCCAGTGGCAATAGAGTCCAACACACACGTTTTGGATAAGAAAACACAGCAAAAGGAGACCGTGTCAACGGGCCGCACTGGGGAGAAGGAAGGGTCTGTGATGTTCCCCAGCCCCCGGACGCTCTTGGATCTTCACACCGGTTTAGGTTCAGTAGAGGCCAAGGTGTGTATAACTAAGCAGTCCTTACTGCAGGCCCTGTCTCCAGTCTCCCCCCGCGCCCAAACAAGTTCCTCTCGGGTCAGCACCTGAACTAGGTACTTCTCTATTGCCTGATGTTACACCGTGACCAAGGCGATTCACAAAAGAAAACACCTAATTGGGTTTACAGCTCCAGAAGGTCAGAGTCCATGATGGCGGAGCCAAGGTGTGGTGGCAGGGACAGCTGAGACCTAACATCTCAAACCTTAAGTGGGACACAGAGAGCATATCAGTTTGCCTCACGGACTTTGAACCTTTTTTATCTGAAAATAAACATTTATGACTTTTATCATCTTGATAAGTTGACCCCACCCCTCACCCCAGAAATTAAACTCAGGGACTCATGTATGCCTGGCAAGCATTCTACCACTGAGCTATAGCCCTGGCCCAATAAATTAGTTCTTCTATCATTCAAAAAGAGGTCCGCCTCTCACTCTCTGCCTGTGAAATGTGTGTCTGATGTTAGTGCAGTCAACCAGCTTGCTTCCAATGAGTGAATAGGTTTGTCAGTCTGTGGTGAATGAACCTGGCGCCTTGCACATGCTAGGCGAGCCACCTCTGAACTGAATTATCCCCAGTCCAGGTCATCTCAGTTTTATCTTTTTACTTTTTTTAATTTCAATAAGTTCAGAAGACTGTTACTATACACAGCAAAAAACAACAACAACAACAAAAAACACACACACACACACCAAAAAAAAACAGTTACTTTTATGATTTGTAAAATTAACCTTTGCTGGCGTAAAACTTGATCTGGATATATTTTCAAAGTGTACTGCCTACCTTCTTCATTACCAAATCCTTGATTAGAATCAACTTGAGAAAGACATGTCGATCCTCGGTACTTAGGGGACACGGACTCCTCAATCCATTCCTGTTAGGAAGGTATAGCAGGAGGGAGGCTGCCGATCCCACAGCAACCACAGTGGACGCGGAGAGCGAGCCGGAAGTGGGGGCTGGACTTCCTCCAGGAAGCTCCCACACCTCTCCACTGAGCACCCCCACCAGGAGACCGAGTGTTCAGATGCACAGGCCCGTGGAGGACATTCCACTTTGAAACCACAGCCACGGTGTGGAGTACTCGAGGGGGAACTTCCATACAGAGGCAAAAGGAGCGCTACACGTTTTACTGCAGGATTATCTGTGTTAAATCCCCTGTAGCTTAACGTTCTGCAAAATGTGAAAAATGAACCCTGCACTGGGCAGTGGTAGCTCACGCCTTGACCCCCAACACTCGGGAGGCAGAGCCAGGCGGATCTCTGCGAGTTCGAGGCCAGCCTGGGCTACAGACTGAGTTCCAGGACAGCCAGAGCTACATACATGTTTTGTTTTCCTCAAACAAAACAAGACAAAAACTATGTGAAGCCAAAGTAAGAACTGGAGCCGGTAACTTGACTCGGTTTCCTCCTCTGTAAAAGAGATGGTCATGTATGTCTGTGACCAAAATTCCTGAGAAGACTGCAGGAGGAACTATTTATTTGGTCACAGTTTCAAAGCCTTCAATCCACAGTGGGTGGGGAAGTCATGCAGAGCAGAAGACAGGAAGTGGTAAGGAGTAGGAACAGGAAGGGGCTAGAGAAGTCCCAAAGGTCATGCCCCTCGTGACCGACTTCCTCTCATCAGGCCTCACTTTCTGGTTGTCAATTCAAATTTTAAAAAGTGTGTGTGTGTGTGTGTGTGTGTGTGTGTGTGTGTGTGTGTGTGTGTGTGTTGCGGGGTGTGCATTCACTGTTGAAGTTTGAAGCTCAGGGGACAACTTGCTGAAGTTGGTTTTTTCCTACCACGGAGATTCCGTGATTGAACTCAAATCACAAGCTTGACCACAATCTTCTTGTCCCACTGAGTCATCCTCCTGCCCCACCTCCAGCCATCTTTTTTAAACTGAAAGTTTTAAGTCATCCTGACAATTTTTTTTGATCCTCTTAGAATACTGAAATGCAAAATTAAAACAGATGTTTACAAATGAATAATAATTGGACTGTGGGTAATGGTTGAGTGTGGGTTGAAGTTGGTTTCATGGTGACCAGGATGGAACTCTGGATCTGCTGTCTACTGTGACTCTGATCTAGGTGCTGGGACCTTACTATGTCCTTTACCATTTCTGTAGAATGGAGATAGTGATACTTGGAGATTCTTTCTTCCTTCCTTCCTTCTCTCCCTCCCTCCCTCCCTTCCTCCCTTCCTTTCTTACTGTAGACAGGGTTTATCTGTGTAGCTCTGGCTGTCCTGGAGCTCACTCTGAAAATCAGATTGGCCTCAAACTCAGAGATCTGCCTGCCTCTGTCTCCTGAGTGCTGGGATTAAAGGCATGCACCACCACTGCCCAGTTCACAGCAGCTCTTATAAAGGAAAACATTTAACTAGGGCTGGCTTACAGTTCAGAAGTTTAGTCCATTGTCATCATGGCAAGAAGCATGACAGTGTGCAGGCAGACATGGTGCTGGAGAAGGAGCTGAGAATTCTGTATCTGGATCCTCAGGCAGCAGGAAGAGAGCTGGGCCTGGCTTGAGCATTTGAAACCTCCAAGTCCACCCCCTGTGACACACTTCCTCCAACAAAGCCACACCTCCTAATAGTACCACTCCCTATAGGCCTATGGGGGCCATTCATTCAAACCACCACACTGAGGCAGGAAAATTCAAATTCAAGTCCAGCCTGATTGACACAGGGTATTTCTGTCTCAAAAAACGAAGACAAAAATAAAATGAATCAATCAATCAACCAACCAATCAACCAACCAACCAACTAGCCAGACAGCCAACCAATCAACCAACCAGCCAACAAGCTGACTGAGCTCTTAAAGGCAGAGGTTTTCAGGTGTGTACGCATTGCTGCATGAGGCACAAATGTCCTTTCTTCGTACAGAGGAAATCCGATTCTACTGATTATATTCTCACTGCTGTGAAATTTAAGTGTGTCCATTCAAGGAACCTTGGTCACATCCACTTCAGCTCCTTGGGGGAAAACATTCAAATAACTCAGAACCTTTCTGGGCTCCTTGCCATCCTTTTGAGTCAGCTCCTCCAGACCCAAGTTTTTGAGTAGGAGCCTGAGTTGACTGAGCCTGGGTCCTGCCCTCAAACCAGGTCCAGAAAGAGACTAGGACAAACCTCCCTCCCTTCACGGTCAAGCCTGTGCTGCATTTACACTGACTTTGCTAAGCAACCTAACTCCAGCTCTCACCACCACCCCCTTCTTTTCTTTTACTTCCTTTCAGATTTTGGTTTTAAGAGACAGGGTCTCGGGTAACCTAGGGTGTCCTTGAACTCTATATGGAACCAGATGATCTTGAACTTCTGAAACTCCTGCCTCTACTTCCCAAATGCTGGCATTATACACTACCACACCTGGCCACACACACACACACACACACACCATACAACACACACACTACATATAATCACACACATACCCTACACACCGCATATACACATACACAGAACATACACACACACCCTATACACATATACATCACATAAACATACATACAACAACACATACCCTACACACATCACTGTGGTGGTTTGAAAGAAAAGGATCCCCAAAAGGAGTGGCACTATCAGGAGGTGTCATATCCTCTGACCCACTCTTTATTATTGTTAGACAACATGGGATGTAAACAAAGCTGTACCTAAAGGAAAATGGATGGTTGTAGTGGGTAGCCATTCCAGCTTGGATCTGGAAGTTCCAACCCCCATTGAGACTCTGGCAACTGTCACACCTATGAGGCGGGGCCAGGGGAGGCGCCTGGAGACCTGAGATCTAGAGCGCTCTCTCTTGCTGCTGGGAGCTGGGACGCTAGAGGTGGACGAAGGAGAGTTCTCCAGAGAACATCACCAAACTACTGCTGCGTCTTTCCCAGAACCCTCAACCTACCTATTCCTTCATTTGTAAGTTACACCATTAAATAAATTTCCTTTTAACTACGTGGAGTAGCCTTAATAATTTCACCAATAGATGGTATGATAAGTGTGAACATAAGCTTTGTTAGACTTGGATTCAGAATATCTTTGTCCTGCTTTTAATCAGCTGTGTAACCTCCGAGAGTCATGGCTGTGAACATCTGCTCTGACAGGAAACACCAAGTTCAATTCCTTGACTCATCAACTTAGAATGACTAAGGTCAAGTCTTCTTTTTTTTTTTTTTTTTTTTTTTTTTTTTTTTTTTCGAGACAGGGTTTCTCTGTGTAGCTTTGCGCCTTTCCTGGAACTCACTTGGTAGCCCAGGCTGGTCTCGAACTCACAAAGATCCGCCTGCCTCTGCCTCCCGAGTGCTGGGATTAAAGGCGTGCGCCACCACCGCCTGGCCTCAAGTCTTCTTTTTAAAGCATATCGGTTTATACAATTAATTAGTATGTTAAATTTCTCAAGTTTTTTTACATCATTTGATGCATATTCTCTGAAGGATAAGGCAATGAATTGTTTTGTTTCCCAATTTCTATGTTGTATGATGAATTATTAATTTAAAAGCCTTTTAAACTTTTTTTTCTGTTAGTTTTGGGATCATAGTATACTTACATCATTTCTCCCTTCCCTTTCCTCCCTCCAAAACCTTCCACATACCCCTCCTTGCTTTCTTTCAAATTCATGGCCTAAATTCCAGTAACTGTTATTACATACATACATGTATATGTGTCTATACATATAGTCCTAAATATAGCCTGCTCAGTCTGCATAATATTACTTGTATGTGTGTTTTCAGGGCTATTTGGTATTGGAAAATCAATTGATGTGCTCTTCTATGGGAAAAACTATTTTTTTCCACTCTCAGCATTCCTTAGGGGCCTGAGGTCAAGTCTTCTTGGAAAAAAATATATAGCTGGGTGGTGGTGGCGCATGCCTTTAATCCCAGCACTCGGGAAGTAGAGGCAGGCTGATCTCTGAGTTCAAGACCAATCTGGTTAACAGAGCAAGTTCCAGGACAGCCAGGGCTACACTTGAAAAGCCCTGACTTGAAAAAAATTATTTTATTTTATTTGATATGTATGTGTAGGTGTCTAAGTGTGTACCACGTGTGTGCAGGAATCCACATAGGTTAGGAGAGGGCCCTGGCTCCCTGGAACTGGAGTTACAGGTGTTTGTGAACCACTGTGTTGGTACAGGGACCTAGACTTGGGTCCTCTGCAAGAGCAGTAAGACTCCCAACCTCTGAGCCGTCTCTCTACACCCCTACTGTTAAGTCTAAATTGTATCAACTGTGTGTTGTTAGAAATGCTGTGTCTGAGAATTTCATGAGATAATTCATTTAAAATGTGTGGAATCCTTGGACAGTCTTTAGGAAATGGACCAGGAATCTTGATTCTTCTTTGTCAGTTATCATGTGACAATTCTTCCAGTGTTGGTGACATACAAAGCACGAGCTGTCCCATCTCAGGGACAACTGTACAGCAGAGCACAGGGTATATCCAAGACTCTACATTTTTCTGGTTTTTAATACAAAATCCTGTAGCAGGTCTTTCTTTGTACTGCCTGCTCCCAATAATGACAAGGGAGACTTATTAATTAGGCTTATTCCCAACTAGGTCTTATAACTTAATTAACCCCTTTACACTAATCTACATTCTGCCGTGTGGCTCGCTACCTCTGCTCAGTACATCATCAGTGCATCCCACATCCTCTGTGGCGAATCCAGCTTCTCTTCTTCCCAGAGATCCTATCTCTTCCTGGAAGTCCTTTCCTTCCTAGCTATGGGCCGTTCAGTTCTTTATTAAACCAATCAGAAGGTGCCTTGGCAGAGACACATCTTCACAGTGTACAGAAAGATTATCTCCCAACAAAATCCCTGTGATGTACATGCCCAACTCATTTCTAGTGGTACAAGTGAGGAAGTCAGATGACGTCTCTGGCAGTCTAGGATAAACCACAGGAAAATAGGAAGGCAGAAAGAAGTGACCAAGTTACATTCACACAGCTAAACTGCAGCTGACCTTCTCACCGCACCCTTTCTTTTTCTTTTTCTTTTGTTTTTCGAGACAGACTTTCATTGTGTAGCTCTGGCTGTCCTGGAACCCCATTTGTAGACCAGGCTGGCCTTGAACCACAGAGATCCGCTTGTCTCTGCCTCCCAAGTGCTGGGATTAAAGGCGTGCACTACCACCACCCAACTCAACCACACCCCTTTCTGAGGGCCTCGAATGATGACCCAGAGCATTGAACCCAAGAAGGAGAGAAGACTGACTACCAAAGGGTGAAGGGAAAGTATAGAGATGTATTATTACTTAATGCTTCCTTGTCAAAAAGAAGGCGCACTAAAGAGAGAGCCGATCTTACCACTTCTGTGCCTTAGCGTTCTGACACCTGGGCCAGAGGGACGGCTCAGAGATTGAGCACTTGCTCTTCCAGAGATCCTGAGTCCACCCAGCACCCATGTCAGGTTGCTTACAGCTCCAGGGGACCCAGTGCCCTCTTCTGGCCACTGTGTACTCATATACATGTGGC
This sequence comes from Peromyscus leucopus, assembly GCF_004664715.2. Classification (NCBI taxonomy): domain Eukaryota; kingdom Metazoa; phylum Chordata; class Mammalia; order Rodentia; family Cricetidae; genus Peromyscus; species Peromyscus leucopus. The sequence continues at coordinate 54,847,059 of NC_051064.1, read as the reverse complement.
ACACATGCAAGCACACACATCATATTTTCAAATTTTAACAAAGAATTCTGCAGAGAAACCCTGTCTTGAAAAACAAAAAAAAAAAAAAAAAATCTGAATCTTATATTAATTTATAGAGATAATATATTCTGTGCTGATGCAAAATATAGTCACAGCTCTTACCACAAAGACAATAAAAGATTGGGGTTTTTTGTGTGTGCTGTTTTGTTTTTGGTGTTTGTTATTTTAGATAGGGTCTTAGCCCAACCTGGCCTAGATTGACAGTGTAACCCAGGCTAGCCTGAAACTCTTGGATATTCTGCCTCAGCCTTTCAAGTACTGGAATTATAGATGTGAGCCACCACATCTGACTATACTATACTGTTTATAGAGAATAATGAGCAAATAAAATAATTAAGAAAAAACAAATATATACAGACAAAAAATATAAGAATATGTACTTTAAATTAGTGTAGACCAGGGGCGAGGGAGGGTGTATGCCACAGTGCCATGTCACAGCACATGTGCAGAGGCCAGAGCACAACTCTGTAGAGTCTGTTCTCTCCTTTCACTTTTATGTGGCTTCCAGGAATTGACCCATTGGCCTTAGGTAGTCACGTTTGGGTGGCAAGGGTCTTTATCCACTTAGCCATCCTGCCAGCCAAAGAATATTTTTTTGATCTGTGGTCAGTTGAATCCATGGATGTGGAACCTGTAGATACAGTAGACTGACTATATTTAATGTTCTAAACAATGTAAAATCTCTCTCATAATTTAATAAACATCACTTACAAATATAAACATCAAGATTTTAAGTAAATCCTGCCAGTAGCCATGAGCTGTGTCAGAGGATCAGCAAGAAGCAATTGAAGTTCAGGTGTCAGCCCACCAGGAGAAAAACTCTCTGATGGGTGTGTCTTGTTTAAGCAAGGCTTGTGAGGATAGACTCCAGAATGCATTGTGCTTCTGTTGTGCCTCTGCATGCTTGCTGCTACGGTGTATATGGTGTGGGGAGTCCCCCACTACCTGTATTATAGTGTGTCTATCTCATGATTACATCTCCATCTACTGGGCATTTAATTCTGTGGATTGTCAGAAAGATGATTTCTCCTTAAGCTGTATTATCTACTGACACAGAGTTTTGATGAATAAAAATAATACTAGGATATGTTTCATAACTAAGGCCTATTGTTCCACGAGAACTGTGAGACACTTAGGACCTGCTTTAGATCACAGCTCAGGTTAACATAGGAAAATAGTTGAATTTCCCCAGCTGCCAAGATAGCTGTATACTATTAGCTGATATAAAGCTTCAAAAGAGCTTTAGATTAGACCAGGTGCCTTGCTAATGGTTTTTTAGATAAATGTTTCCAATTTTTAATTCACAAGGACACACAGCTGTACTGTCCGGCTAGGCTGTAAATACAAAGACAGCCCAATTATTGCTAGCTGGCTAATAATTAAGTCCTTGTACCTATTTCTGATCTCAATTTGTGAAAATAAATTCTGACTAGTCAAGGCTACAGAGAAAAAAATTTGACTCTGTACCCCCAAATGAGGACTGCAGGTGTTCTTGGATAATTAGAACTCATATTGCCTGAAAAAGTTGGTTGGGATATGTAAACTGTAAAAAGACATGATAGGACAGAGCAATGTAGGGGAGTGACAAGAGAGAATAAAGAAATGAATCCATCAAGAGAGTGTGTCAGATTACTTTTTCCCTAACCCCCTCAGATAACAAAGTCTTAGTTTGTGCTACACTGCGGACTTTCCCTTTGAGCCCTGTCTGCAGCCTGGAAACTGGCTCTTCAAGGGCTGTGATAAAACTCCGCAAATTAAATCAACTGTGTATTAATGGAATAATTCATCATGACCAAATAAAAACTGAGGTGTAAAAATGAAATAATAACAAGAAATATACGCCCGGTGGTGGTGGTGGTGGTGGTGGTGGTGGTGGTGGTGGTGGTGCACGCCTTTAATCCTAGCACTCAGGAGGCAGAGCCAGGTGGTCTACAGAGCGAATTCTAGGACAGGCTCCGAAGCTACTTAGAGAAACCCTGTCTCGAAAAACAAAACAAAACAAACAAAAAAACAAAACAAGACAAAAAACCCCAAAAACAAACAAACAAACAAACAAACAAAAACCCCAAGAAATATGTTCATATATATGTTCCTTGGATCCACCTGGTGGAAAAAGAGAACCAACTCCCACAAGCTGTCCCCTGCACGTGTGAGACATGGCACACTTGCACCTACACACAAATTAAGTGTAAAAATTACTTTTACAATTTATAAAATTAAGGACTTGGAGCAAAATATAATACGAGAGGATTCTTCTGATCTTCCTGCCTTCGCCTTCCAGGTACTGTAATTGGGATTGGATTTTTTGAAATAGGAGAGAGACCTGAGGAAGGAAGTGAGGCTGTGGAACAAGAGGAGTCTGTTGCTTGTCTGGAGATGGAGGAGCACACAGCAAAGCCAGAATGGTCTCTTCCTTCATGGAAAAAAAAAAGTGTTTTCCTATCAAGACTCTGGTAAGTAGAAACTGCAGAGAGAAACAAAACCAGGCTGTGTACTCAAGTGTGGTTTGTGGCCACAGTAACAGCCCTTCACCATTTAGCTTACCTACACTGCAAAGCTTGGATCGCCTTCGGCAGCAGTTCAGCCCCTAGACTAAGCCAATTACAGCCTCGCTCCCCTTGGCCGGTAACTAGTCTAGTGTGGGAGTTTGACCCCGTCTTGGCCATAGAGAAACAGTTGATGGATGTGGAAATTTTCTGATAAATAGTTCTTATCCATTAAAGCCATAGGTGATAGAAGGGAAGTCACTGGGGCTCATGTCACTTTTCTTCATGCTTAGAACACTGGAGGTCTGTGGACATGGCTGCATCACCCACGATACAGATCTTTCTCTCAGCCAACCTGTCTTCCTCCTGCGAGCCTTTCTTGCTTGAGTCAACTCCGGGGCACAGGAATCTCTCGCTCAGCTTAGGTCTCTGCCTGCAGATCTCAAGATCTCTGCTGGGGCAGTGGGAGGGGAGAGGCTTCTGGCAAGAGCTGCCCTTGCTTGGGTGCTGGGAAGTCATTCTGATCTGTGCACAAGGCAACTGGGATGTCCAATGCAGTTAGCATCAGGGCCTTTAAGGACATTATCCCCCAAGCTAACCTGCTCCTATCACCATTTTCAGGGTTCTTGTGATGATAACCCCCAGAGCAGGACCAACTTTAGATCTCTCCATTCATACATTCCCTCACCCAAACCTAACCCCTGACTTCCTTCCCAGGCCACAGCATTCCTGTCTTCCTAATAAAAACCCCAGTCAGTCCTGGCTCTGGATCTGTCCTCACGAGGGAAGACCTCAGTGGTAAACTGCATTAATCAAAGTACCCGTCGACTCTCCCCATGACACACACACAGCACCACAGGAATACTTTACATCCCCACCCCAAATTTTTGCTCAGGAGGAGCCACGTGACTTGCTCTGGCCACCGAAATGGAGGCAGAAATGACTGGCACTTGTGAGTAGAGACTCAGAGGCAGCTCAGGGCTGTCTCTGCTCCTTCTGTGAGGACACGGGGAAGGGACCTGGAGTGAAGATGTGTGAGAAGAACCACAGCTGCTGCAGTGGATGAGCGACACAAGCCTGATTGGCTTCCATGCACTCAGCCAGTAATTAGTTAATAATTTAATAAGTTAATCCAGTCCTCATCGGGAGCCGCTCCAGACCCACACTCCAGAGTCATCTACTCCCAAATGTACCCTGGAGCCGGAACATGAGGCCAAGGGAACAGACCTGCCTGGTTCTGTCTTGGAAGGGCTGAAGCTGGAGTCTGCACCTGATTCTGCCACTGCCTGCCCTCTGGCTGTGCCTGGGTGTTCAGTACAGCTGTTTCACTCTCCCAGAGGCCTGGGATGATGCCATCCAGAGCCTCTCACCATACAGTAAAGACACAACTCACTTGGGGGTGAGAAACAGTTTCAATCTGAAGGTCCACATTACCCGGAAATACACATGATCATATAAAATGACTTTTATTAAAATAGAAAAGCTTTCTAGTGTATTGCTGTAAACTATATATAGAATATATATATATAGCATATTGTGGTAGACTATATATAGAACATATATACAATATAGTCTAGTATGTTGACATTTAGACAGAAATTGGCAATTGCAACAGAGGCTACATTAACATCAGCACGGAGATTCTCTGAAAGTTTTAAGTGCCCACTTTTCAACAACATTTTGGTATAATAAGCATATTGCTATATTTCAGAGAGTACATGTAACACTGAAAAATACTGCATGTAAAATCTAAGTTCAGGTGCATACAAACAAGAAGTATTACATTAATAGCTTATTTCAAACTGTGAAACATTCAAAGTATCCAATTTCTTAGACAACATGCAAACATTTTAATACTTAGCCTGACATTTTAAATATATAAACCACATTCTTTATAATTCTATATAAAAAGAAAGTCAGACAGACACTTATCCATACTGTGCACATCACAAAAAGCAAATGTGTCTTCATGAACGGAAAGTATGGGGCTAACACATATGATTGTCATTTTACAAATATGGCTATTCACCTTCTTCATAATAAAATTAAAAAATCATGTACTATTTACATGAACTACTAATTATCTTACTTTTTGGCAATTAGATAGTAGCAGCAACTGGTTTAAATCTGATATTTAAACTCTGAACTTGGTGAGTCCTGACGAGTGTATGTGGCTAATAAACTGCATGACGCAAGACGCGGGGATGTAGGGGGGCTGCCCCCATTCCCAGGCACAAACCGGCAGGACTGAGAGGACCACTCGCAAGACAAGTGCATGAGTGTCACTTGGTCAGCTGGGCCTTTGCTAAGCACATTAGAGCCCTGCCTCAAATGTCTATGGAGTCAGCTTGTGATCATTTCGAAGAAGCTTTCTCTCCCTCCACGCCGGCCGTCACAGCAGTGGCTTTTCACTGAGTCCTCAGCTTCTAGGCACAGGAACAAGACACCGGCAACCTCAACACTTAGAGGAACTCGGAAGACATTAGGACACGGACCCAACAGCAAAGGGGTCTCCTTCTATAAAGTGACCGTCTCATAGGCCAGTGACGGTAAATTCGCTTTGGAGAAGGGGCCTTCTCTACTGAGCAAAATGTAAACTGTGGCCCCGCGGCCTACCAGCAAGAGATCCCGTTACACTGGGAGAGCCTAGTTTATCATTTTAAAATCAAGGCAAAACCCCCTAATATTGGCAGGTTAAAAAAAATACTGTGTGGTGCTCAGAGGAGACATGCGCTTTTGCTCGGCCGCCAGCTAGCAGTCCTGAACGTCTTTCACAAGGTCGGACAGCCGAGTCGAGGGATACTTTGCGGTTTCTGTGGACAGTCAGAGACGAGTCCAGAGCAAGTGTGCGGCGAGGCCCAGGCTGGAGAGGAGCAGGGAGGGGCTGGGAGGCCTGCCCCCATCAGCAGAGGATGGGAGGCTTCTGGAGACCTGCACCTGGGAAATGATGAGGGCAGAGAGAGGGACATGGGATGCCAGAGTGGGGCTGTCCGAGTTGATGAGGGACTCGATTTTCTCTGCTTCTTTATTGCAGGCCTCAATCTGCAAGGGAAAGATCCTTTCAATAGAAAATCTCAGAACCTTGAGACGGTCCAGTCAAGCAAATTCCAGGCACATGTCCCAGGCGGAATGGCCACAGAGGCAGCTTACTTCCCTCTGCCCTTCCTGTGTAGTCAGAGTTACTGTTCCAGGTCTTATGACACACACAGAAGAGCATTAATGGAAAGCAGAAACTCCACGTCAACTACCCTAGTCAGTCAACCATTTTTGGTTTCGCACAATACCATACACCATACACTGCCCATCTCCCTAGAGACGGTGATCACAGTCAGTCAGACAGTCATAGGGATGCTTTTACTTCTGCTCTAAGGTGAGGACGGAAACAGGGTTGGAACGAGGCAGCTGGAACCGCTTCTGTTCACCCCGTTTCCTCTCCCCTCCATCCTTTCCCATCCCTGGCTTGTGTCCCCGCCCCCCCACACACACACTCCAAGTCCATCAAACTCTAAAGGGTGAGGTGGCTGCACAGGGTGTGCCGGACCCCACCTGCAAAGCTTTTGGGTGATGGTCGACAGGAATAATGAGGATCACAATTTCCGATTCGATGCTCAGGTATCCAAACACATCACACTGTGGGACAGACACGTGCATGCGGACCTTCTGCAGGATCTCCAGAACTGTCACCGGCTTCTTGTTCGTCACCTAGGAGACATTTTCAGGACTGAAGGGGACCCCTCCTGCTGCCCAGGCCACTCTGCTTCAGCTGCAGCTCACTGACCAGTGCTCAGCACCAGGTTTGGCTCTGCCGCTCAAATCCTGTCGCCCAGGGTCCAGTGCAATGGGGTTGGGCCGTCCACAAAGGTTTGCAGCCAAATTAACCCCACCAGAGTACTTGGTTTTGAGCAGGGTCTTGCTACAGAGACCAGGCTAGCTTTTTCTTTCTATTTATCTATCTATTTATTTGTTTATCCATCCATCCATCCATCCATCCATCCATCCATCCATCCATCCATCCATCCATCCATCTATCTATCTATCTATCTATTTTGATTTTTTGAGACAGGGTTTCTCTGTGTAGCTTTGGAGCCTGTCCTGGAGAACTCACTCTGTAGCCCAGGCTGGCCTCGAACTCACAGAGATTCACCTGCCCCTGCCTCCTGAGTGCTGGGATTGAAGGTGTGTGCTTCCGCAAGTGGTGGGACATACTTGTGATCTCCACTGAGGAGGCAGAACTAGGAAGACCCCTGGGGCCTGCCTGCCAGGCAGTCCGGCTGAATAAGAGAGATCAGGTTGGTGAGAGATCCTGTCTCTAAACACAAGGCAGAAGTGACCGAGGAAAGCATCCAGCCGAGCTCTCTCTCCAGTCCCAGAAGCACTTCTCAGAAAGTGACTGCTCTGAACTGGAGGGCCCAGGGAAGAGAAGCCTGGGGAAACACAGGTGTCTACACAGGCAGGACGGACTCTCTAGGTAGTGGCAAGTTCTTGCCTATTGCATCCCTGGAGTCCTGGCTCCCCAAAAGGGAGCAGCGGGGAAAGGGAAAGGGAGGACGGACGGGGAGACAGCTCCTTAGGGGAATGGATGAGGATGGGTGCAGAGACCATCTGGATTTCTACTATGGCTCGTCACCTGGCCCTGAGCACGCAAGGTAGATTCCTAAAAAAGGGCAAGCAGGGAGGAGCACAGGTCAGGGGTCAGCCACCCTGGGGGTCAACCCTTGCTCTACTGATTATGAACTGTATAGCCTTGATGGAGTCTAGGGGCCAGGTTCTTTATACACAGGGACAATACATTCTGCTCTCCAGGATTCCTGAGAAGTTTAGTAATGTGCTTTCAACAGTACCTAGCAAACAAAGCAACTTACCTTAGCAATAGTGTCCAGTTTTTCTTTGTCAAATAAAACCCGTAACATCCCAGCACATAATGGGCAACAAGCACCTGGGACAGAAACCATTTTTGTGAGTTCGGAATTAAAACAAGGAGAACCCAAAATGACTGGCGAAGTGGCCAGCTTCTCTGCGGCCATCACCTGTCCTTATTGATGATTCTAACTCCAGCTGGGATCGATGACCAACCAGGATCCTCATAGCTGTGTTTACGGAAGCCATCCCTCCGTCCCGACACCCTCCTCTGGTGGTGCTCAGTGGGAGGAGGCTGTGGATCACGGCACACCAACTGCCCACTTCTCATCTCATGCTCTGGTCCTGCCCAGCAGCTTGTGCTGGCCTCTGTTTTTCTGTCTGCACAGGGAACTTTGGGTGTTCTGAGTGCTTGCTTCTCACGTGATTTCCCAACTACCTTAATCTAGTTAAACACCATACACAGCAATGGACGCGACAGTCGAATTGTATGCCACATTTAACAGAGTCCACCACCCAGTTCACCGGCAGCCTGTCCACCAGGCCCTCGCCAGCTCTTCACTCGGCTTCACCAGGCAGTTTTGACTTGACAGTTTGGTCTGCAGGGAACCTATGTCCCCTCCCTTGGAGTGTGGTCTCCAGGAGGGAAGAGGCTTCGTTTTGTTCACTGCTGGGCCCCTGGTGCTTAGAAGAATGTCCTGACATAGTGGAGGCTCAGTGATCCTTGGTGAGCTACAGATGGAGACTTGGAAGGCCCAGAGCAGCCTGTAGCAGGCGTGGAGTGAAAGCTCTTCCTCGGCCTGTCTCACTGATGAGCGTGAGTGTAGCCCACACGGCCACAAACACGGATGCTTACAGCTGTCGGTGTGAACGGAGCCTTCTGGCTACACAACTAAGTCAACTCGTCCTGCTTCTCTCAATTATAAATGTTTGTGTTCATCAGAATACTTCAACTATCCATTCAACTACTAATTAACTGTTCAGATACTTTAACATAAGTAAGTATATGCATTTAATCCAGCAATCCTAATTTTTTAAATTTAAATACTACTTTACTTGCTTATTTGTTGATGCCTGATGGAAAATTTTGATCGAAAAAACTTTCCCTTTTTTTTTTTTTTTTTTTTTTTTTTAAAGACAGGGTTTCTCTGTGTTACAGCTCTGGCTATCCTGGTACTCACTTTGTAGACCAGGCTGACCTTGAACACAGGTCTGCCTGCCTCTGCCTCACGAGTGCTGGGATTAAAGGCATGCACCACCACCACCCGGCTTTGTTTATCTTTTTAATTTTAAAATTAGATCTGTTCATTTTATTTTATGAGTGTTTTGCCTGTATGCATGTATGTGCACCATGTGCGCACTTGGTGCCAGAGGAGGTCAGAAGAAGATACAGGATCCCCTAGAACTGGAGTTACAGATGGCTGTGAGCCACTGGACTGGCACTAGGAATCGAACCCAGGTTCCTCTGAGGCAGCTCTCCAGCCACTGCCATGCTCTTTAGATGTCAGCAGAGTAAACGCTAAGGCAAGCCACAGCTTTGAGTTAGCTCAGAATAACCGGCATGCGGGTCTCTTGAACTTTCTATTTTTTTTGGCTAGAATGTTGCACTGTATCCCAGGGTGCCTGTGTCCCAGGCAATCTTCCTGTCTCAGCCCTGAGTGCTGAGATCACACCGTTTCAGAGTCTCTCTTCTCAAGGGCTCAGGTTCCACCCCACCCCCGCCACCCCCAGACCTCCAGCTTACCGGGTGGAATGACGGTTTGCAGCCGAGAGCGGAGAGGGAAGGGCACTTCACAGCAGCACACTCCGCCGCCCCTGCACTGTGTTCAGAGAGGACCCCGACGGCCTGGCAGGGCCCATGGTAGTCGACTGCCACCCGATCCGAGTAGGCAGCGCACACACTGCTGTACGTCTCACCGTTGTGCCCACAGACAGGCTCTCTGGCTCTGCAGAAGGGCTGGGGACAAACGAACACCTTTTAGCCTGCAAACTCCTGTGGTATGTCTTTCTGATGTGAGCACAGAGCTCATCTCCCTGTTTTGAGGAAGTGAAAAGACACAGGTGTAAGTTGTGGGGATCTTCCAAAGCCCTGGCGGTGGACTAGTAATGGGCTGTCTCGAGTGGAAAAGCCTTTGAAACGTGGGTGCTCACTGTGAAAGAGACACGAGATAAAGATGTCCCCTTGGAACTTCTTCACCCAGACTTCTCTCAGCAGTTACGAAGGTCTGAATAAAAAGATCGATCTTCATGAAACTTTCTTGGAGACCTTACCATTTCATGCTGGGTGTGGGAGAAGGGGGGCTGGGCAGAGAGATGAGCGAGCTAGCGGAGCGGACCTACTCTGTTCTATTAGGCAGTTAGGGGTATACCTGGGAAACGCCCTAGCTGGGAAGAGCGAGCAAGGATGAGCGATGGTGTCCGTGTGGGTGCGACACCAGCCCCAAGAGAAAACAGCAGCCAGACCAGCTGAAGGGACTGTCTACCATGGACAGAGAGCATGCCAATGCTGGTGGCCTGCAGGCCGGTGATGCTGGGCCCAAAGATGGGACTCTCCCAGCAGAGGTCAGCACAGGATCATGGAGGCTGGTGGGACGCTCCAAGGAGGCTGTTCCGTAAGGTCAGAAGCCTAAAAGACTGAAGCAGGCCTATGCAACAGAGTCTTAGAGATTTTCATCTCACTTCAACGCAGTGGGCGGGGAAGGGGGCAGGGGAAGGGGAGACCAGTGGTGAGGCCGCTTTTCTTCCAGATTGTTTTCTAGGGCAGCCCACAGAACTGTGGACAGGTGAACGGTGGTGAGCACAGCGGCTGGGAAGCCTGAAGTCTTTTCCCAGGAGTGAGGTGAGGCCAGGGTCCACGTGCTTTCACACAGCACCCCTGTGTGAGCAGAGGACTTGTCTGCTGTCTGGAGAAGATCAGAGGCTGACTTGACCCCCTTTGGTCTGGCGGCCAAGCACATACCTGGCAGGGGCCTCGGTAGGCCAGGCTTTTTCCTCTTTGGTACAAAGTGCAGAGATTGCTGTGCTCCACGTGCTCCGTGTCACACACAGGGTCGCGGACCTGTTCGCAGGCCAGCTGCCGGTGCACACACTCATACTGGCTACATCCAAACTTGTCAAAGGTCGTCAGGCAAACCTGTGGTTTTGGCACACATCTGAAAAACAGTGGAAGCCAGCAGGTGAACCAGAAGCATGGAGGGACTGTGGTGGGGGCGGCGAGGCCCTGGCCGTGGGTGGCACAGGAAGCGCAGGAGAGAGACAGGGCTAATGGAGCCTAGGACAAGGAGGACGCTCAGAACAGAAACTGGCAGACACGCTCCTCGGAGGGAAAGAATGGCCGAGTGGTGAGCCCAGACGACTACACACACACGCAAGAGTTTTCTTGAAAGGAAATAAGAGGATCACAGGGAAAAGCTGAGACTCTGGAAGGCAAATTTAAGTAAAATGATCAAAGTAGTAATAGTCTGTCTTGTTTCTTATTACATCCTAATATTTAGAAAAATGTCTGGTATATCAGTAGATATTTGAGGGAATACACCCTTTTCTTAAAAACAAAACAAAACAAAACAAAAAACCCAAAACCAAAATTACTGCTTTGAACAGATAACACAAACCCATGGGTAACATGAAAATGAAAAGGTAATGGCAGATTGTGCAAATTAGTCTCCTCCTCCCACACCTCATGTCCCAGCCACCGAGCTCCCTTCCCTAGAGGCAGCCATTCTTACCTCCACCTGCCTTATTCTTCCAGAGATTTTCCAGGGAGTGGAAGATTACAAGTTGGTGCTAACTGGCTGTATGCTCACAGAATTCACTTAGTCGTCGTCTCTGGATTATAAATCTAGATTGTATTCTTTGGTCTCCCTGGCAGCTGGCTGAGGCCAAGCGACACTGAGCTCTAGACAGTGGGATGGATGTGGCTAGAGGTAGACCGAGCAGAGATCTCCAGAGAACACCGCCGGACTGCTGCGTCTTTCCCAGACCCTGCAACCTACCTATCCCTTCACTTGTAAGTTATGCCACTAAATAAACCTCCCTTTTAACTACCTGGAGTGGCCTTAATAATTACGCCAATAGAGAGGGAACTGTGAACTGGGTGTAGCTAGAGCATAGGAGACCTCAAAGCCCACCCCCGCAGTGACACACTTCCTCCAGCAAGGCCACACCTCCAAACAGTGCCCCTCCCTATGGGCCAAGCATTCAACCACAGGACTCTAGGGGGCCATTCCTATTCAAACCACCAAGCCCTAAATGTTCAAGAACCACTTCTATCTTTTTCCGGGTTTATTTCTTTGACCCGTTTTTTTCTATGAAGCTGTTATTGCTCACCAGTTTCCACAGTAAGATGATATTCTTCACACTGATTTGTCAGGGCTTTCTCTATGATATTCTTCCCAACTTGTCATTTGTTACCACGTGCCCCCCCCTCCCAATGTGGTTTTTCATGTAGCTGAATTTTTCAAATTTGTCTTTTATATTGGCAATCTATCCCGAAAGGCCTCTCTACTCTGGAGATGTAGCAAGCCCACCTTATTCAGGATATAACCTGTAAACTCTGGATTTTGTTTCTGTTGTCTGGGTGTGATGTTGGCTTTACCGACAACCTGACACAACCAGGAATCCCCCGGAAGAGGAATGACCTAGATCGTGTTGGCCTGTCTGTGGTCATGTCTGCGGAGACTGTGGTAACTTGTTACGGTGGAAAGGCCAGCCCTGAGTGTGGGCAGCACCATCTCACGGCCTGAGCAGTGTATGGAGCTAAGGAGCAGCAAGCGGCGGTGTGGACGTTTTTCCCTCCACTCTTGCCTGCGGGTTGGTGCTTTAAGACCCTGCCCTCTTTCCTGGCAGGAACGGACTGTAACCTGGAACTCTGAGCCCAACGAACCCTTTCTTCTCAGTCACTTTTGTGTTCAGGGTGCTTTATCACAGCAACAGTAGTGAAACCAGAACACGGACGGACCTTCAACAGACATGTGGCTGACTCTTGGCCACTTCACTACATCAGCAAATCCCCCCTTATTCTGTGCCCGTTTTCAAGATGAAGAAACGATTTCCTGCACAAACCCCTTCATCAGGAGCGAGCTGTGACTCTGGGACACAGACGCTCACGTCTCAGAGGTGAACACTCCAGGTCCAGCCACACTTGCTTGGGGACCACCACATGCACCACATGCAGCACCATCAAGGCCAGGCCACTGTCATCTGGCTTGCTGAGACTACAGAGGAGGGAGTCCAGATCATATCAAATAACGCTGAAGCTGCACTTGGTGAGATCCTCAGGTCTGATTCCTACAATGACTGCTCTAGTAGAAGACGCCATGATGCTAATAAGAACGCACCCACTTCTCCTACCTCTCTTGCTGCCTGCCGCACCTTACTCTGTTTCAGCATTATACAGCCCCTGCAGCTCCCAGCACACAGTTCTGCTCCGGTGCCATCTGCTGTCTCCACACCAGCTTTCCTCCCTAGCCCCATCCCTGCTGGTCACGGATGCAGCTGAGTGTCATGTTCAGCACCTCTGAGGCCCTGCCCTCCCCAGCTGCATTAATTGCTCTCGATCTGCACTCAAAATCATGCAGTCAGGGAGCTCTATGCAAGTCTTTCTCTCCAGACTCCACACCAGTCAGGACAGAGAGAAAGTTTTCTTGAGACATATCTCAGCATGCAGCACAGTACGACCACGAACCCAGAATCCTCCAGCTTCAGTGCCCCAAGTGCTGGGATTACAGATTACTGTATTCCCATCCTGTGGGGCAGGCACAGCAGAGACTTGATAGCACTAGTCTTTGGCTGAATAAATAAGTAGCACTGAACTTACCTTTGGCTTTTTGGGCAGAGGTTAGGATTACAGGGATCCTTGGAGACACAAGGTCCAAACTCAAACTGATGGTCTTGGAGACCCACACAGCGGGCGATGCAGGCACTGGGGTAGGTGCGTCCATTCTGGGCACACACAGGGACAAACTGATCTGCACAGTTACAGGGCAGACCTGAAGGGAGGAAACAGCCTCAAATGAAAACATACATCCCCTTCCATGTCCTGATGAAGACAAACCACTAACAAATCATGTTAAAATGGAACTGATATTAACTAAGGAAAAGACAAAAACAAAACCAAGACAAACCACAATCCCGGACATGGATTTGTATTTTATATATATATATATTTTAAAGACAGGGTCTCACCATGTAGCCTTGGCTGACCTGGAACTTGCTATGTAGACCAGACTGGCCTCGAACTCAGACATCCACCTGCCTCTGCCTCCCCAGTGCTGGGGTTTAAGGTGTATGCCACCATGTCTGGTTCTGATAGAGATTTTAAAGAGAGCAAAGCTTTGAACAGTTCTCTCTCTCTCTGCAAGATGGCATTCCTTTGTCCTTTTCATGGCTACTTACTGGGAGTCTCCAGACACTGACCCACGTAGAAAGAGGCTATAGGCAGGAATGAAAAAACTCACTGTCCTGATCTGCCACATCACATTTGGAAATCAGGTAACTGAAGTCTAGCTTGGGATTTCCTGAATGTTAAAAGATAATACCAAAGCAACACAAACTTTTGTGACTGTTTCTCTCCAAGTCATGTTTGGACTGAGACACTAAGTCACAAGAAAACTACTATGTTCCTGACCAGACTTGTTGAGATGGCTCTGTGGTAAAGAGTTGCCGAAAGGAATCCTGCCCAAGCCTTAGCATTCTGTACTCAGTATAGACAGCTGTACAAGACGCACTAATAGCAGTGTGGTAATATACTGAGATTACGAGTGTGCCTGTGCACCAGCAATTTATTACGTGGGTCACAGGGAATCAATTTAGGTGTTTTCAAATGCTTTTGATGCTCAAGTGTTCACTCAATTCTTTTTTTTTTTTTTTTGCTGTGGGATGTCTTTATTTATTTATTTATTTATTTATTTATTTATTTATTTATTTTTATTTTACAATTCCATTCAGTTCTACATATCAGCCACGGGTTCCCCTATTCTCCCCCCTCCACCCCTACCCTTACCCCCAGTCCACCCCCCATTCCCACCTCCTCCAGGGCAAATCCTTCCCCAAGGACTGCGTTCAACCTGGTAGACTCAGTCCAGGCAGGTCCAGTCCCCTCCTCCCAGACTGAGCCAAGTGTCCCTGCATAAGGTCCAGGTTTCAAACAGCCAACTCATGCAGTGAGCACAGGACTTGGTCCCACTGCCTAGATGTCTCCCAAACTGATCAAGCCAATCAACTGTCTCACCTATTCAGAGGGCCTGATCCAGCTGGGGGCCCCTCAGCCTTTGGTTCATAGTTCATGTGTTTTCATTCATTTGGCTATTTTTTTTTTAATAATTGAGTAAAACCAAAATTTATTATAAGCCACAGTCGTCCTAGGGACCTCCATGCTATATATATAGCCTCTATGGTTCTATGGGTTGTGGTCTGATTGTTTTTTTATTTTATATCTAGAATCCACTTATGAGTGAGTACATACCATGACTATCTTTCTGGGTTTGGATTACCTCACTCAGGATGATTTTTTCTAGTTCCATCCATTTGCCTGCAAATTTCATGCTTTCATTATTTTTCTCTGCTGAGTAGTACTCCATTGTGTATATGTACCACATTTTTTTCATCCATTCTTCAGTTGATGGGCATCTAGGTTGTTTCCAGGTTCTGGCTATTACAAATAATGTTGCTATGAACATAGTTGAGCATGTGTCCTTGTGGTGTGGTTGAGTATTCCTTGGGTATATGCCCAAGAGTGGTATGGCTGGGTCTTGAGGTAGATCGATTCCCAATTTTCTGAGAAACTGCCATACTGATTTCCACAGTGGTTGTACAAGTTTACATTCCCACCAACAGTGGAGGAGTGTTCCCTTTGCTCCACATCCTCTCCAACATTGGTTGTCATTGGTGTTTTTGATCGTAGCCATTCTAACAGGTGTAAGGTGGTATCTCAGAGTCGTTTTGATTTGCATTTCTCTGATGATTAAGGATGTTGAGCATTTCTTTAAATGTCTTTCAGCCATTTGTAGTTCTTGTTTTGTGAATTCTCTGTTTAGCTCTTTAGCCCATTTTTTAATTGGACTGTTCAGTATTTTGATGTCTAGTTTCTTGAGTTCTTTATATACTGTGGAGATCAATCCTCTGTCAGATGTGGGGTTGGTGAAGATCTTTTCCATTCTGTTGGCTGTCTTTTTGTCTTATTGACTGTGTCTTTTGCCCTGCAAAAGCTTCTCAGTTTCGAGAGGTCCCATTTATTAATTGTTGTGCTCAGGGTCTGTGCTGTTGGTGTTTTATTTAGGAAATGGTCTCCGGTGCCAATGTGTTCAAGAGTGCTTCCTACTTTCTTTTCTATTAAGTTTAGTGTAACTGGATTTATGTTCAGGTCTTTGATCCACTTGGACTTGAGTTTTTGTGCATGGTGACAGATATGGATCTATTTGTAATCTTTTACATATTGACATCCAGTTATGCCAGCACCATTTGTTGAAGATACTTTCTTTTTTCCATTGTATAGTTTTGGCTCCTTTGTCAAAAACCAGGTGTTCATATGTGCATGGGTTAATGTCAGGGTCTTCAATTAGATTCCATTGGTCCGCATGTCGGTTTTTATACAAGTACCAAGCTGTTTTTATTACTATAGCTCTATAGTAATGTTTGAGGTCAGGGATGGTGATGCCTCCAACGGTTGCTTTATTGTATAGGATTCTTTTAGCTATCCTGGGTCTTTTGTTTTTCCATATGAAGTTGAGTATTTTTCTTTCCAAGTCTGTGAAGAATTGTGTTGGGATTTTGATGGGGATTGCATTGAATCTGTAGATTGCTTTTGGTAAGATTTCCATTTTTACTATGTTAATCCTACCTATCCCCATGAGCATGGGAGATCCTTCCATTTTCTGATATCTTCTTCAATTTCTTTCTTTAGAGATTTAAAGTTCTTATCAAAAAGGTCCTTCACTTGTTTAGTTAGTGTTATCCCAAGGTATTTTATATTATTTGTGGCTATTGTAATGGGTGATATTTCTCTGACTTCTTTCTCAGCCCTTTTATCATTTGTGTATAGGAGGGCTACTGATTTTTTTGAGTTGATCTTATATCCTGCCACTTTACTGAAGGAGTTTATCAGCTGTAGGAGTTCCCTGGTAGAGTTTTTGGGGTCACTTATGTATACTATCATATCATCTGCAAATAGTGAAAGTTTGACTTCTTCCTTGCCAATTTGTATCCCTTTGATCTCCTTTTGTTGTCTTATTGCTCTAGCTAGAACTTCTAGTACTATATTGAATAAATATGGGGAGAGTGGACAGCCTTGTCTTGTTCCTGAATTTAGTGGTATCGCTTTGAGTTTCTCTCCGTTTAATTTGATGTTTGCTGTTGGCTTGCTATAAATTGCTTTTATTATGTTTAGAAATGTTCCTTGTATTCCTATTCTTTCTAAGACCTTTATCATGAAGTGGTGTTGGATTTTGTCAAAGGCTTTTTCAGCATCTAATGAGATGATCGTGTGGTGTTTTTCTTTCAGTTTGTTTATATGGTGTATTACATTGACTGATTTTCGTATGTTGAACCATCCTTGTATCCCTGGGATGAATCCTACTTGGTCGTGATGGATGATTGTTTTGATGTATTCTTGGATTCGGTTTGCCAATATTTTGTTGAGTATTTTTGCATCAATGTTCATGAAGGAGATTGGTCTGTAGTTCTCTTTCTTTGTTGCATCTTTGTGTGGTTTGGGTATCAGGGTAATTGTAGCCTCATAAAAAGAGTTTGGTAGGGGGCTGGAGAGATGGCTCAGAGGTTAAGAGCACTGACTGCTCTTCCAGAGGTCCTGAGTTCAATTCCCAGCACCCACATGGTGGCTCACAACTATCTGTAATGAGATCTGATGCCCTCTTCTGGCCTGCGGGGATGCGTGCAGGCAGAACACTGTATACATAATAAATAAATAAAAAAAAAGAGTTTGGTAGTGTTCCTTCTGTTTCTATTGTGTGGAATACTTTGAAGAGTATTGGTATTAGTTCTTCTTTGAAAGTCTGGTAGAATTCTGCGCTGAAACCATCTGGTCCTGGGCTTTTTTTGGTTGGGAGACTTTTGATGACTGTTTCTATTTCTTTAGGGGTTATTGGTCTATTTAAATGGTTTATCTGGTCTTGATTTAATTTTGGTATGTGATATTTATCCAGAAAATTGTCCATTTCTTCCTGGTTTTCCATTTTTGTGGAGTACAGGTTTTTGAAGTATGATCTGATGATTCTCTGGATTTCCTCGTTGTCTGTTGTTATGTCTCCCTTTTCATTTCTGATTTTGTGAATTTGGGTGCTCTCTCTTTGCCTTTTGGTTAATTTGGCTAGTGGTTTGTCTATCTTGTTGATTTTTTCAAAGAACCAACTCTTTCTTTCATTGATTTTTTTGTATTGTTCTCTTGTTTTCTATTTTGTTGATTTCAGCCTCAATTTGATTATTTCCTGGCGTCTATTTCTCCTGGGTGAGTTTGTTTCTTTTTGTTCTAGAGCTTTCAGTTGTGCTGTTAATTCATTGGTATGGGATTGTTCCATCTTCTTTATGTGTGCTTTTAGAGCTATGAATTTTCCTCTTAGCACTGCTTTCATAGTATCCCATAAGTTTGGGTATGTTGTACTTTCATTTTCATTGAATTCTAGGAACTCTTTAATTTCTTTCTTTCTTTCTTCCTTGACCCATTGATGTTTCAGGTGGGCATTATTCAGTTTCCATGAGTTTGTGGGTTTTCTATAATTTTTGTTGTTGTTGAGGTCTAACTTTAAGGCATGGTGGTCTGATAAGATACAGGAGGTTATTCCAATTTTTTTGTATCTGTTGAGATTTGTTTTGTGTCCAAGCATGTGGTCAATTTTTGAGAAGGTTCCATGGGGTGCTGAGAAGAAGGTATATATATTCTTTTGTGTTAGGATGGAATATTCTGTAGATATCTATTAGGTCCATTTGAGTCATAACATCTGTTAGGTCCTTTATTTCTTTGTTAAGTTTCAGTCTGGTAGATCTGTCTTTTGGTGAGAGTGTGTTAAAATCTCCCACTACTAATGTGTGGGGTTTGATGTGCATTTTAAACTTTAGTAGTGTTTCTTTCTTTTTTTTTTTTTTTTGGTTTTTCGAGACAGGGTTTCTCTGTGTAGCTTTGCGCCTCTCCTGGAGCTCACTTGGTAGCCCAGGCTGGCCTCGAACTCACAGAGATCCGCCTGGCTCTGCCTCCCGAGTGCTGGGATTAAAGGCGTGCGCCACCAACGCCCGACTTAGTAGTGTTTCTGCTGTGGGATGATTTGTATGTCCCGTGGGAGCCCTTCTTGGGTTCTTTGTGGCGTTACCCAGCAGGTCCGTATAGAGGATGATTAGGACCATGGGCCTGTGTGCTGGGGGATGGTCTGTATGTCAAGTTGTTCTGATTGGTTAATAAATAAAACCTGATCGGCCGTGGCTAGGCAGGAAAGATAGGCGGGACTAGCAGAGAGGAGAAATAAAAGGACAAAGGCAGAAAGAGACGCTGCTGCAGCCACCGCAATGACCAGAGACGCTGCAGCCGCCGCCATGACCAGCAGCCTGTGAAGACGCCGATAAGCCACCAGCCACGTGGCGAGGTATAGATTTGTAGAAATGGATTAATTTAAGATAAAGGAACAGTTAGCAAGAAGCCTGCCACGGCCATACAGTTTGAAAGCAAAATAAGTCTCTGTGTTTACTTGGTTGGGTCTGAGCGGCTGTGGGACTGGCGGGTGGCAGAGATTTGTCCTGACTGTGGGCAAGGCAGGAAAACTTAAGCTACATGTTTCTTTTATGAATGTGGGTGCTTTTGTATTTGGAGCATAAATGTTTAGAATCGAGACTTCATCTTGGTGGATTTTTCCCATGATAAATATATAATGTCCATCCTGATCTCTTTTGATTGATTTTAGTTTGAAGTCTATTTTATTAGATATTAGGATAGCTACACCAGCTTGTTTCTTAGGTCCATTTGCTTGGAAAGCCTTTCCCCAGCCCTTTACTCTGAGGTAGTGTCTGTCTTTGAAGTTAAGGTGTGTTTTTTGTATGCAGCAGATGGATGGGTCCTGTTTTTTTATCCATTCTTTTTATAGGTGAGTTGAGACCATTGATATTGATGGATATTAATGACCAGTGATTGTTAATTCCTGTTATTTTTTGTGGTTGTGTTGTATTGTCCTTCTGTGGTGTATGTTGGTGTGGGATTATCTATTGCTTGATTTTTCATGGATGTGTTTAGCTTCTTTGGGTTAGATTTTCCCTTCTAGTGCTTTCTGTAGGGCTGGGTTTGTGGACAGGTATTGATTAAATCTGGTTTTATCCTGGAATATTTTGTTTACTCCGCCTATGGTGATTGAGAGTTTTGCTGGGTATAATAGTCTGGGTTGGCATCCATGGTCCTTTAGTGTCTGCATGAGGTTTGTCCATGATCTTCTAGCTTTCATAGTCTCTATTGAGTAGTCTGGTGTTATTCTGATGGGTTTGCCTTTATATGTTACTTGGTCTTTTTCCTTTGTGGCTCTTAATATTTTTTCTTTGTTCTGTGTGTTTAGTGTTTTGATTATTATGTGGTGAGGGGACTTTTTTTTTTTTGGATCCAGCCTATTCAGTGTTCTGTAATTCAGCTTCTTGTATCTTCATAGCTATTTCTTTCTTTAGGTTAGGAAACTTTTCTTCTATGATTTTGTTGAATATATTTTCTGTGCCTTTGAGTTGGTATTCTTCTCCTTCTTCTATCCCTATTATTCTTAGGTTTGGTCTTTTCATGGTGTCCCAAATTTCCTGGACGTTTTGTGTTACGACTTTTTTGTCTTTAGTGTTTTCTTTGACTGACGAATCTATTTTATCTATTGTGTCTTCAGTGTCAGAGATTCTCTGTTCCATCTCGTGCAATCGGTTGGTTATACTTGTTTCTATAGTTCCTGTTCGTTTAGTCAGGATTTCTATTTCCAGCATTCCCTCAGCATGTGTTTTCTTTATTGTCTCAAATTCATTTTTCAGTTCTTGGAATGTTTCTTTCATCTGTTTAATTGCTTTTTTCTTGGCTTTCTTTGATTTCTTCTCATTTTTTGTTCATTTTTTCTTCCATTTCTTTAAGGGAGTTTTTTATTTCCTCTTTAATGGAGTTTTTCATTTCCTCTTTAAGGGAAGTTTTTATTTCCTTTTTAATGGAGTTTTTCATTTCCTCTTTAAGGGAAGTTTTTATTTCCTCTTTAAGGGAGTTTTTTCATTTCCTCTTTAAGGAAAGTTTTTATTTCCTCTTTGAGGGAATGTTTTATTTCTTCTTTAAGGGCCTCTATTATCTTCTCAGTCATTTTTAGGGTTGATTTCTTCTGTTTCTTCTGTCTTGGTATGTTCAGGTCTTGCAGGTGTAGAATCACTAAGTTCTGATGTTGCCATATAGGTCTTTATGTTGTTGCCTGTATTTTTGCACTGGCGTCTACTCATCTCTTCCTCTGTGCGGTGCAGGTGGTGTCTGTGTCTGAGAGTGCCTCTCGTTCTAATATGTATACGTATCAGGCTGGTCTGGAGCTCACTCTGTCACCTGGGGTGACACTCAGAGCGATCCTCTCAGTCTCCCAAGCCCTGGGATTATAGGCATGAGCCCACTGCAGTGCCTAGCAGGGTGACTCTGAGCATCAGTTGTGAAGTAGGGGATAAGAACGACAGCAGTAACTTCATAAGGAGGAACTCAGATAATTAAAAGAGATAACACGGGGTAGACTTGGCTATGCTTGGCACACAGTCAGGGTTCACTGAGGTTAACCAGCAGGCTCTTCTTGGGAGGCTTCCAAGAGGGCTCTTTAGAAGGCCTAGTACTTGCTGGTTGTGGTGGTACTTGACTGTAGTCCCATCACTTAGGAGACAGAGGCCAGAGGATGACTGCAGGTTCAAAGCCAATCTGGGCTAGGTAGTGAGCTTCAGGCTAGTCTGGGTTACATAATAAGATCCTGTTTCCAACAAAATACAACACACACACACACACACACACACACACACACACACACACACAGTGTTCTGCATAGTTTGAAAAGTACTGTCCTGGAATATATGATGTACAGACTGTACTCTTTAGCAAGAACTCATCTAATATTCTTTGTGCAAAGTGAAGACAAACAACCAGTCTTGAACTGTAATGAGACCAAACGCGAGTGTGCCCCAGACTCACTTTTTCTTTTCCCTCCAACAATACAAGACTTCTGGAGGTCGATGCAGTGCATCTCCATACAGTTTTCCAAGAGGCCACTCTGCCCACAGGAACAGATCTTGTAGCACCCCACTTCTCCCGCAGAGGACGGCACCTGGATCAGTGTCCCCTGACGGACAATGAAGTCAGACGCTTCCCCCAATTTGCAGCCTGTACAAAAATAAAACCGAACCAAAACGGAACTCATAATGTTGTTCTACATCATGTTTCACACTATACACACTTCACAGAGGTCTTCTAGGACTGTGCAGCTATTGAAGATTGTAAGAGGGGGATGTTACAGAGCTGGAGAGATGGCTCAGCAGTTAAAAGCACCAGCTGCTCTGTCAGAGGACCCAGGTTCAATTCCTAGCACCACATGGTGGCTCACACCATTATAACTCCAGTTAACTGGACACCCTATTCTGGCCTCTCTGGGTACTGAGCTCTCGTGGTACACACATATAGACGCAGATAAAACACTCAAGCACATAAAAATAAATATTTTTGAAAGATTATGTTATAGAATTTTGACCAAATTAAGGAATTGCTTTTGCTCACTGACCAAAAAAATATATCCTCTCAAATAAAATTCCATGTTCTATGGGTGATTAAGGACTTGTACCCCAAAGTTAGCTACAGTTTAATACAAAATATATTAGGAAGCTACATAGCTTTGGCCAAGCATAGTAGTACACACCTGTAATCCCAGAACTTGGAAAGCTGAGACAGGAGGATAGTTTGGGTTACTATATAGTGAGACCTTATAAAAAAAAAAAACAAAACCAAACAGCCAGGCGGTGGTGGCGCATGCCTTTAATCCCAGCACTCGGGAGGCGGAGCCAGGCAGTTCTCTGTGAGTTCAAGGCCAGCCTGGGCTACCAAGTGAGTTCCAGGACAGGCTCCAAAGCTACACAGAGAAACCCTGTCTCAAAAAAAAGGGGGGGGGGCTTTCTAAATTTAGCAAAACAATTTGGAACTGTTGCATGTTACATAGTATGTAATAGAGAAATTACCATTGTCACTGTATTTCACTTTCTTGGTAAAGGAAATCCTGGCTAAACTATAATACAGTGTCAATGGACATAAAACACCACCCTGAGGCGTCAAACAGCCCACCACATCCTTTCAGCTAGACTCATTCCAACTTGGTAACTGGCACACTATCATGTTATTCAAGCAGACGTCCTTTAGACACCACACTTGTTCATTTTTTGCTTCTTTTTACTTGTAAGACTTTGTAAATGTTGATTCTAACATGATAAACATATTCAGCACAGAAATAGATGAAAAAGGATCACAATGTTACTGCACCTATATTCAGAACAAGTGGCAGAGATCCAGACTATCACAGTTCTATGAACTACATTTTTTCAGAGACTAAATATGTGACTCGGGGAGTGGTTAAGCACATCCCTGTACATACGAGGACCTCAAGTGGTCCACTATATGTAATATGAAACGAAATAATTATGTGTATGCATTTCTTATGGTCTTGTTTGTTCATTTTTTTGTTGTTGTTGTTGTTTTTGTTTTGTTTTGTTTTTTTGAGACAAGGTTTTACTATGTAGCCCTGGCTGTCTTGGAACTCGCTATGTAGACCAGGCTGGCCTCGAACTCACAGATCCACCTGCTTCTGCCTCCGGAGTGCTGGGATTAAAAGGGTGCACCACCACACCCAGCTATTTGTATGCATTTCAACATAACATTAATCTTCTTATTTTTATAGAGTCTCACATTACTCAGATTGGCCTCAAATCCATTCCATAGCTGGGGTTAGCCTTGAACTCCTGGAACTTTAGCGTCTACCTCCTAAGCACTGGGATTATAGGCATGCACCCCCACACCTAGGTTGTTTTGTTTTTGTGGTGCTGGGGAATGAGTCCAAGGCTTTCTACGTTAGGCACACACTCTCCTGCAGAGCTACATCCCCAGCCCACATTAACCTTAGAGAGATGATTAAAGTCGTGGTGAGCACGACATTCCTCCATGCACTACAGAGAAGCAAAGAAAACCACGGACAATTGATAGTCTGTTTTTCAAACATTACAGCATGGAAGAGAAGGACAAGAAGTTGGCCCAGGTTTCTCTTTTCTTCTGTAGTCAAGAACGCTGTAACTCGTATTCACAGCATTAGTTTGTAATTGAAATGACACAAGGAAAAATCTTTGTTTTTAAATAAACACATTCTCGTGGGAAAGGCTCAACATCACAGGAAAAGAAAGCACAGAGAAGGCCCCGTCGCCTGGGTCCAGTGACAACTCCAACAAGGAAACAGCAGCAGCGTGTCCACGCCCACCTCACACTCCCAGCCCCACCCTTACCTTGAACACAAGCGTAGGGAAGGCAGGGCTCTCCAGATGGACACCCTTTTCGGTTCACTTCACAGAGCTCATTGGCTGGGCAAGGATTTGGGTTACAGGGGTGAGTCACTTCTTCTATGATGTTACCTAAAGCACTTGGCCCTGAAAAACCCAAAGCAGATCAGTGTCACCAATCTAAAAGAATACCAAGTCTCCAAGTTATCTGGCTTCATCATGGCTGGAATAAACAGGGAGCTCACAGGCATAGAGCACGGCCTGATTCTGACAAGCCCTAACTAAACACTGGCTTTCCTCATCATTTGTCAGTTTATCACAACACACCCAATCATTTCTTCATTAGCAGGATACCTATAATACACTTGGAAGATCCTGGGTACTAGGTACAGTAATGGACAAAACAGACAAGCTAACAGGGGGCTAATATCTGGAAGAGATAAGATAAACTCACGTAAGTAGTAAGCAGTTCAGAGATGAGACATATTTGGGGTGTGGTGATCAAATGCATATTTATGTGTCAGAAGGATACTTTTGCACTTTAAAAACAATAGATGGCAGCCGGGCGGTGGTGGCGCACGCCTTTAATCCCAGCACTCGGGAGGCAGAGCCAGGCGGATCTCTGTGAGTTCGAGGCCAGCCTGGCTACCAAGTGAGTCCCAGGAAAGGCGCAAAGCTACACAGAGAAACCCTGTCTCGAAAAACCAAAAAAAAAAAAAAAAAAAAAAAAAAAAAAAAACCAATAGATGGCAATCTTACAGCAACAAGAACCCCAGAACACAATTCTACTCACCTTCCAAAGTCCTGTCAAGGAGGAACAGCACTTCGAGCACTTGAGATACTTAAGAGCACTGCTATTCAAACTAGAGCCCCCTCCAGTTCCCTGCTGCTCAGTCATTTTCTTCCTCACAGACCTGACTGCTCTACGCAGCTACGAGTATGAACACATCAGTTTGCTTCCTGGATCCTCAGCCCCACTCAGACTGAGACTCAGTAGAGGCAGAGGCTGCACGTCTCACCCGGCCCCACCACTCTGTACAGGTTTGCTGGGAACCCAAGAGGCACTCTTCCTGAGGCCACAGAGGTTCCCAACTAGCATGCTCTTTTTTCAATACTGGTCTCGTTATCTTGAGAGAACCTAACAGATACTGCCAGCTAAAAATTCACCACCCTCTCTTCTCTTTTGTTAATAGACCCTTAATTTTATTCAGGGTGGTCACGGGCCTGAAGCTAAAAAGATCACCCATCCTAGATTTCCATGCAATTATATATATATATATAGGGGTCCCCCAAGGTTAAGGAGGAGTTGCTCCTCCTCCCTCTTCCCATTTACCAACTAGAGTAAGCTGGATAAAGCACCCACCGCCACGGTGTGACGGTAAAGTACGGAAGTAGATCCGAGCAGAGTGGAGAACAGCTGGCTAAAGCCTGATTCCTGGTGTCGGTGCCACCATAAACATCCCGGACCACTTGCTTCTGGGCTTTCCTGCGCTTCCATCTGCTGGGATTGGCAGTTGGCTAATCATAAGGGGAAGGTAAGCAAGCGAGCTGCTCCACGGGCAAGCCGGCTTCTGGCGCTGCTGCCCCTGGTGGCAGCCCAAATGCGAGTTTCTCCTAATACCTAAGTGCGTGGCTCCCTGCATAGGTCTCATTGCTGACCAGGAGCCCCTCCTGGAATCCTCAGTGAGGTACCAAGATCTTGACACAAGCCTCTGGCAGGAAGAAGCTAAGGTATGGAGCAAGTTCCACTTCCCTTTACGAACTCAAGGAATAGCTCTTTCTTCTCTATTGTGTGAATAAGTCCAAGCCGGGCCCAGTTCAGGTCTGATGACAAAGACTGACAGCTTCCTAGGGGAAATTCCATTTTCTGGTCACATCATGAGAAATAACAATGATTTCTGAGAATGTTGTCTTCCACTTTGATCCTTAGAATTCCTGACTGGTAATAATTCATACTTCCTCCGAAAGATAAACTACAACTTCTGCTTACAAATTTTAAATGACAATGCCCACTTGATGGGATCTAATTCCTTAGGAGACAAAACTCTGGATGCCTGGGTGAGGCTGGACCTGCCCTGGGGGACAGCACAAGCCATTAGCTGGAGCCCTGGGCTGAAGAAGAAGTGGGCTGAGCACCCACCTCTCTGCTTTCCAGCATCAGACGCTCCTGCCTCCTACTCTGGCTGCCAGGCTGCCCCTGTATCCTTCAGAGCCAAATATACCCTCTTCCCTTAAAATGCTTGCGATGGGTATTTTCTGTCACAGCAACAGGAAAAGCAACTAATGGGGATGGCATCACCAAACCACAGGTTCTCATCCAAGGCAGGGCAAGGGCAGAGACCAGGAGAGAAGCACCTGAACTCTCGGAGCAAACTCACACACTACTTACTGAGGTATGTATCCAGAGGTATGCAGTTCTCCAGGTCATCCGCAGGGGACAGAAACTCACAAATACTTTCAGCCGTGTGGTCTTCAGGGAATTTGTTCTGGTCTCCACATTTCTTGAGTATCTCTACACAATCTGATCTTAAAAGAAAAATGCATGCTCATTGTGGGTTCACGGCACCGCCTCCTGTCGTCTGCTTACACTGCGTTTCTGAAGCTTCCTTCGCTGGAGAAGTTTTCACCACCTGCCAAGCTCGCCGCCGAGCTGGGCTGGAGTGAGGCTGCCGAACTTCCAGCTGCACAGTAAGTTCAAAGCCTAACTTCCTGTAATCTGAGGTCAAAGGCCTTGTTCAGAATTGAGTTACTATTCCAGCGTGGCGTGGCTTTCACCACCTTCAAGAGGAAACCAAGCTAGCCTAGTCGCCCTAAAAGACCACCCAACTCTTAGGGTCCTGCATCAGCGGCTTCCTTTCCTCGCTTTTCTCATTTACTCTTTTTAGTTATCACCACTAAGGTGTTCGGCTTTTAGCAACCAGATAGTTCACAACTTTAAACTTCTTCTTAGTCTAGGGGCTGGAAAGATGGCTCCATGGTCAAGAGCTCTTGTTGCTTTTGCAGAGGACATGGGTTCAGCTCCTGGTGATTCAAAACCATCTGTAAACCCAGTTCTAGGGGATCCAATGTCTTCTGAGGTATGTATCTAGAGGTATACGGTTCTGTGAGCACCAGACACGCATGTGGCGCATATGCATACATGTAGGCAAAACTTCCTACCCATAAAATAAAAAAACCTTTAATATTTTTTCTTTGGTCTTGAGTAAAGGTTTGGTTCCTTGGTTGAAGGTTTTCTTAGAGTACACATCCTTCCACCTGAAGCCTTTGCCTTGTCATCCCAGAGGTACATCTCATTCTCTCCCTTACTCAGAGGTCATGTCGGGGTCATACCGGAAAACTGATCAGAAGCCAGGCATGACAGATCATGTCTGTAATCCCAGACCTCAGAAGGCTGAGGCTGGGGACTGCCATGGTTCAAGGCCAGCCTGAACTACAGAGTGACACAGTAAGACTCCAAAATCAAAACTAAACCGAGTAAGAAAAAAATAAAACTGATCTGGACCCTGTGAATCTGACCTGGGCGGTACCGAGTCACACTCGAAGGGTTTAGGGCCAGGACTGATTCAGCCTTAGAAACGCTGTTGGAGAGCAGCTGAGCTTCCGGGGGAGTTGGGACCGGTTCCCCCAGCAGGCAGCTGTCATCTGGACTCTGTCTTAGATTTCCTAAGGAACACGGTCCACGCTCTTCCCAGGAACAACCTCAGAGCGATCCTCGCGGTCTCCCAAGCCCTGGGATTATAGGCATGAGCCCCAGTGCCTAGCAGGGTGACTCTGAGCATCAGTTGTGAAGTGGGGGTAGGAACGACAGCAGTAACTACGTAAGGAGGAACTCAGATAATTAAAAGAGATAATGCGGGGTAGACTTGGCTATGCTTGGCACACAGTCAGGGTTCACTGAGGTCAACAAGCAGGCTCTTCTTGGGAGGCTTCCAAGAGGGCTCTTTAGAAGGCCTAGTACTTGGCTGGTTGTGGTGGTGCTTGACTGTAATCCCATCACTTAGGAGACAGAGGCCAGAGGATGACTGCAGGTTCAAAGCCAATCTGGGCTAGGTAGTGAGCTTCCGGCTAGTCTGGGTTACATAATAAGATCCTGTTTCCAACAAAACACACCACACACACACACACACACACACACACACACACACACACACACACACACAGAGTGTTCTGCACAGTTTGAAAAGTACTGTCCTGGAATATATGATGTACAGACTGTACTCTTTAGCAAGAACTCATCTAATATTCTTTGTGCAAAGTGAAGACAGACAACCAATCTTCAACTGTAATGAAACCAAACACGAGTGTGCCCCAGACTCACTTTTTCTTTTCCCTCCAACAATACAAGACTTCTGGAGGTCGATGCAGTGCATCTCCATACAGTTTTCCAAGAGGCCACTCTGCCCACACGAACAGATCTTGTAGCAACCCACTTCTCCTGCAGAGGACGGCACCTGGATCAGTGTCCCCTGACGGACAATGAAGTCAGACGCTTCCCCCAATTTGCAGCCTGTACAAAAATAAAACGGAACCAAAACAGAACTGATGATGTTGTTCTACGTCATGTTTCACACTATACACACTTCACAGAGGTCTTCTAGGACTGTGCAGCTATTGAAGATTGTAAGAGGGGGGATGTTACAGAGCTGGAGAGATGGCTCAGCAGTTAAGAGCCCGCCGGCTGCTCTGTCAGAGGACCCAGGTTCAATTCCCAGCACCACATGGTGGCTCACACCATTATAACTCCAGTTAACTGGACACCCTATTCTGGCCTCTCTGGGTACTGAGCTCTCATGGTACACACATATAGACACAGATAAAACACTCAAGCACATAAAAGTAAATATTTTTGAAAGATTATGTTATAGAATTTTGACCAAATTAAGGAATTGCTTTTGCTCACTGACCAAAAAATATATCCTCTCAAATAAAATTCCATGTTCTATGGGTGATTAAGGACTTGTACCCCAAAGTTAGCTACAGTTTAATACAAAATATATTAGGAAGCTACATAGCTTTGGCCAAGCATAGTAGTACACACCTGTAATCCCAGAACTTGGAAAGCTGAGACAGGAGGATAGCTTGGGCTACTATATAGTGAGACCTTATAAAAAAAAAAAAACAAAACAAAAAACCAAACAGCCGGGCGGTGGTGGCGCACGCCTTTAATCCCAGCACTCGGGAGACAGAGCCAGGCAGTTCTTTGTGAGTTCAAGGCCAGCCTGGGCTACCAAGTGAGTTCCAGGACAGGCTCCAAAGCTACACAGAGAAAGACTGTCTCAAAAAAAGGGGGGGGGGCTTTCTAAATTTAGCAAAACAATTTGGAACTGTTGCATGTTACATAGTGTGTAATAGAGAAATTACCATTGTCACTGTATTCCACTTTCTTGGTAAAGGAAATCCTGGCTAAACTATAATACAGTGTCAATGGACATAAAACACCACCCTGAGGCGTCAAACAGCCCACCACATCCTTTCAGCTAGACTCATTCCAACTTGGTAACTGGCACACTATCATGTTATTCAAGCAGACGTCCTTTAGACACCATACTTAGTTCATTTTTTGCTTCTTTTTACTTGTAAGATTTTGTAAATGTTGATTCTAACATGATAAACATATTCAGCACAGAAATGGATGAAAAAGGATCACAATGTTACTGCACCTATATTTAGAACAAGTGGCAGAGATCCAGACTATCACAGTTCTATGAACTACATTTTTTCAGGGGCTAAATATGTGACTCAGTGAGTGGTCAAGCACATCCCTGTACATACGAGGGCCTCAAGTGGTCCACTATATGTAATATGAAACGAAATAATTATGTGTATGCATTTGTTATGGTTTTGTTTGTCGGGTTTTTTTTTTTTTTTTTTTTTTTTTTTTTTTTTTTTTTTGAGACAAGGTTTTACTATGTAGCCCTGGCTGTCTTGGAACTCGCTATGTAGACCAGGCTAACCTCGAACTCACAGATCCACCTGCTTCTGCCTCTGGAGTGCTGGGATTAAAAGGGTGCACCACCACACCCAGCTATTTGTATGCATTTCAACATAACACTAACCTTCTTATTTTTAAAGAGTCTCACATTACTCAGATTGGCCTCAAATCCATTCTGTAGCTGGGGTTAGCCTTGAACTCCTGGAACTTTAGCGTCTACCTCCTAAGCACTGGGATTATAGGCATGCAGCCCCACACCTAGGTTGTTTTGTTTTCGTGGTGCTGGGGAATGAGTCCAAGGCTTTCTAGGTTAGGCACACACTCTCCTGCAGAGCTACATCCCCAGCCCACATTAACCTTAGAGAGATGATTAAAGTCGTGGTGAGCACGACATTCCTCCATGCGCTACAGAGAAGCAAAGAAAACCACGGACAATTGATAGTCTGTTTTTCAAACATTACAGCGTGGAAGAGAAGGACAAAAAGTTGGCCCAGGTTTCTCTTTTCTTCTGTAGTCAACGCTGTAACTCGTATTGACAGCATTAGTTTGTAATTGAAATGACACAAGGAAAAATCTTTGTTTTTGAATAAACACATTGTCGTGGGAAAGGCTCAACATCACAGGAAAAGAAAGCACAGAGAAGGCCCTGTCGCCTGGGTCCAGCAACAACTCCAACAAGGAAACAGCAGCAGCGTGTCCACGCCCACCTCACATGTCCACGCCCACCTCACATGTCCACGCCCACCTCGCATGTCCACGCCCACCTCGCATGTCCACGCCCACCTCACACTCCCAGCCCCACCCTTACCTTGAACACAAGCGTAGGGAAGGCAGGGCTCTCCAGAGGGACACCCTTTTCGGTTCACTTCACAGAGCTCATTGGCTGGGCAAGGATTTGGGTTACAGGGGTGAGTCACTTCTTCTATGATGTTACCTAAAGCACTTGGCCCTGAAAAACCCAAAGCAGATCAGTGTCACCAATCTAAAAGAATACCAAGTCTCCAAGTTATCCGGCTTCATCATGGCTGGAATAAACGGGGAGCTCACAGGCACAGAGCACGGCCTGATTCTGACAAGCCCTAACTAAACAGTGGCTTTCCTCATCATTTGTCAGTTTATCACAACACACCCAATCATTTCTTCATTAGCAGGATATATAATACACTTGGAAGATCCTGGGTACTAGGTACAGTAATGGACAAAACAGACAAGCTAACAAGGGGTTAATATCTGGAAGAGATAAGATAAACTCACGTAAGTAGTAAGCAGTTCAGAGATGAGACATATTTGGGGTGTGGTGATCAAATATGCATTTATGTGTCAGACGGATACTTTTGCACTTTAAAAACAATAAATGGCAATCTTACAGCAACAAGAACCCCAGAACACAATTCTACTCACCTTCCAAAGTCCTGTCAAGGAGGAACAGCACTTCGAGCACTTGAGATACTTAAGAGCACTGCTATTCAAACTAGAGCCCCCTCCAGTTCCCTGCTGCTCAGTCATTTTCTTCCTCACAGACCTGACTGCTCTACGCAGCTACGAGTATGAACACATCAGTTTGCTTCCTGGATCCTCAGCCCCACTCAGACTGAGACTCAGTAGAGGCAGAGGCTGCACGTCTCACCCGGCCCCACCACGCTGTACAGGTTTGCTGGGAACCCAAGAGGCACTCTTCCCGAGGCCACAGAGGTTCCCAACTAGCATGCTCTTTTTTCAATACTGGTCTCGTTATCTTGAGAGAACCCAACAGATACTGCCAGCTAAAATTCATCACCCTCTCTTCTCTTTTGTTAATAGACCCTTAATTTTATTCAGGGTGGTCACGGGCCTGAAGCTAAAAAGATCACCCCTCCTAGATTTCCATACAATTATATATATATAGGGGTCCCCCAAGGTTAAGGAGGAGTTGCTCCTCCTCCCTCTTCCCATTTACCAACTAGAGTAAGCTGGATAAAGCACCCACCGCCACGGTGTGACGGTAAAGTACGGAAGTAGATCTGAGCGGGGTGGAGAACAGCTGGCTAAAGCCTGATTCCTGGTGTCGGTGCCACCATAAACATCCTGGACCACTTGCTTCTGGGCTTTCCTGCGCTTCCATCTGCTGGGATTGGCAGTTGGCTAAATCATAAGGGAAGGTAAGCAAGCAGGCTGCTCCGCTGGCAAGCCGGCTTCTGGCGCTGCTGCCCCCTGGTGGCAGCCCAAATGCGAGTTTCTCCTAATACCTAAGCGCATGGCCTCCCTACATAGGTCTCATTGCTGACCAGGAGCTCCTCCTGGAATCCCTCAGTGAGGTACCAAGATCTTGACACAAGCCTCTGGCAGGAAGAAGCTAAGGTATGGAGCAAGTTCCACTTCCCTTTACGAACTCAAGGAATAGCTCTTTCTTCTCTATTGTGTGAATAAGTCCAAGCCGGGCCCAGTTCAGGTCCTGATGACAAAGACTGACAGCTTCCTAGGGGCAATTCCATTTTCTGGTCACATCATGAGAAATAACAATGATTTCTGAGAACGTTGTCTTCCACTTTGATCCTTAGAATTCCTGACTGGTAATAATTCATACTTCCTCCGAGATAAACTACAACTTCTGCTTACAAATTTTAAATGACAATGCCAACTTGATGGGATCTAATTCCTTAGGAGACAAAACTCTGGATGCCTGGGTGAGGCTGGACCTGCCCTGGGGGACAGCACAAGCCATTAGCTGGAGCCCTGGGCTGAAGAAGAAGTGGGCTGGGCACCCACCTCTCTGCTTTCCAGCCTCATACTCTGGCTGCCATGCTGCCCCTGTATCCTTCAGAGCCAAATATACCCTCTTCCCTTAAAATGCTTGCGATGGGTATTTCTGTCACAGCAACAGGAAAAGTAACTAATGGGGATGGCATCACCAAACAACAGGTTCTCATCCAAGGCAGGGCAAGGGCAGAGACCAGGAGAGAAGCACCTGAACTCTCGGAGCAAACACACACTACTTACTGAGGTATGTATCCAGAGGTATGCAGTTCTCCAGGTCATCCGCAGGGGACAGAAACTCACAAATACTTTCAGCCGTGTGGTCTTCAGGGAATTTGTTCTGGTCTCCACATTTCTTGAGTATCTCTACACAATCTGATCTTAAAAGAAAAATGCATGCTCATTGTGGGTTCACGGCACCGCCTCCTGTCGTCTGCTTACACTGCGTTTCTGAAGCTTCCTTTGCTGGAGAAGTTTTCACCACCTGCCAAGCTCGCCGCCGAGCTGGGCTGGAGTGAGGCTGCTGAACTTCCAGCTGCACAGTAAGTTCAAAGCCTAACTTCCTGTAGTAATCTGAGGTCAAAGGCCTTGTTCAGAATTGAGTTACTATTCCAGCGTGGCGTGGCTTTCACCACCTTCAAGAGGAAACCAAGCTAGCCTAGTCCGCCTAAAAGACCACCCAACTCTTAGGGTCCTGCATCAGCGGCTTCCTTTCCTCACTTTCTCATTTACTCTTTTTAGTTATCACCACTAAGGTGTTCGGCTTTTAGCAACCAGATAGTTCACAACTTTAAACTTCTTCTTAGTCTAGGGGCTGGAAAGATGGCTCCATGGTCAAGAGCTCTTGTTGCTTTTGCAGAGGACATGGGTTCAGCTCCTGGTGATTCAAAACCATTTGTAAACCCAGTTCTAGGGGATCCAATGTCTTCTGAGGTATGTATCTAGAGGTATATGGTTCTGTGAGCACCAGACACGCATGTGGCGCATATGCATACATGTAGGCAAAACTTTCCTACCCATAAAATAAATAAACCTTTAATATTTTTCTTTGGTCTTGAGTAAAGGTTTGGTTCCTTGGTTGAAGGTTTTCTTAGAGAACATCCTTCCTCCTGAAGCCTGTGCCTTGTTATCCCAGAGGTACATCTCATTCTCTCCCTTACTCAGAGGTCATGTCGGGGTCATACCGGAAAACTGATCAGAAGCCAGGCATGACAGATCATGTCTGTAATCCCAGAAGGCTGAGGCTGGGGACTGCCATGGTTCAAGACCAGTCTGAACTAGAGTGATGCAGTAAGACTCCAAAATCAAAACTAAACCGAGTAAGAAAAAATAAAACTGATCTGGACCTGTGAATCTGACCTGGGCGGTACCGAGTCACACTCGAAGGGTTTAGGGCCCAGGACTGATTCAGCCTTAGAAACGCTGTTGGAGAGCAGCTGAGCTTCCGGGGGAGTTGGTACCGGTCTCCCCCAGCAGGCAGCTGTCATCTGGACTGTCTTAGATTTCCTAAGGAACACGGTCCACGCTCTTCCCAGGAACAACCTAACGACTACTGACCAGCTCTCTACTCTCCGGCATTCACCGATGTCTACCGTGTGGGACAACAATAAAAACACGACAGAGCTGCAAAGGAGAGCGACTACTGACCAGCTCTCTACTCTCCGGCATTCACCGATGTCTACCGTGTGGGACAACAATAAAAACACGACAGAGCTGCAAAGGAGAGCGACTACTGACCAGCTCTCTACTCTCCGGCATTCACCGATGTCTACCGTGTGGGACAACAATAAAAACACGACAGAGCTGCAAAGGAGAGCGAGCAGAGAGGAAACAGACGGCGGCGGCGGCACAGGAAGTCAGTTCCCGAGACAAGAACACAATTAGACTGCAGCAGAGCCCAGAGAGCCAGGGCAGAGGCACTGCCCACCAGGCCTGAGGAACAACTTGAGCTTGAACCCAGGAAGCGACCACATTCTCACTGAGGTGTACTCATTCAGGTTCTCCCTCACTGTATCTAAATGTAAAAGTGCTTTTAAAGATATAAAAAACGGGGCCAGCAAGATGGCTTGTTGGATAAAGGTGCCTGCTGTGAAGGCTGATGACCTGAATTCAACCCCTGGGATCCACTGAACATTACCTCCCCCCCTCTTCCCCCCAAGTTGTCCTCTGATGTCCGTATGCTCTGTGACAGACGTACAAATGAACACACACCAAATAAATATATGTAATAAGAATGTAAAGTATAAAACGTAACTGTGCGCTGAAGGTATTTAGAAACTGTTTCTTAAACTAGACTCCATAATAAAGTACACATAAAGCTCTATGGGAATTTGCATTATGGATAAGTTAGTATCAACCAAAGGAATGTGGGAGACTCCACAGGAATGTGTGGTATTTGACGGGAGCCAAGAAGGGCAGGCCTCAGGCAAGAAGACAAGCCAGCAGACTTCAAGCAGGGGAGAAAGTGGGAAAGCTTTGCCCTGGGGGAGGGGCACAGGCAAGGGGATAAAGTTCTAGAGAGGTTCTGCTGGGATCAGGGAGGGCCTGAGCCCACTCCAAGCCACCAGGACCAGAATGACTTACTTGCAGATAATGCTTCCTCGGGATTTACTATGGCAAGGCTTAATCTGCAGGGAACACGCGATTGCCTTCCACATTTCTGGCTGGCACTTTTTAATATCGAGAACAGGGATGCTGATGAAGGGCATCTTTATGCTTCCTTTCTCCCACAGCTTCATGTCATTCATGGCTCCCTGGTCAGACTGAGCATTACAGCTCCTGAAAAGTTCTGTTGGCCTGGAAAAAAATCCAGAAGGAACGGAGACAAATTATTTCCTAGACAGATGCAGTAAGTAAAATCTTGGTAAATTCATACATCAGGAAACATTGATTTTCTTAGAGAGAGAGAGTGAGTAAAACCCCCATAGGTTTGGGCTTCAAGCGTTTGAAACTCAACAGGGAAACTAGCATCAAGACACTGACTGCAGGTTTTAATTTAACACGGGTTCTTATGAAGCACTTTAAAACTTAAAGGTGCTTTGGACAGGACTAACATTCCCAGACCATCTCATTTTATTTCACAAAATAAATGAGTGTCTTTAAAATTGAGGTATTAAAAAAAAAAAACCAAAATGCACAGATGATCAATCTGATGTGATGTGCCAAGTGTATAGCTCATAGAAACACATGTAAATCTACAATGGAACATTTCCATCACACCAGACAGTCCCCGGGGCCCTGTCGAATCACCCCATGGTCTACACTCCTCATACATAGACCATCACAAACTAGCCTGTTCTAGAATTTCATATAAGTGAACTCATACTCTATTTTGGGGGCCTGTAATAGTCATCAAAACATAATCTTTTTGAGATTTACCCCCATGTTGTTGTATATACAAGTATTTTATTCCTTTTTATTGTTAGATACGATCTATTAATAAATGTTACTTTTTGTGAAATGCTTTTTTCTGCCCCTTTTAAAA
Source organism: Peromyscus leucopus (assembly GCF_004664715.2). Classification (NCBI taxonomy): domain Eukaryota; kingdom Metazoa; phylum Chordata; class Mammalia; order Rodentia; family Cricetidae; genus Peromyscus; species Peromyscus leucopus. The sequence continues at coordinate 54,811,016 of NC_051064.1, read as the reverse complement.
AATTGAGGACCACACCCTAACATCCATCTTGTCTATGACCTACTGGAGCATGTGAAGGGACCGGTCCCGAGGAACGGTACCCACAGGATCTCCATGACTTGGGGTGGCCAAGGGATATCCAAGAGGAGTTTCAGAGAGGGTCCAGTGATGATGGTGCACCAGACACCAGAGGCCTTGACCAGACCAGTAACTCATTGCCATGAACATCTGCTAGTAAAGCAGAAAGGACTAAAGGATGTACTCCATGACACACGGTGGCTCCCAACGCCGCTAAGACAAACGAAGAGGTGGTGGAGAGGCGGGAAGACCGAGGAGCAGAATGGGTATTTTCACTTGCTTGTTTGTTTGGGGTTGGTTTTAATTTTTTTTTGAGAGGGGTGAAGGGCAGATGGGAGAGATTAGGAAAGGAGTGGAATTAGGGTGCATGATGTGAAATTCCCAAAGAATCCATAAAAATTATGTTAAAAAGAAGTTGAGGGCCGGAGAGATGGCTGCTCTTGCAGAGAACCCAGGTTCAGTTCCCAGCACCCATGTGATGGCTCAAAACCATCTGTAACTTCAGATCCAGGCCTCTGAGGGCAGTGCATGTATGTGGTACTCATACAGGAAGGCCACTCAAACACATAAAAGAAATCTAAAAAAAAAAGTTGAAACTGTGATTACTGAGGAGTTGAAAGTGTTCTTCATGCACTACAGACATGTCCTTTGTCAGACATATATAGTATAGATTTTCTGCTAGGTTATGGTTTTTCTCTTTAGTGTCTGGTAGCACCTTTGGATGAGGAAAAATTAATTACTTAAATTTACATAAAACACTATTTTAAAGCCAGGCATGATGGTGCATCCCTGTAATTCCTGTACTTGGGAGGCAGAGGCAAGAGGGTGAGGAGTTCAAGGCCAGACTTAGATATATAGCTAGAATGAGACCCGCCTGGGCTATATGAGACTTTGTCTCAAACAAATAAAAAAAACAACAAAAATTTGCTTGAGTTTAATCCTATGCATTATAATGTATAAATTGGGAATTTAGTTCAACAATGTTTGAAGACTGTATCCAGTTATGTAATTAAAAACCCTACACAAGTTGGGTGTGGTTGGTTGGTACACACCTCTAATCCCAGTGCTCAGGAGGCAGAGGCAGGTGGATCTCTGTGAGTTTGAAGCCAGCCTGGTCTACAGAGTGAGTTCTGGGACAGCCAGGGCTACATAGTGAGACTGTCTCAAAAACAAACAGCACCCCCTCCCCAAACTAAAACAAGAACCATGTACAATACAGGACATTTCCATCATGCTGAAGTTCCTCGGTGCCCCTGTTTTTCTGGTCCTTACCCCACACACTGCTTTTGCTTATTCTTAGACTTCATGTGTCTGGAAGCACAGAGAGCACTGGGCTTCCTTAGCTGAATGTAAGCCCATTCATATTTGAGTGTTTTAGGAGTCCGCCTTCCCGCCAGGTGTGGTGGCGCATGCCTTTAATCCCAGCACTCGGGAGGCAGAGGCTGGAGGATCTCTGTGAGTTCGAGGCCAGCCTGGTCTACAAAGTGAGTTCCAGGACAGGCTCCAAAGCTTCACAGAGAAATTCTGTCTCAAAAACCAAAAGCAAAAACAAAAAAGGAGTTTGCCTTCTTTCTGTATACTACTCCACTGTTCGGAACACCACAGTATGTTACTATTATTTTTTTCATTATCCTGATGACTGTTTTGGAGTCATCTCCCAGTATGTGAGATTACAAATAACGCTGGCACACAGAGACTTTCTTGGGCATATGCTTTCATGTCTTTTGGGTTAATAAATGCTTCAGAATAGAGTTGATAGATCACAGATTTAATTCAAATTACTTACCTAGCATGAAAGAGTGAGAATCCCACACACTTCATATGCTTTTAGATATATAGCTAGTTTGAGGCCCACCTGGGCTATATTTGTCTCAAACAAATAAAAAAACAAAAATTAAAATTTAAAAGTTTAATCCTACGCATTATAATCTAGCCATTCTAATAGGTCTCAGGAGGTATTCACAGAAGTTTTAATTTAATTCATACTAACCTTTTCATATACATTCTTTTTTAAAAGCACTTTTAAGCCGGGCATTGGTGGCGCACACCTTTAATCCCAGCACTCAGAAGGCAGAGGCAGGCGGATCTCTGTGAGTTCGAGGCCAGCCTGGGCTACAGAGTGAGATCCAGGAAAGGCGCAAAGCTACACAGAGAAACCCTGTCTTGAAAAAACAAAAAAAGAAAGCACTTTTAGCTGCTAACTCTTGTGGAGTTGGTAAATCAAACTAACTAATATATATTAGCACAAATACTTTGAGAGAGGTACACATTAAGTCTATTCTCTTAGCAATTTCACATATGTGATATACTTATTAACTAGAATCATCTTCCTTTTTTGTTGCTGTTTTTTGAGATAGTCTCACTATGCAGCTCTGTCTGTCCTGGAACTCACTCTGTAGATCATCAGCCTCTGTTCAGTGAATCACTCGCTTAATTTAAAGATATTTCTTACAAAACAATTCATATCAGAGTATCCTGTGGTATCAAGGTCAGTAAGGGGAAAGGGGCCAAGATCTGAGCCTGGAACATATCCACATAGTCCAATGATCTGTTCTGTGGTCAACTGTTTCCACCAGTCAGAAGGGAGAAGGACTGAGGACACCTGACAGACACTCTCTGAATTCCAGAGGCTTGAGGCATCTCTAGGTTAGAAGAGACTCTGCAATCATACTTCCTTTCTAGGGGCCATGGAGAAGGGACTGAGCATTTCAAGATGAAATAATAAGGAAATACAGCTTTATTTACCCCAGAAGGGCACATCAGAAAGTGGTATTTACTTAAGACAAGTAAGCTCATGATAGTATATTTCCATCTTCACATATAATATTTTTTCCTACCTGTTGTTAAAGTTCGTACAGTAAGTAAGGTTTCTACAGCCCAACTGGCAAGGTTCCCTGACGTCAGCTAGACATGTCAACATGGACACCTCCACCGGATTATATTCACAGACTCGGTCAAACTCTTGCCAACTCTGAGTATTTCCCCAGCTCATGCTATAAAGTTTCGTGCACAGTTCCCTGAAAAAAAAAGAATAAACGCAGAACATTAGAGAAGCCTGATGAGTATCTGATCTGTGTGAAATTCCAACTCTGTTAACTCTCTTCAGGAACATAAAGAAAAAAGTACAATTAACTAGCTCTTGGAATTTAGAGCCAGAAAAGGTAATCTCCACGAAAAATGACCTTTTGAAAATCATCCATGGGTGGCTGGAGCAGTGGCTCATCAATTAAGAGCTCTTCCAGAGGACCCAGATTGATTCCTAGCACCCACGAGGCAGCTCATAACTGTCTGTAGCTGTAAGTCCAGGGGACCCAACACACTCCTCTGGCCTCTGAGGGCATCAGGCTGCATGTGGTTCGCACACATACATGCAGGTGAAACAGCCACACAAATAAAAAATGCAACCCAATGTGTACATTAAGAAAGAAATCATCCATGGGACAGAACGGGACTTAGAGATGGCTTAGTGGGCAAAGGAGCTCACCCCACAAGCCTGGGGACCTGGGTTTGACCCCCAAACCCACAGAAAGGTGGAAGGAGAGAATGAACTACGAAGTTGTCCCTCCACACATACTCTGTGGTGGCATGTGTGCCCACCCCACCCACCCCAGTAATAAATACATTTCAATAAATAAATAATTTTCAAAAATTAAAAATCCAACCCCCCATACCCCCACCATGACTGATAGAAAGCTAAATACTACAATTTATAGTCCTTTGTATATCCCTAGTTCCAGTACAATTATGTTCTCTCATGTCTTTCTTATCTTCCTTTTTTGGTTGTGAGCCTAGCCTTTAACGGCTGAGCTACCCCTCCAGCCCTTATCTTCCTTTTTTAAAAAAAAATATTTACTTAAAGTAAAGCACATAGTATAATCTCCCCTAGTTATACTAACCATAGGAGCATTTTAAACAAGTATTTTAATGGTTAGGGATGTAACACTGAGTGCCCAGGGTACTCAAGATCCTACTTCACTCCCTAGAACCAGGAAAAGTGGGGGTGGAGGCACAGATTAAAGTTTGTTTGAACCACTTATATTTCTTAAGATCCTCAAAATCTCTACATGCTACTGCAGTTGATACGAGACATTCTGATTTTCAGGATTTGATGACTGCAAAGCAACTTAATTTGTTTCTACAGATAAAGCAATACTGGTAGTTCATCTCCAAAGTGCTTTTTTTTTTTTTTTTGGTTTTTCGAGACAGGGTTTCTCTGTGTATGTAGCTTTGCGCCTTTCCTGGGACTCACTTGGTAGTCCAGGCTGGCCTCGAACTCACAGAGATCCACCTGGCTCTGCCTCCCGAGTGCTGGGATTAAAGGCGTGTGCCACCATCGCCCGGCCTTCCAAAGTGCTTTTATACATTGGATTCATTAGTTTAATTTTTATAAAAGTAATACATATTCACTACAAAAATTGGGTATCATTGAAATACACAAAATTGTAATTACTTCCCACCGTCCTCACAATTATTTGACTCTCATAAATACCCTATGAAGATTTTTGTGGGTTCTTTTCTTTTCTTTTTTCTTTTCCTTTTTTTTTTTGTTTTTTTTTTTTTTTGTTTTTTTCAAGACAGGGTTCTCTGTGTAGTTTTGGTTCCTGTCCTGGATCTCAGCTCTGTAGCCCAGGCTGGCCTCGAACTCACAGAGATCCACCTGCCTCTGCCTCCCAAGTGCTGGGATTAAAGGTGTGTGCCACCATCGCCTGTTGTGGGTTTTTTCAATGTGTATAAATGTTTGTCTGCATGTGTTTGTGCACTGTGTTTGTGCCTGGTACCAATGGAAGCCAGAAAAGCACATCAGATCTGCTGAAACTGGAATTACAGACAGTTGAGAGTCGCCACATGGGTCCTGGGAATTGAACTGGGTCCTCTGGAAGAGTAGTCAGTGCTCTTAACCACTGAGCCATCTCAACCAGCCCCAAAGAAGGGATCTTCCCTCTGCAGTCTGTTTGCCCACTCTCCCCGTGCTCATGAGTGCTGTTTTATGGGCGTGCTTGTTCAAGGCATTGCTGATGCAGTACCATTAAAGAGACCAGACCCTGGCTCACAAGGGAGTTTTGAGGAGGAGGAAACCAGTACTTTCTCCACCCTTTAACTTCCTGTATTTGCCATGAATATCACAAATATCTAACATTTCAGAGTTGGTTTCCAACATTTAAAACAGAAATTATACAAATTTCCCCACTTATCTCCTAAGGCTTCAGAAAGGTCAAGTCCGATGAAATGAAAGCGTTCAGCAAACCATACCCCATTCCCGAGTTGTTAAGACAGCTCAGCAGGTGAAAGGGATTGCTGCCAAGCCTGCCCGTCCCGGGGGCCCACAGGCGGGAGGACTGACCCTCAGCTGGCCTTTGACCTCCACGTGATGCACAGCAGACCCTAAACGACAGAGTCGTGTCACTAGGACTAATTCGAGCTGTATCTGAGAGCTTTGTACACGCGAGGGACGCGCTCTACCACCCGAGTTACACCCCATGCTAAGATCCTGTGATTAATGGACGATCTCTTAGAGATCAGCTCAGAACACATTCTTCCAAATAACGGCTTACGTGTGTAAGTATGAGTCTGCACGTGTGAGCAGAGTGCACACAGAGGCCAGAAGAGGGCACTAGATTCCCTGTAGCTAGAGTTACAAGCAGGCGTGAGGCACCCAATGTGGGTGCTGAGAACAGTAGTACTAAGTACTCTTAACCACCGAGCCATCTCTCCTGGCCCAACATACTGTAAGCTTACTAACACTGCATCATCTTAAATATTTATTGCCCTTTCAATGGCTAATCTCTCATACCCTCAAACACAATGCTTTTAGCACTCAAAGTTTAAAACAGTACTTGTTTTATCAAAAAAAATTTAAGGAGCTGAACTCTGTTCCATGGGATCCTATGACCTCTTCTGACCTCTGTGGGCACCAGGCACCTATGTGATACACATGCATACATTGGAGGAACACACACACACATATAAAAATTTTAAATTAAATTACATTTATTTGTGTGTGTGCATGTGCATTCACGCATGCGTAGCAGTGAGAGAACAACTTGAGTCTGTTTTTTTCCTTCCACCATATGGATCCTGAGACTAAAATTCAGATCATTTAATTAATTAATCAGGTGTGGTGGCAGGTGTCTTTACCTGCTAAGTGACCTAGCTGGCCCTAAAATACTGTATTGATTTAAACAGTCTTCAGCAAATACTTGCTGACTAAAATAATACTAACGAAAGGGTTGGGGCTGGTGACCGGCTTAGTGGTGAAGAGGCGTACTGTTCCTGCAGGGTACCCGGTTCAGTTCCCAGACCTGCAGGGCAGCTTGCAATTGTTGTAGCTCCAGCTGCAGGGGATCTGGTGCCCTCTCTGGCTCTGGGGGCACCACTCATGCACCCATGTACAGATGTGCAGATAAAACACTGACACATAAAACAAATAAATGGTTCTTTTAACTTTAAAAAAGAATTAAAGATTTATATTTATCTGTTGTACTGAGATTGAACCCCCGGCTTTGTATCTACCAAGCCCTCTACCACACAGCTAGAGTCCCCAGGTCAGATTTTATATCTCCCAAATGCTCAGCCCAGACAACGCAAGAATAACACATTTGCTAAAAATTGCCAATTCAAATCCTGTTTTCTCTTGATTTGAATAAAGGGACAGGAGATACTAACCTACACGTTGAAGTGTTCGCTTTTGAGCAACAATGCAATTTCGCCCCGTCGAGGCCAGTGGAGGGAGGGGGATGCACTGTGACCCCAGGGTGAACCGACTGCGAGCTTTCGAGAAAACACTGCCAAAGAGGGTCTTGAGGCAAGGGCTGGGTCTTACAACCCTCGATGAGACCATCAACAATCTCCATTTCTGTTTTCTTAGACATGAGAATTCTCTTGCAGGCGTTTTGGCAAGCGTGGTCTTCGGCTCTGTCACAGCAATATAAACCTGTGTTCAGGATATAAGCCCTTTGTTAGCTGGTTTTACAACAAGCACTGCTCAGAAGAGACCACGGCAGCAAGCGGACAATGGCAGTTCTCTACGCATGTCTCTGCAGTATGCAGGGCCTGCTCGGCTCGCTCCATCCTTCTGCAGTGCAAACCTTTCCCAGAATTCACCACAGTCCCGACACAGTCCCGAGAACTGTCCTTCCAAAATGAAAGTCATCCCACACCTAAGAAGGCCTCGTGTAAACCACTTTATGTTCTTGGAAAAGATACTGAAATCAAAGTGGGCTCATTTCCTGCTTGTGTTTAGTAGGGACTGTGCTATTTACATAAGACTGATGACTGATTTCCAGTGTTAAAATGTTCCACTTACCATACCCCAAGACACCACAGACTTTTCTAATTCTGTAGAAGCTAATTAATATATGTTGTAATTTAAATAATACGAACTCTGACAATATCTTGGTTTATTTCTGCCTTTAATCTTTTCTTTTTTGATGATAGGGATTGAACCAGGGCCTCAAACATGCTAATGGGCCATGATTTGCCTGTGAACTATGTCCCCATTCACCCAGCCTTTAATTTTCTACAAAGAACTAGAAACTGAAAGGATACTTTCAGTCAGGCTATAGACTTCAGAAGGGTTCTCCCAGGTGTCTGCATTTGAAGAAACATACTCAACTTGTAGCCTTCTTTTCTAGATTCCTGTGTTAGGACACACAGTGGAGGTCACTGTTCCACCTCTTTTTGTCTTTTTTTTTTTTTTTTTTTAAGCTTCTATTTCCTCACCACCAGCAACACTTCAGTGCAGCCTAAATGTCAGAAAACACAGATCTGCTTAAAAACAAATGAAGGCCACATCTCTGATCTTCACCACATTACCACATCACAGAATGTCAAAAGCCTTGGATTCTGATTTCAATTATGGCCAAACAAGGCACACTGCTTTCAAGATTCTAAGAGTCTTACAATATTCCAGTATAAAGCAAGACACGAGCATCTGGCTTACAAGTCAGTCTCTGTCAGTCAGTTCTTTAAAATCTGACTACCTCTAGATGAGCACAATGGATTCTGGGATAAACAAAGTAGGTGTTTCAAAGATCCCACAAGGACAGGTTTGTTAGGAGGCCTCAATTTTTCAAAAACATTACTCTCTTATTTTTATGATTTTTTTTTATTATGCAAGTAAGAACTTCTCATTGATAAAAGTTCCAGCATTACAGGAATATACAATGTGGAAAAGTTAAGTATAACTAAGACTGCTTTCAGTTCTGAAACATGCTTTGTTTTTTTAACACACCTTGGACTTTCTGTTTAACATACTCCTCTTGTTAGTTGTGAAGTGTTGCTATTGCACAGAAATATAATGTAATGAATAGCCTACTGGTGCATGTTTGGGTCACTCCTAATTTTTTCTCCTATACTACTATGCATATGTACACCATATTATTTGTTTGCAAATTTGTGTAAGTTTTCTTGTGTTAATGACAAGATGGAATTTCCAGGTTAAAAGGTCTGATATTCTAATGGTGATGATCTCGCTTCCCATCAAAATATCCATACCAAAGACCTCTTCCATCTTCAAAACAGAATTTCCTTTTCCTCATGGTCTCCACATTCCCTTCTTTCTTGGTACCTTACAGCTGTGAAAATTATCCAGCTGTACATCCAGTCTGTCAAAATCAACCACCAAAGGGATCTCAGTGTTTCCCAAGTGAACTAGGGCACAGACACCTGCATGAATGTATCAGTTTTTGAGTGAATTATTTTATCAAAGACCGAGATGAGAAGAATCCAGCCCTTTTACTTACTGTCTGTTGGGTTTCTCATGGGGTAAGACTGGGTGTAATTGTTCACACAGTGTATCAACTGTGGACTAATAGAGGCACAGTAATTTTCCACTGCTTTGATCTGAGATGGACCAGGAGAAGAGTCTGTTCGAAAAATGGCTTGACAGAATTCTCGGCAGTTTGTGTGATGACCTGCGTAACTGCAGCACACCGAGCCCACTGTGGAAAGAGAGAGGACACTGAAATTCAGGACACATCTTGTTAATGTTAACAGCACCACGGTGACCAACAGTCCACCTTCCTGAGTGGGAGAAGGAAAGCCGTGCTGCAGAGGACAAGCACTGGAGTCAGCACTATCCCAGGCCCCGTCATGGGGCCCGTCAGACTCACTGATCTATGACAGTCACAGTTCATGACGTAGACTCTCTAGATCCCTGTGAGGAGTACCACATGGAGCAACGCAGAAGCACGTGCCAGTATTTCCGGTTGTAATGACAACCTGGGAGCATACACTGGCATTTAATGCATGTCTGGGCTGCTAACGTCCTCCGAAGCACCTGGAAGTGTCCCAGAACCAAGCTGCCTCCCAGAAGGTCCAGAGTGCCCATGCTGAGAGCACGGGACAGCCTCTTACCCCACTGCACTTGCCGAGATTTACAGACAGCAAAACAACCAAACAAAATCACAGTGCCTCACATTTACAAAGCAGGCCCAGTAAAACCTAAGAGGCAGCAGGATAAGTTAATAAAATTAACAAATGTATACTCTGAAACTGAAATCTCAAAATTTCTACAGTTTGAATCTTTGCAAGAATATTCATATACTGAAGTAGTCTTCACTTCACAAAGGATACAATCTGTCTCAAGCACAAGTCAAAGCAAGGTTATTTGAAGGTAAGTGACTGCATTTTGTATTTGGAAAATAAGTAAAAGCCAGGTATGGTAACACAGACCTGTCATCACATAGCACTTGGAAATGGGAGGCAGAATAATCACACATTATGGCCACCCTGGACTATATGAGACCTTGTTTTAAAACAAAACCGAAACCCAACAACAAAACCAATGGCCAGGCGTGCTGGTGCACACTCGTAATTCCCAGCATTGGGGAGGCAGAGGCAGAGGATTAGAGTTCAAGGACAAGCTGGGCTCTGTACATGGGAAGACAAACAAACACACACACAAACACTATGGGATGCCGCTGAACGTGGGGAGGGAAGGGATCGGCTGGAGGTGCGGGTGTGGGAATCATAATGGAGAGGGTGGGAGACCCTCACAACATCTAAGGATGTATGTGTAGGGGTGCTAAAGGAGCTGGAGGACATGAGTGGTAGGACATGAAGGTTTACAAGAGGCAGCTAAGAATTCCTAGGTTATTAGAAATGGCTATGGAGGAGCCAGAAACGGGTGTCAGTGAATTCCACAGACCAGTGAATGAAGAATTCCGATGATGATGAGTCACATGCAAATTAACTAAGCAAGGGCTGAATTAATTGATACAGGACACACCTCAGCTTCCCGGGCCAGGGCATTGTTCCACCCCTGCTGTGGACTAGCTTTTGACTAGGAACTACTCTCAAGTTTGTCTACTGCCGCTAGAGCTCACGTTCATGGTGGGGAGCAAGTGCTTCTCAGCATTGCTGTGTGTGGTGCTGGAGATGACGAGGACCTTAGATATGCCAAGCACACTCCACCGCTGGGCTGCATCTTCAGCCACACCAAGTCATGGCTGCACTTATCAGTGTAAAGCTGCAATGGTGATGCTCTGGGAGCTACGGTGCGGGAAGGCAGACAGGACCCAAGGCCTGTCGTCTTCTGAGTCCTCCATTAGCTTGGCTCCCTTGCCAGTGTGGGAGAACCTCAGACTACCTGTCGAAGACTATATGGTACCTCCCGAACTAGCCCCGGTTTGAAAGGGGAGAAACACATGGCTGCTTGTTATTCTTGAACACACCACATTTCCAAGCTAATCCAATCAACTGCTTGTTCCTCGGTTGTCATTCCCCACCTCTGTCGCCCTGGACATTGTCACAGGGCATGCTGCTCCTCCAGTCTCCACTGTCCATACCCTTTCCCACTTCTCTCCCACCCCTTGCACGTATATCTTATTTACCTTCAAGGCCCAGGTAAGCTATGAACTCCATGAGGTCACCTCTAAGCACCCTTGCAATGTGACCCCTGTTTCTTCTGAACTGCTGCATTTTATCAGTGTGCTACTTCATATTCTACACTATTTCCACGTTCTGTGTGTTGTGGTCGTGTCCCTACAGATATATATGTGTCTGCCCCACAACAAGCAAATACTATATAATTACCTTCAGACTGGACTGAGAGGCAGTCTTACAAGGACCTCATCATATACTGTAATGTATTTCATCTCAGAAAGAGATGCTGTTAGTTGGTGTTACCTCCCTCTAGCACATCCACCAACACTGTTGCTGGATAAACTTGCAACTGGGACACAGGAATTGCTAGAATACATGGGTGATTTGAACACCCCACAGGCAACTGCCTAGCAGAATCCTGTGTGCATGCTTCTTCAGATGGCTTAGCAGGTGTAATGCCAAGGGTCTGGGCAATCAGTTCTGACTGCTAACCACATCTGTAAAGTGTCTTGCTCTCTGGACTGCTTGTACAATCATTGACAATATACTTACTTTCATTTCTGCTAATGCAACTGAAAAGAGCATTCTGTAAATTAAAGAAAAACAAACAAATTAACAAACAGAATTTCTAATTTTATTCCATTTTAGAATTCTATGGAAATCAGGATATCATACTTTTTAATTCTTTTCTAAGTGCAAGGCTGAAACATAGACACTATGAAACGACTTTCTAGTTAAAAAAGTAACCATCAACTAATGCGTGTTGGGGATCACTCTGAGCTATAAACTGATATTTGACAAGCAAGCAAAGCTCAAGTGAGATGAATTAATGTGTTTAGGTGTATATGTGGAGGGGATCACAGTGTATTAATTTCAATTTTTTCTTGTAGAATATGAAATATTTTCTAGAAAATAACATAATAAAGGACACTCAGAGACATACATTATTTCCTGTAACCACTATATTTTGGAGTTGGTGTGACCTCAGACATTACCTCTAATTGTTTTCAAATATGACTGTGCAGTGGCGCCACCCACACTTCCCCACCCACCCTAGATAACAGAAATCTACATTTTACACAAAGTTTCAAAGATAGTTTTCATTTAGTCTTCGTGTGACCAGAATTTGGGAAACTCCCTAGCTTTCTACAGAGGGGAAGTACCCCTCAGCAGAGGAAAGATACTGCACTAGAGCCCAGAAGTTGTCCAAAGCAAGCCTGGTATCAGAATGATGTTTCTAGAAGTCTTAGATCATTGTTCAAAAAGACCCACCCTGTGTTAAGCCATTGCTTGAAAAAAGAGAAAACGAAACAAAAACTCCTTGTCCCAAGCCATTCAGACATCCAGGCTTGTCAGCTATGAGTTAGTATCACTCCTAACTGGAGAGAAGACTGAAGTAGATGAGCATCTGTAAAAGATGAGGGAAATCAGATGTACCCTCACTGTCAAATCCAGCTAAGCGACTGAGCTTTATTTAGCTGGGCACCACGGCGCCTGCTTATAATCTCAGCACTTGGGAGACTGAGGCAGGAGGATCTTGAGTTGGAGGTCAGCCTGTGCTACACAGTGAGTTTTGAGAACTTGTCTCAAAAGACCATGGGAGAGGCCGGGTGTGGTGGTGCACACCTTTAGTCCCAGCAAAGGTGGAGGCAGGTGGATCTCTGAGTTTGAGGCCAGCCTGGTCTATGGAATGAGTTCCATGATAGCCAGGGCTACACAGAGAAACCCTGTCTCAAAAAAACAAAAACAAAAACAAAACAAAAAAAAAAAAAAACCGACCTAAACAAACAAACAAACAAAAAACCCAAGGTGGGGGGAACCACGTGAGAAAAATGTAAACAAGTAAAAAAAGACCAGCATTTCCAACATTAGAAGGATAGCTTCAGAGGTTCTCATGGGATGGTGGCCACCGCCTGTGACCAGCCCAGAGGCTCGGGTGCCAGGCTCGTCACTAGTGTCAAGGCAGCTTGAACTGCGAGTGAGTTTCAGGCTATGTTCAAATGGCCCAAAGGAAAAAGTCCCCACATTGCGGGTGAAGCTGCCTTGCATCCACTTTCTCTACCTAAAAATACCCTGCTGTAGGAAAATGCCACAGTGGAATTCTTCATTTCAAGAAAAAGTCAGTTAAAAAGCAAATACACCAGCCCAGGCCTCATAGGAAGGGACACTGAATTCCTCCAGTGTGAGTGATTTCTGCTAGAGCTGGTGATCACCACAAACAGTGGGAGGGAAATATGCGCTCAGTGCTCCTCAACAGCGAGCTTGTTTATGCCTCTCTTCACCCATGGTCCTGCTTTATTGTGACTCTCCATCTCAGACAACCCTCCACCGGGTTCACCAGCCTCAGGAACATTTATAAAATAAATGATCAAAATCAGTATTGAAAAGCAGTCTGCAGAGAAATAGCTCTCATCAGGGGTGATTTTTGCCTCCTAGGGAGCACTTGATGCCTGGAGTCATTTTCTGTTATCGAAAGTGGGGTGGGGTGGGCATTAATTAGCATCTAGTGAGTAGAGGCCATAAATGTTGCTAAGTACAAGCCAGATGTCCCTGGTCTCTATGGGTCCAGATGGCAATGTCAATCACACCAACTCTCAGGAACTTTGCCTTAAGGCTTATGAATTTGTTCAAGCTAGATTTTTAAAATTTGACCTTATAAGTAAACAAATTATTACTTCTAGGTTAGTCTTGTGATCACTTAGCCTAAGAGAAAGGCACTAAGGAAAGGCTCAAGTATCAGAGATCATCTAATTCAATGTCTTTATTCTCTGCAGCCACAGACTGAGAACAGAAGGGAGAAAGCTGCAGAATCCAGTCTTCCCCACATGGCAAACAACGGCATGTATGCCAAGTCTCGCCTGCCACTTGTTTATAAAGCTTTATTGAAGCGCAGTCACACCCATTTGCTCATATATCTTACATGGCTATGTCATGCTATCCATGCGGTGATGGCAAAGTTGAGCAGACAAAGACCATTTGGTCTGCAAGCCTAAAGTGGATAATCAACTGGCCCTTTGCAGAGAGTTTGCAAACTGCTGAAGAAAAAGAAGTGCAAAGCTGTCTTCCTTGATGACACCTGCAGGGTACAGAGATGCTCCCCAAGCAACTACCACTTCTCTTAATGTTCAATGACAGAACTTTCACACATAGGTTTTCCTGAATATGTTGAATGAAAACTTGATATTTTACACAGAAGCACTATTAATGTTAACAAATACTACTTCTACATCTTTACTCATTCTGTGGTTTAAATTATGTTCTGCCTTGGGCTGGAGAGATGGCTCAGTGGCTAAGAGCACTGGCTGCTCTTCCAGAGGACCAGGGTTCAATTCCCAGCACTGACACAGCAGCTCACAACTGTCTGTAACTCCAGTTCCAGAGGATCTGGCATCCTCACATAGACACACATGCAGGCAAAACACCAATGCACATAAAACAAATAAAGAAACCGTTTAAAAGTAAAATAAAAATATGTTCTGTCACTTTAGAGATGTAGATGAGCTCATCAGACTTCTGCTACGCCCATTTTGATTTTATAGACTGATCATATTTGGCTTTGATAAAAGATTCCTACATTTGTTGTAAGTAATTCTTCTTCATCCTTTCTTCGTCAGGCTGTCCTCGAATTCCCATTCCCCCGGCCTCCAGTTTCCAAGTGCAGGGGTTACAGGGCCAGTCACCACACCTGACTATCAGTAACTCTTTCAGCTTCTTCAGCTATTGTTGATTATTAATAGGACCCAAGACATATGTAGGAGTTATAGCATCAGCTCATAATTACTTCATTTTTAAAAATCATCCATTCTGGTGTCCTAGCTAATCTATTAAGTCTTTTAAATGTCTGATCGCCACCTGGTGGCAAGAGCAGGAAGTAAGGGTTTACATTGACTAGTGTGGAGCCCTTTCTGAGACCACACTACACCATGGTACCTCCACTGAACCCTCCATCTTACTTACGAACAGATTAAAAACTGCAGTGCTACTGAAGTGAGAGTGTGCCACCACCTCAGAAAGCCAAGGAACACGTCAGTGTACTAAGACTGACAGGGTGACCATCTCAAAAATAAAACCCACCGAAGAAAGCACTATCACCCAGTATGGGCAACAGCTTGGCTCATGCGGAGTCTTACCTGCTGTGACTACTTCTCCCTAGGCTGGGCTCCCCTCCAGGTCCCAGTGTGTCTCCAGCAGGTTTCTACAGTGTACTTACTGTTTTCTAAGTCTATGTGTATTTCTCTTCTCACACACCAGACCACAAGCTTTGGGCAGACAGTGGCTCCATCACTGAGCAAGTTCCTTACACACACTGGTATGTCAGCTCAGTGCATCCTCAGGCCGTTGAGTATTAAGTAAATGAATGAGAGACAAAGACAACTGCAGAGCTCTGCTCCAGGAACCCAGAGTTCAGGAACTAAGATACACTTAGGAGACAAATCTTTTTTTTTTTTTTTCTTTTAATGGCTTCCAAAGGGAAGTAACACTTTTATTTTTAATTTTTTTTTTTTTTTGAGACAGGGTCTCTACATAGTTCTGGCTGTCTTGGAACTCAGCATGTAGGATCAGGGAGCTTCAAACTCACAGACCGTTGCCCACCATTACCTCCTGAGTCCACAGCATGCCCGGCAGTAGATAGATCTTTAGGGTTTAATAACCTGTGATCCATGGGAGATGTTGAGAAAGAGAAAAGGGTAGGCAAGATCTGTTGGCTCTTGGTTACATCTGGGAAGACAGTACTCAGCAACTCAGCAAGACATGTAAGGAAGATGACAAGTATCTGTTTCCGAGTGTGTGCATGTGTGTGTATGCACACGCACATGGGTGTTATTTTATGGGAGGAAGGAGAGAGCAGGAGAGTAGTGAATACCAGAAAATCAATCATTAGTTGGGTTGGTCAGGTGTGGTGGTGCATGTATTTTAGTGGATCTCTGTTAGTTTGAGGCCAGCATGGTCTACATGGCAAGTTCTGGGGCAGCCAGGGCTACACAGTGAGATCTTATCTCAAAAAGAAAGTTAGCAGAGAAGATTCTGGAACCGTCATTAAGTAGGGGTAATTAAAGTTATGGAGCCTGGGCTAGGGAAGTGGCTCAGCGGTAGAGTGTGATACCCTAGGTTCAACTCCCAGTACCACAAACCAAGTAACAACAAACTATGAGAAGACGAGACACCCAGTGGAAGACCATTTAAGACATGACAAGATCACAGGCTAGTCTGACATGACCAGGCCCTTAGGGACACACTTACTCTGCTGAGGTATGAACTGGAAAGAAAAGGAATCAGTAACAAGGAGACTAAGTAGGAGTTGCTCCCTTCTTGGGGCAATCTAAACGACAGAGCGGAAGGACATACAAGTGCGACCCGGCAAGTCTTCCTACCTACCTACCGTAAGCCAGTACTGCAGGACCTAAGAGGTTTCGCTCTTTTTGGAGCTCATCAGCTGCAGGTAACAATGGCTCAGACACTTATCCCTACGCTGAGATTCACCGTCCCTAGAGCTTCCCGCCCCAACCCGCTGTTCATTGTGCCCCAGCACTCTTGGTATTTCTTCAGTGTTAACTGACACACACTCTCTGTGTAGGTCCTTAAGGCTTTATGACGGCCAAGTACCCTCGAAAATCACAGGGTACTTTGTGTATGTGCAGGAGAGGGCGGACACGGGCTAGGGATGGAGCCAAAGGCTCCGGAGCCACATCCCCGGCCTGAATTGTGTTGTTAAACTAGCTAAGGCCGGGTGGGTCAGGGACAGCACAGCTGCCCAAAGCTCTGGGTGTGACCTGCCACACCAGAAGCACCACAGCAGACTGCCATGCCACCACAGCTTAGGGACCCTCTGGCGGCTGTGAGCATGGCTGGCCTTCCTCTCACTGTTCCCTAAGACCCACCTCCCACCTTCCTTCCTTTACGCCTAACACAAAGTAAATCTAGAGCCCAGGCTGATTTGAGAAAAAGGAACAAAAATGTGGTCGATCCAAACACATCTTCAAGCATACATTTTACTGTACCACTTGCTGAGGACACAGTACAATCCTAGCGGGCATATACAGACATGCACTCAACACTGGCATCCAGGGGCAGAGTGAAGTGCATGCTAATTGACCATAGTGGTAAAGGCTGGTGGAGGGATACACACACACACACACACACACACACACACACACACACACACACACACACAACACACACACACACACACACACACACACACACACACACACACACACACACACACACACATTTCCTTTCTAGGCATAAAACACCACTGGTAACATCAGGAACTTGGTGGCTGTGGCACATGAAATGGAAAAGAGACTGGATTATGTGCTGTTCTGAACTGTGAACCATGTGCATATTCAAAAACTACAGTTTTACACATAGCTGCACTTTGCCATGCCTAGCTCTGTGCTGGCAGTGGCGTGGACAGCTGTGACTGGGGCTCACCTTTGGGTTTGTGGTATAAGAGCCTCTGTGTTACCTTTATCTTAGCATTCTCACAGAACCAGTGGCCATCGGCAAAATGACTTGTTGTACTAGCAATTATGTGACCCAAAATTCTTGTCTTAAATTTTTAAATTATTGTTTTTAGTATTTTATGAGTGTTTTGTCTGAATATATGTATATGCACCACTTGAATGCCTGGTAACCCTAAAAATCAGCAGAGGGTGTCAACTCTGTGGGGTTGGAACTACAGATGTTTGTGAACAGCCACTTGGGTCCTGGGAATCAAATCAGGTCCTTTGCAAAAACAACAAATGCTCTTAATCACTGAGCCGACTCTCCAGCTCCTTAAACCTTTTTTTAAGGCTAATATTCTGAGAAATACCTCCCCCTGGCTTTCCCTCATTGTCACCTTCTTTAAAGGCCACCAAAGAACTAGTGTGCAGAAAGGAAGGAAGAGACAGGAAAGCGACAGGCCTGGAGCCTGTAAGCAAAGCCTAGAGCAGAAGCTGAGAGAGGAGGAGGCAAGCAGGAGCGTGGAGGGCTGAAGGCAGCCCTACCCCGGTGGTGTGGACATCAAATGGGAAGGTCACAGGCTAGGACCGTGTCAGGGATCTGACTTTACGGTGTGACATGAACTTACAGATCCTCAATAAAACCTGACTTGTAAGCCATCACCAAGTCTCTGGACATTTCACTACCCTCACATCATTTTAACAATGCTTACTCTGATAATCAAGGAGGAAAATAACAATAATCAAAAATTCCAAAAGTGAGCAGACTGGAATCCAGAAGAAAAGGCTCACAGATAAACTGTGGACAAAGACAGTGGAAGAAACTGCAGGTTATGTCTCCTCAGCCAGCACACACTACACTGGCTGTGCTACGACTCACAACATCTGTTCCGACTGTTGTGGAATATTAGTTTAAGATGTGTTACGTTTGTGTATGCTGTGGGACATTTGTTTAATGATGCAGAGATGTGTTACATCTTTTATGTTGCATGTGTTTAACTCTGTGAAGCTGTGTTACTTAAAACACCTGACTGGTCTAGTAAAGAACTGAACGGCCAATAGCAAGGCAGGAGAGGGATAGGCGGGGCTGGCAGGCAGAGAAAATAAATAGAGGGCAAGAAAAGGAGAAGGAGAGGAGGACTCCAGGGACCAGCCACCCAACTACACAACCAGCCACAGAGTAGGAAGTAAAGAAAGGCATATGGAATAGAGCAAGATAAAAGCCCAAAGGCAAAAGGTAGATGGGATAATTTAAGAAAAGCTGGTTAGATACAAGCCGACCTAAGGTTAGGTTTTCATAAGAAAAAATAAGTCTCCATGTGATTGTTTGGGAGTTGGGTGGTGGGCCCCCCAAAGACTGAAAGAAAACAAAACAAAACAAAACCATCTGACTGCTGGCGCCAAGGCCTTTCCAGCCTTTGGGTGCTCTGAATGTTATTTCAGGTTCTAGCACTGTACACCATGAGCCTTATCATGACCTATCCCATACTTCCGGCTGGCTCAAGGACCATGCTTGTGAAAAAAATTCAGGAGAATCTAGAATTCAGAATGCCCATACCATGTGAATGTGAGTCTGTGGGAATAATCAAGTTAAAGGTTGGTTTTGGTAGCTCCTAGAACAAAGCTTGGTGATCTCACTCAAATATATGTAATTCTCATAGAAGTGTTACCTGAAAGTGTTTGTTTTTTTTTTTTTTTTAAACAATTATTTATTTGCACATGTGCTTAAGTGTGTGTATGTGTGGGTGAGTGCATACCACAGCATGAGTGTAGAGGTCAGAGGTCAACCTACAGAAGTGGGTTCTCTTTCTCCCACTTGCGTTCTGTGGGGGGCACTCAGAAGTCAGGCTTGGCAGCCAGCACTGCTTTCCCCCCCAGGCACCTTGCCAGCCCAGGAGCAGTTAGTTCAGTACCGACGGAGGTGCTCTTGCCAGATTCTTTCAGACAGAGACCAAGTGAGAAAGGACCATCAGCCAGATCTCTCATTCTTAGCTGAAATTCCCTCTGCAGGAAATTCTACAGGGCATGGTAGTACACACCTTCAATCCCAGCACTCAGGAGGCAGAGGCAGGCAGATCTCTGTGAGTTTGAGGCCAGCCTGGGCTACAGAGTGAATTCTAGACCAGCGAAGACTTCACACGCATGCATGCACGCACACACGCACGCACGCACGCACGTAGTGAGTACAGATCAGTGCACATAGGAGGTGAGGACAACCTCTGGTGTTGAGTCTCACCTTCCACCTTGTTTGAGACAGTTTCTGGTGGTTCCTCAGTTGCGTATGTCAGGCTAGCTGGGGTGTGAGCTTCTGGAGATTCTCCTGTCTCCCATTTTGCCATGGTAGTACTGGAGTTACAGACACGCATGCTCCTGTGCTGACTTTATCTGTGCATTCAAACTCAGGTCCTCATGTCTGCACAGCATCATACTCCCTGGACCGTCCTCCAGCCCCATTGCATTTTCAGTTAGCATACAGATAGGCTTCACTGTGACACGTCTCTCTCTCTCTCTCTCTCTCTCTCTCTCTCTCTCTCTCTCTCTCTCTCTCTCACACACACACACACACACACACACACACACATGCACGCACACACACATACACACATGCGCACTTGTGTGTGTATGTATCATTATAGTTTGCTCTTACTTGTCCCCTACTCAGTCAATCCCACTGCCTCCTCTCCAACTAGTGTAATGTTGCATTACACTGAAATCTTTGTGGACACAGAATTCTAGGTTGATAGCTATTTTCTTTTAGAACCATGTAAACATTGTCTTTTGGTTTCTTTTGTTGCTACTGAGAAATCAGCTGCTGGTCATCTTTGAAAGAGAAGATTTTTTTTTTAAAGCTCATCTTATTGCAAGTTTTTTGTTTTTTTCATTATGTGTGTCTATGATATGTGGACAGGGTAGATTGTAGCCTGGGATGCTTGAACTCACTATCCAGCTGAGTATGAACTTGAACTCATGACCCTTCCTCCTCTACCTCAGAAGTACTGGGATCGCAGAAGAGGAACCCACCCCAGCTTCCACTATATTTTTATTTACTTAATTAAAATTTTGCCGGGTGGTGGTGGCACACGCCTTTAATGCCAGCACTCGGGAGGCAGAGGCAGGTGGATCTCAGTGAGTTCGAGGTCAGCCAGGTCTACAAAGCGAGTTCCAGGAAAGGCGCAAAGCTACACAGAGAAACCCTGTCTTGAAAAAAAAAAATAACAACAATAAAATTATATTAAATTCTTTCTCAACTCTACTTGCTCTGTGTATTTTTAGGATTACATTTCTTAACCATATTAAATATTTTTATGGTCTGCATGTGATCATTTTTATAGCAGAAATGCCTTGAGGTCTAGTTTTATTCACTATCGTTCTTGCTGGCTCTTGTCCGATGACCTTGTTTTCGAGTGAGTTTTGTGATTTTTTTTTTTTTTTTTTTTTTTTGAAGTTTTCTTGTAGTTTGCATTTTGAACTCTTGGTAGCCAGCTGCTCGAATAAGAGATATCCTTGCTCATGCTGATTAAACGTGAGACAGCGTTTTTTTTTTTTTTTTTTTTTTTTTTTTTTTTTTTTTTTTTTTTTTTTTTTTTTTTTTTTTTTTTTTTAGAAGTTTCTCTGTGTACTTTGCCTTCTGAATACTTGTACAGCTGCTCGAATCACAGAGATCCACTGCTCTGCTAGAGTGCTGGATTAAACTGCGCCACCCCCGCATTTTGATTTTACGTGAGTTGCTTATTTCTTAGAATTTATCTGTAGTTCTATCTGGAAAAAATCATCTGCAAGAAGCGTTACTTTTCTTTCTACTTTTAGAATAATTTTTGGTATATTCTCACTGGAGATTTTCTAAGCATCCACTTTACATGAGTGAGGCTTCAGAGTCAAGTTGTTAACACCAGTTTTCAAGAGAACAACATTGAAAGAAGCAATGTTCCTCTACAAAAGGAGGAGATGAACACATTGCAAGTGTAGCCCCTTTGGAACCAAATTTGTTGGTGAGAAAGGGAATAGACCTCAATTGGGTTTTTCCATCTTTAATCAGGACCAAAATCTATCCTTTGACTTCCAGGTGTGCGAGACAATACGGCTATGAAAATCGACTCAGCAAATGTCACTGTCCTCAAAACAATGGCTTCCCAGTGGCCTGGCAGATCTGTCCGCACTCAGTGGTGGCTTGTGTATTCCATCATTTCAGTCTGCCCTGGTGCCGGGAGATAAGGACCTAGAGAGCACCTTTGAGCACAGGACAACAGTAAGAGTATTCCAGGACAGTAGTAACGATTAGTTGATTATTCTTGAACACTGTCTTTTATATCTAATCCATCATGACAAACCCTGTTAGTGATTCTTCATTTAAATCTCTGACTTCCTCCCCTCCACCCTTCTTTAAAACGGTTGATTCTTTAAAAAGTTAGTTGCATGCCGGGTGGTGGTGGCACATGCCTTTTATCCCAGCACTTGGGAGGCAGAGCCAGGCGGATCTCTGTGAGTTCAAGGCCAGCCTGGTCTACAGAGCGAAATCCAGGACAGGCACTAAAACTACACAGAGAAACCCTGTCTCAAAAAAACGGACAAAAAAAAAAAAAAAAAGTTAGTCGCTTTTTACATAGGTATACAGAGTCCTTAGTGTCTCTTTGGCAATGGAATATAGTAAAATGTTACAAATATAAAAAAGTTACTTTTGTTTATGTATTGTGCACACATAGTTGATCACAAAATTCTTTACCACTCAGCACTCTAATGAAATAAACTACCCTATACTATTAGAACACACACACACACACACACACACACACACACACACATACACACCTTTCTACTTAAGACTGAACAGGTTATAGAGGCACACCTTTAATTCCAGCACTCAGGAGGTAGAGGCAGGCAAATCTCTGTGAGTTTGAAGCCAGCCTGGCATACATAATAAGTTCCAGGCCAGCCAGGGCAACAGAGTAAGATTGTCAAAGTCTGTCCTCTTTGCCCCTTGCATGAGCCATATGCATTTTTCCTAGCATGCTTTTGGTCCATAGTCTTATTAACTACACCAATTCATCACCGTTCTGGAAAGTTTTTTGTGGAACTCCCAAAATACTGGCTCTACTTATGCATGCAGGATATATTTAAAATAATAGTTTTAGGTTTATTTATTATATTTTATATGTATATGTTTATGTATGTATGTGTACCATCTGCATGTCTTGTGCCTGGAAAGGTCAGAAAGGGTGTCAGGGAAAGTTATGTATGGTCATGAGCCTCCCTGTGGGTGCTGGGAATTGAACCCAAATCCTCTGAAAAAGCAATAAGTGCTCTAAACTGCTGAGACATCTCTCTAACCCCAGTATATATTTTAATTAATCTGACTTAATTAGATACAATCCTTTATTAATGAAGTTAGGCTATAAACAGTTTAATAAAATTTTGTTTTGTTTTGAGATAGGGTCTTACTATGTGTCTCTGGCTGGCTTGGAACTCATAGAGATCCATATCTCTGCCTCCAGAGTGCTGGGATTAAAGGTGTGCATCACTATGCTCTCAGCTAGTGGGTTTTTTTTTTGTTCTGTTTGTTTGTTTGAAGAGTTGTTTATTTATTTATGTATATGAGTGTTCTATCAGTTTTATGCCAGAAGAGAGCATCAGATCCCACTATAGAAGGTTGTGAGCCACCATGTGGTTGCTGGGAATTGAACTCAGGACCTCTGGAAGAGCAGTCAGTGCTCTTAACTGCTGAGCCATCTCTCCAGCTCCCTCAGCTAGGTTTTTAACTTACGTCTGACTCTTAAGTCTATACTCTTTCTAGTTAGATAAAACTACCTCTCAGAATTCCATTAATATTGTTGATGTTCATTAGGAGCTGGACTCTACAAAATCTGACCTAACAATGCATCATATTTAACTGGATTGTCTTAGGTTGGTTTGAATAAAACAGAATCTTAAGTGGCACTGCAATTTATAAACACTTAATAAATTTCCTAGGAAATCCCTTTAAAGGAACCAGGAACAGTTTTCCAATAAAAATAACATGCTCTTTCTGAATGTAATGGCCCAGTCTCTGAATCTACTCAAACCACCTAAGATCTGTCCTTCAGGGTCAATGTAGCACCTGAGAACACAGTGTGTAGGAATTCGTCCTATGGCCACCCCTAGGTCAAGGAAAAGATATTAAAGACCCAGTTTGCAAAACTACTCTGATGTGAACAGAGAACCAGCAAGCTAAACTAGACTGTATTACACCAAATTTACCCAATTCACCTTAGAGCTGTTCACAAACGGTCCTATCTGTAGACTAGACTTCAGTTGGGATTTGCTTTGGATGTGTAACGCAGAACCAGTTTCCCGAATTAAAGAGCTGTTGCTTCTCATTATTTCTAAATGATATGTAAAAAATCAAACTGAGTTTTTGAATTATGTTGAATAATTTGAGCTTGTAATACAAAACTAAGGGACAGACATATCCTATAGACTTTTGAAAAATGGTTGCTCATTAATTCTAGGCCAGCTAAAGACAGGCAGGCAGGGAAGCAATCTGTTCTTAGGTCTACGTAGCACAGTGTTTATCTCTCTTACCTTCCTGTCTCGTCCTTCATCAACACACACTGCAGACTTCCTAGGGCAATGTAGAAATCCAAACAAGAGAAGGAAGCACACTAAAGTAATGGAGGACAGGCTACAGGAGATGGACAGTATCAGACATCATGTGGAAGAAAAGAAGGAATTGTCACAATTAGCCACTTGTTCAAGCGAAACCCAAAATGGTCATTTCAAAGGTAGAGGTAAGAAAAACATCTAAAAAGACCCTTTACTTCATTATAGCAGGCTCTTTTCAACAAGAACAGAGGGAAGCTGAAGTTAACTTGGAAATTGGTTTTCAGAGACCAGATGTGACTTAGCCAACAGAGCAAAGGGACAAAGGATAAATAAATAAGACTCTCCATCTAAAACTGTTAATGAAGAGGTATAATTATAGACTTTAAGAAAAGAAAAAATAACCAGATCTTTAATATAGAAGCATCCAGGAATTACTCTGTTTCTCCCAAACACATAGACTATTTAGATAGTAATGTGATGACTGAGACATGTATTTAAGTCTCTTAATTACATGACCTTACACTCTGGAAAGTAATACAAGTGTCACACTTCATGTGTAGGAGTTCTGCACATTTGCACAGGCAAACGCCCCTGCTCCTGCTCTGTTTGGGAACACCCATTAGGGAACACAACGCTGGAAACCCATCCCGGGAGACAAGGGTTTCAGATCTGTAACACTTCCTAAATGCAGGTGTGGACATGTGAAGTGCTCATAGTAGCAATTTAATTTTCTTAGTTTCTATTTCTTCTTGATACAGGCAGTTTATAAAAATGGACACCAAGATGGGTCCACAGATAGGAAAGGGGCAAAAGAGGATACAGACTCTATGAAAATCGATTTTGGAATCTTAGTACAACCAGTGGCTTTGGTAAGAAAAATATTATAGATGAAATCTTTGAATGAGAAATTTAAAGCATTTCTTTAAAATTAATACTTAATTTCAACAAACCTCAAAGTCAAAACACTAGAGAAAGTAAAAGATGTTTTGATCAAGGCTAAAATTTCTGCTAAGTTAGAACACAATTTGTCTAAAAATGAATTAATTTTTTAAAATTTAAGTGATTTTGTCAGTTCTGAGAACACAGGAATTTTCTATCCAAATTTGTTAAATAAGACACATACCTCATATTCTTTTCTGCAAACTTTGGAAATATCATTCTTTGAAGATGCCTAAAAGCAAACAAAAATCTTCATTAATTTACTATGCATGCTATTTATCTTTATAGGACAAAAAAGAACACAAATTAGTGTATGTTAATTGTTGGTATACTATTCTTTATTTCATCTAGGAAAGCATCATACTCAAATATTTAGAAGTTCCTAAAATATAACAAATCTCATGTAATGTTTAAAACAAATAGCACCCCAGGCCTTACTCAATATGCAGAAGCTCCAGGCTAAGTTTATGTTTCAATCTCACATAACAACACAGTTTTTTTGTTATTTGGAAACCAGATGACTTTGAAGGAAATGTAAATCAGAGGCCTTTTAAAAAGCTGAATTCCACTCTAGTGAACTTCTTGTGAAGCTTTGCCAGGGCACTTACATTTTGCTTGTTCTTTAACCCTTCACAGTCAACATTTGGTGCTGACTCTCCTGAGCCAATTCCCTCCGAAAAGTACCACAGAAAATGGAGAGCGCAGCTAAAGAAGAGCATGGCACTCCAGCAGGCAGTGAACAAGTCACCCTTCTGGTACCTTCTCAACAAGTGTACAAACAGGCAGTCTCCCCAGCCCCCCTCTCCTGTCAGAAGACTGATCTCGGAAAAAGAGCAAGCTACTCATCATAGTGAAGCATCTGCTTCTGTGCAAACCAGGCCAAGGAAACCTGCCGCCGAGTAAACCTGCCGCCAAGGAAACCTGCCGCCAAGGAAACCTGCCGCCAAGTGGTCTTCTTCTACAGGCCACCAGGCTCGGTGTAGAGACGCTGTTCCAGAGTCACCGGATCTCATCCCTTGTTCATTTCCTCCTATTCTGTCACCCGGTCCCATGCGATTTTAACAAACTAGCTGATAAGGATGGGGGAGGGGGCGTGGGGGAGGGCAAGGAGAAGAATGGGCTGGCAACTGCTCTATGTCCCCAGGACCTTAGTTCAAATCCTGGATGGCTCCACTTCGCCTTCAAGTTTGGAGTGGCAGGTAGCGAGGTCGAGTGCAGTGCAATACTGCAGAGCAGGCTTAGGACAGCTTTGTGTCTGGAAGTGACGGGGAGGCTGGGGTGCTGGCTCACACCTACAGCCCAGCACTCAGGGGGCAGAGGCAGGAGAAGTGCTTAAGTTGGGGCCTGTTTGATCTACATAGGAAGTTAGAGGCCAGCCAGGGCTACCCCAGGCCCTTTCACAAACACAACGGACAAAAATTCCAACAACAGAAGTGAAGGTAACGTTGGCATCTCACATGGCCCAGAGAATGGTCTCCAGAAGAAGCTTCCAGCTCTGTTTACAGGTGAGTTCAAATAACCATGCCAACAGCTAGCTTCCCAGTTAGGCCTGCACCCACCACTTGGAGTAGAGAACCCAGGAAGCAAATGTCACTAATCCGAGAAGCTCCTTAAGACATGCAGTGAAGACCTCGGGGTCTTCCTGAATTTGCAGCAGAGACAGACCTATCGGAGAGAAGCGCAGCTCACTAGAGGAGTCACGTGTGCCTTGAGAGCAGAGAGAGGACAGGGCCACAAGCTCAGAGTAAAGCGTGATGACAAGAGAGGGGAGATGAGCACAAGCCAAGCCAAGGTGTCCCTGCTTTGATCCGGCACCAGCCCAGATTTACACAGCCATTCGGACTCGCACTGACTCAGCACGTCCTGTGCGAAGGACAAAATGCCTTGATCCCAGTAAACTCTTCTATGTGTGGCACAGAGATGAAAGAAAGAAAAAAGGGGAGAGATGGGTCAGTGGCTAAGAACACTGGCAGCTCTACCAGAGGACCCAGGTTCAGATCCCAGCACCCACATGCTGGCTCACCACCATCTGGAACTTCAGTTCCAGTGGATCTGACGCCTCCTCTGGCCTCCACAGGCACCAGGTACACACGTGGTACACAGACATACAAGCACGCAAAACACCCATACACATAAAATAAAAATTTGGAAAAGACAGGCAAAGAGTAAGGGAAGGTTGAGGCTTTTCACAGGCAATGGTCGCCACTGAGACACAAGCCTAACACTAAATGTGCAGTTTCTGTAGGTCACCTCTCCAAAGCTGTGAAATAGACAAGGCCTAAAACTGACAGCTAAAACCCAACTGTGCTCCATGCTGCTGAAAAGCCTGATGGTCAGATGTTACCTGCTTGCATGCCTGTCGACACTCCAAGCCAATAGCCAGTTCACAGCAGCCTAAGCCAACCCAGCCATCGGACTTCTTAAACACACCTGAAAAACAAAATGTTCAAATGCTTTGGTCTAAGTGTCAATGAAGACAAACAGTATATAAAACTAACGGCCATTATTACAAGGCAAAGTGAATGTCCACAAGAGAACGAGTTCAGACAGCAGGGCCTCGGGATTCTGTACCTCCCCTGGCCCTCATCTCCAGTGACGTCAGTTCCCTGGGGTACCACACTACACAACTATCAGGCCCTTGGGCTTTATGCTCTTTGGTCACTCTCAGTCTTGGGTGAACAGCACGTCAGTGAGAGGACATGCAAAGTAAGAAAAGTGGGAGAAAGGCCTTTTCCTTATTTCACCTGTGACTCACACACAAATATTCTGACACAATTTAAGCAAACAGGCAAAGAAGAAAAGCATGTTTACCTTTTGTGTTAAAATATTAAATATGTAGAATAGCATAGAACTCATTGTTTCAAAACTGATACATAGAGAACATGCAGGATCAATTTCTATGAGCAAGTCCCAGCTTTGACAAGCATATCGAACCATTCAAAATGACTAGGTATTATTTCGGTTTAGTTTGCTTCCTGGTATTCAGACACTCTCACTCTTAGAATAGTGAACAGAGTCTGTGTGGATCATAAGCTATGTGAGCTATTATTCTTAATGCAGTACATTGCTATCTCCATACACCCAGTAACCTTAGAAAACAAAATTATTCAACAAGTTCTTTTGGTTTTGAATCTCTACTGTGTACAAGCTACTCAATTACATGCTACATGGGATATGAAATTACAAAACAGATAAAATATACAAGAAGTAGCCCGCTGTGGAGACTACATTTGGTCTGAATAGAAGCATACTGCTCAGTTTGTTTGCAATGCAAACTTCAGAGTACAGCACTCTTTACAAGCTAAGAAACATAGAGCACATTCCTTTTTCCTAAGCGTTGGCTTTAACCAGGGCTGGGAAATGAGCTTAATTCCAGAAGACCATGAATGTCAGGCTACAGAATGTAGGCTTTATTGAAATGGAAGCAGAAATCCCTGAGGTATTCTTTCTGA
Organism: Peromyscus leucopus; assembly: GCF_004664715.2. NCBI lineage: Eukaryota > Metazoa > Chordata > Mammalia > Rodentia > Cricetidae > Peromyscus > Peromyscus leucopus. The sequence goes on along the minus strand of NC_051064.1, from coordinate 54,782,722 downwards.
AGGAGATGAGAAAGACAGATATAATGTGATGAAACATTAATCATGAATTTATCATATAATAATGAATATTATTTATTTTTATATAATAGTCTATCCCAAGAGTGTAGCAACAAAGACTTGAACTAGGAATAGAAAAGACAGATACAAGATCTGCAAGGGGCGTGTCAATGGAACTAGAAGGAAAAAACCATCAAAGGTTATTTGCAGGTTTCTGGGCTAGTATCTCTCTAGCTAACTTTGGTTCTGTACTTCAGATGTTACGTGAATGCTGAGACCTAGGCCCTGATGTCGATTAATCACAAACAGCAAATTCCCGTCCTAGGGCCTACTAGTTAACAACTTACCTGTCCAGTGTGGAGAGAGAAGGGGTAGTTCTGCATATCAGAACAACCACGGTCCTTACAGCAAAGAAGAGGGAGCAGGGGAGAGAGCCTAAGGTCTAACGCCAAGGTGATATTATAAGAAGGTGGTCGCCGATAGGATCACCTGCTACGGGAAACTCAAAGAGCACAAGTGTTGTGGAATATTATTTAACTATGTAAAGATGCGCTACATTTGCTTCTGCTACAGAATATTATGGCAACTGTGTAAAGGTGTGTTACATTTGTTTATGATGCACTTGTTTATCGATGTAAGGATGTGTTACATTTGTTTTTGCTGCATTAATTTAATTATGAACAGATGTGTTACTGTTTCACTTTGCCTACAAGGCAGAAGCGAGAGACCTGACCCAACAAGGCAAAAAGGAGAGTGCCAGCTTCTGAAGTTATCCTCTGAACACGCAGGTGCCATGGTGTGTATGAGTCCATGTATACATGTATGTGCACACACACACACACACACACACACTCATACAATGCAATAATAAATACGTCATTTAAAAAATCCTATATACAAATCAGATTGAGGACTATGATACAGATTTTACGTTAAAATAAGTTTACTTACCTGGCAAAGATGAATTCATACAACTCCAAATTTCAACCTGAAATTATAATCACCAAAATGCTTTTATACAAACAACTATACATGATAATTTCTACAGAAATTACACACAGTTAATTGGATTATGACTGGAACCGTATAGTCAATGTCCTATGGCTAAATCCATATTTAAAAAAAAAAATAATAAAAGCTAGGCCAGTGTGATGGTTCAGTGGGCAAGGGGTGATGTTGCTAATTCATGGGACCCTCGGATTCTCATGGTAGTAGGAGTGAACCACCTACACACACTATACTCAGATCTCAATGCACTTGCCATGGTGTACACATGTGTGCATGCATACACACATACAAAATAGAAAAATGAGAACTATTGCATATGCTTTTCTCGTTTTTCCATTGAAAGGTACTGGGAATGAGCCAGGTTACTCGGGTTATTTATTGAAGTTACCGTTTCCAAGCACACAGAGAGTCTTCTGAGCAACTTAAGGAAATGAAGTCAGAACTGCCTGACCTTCGGCTTCTTCCCCCTCCACACAGCAGAGGCCACTATATTTAAAGAAGTTCTCTCACATAAGCTCGAGCTCTCTTGGCCTGGCCCACACACATTCCAAACAATGAAAACAGCTCAAATCCTGGAGACACGTCAGACTTCCTGATTCAGACTTCAAGCAGTGTATCAATAACAGTGTGCCAGAAAATAGAGAGTTAGGGATACGCCACATATTTTCCCGATCTCAAATTCAACTTTCCAAAATCCAAAAAACCCCATACAACTTAATTATAGATCTCATAAAATTAGTCAAATCATTGATAAAATTCTAAATTCTAGATGAAGTACTATAGTGAAATTTAAATATTGGAATACATTTATATTTCAGATTATTTGTATACCTAGGTCCTAAAATAGAAAATAGAAGGTGAAAAACACTAATCTAGTTAGCATTTTGTAGGAAGATTATTTTAGGTTTAAAATTTTATTCTGATCACACATTCCCCACTTGAGAAGTTTGATAAATCTAAAAGTAGCTAAGCAGATGACTCCGCAGATGCTAAAGCTGTCACAGTGACATAAGACTTACTTACCATGGCTTCGGGACAGTAATCTGGGGCTCTCTGCAACAGATGTTTCAGTCGGGATTCACTTTTTGAGGAGAAAATCTATTTAAAAAAAAAAAAAAGCCAAAAACCTTTGAGAAAGAAGGGGTAAAGACTATCATCCTCTAGATGTACCAGTTTTCTAGAATGCTTTTGTTTTATATAAGGAACCTTTGGAGGGCTCCAAATCAAGCTGAAGTAAGATCTGTTTTACACACTCGTCTCACTATATAGCCCAAGCTGGTTTGAATTCAGGATCCTCCTGCCTCAGCCTCCAGAGTGCTAGCATTACATGCCCAGCTTCTGAAGTAACATTTCTTATAAGATTATTTGGTTAATTTGGGAAATAATCAGGAAAAGTTCAATTGCACCAAGTTGAGAATCTTTTCTATTACCCCAAAGTGGAAAAAAACAAGCTAAGTAATACTTAGTATTGTCTCTGTAACCAGCAACTCTAATTAAAAAGTAACAGGAATTAGAGTCTTACCATTTTACAGTATCTAGTGAATTAATGCACTTAGGCAACTATCAACAGAGACTACTACACATCACAAAAAGGGAGAGTTAGATTTACTATCATTCCTGGGGGAGACATGCCAAACAAACCAACCAAAAAATCTTCCAGTCTGATCAAGTATCTGGCTTTATTTCATAAGACACATGCAAATCAAATGTGGCTATTCAATTTAAATGTGTATCAAGCAAAATTAAATAAAAACAGCAGAGTATGGGGACACATACCCGTAATTCCAGCACTTGGACTAGACTAGGCTACACTGACAGCCGCCGTCATACACACACACCAAGGGGAAAATTACACTGGATATGGCAGCCCTGAGATGTCAAAGGAGGAGGCCATTCCTGGTGCATAATGAGTCTGAGCCAAAAATTAAATGATAAACACTTGAGTTCCAGGCTCCTTAGTCACAGTTCAGGTATGTGAGGGCTAATCTCGGTTCTCAACCTGACTACATCTGGGAGTGACTACAATCCAAGCACCCGGGATAGTATAGTTGTTGCTATCATCATCATCATCATCATCATCATCATCATCATCATTTATGTGTGGTTTGTTTGTTTTTGTTTTTGTTTGGTTTGGTTTGGTTTTGGTTTTTCGAGACAGGGTTTCTCTGTACAGCTTCGTGCCTTTCCTGGAACTCACTCTGTAGAGCCCAGATTGGCCTTGAACTCACAAAGATTCACCTGCCTCTGCCTCTTGAGTGCTGAGATTAAAGGTGTGTGCCACCACCGCCCGCCCGGCTATGTGTGATATTTTAAGCATAGTCTACAACTGAGTTATATTCTCTGCCCGGTTATTGCTTTTTTTCTAAAGTCCTTATAATTTATAAATTAAGTTGAAAAATCATGTAACAAATAATATGGCAATTAGGATTTGCTCCAATATAAATTTGCTTTAATAGACTAGGGAAGAGGACTAGGAAGACTAGAGAGAATTATAAATGAAATATAATAAACCATGACTAATAATGTTGAAGCTTAATAAGGAACTGATTACCCTTTTCTATCTTTATATATATACTTGAAACACTCCATTATAAAAGGATAAAAGGAAGAGTAAGAGGGGAAGCACAGGCAAAGGAGGACAATGAGGAAAGACAATCTTAGCAGGGCACTGGGAGGAGACTCAGAGAAGACTGCTGTACTTTTAAATCCTCTCCTGGGGGCTGGAGAGGTGGCTCAGTGGTTAAGAGCACGGGCTGCTCTTCCAGAGGACCTGGGTTCAGTTCCCACACCCACATGGCAGTTCACAATCACCTGGAACTCACGTTCCAGGCGATCCAACACCCTCTTCTGGTCTCTGAGGAACTAGGCATGCAAGTGGTAAACAGACATACATATAGGCAAAACCCTCAAATGTAAAGTAAACATAAAAATGAAAATAATTTTCAAAATAATCCCCTTGTTTCTTCTCTATATTCCTCAAAGATAGCAAAGGCAAACACAAAATAAATAAAAAAGCCCAGGTAGCCAAAACAGGCTAGAACAGTGAGGAGAACATAGACTGAGATCATACAGCTCTGAGAGCAGACAGCCTGGCTGGCCTGGTATCAGGGTTGCATCTTGGTGGCTAAGTATAGACAGCATAATGCGTGATGCTGAGTGCTCAGTCTCTGTTCCTCCAGTCACTGGTGTGGAAACTTTAGCAAGTTCTTTAACTCTTTTCTATCTCAATTTCTTTACCTATAAAATGAAGATGACATCGCCTCCAGTATATTACAGAAAAAATTGAATAATGACTGAGATCATTACTCTCAAGTTCTAGAGAACGTCTAAGGAAAGCTACACAATAGCCCTAAGATGATTGAAAGGGAGCTAGGACTTTAGGGAGAGGTATTGCTTCAGTAGAACTTGCATAAAAAGGCTTTTTCAACCAGGAAAAAAACAAACTATAAAATTTTTGGAGAGCAAAACAATGAATCCATAGTATCCAACATGTCTACCAACTATTAACAGCTTACATTTGCTTTGACTATCTCAGATATCTGTATTGTTATTATCAGCATCTTGATTATGTTAGGATTCATTACAGACAGTGAGATTGCTTGTTCCTGTATCCTAGCATGGGCTTGGGACACAGCTCAGTTGGTAGAGGGCTTGCCCAGCATGCTCAAAACCCGTGTTCTAGTTCCAGCACCACATAAAATAGATGTGGTGGAGTACAGCAGTAATCCCCAGCCTGGGAGACATGAGACACTGTCAGTAAAAAACCCTCAAACAAAAACCAAATACCCCCAATTCAATCTCAGCATGTTATCTCTTGAGAATAAGGGCTCTGTCATACCTAACCATAATACAATGACCGCGTTCAGGATAACAATACCGACAGAATGCTATCAGTTCATGTCCAGGCCATAATCAAATGTCACCAATTCATCTCACTAATTTTTGTTACAAAATGTCTTTTTTATTCCAGGATCATTCATTGCATTTGGCTGCCAAGTCTCTTTAATTAATTTTATCTAGAATCATCCTTTAGCCTTGCTTTGCTTTGTAATAGTGATATTTTTAAGATAATTGATATGTTTGAAGAGTACAGGCTATTGTTTCAAGAGACAGCCCTCAATCTGGGTTGGCCTGATTTTTTTCTTATGATTCAGGTTATGATTCTATGATCCTTTTCAGTGCTTCTTGTCAGTTGACACTATTTGTAATGTAAACTGTGTGTAAGTTGTTGTATAGCAGACTTTTCCTAAAATAAATTTAATAAATGAATTAACTGATTTTGTTCACAATTATTATCAAACTTACCTGTTCACATACATCACGGCACATTTGGTTATCCTTTGCATGATTACAACATACAGCACCTAGGGAAAATATGAAACATGATGTCTCACTGTTAAACTGTCACAGGATTACACAACGTGATTGTTCAATAGATTGTTCTTTTTGTTTTCTGTTTTGAGACAGGTCCTCCTGATATATAACACAAGCTGGCGTCCAAACTCCTCATCCTCCTGATTCAGTCTCCAAAATGTTGATTTAGAGGCTGTACCTAAGGCATGTACTATCACATCTGACTGTCATTACACATTTTAACTGGATCTTCTTTTTTTGTGTTTATTTTTCGAGACAGGGTTTCTCTGTGTAGTTTTGGTGCCTGTCCTGGATCTCATTTTGTAGACCAGGCTGGCTTCGAACTCACAGAGATCCACCTGGCTCTGCCTCCCGAGTGCTGAGATTAAAGGTGTGAGCCACCACTGCCCTGCAACTGGGTCTTCAATGCATATCTACTACAGCTGAGATGCTAGCTGTAGAGACATGGTCCTTGCTCTAGAGAAACTAATAGGAAAGACTATCACATAATAAAAGTAGTTACTATTTATTGTGTACTTTCTATATATTTTCTACTAAGCTTGTTTATATATTATATTTTTCAGTTATTAAGATTACTCAATGGACAATATTTTATTAACTATAACACAAAGCTAAAGTGGTTTTAAAATAGTGAATTTAAAATAGTCTGTTTCGGACTTGTTGAATTTGAGGTTCTTACAGGATATTCTGATGGAAACTCTGGTAAAGTCCAGAGTCAAAGTTTGGAGTAGGGCGAAAGGCCCAGCCTAAAGATCCAAATGCGCAAGTCATGAGTATAAAGCATAAAGGGAGATGGTGCTGTCCAGGCAGAATTTCTACTGAAAAGTCAATACAGCAGCAGATCTAAATGAACAGCAACACCTGAGATACAGGAAGGAACAGGAAATGGCTGAAATAGAGCGGAAGAGAGGTCAGCCACTAAGTGACACACAGGACAAGGAATGTCAGGTGCCCACGGAGATAGAAGACAGATAGAAAGCGGAAAAAGAAAATGAATTTGCTTAGAAAGCCAGCTGCCGGTTGGGTGTGGTGGGTCACATCTGTGTGTAAGGCCAGCCTGGGCTACATGAGACCCTGTCTCAGAAAAACAAAATAAAAATAAAGTAAAAAGCCACCTACTGAACATCTCAGCTAATTTTTCATTTCCTCACTTGCTTATTTATATTGTATGGGTGAGATGGTGGAGAGTAGTCAACACATGGGAAGGGAGCGAAGAGAAAGACCTGTCAACAGAGGTTCCTGGAGAAAGCCGCTTGGAGTTGAATATTCTACAGCCTGATTAGGACTTCCCGACTGTGGTAAACCCAGTTATCTTGGGCTATCTTTAGCCCCTTTAAGAGCCACTTCCACTCACCTCTCTACCAGACATGATATCCTTTGACTATCACATCAAATCTCTGGAATGCATTAATTTAGCAGATCACTAACCAGCTTTAACTAAGCCCCAAATTAAGAGTGTAATCAAATAGCATCTGAAACTTAGACTAGAAACGCACCCCCAATTTGCTACAACCCACTTACCTAATGTCCCCACCAACTTATCTAGTAACTATAAAACTATTGATTTATTACTTTCTTCTGTTGTCTGACTACAGGAGTCTTTCTACAGTGGACTGTGTCATCTGGGTAACCAGAACACAAGTTCCTGGGCCATGGTCGCTCATATTTAGCTCAGAATAAACTATTTCTTATTACCTTTGGAGCAGAAACATGTTCTGTTTTCCAGAGCAGTGACCAAGAAACCAAGTAAAATGTTTCAAATGCTGCTGTCACATGAGGTGGAATTCCCATTGATCACATTATTTAGGATTCTAAAAGATACTGTTATCAGTGTGGACCAGTAAAGGCAAAGCCTAGCTCAAGAAGTTACACACATCCTCTTCCCAGGATTAGGTTGTCTAATGAAGAATCTGGGTGGCTTTTGTTCTAGCTCTTGAGAGGGAAGACGCCAGATCCTTGGAATTTCCTCAACAGTAGGAGTGCCTTTGCTATGATATGAAGTAATCCAACTGGATGCCTCAGGATGGGGACTAGCCAGGCCTGAAAGACTAGGCTGTGACAGGAGAATTAGGGATTTGAGTCCTTCATCAGCTTGACCTCTTAATCATTGGTGGTGGTAAGGGAGAGCTGAGATTGAATTCAACCATTTGACCAAGAATTAAGTTAATCCTACACAATGAACCCAGATAAAGATTCTGACACAGAAGCTCAGTGAAGCTTCCCTGGCAGCTGACCACATTAATGTGTTGGGGAGATTTTATATATGTAAATGTACACTGATCCTGCTGGGTCTGGTGGCACATGCCTCTAATCCCAACAGGGACATACAGATCTCTGAATACACAGTTAGCCTGGTCTACATGGCAAGCTCCAGGCCAGCCAGGGCTATACAGTGAGACCATTTCAAAACTAAACTACACACACACACACACACACACACACACACACACAGAGAGAGAGAGAGAGAGAGAGAGAGAGAGAGAGAGAAGAGAGAGAGAGAGAGAGAGAGATTGATTCCCTGAGAAGGACAGACCTGACCCTGAGTCTTTATGTGGCTGGTCCTCCTGGTTCATACACTCTATACAAGACAGCTGTCATACACCCAGTACGTACCCTACTTTGGAGCTACTCTCCAAAGAGTAATTTTAAGTATACTGCTTCCCTGAGCTCTGAGTTGTTCTTGGGAGCTACTGACCCTGGGGCATGAGGACATTAGATCTATACCCAAATCAAAAGTATGTGAGGGGGCTGGCTAGATGGCTCAGTGGTTAAGAGTGCTTGCTACTCTTCTAGAGGACAGGAGTTCAATTCTTAGCACTATATTAGGTGGCTCAAAACTACCTATAATTCTAACTCCAGGGATCCAACACCCTCACTCTATAGCACCTACAGAACCGTGGCATTCACTCATAAAAAAATACAATGTCTTTTTTTTTTTTTTTTTTTTCAAGTGAGTTACTCTGGTGGGACAGGAGCTAGCTTCCCTCAGCAGCAAGGACAGGGTTCAGGGTGGACCAAGAGCCAGTTGTACAGCACATGACCCCCTTCCTCTGAGGAAGTAACTCTGGTTGGGTGTGGGACACCCTAATAGCACAGTCCCCATGTCCTCAAAAATGATCACTTCCAACAGAAAATACCTCCATCTCCACTCAGTCCCCACCACAGAATCCATGGAAGGCCACTGGGCAGGGCAGCAAGTCAGCACTCTCTGGCAGGGCCCTTCCCACTCTCGGGGGCTCTTTGGTATGTTTTTTTTAATAGATCTGTTTGCTCCCATTAATCCTTGTCAGTGTTTCTTATTCTTGGGCATGAGACACCACACTCAAAAGGCACTGGCTCAGGGGACTTTGGTGACTGACTGTCCAATGTCCTCAGTTTCCCAGTTAAGGTCACCATGAACCAAGAAAGGCTCCACTGTACTCAAAGGACCTGAAGTAAGGCTGGCCTATGTAGTGAGCAGTCTAGTCAGGGCCATTGACTTTAGCCTGCAGGTCTGTGCAGACTCTGGGTGGTTACGGCAGAGCTGGACTGTAGCAAACCCAACTGGAGGTCAAGCAGAACACAGTGAGATGAGGTGGCTGATGGGAGATGTGGGCTCAAGAGGGGGCACTGTGCTCAAAGACAGGGCCACAGTAGTAAACAAAGAAATTCCAGTCCTGTGGCAGCGTAACTAGAGTTTTAGGAACAAAACACTCGGGCTCTGTTGGCCGCCTATCTTAACACACTAATTAAAGAGATGAGTAATAGGAAAAGCAGAGAGCTAATAAATTCTTGAAAGAGAAACAAAAAGGGGGGGGCAATGACCCCAAGTTTGTCTTTAGGGGACTGATAGGAACTTTCATCTTAAACAGAGAAGGAATTAAGCAGTGGGCATGAGGTTTCTATAATTAAGCAGCCCTGGTTCAAGGTGTGGTCTGGCTGACAGTTGCCTCGTTTTCTCTTCCCAAAGAGGATCATAAGAACTTTCAGAACTGTCGCAAGCTCCAGCGGACCAATCTGGTTCCTATAGGACCATCACTTCTGCTGCAGGGGGCAGAGGAAGTGGTCTGTCCTGAAAGGTTTGGCTGTTTCCACAGGTTTAGGACAATGGCTTATCTCTGTGACTTCAGCCTTGAAGGGAGACAGGTACTCCTTGAAAGAGTCAAACAGAAGGCTGGGCCAAAGTAAAGAGACAAACTGATGCAGACTTTTAACTTTAAACTAAACTCTTGCTTTTAAGTCACCTTGTGGGTCAGTGACCAGCTCAATGCCTTTTAGGAAAAGCAATTGCTAAGTGCCTGCTGTAGCAAGATAAAATGTAGCCAAGGAAAGGATTTAAAGACAGTGCTATGGCCGGGCGGTGGTGGCGCACGCCTTCAATCCCAGCCCTCGGGAGGCAGAGCCAGGCGGATCTCTGTGAGTTCGAGGCCAGCCTGGACTACCTAGTGAGTTCCAGGACAGGCTCTAAAGCTACAGAGAAACCCTGTCTCAAAAAACAAAAACAAACAAACAAACAAAGACAGTGCTAAATGAAGAGGGAAGGGGACAGCATCCACCTTCTATGTGAAACACATGGGTGTAATAGGATTAAGATGTGCTGTGTTGTGGGCCTGAGCTGAAACTGTCAAGGTTGGAACTGACCCTGTAAGAATTCAGAATGGAGGCAAACGGAGACACGGCTTGTGTTTGTTTGTTTGGCTTGTTTTTTTGTTTTCTGAGACAGGGTTTCTCTGTGTAACTCTGGCTGTCCTGGAAGTAGCTCTATAGACCAGCTGGCCTCAAACTCACAGAGATCCACCTGCTTCTGCCTCCAGAGTGCTGGGATTAAAGGCGTGCGCCACCACTGCCCAGTCCAGCTGTAGACATGGTTTTTAAATTGTGTTCACACAGGCTTCTTCTTCTTCTTCTTCTTTTTTTTTTTTGGGGGGGGGGGGTGTGTTTGTTTGTTTGCGTTTTTTTGTTTCTTTGTTTTTTTTTTTTTTTTTTTTTGGGGCAGGGTTTCTCTGTGTAGCTTTGGAGCCTTTCCTGGAACTCACTCTGTAGACCAGGCTGGCCTCGAACTCACAGAGATCCACATGCCTCTGCCTCCCGAGTGCTGCAATTAGGCATTAAAGGTGTGCACCGCCACCACCTGGCTCAGGCTTCTTTTTTAAACTCACATTTTAGACAACTACTTCTGGTACAATGGCTTAAATATATGTAAGCCTAGATATGTGTGCACATATAGTAATATATACAACGTAATCTTCCATTCAAATAAAATCTACAATTCTTGTACATAAATGAGATAAAACTGGTTTTTAAATTGAAAATAGGACTAGTATTGGAGGAGAAAAGAATGAATAAACAGGGCTGGGGAGATGGCTCAGAGGTTAAGAGCACAGACTGTTCTTTCAGAGGTCCTGAGTTCAATTCCCAGCAACCATATGGCAGATCATACCCATCTATAATGAGATCTGATGTCCTCTTCTGGCCTGCAGGCAAACACGCAGACAGAACATTGTATACATAGTAAATAAATCAATCTTTAAAAAGAATAAATAAACAAGTGAATAAAAAAAGGAAATTAGATCTCCCTTAAGAGGCTGCTAAAGCTCAGCACTGGAAACAGTCTCTCCAGGAAGCAGTGGCAGGCCTGGGGTGTCACTGGACAATCGGTCTTCATGAACGACTACCGTGGGGCTGGCTTTCTCATGGCGACTCTCCGGGAAAGCTCTGAATTCTCAGCGTCTGACTTAGAGATTCTCAAGCACAGCTGGTGTATGATGCAGCCCTGCAACCCCAGGCCTCGGGAGGCTGGCACAGGGGACAGAAGGGAGTTAAGGCCAGCCTGGGTTACAGAGGGAGACTAAGGGGGGAAAATGCAAATCTAAAATGGAAAGAAAACTCTAAATACACACACACACACACACACACACACACACACACACACACACACCCTCTATGTTTTAGAAGGAAAAAAGTGTGTCTTGATTACAAGGGTGAAGAGTGCCTTGTATTAATTAGTTTTCCTTTCTCAGCCCTCTAACTCCAGGGAAGGCCCAACATTCCTGAGATCCCCTCACAGCAAGCCGTCCCCCACCCCTCCAAAGGCTCTGTCTGCAGCCCCACTGGAAGGGGAAGGCCCTCGCCTGACCTAATGTGCTCTTCTGAAGTGCTGGAGAAGCTGCCACTTCCTACTACCCTCTAAGACAAAGGTCATCGAGAGCAACAAACCCAGCTGATTTTGAGCAAAGATAACTCAGGGTAACATATGGTCCCAATCAACACGGACTTAACGAAAAGAAAACAATCAGGCAGACAGGAGTCTGATTGGGGCCGAGGAATTTTTGAAAAAAAGTTCCTTGAAGCAAAGGCCTATTTAGAACAGTCATAAAATGTACTCTAATTAACAGGGATAGCAACTGGAGGTTTTATTTAAAATAGAAATACAGAACCCCCCCACACACACACACATTTTACATTTAATAGTGAAAGCCAAATTTATTGTGGAGTGACTTCCAAATGAGAAGCTTCCAGAAAGAACCTGCACCTTCACCTGACCCTTCTGCAATGCTGACAAACAGTTCACGTCAGTGACGGTGGACAGGTCGGAATACTGCAGGTCCAGAGCCTAACCACGATTTATCTTGGGCTATCTTTAGCCCCTAAACACCCCGTGACTTTCTGGAACGTATTAACTTAACAAAATCCTAGTTTTCACCAACCAAGAGGCTAAGGACGTCACAATATAGCACCTGAGGTCTCCAGAAGTTACTGCTTTGCTTCAACCCAACTACTTAACATTCCCACCAATGTCTTTGCAAGGGCCTTGATTTATGACTTTCTTTGTTCTGTTACTATACAAACTTCACCAAACGGTTACAGCATTGGAACATGGAATTTGGGTAACCTAACTCTATGTTCCTGGGCCATGGCCACTTACGTGTGGCTCCAGAATAAACTATCACTTATCCTTTTGAGGTGACAGCTGTGTTTTTGTGTTGGCACAAAGCTAAAATTAAATATATATATACACAAAAAGGAGCCACAAAATGTGGAAAATAAGGATGAAAAGGAAAAGGAGTTCTACTCTAACTGTCCCACCACAATCTCCGCTGACATTCTGGCATAGTCCTTCTAGCTTTTCCAAAAGTTTTTTCTGGCCCTTCAGACAAAAAGGATGAAAGAGGGCAGCCTGAGTCCTGCAGTAATAACCCTGCCCTCTCACCGAGCATTCCTCTCTAATGGTACACTTCCGCCCGGGAAGACCTCCACCTCCAACAACAGGCCTGGGAGCCGCGGCCCACCACACTGCCCCCACTGACTGTGAACGGGGCACTTACTATATTAGAACAGTTTTCTTCCTTTTAAACAACAAAAACAACTTGTTATAATCTTTAGCACTACATCCTTTTTAAGAAATAAATGTATACCCATACTCAGTTCATATACCTTCACTAAGAATATGAAAAATCCAACTGCAATTAAAGTAGTAATTAAAGGTCTTTATCTTTTCTAGAATAACTAAAATGGATTAACTGGGTCATCATTCGGCTCTAACTGGGGTGGTGGAGGAGTGAGGACAAAAAAATTAATGTTTCTACAACCAAGTCCTTCCAGAAAGCTTCTGTTTTATAACTGGACTCTAACCCGCCTACTTGTTCACCTAATTGGTTGTCGTTGAAAACTCTGCTCCTTGTCATAAAATGGAACTGGACAAGGAGAGAAACGTTCAAAACAAAACCTGTTATTGACCCGAGAGTAAAAAGCTAGGTTTTATCCTCATTAAAGAGGTACAGATGTCATCTTGCAGTTTTAGTCTCAGACTCTGATTATAAAATTAATGAAAACCAAAAGGGAACTGCTAAAGGCCATGCTCGCTGGTTTTAAGAAGGAATTGGTGTAGCCTGGGACTATTGGAGCAGAATTATCCAGTAATCTGAAACACCACGGCCTGGCTGCTGCTGGAAACCGCATGCAAACTATAGAAGCAGGCGAGCGCAGGCGCATGCTCGAGCTACACTCGGAAAATGCAATTGCTAAGGCCAGCTAGCATTTAAGGAAGCAAATACACACCGTAACCTAAAAATAAAGACCCCTAGAATTACAGGCTTTTGGAAGTTAAAAGGGATTTTTCCACAGCAGCCTCCCAAAGCTATAATTCAATTTTGTCATTGCAAAGCCATTCCTGTGTTCTGTGCTAAAGAAAATAGGTCCTCTGGGCTGGAGAGATGGCTCAGTGGTTAAGAGCATTGGCTGTTCTTGTAGAGGACCCGAGTTCAATTCGCAGCACCCACATGGCAGCTTACAACTGTCTGTAACTCCAGTTCCAGGGGACTGAAGCCCTATACAGACATACATGCAGGCAAAACACCAATGCACATAAAATAAAAATAAATCATTAAAAATTTAAAAAAAGAAAATAGGTCCTCTAATAAGTACATGCTAAAGAATTATTAAAACAGAACATATATATTCATATCTATCCTACACTACTGACAGGAAAAAAATCTGGGCTAATACTGAAATTATAAATAAAAAGATAAATTTAAAAAATAGAATCTTATTTTTAGTATATGAAATCTTTTAAATAAAGTTTGACTTTTAAGACAACTTAGAAGCCAGGTGGTGGTGGCGCACACCTTTAATCCCAGCACTCGGAAGGCAGAGGCAGGCGGATCTCTGTGAGTTCAAGGCCAGCCTGGGCTACAGAGTGAGTTCCAGGAAAGACGCAAAGCTACACAGAGAAACCCTGTCTCGAGAAACATAACAAAACAAAAGACAACTTAGAGAGTGATGACCACTAAAAATATTTCAATGACAACTATAACTTGAACTTATAAATACAGTCATGCAAACTGCCACGCTTACTTAACAAACATAAGCTGGGCACTGTGCTGCAGGCCTTTTCTGTTCACACCTAGGAGGCTCACTATGAGATGGAGACAAGCCTGGGCTACAGTGCATGACTGTCTAAAAGACCATTAAAAGCCCCTCTAGTCTCCCCAAGACAAAGACATAAAGATATGCATGCATATGCATTTATTTATATAGTTTATCAGCCAAGGAAGAGCCAGACATAAAGGCTTACTCATCCACCCAGCACGCACTCAGTACTGCTAACCTCCTGTCACACTGCTCCATCCCTCCACACATACATATAACCAGACACAGCTGGCTTCTCTGTAGTACAGATTACCCACCACTGTCAAACTGCAAGGGCCTCAGGTGGTTCTACCACCAATACAACATCCACTTTTCCGGTTGTAGAGACATGGTGATGTCACTCTTAATCAGCTGCCTAGCTTCTGCTGGTTGGACTCTAAAATTTCCAAATCTCTTCCTAGTTTTTCCTTCCTTAACCCTTAGTCATTTTAGTGAGGAAAATGGACATTTACCGGATCCCACCTGGACCTACACACACTAAGTCTCTCTTCTCTAATGTGGCTGTTGGTTTTCGGGTTAATCAAAGTGGCAGGAGTGGAACCTTTAGCCCTGGGCTCTTCCAGTCTTTCACAGGGCTTCTTTTGGTGTCAGAGACTGTAAGCCTCTGGTATACTGCTCAGTTAAAAATGAGCACAGCTCTGTTACATTACCCTTTAAATTTTATTTATTTAATGTGCATGGGTGTTCTGTCAGCATGTATGTATGTGCACCTTGCTTGTGCAGTGACCATGTAGCTCAGAAGAAGGCGTCAGATCCCCTGGGACTGGAGTTAAGATGATTGTGAGCAGCTACATGGGTATTAGGAATGGAAGAGCAGCCAGTACCCTTACTGCTGAACCATCTCTCCAGCCCTTTGTTAACCATGTCCCCACAAAGGTTTATTTTTATTTCTTATTTATGTGTGTACATGTCTTTGTGTGTATATTATATGTAGGTGGGTGCTTACAGAGGCAAGAAGTGGGTGTCAGATCTCCTGGAGCTGGAGTTACAGGAGGATTTGAGCTACCTGATGTGGGTACTGAGAATAGAACTCAGGCGCTCTGCATGAGCTGTAAATGCCCCTAACCACTGAGCCATTCCTCCAGCCCCACAGAATCGTGTCCCCCACCCCCCACGGTTTTTAAGAATTTTTTTCTCAAAGATTTATTTTATGTATATGAGTGCTCTGTTGACTTTATGCAGAAGAGGGCATCAGATCCCACTATAGATGGTTGTGAGCCACCATGTGGGTGCTGGGAATTGAACTCAGGACCTCTGGAAGTGCAGCAAGTGTTCTGAACCTCTGAGCCACGTCTCAGCCCCAGAATTCCCTTTTAACAGTAAAATAAATACAGGACATTTTCTCCCACTTCATCATCTCAGTACCACATTACGGTGATGCATTCACAATTCAGTAAACAGCTTGATACTAGTTTTCAGTAGTCTTGGGTAATTCCCTTCCTTATTCTCCAGGGCTCCCATCATAAACAAGGATCTAATGGTATGAAATTTAGTTCCCAATGACATATTTCTTGGTTACAATGTCTCTCTCAATATCATATATACATACATATATTTAAAATTTTATTGATACGGGGTCACATATCGCCCATGCTAACCTCCAGCTCATATGGAAAAGAATGACTTTTAGACTCCTGGTCTTCCTGCCTTCATCTTCCAAGTGCTAGTATTCAAGTGTGTGCTATCACATACGGCTTTTTTAAAAAATCATTTATGTGTGTGTGCACACATGTGGGTGCACATGTTGGTAGAGGTCAGAGACTGGTGTCTGAGGTCCTTCTCAGTCACTCTCCTTTTCTTTGAGACAGTCTTTCACTGAGCCTGGACCTTACCAGTGAGTTCCAGGGATCCACTTCCTCTACACACCCAGGACCTAGTGCTGGGATTACAGACCTATGCTGGTGCACGACTTTTTATGTGAGTGCTAGGGAGCTGAACTCAGGTGCTTATGTGTACATGACAGGCACTTCACTGACTGAACTACCTACCTCTAGTTGTCTGTTGTGGCCACCCCCACCCACTTGCTGTGAAGACATGTTCCTCCCACAAAGAACCAGGATGGCCTGGAATTCGTTACATGCTCAGGTGGGTTTCAAACCTGCAACTCTCCCACCCTGCCCACTGAGTGTTGGAATTACAAGCATATACTTCAGTACCTGAATCTTGGCAATGTTGGTGTTATCTCCAAGCTTTGTAGCATTTACATCTCATGTGCTACATGCTTGGTGAAATCTGTTTTTCTTTATATATATATTCTTTAGACTTGAAATTTAAATCGCTAAGTGCCAATTAAACCATGTACTAGCAATGCAGACATCCTGCAATTCTTGGGGATTTATGTGTTTTGTTTTAAGATAGGGCCTCATTAGGTGGCCCAGACTGGTCTCAAAACCCCCCTGACCCTCTACCTCCTTAGTTCTGGTATTACCAGTATGTGCCACTATGCTTAGATTTCTGGTGATGTTAAAAGTCTGAATTTCCTGCTAAACTGTAGGCCGCACAAAAGTAGAGAACACTTCTATTTTTCCACACCACTTTGTAACTTGGGCTGTGGTTTCCAGCACTATTAGGAGCTAACAAATACTTGGGGCGGCCAGTTACTCCTAATATGTCTTAAACATATACAAAGATGGAACTTTTCTCTTTTCCCTCCTCTGGCCCCCAACCCTCTCCAGTGCTGGGGACTGAACTCAGGCTTTGTCCATTCTCAATGCTCTACCACTGAGCTACATCCTTACCCCCTCACTGAAACCTTTGACTCTGTTCCTGCCTCATCTGCCAATTTCCCTCAATACTGCTTTCTCCCATCTTTCCTACCTTAGAAAGGGGTATCACTTTTACCAAGTCATTTAAGATAAAGACAAGCAAAAGCAAACCAAACCAACGAGTACCCATAATTCTTCCCTCCATCATTCCCACATCAATCCATCAACAATATATCTTGGCTTCTTTCTACTTCCACAAATACTTACAAATCACCAGATTCTTGTTTGAAATATCGGGGTTCTATTGGTCTGGTTGTATTGTGTTTGTTTTTGAGAAAGGGTCTCCTTATGTAGCCCTGACTGTCCTGGAACTCACTGTGTAGACCAGGCTGGCCTCGAACTCACAGAGCTTCACCTGCCTCTGCCTCCCTAGGGCTGGGATTAAAAGTGTGGGCCACCCATATCTGGTTTCTGTTTGAAACACTGTAGTGGATTTCTAGCTACCCTTTTACTCTTTTGTATATAATGACTGCTTTATTTTATTTTATTTTATTTCAGGTCTCAGCAAGAGTGACCTGAAATATAAACCAATGGGGCTGAAGAGATGGCTCAGCGGATAAAATATAAATCAAGCCGTATCTCCCTTATGTAAAATTCTTGATTTCTACTCGCACACAGAATAAAATCAGATGGTTCCAGCAAAGCTAGGCACCATCTAGCCCTGCCCTACACTCTGGCTCACTATGCTTCAACTCCAGAGGCTTTCTGGGCCCTCTGTCTTACGGTTCTGTTCTTCTTGAACCCCAGCCCCCTTCACTGCCTTCCATCTTCACCCTCAACTTCATCTTCTCCAAGAGGCTGTTCTTGTCAACTCTACAGAAAGAAACACTCTCCCTGACACTTCCGTTACCATGAGGGCTAGTGTCTTCAGACCAGACTTGTACCCAGAGATCATCGTATCCACTTATTACTGAGCTCTCCTCCCACAGAACGTAAGTTGAAGGCATCAGCTCTGTGCCTACCACAGGGACTGACATCCAGGAACCACCCAGAGTTTCCTGAGTAAACAATCCTCAGTTCAATCCATCATGCCCTTTTAAAAAGTCACATGTATAATAAATAAACCCGTCTCCTTGACCTCTTCTCACTTTCTTCTACGACAGTGAAAGTGGGAATAATGAAAGACTGCTTAAGTCCGTGGATTCAAGAGTGACTCCAATGGTGTACCAGGAGAGACTGTAGGATCTGGTCTGTCACTAGATGAACTCCAAGAGTATACCAGGACGAATTGTCACATCTGGTCTGTCACTAGCCCTGACTCCTTCTACATTATGGGCCAAGATAGTCAGTGGGAAGAAAATCTGCTTTTTATTACTTCCTCCAGATGGGCGTTTCCTTTTTCCTAACTTAAAATTCATGACATTCTTTTTCTGGATTCTAGGCTATTACATAATCCTCAAATGTCAACTCCTTGAAACTTGGCCCTTAATGTTACCCATCTTTCTCTTTTGTATTCTTACAAAACATCTTAAATAGAAACAGAGCCACTGAGGTGCCATAAGACACAGCCTGCAGCATGGGTTCTTGTCCCATCCTCCAGTGAGGTAATCATTGAGCAAGCTGCAGCACTCGGCTACCTTCACCCCCAAGAACAGAATCGTCAGGGCAGATACTGCAGAAGGGGTCAGTGACCTGGAAAGCTTTGTACCAGAGGAGACGATCTTGGATAATGAGAGGGGAAATGAGACCGTATGAACAGGACTACAAACCAGGCCTTCACTGAAACACAATTTAATAATTGTGTTCTCAATTTCTGCTTCAGACCTCTACACATCCACAGTGGAAGCTTTTGTCCATTATATTATCCAATGCCCTTCACATAAGAAACCCGCGCTATATGCTTCCCAGAATTTAGTACGAGGAACGAGTCTCAATGTACAATCAAACTTGGAATTACTCTTTTTTATCGAACAATGCAAACTGTATGAAGTCACAGATGTCTTGATGGAAGGGGTACTGGTAACAACTAGCCCAATGTGTGCCAAAGGGTTATAAAGCTAAATAGACCACATTTTCTCTTTCCACAGCCGTTTGAGATATAAATCACATCTTGTGAAGTTCACCCTTTTAAAGTGTATTAATTCAGTTATTTTCAGCATATTCAGTTATATAATTTCTATCACCCCAAAGAAACTCACATCCAGCTGCTGTTCTCCAACTCCTCAGCAAACACATGTCTTTGTCAAAGGACCCCTTGGACCTCCCACCCCCACCCCACCCCCACCCCTGCCACACACAGTTTCTCTGTGTAGTTTTGGTGTGTCTGTCCTGGATCTCACTTTGTAAACCAGGCTGGCCTGGAACTCACAGAGATCCGCCTGGTTCTGCCTCCCTAGTGCTGGGATTAAAGGCGTGCGCCACCAGCCCAGCTCCTCCGACCTTACATTGTGAACTTTTAAGATGGGCTACAATGCAGTGTGCTTCATTCACATTCACACATTGTTTCTCTCTTTCTTTCTTTCTTTCTTTCTTTCTTTCTTTCTTTCTTTCTTTCTTTCTTTCTTTCTTTCTTTCTCTTTCTCTCTCTCTCTCTCTCTCTCCTCTTTTTTCTTTTTTTTGTCTCTCTGGCTTTTCATTTTTTGTTTATTTTTTATTATTTGAGACAGGGTATCACTCTGTGACCCAGGCTGGCCTGGGTCTTGTGGCGATATTCCTGCCTTAGCCTTCCAGGAATTACAGTGTAAAGCACGACACCTGGCTTGTCCAAATATAGTTAAGAGCTAACACTCTGGTGTCTGCTATGCTAAATGCTATACATGGTTACGTCAGTTAATCCTCACAGCAAAAATCTCAAAGAAAGGTTCTCAACCTTCCTAATGTTGCAACAGTTCCTCATGTTGTGGTGACCCCCAACCATAACATTATTTCATTGCTACTTCATAACTGTAATTGTGCTACCGTTATGAATCGTAATGTAAATATCTGTGTTTTCTGATGGGCTTAGTCGACCCCTGTAAGAGGGTTGTCGTGTCCCACAGGCTTGAGAATCGCCAATCTAGAAGGCACCATATGTAAGAATGTGAATATTAATTAAAAATAAAAGGTTAAGGCAAAGTAACTTGCTTAAGTTTTCCTAAAGGATCTACTCTACAATAGCAGGAGATAAGAAAGGTCAATCAGTATTCTACAGAGCATATCTTTGGGCTAACTAGAATACAGACAGGTAAGGTGAATTAGTCAGGAATTCATATTATTCTTTCTTTCCTTTTCTATTAGTTTCCTTATTAGTGTATAGCTAAATATAAACTAGAACTCAACTAGTTAACTAATCCTGACAAAATACCTCCCTTCTTCAAATGCCTGCCTTAAAAAAAAAAACCCTTAATTTTAATATTACAGATTTTCTTAAAAACCTTGTTGAGACTGAGTCTGTTTTTCCCTAGGTGCCTCATCCTGTAGGAACACACTCCTCCATTACCTCCGTCATACAAACCCCAGTCATCTTCTGATGGCTGGTATAGGTAGACACTTAGTCTTGCTCATCTCCTAGGTGAAAGTCACCCCTCCTCTGTGCACACGCGGCCCCTCCGCACCTCTCTCGGATATGTTGCCTGAACTGGAACTACTTCGAGCTCCCGTCTTATGCCACCTCTCGAAGCCTGAGGTCTCCCGGGAAGCACAAGTTAGCGTCGAGTCCAAAAGCCGAGCAAGTGCGGGACAATCCTAAGCGGTCGAGTTTCCTCTCCATCTCGGAGGTAACTGATCCAAGAAAGTCCAAGAACACACCTCTCCTGCAGCGGGCCGGCCGGCCCCGGGGTGATTTAGCGGTTTGTAGTCACCCCCGTCCCACCAGCCCGGGATCAGACGGACAGTGCACCCACACTTGTGGAACTCACCGCCACTCAGGCCAAGCCAGTCAGTCACATTAAGTGACAACAACTGGCTGGGCAGCGGTAAGAGGGCGGCACCTACGAATCCCGTCCGCCCGGCGGGACTCTCCGGAGGCCAGGCGCCTCCCTGCTTTCTGACAGGGACCCCCCGCCAGGCACCAGGGTCGGGCAGGGCAAGGGGCCCCTGTCCGGGAGGTGTCAGAGCAAGGCCTCGAACCCAAGACACCACCCCTCGGGTTCGGAAGATCTTCAGCGTGGAGAAGGCGAGGGAGGGGAGCGGGGTCCGGGTCCCGCCCCCCACGGCGCTCCAGACACGCGAGGGTCCACCCCGCCCGCGGGTCTGGGGGCGCTCGCACCCCGCCCCCGGCCCCGCGCCATCTTGGAGCGCTGTGGCGCTCGCTCGGGACCGCCCCGACCGTGGCTCCCGGGGCTACTCACCCGCGCTGCCCGGGGCCAGGCCCCCCGTCACCTCCGCGACCCCCGCCGCGGCCAGGAGAAGCAGCAGCGCGCTTCGCGGGGAGGCCCGGACGCTCGCCATGTCCGGGCCGGGCGGGTCCGAAGCCGCGGGATGCTCGGACCCAGCCTGGCCGCCGCAGCCGCTGGCACCAAACCCCGCCCCCAGCCCCTTGGACCTCTGCTGATTGGCTGCGGCGCCCCGAAGCCCCGCCCCGGCCTCTCAGAGTTTCCAAAACCTCCCGGGGGGCGGCAGCGCGCCCTGGACCCTGGCTCTTTGTTATGGGCCAGCTGTGTGTCGCCTTCGGCCTCGGGCTCCCGGGCAGCAGTCTCCAAACGGGAAGTCAGAGGCTGGAGACCCCTTTGGGGCGCCTCTGTCGTATGCCGGGGTAGTAGGGGGCCCCCGCGGCTGAGAGGCGACTGCTCTACCAGGTCCGTCTGTAATCCAAAGGCTAAGTCAAACTGAACCGCAGGGGGTGAACCGGCTACCTGCGTCCTCCTGAATACTCAAGATCCTGTCCAAGTGCTGCTTTGACCCAAAGAAGGCGTGTCGTCTGGCCTCCCCTCAAGGTCAAAGGGCTCAGCTGAAAGGCTACGAGCTCACAGGGTGGCCTGGCTGTACCATTCACGGACTGTTAATACCTATACTTAATACATGGGCAGGACAGCTTGTATGACTAGACTTGGAGAGCCTTGAAATTCATAGCTTGTTGGAGAGGATTTGGAGGTGGGTCTTCCCAGGCCACTCTAGCATCTACTGTGGAGAATGCTCCAGAGGGTCTACTAATCAAAGCTAATTCACTGTGTAGGAGCGCTTCCCCTCTTCCTGACTGTCCAACCCTTGAATAGACAGCGAATCCATTTTAGAGTTACCTTGCTGTTCAGAAGTGAAGCCAGTTGCTTATTTCCAGTTTCCTCTGTTCAGGTCACTAAATGCAGTTAGCTTTCCTCAGAATCAGATGGTAGCAATGACTCTAGTGGAAAGAGCAAGGTCTTGATGCACTCCTGAGTCCAGATTGCATGCACACTACTCACAACTAGCCCTGTATCTATGGGTGAGGGCATTTTACTTCTGAGGCTCCCCCTCCCAACCCCCGGCCTTCTTGATAAGATTAACGAATATATTGTGTTTATTTATTTATTTATGTTTGTATTTTGGAGACAGGAAGGATCTCATATAGCTCAGGATGACCTTGAACTTTCTATGGAAGGCAAGGCTGACCTTGATTTCCTGATCAAGTGCTGAGATTATATGCACCCAGCTTCTTACTGTATTTAGAATGTCTGAGCCAGTACTTGACAGTTGGATAATGTGAACATTCTGAAACTGGGATCTTAATTTGGGCCATGGGACTCAATGGCTGAACTTATTTCCCAACCTGCACTGACTGCTTTGTACTTCTTTAAAACAATAGACTTTCCTTTCTTTAAACATTTTTGGAGGCTTTTATACATGTGCACTGTATTACGTTATTACTACCCCACCCTCTTCCCCTTTCAACTAAGGCTTTACTTTTTAGGACAGTTTTAGGCTCACAGCAAAGTTGAACGGAAGATACAGAAAGTAGATGGCCCCTGCCCTTCATGCGCACAGCTTCATCTATAACCAGTGTCCCCCACCAGTGGTACATCCGTGACAATGAGCACGCCTGCGACTGACACACCAATAGGATTCACTCTGGGGATCGCACAGTCTGTGTGCTTTGACAACTGTATAATGTTTATCTACCACTGTTCCTTTAACTTTTAAAACTGTAGCTGTTAGAAAAATTGATGTTCACTGTAGAGGCTCACACTATATTTCTGTTCTACAATGCTGGTGTAATGTTTCACTTAAAAATGATTAATGATTGGAGATCAATATGGTACTTGAAAAAGATTTAATCACCAGTAACTGATTGTTCTGAGGCAAAGAGCCATCTCTCTGTATTTTAGTTAAAGAAAACTCGTTAAGTCTCCTGCTGCACTGTCTTTAAGATTGAACCCGGGGCCTCACACATGGTAAGCAGGTGCTGTCACCACTGACCTATGTCCCCAGCCCCCTCCCACAAGTCTTTTGGTTAATGGTTTTGTGGTGTGTTTTCCTTGTGATTCTATCCCTCCTTTTTATATCCTTTTGAGATAGGAAACTCAGACTGGCATCAAACTTGAAATCCTCCTGTCTTAACTTCCAGAGTGTCCCAGGCCCTTTATTTTTCAAGTATCAGAAGTTTTCTTTGTGCCTTTCTATGTCTCTCTTCCCCTCTTTATAATATTCATGCCTCCCCCTTTATATTCTTCATAACATTTATTATTTTACAATGGCTATTTAATGTCCTTGCTTGATAATTCTGTCATCTATGTATATATTTATATTGATTTTTCCAGTTACGAGTAATATTTTCCTTTTTCTTCACATGCTGGATAGATTTTGATTGTATGACATATACATGAATTTTGTGTTTGGAGTGCTAAATTGTGTGTGTGTGTGTGTGTGTGTGTTGTAAGGAATGTTACTGTTTTTTTTTCTGGCATGAAGTTAAGTTACTTGAAGATCTACTGAGATCACACATCTGCTGCACTGATGCCACCACACTTGCCTTTCATGTGATTAAATGTGTATATGACAAGCGCTGTAAAGTCCCAGTCCACTCATTCCCACATCTGGGTAACCCTGGTGAGGATTTCTAGTGACTGCTTTCAATCTTGATAATTGATTGCATTTTCTAATCTCTTCATGACTAATACATTTTTACTCTACAATAGACCTAGGACATAAAAGCCCGGTCCCCACTCCCAGGACATAGCTTGTCACTGCAGCAGGAAAAATGGAAACTGTAGAAACAGAGCCAAATGGGCAGCCTAAACCTATAAATGAAGTACAGTCCATGAATTTAACGTTCTACACATTGGAAATGATAAAATAACTTTGAATCAATGAAAAATTATTCGGTCCCAAGAACAGGAGGTGGAGGAAAATGAGGAGAGAGTAAGCGGATCGTTCCATGTCTGATGTATGCAGAGCTGGATTCCTAGAGGGAGAAGAGAATTAGAGAGCAGAAAATGATTGAGAGACTGGTACCTGACAACCTCCCAAATGCAGTGGGAAGCTCACAGAAGGCTGAGTGCACCCTAAGAAGGACAAATTCCAAGAAATTTCACCCTAGACATCATAATCAAACTGTTGGATAAGGATAAGATGACCAACTGCTTATAGGGAGATAATAATCACACAGAAGACGGCTGACGTTTCTCCAGAATCAATGGAGGCCACTCAGCCACTCCCACAGCCTCATCCTACTCCATTATTCTGCCTGGCCTGGCCTGTTGAAGTAGCTTTAATTGACCTTGATTTCGTCCATTAACCTCTAGGGTCTCTTTTCAACAAATTATAGTGACCCTTGTAAGCAGCCTGGTTGGTATTCTGTAGAACTTTCTCAAGCCTTTCCATCCCACTCAGAAACAAGGATCAGATGTGGTAGAGCACCTCTCCAAGTCTTGCCTCCTTACCTCTCTGACCTCATTTCTCACTGTCTCTGGGGCTCACCCACACTCTCCAGCCACATCTTGCTCTGTGCCTTTGCTTAATTTCTCCACAAGACCCTGGCTCGGGTTCTTTGCACAGTCCTTCCTCTTCTTGGTGAAAGAAAATTGATTACAGTCTTGGCCAGAACAAGAGGGAGAAAGGTCTTCGCTCTCTATCGTTTGCAGAATGTCTGATGCCCTCTTCTGGCCATTGTGTGTAGAGAAGACTCACATACATGGGGAGACTCACATACATGGGGAGACTCACATACATGGGGAGACTCACATACATGGGGAGACTCACATACATGGACACACACACATACACACACATTTATTTAAAAAAGAAGGTGGAACAAAAGCCAGAGGATGTGCATGTATAGATTGAGCTGTGAGGCAATTACAGGAACTGTGAGAAATCTTCCCTGGGAGTTGCTGTTCCTCTGGCTTTCTTCATTTCTAGTGTAGAATTTCTTAGATCAGTTCTAATTGTTCAGGGTTCATGTTATACACATTGGTCAGGGCATGACGTGTGTGTGTGTGTGTGTGTGTATAACAAAAGACATGGCATGGAAGAATGCTTCCATCAGTCAGACACAGCCCTTCACGTCCTTATCAGTCTCCAATGATATGATTCCTCTAGTGTGGGAAGAGAAGTCCAGAGGAGAATAAGGGGTGTGCTGGTGAGGGATGCACCAGGTGGGTCACAGAAACCCTAAGAAGGAGATCTGGGCCTCATTTGCTATGTGGGACTCAAGGAAGTGGCAGACCTTAGGACATTTCTCTGTGCACGGCACCTGGGGGCAGCTTCTGAGGTGTGTTTTTCCTTGCTCCCCACAGAAGAGCCGATGGGCGTTTTCTATGCCCCTCACAAAAGGCAATGTAAAAGTTTAGCAAGCCAAGATCCTGAAGAGCCCTCAAGTTCAGAAGGAGGGAAGCCCAGAGCTGTTGTGTTCGTGGCTGGCACAGCTGGAAGCCAGATGAGAGCGCAGGTGTCAACAGCCGCTGACAGTGGCAGCTGAGGACCAGATGTCTTGCCTTGTCCCAGGCCACTGCTGGCGTTGGCTCTATAAAATTCTTTCAGAACCGGGGAAGATGTTTGAGAGTAGCCTTGACTAAATTAGGATCTCCCTGAACTGAGGTTAAGTTTTAATCAATCACTGGGAACGGGATGTGCAGAGGCAATTGTTTATCCATTAAAGATCAGAGCATACCGTCTAAAACTTGTTGCTAGGAAGCAGCTTCCTAGCCAGGCACAATATTTTCCAGTTGTGCATCATGCTTACTATTAGTTTAATAACTGGGAATGTGGGCCTTGGAGAACAAAGCCTGCCTGTTGCCTTGGAGCAGAACCAGCATAACTGAGGCCTGTTAACTCTTCTAGTGAACTCCCAAGACAGGAAAAGTCTTTCCCCACAGCATCCAACACTAACGTATTATAAAATTCACTCTCCGACCTGAGATGCCTGGACACTATTCTGCCAGCCTCCAAAGAGCTCTCCAAAGACGTGAAGACGGACACCTGGACTTCTTCCTGTCCACTACTCCCTTTGCCTATTCATTTCTACGACATTCAGACTTACGCTACTTCAGGGGCTGGGGAAAGGACTCGGTGGTTAAGAGCATACACTGCTGCTCTTGGAGAGGACTCAAGTTTGGACCTGGCACTCATGTCTCACAACTGTTTATAACTCCAGCTCCAGGGGATCTGGTGCCCTCTTCTGGCATCTCTAGACATCTGCACTCACTGCACACATCTCCACCCCTGCCCCCCTCCACACACATACACATAGTTACAAACATTTTTTGTTGTTGTTTTTGGGGTTTGCTTTTTGTTTCTGTGTTTCAGACAGGGTCTCACTATTCTGTCATGGCTGTCCTGGAACTCATTATGTAGACCAGGCTGGTTTCAAACTCACAGAGATCAGCCTACCTCTGCCTCTGGAGTGCTGGGATTAAAGGTGTGCACCACCACACCTGACCTTTAAAAACATTTTAAGACAACTTTAATTTTAGGGCTGAGATATGAGTATTAGAGAATTTGCCTAGCATGCATCTCTGGGTTCCTTCTCCAGTACTGAAAAAAAAAAAAAAAAGGTATGTTATTTATTAGCAATAGAATCCACATACAGGCAAGAGTCTGAGACAGGATCTGACTGTGAAGCAGAGGCTGGCCTAGAACTTGATCCTTCAGCTTCCTGTGTACTGAGAGTCCAGGCATGTGCCACCATGCCAGGCTGGATTTATGTTATGATTTCAAACTTGGCGGTGAAGAGATGGCTCAGAGGTTAAGAGCACTGGTTGCTCTTCCAGAGGACCAGAGTTCAATCCCAAGCATCTACATGGTGGTTCTCAACCACCTGTAATTCCAGTTCCAGGGGATCTAACGTCCTTTTCTGGCCTCCTCCGGCACTGAGCACACACGGGGAGCACAGATATATGTGCAGGCAAAACATCCATACATGTAAAATAAAATAAAAACAAAATTTAGAAGTTCAAACAGTTCGAAGACAAGAAAGGAGAATTCCAAGGCAATAAGTAAGCTTTGGATGAATGGAAAACGACATTTGGAATTACAAATGACTAAAGCGGCCACGCAGGTTGAACTTTCAAAGTGTTCCTGTATGTTGGTTTTGTTTTGGTTGATCCACACACAGGAATAGTTTGCAAAGGGTCATGCTTTGTTTTCAGTATCTCATTTTGCAACCTCAACAACTTAATTAAGACAGCATGGGGTAAAAAAAAGCACTGTGAAATTTTTGACCCAAGATTGATTCATGCCCATATTGCCAGAATTTGGGAAGTTGAAGCAGGAGGAGTACCAGGATTTTGAGGACACCCTGGGCTACAAAGTAAGTTCTAGGTCAGCCTGGACTAGAGTGAGAGCCTATTTCAAACAGCAGCAAAGACTGATTTATGAAAACTTTTGTGTTCACAAATCCCAGCATATGCGGAGAGACACAGAGCAGAAAAGTTTATTCATAATTGCAAAACTTGGAACCAAGAAGACGTCATTTGATAAGCAAGCATATAAATAAACTATGGTTGACCTAGGGTATGGAATATGGCACCAAAAAGGAATGAGCTACCAATCATGAAAAAGGAAAGTAAATGTATAGCATTAATGTAAGAAGTCAGTTTGAAAGGGACACACATTGTATGACTCTGATTATTTGACATTTTTTATAGGGTAAACTTCAGAGACACTGAAAAGATTAGTGGTTTCCAGGTTCGGGGAAAGAAGGAACAAATAGGCACCACATAGAGAGATTTAGGGTGGTAGGACTGTTCTGTAATGTATTCGAGTGTTCAAGACATCACTATACCTTTATGGAAGCTCCCAGTATGCATGACACCAACAGTGAGGCCTCTTGTGAGCTGTGGACTCTGTTAAGAATGTGCCAGTGTAGCCTATCAGCTGTGATGGATGTACCATTCTGGAACAATACTGATTGTGGGGAGCATCATATGTGTGGGGAATCTCTATCCTTTCTGCCCAGTTTTCCTGTGGAAGCAAAACTTCACTAAAACTTTCCTATTAAGTCAGTTAAACAAAAACTATTAAACACACAGTAATATATGATAAGTGCCAAATCTCTTTACTATAGATGTAAAGCCAGAGGAGTAGCAATTAAAACTTAGGGTTTGTGAGGGCTATTTTTTATGTCCATTTGTCACAAGCTAGAGTCATGTGAGAGGAGGGAGCTTCAGTTTAGAAAATGCCCCCATAAGATCTGGCTGTAGGCAAGCCTGTAGGGCATTTTCTTAGTCATTGATGCCAGAGGGCCCAGACCAGTGTGCTGACTGGGGCTGGTGGTCCTGGGTTCTGTAAGAAAGCAGGCTGAGCAAGTCATGAGGAGCAAGCCAGTAAGCAGCACCCTTCCATGGCCTCTGCACTAGCTCCTGCCTCCAGGTTCCTGCCTGTGTGAGTTCCTGTTCTGACTTACTTCAGTGATGAACAGTGATGTGGAAGTGTAAGCCAAATAAACCCTTTCCTCCCTCCAAAAGCTGCTTTTGATCATGGTGTTTTGTCACAATAAAATCTAAGACAGGGTTTAACCTGGTGCCACCCATAACACAAGTAGTTACTGTTCCCTTGTTATTGTGATAACCCCAGCCTTTCCAGCACATAACTGAGAACAGTGCATGGGTGTGCTCCCTTGAGTAATTTGTAAGAGTGATATTCTTAGGCTTGGCTTTCCAAATCAAAGGTCCAGCAAGATAAAATAAATGTCCAGAGATGACAGGGAAAAATTTATTCCAAGGTCCCTACAAACGTGAATCAATTTGACAACATGATTCCTCATGGAATGATAGTGTTTAGTATTTAAAAAACTAAAACATAAGATATTTACATGAGTCCATAATTCATATGAAATATCTTTTGGAGAATATCTGTCTCTATGTGTAGTAATACTTCTAAGTAAGTGAATGCTAGACAAGCACCCTACCACATTGCCAGTGCTAGTTATCTGGTATTTTAAATTGCCCCAAAGATGACTGAACTGTATACATTGCTAGTGAAGAGTAATTGAACAGGACCCATTGAAGATAATGTTAGATTCTTCCTATTAGATTTGAATTTACTTGGAAAATGACTATTCCTCAGCCACTGGTGTTTAAAGGCTCATCAGGCCAGGGGTAATGGCACATGTCTTTAATCCCTGTAGGTAGAGTTTTCCTGTCCCAGGAGCCACTTCCAAATTACCACACAGAGGCTTATATTAATTGTAAATGCTCAGATGATAGCTCAGGCTTATTAATAACTAGCTCTTACATTTTTAAGTTAATCCATATTCCTTATTTACACTCTGCCACATGGTGGTACCTTTATTAGCATGGCATATTCATCTCCTGCTCCCTCTGCATCTGACTGCTGACTTCTCTGACTCTGTCCTTCTCCTTCCCAGAACTCTCATTTTGGCTTTCCTGCCTAACCTTATTCTGTTCAGCTATTGGCCAGTCAGCTTGTTTGTTAAACCAATCACAGCAACAAATCTTCACAGTAAAAAAGGGATTATTCCATAGCATTTGCCCCTTTTTGTCTAATTAAAAAGGAAGGTTTTAACTTTATCATAGTAAGATTATATACAACAAAGACAGTTATCAAGTAAGAATTACAGTTATAATATCTAGTCTATTTGTACTTGGCAAAAATAGAGAAAATATTTTATTATCTGTTTTATCTTTGTGAATCTAAGATTTTGTACTTAATTTGCCTTCTATCATAACTAAGGAAAACTATAACTATCTAGTCTTCACCTCTATCAAAGACCCCAGAAGGATAAAATGTTACTTAATGACAGGGACCTCAGGCCACCTGGACAACCACCCAAAGTTCCTTTGCAATGTTGGGGCTTCCAACTCTGGCCTACAGGTCTAGCATATCTGACAGACTTTTATGTTGAAGCAGGGAATTTTGAAGGACTGTCCTACCTTGTCTTGGCAAAGTTTGGCAATCACCTTTCTTGTATTCTGCTGGTCCAATTTGGACAGTATCTTTCAACAATTGAGGCAGTTTCTTAGCCCACATGGCTAGCTTTCACCATAAAGAAAACAAACCCTATACATAGTTCCTTAGATGCCCATCATCTTCTCTGAAGTAGATTGGTGTGCTAGGAACAGATGTGTCTCACTGTCATGAAAAGCCTTAGGTTGTTAAACATATTAATTGCATATTCTATAAGTCTTTAAGACCATCTATCTATCTAGATATATCTGTGTATGACCTTGAAAACATATGTAACATCACTATAGGTTTGACTATTATAGATGACTAACTACTAACCTGTATTTCTTTTTTTCTTTTTTTTTCTTTTTTTTTTTTGGTTTTTCGAGACAGGGTTTTTCTGTGTAGCTTTGCGCCTTTTTTGGAACTCACTTGGTAGCCCAGGCTGGCCTCGAACTCACAGAGATCCACCTGGCTCTGTTTCCCCGAGTGCTGGGATTAAAGGCGTGTGCCACCACCGCCCGGCAAGAAAATGTAGTACATATACACAATGGAGTACTACTCAGCAGAGAAAAACAATGACATCATGAAATTTGTAGGCAAATGGATGGAACTAGAAAATATCATCCTGAGTGAGGTAACCCAAACCCAGAAGGACAAACATGGTATGTACTCACTCTTAAGTGGATTCTAGATATAAAGCAAAGAACAATCAGACTGCAACCCACAGAACCAGGGAGGCTACATAGCAGGGGGGACCCTAGGATGACTGTGGCTTATAATAAGTTTTGGTTTTACCCAATCACTGGGCAAGCTTTAGTGAAACATTTCACTATTAGGATAAGAATCTGCCATAAATCAAACAGTGAAGGGGAAGATGATTAGGAATCTCTCTTAAGTAAAACATAGCTCTCTGAACAGATGAAGATAGGTCTCTTCTGTATCCCAGAATCTAATCAATATTTATATGTATAATTCAGCTATCATTTGGCTTAAAAAGGCTTATTGGGAAATGTTATCATTTATACCATTTTCTACAGAGAAAATATTTTACTGTTTAAAATAACCCTGGACTTTTAAATTATAACCTGTTTTTATGTCCAAGAAAAATAAAATAAAATAAAACAAAAAAACCCAAAATAGTTGTTTTTGGATTAAAGTAGATTCGATAATCTACCATTTTATCTCATCATTTCTATATCATATCCCCCTTTTTGCCTTTAGAAAGATATCTTTGAATTTAACTTTTTTGTTTAGCTCTTTTCCTGATCATGACCAATAATGACTTGTAACCAATCCCTCTTAAATGATAATAAACATCCATAACCCATTTTTTGGTCATATGGGCATAATTGTCTAGACTACTTCCTGTTGACTGGGAGTGCTGGTAATCTTTGGACCCTGAGAAAATTTAGGGTAATTGTTAAGTCTTGGCTGTAGTATTCTGTGAGGCTGGATCATCTCAGTCAGCAGCCTGGAAGCTGTTCTGGATGTTGGATCACCTGGGTCATTCATTTTGATATATGCCTGGTCTCCTTGTTCTGAAAATACATATACTTTTAAAGGTAACATACATATCTGCATTAATACAAGTATAGACTGTACATTGTATATAAGTTAGCCAAAGATGATTTTTTTTGTTGTGTCTAAGCAGGTAAAATATACATTACATGTCTTGTACTTCTTCGAGATTTATTTTTTTATATTTGTAATCAGAATTTCAGGGGGTCTTTCTCAATCAAACCTGATTTTCTTTAACCCAGAATGAATCCACAGCTCCTCATTTCCTGTGGAAACAAAACCATAACCTCTCCCCCAAAGTTGTCATCTTTTGACTTAAATTTTGAAGTCAAGATATCTTTAAAATATATAGATTTGTTGAATCTAGCAGTTTTTATAATCCAGTGTCTCTTAGCAGCCAAAAGTTTTCAAAGATAACACAATAGCATACAGGTTCCAGACTCTCTGTGTGTTTCCCATCTTTACATGGCTTATTATACTTTTTTTATGACTCTATTTCTTTCTTCTTTTTTTCTTTTTTTGGTTTTTCTAGACAGGGTTTCTCTGTGTAGCTTTGCGCCTTTTCTGGAACTCGCTTTGGAGACCAGGCTGGCCTCGAACTCACAGAGATCCGCCTGCCTCTGCCTCTCGAGTGCTGGGATTAAAGGCATGTGCCACCACCGCCCGGCGACTCTGTTTCTTTTTTAAGGACTTTGTCTACCCCTTTCTTTTCTCTCCTAAGCCTATGTATGTTTTTAAACACACTGTCACCTGCTTAGAGGTTTTTTTTTCGTCCAAATCTATCTTCACTGCGTGTCTGTAACCTTTTCTGTCTGCATGAACAAAACCCCCAAACCTGCCATGCAGCATGCTGGCAGAGCTCTCAAGCCCTCAGGCAGTGGCTAGGAGACACCTCTCTGTACTACAGCTGGTGTTGGAGACTTCAGGAACCTGCCCTGCTGCTTAGCTCATGGTGGTTGGCAGCTGGCTCCATCTCCCACGCAGCTGTTGGGAGATGTGGCTGGCATGAGACAGTGAGACTAGAAAGCTGCGCCTGGCTCTGTTTTTGTGTGTTTAAAACCCTTTTAAGGCTTTTTTAGATCTTATATGGATCTATGCTGGATGGTGGGTGCCACTTGTAGGTGGAGTTTTTCTGTCCTGACTGCCTGCTTCCAAATAACCAGCAGCCACTTCCCAAATAACTGACTTGGGAACTTAATATTGTAAATGTTCAGTTGATAGCTCAGGCTCATTATTAGCTAACTCTTACATTTAAATTAACCCATATTTCTTAGCTATATTTTGCTGCATGGCTCAAGTCTTTTTTTTTTTTTTTTTTTTTTTTTTTTTTTTAATTAAAACTGTTTGGCCGCCGGGCGGTGGTGGCGCACGCCTTTAATCCCAGCACTCGGGAGGCAGAGCCAGGCGGATCTCTGTGAGTTCGAGGCCAGACTGGGCTACCAAGTGAGCTCCAGGAAAGGCGCAAAGCTACGCAGAGAAACCCTGTCTCGAAAAACCAAAAAAAAAAAAAAAAAAAAAACTGTTTGGCCATTCACATTATGCTTTTTTTTTTTTTTTCGTTTACATTGAAAACACTCAAGTAGAAAATGATTAATTACAGGAGGAGATGGGTCACATGTAGCTTAGGAAGGATTCAATGCCCTATGAACTCAAGGCTATCCTTTATTTCCTGATTCTCCTGCCTTTGCCTCCCAAATGCTGAAATATAATTTTTTAAAAATATTCTATTCTTTGAAATGTTTGCCTTCATGTATGGGTATGCATTGAATATGTACCTGGTTCCTGTGGAGAACAGAACAGGGAGCTGAATCCCCTGGAACTTAAGTTACACAAGGTGTGAGCTGCCATGTGGGTGCCAAGTACTGAACTTGGGTCCTTTGCAAAGGCAGCAAGCGCTTTAACCACTGAGCCATCTCTACCGTCCTAAGTGCTGGGATTTCAGTGCCATCACCACACCTATCAGCCCTAGATGTCCTGGAACTCACTCTGTAGACCAGGCTGGCCTCAAATTCAGAGATCTGCCTGCCTCTGCCTGGGTGCTGGGACTAAAGGCATGTGCTGGGTGGGGGTGAAGAGCTTATTAAGCCATTTTATTTATTTTTGTCTTCATTTAACATTTTTTTCTAAAAAGTAGTGTACTTCCTATTATTGAACCAGTTAGTCTCATAATTATACTTTTCTCTTTGAGCCTCAATTTATATATATGGCTTATTGACATAAATTCTCTTTACATCACTGTTTGGTTTTTGTCCTTATCTTGCAACCTATTTTTGAAAGTTGGTAGGATATAATCTCCTTGAGTTCTCCCTCCATCCCTTTTGAATGAGTATAATTTTTATATCTTCATAAAATAAATTACACATAAGAACCATATTTAAAGTAACAGAATGCTTAAGAACTCCCCTCTCACAACACTAATGGAAGTCAAATGGACAGCTGAAGTATCACAAAGCCTATGCCAAAGGTGAACTGGAACTGAAGACAAGCAAAGAAATATACTACGGTCAAAAATACATGAAATCTTGTCAACATATTTTATGCCAAAATCAGTTCTAAGGGAGCAAAATGTTCTGTAAATTTTAACAGTAACAGTAAATTTAGGCACTGATGTTAACTAAAAATACATATTATAAACAGTCAGCTTCTCTCCTGTAACTCAGTATGTTTTTTTTAAAGCAATAGAACACTTCAACTTTGTCTCAAAACTGAAATTCAAGGTATTACAAGAGTAATCTTAATATTATTTTTTATCGTTTTATTTATTTTTGACACAGGGTCTTGCTGTACAGTTCAGGCTAGGCTGGAACTAGCAGCAATCCTCATGCCTCAGCTTCCTGAGTGCTGAAATTACAGGTGTGTAGCAACCACACCTCTGTGATCATGAAAGTAAATGTCACTTTTTCCAATATTTTCAGTGCTGATAATTTCCAGTGCCTGTCTGTCTCATACTGCTTCTATAAAAATAGAAACCAGAAAAACCAAACAATCATTTATAAACAATCTTGTTTATAAATAAGGGCAGTGAAAATAAATATGAAAGAAAAATAAAGATGCCCAAATTGGCATTTCCTGAAGTCTCAGGCAGAGGAAGAATGTGGGTCCTCTAACTTTAGTCCTATCAGATCATACTGTAATTTTCCCACCAATCACAGAAACTTGATTAAGAACATTATTGACAAAAATAAAGCACAGTGGGGCTGGGAGACAGCTCAGCACTCAAGAGCATGCACTTACAATCCTGGTGCTCCTATCTGGAGGCAGAGACAGGAGAATTCCCGGGAGCTTGCAGACCAGCAGGCTTGGCCAATGCAAAGAGAGACTGTCTCAAACATGGCAGAAAGCAAGGACCAACAAGGCTGTCCTCTGACCACCCCATATGGACTGCGGATCACATACAACCACATTCATGCACATACACAAATGTGCACACAAACACACATGCATCACAGAGGAAAGAGGTTAGCAGAATGATTTGTGTGTGTGTGCGCGAGCGTGTGCGCGAGCGTGTGTGTGTGTGTGTGTGTGTGTGTGTGTGTGTGTGTGTGTGCATGTAGAGGCCTGACCACATCTCAAAGTGTCATTCCCCAGGAGCTATACACCCTGCTTTTAAGATGGCCTCATTGGCTTGAAGCCCAGGTTCAGCTGGGCTGGCTGGTTCATGAACCCAGTGTTCTGTCTCAGGTTTCTTTCATGCGGGTTCCAGGGATGGAACTCATATCCTCATACCTGCGGCAAGCATTTTACTCAATGAAGTATCTCTCAGACATCGATGGAATGATCTCTACATTTTTCTCTAGTAATATAGAAATGTAATAACTATATTTAAAATATTAAGTCTGTATCCTAAAAATAAACAAAACCAAGTACTGAATTAGGTTATGTGAGTTTTTAACTTTATATTGTATGTCATAATAAACAACTAAACTTATTTGGAATTAAAATGATTTTCCAAGTACAGCAATGGACAATGTAAATTTCTAGAATTCATTCTTCCCGAAATGAGTTTTTAAAGTAAATTATATTATCAGCTTATGTTGTACTAGTTGTGTCCACAACATAGTAAACCATGGAAATGACATGAAAAACACTGGAAATGAGCACATGATATACCTATAATAAAATGTCTTCATGAAGTGTGGCGGTGCAAACCTTTACCCCAGCACTTGGGAGGCAGAGGCAGGTGGATTGCTGTGAATTGGAGGCTGCCAGCAGGGTCTACAAAAGTGAATTCCAGGACAGCCATAGCTGTTGTTACAGAGAAACCCTGTCTTGAAAAACAAAAAACAACAAAAGTCCTCATGAAACCCATTACTATGTACAATAAATATGCCAACTAAAAACAACAAGCAACATTGGGGGACTGGAGAGCTGGTTCAGCAGTTAAGAACATTCGCTGCTCTTGCAGAGGACTTAAGTTCCGTTCCCAGCACTTCTACGGTATCTCAGAACTGCCTGTAACCAGTTCCAGGGATCAAACACTCCCTCCTGAGCTTTATAGGCACCAGGCACACACGGGGCACAGATAAATAAGCAGGCAAAACACTTATAAATCTTGAAAGTATTCTGTGTGCATACAAATGTATTTGTGTTAGCTTTTCATCACTATGGCTGAGATAAAAGGTTCCTTTTGGCTCAGTTTTAGAGGTTGTAGCCTATGATCAGACAAGATCATTGCTTCCAGGCCTCCGGTGGGTTTTCCAGATGGCGACGGCAGATGTACACATGACAGGACTGAACTGCTCACCTCAGGACCAGGAAGCAAGAGAAAAGAGACTTGGGTCCCACAATCCTTTTTGAAGTGCACCTTTCAATGATCTAAAGAATTCCCATCAGGCCCCACTTCTTAGTTTCCATACCTCCCGGGGAAACAAACTTTTAGCCACATTAACCTTCAATGGATACTTTAAAGTCACACTATCAATATTCACATGTGTACATCAATTACCAGAAAAGGTAATCATGTTGATGACATGAAATAAAAGGAATTCTGTATCTTTTTAATTGATCATACAATCTAACTCTAAGATGAAATCCAAACACAACCACCATCTGCCACATAGACTTGTTTGTCAAAATTAACTGGAGACAGCAAGTAGAGAAAAACACTGGATTTTCCCTCAGAGATAGGGTTTCTTTGTGTAGCCCTGGCTCTCCTGGAACTCACTCTGTAGCCCAGGCTGGCCTAGAACTCAGAGATCGACCTGCCTCTGCCTCCCAAGTGCTGGGATCAAAGAGTGAGTCACCACCAACCAGCATTAGGGAAGGAACATTTTTGGCTCTTGCAGAGGACTGGGTCTGGTTCCCAGAACCTTCAAGGTGGCTCAGGGTCATTTGTAATTCCAATTCCAGGGGATCCACCAGCCTACTCTGGCTTTTGTAGGTACCAGCACACACATAGTGAACATACACACAACAGAAAGAGGCTCAGACACAGCTTCTGTGACAGGCTTACTGGCAGGTAACACCCAGACCAGGAAAAGCCGTAAGCTGACCCCACCCAGAGAGAGCCTGCATCTAAGGGGAAATATCTGACATCCCAAACATTCTAATCATTAGATAAGTTTAGATAAGATGGCCAGATGTCCCTGAGTCTAGCATACATCTATTTCTGTTTTACAGATACTCCTAGACAAATGTCAGCCAATCAGGGTCCTGAACCCTAGAAATCCCCTCACCCCAACTTCTGCTACCCGACCTGAGCTCAGGGCTCTCTGCTCTCTCCACTGTGTCCAACGGACAGAAAGACCAAGCTTGGAACTTGAAAATAAAGGCTCTTTACTTTTACATGTGGTATTCAGTCTCTGTGGTGGTCTTTTTGGGGTCCCCAAGATCTGGGCATAACACCATACACAGAAAAATAAATTAAAAAAATTAGTAGAAAATCAACTCCCCAAAAAGTTGTCCTCTTACTACATGTACACCACAGTATATGCACACAGGGGGAAAAAAAGGGGGAAGCTTTTTTCAGAGAAGATTCTGTAACTATTTTCCCATTCACATCATATAATTCTGATTCATTCCTGTCATAGTATGTGTTTACACTTTAAAGAGTATAAGCTACTTATGTGTACTACAATGACTATCACATCACAAGTCTAACTATGCATTGACACTAGTTGGGGGTCAGCATTCTTCCTCTGGCTCTCGTGACCGTTTCCGGAAATTCGAAGAACCTCCTGTCTGTGATGAAGAAGCAGGGACAGCAGCATCTCTAAATCCTTGAAGTGTGATTTGAAATGGTACTGTGGACTCCTTCTGGCTTGGTGACTTGTACAATGTTGCAAACTTTTGCTTTTGTTCCCAGTGAAAAATAAGCCTTATTGTAGCAGCATGTCCCCAGCTTTCCCCTAATGCAGGGACAAGTAATGCTTGATTTTTATCAATCTTTGTTGTCATCTGATTAGTTAAAATAACAGCTAACCTGTGATTATTTGCAAGGCTGATCATTTGTTGGGCTAGGCCATTTAGTAGTCGAGTACGAAGGGACAGATCATCAAGGTCATGACGAAAAGGAAAAGCAATACCATCTATGATCACCAACCGCACCTTTGAATGCTCTGAAAGGAAATCTGGAAGGAGATAGACTTGCGCCAGCAGCTCAGTGTAATCATGACAACGGAAATAATAAATATGGGAAAGAATATTTTCAAGAGTGAAATCCTCCAAGGCTTTCTGATGGTCTTCGTCCATGTGTGCTCCTGCTATAAGACAAAGGTGCTGAATGCAGGCAGTTGCAAGGGTTACCACTCTATCAATCATAAAACTTCCCTCTGTGTCAATAAATACTGCTTCACCTGCTATTCCTCCAAAACATTCTGGAATCTGCACATCCACTGCCAATTGCATACATAACTGTGTTTTTCCAACACCTGGCACACCACAGACTTCTGTCGTTTTCATTAGGGGTATTCCACCCCCAAGAACGTTGTCTAGTGCCGAACAGAAGGTGATTATGAAGCCTTGGGTGTGCTCCTGCTCAAGAAGTTCCAGGGCTGTGCACTTCCTGTCTGCCACAGAGGTCCCAGCACATCTTGGTTGATCTGTGAGACATTCTCTTCTTACAATTTGCAGAGTTTCTAAAGCTTCCTCTTTAGATATCCCAACTTTGCTGAGCTCGGAGGGCTTCACCTCCAGGATGTCCTCGGCAGTCTGGAAACCTGCCGCCACCAGCTTCCCCCGCACCGCGGGCGACAGCGGGAAACCCACTAACTCCCGCTGCATTTTTGAAAGCGCGGCGCCTGCGCGCCCAGTCGGCTCAAGTCTTGTTACCTACTTTTCTACACATCCTGCTTCCTTGTGTCTCTTCTGGCTCTGTCCTTCTTTTTCCCATTATTCTCCTAGTTTGATTGTCCTGCCTAACCTCATTCTGTTCAGTTATTAGCCAGTCAGCTTGTTTTTTAAACCAATCACAGCAACAAATCTTTACAGTGTACAAAGGGATTATTCCACAGCAAATCCCAGCACTCAGGAGTCAGAGTCAGACAGATCTCTGTGAGTGGAGGGACACCATGGTTGACAGCATGTTCTAGGACAGCTAGGGCCTCACAGTGACCCTGTCCCATAAGTAAGTAAGTAAATAAATAAATAAAGTAGTATTTAAAAAGTCAGACACAAATGGGACCTTACAAACCCCCTCCGGTAGAAATTTCACTCTTGTTATATAACGACCTGCTTGCCCTGCCTGCTTACCTCAGAGATCCTCTCCCTATCCCAAGAGTGAGCCACACTGTCTTCCACAGCTGGCACAAGCATGTCATTCTGCTCTCCTGGTAATCGTGACGTGTAGCTGTAATCCACTTGAATTTTATGGCAGCATATGGTGTGATGAACGGTTCAAAGGCAAACCATCCAATCGAATATGGTTGCTGTTCTACTATACCAAGTAGTGTTCGTCTTTATGCTATTAATTTTGATCTGTCGTGTATATTGCATCATTACATTTTTTAGTTTATTTCTGGTATTGATATCACTGATATCACAAAACTTTTTTTCTAGCTTTTCTCTCTCTCTCTCTCTCTCTCTCTCTCTCTCTCTCTCTCTCTCTCTCTCTCTCTTTTTCCTGACGGTATCTCACATAGTCCAGGCTGCTTTCAAACTCACTATGAAGCTGAGGATGACCTTAAACTCTTGGCCTTCCTGCCTCCACATCCTTGGTGCTGAGATTACAGACCTGAGCCACCAAATCCAGCTGTGATTTTACAAAACTTTTAAACACGAGTGGTTCAGAAATTGTTACTTTATAAATAAATTAGAATCTGATGGAAGACTCCGACACTGTTAAACTTCTGAGGACTTTTATGCTTCCCCTATCCTTGCTGCTAACTTGTGGGATTCAGTAGTCCCGGGAAGGATTTAAAGCACCAAGCACTAGGACTTGGGTGTAGTTGAACAATAGAATGTCTGCCTAGCGTGCGTGCGTGTGAGGCCTGGCTTCCACTCCCAGAACCACAAAAATAAATAAATGAACAAAGAAACAAACAGATAAATACATACATACATACCAAGGAAGTGTTTATCAGGCCAGATTTCTTCTCATTCCTTCCTCAAATCATGGAATTCAAATCTTTGAGGGGTAGAGCCTAGGATATGAGCAGTTAAGAAATTCTCTGGGGTCTGGAGGGATAGCTCAATGGTCAAGAGGGAATCCTACTTGTGCTGGCTGGTTTTTATGTCATCTGAGAGGAGGGAGGCTCAGCTGGAAAAATGCCTCCATAAGGTCAGGCTATAAAGCTGGGCGGTGGTGGCTCACGCCAGAGACAGGCGGATCTCTGTGAGTTCGAGGCCAGCCTGGGCTAGAGTGAGTTCCAGAAAAGGCGCAAAGCTACAACGAGAAACCCTGTCTCGAAAAACCAAAAACCAAAAAAAAAAAAAAAAAAAAAAAAAAAAAAAAAGATTGGGCTATAGTTAAGCTTGTAGGGCATTTTCTTAATTAGTGACTGATGTGGGAGAGCCTATTCCATTGTGGGTGATGCCACCCTGAAACTGAAGTCCTGGGTGCTGTCTCTCCAGCCCTTAAAATAAGAAAACAGGAGGAGCAAGTCCGTAAGCACAAAGGTGTGTGCCTTTGTAGCTTCTGCATCAGAGGGGCACATACATACACAACAGACATACATATAATTAAACAATAAAATAAATCTTAAAATTACATTAAAAATTTTATGTGCATAACTATTTTGCCTACATGTATGTCTGTGCATCACATGTGTGCCTAGTGATGAGGAGGCCAGAGAGGATGTGGAATCTCTTGGGACGGGAGTTATAGACAGTTGTGAGCTGCCGAGTGGGTGCTGGGAACTGAAGCCTAGTACTCTGGAAGGGTGGCCAGTGCTCTTAGTCACTGAGCCATCCCTCCACCCCCTAAAGCTTGTTTTCAAAAAAGAAATTCTTCGGTTTGTTACATTTGTGAGCCTGCATCTTAGGGATTAGAATCATTTGTACTGACTTTCTTCCTCCCAAATCTCTGGCCAATCTCTCTGTCTTGCTTTTTCTGGGTAGGTTTTGGAGAATTTTGGGGGCCAGTATCTCATACAACCCAAGGCTTGAACTCGATATGCAATTGAGGCTAGTCTTGAACACCTGATCCTTCTGCCTCCACCTCCTTAGTGCTGAGATCACAGGTATACACCTTACATCATACTCTGTGACAGTCTTAAATTCTTTTTGAGACAGGGTCCTGCTCAGGCTGGCCTCACTGTAGCCCAGGCTGGCCCAGAACTCATTCTGCTCTCCCTGATTTAGCCTCTGTAGTGATTAGATACAATCATAATCATCACCCCAGCTTCAGGTTTTTCCTGGTTTGATGCCTCACACCTGTGTAGGTATATGCACAGCAGATGGATGGTTTGGGGAAGTTGCCTCCATCTCCTGACTTTTCTAAACTCACATGAATGATAATAGTTTCCTGGCCAATTTCTGGGCATGTGTGCCGGCTAGTCTTATATCAACTGGACACAAGCTAGGGGTATCTGAGAGAAGGGAACCTCAATTGAGAAAATGTCCCCCTAAGATCCAGCTGTAAGACATTTTCTTTCTTTCTTTTTTCTTTTTTTTTTTTTGTTTTTGTTTTTGGTTGTTTTTTTTGTTTGTTTGTTTTTCCTGTCAAGGTTTCTCTGTGTAGTTTTGGTGCCTGTCCTGGATTTCGCTCTGTAGACCAGGTTGTCCTCAAATTCACAGAGACCCGCCTGACTCTGCCTCCCAAGTGCTGGGATTAAAGGCGTGTGCCACCACCACTCAGCTCATTTTCTTAATTAATGATTAGTAAAGGTGCCCTCCCTGGGCTGGTGGTCCTGGGTTCTACAAGAAAGCAGGCTGAGCAAGCCAGGGGGAGCAAGCCAGTAAGCAGCACCCCTCCATGGGCTCTGCATCAGCTCCTGCCTCCAGGTTCCTGCCTATTTGAGTTCCTGTCCTGACTTCCTTCAGTGATAAACAGCGATATGGAAGTGTAAGCCAACTAAACCCTGTCCTCCCCAGCTAGCTTTTAGTTCTGGTGTTTATCCCAGCAATAGAAACCCTGACTGAGACAGCACACGAGGAATGTGTTTCCTGCAGCAGTTGCCATATGCTTCTTCCTCTGCTTCGTCTCTTATTTTGTGCTTGACTGTGGTTTATATCATTTGCACTTGGCCGTCTTTTAGAAGTAGTTGAGGTAAGAATTAGGGTAGAGTCAGGGTAGTCTTAAAGGAATTAATTAATAAAAAGATTGTATGGGGGCCAGGGATGTGGCTGGCTTGGCAGAGCGCTCCCCCGAGGCCCCACGAAGCCCTGTTTTCAGTCCCTGCATAAACTGGGTATGGTCATAGATCCCTGTAACCTCAGCGTTTAGAAGGAGGTGGATCAGAAGTTCACGGGACATCTTTGGTTACATAACAAATTTGAGTGTAGCTTGTGATCACGATGACCTTCCCACAATTTTACATAACCAGTTAGAAAAGAAATTAGAATTGAAAAGTGAAGTTGCTTATTTTATTTGTAAATCAACTCTTTCAGGTATAAATTGCATGAAAAAAAGAGCATTCTGGAGCTGGAGAGATGGCTCAGAGATTAAGAGCACCAGCTGTTCTTACAGAGGACCCAGGTTCAGTTCTCAGCACCTACATGGCAGCTCACAACTGTCTGTAACTCCACTTCCAGGGGATCTGGCCCTCGAATCTTCTGGTCTCTGAGGGTGCTAGGCACACATGTGGTGTACAAACATAGATGTAAGCAAAACACCCATGCACATGTTATTTAAAAATATTTTTAAATTTATTGATTTTATGTCTGAACTTTTGCTTTTGTGTGTGTCTGTGCACTGTGTTCATGCCTGGTGCCTGCAGAAGTAGAAAGAGGGCACCGAATCCCCTGGAACTGGAGTTACAGATTGTTGTGAGCATCCGTATGGATGCTGATATCTAACCTTGACCTTCTACAAGAGTAGCAAGTGCTCTTAACTACTGAACCATCTCTACAGCCTTCTATACACATTGATAAATTACTAATTAATTAATCAGTAGACCATTCTTTTTTTTGTTTTGTTTTTTTGTTTTTTTGTTTTTGTTTTTTTTCAAGACAGGGTTTCTCTGTGTAGCTTTGCTCCTTTCCTGGGACTCACTTGGTAGCCCAGGCTGGCCTCAAACTCACAGAGATCCGCCTGCCTCTGCCTCCCGAGTGCTGGGATTAAAGGCGTGCGCCACCACCGCCCGGCCAGTAGACCATTCTATAGCACCTTTTTGTTGGTTTTGTTTTTGTGTTTTGAGATAGAGTTTCTCTGTGTAGCTTTGGAGCCTTTCCTGGAACTCACTCTGTAGACCAGGCTGACCTCGAACTTGCAGAGGTCCACCTGCCTCTGCCTCCCAAATGCTGGGATTAAAGGTGCATGCACCACCACCGTCCGGCTAAGTAGACCATTCTAAGGTACAATTCTCCAGGTCTTAAGAAATAAGTATACAAAAGCCAAGATACGAGACACTCCTGCTATTCTCCAAAGCTTCCTGCGGCCCTGCAGCAGTCAGCCCGGCTCCAGACAGCAGCATCGGGGCTTCCTGCTCCTGTGCCTTGGTTGTGACTTCATAGGATCCAGTCACACTATGCACTGTTGTGTGTCTGGCTTCTTTCACTTAGTGTAATATCTTTGAGAGAATCTCATTTTACAGCCTGTTTGGATAGTTTCATCAGTTCTTTTGCTAAGTAGCATTCCACTCCATGGACAGCCAACTTAAACAGTGTGTGTGTGTGTGTGTGTGTGTGTGTGTGTGTGTGTGTGTGTTTGAGTATATATGTGTGTGAGTGTGTGTGTTTGTATGTGTGTGAGTGTGTTTGTGTGTGTGAGTGTGTGTGTATGTGTGTGTTTGTGTATGTGTGTGTTTGTGTGTGAGTGTGCTTGTGTTTGTGTATGTGTGCTTGTGTTTGTATGTGTGTGTGTGGGTGTGTGTGTGTGTGTGTGAGAGAGAGAGAGAGAGAGAGAGAGAGAGAGAGAGAGAGAGAGAGAGAGAGAGAGAGACCAGGCTGACCTGGGAGCTCCTATGGAAGGATAACAATTGGTAGAAGTTGTCTCCCCTTTCTCCCACGTGAGTCCCAGGGATTGAACTCAGGCTGTCAAGCTTGGCATCAAGGTCTTTGCCCACTGAGCCATCTCACCGGTCCCCAGTATGTTTTTTGAGAAGGAATCTCACACTGGTCCAGGCTGGCTTCAAACTCATGACCTTCCCTGTAAGTTCAGCTTCCTGGATGCTAGGGGCACAGAGCGCCCACACATGCCCAGTCTCTTTGGCCCTACCTATGGGCATTTGGTTATTTTCAGCCATGACTGTTATGACTAAAGATTCTCTGCGCCTTTGTTCGTGAGTATGTGTGAGGACACGCTTGGCCGTTTCTGTTGGCTGAGTACTCACGTCGGTGTACCTGGGCATTTTAATTTACAGAAGTGCCTGGATGATGGCACACCGATTGCCAATGCTATTGAAGGATGCTTTTTATTACTTGATTTCCCAAGAGGAAGGCACCACACTACCCACTGCCAGCGATGGGGTGAGGGGCAAGAGAGCACCAAGGCTGGGTCAGGAGTCAGAAGCAGGAGTGGGGGGGATCACCAGACTGTATTAGGGCTTTTGTGGTTCATACAATTCAAAGCAGTACAGGATAATGGCTCAGGACAGGCTCATGGACTGACATTTGTGAGGGGGTATTAGGAGGCTCAGTAAT
Organism: Peromyscus leucopus; assembly: GCF_004664715.2. Classification (NCBI taxonomy): domain Eukaryota; kingdom Metazoa; phylum Chordata; class Mammalia; order Rodentia; family Cricetidae; genus Peromyscus; species Peromyscus leucopus. The sequence continues at coordinate 54,737,735 of NC_051064.1, read as the reverse complement.
TCAAGGCCAGCCTCAGCTACGGAGCAAGTTTGAAGGCAGCCTAGACCCATATGAGACCCTGCCTCAAAAACCCATAAACCAAACCTAAACAAATACAAACAACAACAACAACAAAACCTCCTTTTGCCCTCAGAAAGCCTATTGCGTAGTGCTAGTGTCCTCATACACTCAAGAGAAAAACAATGGTTTATTTGAGGCATGATCTGTCCACCGTCAAGAGTGAACAAAACCAGTTCATTGACTGAACAGGGGGAGCTACTGGACAACGTGATTTGAGAAACATAAACCAGCCTGGTGAGAGAGTTATTGTGTGGCAGTGTGGACACCAGACTCCATGCAGAGAGATAGTAGATGCTTGGATCTTTTAAAATGTAAGTAAAAGACCCCAGGAGGTACCACACACACAGCAAAATCTGAATCTAGATCCCAAAGCTTTGGGGCTTGGCGCACGGTAGGAAACGTCCACCTGGGAGTGTCTTCCCTGGCTCTCTCCACCACCCTTTGAGTGCTGCAGGCGGAGCAGGATGGGCACTGACCGGACACGTACTAGAGATGTAGAATCTTGGATCCCACCCATGTCAGATTCACCGAGACCCGATCTGGGTTTGCACAAGGTCCTCCGAGTTTGAGATGCTGATAAAAGGAGCTTGCAGGATTCCCGGCCGGCAACTTTCAAAATGTCCACCAGGTGGCAGGTTTGCAGCAGGCAACCCTTAGCTGGCGCCAAAGCTCCTTGCAATCGTGGAATTGGTGTGAACATGCCCTTGAACTTCTGGGAAACCAATGAGATGGGGATGTGCACAGGAAACCCTAATCGACGAGAGGCAGGTCGCCCCCATCAACTCTCCCCGTGTGGATAGTTTCCATATTTTCCCCATGCATTGTGTAGTGCGGGGAATAGCCATACACCCTCCATTTTACACAGAAATTGAGGCCCCCAGACAGGAGACTCCGCTACGTGCTCAGAGCGGAAATACTGTTGGACAGACCTGGAGAGCGGGTGTCTGGCTGCAGGCATGCACTAACAGTTCCTGCAGGCAGTCTGCCTACCTCTCCCAGCTCCCAGTTACTCTTTGAACAGCTCTCTCGTTTCCTTGGCGTGCTGGAAGCACTGACATTCACTCAATTTGGACCACTAATGGGCTGCTCAGGACTCAGGGCCCTGGACTTAGTCTCTAAGGGAACCAAACATCAGACTTAATGGGGAGCACACAGGACCAGCTCTGGTTCCCAAGGAGTACTCCGGGCATCCTGATGGCTTCTGAGTCAATGGCTAACACTGACCGAGGTTTCCTGACTGTTCAATAGCTTCCCCCTCAACATGTTTTGATTTCCTCTTTTAACTCTAAAAACAGTCACTTGAACAAGGACAAGTTAGTTCTCTCTCTCTCTCTCTCTCTCTCTCTCTCTCTCTCTCTCTCTCTCTCCTTTCTTGATTGAGAGTACATTTGGATCGTATAGGTCTCATTGGAGCTGAGGCTGTGGAGTCTGAACAATATATGGTCAGACTATAAGAATTTAAAACTGTTTTGGGGAGGGGTGGTGGTTTGAAAGACAATGGCCCCCATAGGGAGTGGCACTATTAGGTGCGGCTTTGTTGGAGCAGGTGTGGCCTCATTGGAGGAAGTGTGTCACTGTGTGGGTGGGCTTTGAGGGTTCCTGTGCTCAAGCTACTCCCAGTGACCCACTTCACTTTCTGTTGCTTAGGAAAAATGTAGGACTCTCAGCTCCTTCTCCAGAACCAAGTCTCCCTGCATGCCACCATATCCGGCCATGATAGTGGATTAAACCTCTGGAACTGTAAGTCACCCCAATTAAATGTTTTCCTTTGTAAGAGTTGCCGTGGTCATGGTGTCTCTTCACAGCAATAGAACCCTAAGACAGAAGTGAAGCGGGAAGTTACGTTTCTCATTTCTATCCCATTGTCAGCTGTTAGGAGGAATGCTAAATTAGAATTGTCATTGTGCACAACTGTGACAGTTCCCCAGATGAAGAAGAGAACAACCAAACATGCAGCGATGCTTCTCAGTAGATCTCCAAGGAAACAAAGTCAGTGCTTCCTCCTCACTGCAACTCTATTCACAATAGCCACAATGAACAGTTAAAGAAAAGGAGGAATATACACCCAGTGGAATACTACGCAGCCACTAAAAAGGAGGAAACCCTGACATTTGGGACAATGTGGATGAACTTAAAGGGTCACTCTGTAGACCAGGCTCGCCTTGAACTCAGAAAGATCCACCTGGCTCTGCCTCCCGAGTGATGGGACTAAAGGTGTGTCACCACCGCCCTGCTTCCCTCAGGAGCTTTTTCTAAGAGGCAGAAAGACTTAATCTGAATGTTCATTTTAGTAAGTTTGGTAGAAATGGAAAGTAGTTGCGAGTTACCCTGCGGTAGAAAGAGGAACTAATATAGTAATTAGGAAAACAGCCAGATCTGTTTATTTGGATTCCTCTTGGCAACCTGTGCTGACTGGTCTCATGTCAACTTGACACACAAATTAGAGTTATCTATAAGGAGGGAACCTCAATTGAGAAAAAGCCTCCCTAAGACCTGGCTGTAAGGCATTTTCTTAATTAGCAATTAATAGGGGAGGGCTTAGCCCATTCTGGGTGTGTCCATCCCTGGGGAGGTGGTCCTGGGTTCTATAAGAAAGCAGGCTGAGCAAGCCAGAGCAAGCCAGTAAGCAGCACCCCTCCATGGCCTCTGCATCAGCTCCTGCCTCTAGATTCCTGCCCTGTTTGAGTTCCTGTCCTGATTTCCTTTGATGATGAACAGTGATGCAGAAGTATAAGCCAAAGAAACCCTTTCCTCTCCAGTTTGTTTAATAGTCATGGCATTTTGTCTAAGCAATAGAAACCCTAGCTAAGACACACCCCTATGGCTCTAAAAGCATTCTTATTAAATTTGTTTAGTGTGTGTGTGTGTGTGTGTGTGTGTGTGTGTGTGTACACGTACGTACATGTGCCTACTTGTGCACACAAGGCTCACATAAAAGCACGAGGACAATTTGTTGAGGAAGGTTCTCTCAGGTCACCTTTACTTACTGAGCCATCTTTTTTGGTTTCCACCCCTATCTTTTTAATTTTTTTTTCTGAGACAAGGTCTTGTGATGTAGCCCATGCTAGCCTTGAAATGTGATCCTCCTGCCTCATCCTCTGGAGTTCAGGGATCAAAGGCCTGTGTCTCAACAGAAGGAAGAGTAAGGGAAGGTGAAAGATGCCTTCCTGCGAATTCTTGTTGATCAGCTTTTACTAACTGACCAACATGCCCGAGAAGGTTCACTTATAAAGAGAAAACTGCCTGGAGACGGAGTCTCATGTAGCCAGTTCTGATCTTGAACTTGCTATGTGGCCAAGCATGACTTTGAACTTCTGATCCTCCTGCCTCCACCTTCTGAGTGCTGAGATTGCAGACACGAGCCGTCACGACCCTTTAGGTGATGCTGGAGAATGAAGCCAGGGATTCCCACATGTTACACTTGATCTTAGCCAAAAGGCCAAGAAGCGATGATTCCCACATGTTAGGCACTCCCCCATCTGAGCCACATCACTGGCCCCTGAGGAAATGTTGGTGTTTGCTCACAGGTTTCAGTCCATGGCTGTTTGGCTTCCAGGCCTGTGGTGAGCCAGCATGCCATGGTGGGGAGGATGTGGTGGAGGACAGCCATTCACCCCATGGTCAGGATGCAGGCTGTCCTCCAGGCACACACCTGTGACCAGCACACCTCCCACTTGGCTCTGCTCTTCAGGTTTCTCCATCTCAATGGCACCAAGCTGAGACAAAGCTAACAGCAATGTCTTCTGGGGACTTTTCAGATCCAAACTGTAAGTGCCATCTCCGGTTTAAAATACTCAGTCAGCCAAGTCGCCATATTTGGGGAACATGTCCTAAAACCTAGCAGGTGTGATATGAACCCTCACTGACTCATATCTCCCCTGTACCTGCTTCCGAGATGGCTCTTTAAATTCTCACCTTCTTTTTCCAAGTGAATTATACCCAAGGCAGCACTCTATGGTTCACACCTGACCATATCAGTTTCAATCCTGGATAGGTCCTTACACCACCCTGCAGTCTCCGAACAAACTCCATAAGAACCGACAGCCTATATCCTGGCAACTGCCCTCCAAGCTCAACAATCCTACCTGAGAGCAAACTCACTCAACACCAACCACCTCCTCGAACTCCGGTAACCCTTCTCCACACTAGAAAGAACACAGCACCACACACCCCTAACGGTCACTAAGTCGTACTTCCATCCCTCCTCGCTCTCTCTCGAATAGCACAGAGACCGTAGTCTGTGGTAACGCGAAGGTTAGTGGAGACTAAATCCGTGGGTCAGTGGACTTGGCAGTGAAGGCGCACTGCCCTGGGTGGCACGAGGGAACCTCGATTGAGATCCCTGACAGGCTCGTTTCATCCAATTACCCTGTACGATTTCTCTGACCAAGGTCGACAGAGCCCAACACCTTGAATCAGATCCTTCGACGAGATAAATACCCAGAAGAGAAGAGAAATCTGGGAACATAGACCCCGAGCGAACAAAACTTTTTGCAGCTGACACTTTGTGTTTAGAGGAAAGCTCAGGTAGGTTTCCCTGTATTACATGGGCCATAATAAGGATGGCAAGTCTCACTCCAACTTGGAAGCACCTACTCCCTAACTTTAACATAATCGCTAATCTGTCGCATTAGACGCCATAGCACCCACACAGCAGCCACCACAGCCTAAGCTCCACTCGAATCGAGAACTCTGAGAGCACCCTGACCGAGCCAGCAGCCGATGGGGCGCGACGGAGAAGAACCAGCACACATGAGGTACCCTATCAGGTGGTCATGGGTCGGACTTACCGCTCGAGCCCCCGACCACAACAGCCTCCTCTGGGCTGGCAGATCCCAGGGAGCCTCAGGCTGACAATCAATCCCCTCTTTCCCTGTTGCTAGAGCCCTAAGCTCACAGGCATGAGCTCGCAGGCTAAGATCATGCATCTTGGAAGTCCACTGACCTTCAGCAGCTCATCCAGATAAGTTACGCACCTCCAGGAAAGCAGTAAAAAGACAGTCAGCCCAATTAGCAGCTAATGCGCCCATCGTGACTTACAACCCACAACAGCTAGCTGTTGCTCGGACCCTCATCGAGAAATGCCTTGCTCGGCGCTGCTGGATATATGGACTAGCAGCTCCCAGAGGGGCAGGTGACCCAGAGCTAGTTCATTAGTGCTCACCTTCGGTACCACTGGCCACATCTGCCATTCCACCATTCTGACTACCTGGAAGCAATGGAAACACGTGGACTTGCGATCCCACACTGAGGCTAAGTTTCTAGGATTTACCTCAGACGTCCGCTTTCTTCTAGCTGAAGGGGACATGAGCAAAGTGAGTGTATGGAAGTGCGTTTGGGACAGGATCGGATGGAGAAAAGGCCACAGCCGTTGTGGCTCTGAACGCTCCAGCCTGAAGGAACAGGTAGGGTAGCTTGTAGAGCCTGGGGAAGCTGACGTAGGGGCCAGTGAAGGAAGAAGTTAGAGCAGGGCATAGTTATGCTCCCAAAGAACTCTGACTGCCTGACCACACGCCTGCCACCCACCCCTCAGACATTTGAGCAAGATTGCAAAAGCACTCAGCAAGGAGAAGCCCTCTGAAGGAGGCTTCAGTGCCGGGGTTGATACAGTCTGAGGAAATTTTGCTCTCTGATACTAAAGGGGGCTTTTCTTTGGATACCGTTCCTTGTCCCCAAACCACCGATATTCTGAGATTTCTGAAACACTACCATAACCAACTAGGAAAAAAAACTCACCATCCTCAGGACCACATGCTAACCTCAAACCTCTCCTGACCTCTGAACTGCTTAACTTGACTGAGAGGAGCCGAAACAGTTGGGAGACATTTTTGGGCTGGGTATTCTGTCAGGGCTGTGGGGTTGTTTGTTTGGTTTGTTTTCAGACAGATGTCCTCTGTTGTAGCCCTGTTACTTCTGTCTGGAACTCGCCT